>NC_037333.1:1468993-3868993 GCF_002263795.3 Bos taurus | reverse complement strand
TTGATAAGAATCAAAGACTGCTGACTTTGCATCCCCTATTATCCTCTATGTGTAACTTAGGGTATAAAAGCCCCTGTTAAAAATAAAAGCTACGGGCCTTGCTCACCAACGCTTGGTCTCCCCATGTCATTCTTTCTTTAACTTCCAGCTGAGTCTCCATCTGGAGCGCGGAACCCACCACGCTTACTAATTATGCCTGGGCTTCTAAGACCCACTCGAGAAGGTGTCTAGGGTGAGGCACCTTCCGCTATTCGAGAGGGCGCCTGCGGCCTACGTAAGTGGTGCAAACTTCTTGTCTTGAAGTTTTATTTGTCTCCCGCGTAAACCAAGCTACTCAGCTTCTTTTCTCCACTGATTTTCCTACTGAGCTATCCTCATTCTATTACTCTTTATATCTTTGATAAATAAATAAATAGTCGCCGATGCCGTCTCCCTTCGAATACCCTGGATCAGCCGGGGCTGGTCCCGGCACAAGAGGTTTAACATGACAAGAAAGGAAGTAACAGGAAAGGAGAACAATATAATAAATTGTGGGATGTTAAAAGGCAGATATACAAATAATAGGTGATTCAGCAGACCCAGGAAACTGAAGACCACATGACAGCCAGTCCAAGAATCCTTTGCAGAATCCTCAAGAAGCACAGGAAAGTACCAGATACCTCTGAAATAGAGATACGATTTGGAGTCTGAAATAAGGAGGCCTGAGTGAAAGCTGTTTAGAGCTTGGCATGTGCATAGTTTCATCTCCTTTTCTGGACTTTAAGTGGAGACTTTCACTCTGGCAATTCATGTGTTTCATTTCTGGAAGGAATCTTCTCGGATTATTTTCATAATGATTTCACTCATTGCTTTTCTATTTTCTCTTTCTGGAACTTCTAGATTCCTGCACTCACTACGTGACAACTGTTAGTGGTCAGTGAGCAAACTAACACTTTCATTTTGGGCATCCCTGGTGGCTGAGATGGTGAAGAATCTTCCTGAATTTCAGGAGACCCGGATTTTGATCCTTTGGGTTGAGAAGATCCCCTGGAAAAGGGAATGGCAACCCATTTCAGTATTCTTGCCTGGAGGATTCCATGGACAGAGGAGCCTGGTGGGCTATAATCCATGGGGTTGCAGAGTTGGACACAACTGAGTGACTGAACTGAACTGATTCTGATCAGTGTGAGATGATATCTCATTGTAGTTTTGATTTGTGTTTCTCTAATAATGAGGCGATTTTGAGCATCTTTTCACGTGGTTGTTAGCCATCAGTGTTTGGAAGCATAGTACAAAATAAGCCGTATTAGGAGAAAGTCCTTGGGAAAATGGCCAAGGGCCAGAAGTACCTGGCTTTGTGTACTGCGGACAGAAAAACATCTCCTGCCTTTGGTTATGCTCAGCACCAAGATTTAATAATAAATAGGGATGTTACTTTGAGAAAACGGGTTGGTGGGATAAGCACATGAGTCACTTACAGTGCGCTGTCCTTGAAATATTTTACTCCATTATGTGTTAAACCCCATAAGCGCTCTGCTGGCCGTATACTTTAAGCTCTTCATTCTTGCTTCTATAAAAAGGCTTGACTGCAGAAATAAACTTGTCAGTCCTTGCCAGAGACTGTCCGAGTGTCATTCTTTCAGAATCGTTGCTTCCAAGTCTGGGGGAGAAAATCCCCAACAATCTGTATGTCTTCTTTGGAGATATGTCTGTTTAGGTCTTTTTTCCCACTTTTTGACTGGGTTGGCTGTTTTTCTTGGCATTGAGTTGTGTGAACTGCTTGTATATTTTGGAAATTAATCCTTTGTCAGTTGTTTCACTTGCTATTATTTTCTCCCATTCTGAGGGTTGTCTTGACAAGTAGATGCTTTTATTAACTCATTCTATGTAAGAGACAGCTGAGGTTTTGGGCTCAAAACCTCAAGGGTAAACTAACTTGGCCCCAGGGTCACACAGTACATAACAGAGTTGGAGTTTAAATCCAAGTTGGTCTGACTTCCTGCAGGGGTTAATAATCTGCCCCCTGTTTCTTTGGCTAAGCCATGAGAAAAACACAAATGGGAAAAGAATAAAAGCAAACTATAGCAATACCAGTATAATCTAAACAAAAGTACATCAGTTTGATTATTGGGGTCATCATTGCCCTGCTAAGCTAAGTAAAAACATAGTGTGGCACCTTGGAACATCAGGTCCAGCACAAGTTCAGAACGCTGCCTTGCTGCACACACCTGAGATGTTTTCCCAAAGCATATGCGGGTCTATGACCTCCAGCTGGGTGGTATCCCCTCTGTACAAGAAAATACAAAGACAGTTTTAAAGTAATCAATAAAATGGGAGATGTGACAGGGGACACAGGAGGCTGATTTTATCATAGCAACAACCAGATACTTTCCACATGCCACAACACTAAATAAAAGTGATGTGGCTCTGTGGAACAGGGCTTTTCATCCCAATAAGTCTTGAGTCCTCTGGGCCATCTTTAAAACTTTAATTCTGTCTCCAGTTTCTTTTTGCCCAAATTGTGCATTGAACCACTTTTGACCCCTACCTGCTATGTTGGCCACAACAACTTACCATATCTTAGGACACAAGGCCCAATGCTGGCAGGATTTCAGCAGAAAAGATGAAGCCTATGGATAGCATAAAGAAAGTAGCAGGTTACTGTGGCCAACTAGAGGGCAAAAAGTCCATTGTCAAAATTTATTCCAATTTAAATCATACAGCAGTAACAACAAGAAAAAATCCAGAATGGAAGACAACAGATAGAAAATAGGCCACCTTCTGAAACCTAACAGACTGGAAACTCTGTGAGGTCACCAACTGTATTCAGCAGACACATCACAGATGCTCTGCAGATATTTGTTGAATAAATGACTTCAGAGCCTGCCCTGCTAACTGCTATACACTATTGCTTATTCAATTCCTGGATAAGTTCAACATCCTCTTGCTTCAGTCTATGAGAAATACTTTTGCTACTTATTTGTGAGGTAAATTGCCTATCATTATGTCTTTCTGTGAATTCTAGCTATTTGTAAAAGAACAAAATAATCCCGAACACTAATGTTAGGTTCCAAAAAAGACAAGCACTCAGCTGTGTTATAATTGAATAGCAGTTACAGAAACAAGATACCCTTCAGGCAGAATGAAAACCTGTATTGTTGTCAGTGGAGCTGATACTGACCAGGGTTCCTGGCCTTCCCCAATCAATAGGAATTGACTAGAGGCCAGACAAGAAATTCAGGCAAGGCTTTACTGGGGCTCCTGGGCCTGCTACAGGAGGGAGTGAAAACAAGTAACAGGTTCCCTTGCCTGCTCCTTGAAAGGGGTCAAGCTCACTCTTTGTATGGGGTGAAGGTAGGGGTGTGCCCAGGGGCCGGGCTGGACAGGTGACTCAGGTGGTTTCCCTGCCTCTTTGTGATGTTGGTCCTGGGGGCATGCGCAGTACCTGACCTGCTTTGCGCCCAGTTTTTGGCTCCTGGCTCTTCAGAAATGGCAGTTCATTTTGTTTTTGTCTTTCTGTATCTTTTGGTCCTGAATTTGCCCCAACTGTGCCTGAATTGCAGTTATTTTCTAGTCCCATATAGTTTCTTTGTATGTTGTAGCTTGAGCAGAGGGCAGGTGTTGCAGTACTGCGGCAAAGGGTCCAAGGTCCCAGGACTGCCTCACATTTTTTGGCTTCTTTCCTTTTATCCATTTTCAAATAGCAACATCACTAATATAAAGGTGATGTGTTGATTTACACAAAGAAATCAAAGCTTGATTATTGAGGGTAAACAATTTAAATGAAATGATTTATGCCACTTGCCAAAAGATACAATGTAATAAATTTTTAGCAAAAAATATTATTGGTCTTTTGCTATAGCAGACTTGAAACACTCTCGACAACTTTCTATTATGTGCTTCATTCTTCGAAACAGTGTTCATAATAGATTTTCCAATAAATTTTGCTGCTGTAGCAATGAGTTATATACTAAGCATCTATAATGTCTATCCAGGTCAACGTGGGAAATTTAAGCCATACAGTTAATGGGCTAATGTAATTTTCTGTTTGATTTTATATTCATTATGGAGTCAGAAAAAAAAACAAATTTTATCAACTTTTTTAATCCCCAAATGAAATTTCAAATTCAAATCAATAACTCAAAATGACAAAAGTTTTTACAAAAGGAAAGAATAGATTGTTGAGAGCTATATTATTGTTCAAAGCTGACTTTAAGGCATTATTTTAGGTGACTTTTACCAGAATACTTTAAATATGAATCAGTATATTCATCAATTTTGAAATAATTCACCCTTAACCCTGAAATATATTCTAAGCGATATTACAAGGGGAGGATAATGTCAAGGTTGACTATTCTCTATTAAGCCTGAAGAGCTTTACTCAGGCATTGAGTGCTAGGAATATCAGCTAGAAAACATAAGTTGGAAACAGATTTGCATAAACATTTAAAGTATATGTGATTTAAATAATCTCTAATATTGTATAATTATGTATTTCAATATCTTTTCATATTACTCAGAATTTACATCTCAAATTTTAAAATATATGACTTCTAATTCAAAATACTTAAAGTTATAATTGCAATTTAAGAGTTTTAATATCTGACTGTGTTCAGGGTGGCAGTTTAGGCTCATAATTAACCCAGCCCCTTTCCCCAAATCTCTGAATCCCCATTCAAAGGATACCAAAAAGGAACAAGGGGCTTCAGATTAAGATGACAGATTGAACACATGCATTAATGTTGATTTCATCCTTTTGAAAACTTCCTTTAATTAATTAATATTCAAGAGTGCCGGGAGCCGGTGAGGCATTCCACTCGTGACAAAGGTCATGAGGAAGGAGGCTCGGCATACGCAAAGGCGGGATCGAGCCTCAGGAGTCCCCCCGGATATTCTCGAGCATCTACCCCCCAAAAAACCAGAGTCTGCCTACTTTATTGCTTTGTGCTCTCACCTCTGACTTTACTGGGGGCTGTCCCCTACCACCATCTCGCTCTCTCTGTCAAAGAGTTAACTTACAGCTCCAATTAATAAAGTTTCCTGGGCAATTAGGAGTGTTTAAATCCAAACCCCTCTGATGGCTCTCTAACTCGCCTGACAAGTTTACCCGGACTCCTGCAGCTATGCATACGATTGTTTACAGTCTCCCAGCCTCGAGAGGCATGGGAAGCTTAAGATATTCAAATAGCTTAGAGCCTCTCAGAGAGTTAGAAACTGTCAGAATAAACTAGTAAAGGATTTCATTGATGAGTCATGTTTGTTGCCAAGTTTTCACATCCCCTGAATTGTATCCTTGAATATGTATTAATTAATAGTGGGTATGTAGAAAAATAAGTAGTGGCCTTGGTGTTAGTAACTTTAGACCCTTAAGGTAATAAATTCTTTCCTTTGTTGTAAACCCATTACACATCCGCCCTATAGGAATGCAATTTTATCTTCGGAAGATGGCGCAAAACCTTAAAATAATTACTCTTAGAGAAAGTAAGTCTTTGTTGATAAGTCCTTGTCAAGAGTCATAAAATGTTAGTAGGCCTTCTGGGCAGAAGATGATGTAAATCACCTAAACCATTTGTATACGATAAATTTGCAGGAAAGAAACCCTGGTTTTTGATAAGAATCAAAGACTGCTGACTTTGCATCCCCTATTATCCTCTATGTGTAACTTAGGGTATAAAAGCCCCTGTTAAAAATAAAGCTACGGGCCTTGCTCACCAACGCTTGGTCTCCCCATGTCATTCTTTCTTTTAACTTCCAGCTGAGTCTCCATCTGGAGCGCGGAACCCACCACGCTTACTAATTATGCCTGGGCTTCTAAGACCCACTCGAGAAGGTGTCTAGGGTGAGGCACCTTCCGCTATTCGAGAGGGCGCCTGCGGCCTACGTAAGTGGTGCAAACTTCTTGTCTTGAAGTTTTATTGGTCTCCCGCGTAAACCAAGCTACTCAGCTTCTTTTCTCCACTGAATTTCCTACTGAGCTATCCTCATTCTATTACTCTTTATATCTTTGATAAATAAATAAATAGTCGCCGATGCCGTCTCCCCTTCGAATACCCTGGATCAGCCGGGCTGGTCCTCGGCACAAGAGGTTTAACATGACAAGAAAGGAAGTAACAGGAAAGGAGAACAATATAATAAATTGTGGGATGTTAAAAGGCAGATATACAAATAATAGGTGATTCAGCAGACCCAGGAAACTGAAGACCACATGACAGCCAGTCCAAGAATCCTTTGCAGAATCCTCAAGAAGCACAGGAAAGTACCAGATACCTCTGAAATTAGAGATACGATTTGGGAGTCTGAAATAAGGAGGCCTGAGTGAAAGCTGTTTAAGAGGCTTGGCATGTGCATAGTTTCATCTCCTTTTCTGGACTTTAAGTGGAGACTTTCACTCTGGCAATTCATGTGTTTCATTTCTGGAAGGAATCTTCTCGGATTATTTTCATAATGATTTCACTCATTGCTTTTCTATTTTCTCTTTCTGGAACTTCTAGATTCCTGCACTCACTACGTGACAACTGTTAGTGGTCAGTGAGCAACTAACACTTTCATTTTGGGCATCCCTGGTGGCTGAGATGGTGAAGAATCTTCCTGAATTTCAGGAGACCCGGATTTGATCCTTGGGTTGAGAAGATCCCCTGGAAAAGGGAATGGCAACCCATTTCAGTATTCTTGCCTGGAGGATTCCATGGACAGAGGAGCCTGGTGGGCTATAATCCATGGGGTTGCAGAGTTGGACACAACTGAGTGACTGAACTGAACTGATTCTGATCAGTGTGAGATGATATCTCATTGTAGTTTTGATTTGTGTTTCTCTAATAATGAGCGATTTTGAGCATCTTTTCACGTGGTTGTTAGCCATCAGTGTTTGGAAGCATAGTACAAAATAGCCGTATTAGGAGAAAGTCCTTGGGAAAATGGCCAAGGGCCAGAAGTACCTGGCTTTGTGTACTGCGGACAGAAAAACATCTCCTGCCTTTGGTTATGCTCAGCACCAAGATTTAATAATAAATAGGGATGTTACTTGAGAAAACGGGTTGTGGGATAAGCACATGAGTCACTTACAGTGCGCTGTCCTTGAAATATTTTTACTCATTATGTGTTAACCCCATAAGCGCTCTGCTGGCCGTTATACTTTAAGCTCTTCATTCTTGCTTCTATAAAAAGGCTTGACTGCAGAAATAAACTTGTCAGTCCTTGCCAGAGACTGTCCGAGTGTCATTCTTTCAGAATCGTTGCTTCCAAGTCTGGGGGAGAAAATCCCCAACAATCTGTATGTCTTCTTTGGAGATATGTCTGTTTAGGTCTTTTTCCCACTTTTTGACTGGGTTGGCTGTTTTTCTGGCATTGAGTTGTGTGAACTGCTTGTATATTTTGGAAATTAATCCTTTGTCAGTTGTTTCACTTGCTATTATTTTCTCCCATTCTGAGGGTTGTCTTGACAAGTAGATGCTTTTTATTAAACTCATTCTATGTAAGAGACAGCTGAGGTTTTGGGGCTCAAAACCTCAAGGGTAAACTAACTTGCCCAGGGTCACACAGTACATAACAGAGTTGGAGTTTAAATCCAAGTTGGTCTGACTTCCTGCAGGGGTTAATAATCTGCCCCCTGTTTCTTTGGCTAAGCCATGAGAAAAACACAATGGGAAAAGAATAAAAGCAAACTATAGCAATACAGTATAATCTAAACAAAAGTACATCAGTTTGATTATTGGGGTCATCATGCCCTGCTAAGCTAAGTAAAAACATAGTGTGGACCTTGGAACATCAGGTCAGCACAAGTTCAGAACGCTGCTTGTGCACACACTGAGATGTTTTTCCAAAGCATATGCGGGTCTATGACCTCCAGCTGGGTGGTATCCCTTGTACAAGAAAATAACAAAGACAGTTTAAAGTAATCAATAAAATGGGAGATGTGACAGGGGACACAGGAGGCTGATTTTATCATAGCACAACAGATACTTTCCACATGCCACAACACTAATAAAAGTGATGTGGCTCTGTGGAACAGGGCTTTTCATCCAATAAGTCTTGAGTCCTCTGGGCCATCTTTAAAACTTTAATTCTGTCTCCAGTTTCTTTTGCCCAAATTGTGCATTGACCACTTTTGACCCCTACCTGCTATGTTGGCCACAACAACTTACCATATCTTAGGACACAAGGCCCAATGCTGGCAGGATTTCAGCAGAAAAGATGAAGCCTATGGATAGCATAAAGAAAGTAGCAGTACTGTGGCCAAACTAGAGGGCAAAAGTCATGTCAAAATTTATTCCAATTTAAATCATACAGCAGTAACAACAAGAAAAAATCCAGAATGGAAGACAACACGATAGAAAATAGGCCACCTTCTGAAAACCTAACAGACTGGAAACTCTGTGAGGTCACCACTGTATTCAGCAGACACATCACAGATGCTCTGCAGATATTTGTTGAATAAATGACTTCAGAGCCTGCCCTGCTAACTGCTATACACTATTGCTTATTCAATTCCTGGATAAGTTCAACATCCTCTTGCTTCAGTCTATGAGAAATACTTTTGCTACTTATTTGTGAGGTAAATTGCCTATCATTATGTCTTTCTGTGAATTCTAGCTATTTGTAAAAGAACAAAATAATCCCGAACACTAATGTTAGGTTCCAAAAAAGACAGCACTCAGCTGTGTTATAATTGAATAGCAGTTACAGAAACAAGATACCCTTCAGGCAGAAATGAAAACCTGTATTTGTTGTCAGTGGAGCTGATACTGACCAGGGTTCCTGGCCTTCCCCAATCAATAGGAATTGACTAGAGGCCAGACAAGAAATTCAGGCAAGGCTTTACTGGGGCTCCTGGGCCTGCTACAGGAGGGAGTGAAAACAAGTAACAGGTTCCCTTGCCTGCTCCTTGAAAGGGGTCAAGCTCACTCTTTGTATGGGGTGAAGGTAGGGGTGTGCCCAGGGCCGGGCTGGACAGGTGACTCAGGTGGTTTCCCTGCCTCTTTGTGATGTTGGTCCTGGGGCATGCGCAGTACCTGACCTGCTTTTGCGCCCAGTTTTTGGCTCCTGGCTCTTCAGAAATGGCAGTTCATTTTTGTTTTTGTCTTTCTGTATCTTTTGGTCCTGAATTTGCCCCAACTGTGCCTGAATGCAGTTATTTTCTAGTCCCATATAGTTTCTTTGTATGTTGTAGCTTGAGCAGAGGGGCAGGTGTTGCAGTACTGCGGCAAAGGGTCCAAGGTCCCAGGACTGCCTCACATTTTTGGCTTCTTTCCTTTTTATCCATTTTCAAATAGCAACATCACTAATATAAAGGTGATGTGTTGATTTACACAAAGAAATCAAAGCTTGATTATTGAGGGTAAACAATTTAAATGAAATGATTTATGCCACTTGCCAAAGATACAATGTAATAATTTTTAGCAAAAAATATTATTGGTCTTTGCTATAGCAGACTTGAACACTCTCGACAACTTTCTATTATGTGCTTCATTCTTCGAAACAGTGTTCATATAGATTTTCCAATAAATTTTGCTGCTGTAGCAATGAGTTATATACTAAGCATCTATAATGTGACTGTTATCTATCCAGGTCAACGTGGGAAATTTAAGCCATACAGTTAATGGGCTAATGTAATTTCTGTTTGATTTTATATTCATTATTGGAGTCAGAAAAAAAAACAAATTTTATCAACTTTTTTAAATCCCCAAATGAAATTTCAAATTCAAATCAATAACTCAAAATGACAAAAGTTTTTACAAAAAGGAAAGAATAGATTGTTGAGAGCTATATTATTGTTCAAGCTGACTTTAAGGCATTATTTAGGTGACTTTTACCAGAATACTTTAAATATGAATCAGTATATTCATCAATTTTGAATAATTCACCCTTAACCCTGAAATATATTCTAAGCGATATTACAAGGGGAGGATAATGTCAAGGTTGACTATTCTCTATTAAGCCTGAAGAGCTTTACTCAGGCATTGAGTGCTAGGAATATCAGCTAGAAAACATAAGTTGGAAACAGATTTGCATAAACATTTAAAAGTATATGTGATTTAAATAATCTCTAATATTGTATAATTATGTATTTCAATATCTTTTCATATTACTCAGAATTTACATCTCAAATTTTAAAATATATGACTTCCAATTCAAAATACTTAAAGTTATAATTGCAATTTAGAGTTTTTATATCTGATTGTGTTTCAGGGTGGCAGTTTAGGCTCATAATTAACCCAGCCCCTTTCCCCAAATCTCTGAATCCCTATTCAAAGGATACCAAAAAGGAACGAGGGGCTTCAGATTAAGATGACAGATTGAACACATGCATTTAATATTGATTTCATCCTTTTGAAACCTCCTTATATTTACTAAAATTAATTTTCAAGAGGCTTAACATGATAAGAAAGAAAGTAACAGGAAAGGAGAAAAATACAATAAATTGCGGGATGTTAAAAGGCAGATATGCAAATAATAGGTGATTCAGCAGACCCAGGAAACTGAAGACCACATGACAGCCAGTCCAAGAATCCTCTGCAGAGTCCTCAAGAGGCGTAGGAAAGTACCAGGTAGCTCTGAAATTAGAGGTACGATTTGGAGTCTGAAATAAGGAGGCCTGAGTGAAAGCTGTTTAAGAGGCTTGGCATGTGCATAGTTTCATCTCCTTTTTGGACTTTAAGTGGAGACTTTCACTCTGGCAATTCATGTGTTTCATTTCTGGAAGGAATCTTCTCGGATTATTTTCATAATGATTTCACTCATTGCTTTTCTATTTTCTCTTTCTGGAACTTCTAGATTCCTGCACTCACTATGTGACAACTGTTTGTTAGTGTTTAGTGAGCAACTATCACTTTCATTTTGGGCTTCCCTGGTGGCTGAGATGGTGAAGAATCTTCCTGAATTGCAGGAGACCCGGATTTGATCCTTGGGTTGAGAAGATCCCCTGGAAAAGGGAATGGCAACCCATTTCAGTATTCTTGCCCGGAGGATTCCATGGACAGAGGAGCCTGGTGGGAAAAAACAAAATTCTGTAAAGCAATTATCCTTCAATAAAAAAATAAATTAATAAAAAGCACCTACTTTTCAGAGTTGTTAAGCATAACAATAACAAAACCAAAAAATATTTAGTACAATGGCATATAGATCAATTAGTATAATTTAGGTAATATATTCCCAATTCAGTAAGAATAGAAAACTGTGTATCTTTTTTAAAAATGAAAAAGGTATTTTAAAAATAAAATAAATTTTAAGTAATAACTAAACACAATATTCTATTTTTCACTGAAATTTCCCCCAATTATATGGTAAAGGAGTTATCTTCCTTAAAGCACTTAGCAATGATACAGAGAAATTTGGGAGGAATATTAGACATTTGACATAAGATATTGATATAAAGGACATTTATACCTATTACCTGAATTTATTTCACCCAGGATAAGCAAATTACTGTAACCCATGCTCTATCTATCAGACTGTAGAAAATTTTTCTAACTAATCATTACTGAAGCAGATGAAAAGTACTTACCTAGTGTCTGGCTTATAGTAAGCTTTAAGAGATTTACAAAAATGGTTTTATTTTACCCTAACATCATTTCTTTGAAATAGAGAAAGGAAGGCTTCAAACTTAATATTATACAACCCAAATCACAAGGTACAGAGAAGCTAAATGGATTTGAATATGTTTGAAAAAGAATGGTCAGAACCTATCTTCACCATCATTCCATGTATGAGACTGTGCCGTTTCCATTGAGGGCATAAAAATTATCTTGATTTTACAATGCAAAGATGTGATTGTAACCTAACACCAACTAATTAATTTACCGGTTAACTATTTATTGAAGTTTTACTATGGGCCAAGGATAGTGTCAGTTTTCATTCCAACCCTAAAGAAAGGCAATGCCAAAGAATGCTCAAACTACTGCACAATTGCACTCATCTCACATTACTTTATCTACTAGTAAAGTAATGCTCAAAATTCTCCAAGCCAGGCTTCAACAATACGTCAACCATGAACTTCCAGAAGTTCAAGCTGGCTTTAGAAAAGGCAGAGGAACCAGAGATCACATTGCCAACATCCGCTGGATCATGGAAAAAGCAAGAGAGTTCCAGAAAAACATCTATTTCTGCTTTATTGACTATGCCAAAGCCTTTGACTGTGTGGATCACAATAAACTGTGGAAAATTGTGAAAGAGATGGGAATACCAGACCACCTGACCTGCCTCTTGAGATATTTGTGTGCAGGTCAGGAAGCAACAGTTAGAACTGGACATGGAACAACAGACTGGTTCCAAATAGGAAAAGGAGTACGTCAAGGCTGTATATTGTCACCCTGCTTATTTAACTTCTATGCAGAGTACGTCATGAGAAACACTGGGCTGGAAGAAGCACAAGCTGGAATCAAGATTGTTGAGAGAAATATCAATAACCTTGGATATGCAGATGACACCACCCTTATGGCAGAAAGGGAAGAGGAACTAAAAAGCCTGTTGATGAAAGTGAAAGAGGAGAGTGAAAAAGTTGGCTTAAAGCTCAACATTCAGAAAACGAAGATCATGGCATCTGGTCCCATCACTTCATGGGAAATAGATGGGGGAACAGTGGAAACAGTGTCAGACTTTATTTCTTTGGACTCCAAAATCACTGCAGATGGTGATTGCAGCCACGAAATTAAAAGACGTTTACTCCTTGGAAGAAAAGTTATGATCAACCTAAATAGCATATTATAATATTATATTAAATATTAATACATATTATATGTATTAATATATTATTATATAAGTATATAGTAATATATAGTTATATATAATATATTATATCATATATAGTATTTTATATAACTATATATTAATATGATGTATATTATATAATATTAAATATTATATATATTATAATTTATTACAAAATATAATATATCATCTAATAATATATATTATATAATATATATTCTTTATATTATATTATATATATTTATAAGATATCACATATAATATAATATATATAATATATATTATATATTTTATAATATATATAATTATATATATACATTATATTAATATATTAATATATTCATGTATATATAATATATACATGAATATATAATGTATATAATTAATATATACATTAAATATACATTGTATTACTATAATATTAATATCATATAATATATATACATTATATATGATATATATATTATGTATTATTATATTATATAATATATAATATATTTTATTGTATCTATTATACTAATTATTATATTATAAATTATATATATATTCATATATAAATATATATAATATGAATATATGATAAATATATATTTACATGTTTATATATATTTATATATTATAAAAATTATAATAATATTTATACTATATATTATTATGTATATAATATAATTATATATATTATATATAAATATAATTTTATATATTTATATATTGTATATAATATATAATATATTATATATAAAGTATATAAATATATATGGATATTATATATATAATACATAATATATATTATATAAATATTATATATTTATATATTATATAATATATAATATATACATTATATATATTATTCATATGTATATATAAATAATATATATAGTATATATATATAAATATATATGAATACATAAAATAAAAATATAAATAAATATTTAAAGTGTATATAATATATATAAATAAATATATATAATAAATATATATATAATATATATTTTATATATTATATTATATATATCATATAATATACATATATTATATTATATATAATATGATATATATCAAAATATATTATATTATATTACCTAATATATTATATAATAACATAGTATATATTATAATATATTATATATTATGTAATATATTATGTATTAATATATATAATATAAATAATATAATATATATTTTATATAATATATGCTACCACTAAGTCACCTCAGTCATGTTCGACTCTGTGCGACCCCATACATGGCAGCCCACCAGGCTCCTCCGTCCCTGTGATTTTCCAGGCAAGAACACTGGAATGGGTTGCCATTTCCTTGTCCAATGTGTGAAAGTGAAAAGTGAGAGTGAAGTCACTCAGTCATGCCCGACTCTTAGCGACCCCATGGACTGCAGCCTACCAGGCTCCTCCATCCATGGGATTTTCCAGGCAAGAGTACTGGAGTGGGGTGCCATTGCCTTCTCTGATATAATACATAATAGTATATAAATAATATATATAATATAATAAGCATATACAATATATAATATATATTATTATATGATTATATACTATACTATATATTATATATGTCAAATATATTATATTATATATATATTTTTATATATTATATATGATTATATAATATATATTATATAATTATATAATAATATATTATATATATTCATTATAAATATATAAAATAATATAATATATAATATAATTACATATTTTATAATGTATTATATATTATAACATATATAATACATATATATTTTAAATGATGTATATTATTCAATCCCAGGAATCTTTTACACAATTATATATGCACCCAACATCAGAGCATCTAAATATATAAAGCAAGCAGTGACAGAACTAAGGGGAGAAATAGACATCAATACATAGATAGTAGGAGTCTTCAGTATCCCACTGTTAACTGTAGATAGACTACACAGATAGACGATTATAAGGAAACAGAGCACTTGGCCAATACTATCTACCAATGGACCAAGAGATATACACAGAACATTGTACCGAATGGTAATGGAATACCCATTCTTAAGTCTGTATAGATCTTTTTGTGGGATAGATCACAGTTTAGGTCCCAAAGAATCTCAACAAACTTAAGAAGACTGAAATCACATCATGTATCTTTTTTACTGCAACAGCTGAAACTAGAAATCAATAACTTTCCAGAAGTAAAACTGGAAAATCCACAAATATGTGAAAATTAAACAACATACTCTTAAATAATCATATAGTCAGAGAAGAAATCAACAAGAGAAATAGAAAATATCTCAAGACTAAAGGAACAAAACTTTACAGCAAATCACATGTTAACAAAATGGATAACCTTGAATACATAGACAAATTACTAGAAACATATAATCTGATCACGCTAATTTATGAAGAAACAGAAAATTGAACAGATCTGTTACTAATTTAGAGATTGCATTGGTAATTACAAACTTCCAACCAAATAAAAACCTAAAATCAGATGGTTTTGCTGTAATTTTGATCAAATATTTAAAGATTAGTTAATGTTGATCATTTTCAGTTTCTTCTCAAAAACTGAAGAGAACGGAGTACTTCCAAAATAATTTTGAGGCCCACATTATGCTGATACAAGAGCTAGACAAAGACACCACTAGGGAAAAAAAAGTACATCCCATTTGTGCATGATTGAGATGCACAAATGGGATGTATTTTTATTTTGTATGTTTTATGGATGAACACAGATGCAAAAATCCTTAACAAAATACTAGCAAATTGAGTTTAACAGTGTATTAGACGGATCATGTATCATGATCAAAAGGAATTTATCTCTGGGATGCAAGGATGTTAGAGAGCATACAAAAATATACTAAAAGAATAATGAAGACTAAATATATTAAAAAAATATTTTGTATGTTCCTTCAAACTACTTAAAAAGGAGTATTCAAACACACAGTAAAAGCTAGTATTTTACATGCAAAGAGGATTATTTCCATTTGTTGATTAAATATAAATATGCATGCTAAATTGAATAGCACTTAGTTTTTTTCAAAAACTAAGAATTGTAAGAAAATGGTATATGTCTTGTACCCAAATGGTGGCTGACACAATGTAACTCTATGATCAGAGAGTTGCAGCAGCTCGGTTTGCTTCTTATAAATTTGGATTACTATACTGCAGAAAATAGCAAACATGACAACAGTAATTACTATTTGTTAAGCCATCTATTATCTGGCGATTAATGTATCAGGCTCTCTTACATATGTAAGTTACCTAACTTGGCTCTCACCATAAGTTTTCTGGGCAGAATAATTGTCTCCAATGATCAGAGAAGGGGGGCTTCTCTCATAGCTCAGTCAGTAAAAGAATCTGCCTGCAATGCAGGAGACCCAGGTTCTATTCCTGGCTCAGGAAGATCTCCTGGAGCAGGAATGGCAACCCACTCCAGTATTCTTGCCTGGAAAATCCCATGGACAGAGGAGCCTGGCAGGCTACAGTCCATGGGTTTCCAAGAGTCAGACACGACTTAGCAACTAAACCGCCACCAACAGAGAAGGGAACTAAGGTTCTAAGAGGTGTATGATTTGCCAGATTCCCACATACATTCAATGACAGACTAAAGATTAACTATAACACTGCCTGACTCGAAACACCTTTAAACAGCTTGTTATTAGAGAGACTGACTGATGAACTGCAGAGCAACTATGGTATTGGTGGTGCAGGTTCATTAAGGTGCCCTGATTATGCCTTCCTCACAGTGCACATCACAAAGCCTGTTAATGGGTATTCTTAGAACTTTAGTAACAACACCACCCAGCTCAATGCATTCTGTCATAACGTCTTTGCTTTCATTGTAGTGGGCAAAACAAATATATACAGCACAAGCTCTGATTCTGCTACATCATTTCCTCAAGAATGCAAACCCAAAAGCGTTCTAAATAGATAAAAAATCTAGAAAATAAATTTTTAAAGGGTAGAATAAATGATTGAAACATAGAGGATCTAACCTATTTTTATGCGAAAGTCGCTCAGTTGTCTCCAACTCTTTGCGAACTCATGGCCTATATGGGTCCATGGAATTCTCCAGGCCAGAATACTGGAGTGGATAGCCATTCCCTTCTCCAAGGAATCTTCCCAACCCAGGAATCGAACCAGGGTCCCCTGCATTGCTGGCAGATACCTACTTTTATGCCAGATTATAAATCATTGAACTGAAAATATAAGTGGTTGGCAAGACATTATTTCCTGAAAATTTTCACAGATGGTAGTCACTCTGGATGTCAGATAATCAAAACTAGTACCTGAATTTTAGAAAATGAATTTCATTTACTCCCACAAGGGCTCTGCAAACACACAGCAATACTGAACAACTTTATCTAAACTATATTTACTGATATGATTACTGAATTGGATAGAATTTAATAATTATCTTCAGTCCTTCTGGAGAAAACTGAGGAAGAAAGAACACTTGAGTAGAATATTAAGAAGTACTTATTCCCAGACACACAATGGAGAAATATTTATAATTTGTTTGAAAATCAAATGCAATCCGAACTATAATTCTATTATGAATTATACATAATTTTAAATTTGATATAATTTCATTCATAGAAGAATAGCTATCTAAGAAAATGTTTACTGCCTGACATGAAACACCTTTAAAACAGCTTGTTAATAGAGAGCATTGATTGATGCTTTATTTTATTAAATAAAACTGCATCAATATAATTAAGCAGTAAAAATATAGATTTACTATTTAGAACTTTAATATTAACTGGTGGCTTTTCATCTGTTACACACAAGTCTGCAATTGCCCAAGGGTCATTTTTTCTAAAAGTAGCTACAATCAGCATATGAATAAGATATGACAGAAAGTAATGACCATTTAGTTCATATTAAAATTACCACATAAAGTTTCCATTTAAAACAGAGTTCAGTGCATCTGGAATCATATTGTTCAATAATCTACTTTTTGTTTTAAAGAAGAAACTACCATATATTTTATTACTAAAATCACTTACAAATAAAGACAACCATTTGCTGTTACATGGAATCTATATATGTTGAATGCTAGAAAAACATTTAATAACTTCACTTGAGGGTACTACATAAAGAGTTACAAAGCATGTGGTTAGATTATACAATATGTGTGAAGCATAAGACAGATCATGATGCATTCTAGGCACTCAAAAAGTTAAGTTACAAACACCTAGGAACAGAATGGAAATCACAGAGTTCAGGCATATAAGAGGCAAGATAGATAGGAGGAAGAAGCGAAATGAGGTGAAAGTAATGGTGGGAAGATTTCTTCCTCATTTGCTCTGGGATCCCTTTACCCACTGTATATAACTATATACAATTGTAAAGAAATATAAAACTGGGGAAACATATTACACACATGTTTCCAGGCAGTGGTCAACCAAGTAGCACAGACCAGTGATTTTTAAAAAAAGAAAACAATGAGAAGGTTCCTATGATTTTCTGGTTTTCTGCTTTGAGGCAAATTCTGGATTCTGGTTCAAAGAACAAAACCAGAACCTGGTTGCCTATCTTAATTGAGGAGATACAGATTGAGATGCAGGGAAATGAAGATGGCTAAAATTTGTGAAGAACTGGAAAGGACCTCAGGGAAAGAGCTCCAGAAATCTGTATAAGGTTCCCCTTGAGTGATACACTAGCACGCATGTTCATGAGATTACACTCTGCAAAGAAGGAATTAAAGAGGAGTACCTGAGTAACAGAAGCCAAGCAAATCCCAGAGGAGATACGGAGTTCAAGATCCAGCAAGTGAGAGAGGAGAGACTTTGTCGAATAATGGGATACTCAGCAGAGATCAGCAGACAAGTATATATGAGAGTAAATTCAACTATAGACATTCACAAACAAAGTGTAAAAGCCAGCCTTTATAAAACAAACTAAACCTCAAGCAAATGATCTGCAGGTTAAAACAAAAGTAGTTCACTTTTTATTTATTTATTTATTTTATTTTTAATTTAATTTTATTTTTAAACTTTACATAATTGTATTAGTTTTGCCAAATATCAAAATGAATCTGCCACAGGTAAAGGAAGATAGCAACATTTAGTTTCTCAACAATGGAATATCTGGCACTGAATAAAACATAATTAGACATAAAAAGATGCAGCAAAATATTATTAATAGTCAAGATTAATGTCATTGGTATAGGAAATCTAAAAAAATATAGAAGTGATGGAGTTAGCAAACAGTCATTATAATAGCTATTATAAATTGGCTCAGAGGGAAACAAATGCAGGAAGGAGATGAAAAATATTTTTTAAAAGCCAAGTGAAACCTATAACTTTAAGTAATATAATATCTGAAATGAAGTTTTACTAAATAGATTGAAAACAAAATTAGACACTGCATTAAGAAGAGATGAGCCCAAAAACCTCAGCTGTTCTTACATAGAATGAGTTTAATAAAAAAGCATCTACTTGTCAAGACAACCCTCAGAATGGGAGAAAATAATAGCAAGTAAACAACTGACAAAGGATTATTTCCAAAATATACAAGCAGCTCACACAACTCAATGCCAGAAAAACAGCCAACCAGTCAAAAAGTGGGAAAAAGACTAAACAGACATATTCTCCAAAGAAGACATCAGATTGTGGGGGATTTTCTCCCCCGGACTTGAAGCAACGAATCTGAAAGAATGACACTCGGACAGTCCTCTGGCAAGGACTGACAAGTTTATTTTGCAGTCAAGCCTTTTTATAGAAGCAAGAATGAAGAGCTTAAAGTATACGGCCAGCAGAGCGCTATGGGGTTAACACATATGAGTAAAAATATTCAAGGACAGCGTGCTCTAAGTGACTCATGTGCTTATCCACACACCGTTTCTCAAGTAACATCCCTATTTATTATTAAATCTTGGTGCTGAGCATAACCAAAGTCAGGAGATGTTTTTCTGTCCCAAGTACACAAAGCCAGGTACTTCTGGCACTTGGCCATTTTCCCAAGGACTTTCTCCTAATACGGCTATTTTGTACTATGCTTCCAAACACCGATGGCTAACAACCACATGAAAAGATGCTCAACATCACTCATTATTAGAGAAACACAAATCAAAACTACAATGAGATATCATCTCACACTGATCAGAATCAGTTCAGTTCAGTCACTCAGTTGTGTCCAACTCTGCAACCCCATGGATTATAGCCCACCAGGCTCCTCTGTCCATGGAATCCTCCGGGCAAGAATACTGAAATGGGTTGCCATTCCCTTTTCCAGGGGATCTTCTCAACCCAAGGATCAAATCCAGGTCTCCTGCAATTCAGGAAGATTCTTCACCATCTCAGCCACCAGGGAAGCCCAAAATGAAAGTGTTAGTTGCTCACTGACCACTAACAGTTGTCACGTAGTGAGTACAGGAATCTAGAAGTTCCAGAAAGAGAAAATAGAAAAACAATGAGTGAAATCATTATGAAAATAATCCGAGAAGATTCCTTCCAGAACTGAAACACATGAATTGCCAGAGTGAAAGTCTCCACTTAAAGTCCAGAAAAGGAGATGAAACTATGCACGTGCCAAGCCTCTTAAACAGCTTTCACTCAGGCCTCCTTATTTCAGACTCCAAATCGTGTCTCTAATTTCAGAGGTATCTGGTACTTTCCTGTGCTTCTTGAGGATTCTGCAAAGGATTCTTGGACTGGCTCTCACGTGGTCTTCAGTTTCCTGGGTCTGCTGAATCACCTATTATTTGTATATCTGCCTTTTAACATCCCACAATTTATTATATTGTTCTCCTTTCCTGTTACTTCCTTTCTTATCATGTTAAACCTCTTGAATATTAATTAATTAAAGGAAGTTTTCAAAAGGATGAAATCAACATTAAATGCATGTGTTCAATCTGTCATCTTAATCTGAAGCCTCTCATTCCTTTTTGGTATCCTTTGAATGGGGATTCAGAGATTTGGGGAAAGGGGCTGGGTTAATTATGAGCCTAAACTGCCACCCTGAAACACAGCCAGATATTAAAACTCTAAATTGCAATTATAACTTTTTTTTTTTATAACTTTAAGTATTTTGAATTAGAAGTCATATATTTTAAAATTTGAGATGTAAATACTGAGTACTAGGAAAAGATATTGAAATACATAATTATACAATATTAGAGATTATTTAAATCACATATACTTTTAAATGTTTATGCAAATCTGTTTCCAACTTATGTTTTCTAGCTGATATTCCTAGCACTCAGCGCCTGAGTAAAGCTCTTCAGGCTTAATAGAGAATAGTCAACCTTGACATTATCCTCCCCTTGTAATATCACTTAGAATATATTTCAGGGTTAAGGGTGAATTATTCAAAATTGATGAATATACTGATTCATATTTAAAGTATTCTGGTAAAAGTCACCTAAATAATACCTTAAAATCAGCTTGAACAATAATATAGCTCTCAACAATCTATTCTTTCCTTTTTGTAAAAACTTTTGTCATTTTGAGTTATTGATTTGAATTTTAAATTTCATTTGGGGATTTAAAAAAGTTGATAAATTTTGTTTTTTTTTTTCTGACTCCGATAATGAATATAAAATCAAACAGAAATTACATTAGCCCATTAACTGTATGGCTTAAATTTCCCACGTTGACCTGGATAGACATTATAGATGCTTAGTATATAACTCATTGCTACAGCAGCAAAATTTATTGGAAAATCTATATGAACACTGTTTCGAAGAATGAAGCACATAATAGAAAGTTGTCAAGAGTGTTCAATTCTGCTATAGCAAAGACCAATAATATTTTTTGCTAAAAATTATTACATTGTATCTTTTGGCAAGTGGCATAAATCATTTCATTTAAATTGTTTATCCTCAATAATCAAGCTTTGATTTCTTTGTGTAAATCAACACATCACCTTTATATTAGTGATGTTGCTATTTGAAAATGGATAAAAAGGAAAGAAGCCAAAAATGTGAGGCAGTCCTGGGACCTTGGACCCTTTGCCGCAGTACTGCAACACCTGCCCCTCTGCTCAAGCTACAACATACAAAGAAACTATATGGGACTAGAAAATAACTGCATTCAGGCACAGTTGGGGCAAATTCAGGACCAAAAGATACAGAAAGACAAAAACAAAAATGAACTGCCATTTCTGAAGAGCCAGGAGCCAAAAACTGGGCGCAAAAGCAGGTCAGGTATTGCGCATGCCCCCAGGACCAACATCACAAAGAGGCAGGGAAACCACCTGAGTCACCTGTCCAGCCCGGCCCCTGGGCGCACCCCTACCTTCACCCCATACAAAGAGTGAGCTTGACCCCTTTCAAGGAGCAGGCAAGCGAACCTGTTACTTGTTTTCACTCCCTCCTGTAGCAGGCCCAGGAGCCCCAGTAAAGCCTTGCCTGAATTTCTTGTCTGGCCTCTAGTCAATTCCTATTGATTGGCGAAGGCCAAGAACCCTGTTCAGTATCAGCTCCACTGACAACAAATATAGGTTTTCATTTCTGCCTGAAGGGTATCTTGTTTCTGTAACTGCTATTCAATTATAACACAGCTGAGTGCTGTCTTTTTTGGAACCTAACATTAGTGTTTGGGATTATTTTGTTCTTTTACAAATAGCTAGAATTCACAGAAAGACATAATGATAGGCAATTTACCTCACAAAAAGTAGCAAAAGTATTTCTCATAGACTGAAGCAAGAGGATGTTGAACTTATCCAGGAATTGAATAAGCAATAGTGTATAGCAGTTAGCAGGGCAGGCTCTGAAGTCATTTATTCAACAAATATCTGCAGAGCACCTGTGACGTGTCTGCTGAATACAGTGGTGACCTCACAGAGTTTCCAGTCTGTTAGGTCTGGGAAGGTGGCCTATTTTCTATTGTGTTGTGTTCTATTCCGGATTTTTTCTTGTTGTTATTGCTGTACGGTTTAAATTGGAATACATTTTGACAATGACTTTTGCCCTCTAGTTTGGCCACAGTACCTGCTACTTTCTTTATGCTATCCATAGGCTTCATCTTTTCTGCTAAAATCCTGCCAGCATTGGGCCTTGTGTCCTAAGATATGGTAAGTTGCTATGGCCTGCATAGCAGGTAGGGGTCAAAAGTTGTCAATGCACAATTTGGGCAAAAGAAACTGGAGAGAGAATTAAAGTTTTAAAGATGGGACCGGAGGACTCAAGACCTCTTTGATCAAAAGCCCTGCTCCTCAGAGCCACATCACTTTTATTTAGTGTTGTGGCATGCGGAAAGTATCTGTTGTGCTATGATAAAAATCAGCCTCCTGTGTCCCCTGTCACATCTCCCATTTTATTGATTACTTTAAACTGTCTTTGTTATTTTCTTGTACAAGGGATACCACCCAGCTGGAGGTCATAGACCCGCATATGCTTTGGAAAAACATCTCAGTGTGTGCACAAGCAGCGTTCTGAACTTGTGCTGACCCTGATGTTCCAAGGTCCACACTATGTTTTACTTAGCTTAGCAGGGCAATGATGACCCCAAAGAACATACAGCAAAAATCCTTTGGCCCCTCATATGGAAGGAAAAAAAACAAAACAAAACCGCTCAACTCAAATTCAATTACCAATGAAAAATAATATTCCAAATAAAGGGAAAATGTTTTCACACAATACTAAGAAAAAGGGAGGGAAAAACTATGCTAGCAGTCCTTTTATATGTGCAAAGGACGTTTATTGAGGAATGTTTCCTCAGGCAAAAGAAAAAAACCCACACTATTGTCGAAATTTGTGTTATAACAAAGGCATCGCGTGTAGAGCCAGAAGTGTATATCATGTAAAGGAAAGTAATTTACTAAAAACATACTGTGCCTATATCTTTTTGTTTAAAATGATTACTTTAAAACTACGCATTGTAAGAGTTTTCTTATCAATAGCAAACAACACGCATACGGAAAAAGTCTGAGAGAAATGAGTGAACAGATGTACAAGGTAGGGGGGTGTAGAGCTTACTTTGCTGACAACAGGTTCTAATAACTATGAAGTTAAGGAATATATATATAAACTAGCTTGAGGTAGATGACATAAAACTAGGTTAGGAAGAAGTACTCCTAAACCATGATTAATTCATTTATAAAAGTGAGGAATAACAATAAGGCATTAAGAAACATAGATGGACAAAGCCAAGGCAAGATAGAGACAATAGCCTATATACATGTAAAGTATGTGCTGCATTCCTAAGTAGCCCCTTTCAGTCATGTCTAAGCATCTGGGAGGGCGTTGCCGAAATGCCTCCTGCATGGGTCTGTCGCAGACCCAGAAGATCAAACCCAAACCTCTTATGTCTCCTACCAATTGGGCAGGCAGGTTTC
Source organism: Bos taurus (assembly GCF_002263795.3). Classification (NCBI taxonomy): domain Eukaryota; kingdom Metazoa; phylum Chordata; class Mammalia; order Artiodactyla; family Bovidae; genus Bos; species Bos taurus. The sequence goes on along the minus strand of NC_037333.1, from coordinate 3,845,043 downwards.
TTTAACGCACTAGCCGCTAGAGATTGACAGTGGCATAGCCAAACACTAGAATCCAAGTAAGTCAGCAATAGTAGAACAGGGAAGTTTGGCCTTGCATACAAAATGAAGCGGCAAGGCTTAATAGATTTGTCAGAGAACACACTGGTGTTATAACAACCTCTTCCACCAACCATGAGATGAATTTACACATGGACATCACAGATGAATTAAAACCCAAATCCCGATTGATACATTTCTTTGTAAAAAGATAGGATCCTATATAGTCAGATCCGAACAACACCACTATGACTATGGTCGTCAAGCTCCTTATGAAAATCGGTCAATTAAAGAAAGTAAGGAAAACACTAGGGCCATTCTGACATATGACCTAAATAAATCTCTTATGATTATAAAGTAGATTGTGAATGGATTCACGGGATTAAGAGATCTGGTAAGAGAGATTCTTGAACTAATGGATGGAGCCTTTGTAATATGTATATAGGAGGAGATGACAAAATCATCGCCAATGGAAAATAATAAACTGAAAGAAACAAAGTTGAGTTGTCTGAGGAGCGCCTTACCAAATAGCTGAGTAAAGGAAGATAATTATAAGACAAGGGAGAAGGGGAAAGATATACCAACTGAATGAAGAGTTCCAGAGAAAGCGATAGGAGAGATAAGAAAGCCTTTTAGTATCAAACTGATGTACTTTTGTTTAGATTATACTGTATTGCTATAGTTTGCTTTTATTCTTTTCCCATGATGTTTTTCTCATGGCTTAGCCAAAGAAACAGGGGGCAGACTATTAACCCCTGCAGGAAGTCAGACCAACTTGGATTCAAACTCCAACTCTGTTATGTACCGTGTGACCCTGGGCAAGTTAGTTTACCAGTCAAAACCTCAGCTGTCTCTTACATAGAATGAGTTTAATAAAAAGCATCTACTTGTCAAGACAACCCTCAGAATGGGAGAAAATAATAGCAAGTAAAACAACTGACAAAGGATTAATTTCCAAAATATACAAGCAGCTCACACAACTCAATGCCAGAAAAACAGCCAACCCAGTCAAAAAGTGGGAAAAAGACCTAAACAGACATATCTCCAAAGAAAACATACAGATGCTAACAAGCACATGAAAAGATGCTCAAAATCGCTCATTATTAGAGAAACACAAATCAAAACTACATCACCTGACACTGATCAGAATCAGTTTAGTTCAGTCACTCAGTTGTTTCCGACTTTTTGCAACCCCATGGACCACAGCATGCCAAGCCTTGCTGTCCATCACCAACTCCTGGAGCTTACTCAAACTCATGTTCTCATATCCATAGAGTCAGTGATGCCATCCAACCATCTCATCCTCTGTTGTCCCCTTCTCCTCCTGCCTTCTATCTTTCCCAGCAGTGGGGTCTTTTCCAATGAGTCAGCTCGTCACACCAGGTAACCAAAGTATTGTAGTTTCAGCTTCAACATCAGTCCTTTCAATGAACACCCAGGACTGATCTCCTTTAGGATGGACTGGTTGGGAATCCTTGCAGTCCAAGGGACTCTCAAGTTTCTCCTCCAACACCACAGTTCAAAAGCATCAATTCTTTGGCACTCAGCTTTCTTCACAGTCCAACTCTCACATCCATACGTGACTACTGGAAAAACCATAGCCTTGACTAGACGGACTTTTGTTGGCAAAGTAATGTCTCTGTTTTTTAATATGCTGTCTAGGTTGGTCATAACTTTCCTTCCAAGAAGTAGACAAAGAAGGGCCATCATCAAAAAGTCTACAAACAATAAATGCTGGAAAGGGTGTGGAGAAAAAGTAACCCTCTTGCACTGTTGGTGGGAATGTAAATTGATACAGTCACTTTTGGAAGATGGTATGGAGATTCCTTAAAAATCAAGGAATACATCACCATATGACCCAGCAATCCCACTCCTAGGCATATACCCTGAGGAAACCAAAATTGAAAAAGATACATCTATCCCTTTGTTCATTATAGCACTGTTTACAATAGCTAGAACACGGAAGCAACCTAGATGTCAATTGACAGATGAATGCATAAACAAGCCATGGTACATATGCACAATGGAATATTACTCAGCCATAAAAGGAATGCATTTGAGTCAGTTCTGATGAGGTGGGTGAATCTAGAACCTATTATACCAAGTGAAGTGAGTCAGAAAGAGAAAGATAAATACTGTATTCTAATACATATATACAGAATCTAGAAAAATGGTACTAAATAATTTATTTACTGGGCAGCAATGGAGAAACAGACATAGAAAACAGGCTTATGTACATGGGGAGAGCGGAGGAGAGGGTGAGATGTATGGAAAGAGTAACATGGAAACTTATATTACCATACGTAAAATAGATAGCTGATAGGAATTTTCTGTATGGCTCACAAAACAAACAGGGGCTCTATATCAATCTAGAGGGATGGGAGGAAATATATGTGTACCTATGGCTGATTCATGTTGAGCCTTGACAGAAAAAAACAAAATTCTGTAAAGCAATTATCCTTCAATAAAAAAATAAATTAATAAAAAGCACCTACTTTTCAGAGTTGTTAAGCATAACAATAACAAAAAATATTTAGTACAATGGCATACAGATCAATTAGTATAATTTAGGTAATATATTCCCAATTCAGTAAGAATAAAAACTGTGTATCTTTTTTAAAAATGAAAAAGGTATTTTAAAAATAAAATAAATTTTCAGTAATAACTAAACACAATATTCTATTTTTCACTGAAATTTCCCCCAATTATATGGTAAAGGAGTTATCTTCTTTAAAGCACTTAGCAATGATACAGAGAAATTTGGGAGGAATATTAGACATTTGACATAAGATATTGATATAAAGCACATTTATACCTATTACCTGAATTTATTTCACCCAGGATAAGCAAATTACTATAACCCATGCTCCCTAGGACAATCTATCAGACTGTAGAAAATTTTTCTAACTAATCATTACTGAAGCAGATGAAAAGTACTTACCTAGTGTCTGGCTTATAGTAAGCTTTAAGAGATTTACAAAAATGGTTTTATTTTACCCTAACATCATTCCTTTGAAATAGAGAAAGGAAGGCTTCAAACTTAATATTATACAACCCAAATCACAAGGAACAGAGAAGCTAAATGGATTTGAATATGTTTGAAAAAGAATGGTCAGAACCTATCTTCACCATCATTCCATGTATGAGACTGTGCCATTTCCATTGAGGGCATAAAAATTATCTTGATTTTACAATGCAAAGATGTGATTGTAACCTAACACCAACTAATTAATTTACCGGTTAAGTATTTATTGAAGTTTTACTATGGGCAAGGGTAGTGTCAGTTTTCATTCCAACCCTAAAGAAAGGCAATGCCAAAGAATGCTCAAACTACTGCACAATTGCACTCATCTCACATTACTTTATCTACTAGTAAAGTAATGCTCAAAATTCTCCAAGCCAGGCTTCAACAATATGTCAACCATGAACTTCCAGAAGTTCAAGCTGGCTTTAGAAAAGGCAGAGGAACCAGAGATGACATTGCCAACAACTGCTGGATCATGGAAAAAGCAAGAGATTTCCAGAAAAACATCTATTTCTGCTTTATTGACTATGCCAAAGCCTTTGACTGTGTGGATCACAATAAACTGTGGAAAATTCTGAAAGAGATGGGAATACCAGACCACCTGACCTGCCTCTTGAGAAATTTGTGTGCAGGTCAGGAAGCAACAGTTAGAACTGGACATGGAACAACACACTGGTTCCAAATAGGAAAAGGAGTACGTCAAGGCTGTATATTGTCACCCTGTTTATTTAACTTCTATGCAGAATACATCATGAGAAACACTGGGCTGGAAGAAGCACAAGCTGGAATCAAGATTGTCGAGAGAAATATCAATAACCTTGGATATGCAGATGACACCACCCTTATGGCAGAAAGGGAAGAGGAACTAAAAAGCCTCTTGATGAAAGTGAAAGAGGAGAGTGAAAAAGTTGGCTTAAAGCTCAACATTGAGAAAACGAAGATCATGGCATCTGGTCCCATCACTTCATGGGAAATAGATGGGGGAACAGTGGAAACAGTGTCAGACTTTATTTCTTTGGACTCCAAAATCACTGCAGATGGTGATTGCAGCCATGAAATTAAAAGACGTTTACTCCTTGGAAGAAAAGTTATGATCAACCTAAATAGCATATTATAATATTACATTAAATATTAATACATATTATATGTATTAATATATTATTATATAAGTATATAGTAATATATAGTTATATATAATAATATATATGATATAATATATTATTATATATAACTATATATTAATATGATGTATATTATATAATATTAAATATTATATATATTATAATTTACTATAAAATATAATATATCATCTAATAATACATATTATATATTATATATATTCTTTATATTATATTATATATATTTATATATCACATATAATATAATATATATATATATTATATATGTTATAATATATATAATTATATATATACATTATATTAATATATTAATATATTCATGTATATATAATATATATATTAATATATAATGTATATAATTAATATATACATTAAACATACATTGTATTAATATAATATTAATATCATATAATATATATACATTATATATGCTATATATATTATGTATTATTATATTATATAATATATATAATATATTTTATTGTATCTATTATACTAATTATTATATTATAAATTATATATATTCATATATAAATATATATAATATGAATATATGATAAATATATATTTACATGTTATATATATTTATATATTATAAAATTATAATAATATTTATACTATATATTATTATGTATATAATATATAAATATAATTTTATATATTTATATATTGTATATAATATATAATATATTATATATAAAGTATATAAATATATATGGATATTATATATATAATACATAATATATATTATATAAATATTATATATTTATATATTATATAATACATAATATATACATTATATATATAATTTATATTTATATATAAATAATATATATAAATATAGTATATATATAAAAAATATATATGAATACATAAAAAAAAATATAAATAAATATTTAAAGTGTATATAATATATATAAATAAATATATATATAATAAATAAATATATAATATATATTTTATATATAATATTATATATATCATATAATATACATATATTATATTATATATAATATGATATATATCAAAATATATATTATATATTATATTACATACTATATTATATAATAACATAGTATATATTATAATATATTATATATTATGTAATATATTATGTATCAATATATATAATATAAGTAATATAATATATATTTTATATAATATATGCTACCACTAAGTCACCTCAGTCATGTTCGACTCTGTGCAACCCCATACACGGTAGCCCACCAGGCTCCTCCGTCCCTGTGATTCTCCAGGCAAGAATACTGGAATGGGTTGCCATTTCCTTCTCCAATGTGTGAAAGTGAAAAGTGAGAGTGAAGTCACTGAGTCATGCCCGACTCTTAGCGACCCCATGGACTGCAGCCTATCAGGCTCCTCCATCCATGGGATTTTCCAGGCAAGAGTACTAGAGTGGGGTGCCATTGCCTTCTCTGATATAATACATAATAATATGTAAATAATATATATAATATAATAAGCATATACAATATATAATATATATTATTATATGATTATATACTATACTATATATTATATATATTATATATGTCAAATATATTATATTATATATATATTTTATTATACATTATATATGATTATAATAATATATATATTATATAATTATATAATAATATATTATATATATTCATTATAAATATATAAAATAATATAATATATAATATAATTACATATTTTATAATATATAATATATTATATATTATAATATATATAATACATATATATTTTAAATGATATATATTATTCAATCCCAGGAATCTTTTACACAATTATATGTGCACCCAACATCAGAGCATCTAAATATATAAAGCAAGCAGTGACAGAACTAAGGGGAGAAATAGACATCAATACATAGATAGTAGGAGGCCTCAGTATCCCACTGTTAACTGTAGATAGACTACACAGATAGACGATTATAAGGAAACAGAGCACTTGGCCAATACTATCTACCAATGGACCAAGAGATATACACAGAACGTTGTACCAAATGGTAATGGAATACCCATTCTTAAGTCTGTATAGATCTTTTTGTGGGATAGATCACAGTTTAGGTCCCAAAGAATCTCAACAAACTTAAGAAGACTGAAATCACATCATGTATCTTTTTTACTGCAACAGCTGAAACTAGAAATCAATAACTTTCCAGAAGTAAAACTGGAAAATCCACAAATACGTGAAAATTAAACAACATACTCTTAAATAATCATATAGTCAGAGAAGAAATCAACAAGAGAAATAGAAAATATCTCAAGACTAAAGGAACAAAACTTTACAGCAAATTACCTGTTAACAAACTTGATAACCTTGAATTAATAGACAAATTACTAGAAACATATAATCTGATCACGCTAATTTATGAAGAAACAGAAAATTGAACAGATCTGTTACTAATTTAGAGATTGCATTGGTAATTACAAACTTCCAACCAAATAAAAACCTAAAATCAGATGGTTTTGCTGTAATTTTGATCAAATATTTAAAGATTAGTTAATGTTGATCATTTTCAGTTTCTTCTCGAAAACTGAAGAGAATGGAGTACTTCCAAAATAATTTTGAGGCCCACATTATGCTGATACAAGAGCTAGACAAGGACACCACTAGGAAAAAAAAATACATCCCATTTGTGCATGATTGAGATGCATAAATGGGATGTATTTTTATTTTGTATGTTTTATGGATGAACACAGATGCAAAAATCCTTAACAAAATACTAGCAAATTGAGTTTAACAGTGTATTAGAAGGATCATATATCATGATCAAAAGGAATTTATCTCTGGGATGCAAGGATGTTTCAACATATGAAAATTAATGAATGTGATATGTTACATTAAGAGAATAGAAGATTAAAATCACACAGTCATCTCAATAGATGCAGAAAAAGCATTTGACAAAATTCAACACCCTTTAAAAATAAAAACTCTCAATAAGCTAGAAATAGATGGAAAGTGCCTGAACAAAATAGAGTATATATATGAAAATCCCATAGGTAACATACTGAACAGTGAAAACTGAAAGCTTTTTGCCTTAGATTAGAAACCAGGCTAGAATGCCTACTCTCAGCACTTCTATTCAACATAGTACTAGAAGTCCAAGCCAGATCAAGTAGGCAAGGAAAAGCAGTAAAAGGCACTCAAATCAGAAAGGAAAAGTAAAATCTTTCATGTTTGCAGTTGAAATAATCTTATACGTAGGAAACCCTGAAAACTACATCTAAAACTCTTAGAACTAAAAGATAAATTCAGTACTATTGTAGGACACATAATCAATATACAAAAATCAGTTGGTCTGCTATATACTAGAAAAACTATCTGGAAAATAAATTAGGAAAATAATCCCACTTACAATGACACTAAAAAGAATAAAACTCTTAGGAATAAACTTGACTGGGGAGGGGTGAGAACTGTATGCTGAAAAGTACAAACTATTAATGGAAGAAATTAAGGAAAACACAAATAAATGGAACAATAGTCTGTGGCCATGGGTTGAAATACAATATTTTTTAAATGTCCATACTACCCAGAATAATCTATATCAAAATCCCAATGGTGTTTTTTATAGAAATTGTTAAAAATTTGTAAATTTATATGGAACCACAAAAGAACACTAATAGCTCAAGCAATCTTGAGAAAGAAGAGAAAAGCTGGAGACATCACACCTCCTGATTTTAAATATATTGTACAGTTTCAGTAATCAGAACATTATCTTGCATAAGACAAACATATAGACCGATGGAACAGAATAGAGAGCTCAGAAATAAACACACACATATATAGTCAACAGATCTTTGACAAGGGTTCTGATAAAATACAGTGGAGAAAGGATAGCATCTTCAACAAACTGTTGCATAAAATGGATATCCATGTACAAAACAGTGAAACTGGACCTTTATATCATATGCAAAAATCAACTTAAAATGTATTAAAGGCTTAAATATGAGATCCAAAACTATAACAATTTCTAGAAGAAAAGAGGAAATGCTTCATGACACTAGTCTAAACAATAATTTCTGGGATATGGCACTGAAAGATGAGGCAACAAAAACAAAAATAAGAAAGTTGGACTACATTAAACTAAAAAGCTTCTCTACAGCAAAGCAAACAACCAAATGGTAACATATGGAATAGGAGAAAATATTTGCAAACCATATATGCAACAATAGATTACTCACCAAAATATATACTAACTCCTATAAAACTAAAAAAAAAGAAAAAATTCAATAACCAATTTTAAAATGGGCTAAGGACTTGAATAAGCATTTCTTCAAAGAAAACTTACAAATGGTGAAGAATTGATGCTTTTGAACTGTGGTGTTGGAGAAGACTCCTGAGAGTCCCTTGAACTGCAAGATCAAACCAGTCCATCCTAAAGGAGATCAACCGTGCACATTCATTGGAAGGTCTGATGCTGAAGCTGAAGTTCCAATACTTTAGCCACCTGATGTGAAGAGCTGACTCATTGGAAAAGACCCTGATCCTGGGAAAGATTGAAGGCAGGAAGAGAAGGGGACGGCAGAGGATGAGATGGTTGGAGGACATCACCGATTCAGTGGACATGAGTTTGAGCAAAGTCTGGGAGGTTGTGAAGGACAAGAAGGCCTGGTGTGCTGCAAGCCACAGGGCTACAAAGAGTCTCCTACAACTAAAACATCACTAATAATCAGGGAAATTAAAGTCAAAGACACAATGAGATGTCACCTCACACCTATTTAGATGGCTATTATAAAAAAAAAAAAAAAAAAAAAAAAACAAGTGCTGGGAAGAAGGTGGATAAATTAGGACATTAGCACACTCCTGTTGAGAATGCAAAATGGTGTAGTCACCATGGAAAATGCTGTGGAGGGTCCTAAAAAACTAAAAACAGAACTATCATTTGATCTAACAGTCCTATATCTGGGTATGTAGTCAAAAGAATTTTTTAAATTATACAAATGAACAAATAGATTCAAGGGATTAGATCTTTTTTAAAATTTTATTTTATTTTTAAACTTTACATATTGTATTAGTTTTGCCAAATATCAAAATGAATCCGCCACAGGTATACATGTGTTCCCCGTGCTGAACCCTCCTCCCTCCTCCCTCCTCATACCATCCCTCTGGGTCGTCCCAGTGCACTAGCCCCAAGCATCCAGTATTGTGCATTGAACCTGGACTGGCAACTCATTTCATACATGATATTCTACATGTTTCAATGCCATTCTCCCAAATCTTCCCACCCTCTCCCTCTGCAACAGAGTCCATAAGACTGTTCTATACATCAGTGTCTCTTTTGCTGTCTCGTACACAGGGTTATTGTTAGCATCTTTCTAAATTCCATATATATGCATTAGTATACTGTATTGGTGTTTTCTTTCTGGCTTACTTCACTCTGTATATAGGAGGTGGATGAAAAGGGATTAGATCTTATACACAGAGTGCCTGAAGGACTATGGATAGAGGTTCAAAACACTGTACAGGAGTTGGTGACCAAAACCATCCTCAAGAAAAAAAAATTCAACAAGGCAAAATGCTTGCCTGAGCATTACAAACAGCTGAGAAAAGAAGAGAAGTGAAAGGTGAAGGAGAAAAGTAAAGACATATCCATCTGAATGAAGAGTTCCCAAGAGGAGTAGTGAGAGATAAGAAAGCCTTCTTAAGTGAACAATGTAAAGAAAGAGAGAAAAATAATAGAATGGGAAAGACTAGAGATCTCTTCAAGAGCATTAGAGATACCAAGTATGAATTTCATGCAAGGATGGCACAATAAAGGACAGAAATGGTATGGACCTATCAGAAGCAGAAGAGATAAAGAAGAGGTGGCAAGAATACACATAAGTGTTAAAAAAAAAAAAAAAAAAGTCTGAATGACCCGGATAACCATGATGGCGTGATCACTCACCTAGAGCCAGATATCCTGAAGTGTGAAGTCAAATAGGCATTAGGAAGCATTACTACAAACAAAGCTCTTGGAAGTGATGGAATTCCAGTTGAGCTATTACAAATCCTGAAAGATGATGCTGTTAAAGTGCTACACTCAATATGCCAGCAAATTTGGAAAACTCGGCAGTGGCCACAGTACTGGAAAAGGTCAATTTTCATTCCAATCCCAAAGAAGGGCAATGCCAAAGAATGCTCAAACTACTGCACAATTGTACTCATTTCACATGCTAGCAAGGTAAATTCTCCCATCAAGCTACATTTCAACAGTACATGAACTAAGAACTTCCAGATGTACAAGCTGGATTTAGAAAAGGCAGAGGAACAGAGATCAAATTGCCAACATCCACTGGACCATAGAAAAACTAAGGAAATTCCAGAAAATATCTACTTCTGCTTCATTGACTACACTAAAGCATTTGACTGTGTGGATAACAATAAACTGTGGAAAATTCTTAAAGAGATGGGGATACAAGACCACTTTTCCTGCCTCCTGAGAAACCTATATGCAGGTCAAGAAGCAACAGTTAGAACCTGACATGGAACAATGGACTGATTTCAAATTGGGAAAGGAGTATGTCAAGAATGTATCTTGTCACCCTGCTTATTCAACTTGTATGCAGAGCACATTGTGAAAAATGCCAGCCTGGATGAATCACAAGCTGGAATCAAGACTGCCAAAAACCTCATATATGTAGATGACACCACCATAATGGCAGAAAGCAAAGAGGAACTAAAAAGGCTCTTGATAAGAGTGAAAGAGAAGAGTGAAAAATATGGCTTAAAATCAATATTAAAAAAAAAAAAAAAAAAACAAGATCATGGCATTTGGTCCCATCACTTCATGACAAATAGATGGAGGGGAAATGGAAACAGTAATAGACTTTATTTTTGGGGGCTCCAGAATGACTGTGGATAGTGACTATAGCCATGAAATTAAAATACTCCTTGGAAGAAAAGCTATGAGAAATTTAGCATATTAAAAGCAGAGACATCACTTTGCTGACAAAGGTCCATATAGTCAAAGCTATGGTTTTTCCAGTTGTACGAATGTGAGAGTTGGACCATAAAGAAGGCTGCGTGCCAAAGAATCAATGCTTTCAAATTGTGGTACTGGAGAATACTCTTGAGAGTCCTTTGGACAGCAAAAGAGATCAAACAAATCAATCCTAAAGAAAATCAACCCTAACATTCATTGGAAGGACTGATGGTGAAGCTGAAGCTCCAATACTTTAGCCACCTGACGCAAAGAGCCAACGCACTGCAAAAGACCCTGATACTGGAAAACACTGTGGGCAGGAGGAGAAGGGGACCACAGAAGACAGGATGGTTGATGGCATTATCAACTTAAAGGACATGAGTCTGAGCACACTCTGGGAGATAGGGAAGGACAGGGAAGCCTGGGGTGCTGTAGTCCATGGGGTCACAAAGAATTGGACACAACTTAGCAACTGAACAACAACAACAAATTAACTTATTTACACAACAAAAATAGAGTCACGGATGTAGAAAACAAAGTTATGGTTACTAACTGGCAAAGTGGGTGGAGGGAGGGAGGGAGGGAGGGAGAGAGGAATCAGGGAATTGAAATGTACATACATACACTACAGTATATAAAATAGGTAACTAATAATGGATCCATAGCACTGAGAACCATACTCAATACTCCACAATGAAAACAATCTAAAAAAGAGTGGTTATTTATATTTATATTTGAATAACAAATTCACTTTGGTGTACTCCTGAAACTACAGTTGATTTACAACATTGTAAATCAACTGTACTTCAATAAAAATTTTTAAAAATAATTAAAATCAGGAAGAATCTCATAGATACATTAATATTTCATATTCATTGCAGCACAATAGCCAGGATGTGGAAACAGCCTAAATGTCCATCAACAGATGGATACGTAAAGTATGACACATACATTACAATGGAATATGATTTGCCTTAATTCTGAAGGGATATCAGAAGGAAACTGCATTATGTGCAAAAACATGGATGAACCTGAGGACACTATACTAAGTGAAATAAACCAATAATATATAAACAAATACTGCATAATTCTTCTTATATAAGGAACCTAAATTGTCAAGTTTATATAATCAAAGAGTGGACTAGTGACTTCCAGAGGGTAAGGGAGACAGGGAAATGGGAGTTACTAATCAAGGAGCAGAAAATTTCAGTTAGTTAAGATGAATAAGTTCTAAAGATGTGCTGTATAGCATTGTGTTTATAGTCAACAATACTGCATTAAAACTTTGTTAAGAAGATAGAGCTTATGCTAAGTGTTCTTATCACAATAAAAAACAATTTTTAAAAAACCGTGGCAGCTAGAGAACATAATTGCTAAATTATGGAGGTTGAAGAAGGGCCTGTCTGCAGAGCTGTTTGAGCTGGGTGAGATCTGAATGAGTCAGACAAGTAATTGTTTGGGTGCAGATATTCAAGACAAAGAGCGAAAGATTGAAAAAAAATTTTCAACATGTTTAAAAATTATAAAAACAGGAGAAAAAAAAAAGACAATGTGCCCTTTCCACTGAATATCAACTGAATTTTCAGGAGCATTGTGATCAAGGACAGTGACAGGAAATAATTCAGAGTGTTAAGTGGAAGCTGAATTGTAAAGTACCCCCTAAGTTGTCTTCAAACTTTAGATCTTACTCTAGTAACAGTGAAAAGCTATTAAAGTGTTTCCACAGAAGGAGCTAATAATTTTCTTTGCATTTTAAAAGATCATGTTTCTGGTCTTACGTTGAGATCTTTAATCCATTTTGAGTTTATTTTTGTGTATGGTGTTAGAAAGTGGTCCAGTTTCATTCTTTTACAAGTGGCTGACCAGATTTCCCAGCACCACTTGTTAAAGAGAATGCAAACTAGTACAGCCACTATGGAGAACAGTGTGGAGATTCCTTAAAAAACTGGAAATAGAACTGCCTTATGACCCAGCAATCCCACTGCTGGGCATACACACTGAGGAAACCAGAAGGGAAAGAGACACGTGTACCCCAATGTTCATCGCAGCACTGTTTATAATAGCCAAGACATGGAAGCAACCTAGATGTCCATCAGCAGATGAATGGATAAGAAAGCTGTGGTACATATACACAATGGAGTATTACTCAGCCATTAAAAAGAATACATTTGAATCAGTTCTAATGAGGTGGATGAAACTGGAGCCTATTATACAGAGTGAAGTAAGCCAGAAGGAAAAACATAAATACAGTATTCTAACGCATAATCATTCTGGCTGCTATGTGTGTGTGTGTGTGAAGGGATGTAGGGGTGTACACAACACTATACAGCAGATCTTTAGAGCTTATTCATCTTGATTAACTGGAATTTTATGCTGTTTGTACTAGCAAGAGGGTAGCCAGTAGGAGTTAAGCAGGGTGAGCTGTTGAGAGCTACTGAGGCAGGCCAGATATTACTGTCATGGACAAGTTGAGCACAGGGGGTCAGGAGCAGGGCAGCTGACCCTTGAACAAAGTGGAAGTTAGAGGTGCTGAAACCCTCTGCACAGTCAAAAATTTACATACAATTTTTATAATTACTAACCTCCTTTTACATGGTTTCTCTGTATCTGTGGTTCTGTATCTATTGATTCAATCCAATTATATAACACTGGATTGCATTTACATAGTATTCAAACCACTTATATACTCCTGTATCATTAACTATTGAAAACAAATTTAGGTGTTATATAAGTGGACCCACACAGTAATATCAACTACAGTTATATTTAGGATATATTTTGAAATTAGAACTCACAGGATTATATAGATGGGTGATAAATTAGCTGACACAAATTTCTTCCATCCCAATTTATATGATCCCTTGCAAGGTGAATTTCTTTTGTTTTAATTTTTGCTAGTCTTTTATTTATTTTTTTAATTGGTGGAAAATTGCTTTACAATTTTGTGTTGGTTTCTGCCATACAACAATGTGAATCAGTCATTATTATATATATATATGTATATGTGTATATATATATATATATATATATATATATATATGTATATGTATATATATCTCCCTTTGTTCCTGGGCCTCCCTCTCCTCCCTCAACCCCACCCCTGTAGGTCATCATAGAGCACCAGGCTGGGCTCCCTGTGTTACTTAGCAACCTTCCACTAACTATTTTACACATGATAATGTATACAGGTCAATGCTACTTTCTCAATTCATCCAACCCTCATCTTCCCCCACTTGATCCGCAAGTCTGTTTTCTGCTAGCTTTATCAGTACCATTTTTCTATATTCCATGTACATGCATTAATATACAATACTTGTTTTTCTCTGACTTACTTCACTCTGTATAAGAGGTTCTAGGTTCATCTACCTCACTACAACTAACTCAAATTCATTCCTTTCTGTGGCCAAGCAATATTCCATAATAAATGCAATAAACGTTCCACACCTTCTTTAACCCTTCATCTATCTGTGGACACCTAGGTTGCTTCCATGTCCTTGCCTATTGTAAATATTGCTTCAGTGAACACTGGGGTATACGTGCCTTTTAGAGTTGTCGTTTTCCCAGAGTGTATGCCCAGTAGTGGGGTTGCTGGGCCATATGGTAGATTTATTCCTAGGATTTTTTAAGGACTCCATACTGTTCTCCATAGTGGCTGTGTCAGTTTACACTCCCACCAACAGCACAGGAGGACTCCCTTTTCTGCACATCCTGTCCAGCATTTATTGTTTGAAGATTTTTTGATGATGTCACTCTGACAGGTATGGGGTACCTCATTGTAGTTTTGATTTGCATTTCTCTTATAATTAGTGATATTGAGCATCTTTCTATGTGTTTATTGGCCATCTGCATGTCTTTTGGTCTGTTTAGACCCTCTCCCCATTTTTTGATTGGGTTGTTTGTTTTTCTGATATTGAGCTGTATGAGCTACTTATATATTTTGGAGTTTAACCCTTTGTCAGTTGCTTCATTGGCAATTATTTTCTCCCATTCTGAAGGCTATCTTTTCATCTTGTTTACAGTTTCCCTTGATGGGCAAAGGCTTTAAACTTTTTAGGTCCCATTTTTTTGTTTGTTTGTTTGTTTTTACTTCCACTAAGCAAGGTGAATTTCTTCTCCCATCCAGAGATGAAATCTATCTACCCTCTTGAATCTGGTTGCTTTATAACTTGATTGACCAGTAAATTGGGGAAGAAGTGACTTCATGCAAATCTTAAAGCTAGGCATTAAGAGATATTGCAGCTTAAGGTTTTGCTCTCTTGAAATGTTGTGATGAGGCACTTTTATAAGAAAATGTATTTAGCTTGTTATTGAACAAAGAATCATGTGGAAAAGAGTCAAGCACTCCAACTAACAGCATCAACTGCCAGACAGGTAAATAAAACCTTCATGGTCCTTGCAATCCAGCCAGCTTGTCAGCTGAATGAGCCACATGAGTGCAGATAAACCTAGCAAGATAATCTCCCAGCCCACAGAATTGTGAAAACCAATAAACCACTGTTTTTTAAGCCCCTATGTTTGTTGTAGTTTGTTATGTAGCAATATGTAGCTGAAACAGATGATGTCTCAAGTTTGAGGAACACAGGGGAATTATGGATAGGTCTTAAATGCTCAGCTTCAACAACTGTAGTGCCACTTGCTAAACCAAGGAATGCTAAGGGAGGATGGGTTTTGAGGTGGACAACTACAAGTTCTGTTTTGGCTATGTTGAGTTTGGAAATATCTGTTAACCATGTATTTGAATTTAAGTGGAGGAGTCAGCAATGGTTATTGTTTTGAAACCCATCAAAATATAAATAGCATTTAAAGCCATATAAATAAAAGACACACTTAAAAATAGAGTGTAGTTAGTGAAGAGGACCAGGACTTTGGGATCCTCTAACTTTCCCAGATTGAGTAGAAAAAGAATCAAAAGAACAACAAAAACAGAAGAATCATCTAGTGAGGTAGGAGAAAATCCAGAAAGGAGAAAATGGTTCCACGGAAGCCAAGAGAAGAGCACATTTCAAGAAGAGCATGCTAGGAGGCAGTCGGGGGACTACGGCAATATCATCCTGGGAATCATTGAAAACCACGAGCACTTTCAATGGAATGAAAACTGCCCTACAGACCACTCATGTTAGAAGCACTGCCACTCAGGGGAGCACAGAAATGCCTCAGGAGCTTGAGGGAGCTAGGGAACCATTAAGTCAAGGAGGTTTGATTTGTTTGTTTTGTTATACTGTTTTACTTTTAAACCCTCCTAACCTCAAGTAACATCATGGAATCATAAAGCCAGAAAGTACCACACATTCCAGCTAACCCTCTCAATTTACATATTAGGAAACTAAAGAGAGACAGACAAGGCAATTGCTCTGCCTACTCTGTCTATAATTGCATAGAAAGCTGACCACATGAGATTTTCTTCTTTTTTCTTTTTTTGTGAATATGAACTGAATGCTAGATTTTATGATGAAACTACTAATTACTAACTACTTTAGTCATTTAAGGGCAGTAATTTTATGGTAGTTGTCTAGGAGAATGTCTTATTCTTTTTAAAAACATTTTAAAATAAATTTATACTCCACCCATTTCTCCTACCCTTCCCCTTCTATCTCTGGAAACCACCAATCTGTTAACTGCATCTATGACTTGTTTTTTTGTTTTATATTTCATATATAAAAAAGATAATACAGTATTTGTCTTTAACTTTTTTGCTTAGCATACTGCCTTCAGGTCTATCCATATTGCTGGAAATTATAAGATTTCATTCATTTTTATGGCTGAATAATATTCCACTGTCTACATATATATACACATGATTTCTTTATTCATTTATGCATCGATGGATACACACATTGTTCCCATATCTTGGCTATTATAAATAATGCTGTAATGAACATATGGGTGCAAATATCTTTTTGAGTTACTGTTTTCATTTCTTCAGGTTAATACCTCAAAGTAGAACTGCTGGTTCGTATGGCAGCTCTAATTTTTTGAGGAAACTCCATACTGTTTATATGGTGGCCACACTAATTTATATTCTATCAAACATTCATAATGAGAGTTGTACAAATTTTTTTGGTTTCCCAGTACATATAAACGTTATGTTTACACTTTAGTCTATTAAGTATGTAGTAGCACTGTGTCTTAAAAAACAACATAAGGGCTTCCCTGGGGGTCCAGTGGTTAAGCATCCACCTGCCAATGCAGGAGAAACAGGTTCCCTGGTACAGGAAGATCCCACATGCCACAGGGCAGCTAAGCTCACATGCCACAAGTACTGAGCCTGAGCATCCTAGAGCCTGTTCCCTGCAACAAGAGAAGCCTGCACACTGCAACTGGAGGTCAGACCCCACTCACTGCAACCAGAGCAAGCCTGAGTGCAGCAAAAGAGACACTGCGCAGCCAAAAGTAAATGAATGAATATGTAAAAATCGATGTAAATACCCTAATTTTACAATGTTTCATTGCTTAATATGCTAACCATCATCTGACAATACAGAGTTTCCATAAAGCTTCAAATTGTAAAACAACAACAAAACACAATATTTTGAAGTGCAATGTAAGTAAACCACAATAACACAAAATACCCCAGATAATTGCATATCTGTGCAGTTGTCCCTCCGTGTCAATGGTTCCACATCCACAGTTCAACCAACTGCCAACTTTGTAGTACTATGATACACATGCGTGCTCAGTCCTGCCTGACTCTTTTCAACCCCAAGGACTATAGGCCACCAGGCCCCTCTGTCCATGGGGTTCTCCAGGCAAGAATACTGGAGTGGGTTGCCATTTCCTTCTCCAGGGGATCTTCTGAACCCAGGGATAGAACTGGTGTCTCCTGCAACTCCTGCCTTGGCAGGAGGATTCTTTTACCACTGAGCCATGTGGGAAACCCATATGCATTTTTTTAACCTGCATATAAGTGGATCCACACAGTTCAAATCCTTGTTGTTAATGGGTCAACTGTACTATCTCAGAAAACACTGTTAGAAGAAAGAGCTGGCTCTCTCAAGGTAGACATTTTTTAGGTGCTTGGAATTCAAAATGACAGTTACATACTTCTACTTTCCTTCCAAATCTCTGATGATTGTTAATTTCCAGTGGAAGCAAAATAGAAGGATTTTAAACTTTATCTGCAAAGAAACCCTAAGCATTTTAAGATATTAATAAAATATTTGTTACAATAGATCAGTGTTTCATTCTCTTCTTTATCCACAAACCTTGACAAACAAAAGTGCTGCCTATCACTATGGAACATATATAACCTAAATATCTAGACAGATGAGGTAATGCTCTTATGTACCCTGCGCTGACAGAGTCTTCAGAAATGGCTCCATCTTTGGTAACATTTGGGGCTATCATTCTATTAATATCGGAAGAGGCAATGGCACCCCACTCCAGTACTCTTGCCTGGAAAATCCCATGGACGGAGGAGCCTGGTAGGCTGCAGTCCATGGGGTCGCTAAGAGTCGGGCATGACTGAGCGACTTTACTTTCCCTTTTCACTTTCATGCATTGGAAAAGGAAATGGCAACCCGCTACAGAGCTCTGGAAGCTGCCAGGATATGATTATGGGGTTTCTGTACTCCAGGGTGCTCTGTTTTCATTCCATCACATCTCCGCAACAGCGAGGTCAGACACAGCCAACATCTTTCAGAGCTGAGAGATCAAGATGTCCAGATATGCCTGACAAAGTGTAGACAAGTCAAAATCTTCCTGCTGCAGCTAAGTCGCTTCAGTCGTGTCCGACTCTGTGTGACCCCATAGAAGGCAGCCCAACCAGGCTCCTCTGTCTCTGGGATTCTCCAGGCAAGAACACTGGAGTGGGTTGCCATTTCCTTCTCCAATGCATGATAGTGAAAAGTGAAAGTGAAGTCGCTCAGTTGTGTCCGGCTCTTAGCGACCCCATGGACTGCAGCCTAGCAGGCTCCTCCATCCCTGGGATTTTCCAGGCAAGAGTGCTGGAGTGGGGTGCCATTGCCTTCTCCCAAAATCTTCCTAGTCTTCCTTAAAAGCCTGGTGTGCAATGCTCTAACAAAGGAGCCAATCTCTAATCTTGTCACAATTAACTCCTTAATCCCAAAAGCATTTACTAAGAGTCTACTCTATGACAGACACTGAGGGATACAAAAGTAAAGTAGGAAGCCATTCCGTGTTGTCCATCCCTGGGTTACATTCCTCAAGTGCTTGTACCCAGCAACCTATGTGTTCTAACTTCCAACCCTGACCTTCCCTTCAACAAATAGTTTCTCTCAAGCTCATCGTCAGTCACCCAAACATTTGTCTCCACTCAGTCTATTTTTAAAAATAAAGATTGAGATGCTGACTCTGTGTTGCTAATCATCTACTGCGTGTCTGCAATTACTGATATGTTTTGTCTCTGTCTTGCCCCTCGGTTTGTGCCTCAAAGAAGGGAAGAGAGTTCCTGGCTACCAGAAGCTTGAGATACTTTAACTACTTAAACCCTCTAAACTATAAGTTAAATCTTCTGAACTTCATTATAAATCCACATGCAGAGTAGCCAGATCAAAGCCCCAGCAATAAAGATTTATTTGTAGTATCCCAGATGAGGCAGGCAGTCCAATGAAAAACTTTTTCTTTCATTTCTCCAGTGAGAGCCAACATAAGTCCAACTTAAGGGTCTTGTTATGATGAGGATGTAGTGCGGTTGTAGTTACAACAGGCAACAGATTAAATGCATTGACCAAGGAGCAAGAGAGTTCCAGAAAAACACCTATTTCTGCTTTATTGACTATGCCAAAGCCTTTGGCTGTGTGGATCTCAATAAACTGTGGAAAATTCTTCAAGAGATGGGAATATCAGACCACCTGACCTGCTTCTTGAGAAACCTATATGCAGGTCAGGAAGCAACAGTTAGAATTGGACATGGAACAACAGATTGTTTCCAAATAGGAAAAGGAGTATATCAAGGCTGTATATTATCACCCTGCTTATTTAACTTCTATGCAGTGTACATAATGAGAAACACTGGACTGAAAGAAGCACAAGCTGGAATCAAGATTGCCGGGAGAAATATCACTAACCTCAGATATGCAGATGACACCACCCTTATGACAGAAAGTGAAGACGAACTAAAAAGCCTCTGATGAAAGTGAAAGAAGAGAGTGAAAAAATTGGTTTAAAGCTCAATGTTCGGAAAACTAAGATCATGGCATCTGGTCCCATCACTTCATGGGAAATAGATGGGGAAACAGTGGAAATAGTGGCTGACTTTCTTTTTCTGGGCTCCAAAATCACTGCAGATGGTGATTGCAGCCATGAAATTAAAAGACACTTACTCCTTGAAAGGAAAGTTATGACAAACCTAGACAGCATATTAAAAAGCAGAGACATTACTTTGCCAACAAAGGTCCATCCAGTCAAGGCTATGGTTTTTCCAGTAGTCATGTATGGATGTGAGAGTTGGACTATAAAGAAAGCTGAGCGCTGAAGAATTGATGCTTTTGAACTGTGGTGTTGGAAAAGACTCTTGAGCATTCCTTGGACTCCAAGGAGATCCAATCAGTCCATCCTAAAGGAAATCAGTCCTGAATATTCATTGGAAGGACTGATGTTGAGGCTGAAACTCCAATACTTTGGCCACCTGATGTGAAGAGCTGACTCATTTGAAAAGACCCTGATGCTGGGAAAGATTGAGGGCAGGGGGAGAAGGGGACAACAGAGGATGAGATAGTAGGATGGCATCACTGACTCAATGGACATGAGTTTGAGTAAACTCCTGGAGTTGGTGATGGACAGGGAGGCCTGGCGTTCTGTAGTCCACGGGATCTCAAAGAGTCAGACATGACCGAGCGACTGAACTGAACTTAACTGAAGGATCATGAATCACTAAGTCCATTTCTTGATACAAGAAGTCATACATTTGTTGGCCTTACCCTTCAGATGATAAAGTTGTGGAAGAAAGAGGACCAGAAGTCCCTTTCCCTTGCTCATGTGTATTTTTAATGGTGATGACACATTTGGTTTGATATCTTATTAAATGTTAGGAGGATCAGGACAGGAGGAAAACTTCAGGAGTAGGCAGATATATTTGTATGTGCCCTTATGGAATGTGGCTTGATTCATCAAACAGATATTGTGGCTCAGGATTGTGTAATGAAGAACAGGATTTAGAGACAGTGATGGAGCCCTCAAAGTGGAGGTAGGATACCTAAGAGAGGCCAGGAGAGGAGTGTGTACTCAATGGGAATGTTGAAAAGGCTCTTACATGGAGTAATTAAGGTTTCCAAGCTCTCAAACTGGGAAGAAAAGAGTCTCCATTTGCTCCCTTCTGTTTAATGGACCCACAGAAGGGGAAGAAAAGTGGACTTTGCTAAGCTCTGGCTCTTGTGAGGAAACACTGTGTCTTCCTTACTCTAAGTGTCCCTCTTTTTTGTATATTTATCTTGGCTTAAAAAAATATATATGATGCTTCTATATGATATGAAACAACTTTAAATCATCTACATAATTATTCATCATCCTGAACAATTTTTCTGCTAGAATATTGCTTTAAAAACAAAAAGCAGTGTCACACTCCTAATGAAAGATTGATTGTTTTACAGCCATGGTAATAACCAGCACAGCTAGTTTAACCTAATAGATCAGTGACAACTTGCTTCAATGAACATGCCTCTGAAAGTCAACCAACCAATGACACCAAAAGTCAGCCAGTTAGCAGACGACTTACCCTAGAAAACATGCTTCTAAGGCTAAGGTCAGTACACTATCAACACATTGTCTTGTGGAAGCAACCCAACCGTGTCTCTCAGACTGATTTAACCCACTTCTTTCCTGGAAATCGATATACATTTGAACAAATCCTTCCCCTAAACCCTATATAAAACCAGCACTTCACTTTGCTTAATGAGCCTTTGACTACTCAGTCTAGTTCTTCCTTACTTAAGTTAGAAATAAGTTCAGCTTTGGTTTTCATTCCAGATTTTGAATGGTGACCTCACACATTCAGTCTTCGTTTGAAATATGCCACAGTGACACCTAAGTTATGCCACCTAGCATCTTGAAAAGAGCATCAGATTTGGTTCTAGAATTTCCTGTGAGACTTCCTGTTGACTCAGATGGTAAAGAATATGGCTGCAATGCAGATAGACCCAGGTTCAATCCCTAGGTTGGGAAGATCCCCTGGAGAAGGAAATGGTAACCTACTAGTCTGGCGTATGATATTAGAGGAAACACTTTGTCCCACAAACATCTGTTTCTTTATCTGTAAAAAATAAGGGGGTAAACTAGATGACCTTTACCTTCCTTTAACTTAAATATTGCACATTTTGTTTCTTGTAAAATCCAACATGACATGATTATCTTTCTCTATTCCTACATGTTTATAAAGGCTGATTTCTGATATTTTAACATAAACATATGTCAACAATTGACATCTCAAAGCAGCAGCAATAGCTTACTTACACATTATTTAGTACTTATATTCACTATTCTAATTAAATACTTTATATGTATAAACTCATTTGATTACCATAAAAATTTCAACAAGGAACTACTGTTAACATTCCTACCTTATTTATGAAGAATGGAGGTATAGAAACGTTAAAAAACTTTCTCAGAAAGCACACAGGTAATAACTAGTAAAACAAGGATTCAAGCCAGATTGTCTTAATTCAGAGACAGGTTTTGGCGACAACAAACTATAGAAATACAGACCGGTGCTTAGCTATACTCTACAACAATATAGACTCTTATTTTAGAATTTCTTCCTTTTAAGCCTTTTCATTTGTTGTTTCCAGCTCTCCAATCTAGTTATTGTCCATTACTATTAAACATTCATGAGGTTTATTATTTTGTATGCTTTCAACCTTTAAATAGTTGAATAATCTAACAAATGTACACTTAAATGAAGACTCATTCTGTATGTGTGAATATATATATGGATATATATGTGGTTATAAGTGAAAGTCGCTAGATCATGTACGACTCTTTGAGACCCCATGGACTGTAGCCCACCAGGCCCCTTTGTCCATGGAATTTTCCAGGCCAGAACACTGGAGTGGGTAGCCATTCCCTTCTCCAAGGGATCTTCCCAACCCAGGGATTGAACCCAGGTCTCCTACCTTGCAGGTGGATCCTTTACCATCTGAACCACCAGGGAAGCCCATATGTGGCTATACATATGTATTAATATATTACATGGCTGCTAAATCTAATTGCAAAAAGAACTAGCCATAGAAAACATCAGTAACTCTGCTACTGATGTAACAACAACAAAAACCCTCCTTTTTGCAATCCCTCAAGCAATAGTTTACCATAAAATGCAATTCATCTTTCAGTAGTTTTACTTTCTTTTGTAGTTGTTCGGTGCTGTAAGAATGTATTTATGTTGCTTTTAATAAATGACATTGGTAACACAGAGAAAAAGTCATCTCTGTCCAATAAAATTTCAAATCATGTTCAGAGTACTCTTCCCCTAGCCTTCACTCTTTTTCAATCAAAAGGGATCTTTGAAAGTAGCAATAGAAGTTTAATAAGATCAGAACATTCTGACCCTACTTCTATTAATAAATTTAGCTTGTTGGCTCCACTGTTTCAGATGAATCTTTTAGAAAACTTACTAATAAATTTCTTCAAATAATATATTAGGGCAGTACCAGTCATAGAAAAATTACTGTCAATTTACCTCTAGAGGAGGACATAAAACACACTGGTACAATAACTGAAGTTTCATTTCTCTTTTATAACTACTCTCAATTACCTGCATGTTTCTTATAAATTCCAAACAAGGCTCCTATGCAGTATGGTCCCAGACAGTTCTCTTCTCTATGGCCTTAGAAATGTCAACTAAATTTAATATTACCCCAAGCAAGCAATGAGCACAGGTAAATATATAATATGCATTCAGAAACTCAGAGACAAAATAGAAATTATATCTAGGGAAATTTTTGAAACTTGAATTTAACATGACATGCCTGTGAAGAATGTACATCAGATGATTTCTTTGTCTTAATTAAACATTTTTAAACATGGAGTCTTTGCACATAGTGAAAGACCAGGTTTATACATAACAAGATACCTCCTGGGTATCCGAGTTAAAATAGTCCAAATGAAATAGCATACTACATTGAACCTAAAATGCCACAGATTGAGCAATACTTTCCAACTTCAAGGATGCTAAAATACACATTTTTAAAAAATTCTACATTAAAACTGACAAAAAAGTTGGTATTTAAAACTCCAGAAAACAATATATATCAAAAGGCTGGGACAAGTGCCAGACTAAGAAGATATTTTTACTAGGTGGGTTACTGCAGAGATAACTCCCTGATCTGTTAGGATATCACTCCATGGCTCTCTGTATTCAGAAGAGCTGTACTTTCCTTGGGCCACAGTGATTATTACTACTATGTTATGGATGTCATAAATTAGAGCACATTTATCTCTTTAAAAAGAATAACTCTAAGGCAATAAAAGGCAAGAACCAAGAACTGTTCATGTGCCCTGCCTATTGAACCCATCTCAGTAACTTAGAATGTGCCTTTGAAACTAACCTTACTTCTGGCCTCCTCTTCCTTAAGCTTGCACCCCAATTTCACTCTTCTTTTTGCCTTGTAGCATGGTGTATCTTTGAGATGCCTTCTTAAATCTTATTTTATTACACCATGCAGTATAAACAAAGATACACACACTGAGAATGTATGATACTCATAATGAGCTGTAAGCTTTACAAAGAAGCCTTCAGGTCAGAACATCAGATATTAATGGAATAAATATATAAGCCATTATGAAAACAGGACAGATGTTCTCTTTTAATTTTTATTCTGTCACTTTCTACCTGTTGGCCTACTCCTACCACCACAACCTAATACATTTTGGAAGAGTACCAAGATTCAGTTAGAAAATTCTTTTCTTTAAGATAGATGCTACAGGAGAATTAACAAATTTTCTTCTGAATTAAAGAATTAAAAGCAGTTTGCATTGCATTTATTTTGTTTTTAACTTGTTCAGCTTCATTGATGTACAACTGACAAATAAAATTGTATGTATTAAAAAAAAAAACAAAAAAAACAGTTTGCTTAAAATGTTTCCCAGAAGAAAAAAAATCCATAAAATACTGATTCCCTGGATGTAAACAACTTTTCTTGCAAGCACCTCTAAAATCTGTTGAAATTATTTAGTCATAAATTAAACTTTAGAATAATTTTTACATTTCATGTTGATCTTAAAAAAAAACTGGAGAATCAAATAGTATAAAATATGATCAACAATTATCAGATATCTGTAATGCACTAGGTACCCTTCTTCACAGTGGTAAAGAAGGGGCTTTACCATTTTGCACAGGGGCTTCCCACTTCTTTACAATGGTAAAGAATCCACCTGACAAGTCAGGAGACACAAGAGATGCAGCTTTGATGCCTGGGTCGGGAAGATTCCCTGGCATAGGGAATGGCAAGCCACTCTGTATTCTTCCCTGAACAATTCCATGGACAGAGGAGCCTGTTGGGCTATAGTCCATGGGGTTGCAGAGTCGGACATGACTGAGGAGTTGAGAACACATGCACTCTACACATGATTTATTCTTCACATCACACCTATAAAACTGTTACTTTTTTCCTCACTTCACATAAAAGAAAATAGAAGTTTTGAGAAATTAGGCAAAACATGCAAGATCACATAGCAAATACTGATTTAAAAAATTTCAAGCTCATATCTGTTTGACCCCAAACCTGCATTCTTTGTTCTTCAGCACATAGCCAATATAATAATAGTTTTATGACTTCCAGAAGGCACCTCTACCTTGTCTTAATTTTCTAAAGGTATATACGTTAAGGCATAAACTATTAGCAGGCCAATGTGAGAAACCTGCATGTAGGTCAAGAAGAAACAGAACCAGACATGAACAATGGACTGGTTCAAAACTGGGAAAGGATTAATCAAGGCTGCATATTGTTACCCTGTGTATTTAACTTATATGCAGAGTACATCATGCAAAATGTCAGGCTGGTTGAATCACAAGCTGGAATCAAGATAGCAAGGAGAAATATCAACAACCTCAGAAATGCAGATCATACCACCCTAATGGCAAAAAGTGAAGAGGAACTTAAGAGTCTCTTGTTGAAAGTGAAAGTAGAGAGTGAAAAAGCTGGCTTAAAACTCAACATTCAAAAAACTAAGATAATGGTGTCTGGTTCTACCACTTCCTGACAAATAGATGGAAAAAATGGAAACAGTGGCAGATTTTATTTTCTTGGGCTCCAAAATCACTGAGGATGGTGACTACAGCCATGAAATTAAAAGATACTTGCTTCTTGGAAGAAAAGCTATGACAAACCTAGACAGCATATTACAAAGCAGGGACATCACTTTGCTGACAAAGGCCCATATAGTCAAAGCTATGGTTTATCCAGTAGTCATGTATGGATGTGAGAATTGGACCAGAAATAAGGATGAGCACAGAAGAATTGATGTTTTCAAACTGTGGTGCTGGAGAAGACTCTTGAGAGTCCCTTGGACAGCAAGGACATCCAACAAGTCAATCCTAAAGGAAATCAGTCCTGAATATTCATTGGAAGGACTGATGCTGAAGCTCCATTACTTTGGCCACCTGATGTGAAGAGCTGATGCATTGGAAAAGACTGATGTTGGGTAAGATTGAGGGCAGGAGGAAAAGGGGGAAACAAGAGGATGAGATGGTTGGATGGCATCACCAACTCAACAGACATGAGTTTGAGCAAACTTCGGGAGGTAGTGAAGGACAAGGAAGCCTGGAGTGCTGCAGTCCACGGGTTCTCAAAGAGTCAGACATGATTTAGCAGCTGAACAACAATGAAAAACGAAGATCGTAGGAGGCTCTCTTGATGATATGGTACCCATACACTAAGAAAGTTTCTGAGCCAATTTATCAAGCTCAATTCAGAAAGGAAAAGAGTCTGAACAATTCTATAAACTGAATTTTACTAGTTTTATTGCAACAACATTCTCCTAGACTAATGGCAGAAAGGCACAAGAGATAGGGATATGAGAAGGAAAATTAACAGGAGAGACCGAGCACCTTAGATTTCAACAGAATGTTGGCGTCTATCGTAAGTGAATGCCTCCCCACAAAATGATCGTGTGGGGCAAAGAAAGAGAGAATTTTATCTCTCCTTAAATTTTTATTATGAAATATATATACAAAAAGTTTAAAAATAACATACTAAATTACTCATTATTTGCTTCACAGGGAAAGAAATAAAATGTGACAAATACAATCACAGATAAAGTTGGAGTCCCTTTTTACCTTTTAGAAAGGCATCATCACTCTTCCTTCCACCTCAAAAGTTATGACTATCCTTAATTTTGTGCTTACTTTCATAATCTCATCAAGTAAATTAACAAGCCTTAATAATGTATAGTTTCCTTTTGGATTTTGCATAAAATTTTATATGAAATTCTGTATACATTTTGTATAGACACTTGTGCAGTAGGCAACTTCTGACATGACTCTCAGGGATCCCTACCTGTTGACTGTCACATCCTGTGACTGCCTCTCCCCCATAAAAGTGGGCTGAACCTAGTGACTTACTTATAAAGAGGAGAATATAGCAGTAGTGGGGGATGTCACTTTCATGATAAGGATACAAAAGTCTGTGACTTACAACTGGCTAATGCTCTCTCATGCTGACAGTTCTGTTGCCTTCTTGCTCGCTTGCTCTGATACAGCAAGCTGCCACAGCGTGAAATGCTCTGTTGAGAGAACCACTTGGCAACAAAAGCTCATGGAATTTAAAATCTCCAGACACTTAAGCTACCTGATTCCAACTAAATGTCTCCATTCAAGTTGCTGGGTCCCTTCCCTTTTCATAGCAGTGTTCTAACTCTTACATTAGAGTCCTGACAAGCCTGTAATTTATCAGCATTCAAAGTCAGACTCATATCTGTTTTCTGGCTATACCAGTCCTAGAACTACAAAAGATAAAGATTTTTTTGATGTCAATAATTGTACCCTGGTCCTCTGACTATCTCATTAGCAAAGAATTTAAAACTGTTAGCCCATTTTAAGCACTGTCAGAAATATCCAGTCCACCTCACAGTTGTACATTCTTTATTCCTATTAAAACACAGCAGCTACTGAATAGTACTGTTTAGTACAGCTACTGTAGAGTGTAGGGAACTCTACTCAGTATTATGTAATAACCTAGATGAAAAAAGAATCCAAAAAAGAATGAATATATGTATAACTGAATCACTTTCCTGTATAACTGAAAGAAATACAAAATTATAAACCAACTATACTCCAATAAAATGTAAAACACACACAGAATGGCCAGCTGATTTTCCAAAGTCTTGCATTTACATATAACAAGTAAAGTAAATGTCTGTCACCATATGTCATTATTGAAACTGAAAGTCCCTCAGTCATGTCCAACTCTTTGTGACCCCATGGACAGTAGCCTGCCAGGCTCCTCTGATCATGGAATTCTCCAGTTAAGAATACTGGAGTGGGTAGCCATTCCCTTCTCCAGGGGATCTTCCCGATGAAGGGATTGAACCTGGGTCTCCTGCATTGCAAGCAGATTCTTTACCATCTGAGCCACCAGGATATCCTATTTCCAAGGCTTTAGGGTCATCACAGTTTTCAAACTCAATCAGGCCAAAGAAGCAAGCTGACTTGCTAGCACCCTGATCTCAGACTTCCAGCCTCCAGAATTGTGAGGAATAAAGGTCTATTGTTTATTAGCCACCAGTCTATTTTGTTGTAACAGCCCAAACCTACTAAGTAAGAAAGGAAAGAACAAAATCCTCATTACTTTCAGATGATAACACTACACATCAGTGTTTTTCAGATTTTCCACGGTAAGAATCAGCTTTTTCCCCTGACCTACATAGACTGATCTTTGTAAAATAAAATAGAGAAGGAAAAATAAAGACATAAAAAATACAAACCAAAATTTTTATTGTTAGATTCTCAGTCAGTTCAGTTCAGTCACTCAGTTGTGTCAGACTCTTTGTGACCCCATGGGCTGTAGCACACCAGGCTTCCCTATCCATCACCAACACCCAGAGCTTGCTCAAACTCAAGTCCATTGAGTCAGTGATGCCATCCAGCCATCTCATCCTCTGTCATCCCCTTCTCCTCCTGCCTTCAATCTTTCCCATCCTCAGAGTCTTTTCCAATGAGTCAGTTATTCACATCAGGTGGCCAAAGTCTTGGAGCTTCAGCTTCAGCATCAGTCCTTCCAATGAATATTCAGGACTGATATCCTTTAAAATGGGCTTATTAGATCTCCTTTCAGTCCAAGGGATTCACAAGAGTCTTCTCCAGCACCACAGTTTAGAAGCATCAATTCTTCAGTGCTCAGCTTTCTTTCTTTAATCAACTCTCCCATCCATACATGACTAGTGGAAAAACCATAGATTTTATTAGATGGACCTTTGTTGGCAAAATAATGTCTCTTCTTTTTAATATGCTGTCTAGGTTGGTCATAACTTTTCTTCCAAGGAGCAAGAGTCTTTTGATTTCAAGGCTGCAGTCACCATCTGCAGTGATTTGGGAGCCCAAGAAAATAAAGTCTGTCACTGTTTCCATTGTTTCCCCATCTATTTCCCATGAAGTGATGGGATCAGATGCCATGATCTTAGTTTTTTGAATGTTGAGTTTTAAGCCAACTTTTCACTCTCCTGTTTCACTTTTATCAAGAGAGTCTTTATTTCTTCTTTACTTTCTGCCATAATGGTGGTGTCATCTGCATATCTGAGGTTATTGATATTTCTCCCAGCAATCTTGATTCCAGCTTGTGCTTCTTCCAGCCCAGCATTTCTCATGATGTACTCTGCATATAAATTAAGTAAGCAGGGAGACAATATACAGCCTCAACGTACTCCTTTTCCTATTTGGAACCAGTCTGTTGTTTCATGTCCAGTTCTAACTGTTGCTTCCTGATCTGTGGATAGGTTTCTCAGGAGGCAGGTCAGGTGGTCTGGTATTCCCATCTATTTCAGATTTTTCCTGTTTATTGTGATCCACACAGTCAAAAGCTTTGGCATAGTCAATAAAGCAGAAATAGATGTTTTTCTGGAACTCTCTTGCTTTTTTGAAGATCCAGTGGATATTGGCAATTTGAGCTCTGGTTCCTCTGGCTTTTCTAAAACCAGCTTAAACATCTGGAAGTTCACGGTTCACATATAGCTGAAGCTGGCTTGGAGAATTTTGAGCATTACTTTACTAGCGTGTGAGATGTGTGCAATTGTGTGGTAGTTTGAGCATTCTTTGGCATTGCCTTTCTTTGGGATTGGAATGCAAACTGACATTTTCCAGTCCTGTGGCCACTGCTGAGTTTTCCAAATTTGCTGGCATATTGAGTGCAACACTTTCACAGCATCATCTTTTAAGATTTTAAATAGCTCAGCTGGAATTCCATCACCTTCACTAGCTTTGTTCATAGTGATGCTTCCTAAAGCCCACTTGACTTCTCATTCCAGGATGTCTAGCTCTAGATGAGTGATCACACCATCGGGGTTATCTAGGTCATGAAGATCTTTCTTGTATAGTTCTTCTATGTATTCTTGCCATCTCTTCTTAATATCTTCTGCTTCTGTTACGTCCATACCATTTCTGTCCTTTTCTGAGCCCATCTTTGCATGAAATATTCCCTTGGTGTCTCTAGTTTTCTTGAAGAGATCTCTAGTCTTTCCCATTCTATTGTTTTCCTTTGGCTCAGATGGTAAATCATCTGTCTGCAATACAGGAGACTGCTGTTTGATCCCTGGGTCTGAAAGATCCCCTGGAGAAGGAAATGGCAGCCCACTCCAGTATTCTTACCTGGAAAATCCCATGGATGGATGAGCCTGGTAGGCTACAGTTCATGGGGTCACAAAGAGTTGGACACTACTGAATGACTTCACTTCACTTTAATTGCTGAGGAAGGCTTTCTTATCTCTTCTTGCTATTCTTTGGAATTCTGCATTCAAATGGGTATATCTTTCCTTTTCTCCTTTGCCTTTTGCTTCTCTTCTTTTCTCAGCTATTTGTAAAGCTTCCTCAGGCCATCATTTTTCCTTTTTTCATTTCTTTTTCTTGTGGATGGTCTTGATCACTGCCTCCTCATCCATAGTTCTTCAGGCACTCTGTCTATCAGATCTAATCCCTTGAATCTATTTCTCACTTACACTGTATAATCTTAAGGGATTTGATTTAGGTCTTACCTGAATGGTCTAGTGGTTTTCCCCTATTTTCTTCAATATAAGTCTGAATTTTGCAATAAGGAGTTCATTTTCTGAGTCACAGTCAGCTCCCAGTCTTGTTTTTGCTGACCGTATAGAGCTTCAACCATGTTTGGCTGCAAAGAATATAATCAATATGATTTATGTATTGATCATCTGGTGATGTCCATGTGTAGAGTCTTCTCTTGTGTTGTTGGAAGGGGGTGTTTGCTATGGCCAGTGCATTCTCTTGGTAAAACTCTATTAGCCTTTGACCTCCTTCATTTTGCACTCTGAGACTAAATTTGCCTGTTACTCCGGGTATCTCTTGACTTCCTACTTTTGCATTCCAGTCCCCTATGATGAAAAGGATTTTCATTACCAAAAAAAAATGATTTTTTTGGTGTTAGTTCTAGAAGGTCTTGTAGGTCTTCATAGAACCGTTCAATTTCAGCTTCTTCAGCATTGCTGGTTGGGGCATAGACTTGGATTACTATGATATTTAATGGTTTGCCTTGGAAACAAACAGAGATCATTCTGTCATTTTTGAGATTGCACCCAAGCACTGCATTTCAGACTCTTTTTGTTGACTATGATGGACTATCCCATTTCTTCTAAGGGATTCTTGCCCACAGTAGTAGACATAATGGTCATCTGAATTAAATTCACCAATTCCAGTCCATTTGAGTTCACTGATTGCTAAAATGTTGATGTTCACTCTTGCTATCTCTTGTTAGATTATGCAAATATATAATTACCCTATCAAATTACTATGAACATTTCTAACCTCCTACTCTCAACTTCTTATCTCATTGCAGACCAGTAACAAACAGTTCAGGAACTAACACTGGCTCATGAAATACACATTGAGTAACATGTAGGAAAATTTTTAAATCTATGTCAGATTCTTAGAATTAATAAAAGGATTTAGCAACATAGCTACCTTTAAAATAAATACACAAAATTATTTATATTTATATACATCAGCAACAAACACAAACAAGTAAAGATATTTACAAACAAAAACAAGATAAAGATATCTTATCTATATATAATAAAGGTATCTAGAGAAAATTTGGAATATTTATTGAGATATATTAAAGAACTGGGGCTTCTCTAGTGGCTCAGATGATAAAGAATCCACCTGCAATGCAGGAGACCTGGATTCAATTCCTGGGTTGGGAAGATCCCTTGGAGAAGGAAATGGCAACCCACTCCAGAATTTTGGCCTGGAGAATCCCATGGACAGAGGAGTCTGGCAGGCTGCAATCCATGGGGTCACAAAGAGTCAGACATGACTGAGCGACTAAGCACATATTAAAGAACTAAATAAAGCCACATGTATTGAATATCAAGAATGTATGCTATTTTAGTGTTAATTCTTCACCAATTGATTTTGTAAATTCTAATGTGAAACTTTTCTTTCAACCCAGGTATTGATAATTTTGGCTCTTCCTCTCATCTTCCTTACTCCCCTCCTTTCTTCTTTCTCTCTCAATCAATCTATTAGGGGTTTCTCAATTTCATTGAACTTTTAAAAGAACCAGATTTTGGCTTTTTCTGTTGCTTTCTTTCTATCTCAGTGATTTTTGCATTTATTATTATTTCTTTTGTTTTTACTTACAATGGATTTACTTTGCTCTTCTTTTTGTAGTTTCTTAAGCTGGAAGTTAGGTCACTGGATTTTAGGCCTTTTTTCATTTCTAATATAAGCATTTAGAAATATAAATTTTCGTCTAAGCACTACTGTTACTATATCCCACAAATTTTGATATTTTTATTACCTAGATTCATAGATTGTCTAAAATATTTTCTAGTTTCCCTGATTCCTTCCTTGATTAATAGATTACTTAGAAGCATGTTATTTAATTTCCATGTATTGGGTGATGTTTCCCAAGGTACTTTAATGTTGTTGATATTTTATCTGATTTCAAAATGGTCAGAAAGTATTCTATATACAATGTCAATTCTTTTAAATTGGTTGAGACTTACTTTATTGCCTAGAATACAGTCTTTCTTGTATAATTAACCATGTACAGTTCAGAAGAATGTGTATTTTGCAGTTATTAACCAGTGTTTTATAATTATTATTAAGATCAAAGTCGCCAATAGTGCAATTCAGATCTACTATGTCTCTACTGATTTTTCTTTTCCTTTGCAGAGGAATATTTGGTAAACATTCATTTGGGCCAAGCAAGTTCTTCCGTGCTGTGACTATGAAAGTTTTATCCATATCATACTTTTCCTCAGTTCTCTTTGTTGCAAATCTTCCAATTTTATTCTTTCTACTAAAGCATTATTCTGAGCTCCCAAACTGGAATGCATTCACACTTCTGCACAGCTCTCCCTCCAGGCAAAACAAGTAATCAGATATATTCCTTAACCTTCAACCCAATGAGAGAGAGGATTTTCTTTTCTCTAGTATTTTTCAGAGCTACTCCTAAGTGG
This sequence comes from Bos taurus, assembly GCF_002263795.3. NCBI lineage: Eukaryota > Metazoa > Chordata > Mammalia > Artiodactyla > Bovidae > Bos > Bos taurus. The sequence continues at coordinate 3,811,355 of NC_037333.1, read as the reverse complement.
GGCTGTAACATTGTAACAGCTTACTTTAGCAGATGTAACCACCCAAAAACCATGCTTAAATGGTTTTTGCTAGCCTACTGGTCATGTAGAACTCTACATGGGCTGTAGGTATAGGCTAAGGGTGAGAAAAAAATACAGAAGTAGTTGGTGCCCTGAGAGTATGAACTACAAGATCATGCACCTAATTTGTGCCTGAGTCCTGCTCAGATCACATCTTGATGCCTCCTCTTGGTGATAGAGCACTGCCAAGCACACCAAATCTAAGGCCTCATGAATAAAATAATTCCCATTTTGTAATGGGCAGTTTTGTTCTCCTAGTTACTTGAGCATTCATGATAGGAGGTTCTGGTTTCTCAAAAAGAAAATCATAATTTAACTAATATGGCATATATTTGCTCAAAAGACCTAGGGGCCTTCACCGCCAGACTTCTTTTAGGGCATGCTCAGACCCAAGAAAGCAATGTGAGCTGCCACAAACATGCCAAGATCATGGAACGCACTACATTGTCAAGATTAAGCAGCCAGTGTCTTCCACAGCAACATAAACAACCTGAAGAGACTTCTCTTATTCTATATGCCATTCAAATTGGAAACTTCAGAGATAATTTCATAACTAGATAAGCAGTACACCTAAACATGCCAGATGTTGCTTAAAATATCCATAGAGAACCAAAAAGCTTTGGATTTATTTCTCAGTGATGGGAGATTAGAGATGCAGAAATTTCCTTTTTGCTTTGGAGAAGATATCACAGCTGGCTCTGACATTTCCTGATGTAGAAGGTTCATAAATTTTCACTAATATATTCCCACTCTGACAAGTGTCTTATTGGAGCATAAAATATTCTTGTGTGTGTGCTTAGTCGCTCAGTCTTTTCTGACTCTTGCAACCCCAAAGATCAGCCTGCCAGGCTCTTCTGTCCATGGGATACTCCAGGCAAGAATACTTGAATGGGTTGCCATTTCCTTCTCCAGGAGATCTTCCCAACTCAGGAATCAAACCTGGGTCTCCTGCATTGCAAACAGATTCTTTACCGACTGAGCTATGAGGGAAAGCAGAATATTCTTACTACTTACCAATCATCAAGTCCAAGCAGCATAATTTCATCAAGATGGTGGATAAGCATTACATTTTTGAGATACTAAGATATCTAAGATACTAAGGCCACTGCAAATCAAATAGTGACTAAGAATTGAGAATTGACATGGCTCTGAGGAATAATGAAGGTATACCTTGGCCCCTGCTAAGAAAAACCAAAATACCTATTCTCTACTTATTAAAATAGAAGGAAAAAAAAAGGGGGTTCTGCCAGATTAATAGTTGTCTGTAAGTGTCAGGAGTCATATTGACTTGTTCTTGTGAGAGATGTCAACTGAAACAGCAGATACCATCATAATCACCACATGATTAGGTTTATAACAATCTATTATAATTTTCCAGGATCCAAATTTATTCTGCACAAGGCAAAAAGGCAAACTAAATGCACATGCTATAAAAATAACCACTCTTGTAACCTTTATGGTGACACTAATTTTCTGTGAATCTCCCTGAGTTTGGGAATTGTTTTACTGTTTTGGTAGGTGAGGGTAATTTCAGAGGTTTTCAATAAGTTCAATCAAAATAAACCTTGCTGCATGAATAAGAAAGCAAATGGAAGGAATTCTGTGGTTGTTGCATCTGTCTGATCCAGTCACACATCCCAGACACTGGGAAATTATTCTAGCATCACAAATCTACTCAGTCCTCCATGAAAAACAACCAAGCCAAAATGTTTTAATCACCTGACCCACTCAAGTCCCCACCACCAATGGACTACAGTGATATTCTCAGTCCCTAGATCAGATCAGATCAGATCAGTCACTCAGTCGTGTCCGACTCTTTGTGACCCCATGAATCGCAGCAAGCCAAGTCTCCCTGTCCATCACCAACTCCCGGAGTTCACTCAGACTCACATCCATCGAGTCAGTGATGCCATCTAGCCATCTCATCCTCTGTCGTCCCCTTCTCCTCTTGCCCCCAGTCCCTCCCAGCATCAGAGTCTTTTCCAATGAGTCAACTCTTCGCATGAGGTGGCCAAAGTACTGGAGTTTCAGCTTTAGCATCATTCCTTCCAAAGAAATCCCAGGGCTGATCTCCTTCAGAATGGACTGGTTGGATCTCCTTGCAGTCCAAGGGACTCTCAAGAGTCTTCTCCAACACCCCAGTTCAAAAGCATCAATTCTTTGGCGCTCAGCCTTCTTCATAGTCCAACTCTCACATCCATACATGACCACAGGAAAAACCAGAGCCTGGACTAGACGAACCTTTGTTGGCAAAGTAATGTCTCTGCTTTTCAATATGCTATCTAGGTTGGTCATAACTTTCCTTCCAAGGAGTAAGCGTCTTTTAATTTCATGGCTGCAATCACCATCTGCAGTGTTTTTGGAGCCCAGAAAAATAAAGTCTGACACTGTTTCCACTGTTTCCCCATCTATTTCCCATGAAGTGGACCAGATGCCATGATCTTCGTTTTCTGAATGTTGAGCTTTAAGCCAACTTTTTCACTCTCCACTTTTACTTTCATCAAGAGGCTTTTTAGTTCCTCTTCACTTTCTGCCATAAGGGTGGTGTCATCTGCATATCTGAGGTTATTTCTGTTTCTCCCGGCAATCTTGATTCCAACTTGTGTTTTTTTCTAGTCCAGCGTTTCTCATGATGTACTCAGTCCCTAATAAGCCCCCAAAAGTTGTAGATATTTTCCTTTTCTCAGGATGTAGTTACATCAGTCAGTGGCTTCAGCTCTCCTTGAGAAAGGCGAGGAGTGCTTTATGTACTTGAAGTATCATCACAAGAACTTTTAATCCCACTTCCCCTTTATTCAAGGGGGAATATGTGAATCATGAACATGTGAATCAGTGCGAGACCAGGACTTCAATATACTGATGATTCAAGCAGACTTCTGTTCAATGAATGCAGTCTGCTGCTTTTGGAATACATTCTCACACACACATTCAGGGCTCTGCCCACAAACATTAGTAACATATGTGTGTGTTAGTCGCTCAGTTGTGTCCAACTCTTTGCGACCTCATGGGATGTAGCTCACCATGCTACTCTGTCCATGGGATTTCCCAGGCAAGAATACTAAATATGCATATTGCTAATATAATATATATAATTCTCTTGAGTCTAAGCCTCTACTCATATGGTTTACCCTGTACTTGCCCCTTGAGGCATGCTTGACTTGGACTCCAGTTATAGGTCAAGTAGCAATGCCAAGTGGCATGTGTGGGCTATGACATGGAACTGCATCTCATTTCAAGGCAGCTGGCACAAGTGAGGTCCTTAAAGTTCTTTAGGAACTAGAACAACTTAACCAACAAAGGAGGATGATTTGTCTGCATCAAGGAGACTTGGTGGGGTTGGAAAGTTTGGGGCACTTAAATACATCTGAATTTACAAAATATTCATCTTCTGATTCTTGGGCTCTTACATTTTCCCCATCGATATCTTAACTTCCCCTTAAGAGAACTGGCAAAGTATAAATTCAACCTACACATTAATTCAACAAAATGTAATATTAGATTCAGCATCTGGCTTAGGGATATGTTGGCTCTAAAAGAGATTTAAAAGGGATCAGAGATACTTTCTGTGCAGCAGTGGAGGCTCTCTAGCACTTGAGATCCTGTCTTGAATTTAAAACCTTAGTCTTGCTATTTTTTTAAGCTCTCTAGTACAGTTAGATATATGCAGCCCACCTATAGTCTTTATATTCCACCTTCTTGCCATAGTATTTCATCTTAGAAACAATTTGTCCTAACAAAACTATTTGTTTTCAATACACACTTCATTCCAGGTGTTCAAGTACATATTTTACCATGATATACAATAGTTTTGGTGTTCCATCCTCTGCTGCTGCTACTGCTGCTGCTAAGTCTCTTCACTCGTGTCTGACTCTGTGTGACCTCACAGATGGCAGCCCACCAGGCTCCCCTGTCAATGGGATTCTCCAGGCAAGAACACTGGGAGGGTATGGGGAGGGAGGAGGGAGAAGGGTTCAGGATGGGGAACACAGGTATACCTGTGGCAGATTCATTTCGATATTTGGCAAAACTAATACAATATTGTAAAGTTTAAAAATAAAATTAAATTTAAAAAAATTTTCAGGAAAAAAAAAAAAAAGAACACTGGAGTGGGTTGCCATTTCCTTCTCCAGTGCATAAAAGTGAAAAGTGAAAGTGAAGTCTCTCAGTCGTGTCCGACTCTTAGCGACCCCCTTGGACTGCAGCCCACCAGGATCCTCCGTCTATGGGATTTTCCAGGCAAGAGTACTGGAGTGGGGTGCCATTGCCTTCTCTGGTTCCATCCTCTGGTCCTAGTGATATCTTTAAAGACTTCAAATATAACCAGATTAGAAACAAGTTGTATATTCACATTTCCTTGAGAGTCTGTGGCCTGTACCATGCTCAGTATTGATGCTGGCTCTGTGAGAATACCAATAGAAAGAGTTAAAATCACACTGGAATTGCTTAAGGACAAAGAATTGATTCTGATTAATAAAAGGCAGGAGGAGAAGGGGACAACAAAGGATGAGATGGTTGGATGTCATCACTGACTCAATGGACATGTGTTTGAGCAAGCTCCAGGAGTTGGTGATGGACAGAGAGGCCTGGTGTGCTGCAGTCCAGGGGGCCACAAAGAGTCAGACACGACTGAGCAACTGAGCTGAATGGAATAAATGGCTTATATAATCATTGAGCTATAGAAGAATCAGATTATAGGCTCAGCTTCCAGGAATGGAAAGTGATAGCACAAAACTGAACTGACACAGCAAGAACCACTTTGCAAGTACTCAGGAGGCCAGCTACCAGCTCCAGAACCACACCACCACCTACCACAAGAAAGCACATGCCAAGGTGAGATGCTGCCACCTCCAGAAAAGTGGGGTGGCCTCTGCTAAGAGCTGTCAATAAAATATCTCTCCCTGACATCAGTTGTGAATTGAAGACTCCTGTGAGTATATCTGACAGAGAAATCCATTCCAGAACTCTTGGCTGCAAGGAAACCTAGGAAATACAACTGTTCTCTTTCTAGGCTCTGCTAAATAAGAAGGCAGATGAATAAAAGTAAATAAAAGGAAGATAAATGAAAAACATGCCAACCCATAGTATCTGCTCCCATACTTTAGGCAGAGAAACTGTACTAGGCTATAGGTCCAAAGCACTGTCATTAGCAAATTCAAAAAAATGTGAAAATAGGAAAACTGTAGCCAGGTCTATATCCAGTTATGTACGTACACAGGGAAAAATGAATTCTCACAATAGTAGTAAGTGAATGAATTACAGCTACATAGATGATTCTTCAGATCAGATCAGTCACTCAGTTATGTCCGACTCCTTGCAACCCCACGAATAGCAGCACGCCAGGCCTCCCTGTCCATCACCAACTCCCTGAGTTCACTCAGACTCACGTCCAGCAAGTCAGTGATGCCATCCAGCCATCTCATCCTCTGTCGTCCCCTTCTCCTCCTGCACCCAATCCCTCCCAGCATCAGAGTCTTTTCCAATGAGTCAACTCTTCGCATGAGGTGGCCAAAGTACTGGAGTTTCAGCTTTAGCATCATTCCTTCCAAAGAAATCCCAGGGCTGATCTCCTTCAGAATGGACTGGCTGGATCTCCTTGCAGTCCAAGGGACTCTCAAGAGTCTTCTCCAACACCACAGTTCAAAAGCATCAATTCTTTGGCACTCAGCCTTCTTCATAGTCCAACTCTCACATCCATACATGACCATAGGAAAAACCATAGCCTTGACTAGACAAACCTTTGTTGGCCAAAGTAATGTCTCTGCTTTTGAATATGCTATCTAGGTTGTTCATAACTTTCCTTCCAAGGAGTAAGCGTCTTTTAATTTCATGGCTGCAGTCACCATCTGTAGTGATTTTGGAGCTCAGAAAAATAAAGTCTGACACTGTTTCCACTGTTTCCCCATCTATTTCCCATGAAGTGATGGGACTGGATCCCATGATCTGTGTTTTCTGAATGTTGAGCTTTAAGCCAACTTTTTCACTCTCCCCTTTCACTTTCATCAAGAGGCTTTTTAGTTCCTCCTCACTTTCTGCCATAAGGGTGGTGTCATCTGCATATCTGAGGTTATTGATATTTCTCCTGGCAATCTTGATTCCAGCTTGTGTTTCTTCCAGTCCAGCGTTTCTCATGATGTACTCTGCATAGAAGTTAAATAAACAGGGTGACAATATACAGCCTTGACGAACTCCTTTTCCTATTTGGAACCAGTCTGTTGTTCCATGTCCAGTTCTAACTGTTGCTTCCTGACCTGCATACAAATTTCTCAAGAGGCAGATCAGGTGGTCTGGTATTCCCATCTCTTTCAGAATTTTCCACAGTTTATTGTGATCCACACAGTCAAAGGCTTTGGCATAGTCAATAAAGCAGAAATAGATGCTCTTCTGGAATTTAGCAATATAATATTGAGAGTAAAGCAAGTTGAAACTACTATATACAGCATAATATGATCTTCATAAAGCTTCAAAGCAAACAAACTATATTGTTTAATGATACATGCAGATGTAGTATAATTATACTTGAAAAAGCAAAGAAATTATGACCATCAAATTCATGAGGGAAGAAAGATTAGAATTGAGGAAATAATATTTTGTTTTAATGGAGCTGGTAATAGTCTAGTTGATAGGTTGACTGTGGGTGCTCATTTTTTTAAACTATAGTTTAAAACATGTTACATTTCATGTATATATATTATATAGTTATATGCTAGAGATTTTAAACTTTATGTTAGTGTAGTTTTCATCTTAAAAGCATGAGGTTCAAATAAAAGAAAATAAAATAGTAATGGTTTATCTATTTTATGTGTGATCAGTATATGTGCTATACCTACCTCAGGTAATAACATTTAAGGAGAATATTTTTAAGCTATAGGGTCTTTGCAGAAATGCTTCTCCACCTTGACTGTACGTTGGAATCACCTGCGATCTTTAAAAATTACTGATGTCAGCTTCCTGCCACTGTGAAGATGATGATAAATAGTGGTGGGTCTGGAGTGCAATCTGGGTATCAGGAGTTCATAAAGCTCTCCAAGTGGTAACATTTGTATGCAAGTTTGCAAACTACTGCTTTTAGAGGAATACAATCCAGATTGGATGCTTCCACAAAAGAGGCATCAAATGAGTATTGATTCCTAGAGAAGGAAATGGCTAAACTGAAGCACAGCATTGGCAGGGTTTCATGTTAAAGGGTAAGTAGATTTATTCCATCTACTTCAGACAGCCTACAATGCTAGTCTGCCATCTCTCATGTTGCACTCAAAACTTAAGTCTTATGCCTCATAAATGTGGGGGTGTCTAAGGTCATGTTTTCATGTTTCTGGTATCTTAAAGTAGCCAGGTATGCACAGCACACTGAGTTACACATTGCTGAAATTTTATATAGGGATTTAAGAAATTTAGGATTCCTTTCTGGTGAAAGTATCTTTCTGTCAATCCAGAGAGCAGACATGGAGAAAGCCTGTTATAACTGCACTCCAGGGACAGCAGGCAGAGAGCAGGGACCCAGTGGAGGGTGGATTTTCTCAAATAACAAGGACCTAACCTACCCTAAAGGTCTGGGAATGTGTGTGTGCATATGGGTTAGGCAAAGGTTTGGAGACATGACTACAGAACACAAGCCAACCTATGATACTGTGTTCCCATCAGTACCTTTACTAAAAAAGAATATTTTTGTTATCTTAACAGCCAAAATAACTGGATAGGATAAGTTGATGGCTAAGTGAATCTCTCCTTCACCAGGACACCCACCTTGTACATACTTATATGCATCCAGATCATCTATAACTAGTTAACTGACTCAAAATAATATAAGTATAGTTCCAGTCCTGTCTTCCAGCCCCTCGTGGGTGAGTTGGCTTCATTCTGCTCCACAGAAATTCACCTCAAATCTAGCAAATGTGTGCTTCAGGAAATAAATTATTATACTTATAAAGAAAATGTGGAAGTTTACTCCAATCTATCCTTTCTAAGAAAGCATAGTCAAGTGTATACTTTGTAAGATTGTAGTGGGAGAAGCAGCATCTGACTAGCTTACAAACAGTTAGAAAATGCAACTTAGAAAGTTGCACAAATGAAACAAAAAATTCCCAATCACAGAGCTGGGGGTTTTGGTCCCAAAGCCCAGCACACAAGTCCAATAAACTAGACCAGTCTACATGGAGATCTTAGAGTGTGAAACATGCTTTGTTGGTTTCCCCGGCTGACTCCAACTAAGCCTGAGATCTTACACACAGGGTGGTATATCACATGGAAAATCTATTCCCAAACTAGAGAACAGCAGATGGGAACAAAGACTGAAAGAGTAGTTGATGCATTCTTAACCCACCTATTCCAGGTCTTCCTAGACCAAGGTAAGAGGTTAAGCAGGGACTTTAAACAGAGAGAAGGAGGCTTCCTTCTCCCATTGTTCCTTATTCTTCCAGATGGAAGGACACAAAGAGAAGAGAAACATTATCCCCACACAGGACTTCAGCCCCTCTGACGTATCTGCCTTTGAAAATGTGGCCCCTTAGACTGCTTGAACTTGAGTGACTCCTCTCCTCCTTGTGAAATAAAGCTCATTTCCGTTATTGACTTCCAACTTTTTTGTGTGGAAGTGGTAAGAGCCAAGGAAAGGAAAGTCCTTGAGTTCCATCAAGGGCTAAACATATCCTTTCAGAAATGAAGCACTAATATAATTTTCAAATACAAACAGGAGCATATTGTGGGTGTTTTATTAAAGCTAGCCTTAAAAATAACCTTCAAAGATTCCACGCTGAACTGTGCTAGGAGGTAAATACAACCCTTTTGAGCTCAGGATTGCTCTACCTCATGTTACAGACAGAAATAGAGGCTTGGGAAAATTTGCTTTCCTGCCCATTAAACAGAATAGAAAAGACAATTTTCAACCAAACCATGTTTCCAACACCCATGTTCTTCCTCCTACAGCACAAGCCCCATTTCAAAGCTGAGATCCTATAAATAGGGCAGAATATATAAAAATCGAAGAAGGCAATGGCAACCCACTCCAGTACTCTTGCCTGGAGAATCCCATGGATGGAGGAGCCTGGTAGGCTGCAGTCCATGGGGTAGCTAAGAGTCGGACACGACTGAGAAACTTCACTTTCATTTTTCACTTTCATGCATTGGAGAAGGAAATGGCAACCCACTCCAGTGTTCTTGCCTGGAGAATCCCAGGGACAGTGGAGCCTGGTGGGCTGCCATCCGGCTTCAGCCGGACATGACTGAAGCAATTCAGCAGCAGCAGCAGCATATGTGAAAATGCCTAAAGGCAAGCAGTGGTCTGTTCCATCTAAAGGAAACAAGAACAAACACAGCCAAAAAGGAAACAGAATTCTGCTCTCCCAAGTCCAGTAGTCTTACTTTCAGAAGGGAATGGCAGGAATAAAAAAAGGAAGTTCACTGTTAAATGTTCCCACTCACAAATAACTGATCTGAAATATGCACACCAGACAGGAAAAGTAATTTAGAAAACTGTAAAATTAGTGACTAGTGGATAGTATATTTAGTTTAGAAAGAAATGGATTTAATACAGAAACATGCATGGATGCGTTTTTTCATTTGGGTCACCTACATCTCATACAGTCACACCCAGGAACTAGTTGCCTATAAGTTGCTTTTGTCAAAATCCCATCTTTATATTCTGAGGGCAAGCTATGTTTCACATTCTAAAACTTTCATACTTAAAAACTTTGAGAACTAGACAAGCTGGCCAGTACTTCTAATAGTCATGATTCACTCCACATAAATGCATTGCACATCTTCCAGCAGATACCAAAGCCCTCAGCTGCCCATTTTCTCTTCAAAAGCCCTACCTTTATCAAAGCTGTTGTTAAATTCCTCTAATCACATTATAGAGGAAGCTTCAAGCATCCTTCAAGCATGTTATTTGCCTTTAACAGCTATCTTTAGCACCTGATGATTGTTTTTTAATGAGAACACTATGCCTTAGGCCCCAAGAAAACTGCAGGCAATTGCAGAAGCAGCCAGGTAGAGGCGAAAAGAAGGGCTGAAGGACACCCATGGGATGGGAGGAAGGGAATAAACAAAGCTGCTGCTGCTGCTGCTAAGTCACTTCAGTCGTGTCTGACTTTGTGCAACCCCATAGACAGCAGGCAGTCCACCAGGCTCCACTGTCCCTGGGATTCTCCAGGTAAGAACACTGGAGTGGGTTGCCATCTCCTTCTCCATAAACAAAGCTATGGATCCATAAATAAAAAGGTTACCTGTAAATAAATGAACACATTTAGAGAAAGAAGAGAGGATAATTAAATGATTCTGGGTAAAAGAAAAATCATGCGGATTTTCTAAAACTCGGCCTTCTCCTTTACATATTCCCCTGCAGAATATTAGCTTCCCCAGGGCATAGTTTGAAAATCTTAAATCTAGCTGAGCTCTCAAGGGCTCCCCGGCATGTGTGATCTCAAGAACGGAAACAATCCTTTATATGCCAAACTTATGAAGTTTTGTTACTCACCAAAAATTCATGACAATGATATTTTTAGAAAAGTATGCAGATAAAATCTCATGTGAAGTGTTTTGGGAAATTTTTAAGTTGGTCCCTTGCCTTATCACTCCTACTGGGGTGGTTCCTCAAAGGACCACAACACTTAAAACATATTTCTATAATCAAGGGAGTGTAACAAAGATCCAAGAATTTTTTTTTTTTTTTTTTTTTTTACAAAACACCCTTCACAAGGCACAGAAGCCAAAGTCAGATTCTCCACTGAGTCCTAGGGCTACCCATGACCCCAAATTTTAAAACTGCTTTTGGCTGAACAGAAGATGCTTGGTGTGTGCCAACCTTACAAACCAGTTACCTTCTCACTTCCATTAACAAAATTTGCACCCAGTCAAAAGATCAGATGGGAACACTAAAAGGAAGCCTATACATTCTATGCATTTCCCCCAGATGAAGGCCCAAAGTCTTCATCAGCAATATAATGTTCTCAGGACAATTCTCAGTTATTTCCAGACTAAGAGCTCCAGACCCTGACACTGATGCAGATTCATACCTGACAACTCCACGTGGATGTCCACCAGTCCTTCAAATTCAACATGATCAAAACTGACCCACTGTCTTTTCACCAAAATCCCTCCTTTCTCTGTCTCTGTCATAGATACTGATCTCACCATCTACTTGGTTTCCTAATCTAGAAAACTCAGCAAATTATTCCTTCCTCATTAAGTCTAATCAACTCTGCCTCCAAAGTCTTCCTCTTTTCTCCCCTCTTCCTTGTCCACCTCCTTAGCCTGTGCCCTGATTCCCTCTTACCTGGACAATTACAACAGCCATGAAACTGTTAGGTAGGTAGAATAGAGAAAAGGAGTCCAAAATGGCAGTGGCTAAAAGACAAGGAAGGGAAAAGCCCTTGAAAATAGAACAAAAGAAGGTCCAAGGACCTGAGTGAGGACCTCAGGTAAAACAAACAACACTCCTGCCTGGCCCAATTTACATAGGACCGGCCCAGGGAGAGATAAACATATAAATAGAGGAGCCAAAGCTAGCTCTCTCTCTCTCTCTCCCACATGCTGGGGCACTCTTCTCCTTGTGTCTTTGGATCCTCATGGACTCACGCCTCGAAGATGGGTTTTCCTGCTATCTTCTAAATAAAATAGAGCTGTAACACTGAGCTGTAACACTGATTTGTCTAAGAGCTATAACATGGTCCTTTCGAGACCTGAGAGCTATAACACGATCTATCCAAGACCTGAGAGCTGTGACACACCGAGGGGGCTTTAATGTCCATCACTCCAAATCTTTGTTGTGATGAGACAAAGAACCGAGAAACATACACTCGTGTGACAAAACCAAGGGAGTGTCCTAAACTTCTTCCTGCATCCTGCTATCCATCCTCACAGCGGCACAAAGACATCTCTCAAACACAAATCAGATTTCACTCCTTGCCTACATCTAAGCCTCGACAGATTTCCCGTTTTCTTCAGGATGAAGACCAATTCTTGGGCAAAGCTGTAAGAGTCCTTTACAAGCTGGTGTCAGTCTGCACGTCTGGTTTCTTTCCCCAAAGCTTTGACACTGCATGCCTTATGCTTCACTATACAAAAGTTGTCATTCCCACAGTGTGCCTATGTTATAGCATATGCTTTGATATCTGTGTAAATGACCTCCCCTTTGCTCTTTAGATGGCAGATAGCAGATACCTGCCTATCTTTCAAGATCTGGCTCCTGTATCACTTTCTCTGAAAGATTGTCCCTCCTTCCTGCAGGCTGCTAGTTGCTTCTTTTTCAGTACCAACACCAACACACTCTATTTGCCTCTTGTGGATTGAACTGGGTTTCCCCAAGATATATGTTTAAGTCCTAATCCTTCATACTTGTAACTTTATTTGGAGCTAGGGTCTTTATAGATGTAATCAAGAGGAGCTGAGGTCATATTGGATTAAGGTGAGCCCTCATCCTTCTAAGTGTCCTTATAAGAAAAGGAACCCCTTTATGGATCACTGCCTTGTCATGGAGAAGGGGCTTGGGTAACTCAATGAAGTTATGAGCCATGCTGTGTGGGGCCCCCAAAAAGGGTCATGGTGGAGACTTCTGATAAAATATGGCCCATTGGAGGAGAGAATGGCAAACCATTCCAGTATTTCTTGCTGCAAGAACCCCATGAACAGTATAAAAAGGTAAAAAGATATGACAATGGAAGATGAGACCCCAGGTCAAAAGGAGTCTAATACGCTAATAGGGAAGAGTGGAGGGCAATTACTAATAGCTCCAGAAAGAATGAAGCAGCTGGGCCAAAGAAGAAATGATGTTCAGTTGTGGATATGTCTTGTGCTGAAAGTAAAATCTGATGCTGTGAAGATTTATTTAGATTTATTTAGGAACCTGGAAGTCTTATTTAGGAACCTGGAATGTTAGGTCCATGAATCAAGGTGAACTAGACACAGTCAGGCAGAAGATGGCAAGAGTAAACATTGACATCTTAGGAATCAGTGAACTAAATGGATAGGAATGGGTGAATTTAATTTGGATGACCATTATACCTACTACTGTGCACAAGAATCTCAAAGAAAAAATGGAGTAGCCTTATAATCAACTTGGGGGCAATCTGAAAAGCAACAGAATGATCTTGGTTTGTTTCCAAGACAAACTATTCAACATCGCAGTAATCCAAGTCTATGCCCCAACCACTGATGTCAAAGAAGCTGATATTGATCTGTTCTATGAAGAGCTATAAGACCTTCTAGATCTAACACAAAAAAGAAGAAGAAGAAGAAGGCCTTTTCATCTTAGGGGACTGGAATGCAAATAGGAAGTCAAGAGGTACTTGGAGAAACAAGCAAGTTTGGCTTTAGAGTACAAAATGGCAGGGCAACAGTTAAAAGAGTTTTGCCAAGAGAATGCAATGGTCATAGCAAACACTCTTTTCTAACAACACAATGTTTCTACATATGGAAATCACCAAATGATCAAGAGTGAAATCAGATTGATTATATTCTTTGCAGCCAAAGCTGGAGAAGGTTTATACAGTCAGCACAAACAAGACCTGGCACTGACTGTGTCTCAGATCATCAGCTCCTTATTGCAAAATTCAGGCTTAAACTAACAAAAGTGGGAAAAACCACTAGGCCATTCAGGTGACCTAAACTAAATCCCTTATGATTAAACAGTGAAAGTTATGAATAGATTCAATGGATTAGATCTGGTATACAGAGTGCCTAAACAAGTATGGACAGAAATCTGTAATAGTGTATAGGAGACAGTGACCAAAATCATACCAAAAAAGAAGAAATGCAAAAAGGCAAAGCAGTTGTCTGAGGAGGCTTTACAAATGGCTGAAGAAAGAAGAGAAGCAAAAAGCAAGGGAGAAAGGTAAAGATATACTCAACTGAATGCACAATTCCAGAGAATAGCAAGGAGAGATAAGAAAGCCATCTTCAATGAACAAGGCAAAGAAATAGAGGAAAACAATAGAATGAGAAAGAATAAAGATCTCACCAAGAAAATTAGAGATATCAAAGGAACATTTCATGCAAGGATGGGCTTGATAAAGGACAGAAATGGTATGGATCTAACAGAGGCAGAAGAAATTAAGAAGAGGTGTCAAGAATACAAAGAAGAACTGTACAAAAAAGATCTTCATAACCGAGATAATCATGATGGCGTGATCACTCACCTAAATCTAGACATCCTGGAGAGTGAAATCAAGTGGGCCTTAGGAATCATTACTATAAACAAAGCTAGTGGAGGTGATGGAATTCCAGCTGAGCTATTTCAAATACTAAAGGTGATGCTGTTAAAGTGTTGCATTCAATATGCCAGCAAATTTGGAAAACTCATCAGTGGCCAAATATCTGGAAAAGGTCAGTTTTCATCCCAATCTCAAAGAAGTACAGTGCTAAAGAATGCTCACACTACTGCACAATTACACTAATTTCCCATGCTAGTAAGGTCATGCTCAAAATTCTTCAAGCTAGGCTTCAGCAGTACTTGAATCAAGAACTTCCAGATGTACAAACTGGGTTTAGAAAAGGCATAAGAACCAATGATCAAATTGCCAACGTTCATTGGATCATAGAGAAAGCAAGGAAATTCCAGAAAAACATTGACTTCTGCTTCATTGACTAAATGCCTTTGATGTGTGGATCACAAAAAAAATATGTGGAAAATTCTTAAAGACGTGGGAATACTAGGCCATCTTACCTATCTTCTGAGAAACCTTTATATGGATCAAGAAGCAACAATTAGAACGTTACATGAACAACTGACTGGTTCAAAATTGGGAAAGGAGTACGACAAGGCTGTATATTGTCACTCTGTTTATTTAACTTATATAAAGTCTGCATCATGTGAAATATTGGGCTAGATGAGTTACAAGCTGGAATTAAGATTGCTAGGTGAAGTATCAACAATATCAGATATGTTAGATAATATCACTCTAATGGCAGAAAGGGAAGAGGAACTAAAGATCCTCTTGAAGAGGGTGAAAGAAGAGGGTGAAAAAGCTGGCTTAAAACTCAACATTCAAAAAATAAAGATCATGGCATCTGGTCCCATCACTTCATGGCAAATAGAAGGGGGAATAGTAGAAGCAGTGACAGATTTTTCTCTTCTTGGGCTCCACAATCACTGGATGGTGACTGTAGCCATGAAATTAGAAGATGCTTGTTTCTTGGAAGTAAAGCTATGACAAACCTAGACAGCGTATTAAAAAGCAGAGACATCACTGACAAAAAAAGTCCATATAGTCAAAGCTATGGTCTTTCCAGTAGTCATGTACAGATTGTGAGAGCTGGACCATAAAGATGACTGAGCAACAAAAAATTGATGCTTTCCAATTATGTTAGAGAAGACTCTTGAGAGTCCCTTGGACTGCAAGGAGATCAAACCAGTAAATCCTAAAGGAAATCAACCCTGAATATTCATTGGAAGGACTGATGCTGAAGCTCCAATACTTTGGCCACCTGATGCAAAGAACTGACTCATTGGAAAAGACACTGATGCTGAGAAAGATTGAGGGAAGGAGCGGGGAGGGGGCAGAGGATGAGATGGCTGAATAGCATCAACGACTCAGTGGATGTGAGTCTGATAGCATCAACGACTCAGTGGATGTGAGTCTGAGCAAACTTAGGGAGATAGTAAGGAACAGCGAGGCTTGGCATGCTGCAGTCCAAGGAGTTGCAAAGAGTCGGATGTGACTTAGCAGCTAAACAACAGCATAAGAAAAGAAAAGACTTAGACACAGAGGGGTGAGTGCTGAGTAAAGACAGAGTGATGCAGGCATGTGCATGTATATCAAGATAAATTCCTAGTGCTGTTGTCCAGGAAATTCTCATTAATGAACTCTCAACTTGCTATCCATAACCCATAATATGTGATTCTTCAGGTTTCTTCTTTCACTCTTCAGAACTGCTGTCCAACACTGAGGTAAAGGAAAGGGCAAAGACAGCAACTTTGCTCTTTTCATAAGCTAAATGGCTGCAAGCTTGGGTTCACTAAAAATACTTTGTATTTATTTTTTTAAGGTTATTTCTATTTATTTCCATCCTTTGAAATAACAAGTCAGAGTTCCTTTGCATAGCTAACCTGCTAGACAAACAAATGCTATTCTACAACAAGTAAATTCTTTTTTAATTTAATTTTATTTAACTTTACAATATTGTATTGGTTTTGCCATATATCAAAATGAATCTGCCACAAGTATACATGTGTTCCTCATCCTGAACCCTCCTCCCTCCTCCCTCCCCATACCATCCCTCTGGGTCATCCCAGTGCACCACCCCCAAGCATCCAGTATCATGCATCAACCCGGACAGGCAACTCGTTTCGTATGTGATATTATACATATTTCAATGCCATTCTCCCAAATCATCCCACCCTCTTCTTCTCCCACAGAGTCCAAAAGACTGTTCTATACATCAGTGTCTCTTTTGCAACTGTACAAAAAAGATCTCATGGACCAGATAATCACGATGGTGTGATCACTCACCTAGAGCCAGACATCCTGGAAAGTGAAATCAAGTGGGCCTTAGAAAAAATCACTACGAACAAAGCTAGTGGAGGTGATGGAATTCCAGTTGAGCTATTCCAAATCGTAAAAGATGATGCTGTGAAAGTGCTACACTCAATATGCCAGCAAATTTGGAAAACTCAGCAGTGGCCACAGGACTGGAAAAGGTCAGTTTTTATTCCGATCCCAAAGAAAGGCAATGCCAAAGAATGCTCAAACTACTGCACAATTGCGCTCATCTCACATGCTAGGAAAGTAATGCTCAAAATTCTCCAAGCCAGGCTTCAGCAATATGTGAACCGTGAACTTCCTGATGTTCAAGCTGGATTTAGAAAAGGCAGAGGAACACGAGATCAAATTGCCAACATCCGCTGGATCATAGAAAAGAGCAAGAGAGTTCCAGAAAAACATCTATTTCTGCTTTATTGACTATGCCAAAGCCTTTGACTGTGTGGATCACAATAAACTGTGGAAAATTCTGAAAGAGATGGGAATACCAGACCACCTGATCTGCCTCTTGAGAAATTTGTATGCAGGTCAGGAAGCAACAGTTAGAACTGGACATGGAACAACAGACTGGTTCCAAATAGGAAAAGGAGTTCGTCAAGGCTGTATATTGTCACCCTGTTTAACTTCTATGCAGAGTACATCATGAGAAACGCTGGACTGGAAGAAACACAAACTGGAATCAAGATTGCCGGGAGAAATATCAATAACCTCAGATATGCAGATGACACCACCCTTATGGCAGAAAGTGAAGAGGAACTCAAAAGCCTCTTGATGAAAGTGAAAGTGGAGAGTGAAAAAGTTGGCTTAAAGCTCAACATTCAGAAAATGAAGATTATGCCACCTGGTCCCACCGCTTCATGGGAGGTAGATGGGGAAACAGTGTCAGACTTTATTTTTCTGGGCTCCAAAATCACTACAGATGGTGACTGCAGCCATGAAATTAAAAGACGCTAACTCCTTGGAAGGAAAGTTATGACCAACCTAGATAGCATATTCAAAAGCAGAGACATTACTTTGCCAACAAAGGTTCGTCTAGTCAAGGCTATGGTTTTTCCTGTGGTCATGTATGGATGTGAGAGTTGGACTGTGAAGAAGGCTGAGCGCTGAAGAATTGATGGTTTTGAACTGTGGTGTTGGAGAGGACTCTTGAGAGTCCCTTGGACTGCAAGGAGATCCAACCAGTCCATTCTGAAGGAGATCAGCCCTGGGATTTCTTTGGAAGGAATGATACTAAAGCTGAAACTCCAGTACTTTGGCCATCTCATGCAAAGAGTTGATTCATTGGAAAAGACTCTGATGCTGGGAGGGATTGGGAGCAGGAGGAGAAGGGGACGACAGAGGATGAGATGGCTGGATGGCATCACTGGCTTGATGGACATGAGTCTGAGTGAACTCCGGGAGTTGGTGATGGACAGGGAGGCCTGGTGTGCTGCAATTCATGGGATTGCAAAGAGTCAGACACGACTGAGCAACTGATGTGATCTGATCTGATGCAGGGTTATTGTTACCATCTTTCTAAATTCCATATATATGCATTAGTATACTGTCTTGGTGTTTTTCTTTCTGGCTTATTTCATTCTGTATAATAGGCTCCAGTTTCATCCACCTCATTAGAACTGATTCAAATGTATTCTTTGTAATGGCAGAGTAATACTCCATTGTGTATATGTACCACAGCTTTCTTATCCATTCATCTGCTGATGGACTTTGAAAACAAGTTTGATAAGAAAATGCAAAACTCTAAAATACACTTTACATCACAGCATTAGCCCAGACACACCCACATAAAAAAAAAAAAACTCTGTTACAATTTACGTGCACCTTTCTTGACCAGTCTCTTCAAGATTTCCTTTTCCCTTGGAGAAATTAAAAAAAGAACTAAAGCTTAGATCAAAAATTAAGGGAAAAAGACATCTTCAGATAGAAAAAGATAATCATTATACCATGTTTTACTTCCTGAAAGTTATATTTTTAATACAATATATTAATTATGTTTTTATATTATTTTATATTTTTATAATTTTATATAAATTATATTTTAATATATATATTAATTATATATATTATATTATATTATATTATTATATATAAAAACTCAGTCTCAATATTATATACTATATATATAATATTCTAAATATAGTATATGTTATAATATATATAATAACATATATTATATAATTATATTATTATACAATATATATTATATATTATATATCACATATATTATATATAACATATATATTAGATATAATTATATATATTTTTTAAAATATTTATATATATTTATATATCTTAATATATATATAAAATTTATAATATATATTATATATATTAAATGTTATATAATATTTTTATAATATCATATATGATATAATATATATATAAATATTATATAAATATAATAATATATATATAATATATATATATAATATATATAATAAAATATTTATATATATTTATATATATATAATATAAAAATAATTATATATATATATTTAATATTAATATATCATATATTAATATATAATTAATGTATATAATAATAATAATAATTCACTATATATTATTTATATATATATATAATATAATAATATATTATTAATATATATATATATATTATAATTATAATAATAATATATAAATTATATAATAATTAATATAATATTATTAATTATTAATATATTATAATTATTATATATATAATATTAATATAAACATATTTAATATTATATATATAAAAAAAAAAAAAAAAAAAAAAAAAAAAAAAAAAAAAAAAAAAAAAAAAAAAAAAAATATATAATATATATTATATATATATATATTATAATATATATATATATATTATATATAAATATATATATAATATATATAATATAATTATATATATATTTTATATTATTTATTTTATATATATTTATATATATATATATATATATAAAATATATTATATATGGTATATGTTATATATCTAATATATCTAATATATGTATTATTTAATAATTATATATAATATATATGTATATGTATATTATATGTTATATATAATATTTGTTATATATATCATATATGTAATATATTAATTACATATAATATTAATTATATAATGTATAATATATAATTAATATATCATATATAATATATATTATATTCATATAATATATATCATATATAATTATAATATTATAATATATTATAATTCATTATAACACTATATTCATTAACTCATTCAATATTTCAGTATTCATTAACTCATTCAATAATTAAGTATTCATTCAATAATACTAATTCATTGACATACTATATATAGTATGTTATAATATATATAATATATATTAAATAATAATAATATAATTATATAATATATGTATATTATATATATTATAACATATAATATATAATATAACATATAACATGTATACCATATATATTATATTAATATATAATATAATATATATAATTAAATTTCATATATAATTATATATATATCACATATATTATAATATATAATATAATTATAATATTCTTATAATTATTTATTTATAATTATATAATAATAATAATATTAATATAATATATAATAATTATAATAATATATATGATATATAATATATTATATATATAATGTATATAATATTAATAAAATTAACCATGTATTATGTTTTCTTTGGGAAAATTTCTTCTTAGATCTTCTACCCATTTTTAATTGTATTGTTGGAGATTTTTTCATTTGCTTCTTTATTTTTGTTATTGAGTTGTATGAGTTTTTCATACATTTTAGTCCCTTATTCGGAGAAGGTAATGGCACCCCACTCCAGTACTCTTGCTTGAAAATCCCATGGATGGAGGAGCCTGTTATGCTGCAATCCATGGGGTCGCTAAGAGTCGGACACGACTGAGTGACTTCACTTTCACTTTTCACTTTCATGCATTGGAGAAGGAAATGGCAGCCCACTCCAGTGTTCTTGCCTGGAGAATCCCAGGGACGGGTGAGCCTGGTGGGCTGCCGTCTATGGGGTCGCACAGAGTCGAACACGACTGAAGTGACTTAGCATTAGCATTAGTCCCTTATTAGATATATGATATTCTTTCGTTTAATAGGTTGTCTTCTCATTTTGTTGATCATTTTCTTTTTTGTACAAAAGACTTTTATAATGATATGATTCTACTTATTTATTTTTGTGGCTTTTGCTTTCGGTGTCAAATTCAAAAAATCATATCTAAGACCTCTGTCAAGGAGTTAATGGTTTGTATTTTCTTCTAGGAGTTTTATGGTTTCAGGTCTTATGTTCAAGTCTTTGATTCATTTCAATATATTTTCAATATAATGGAAGATAGTAGATGAATTCCATTCTTTTGCACACAGCTGTCCAGTTTTTCCAACACAATTTAATGAACAGAATATCCTTTCCCACAAGAGACTGAGCCAGACCTGCCTGTGAGTGTTTGTGGGTCTCCTGCAGAGGAGTGGGTTGACAGTGGCCTGATGCAGGATCGGGGCACTGGCAGCAGCAGTCCTGGGAGGCACAGCTTGTTGGGATAAGTTCTCTTGGAGAAAGTCACCATTAGCCCTACCATAGAGCCTGTAGCCCTACCATAGAGACTGAAGACTTCAAGACTGGACTGACTCAGGCCAAACAATAAATCAAAGAGGGATCACAGCCCCACCCATCAGCAGAAAATAGGATTAATAATTTACTGAGCATGGCCATGTCCACCAGAGCTGGATCCAGTTTTCCCCACAGCCAGACCCTCCCATCAGGAAGCACAAGCCTCTTATCCTCACCTTCAATGGGAAGAAGGAAGAAGCAAGAACTACAATCCCATGGCCTCCAAAAGAAAACTAACCAAAATGATTGCATGGACCACAGCCTTGTGTAACTCAATGAAACTATAAGCCATGCCATGCAGGGGCATCCAAGATGAATGGGTCATGGTGGAGAGTTCTGACAAAATGTGGTCCACTGGAGAAGGGAATGGCAAGCCACTCAGTAAAGTTGCCTTTAAAACCCCATGAACAGTACAAAAAGGCAAAAAGATATGACACCAGAAGATGAGCGCCCCAGGTTGGTAGGTATCCAATATGCTACTGGGGAAGTATAGAGAAATAGCTCCAGAAAGAACAAAGAAATTGAGCCAAAGCAGAAATGAAGCCCAGCTGTGGATGTGTCTGATGGTAAAAGTAAAGTCTGATGCTGTGAAAAACGATATTGCATAGGAACCTGGAATGTTAGGTCCATGAATCAAGGTAAATTGGATGTGGTCAAACAGGAGATGACAAGAATGAAAATTGACATTAGGAATTAGTGAACTAAAATGAATAGGAATGGGTGAATTTAATTCAAATGACCTTTATATATACTACTGTGGGCAAGAGTTCCTTAGAAGAAATGGAATAGCTCTCACAGTCAACAAGAGTCCAAAATGCAGTACTTGGTGCAATCTCAAAAACAATAGAATGATCTCAGTTCCTTTACAAGACAAACCGTTCAACATCACTGTAACCCAAGTCTATGGCCCAAGCATTATACCAAAGAAGCTGAAGTTGAACAGTTCTATGAAGACCTACAAAACTTTCTAGAACCAACACCAAAAAAAGATACCCTTTTCATCAAAGCAAATTGGAATGCAAAAGTAGGAAGTCAAGAGATACCTGGAGAAATGGGCAAGTTTGGCCTTGGAGTACAAAATGAAGCAGAGCAAAGTCTAACAGAGTTTTGTCAAGAGAGTGCACTGGAATAGCAAACACACTCTTCCAGCAACAAAAGAGACTACACATGGACCCCAGATTCTCAATACTGACATGAGATTGATTATATTCCTTGCAGATGGATAAGCTCTATACAGTCAGCAAAACAAGACCTGGAGCTTACTGTGGCTCAGATTATAAGCTACTTATTGCAAAATTCAAACTTAAATTGAAGAAAGCAGGAAAAAACCACTAGGTTATTCAGGTATGACCTAAACCAAATCCCTTATGATTATACAGTAGAAGTGACAAATACATACAAGGGATTAGATCTGATAGTGTACCTGAGGAACTATGGAAGAGGGTCATAACTGTGTACAGGAGGTGTTAACTAAAACCATCCCTAAAAAAAGAAATGGATCACCTAAGAAAAAAAGAAAATGCACAACTGTGTATAGGATGGACAAGGCAATGGCACCCCACTCCAGTACTCTTGCCTGGAAAATCCCATGGATGGAGGTGTTACCTAAAACCATCCCTAAGAAAAATAAAAATGCATCCCTAGGAAATCCCTAAGAAAAAGAAGGCAAAATGGTTGTCTGAGGAGGCTTTACACATAAATGAGGAAAGAACAGAAGTGAAAGGCAAAATAGAAAGGGAAAGATATACCAACTGAATGCAGAGATCCAAAGAGTAGCAATGAGAGATAAGAAAGCCTTCTTAGGTGAACAATGCAAAGAAACAGAGGGAAAAATAGAATGGGAAAGACTAGAGATCACTTCAAGAAAATTAGTGACTCTAAGGGAACACTTCATGCAAACATGGGCACAATAAAGTACAGAAACAGCAAGGATCTAACAGAGGCAGAAGAGATTAAGAAGAGGTGGCAAGAATACACTGAATAACTATATAAAACAGGTCTTAATGACCTGAAAAAACCATGATGGTGTGATCACTCACCTAGAGCCAGATCTCCTGGAGTGTGAAGTCAAGTGGACCTTAGGAAGCATTACTACAAACAAAGCTCATGGAGGTGGTGGAATTCCAGCTGAGCTATTTCTAATCCTAAAAGTCAATGTTATTAAAGCACTGTACTCAATACACCAGCAAATTTGGAAAACTCAGCAATGGCCACAGGTCTGGAAAATCTCAGTTTTTATCCCAATCCCAAAGAAGGGCAGTGACAATGAATGTTCAAATTACCGCCCATTTTGAGCTCATTTCACAAGGTAGCAAGGTACTGCTCTAAATGTTTAAGCTATGCTTCAAGCTATGCTTCAACAATATGTGAACCAAGAACTTCCAGATGTACAAGCTAGATCTGGAAAAGGCAGAGGAGCCAGAGATCAAATTGCCAATATCTGCTGGATCATAGAGAAAGCAAGGCAATTTCAGAAAAAAAAAAATATATATATATATATATATTTCTAATTCATTGACTAGGCTAAAGCCTTTGACTATGTGGATTACAACAAACTGTGGAAAATTCTTGAAGAGATGGGAATACCAGACCACCTTACCTGCCTCCTGAGAAACCTGTATGCAGCTCAAGAAGCAAGAGTTAGAACCAAACATGGAACAACCGACCAGTTCAAAATGGGCAAGGAGTATGTTAAACCTCTGTACTGCAGTGAAAGTGAAAGTCTCTCAATTGTGTTCGACTCTGCGACCCCGTGGACTATAAAGTCCATGGAATTCTCCAGGCCAGAATACTGGAGTGGGTAGCCTTTCCCTTCTCCAAGGGATCTTTGCAACCCAGGGATTGAACCCAGGTCTCCTGCATTGCAGGCAGATTCTTTACCAGCTGAGCCACAACAGAAGCCCAAGAATACTGAAGTGAGTAGCCTATCCCTTCTCCAGCGGATCTTCCCGACCCAGGAATCGAACTGGGGTCTTCTGTATTGTAGGTGGATTTTTTACCAACTGAGCTATGAGGGAAGCCCTCATATGCAGAGTACATCATGTGAAATGCTGGCCTGAAAGAATCACAAGCTGGAATCAAGATTGCTAGAAGAAATGTCAATAACGTCAGATATGCAAACGACACCACCCTAATGGTAGAAAGCAAGGAGATCCTAAAGAGCCTCTTAATGAAGCTGAAAGAGGAGAATGAACAAGTTAGCTTAAAACTCAATATTCAAAAAATGAAGATCATGGCATCTGGTCCCATCACTTCATGGCAAATAGATCGGGGGAAATAAAGTGTCAGACTTTATTTTCTTGGCTTCAAAATCACTGTGGACAGTGACTGAAGCCATGAAATTAAAAGACATTTGCTCCTTGGGAAAAAAAAACCTATGACAAACCTAGATGTTGTATTAAAAAGCAGAGTCATCACTTTGCCAATAAAGGCCTATATGTCAGACCTATGGTTTTTCCAGTAGTCATGTACAGATGTGAGAGTTGGAACATAACGATGGCTGAGCACTGAAAAATTGATGCTTTCCAGCTGTGGTGCTGGAAAAGACTCTTAAGAGTCCCTAGGATTTCAAGGAGATCAAACCAGCCAATTCTATGAAATCAATCCTCAATATTAGTTGGAAGGATTGATGCTGAAGCCAAAGCTCCAATACTTCAGCTGACGCTGAAGCCTCCATCAGGTGGCTCCAACACTTTGCCACCTGATGAGAAGAGCTGACTCATTGGAAAAGACACTGATGCTGGGAAAGATTGAAGGCAAAAGGAGAAAGAGGTAACAGAGGATGGGATGGTTAGACAGCATCACCAACTCAATGGACATGAGTTTGAGCAAACTCCGGGAGGTAATGAAGGACAAGGAAGCCAGGCATGCTGCAGTAGAGTCAGACATGACTGAGTGACTGAACAACAATATATAATATCATATCATGTGCAAATAGTTACAGTTTAACTTATTCCTTTTCAGTTTGAATGCTTTTAATTTACTTTTACTAATTGGTCTGGCTAGGATTTCCAATACTATATTGAATAAAAGTGGGAAGAGTGGGCATCCAATCTTAAAGGATTTCAGTTTTTCATAGTTGAGTATGATATTAGTTCTGGGCTTGTTATATATGGCCTTTATTATGTTAAGGTATGTTTCCTCTATGTCCACTTTTTTGCAAGGTTTTTTTTTAATCATAAATGGATGGTGAATTTTGTTATATGCTTTCTCTGCATCTGTTTATATGACCAAATGATTTTTATCTTTCACTTTAATAATGTGGTATATCACACTGACTGATTTGTAGATGTGGAATAAACCCTATTTATCATGTGTATGACCCTGTTAATGTATTTTTGAATTTGATTTGCTAATATTTTGTTGTGGATTTTTTCATTTATGTTTTTTTTTAATTTTATTTTATTTTTAAACTTTACATAATTATATTAGTTTTGCCAAATATTAAAATGAATCCACCACAGGTATAATCAGACTTACTAGCCTATAATTTTCATTTCTTGGAGAAGTTTGGAAGATTTTTCTCCTCTTTAAATTTTTGGAACAATTTGGGAAGTATTCATATTATTCTTTGAATATTCACTAGAATTCACAATGAAGAGCTCTGGTCCTGGACTTTTGTCCATTGGGAAATCTTTTTATTACTAATTTAATCTTTACCTGTAATAAATCTGTTGATATGTTCTATTTCATCACGACTGAGTCTTTGGAGATTGTATGTTTCTAGGAATTTATCTGTTTCTTCTAGATTGTACAATATGTTGGTGCATAATTGTTCAGAGTTCAGTCTTTTATGATCCTTTGTAATTAGGTGTTATCAGTTGTAACATTCCTTCTTTCATTTCTGATTTTTTTTTAACTCTATCTGTCTTTTTCTCTTGGCCTTGGTAAGTCTAGCTAAAGACTTATCAATTTACTTTGTTTTCTTGAAAAACCAACTCTTAGTCTTATTGACCTTTTCTATTGTCTTTTTAGTCTCTATTTTATTTATTTCTGCTCTAGTCTAGTATTTACTTTCGGCTTTGTTGTTTTTCCTTTTCAGAGTTGGCACACATCTTAGGGACTGAGGAACTTCTTTTAAGAAACATGGGCTGTGGACATCATTTTGGTGCTCTGTCCTGACTTGCTCTAGCTCACTGGTATCTCACAGGAAAGAACTTATACACTTGTCTGGAGCTCCTAATTTTTGAGACTGCCACCTAGGGAACACAGCCAGATCCTCTGGCCAGCAAAGGCTACTCTTTAGGTCCCATAGGATTGTATATATTTGCATTCTTTTAAAAACTGCTGCCTGAGGATCCGGCTTCTGAATACCTTGAATCTAGGTGCTGAAATACTTCCCTTAGGGATACTGACATGTCTTGGCATATCCTCAACTACCAGGGCTATTAAAAGTATAATAGGCTGCTTGGATGAGCACAAAGGTTTTAGAGACCAAAAAGAGCTAGGACAGGGTTGAATAACAAGGTTCACCACCTGTATAAGGTCATTCCTTCAGACTGTGAGATGTGGTTGTTTCACCTACTGTATAGAAACCTGCAAAGAGAGTTGAGTTAAATGAAGAAAGAAAGGATGGAAAGAGAACAGGATGGCGGGGGAGTAGATAGACTTGGAGTAGTTTTTCTCCATGGAAACATCAGGAATACACCGTCAGACACAGAAGTGCTTGCAGAACACCAAATGAGAGCAGGCAGGAGAACCTGACCACCAGAAAAGAATATGTAGAACCACGCAAAACTTGACAGGATGAAGGAAGTAGTGGGGAAACGAGGAGAGTTAGGAGGACTAGACCTGCCCTTGGTGGGTAGAGGAACTGAAGCAGGGGTGTGATCCCCACATCAGGGCAATTGTTAGGGACAGAGGAGAAACATTTGAGGCTGAGAGTGAAGCAGCGGATCTGTGACAGTCTAAATGGAATGAGAATCATACAGAAAATCCTTGCCACAGTCATATGTACAGTTGTATGTACCCCAGACAGCGATGTGGGTCCCCTGCAAGGCACAGCAGCTGGGAGCTGGAACATAGGGATTGTGGAGCAATCCCAGGGTAAGGGCTGCTGGTGACTGTGTTGATTGTGCCGACTGTGCCTCCCAAGGGGACAGGAGAGTGAAGATTGTGGTGGGAAATACTTATGGATGAAAAACAAGCAGCCATGGAGGCAAGGCAATTCTGCTGAGTCATGTGTAGATGGTGGAGCCATGACTGTAGCCTCTCTCTCCCCACACACCAGCACGGGCAGCTGGACAATAGAGAGTTTGGCCCTTTAAGTGCCTGACACGCCAAACAACAGAATAGGACCCCAGCCAGGTGGCCCCTTTAAGGGCCTGAACAGGCGAAGCAACAGAGAAGGACCAGCCAAAGAGGCCTTCTCATTGGCCACTGTGAGGCTAGGAAGACTGTGATGGGGCCATAGCTCCTGCAGCTGAGGCAGTCGGTGTCCCTGCACTTGGAACCACCAGGGTCCCTGCAACCCAAGCAGCTGTGCCACTACCATGCTTAATCCTCTCTGGGGCAGAGCTGCCACAGGCTAGAAAGAGCCCTTTTGCTGATCAGTCGCTCAGTCATGTTCAACTCTGTGACCCTGTGGACTGCAGCACACCAGGCTTTTCTGTCCTTCACTATCTCCTTACTCAAACTCTTATCCATTGAGTTGGTGATGCCATCCAACTATCTCATCCTCTGTGAGAGGCAGAAGAATGATATCTGAGGCAGAAGAATGGATAAGTGAGCTGGAAGATAGAATGGTGGAAATAACTGCTGAAGAGTAGAATAAAGGAAAAAGATTGAAAAGAACTGAAAACAGTCTCAGAGGCCTCTGGGATAATATTAAATGCATCAATGTTTGAATTATAGGGGTCCCAGAAGAGGAAGAGAAAAAGAAAGGGTATGAGAAAAAATTTTAAGAGATTATAGCTGAAAATTTTCCCCAACATGGGAAAGGAAATAGTCAAGAAGCACAAAGAATCCCATACAGGAGAAGCCCAAGGAGAAACACCCCAAGATACATACTAATCAAACTATCAAAGATTAAACACAAAGAAAGAATATTAAAAGCAGCAAAGGAAAAGCAATAAGTAACAAACAAGGGCGGGGGGAATACAAGGGAAACCCCATATGTTTAACAGCTGATCTTTCAACAGAAACTTCCAGACAAGGGAGTGGCAGGATATATTTAAAGCACTGAATGGGGAAAATCTACAACCAAGATTACTCTACTCAGCAAGGATCTCATCGAGAATTAATGGAGAAATCAAAAGCTTTACAGATAAGCAAAAGTTAAGAGAATTTAGTACCACCAAACCAGCTTTACAACAAATGTTGAAGGGACTCATATTGTCAGAAAATACAAGAGAAGAAAAAGATCTACAAAAACAAACTCCAAACAATTAAGAAAATGGCAATAGGAACATATATATCAATAAGTACTTTAAATGGAAATGGATTAAATGCTCCAAAAGACACAGACTGGCTGAATGTATATGAAAACAAGACCCAAATATATGCTGTCTACAAGAAACCCACTTCAGACCTAAAGACACACATATAGACTGAAAGTGAAAGAATGGAAAAATAATTCCATGGAAATGAAAATCAGAATTAAGCTGGAGTAGGAATTCTCATGTCAAATAAAATAGACCTTAAAATAAAGAATATTACAAGAGATAAGGAAGACACTACATAATGATCAAGGGATCAATCCAAGAGGAAGACATAACAATTGTAAATATTTATGCACCCATAATAGCAGCACATCAATACATAAGACAAAATCAATGGCTATAAAAGGAGAAATTGACAGTAATGCAATAATAGTAGGGGTCTTTAATACTCCACTTACACCAATGGACAGATCATCAAAACAGAAAATCTAGTGAGGAAACACAAGTCTTAAATGACACATTAGTAAATTTCACTGCTATCTTCAGGATATTGCATCCAAATGCAGAAGAATACACCTTCTTCTCAAGTGCACATGGAATATTCTCCAGGATAGACCACATCTTGGGTTACAAATCAAGCCTCAGTCAATTTAAGAAAACTGAAATTTTATCAAGCATCTTTTCTGACCACAACACTATGATACTAGATATCAATTACAAGAAAAAAAATGTAAAAAACACAAACACAGGGAGATTAAACAATATGTTTCTAAATAATGAACAGGTTACTGAAGAAATCAAAAAAGACATTAAAAAAAAAAAAATCCCAGAAACATGACGAAGAAAACAGAACAACTCAAAATCTATGAGATGCAGCAAAAGCAGTTCTAAGAGGGATGTTTGTAGCAAAACAATCCTACCTCATGAAACAAGAAAAACATCTAATAGAAAACCTAACTTTACAGCTAAACAAATGGAAAAAGAAGAACAAAAAACTCCCAAAGATGGCAGATGGAAAGAAATCATAAATGGAAAAAAAATGAAAGAAACAATAGTAAATATAATAAAACTAAAAGCTGGTTCTTTGAGAAGACAAACAAAATTGGCAAACCTTTAGCCAGACTTATTAATTTTAAAAAAAAAGAATATTGAAATCAACAAAACTAGAAATGATAAAGAGAGGTTACAACAATATAGAAATACAATGTAGAAACGTAGAAATGTAGAAATACAAAGGATAATAATGAGACTATATAACCTCATATATATATATCTCATATATAATATATATAATATATATTATATATATTTATTATATATATATAGAATGTAGAATTTCTAGTACATATATATAGGATGTAGAATGTATAGAATTATATATAGAGAGAGAATGTAGAATGTAGAATTTCTACAATGTAGCAATATATAAATACAAAGGATAATAATGAGACTATATAATCTCATATATATATCTCATATTATATATTTATATTATATATTCTTATAATAAATTACATATTACACAATAAATATATATTATATATATTGTTTTGCTACAAACGTCCCTCTTAGAATTGTTTTTGCTGCATCCCATAGGTTTTGAGTTGTTGTGTTTTCTTTGTCATTTTTCAGGGATATATTATATATTATAACATATAATATATATTAATTATATATATATAAATATATAATGTGTTATAATATATTGTTATAATCATAATTATATTATATTATATATATTCTCTACAGTACTCATATATGTACATATGAGTCAGTTCCATTTCAAGAACGTATTCATTAAGTACAACAAATTTAGCTTAGGTACCCAACTAACACAATCAGCTACATAGTACTGTACTACAATAGGTTTATAACACTTTTCACACTAATAATACATTAAAAAACTAACAAAAATAAACATTTTAATTCTTAGAGTACCTTGAAAACCTACCAAGGGTTTTGATTCATTTGACAATTATATTCTGATGGACTACTCATTCCAAGCACTGCGCTAAGGTCCAGGGATGCAAAAATGAATAAACAGGCTGCTGCTCTCAAGAGCCTCCACTACAGAGTAACCTTTGACCTATAGGCCAAAGAAGGGGATAGAAAATGTTTAAAATTTCCTTTTCAAGCTTTATTTTTAATGCTGTAATGTGTAGAAACACACAGCTCTTGCACTTTGTAAATGTCCTGGATCTTGAAAATAAAGATGCTGATTGTAAACACTCTCTGCAATATTCATTCAGTGCCCACATGCAGAAAGTGAATTACTATTTTTAAAGTTGTTGCTGAGCTAAAGACATATATACATGCATACATTACACAAACCAAGCACAAGGTTTTTATTTTAAAATGATTTTAAAAAAGGAATAAAGCAAATGATGAGTTCTGAAAAACATATTGACAACACATGGAAAAAACAAGAAAAACAAATTCAAAATCTATCTAAATCATTTTCTGTCTCCTCTAACTTTATTACCTTCTCTCCCACATTCCAAATTTTCTCTTCTACTTAGTTTTTGAAAATTAAAATGTTTTCAAACTACAAGCTTACAGTGCACTTACATTTAAGTCATCAAATATTGTTTCGTGAAAGCTTTTAGATGTCTTGAAGTTTTTTGTCATAAATGTTTGAAGAACTTCCTCACCTCCTTTCCTTTCCCTCAAGAAAGAATGACAAATTTCAAAAGGTTCAAATTTCATCTGAAGTCAAAATATCAAGGTTCATAAGTTCTCTCTCTCTGATTCCTCAAGGGAATTAATTAATGTTTGAACATTCACCTGTCACACTGCACAGGGCATCTCCTTTATGGTCCTGAAAGGTGGTCTGTGATCTCCTGAAGGAGCTCAGACTGAGTGTATCTGCTTTGCAGTGGTGGCCTGTGGTTCTCTTGTCTATGCCCACAGCCCTGGTGATTCCAGGGAGGACCAAGGAGGCTACATCCTGTAGAGTCCATGCAGGATAATTGAAGAAGTCCCCACAGACTTCCTGCTTTTGGTCTCCCACAGAGCAGGACACCCAGGACTATGACAAAGGCACACAAAGCACTTAACCAAAGGACTCATCTCAGAAGAGCAAACTCACACAAAGTCAGGATGAAGAGAAGTTATACTTTTATTTAACTTAATATTTCCTTTATAACACACCAAGACTCAGAAAGGGTATCGCAGGTAGCTGTTTCTCTTTCCAATCCCCGTCTCATCCCTCCTCTATCTTTAATTTCCTCTTCTTTCCAACTAGCCCAGTTTTTCAAGTCCTTTGATCAATCCCCTCTCTCTATCCAGGGAAATTCTCACCTCACCACAAGAAGAAAAATTTCTGTTCCCATCCTTTACCTCAGTTCTTCCCTGAACCTTGAAGACATTATTCTGTCAGATCATCAGAAGTAATGCGTATTTTCCTCTTTTCATTGATGATCTACATCCTTAAATGAAAGTGAAATGGGTCTTCAACCAGCAAAAAGAACATTATTTGGTTTCCTTACTAGCAAGTTCACCTATTGTTAGAGGTTGGGTTATTTGGACCATATTTGGAAATAGGGTCTTTGCTGGGGTCCAGCCCTGGCTGATCCAGGGTATTCGAAGGAGAGACGGCGTCGGCGACTATTTAAATATTCATCAAAGATATAAAGAGTAATAGAATGAGGATAGCTCAGTAGGAAAATTCAGTGGAGAAAAGAGGCTGAGTAGCTTGGTTTACACGGAAAATCAATATAACCTGTGACACCAGGTTAGCTCTGACCATGGAAGCCACAGGTGCCCTCTTGAATAGCAGAAGGTGCCCCACCTTGGACACCTTCTCAAGTGGGTCTTAGAAGCCCAGGCAAATAAATGGTCGCAGAGGACCTCCACGCCCCAGACGGAGACTCAGCTGGAAGTTAAGGAGAAGAATGACGTGGGGAGACCAAGCTTTGGTGAGCAAGGCCCGTAGCTTTATTTTCAACAGGGGTTTTTATACCCTAAGTTACACATAGAGGATAATAGGGGATGCAAAGTCAGCAGTCTTTGATCCTTATCAAAAACCAGGGTTTCTTTCCTGCAAATTTATCGTATACAAATGGTTTAGGTGATTTACGTCATCTTCTGACCAGAAGGCCTATTAACATTTTATGACTCTTGACAAAGGTTTGTCAACCTTAAGACTTATTTTCTCTAAGAGTAATTATTTTAAGGTTTGGCGCCATCTTCCGAAGGTGTTAGATAAAATTGCATTCCTACAGGGCAGAGGTGAAATGGGTTTACAACAAAGGAAAGAATTTATTACCTTAAGGGTCTACAGTTGCTAACACTAAGGCCACTACTTATTTTTCTACATACCAACTATATTAATTACTATACGTTCAAGGATACAATACAGGGGATGTGGAAACTTGGCAGCAAGCATTGGCTCATCAATGAAATCTTTTACTAGTTTTATTCTGACAGTTTCTAACTCTCTGAGAGGCTGTAAGCTATTTGAATATCTTAAGCTTCCCGAGCCCCTCGAGGCTGAGAGACTGTAAACAATCGTATGCATAGCTGTAGGAGTCCGGGTAAACTTGTCAGGCGAGTTAGAGAGCCATCTGAGGGGTTTGGATTTAAACACTCCTAATTGCCCAGGAACTTTATTAATTGGAGCTGTAAGTTAACTCTTTGTCAGATAGAGCAGATGGTGGTGGGGGACAGCCCCCAGTAAAGTCAGAGGTGAGAGCACAAAGCAATAAAGTAGGCAGACTCTGGTTTTTTGGGGGTAGATGCTCGATAATATCCAGGGGCTCTCCTGAGGCTCGATCCTGCCTTTGCCTATGCTGATCCTCCTTCCTCATGACCTTTGTCATGAGTGGAGCACCTCTCGCCGGCCCCCGGCAGATCTTCACAGAAGTTATCAAGTTATCATGAGGTCATGAGGTTGCCCCTGATGCAATTCGACTGGTGCCTTCATAAAAAGAGACATTTAGATACAAAGATGGAGAAGCTATATACAGTCAGCAAAATCAAGACTGGGAGCTGACTGTGGCTCAGATCATGAACTCCTTATTGCCAAATTCAGACTTAAATTGAAGAAGGTAGGGAAAACCACTAGACCATTGAGGTGTGACCTAAATCAAATCCCTATGATTATACAGTGAAAGTGAGAAATAGGTTTAAGGGACTAGATCTGATAGATAGACTGCCTGATGAACTATGGATGGAGGTTAGTGACATTGTACAGAGACAGACCATCTCCAAGAAAAAGAAATGCAAAAGAGCAAAATGGCTGTCTGAGGAAGCCTTACAAATAGCTGTGAAAAGAAGAGGAGTGATAAGCAAAGGAGAAAAGGAAAAATATAAGCATCTGAATGCAGAGTTCCAAAGAATAGCAAGGAGAGATAAGAAAGTCTTCCTCAGCAACCAATGCAAAGAAATAGAGGAAAAAAACAGAATGGGAAAGACTAGAGATCTCTTCAAGAAAATCAGAGATACCAAAGGAACATTTCATGCAAATATGGGCTCGATAGAGGACAGAAATTGTATGGACCTAACAGAAACAGAAGATATTAAGAAGAGGTGGCAAGAATACACAGAAGAACTGTACAAAAAAGATCTTCATGGACCAGATAATCACGATGGTGTGATCACTCACCTAGAGCCAGACATCCTGGAATGTGAAGTCAAGTGGGCCTTGGAAAGCATCACTACGAACAAAGCTAGTGGAGGTGATGGAATTCCAGTTGAGCTATTTCAAATCCTGAAAGATGATGCTGTGAAAGTGCTTCACTCAATATGCCAGCAAATTTGGAAAACTCGGCAGTGGCCACAGGACTGGAAAAGGTCAGTTTTCATTCCGATCCCAAAGAAAGGCAATGCCAAAGAATGCTCAAACTACCGCACAATTGCACTCATCTCACACGCTAGTAAAGTAATGCTCAAAATTCTCCAAGCCAGGCTTCAGCAGTATGTGAACCGTGAACTTCCAGGTGTTCAAGCTGGTTTTAGAAAAGGCAGAGGAACCAGAGATCAAATTGCTAACATCCGCTGGATCATATTAAAAGCAAGAGAGTTCCAGAAAAACATCTATTTCTGCTTTATTGACTATGCCAAAACCTTTGACTGTGTGGATCACAATAAACCGTGGGAAATTCTGAAAGAGACGGGAATACCAGACCACCTGACCTGCCTCTTGAGAAATTTGTATGCAGGTCAGGAAGCAACAGTTAGAACTGGACATGGAACAACAGACTGGTTCCAAACAGGGAAAGGAATACATCAAGGCTGTATATTGTCACCCTGCTTATTTAACTTCTATGCAGAGTACATCATGAGAAATGCTGGACTGGAAGAAGCACAAGCTGGAATAAAGATTGCCGGGAGAAAAATCAATAACCTCAGATATGCAGATGACACCACCCTTATGGCAGAAAGTGAGGAGCAACTAAAAAGCCTCTTGATGAAAGTGAAAGAGGAGAGTGAAAAAGTTGGCTTAAAGCTCAACATTCAGAAAACTAAGATCATGGCATCTGGTCCCATCACTTCATGGGAAATAGATGGGGAAATAGTGGAAACAGTGTCAGACTTTATTTTGGGGGGCTCCAAAATCACTGCAGATGTTGACTGCAGCCATAAAATTGAAAGATGCTTACTCCTTGGAAGGAAAGTTATGACCAACCTAGACAGCATATTCAAAAACAGAGACATTACTTGGCCAACAAAGGTCCGTTTAGTCAAGGCTATGGTTTTTCCAGTGGTCATGTATGGATGTGAGAGTTGGACTGTGAAGAAGGCTGAGCACCAAAGAATTGATGCTTTTGAACTGTGGTGCTGGAGAAGACTCTTGCAAGTCCCTTGGACTGCAAAGAGATCCACCAATCCATCCTATAGGAGATCTGTCCTGGGTGTTCATTGGAAGGACTGATGCTGAGGCTGAAACTCCAATACTTTGGCCACCTCATGCGAAGAGTTGACTCATTGGAAAAAACCCTGATGCTGGGAGGGATTGGGAGTAGGAGGAGAAGGGGATGACAGAGGACGAGATGGCTGGATGGCATCACCGACTCAATGCACTGAGTTTGGGTGAACTTCAGGAGTTGGTGATGGACACGGAGGCCTGGCGTGCTGCGATTCATGGGGTCTCAAAGAGTGGGACACGACTGAGTGACTGAACTGAACTGGGACACAAAGATATGCATAGAAGCAGACAGCCATGTGGAGGTGAAGGCAGAGATCAAGGAGATATATCTAAAAGATAAGGAATGCCAAAAGTTGCCACCAAAACACCAGAAACAGGCACAGAACAGATTTCTTCACCAACCTTAGAAGGAACCAACTATGGCAATACTTTGATCTCAGACTCTTACCCTCCAGAACTAAAAGACAAAGTTCTGTTGTTTAAGCCCCACAGCTTGTGGTTCTCTATTACAGCATCCCTAGCATAAAACACGTGCCAACAAAAGTGTTCATTTTTTATTGGAGGCAGTACAACCTGACCTCAGTCTGACCAGTTAGCCTGGTCCTACCAATGAGTTTTTAAAGCCTCCATGGTCCTGATGTGTAAGAGAGGAGCCTCTATACCAGCTGCAGAGAGGTGCTTTGCACTCTGAGAAGAGTGGTTCCAGTTCTGAATTTTTTATTTCAACACTCCTCTCATACTGTCAGCTCATAGATTCACAATTTGGCCACTTCCCCAGGCTTTTTCCTCAAGGGCTCTGCCAGGGAAGCAGGGCACATATTCCGGCCACTCGAGACCCACAGGTCCCAGTGTTGACCTCGTCTTTCACCTCCCAGCTGGAAGCCAGTATTTTCTAAACTCTAGGAAAGCCTTCATTTTGTGTTCCAGGCCAAGAGATTCTGTCTGCACCTGAGATTCTTCTCCTATAGTGGGGTTTAAGCTTCAGGGAGAAACAGTCATGGAAGATAGTGCTTTGCTCCTGCTTTCCTCCCTGACACATCCCTCCTCTAGCCCTGAACATAAAGCCAGCTGGAATTTGAATATAAAAACTGAAAAGAATAATGGAGAAAATGGATTAAACTTAAAATATTATCTTGCTATTCAAAAATAATTACAATAAACTGTGACAGATGCTGCTATTAGAAGTACAGCCATGGAAGCATAAAACAGAGATGACTCATGCCAGGCGAGGGGTTGGGAAGGCTCCCAAAGAACCACTTTCAACTAAGATGGCTGCTCCTGTTTCACAGGTGCTTCAGAGGCAGAAAGTAAGAAATGGCACCCTCTGTGGATGGCCGGAGATGGATCTCACAGGAGTAGCCAATGCTGCCACTTTGACAACTTTTCCATTAGATTCCTGCTGCTGCTGCTAAGTCGCTTCAGTCGTGTCAGACTCTGTGTGACCCCATAGACAGCAGCCCACCAGGCTCCCCTGTCCCTGGGATTCTCCAGGCAAGAACACTGGAGTGGGTTGCCATTTCATTCTCCAATGCATGACAGTGAAAAGTGAAAGCGAAGTTGCTCAGTAGATCCAACTCTTTGCGATCCCATGGACTGCAGCCTACCAGGCTCCTCCATCCATGGGATTTTTCCAGGCAAGAGTACTGGTGTGGGGTCTATTAGATTCCTACCAGGGCACAAAGAAGGTTCTTCAAACCACTAGAGCATAGCGTTTCATTTGTGTGCTCACAAGGTTCTTTATAGTAATTGTATTGATAAGAAATCAATATCATGAAGTAACCATTATGAAGAAAGTCTCCTTTCCCTTCCAAATCTCATCCATTTATTTCCTCTTCCTCTGCCTGTCTTCCTGCCCTGCCTTCTTTAACTTCTTTCCCCAATCTCTGGTTGCCATTCATTTAGTTTGCCCGGATCTCAGATGAAGGTTCTAGTATTTCTCATCCCCTCATCCATTTCCCATCAAGCTTAGTGATGAAAGAATTTCAGGAAGAAAATGAACCTGTGTCCCAAGAACACCCATAGTGTTCCAAAGAACTTGCTGAGGTTCTAAAGGGAAATCTGAAATATTAGACCCATCTGAAACTGTCAAAGGTATAAAAAATTAGCTATAAAAGCTATGAAACATAAGAAGGGCTATGTAAGTTTTAGGATCATGTAAACATTTCAAACTTTTTAAAATCTATAATAAAACAAAGAATAAGTTTATTAATACTAGCTCTGGTAGAGACCCACCATCGCCACGCCTAAAAACTTGATAGTTCTTCTTCATTTTATTTACACTGGAGACTGTATCCATTCCCATAAAACAGTGTTTCCAAAGAGAAATTCAAAGATTCTCCATCCCTAGCCAAGAAGAATTGAATCTAAAGTTTTGTACTTCAGTTTACAGTTTGCAGTCCAAGGGACTCTCAAGAGTCTTCTTCAACACCACAGTTCAAAAGCATCAATTCTTCTGTGCTCTATAGTCCAACTCTCACATTCATACAAGACTACTGGAAAAACCATAGCTTTGATTAGATGGACCTTTGTTGGCAAAGTAATGTCTCTGCTTTTTAATATGCTGTCGAAGTTGGTCATAGGTTTTCTTCCAAGGAGTAAGAGTCTTTTAATTTTATGGCTACAGTCACCATCTGCAGTGATTTTGGAGCCCCAAAAAATCTCTCACTGTTTCCATTGTTTCCCCAACTATTTGCCATGAAGTGATGGGACCGGATGCCATGACCTTAGTTTTCTGAATGTTGAGTTTTAAGCCAACTTTTTCACTCTCCTCTGTCACTTTCACCAAGAGGCTCTTTAGATCTTCTTCACTGTCTGCCATAAGGGTGGTGTCATCTGCATATCTGAGGTTATTGATATTTCTCCTGGCAATCTTGACTGCAGCTTGTGCTTCCTCCAGCCTGCAATTTCACATGATGTACTCTGCATAGAAGTTAAATAAGCAGGGTGACAATATGCAGCCTCAACGTACTCCTTTCCCAATTTGGAACCAGTCTGTTGTTCCATGTCCAGTTCTAACTGTTGCTTCTTGACCTGCTTACAGATTTCTCAGGAGGCAGGTCAGGTGGTTTGGTATTTTTTTAAGAATTTTCCAGTTTGTTGTGATCCACACAGTCAAAGGCTTTAGCATAGTCAATAAAGCAGAAGTAGATGTTTTTCTGGAACTCATTGCTTTTACAATGATCCAGTGGATGTTGGAAATTTGATCTCTGGTTCCTCTGTCTTTTCTAAGTCCAGTTTGAACATCTGGAAGTTCACAGTTCACGTACTGCTGATCCCTGGCTTGGAGAATTTTAAGCATTACTTTGCTTGCATGTGAGATGAGTGCAATTGTGCGGTAGTTTGAGCATTCTTTGGCATTGCCTTTCTTTGGGATTGGAATGCAAACTGACCTTTTCCAGTCCTGTGGCCACTGCTGAGCATTCCAGATTTGCTGGCATATTGAGTATAGCACTTTCACAGCATCATCTTTTAGGATTTGAAATAGCTCAACTGGAATTCTATCACCTCGTTAGCTTTGTTTGTAGTGATGCTTCCTAAAGCCCACTTGAATTCACGTTCCAGGATGTTTGGCTCTAGGTCAGTAATCACACCATCATGGTTATCTGGGTCCTGAGGATCTTTTTTGTATAGTTCTTCTGTGTATTCATGCCACCTCTTCTTAGTATCTTCTGCTTCTGTTATGTCCATACCATTTCTGTCCTTTATCAAGTCCATCTTGGCATGAAATGTTCCCTTGATATCTCTAATTTTCTTGAAGAGATCTCTAGCCTTTCTCGTTCTATTATTTTCCTCTATTTCTTTGCATTGATCACTTAGGAAGGCTTTTTTTTTTTTAATCTCTCCTTGCTATTTTTTGGAACTCTGCATTCAAATGGGTGTATCTTTCCTTTTCTCCTTTGCCTTTAGCTTCTCTTCTTTTCTCAGCTATTTGTAAGGCTTCCTCAGGCAACCATTTTGCCTCTTTGCATTTCTTTTGCTTGGGGATGGTCTTGATCAGTGCCACAAACCCTCATCCATAGTTCTTCAGGCACTCTATCAGATCTAATCCCTTGAATCTATTTGTCACTTCCACTATATAATCATAATGGATTTGATTTAGGTCATCTGAATGGTCTAATGGTTTTCCCTACTTTCTTCAATTTAAGTCTGAATTTAACAATAAAGAGTTCATGATATGAGCCACAGTCAGCTCCCGGTCCTATTTTTGCTGGCTGTATAGAGCTTCTCCATCTTTGGCTGCAAAGAATATAATCAGTCTGATTTCAGTATTGACCATCTGGTGATGTCCATGTGTAGTCTTCTCTTGTGTTTTTAGAAGAGGGTGTTTGCTATGACCAGTGTGTTCTCTTTGCAAAACTCTGTTAGCCTTTGACCTGCTTCATTTTGTACTTTAAGGCCAAATTTGCCTGTTACTCCAGGTATCTCTTGACTTCCTACTTTTGCATTTCAGTCTCCTACAATGAAAAGGACATCTTTTTTTAGGTATTACTTCTAGAAGGTCTTGAACTTTCTGTACTTGAACTTAAGTACAAAATTTTTGTACTTAAGCTTCTCATAATTTGGAGTATTGGTCAGGTTAGGAAACCACTGCTAAAAAGCCACTCTAGAAATATGAATTAATCACATTATATTTCTGTCATGAACAAATCCATTATCTCTAGCACTTTTAGCCACTCCACACCCATGATCACCATTCAAGTTTTAGATGGTAATCAATGAATTAAATAGGGAGTAGCACACTTCTGTGATTGGAGGGAATATCGTCCCCAGTGAACAACCCATGTTGGTGTTTTTCTCTGGCTGGGCTCAGCAGTTGTGTCTATAGTGTGAGTAACCAAGGCAGGAAGCCCAGTGCCCAGTGCAGGGGCATTTCCCAAAGTGTGAACACTCAGTTGTGTTCAACTCTTTACAACTCCATGGACTGTAACCCACCAACATCCTCTGCCCATGGAATTCTCTAGGCAAGAATACTGGAGTGGGTAGCCATTTTCTTCTCCAGGGGATCTTTCTACCCAGGGATCAAACCCAGGTCTCCTGTATTGAAGACCGATTCTTTACCATCTGGGCCACTAGGGAAGCCCAGTTCCCAAAGGTTGATTATTAATCACCATGATGAATAGAGAGAGCTGGTAAGTAAGAGAGAAATGGCAGCCACACACATTCTGGTTGCTTAATAAGCAGCACCTTGACTTATATTGGAACATATTTCCTGAGATCTTCTGGTCTCTAATTTCCCCACTGTCATCCCTATCCAGCTGCTGAAATGCCTCCAGTTATGGATGTACCTGGGCTGGTGCAAGCCTGCCACACGGCTTAGTTTCCCCAGAGCTACCGCTAGTACATTTGCCCTGGGCCATCTCTCAGGATGATTGACAGGACACATAGTTTCCTCACTCTGGCCCTAAATCAGACTCATAGGGGTAGCCCAGGGCAAAATATGGAAGCAGTTACCTGCCCTGTGAGGGTACAATCATCCTGTAGTCAATATAAATGTAGATGACTCACCAGTCAATGAATGTAGGGATACCCAGAGACCAGTTTATGGCTTAGGAGCTATTATGAATTCAACTGACGTTTGGATCAACTAAAGCAACTATAATCATGGCTTCAGAGCACTGGGAGAGCAACCTTTGTACTGAATGAGGCCTGAAATGGAAACAATGATATGTATAGAAACATTACAGGAGAGACAATGTTCTTGATCATTACAGTGAACTGGTTGAAGTAGTACTGCATTAATGAGAAGAGACTTGGGTTCTTTAACTAGCTCTGCCAGAGAAGCAAAAGTACCTCCTACAACAAGGCACTTACCTCAGTGAGGCGGTTGAAGTGATCACAGAGGAATTTAGGTTTGAGTGTTTTATGCTTTTTACAAAAACAAACAGATTCTCTTCATGGATTATTTTTAAAAGTATAAGCTAAAGACTGAAGACAAAGTATGCCGAAATCTCTGTACAGCTCTAGAGGCAACTTCTACATTTTTTTGATGACTTCTAAGAATATGAATGAAAGCTTTCAAAAATTTGTGTGGCAATTAAAAAACAAAAAAATCATCCTCCCAGAAAGAAATTTCCTTTCAGAAATCATAGGCTGAATTCTCATGAGTCTTTTATGCTTAAAATTAGCCAAGTCAGACAGTTCAGTAATCAGACTTGTCCAACTCTTTGCTACCCCATGGATTGCAACACTGCTTCCCTATCACCAATTCCCAGAGCTTGCTCAAACTCATGTCCATTGAGTCGGTGATGCCACCCAACCATCTCATCCTCTGTTGTCCCCTTCTCCTCCTGTCTTCAACCTTTCCCAGCATCAGGGTCTTTTCTAATGAGTCAGTTCTTCGCATCAGGTGGCCAAAGATTTGGAGTTTCAGCTTCAGCATCAGTCCTTCCAATGAATATTCAGGACTGAATTCCTTTAGAATTGATTGGATCAAGTCAACCCTTTTGAGTCTCCTTGGAGTTCCAGTGACTCTCAAGAGTCTTCTCCAATACCACAGGTAAAAAGCATCAGTTCTTCAGCAGTCAACTTTTTTTATAGTCCAACTCTCACATCCATACATGACCACTGGAAAAACCAGAACTTTGACTGGATGGACTTTTGTCGGCAAAGTAATGTCTCTGCTTTTTAATATGCTATCTAGGTTGGTCATAGTGTCTCTTCCAAAGAGCAAGCATCTTTTAATTTCATGGCTGCAAACACCGTCTGAGGTGATTGCAGAGCCCCAAAAAATAAAGTCTCTCACTCTTTCCACTGTTTCCCCATCTATTTGCCATGAAGTGATAGGACCAGATGCCATGATCTTAGTTTTTTGAATGTTGAGTTTTGAGCCAACTTTTTCACTGTCCTCTTTCACTTTCATCAAGAGGCTTATTAGTTCCTCTTCACTTTATGCCATTAGGGTGGTATCATCTGCATATCTGAGGTTATTGATATTTCTCCCGGCAATCTTGATTCCAGCTTGTACTTCATCCAGCCCAGAATTTGGGGTGATATACTCTGCATATAAGTTAAATAAGCAAGGTGACAATATTCAGCCTTGATGTACTCCTTTCCTGATTTGGAGCCAGTGTGTTGCTCCATGTCCAGGTCTAACTCTTGTTTCTTGACCTACATACAAATTTCTCAGGAGGCCCCTCAGGTGGTCTGGTATTCCCATCTCTTTAAGAATTTTCCACACAGTCAAAGGCTTTGGCATAATCAATAAATCAGAAGTAGATGTTTTTCTGGAACTCTCTTGCTTTTTCTGTGATCCAGCAGATGTTGGCAATTTGATCTCTGGTTCCTCTGCCTTTTCTAAGTCCAGCTTGAACATCTGGAAGTTCACAATTCATGTACTGCTGAAGCCTGGCTTCGAGAATTTTGAGCATTACTTTGCTAGCATGTGAGATGAGTGCAACTGTGTGGTAGTTTGAACATTCTTTGGCATTCCTCTTCTTTGGGATTGGAATGAAAACTGACCTTTTCCAATCTTCTGGCCACTGCTGAGTATTCCAGATTGCTGGCATATTGAGTGTAGCACTTTCACAGCATCATCTTTTAGGATTTGAATCACCTCCGCTAGCTTTGTTCATAGTGATGCTTCCAAAGGCCCACTTGACTTCACATTCCAGCATGCCTGGCTCTAGGTGAGTGATCACACTATCGTGATTATCTGGGTCATGAAGATCTTTTTTGTATAGTTCTTCTGTGTATTCTTGCCACCTCTTCTTAATATCTTCTGCTTCTCTTAGGTCCATACCATTTCTGTCCTTTATTATACCCATCTTTGCATGAAATGTTCTCTTAGTATCTCTAATTTTCCTGAA
Source organism: Bos taurus (assembly GCF_002263795.3). Classification (NCBI taxonomy): domain Eukaryota; kingdom Metazoa; phylum Chordata; class Mammalia; order Artiodactyla; family Bovidae; genus Bos; species Bos taurus. Next base: position 3,768,164 of record NC_037333.1, on the reverse strand, counting down.
GAGATCTCTAGTTTTTCCCATTATATTTTTTTCCTCTATTTCTGTGCATTGATTCTTTTTTTTTTCTTTTTTTTTTTAAATTGTTTTAAATAAATTATGAGGAAGGCTTTCTTATCTATCCTTGCTATTCTTTGGAACTCTGCATTCAAATGGGTATATCTTTTTCTCTCTCCTTTGCCTTTCACTTCTCTTCTTTTTTTTTTTTTAGTAATTTTTTTTATTGAAGAATAATTGCTTTACCAAATTTTGTTGTTCTCTGTCAAACCTTTTGAAACTCCCTCCCATCTTCCACCCCATCTCACCCCTCTAGATTGATACAGAGCCCCTGTTTGAGTGTCCTGAGGCATATAGTAAATTACCGTTGGCTATCTATTTTACATATGGTAATGTAAGTTTACATGTTACTCTTTCCATACATCTCACCTTCTCCTCCCCTCTCCCCATGTCGACAACTCTATTCTCTATGTCTGTTTCTCCATTGCTGCCCTGCAAATAAATTCTTCAGTACCATTTTTCTAGATTCCATATAAATGCATTAGAATACAATATTTATCTCTCTCTTTCTGACTCACTTCACTCTGTATAATAGCTTCATCTACCTGAAGAGAACTGACTCAGATGCATTCCTTTTTATGGCTGAGTAATATTCCGTTGTATATATGTACCACAACATCTTTATCCATTCATCTGTCAATGGACATCTAAGTTGCCCCCATGTTCTAGCTATTGTAAATAGTGCTGCAACGAACAATGGGATACATGTGTCTTTTTCAATTTTTGTTTCCTCAGGGTATACGCCTACGAGTGGGATTTTTGGGTCATATGGTGGTTTTATTCCTAGTTTTTTTTTAAAGGAATCTCCATACCATCTTCCATAGTGGCTGTATCAATTTACATTCCCACCAACAATTCAAGAGCATTTCCTTTTTCTCCACACCCTTTCCAGCATTTATTGTTTGTAGATATTTTGATGATGGACATTCTGACCAATGTGAGGTGATATATCATTGTAGGTTTGATTTGCATTTCTCTAATAATGAATAATGTTGAGCATCTTTTCATGTGTTTGTCATCCATCTGTATGTCTTCTTTGGAGAAATGTCTGTTTAGGTCTTCTTCCCACTTTTTGATTGGGTTGTTTGTTTTTCTGGCATTGAGTTGTGTGAGCTGATTGTATATTTTAGAAATTAATCCTTTGTCAGTTGTTTCATTTGCTGTTATTTTCTCCCATTCTGAGAGTTGTCTTTTCGCTTTATTTATAGTTTCCTTTGCTGTGAAAAAGCTTTTAAGTTTAATCAGGTCCCACTTGTTTACTTTTGTTATTATTTCCATTACTTTAGGAGGTTGGTCATAGAGGATCTTGCTTTGACTTATGTCATCGAGTGTTCTGCCTATGTTTTCCTCTAAAAGTTTTACAGTTTCTGGTCTTATATTTAGGTCTTTAATCCATTTTATCTTTGTGTATGGTATTAGGAAGTGCTCTAATTTATTGTTTTTCGTGTAGCTGTTCAGTTTTCCCAGCACCATTTATTGAAGTGGCTGTCTTTGCCTCATTGTATATTCTTGCCTCCTTTGTCAAAAATAAGGTACCCACAGGTGCATGGGTTTATTTGTGGGCTTTCTATCTTGTTCCATTGGTATATATTTCTGTTTTTGTGCCAGTACCACACTGTCTTGATGAAGTAGCTTTGTAGTATAACCTGAAATCAGGAAGGTTGATTCCTCCAGCTCCATTCTTCTTTCTCAAGATTGCTTTGTCTATTCGGGGTCTTTTATTTTTCCATAAGAACTGAAAATTTTTGTTCTAGTTCTGTGAAAAATGACATTGATAATTTGATATGGACCACACTGAATCTGTAGATTGCATTTGGTAGTATAGTCATTTTCACAATATTGTTTCTTGCTATCCAGGAACATGGAATATCTCTCCATCTGTTTATGTCATCTTTTATTTCTTTCATCAGTGTCTTATAATTTTCTGTGTACAGTTCTTTTTTCTCCTTAGGAAAGTTTATTCCTAGATATTTTATTCTTTTTGTTTCAATATGAATGGGATTGATTCTTTAATTTCTCTTTCTGCTTTTTCATTGTTAGTGTATACAAATGCAAGTGATTTCTGTGTATTGATTTTGTATCCTGTGACTTGTTAAATTCACTGATTAGCTCTAGCAATGTTCTGATACTATTTTTAGAGTTTTCTATGTACAGTATCATGTCATCTGCAATCTTGGATTTGATTGACTAATTTCTTTTCCATGTTGGGGAAATTTTCAACTATAATCTCTCCAAAAATTTTCTCATACCCTTCATTTTTCTCTTCTTCTTCTGGGACCCCTATAATTCAAATGTTGCTGTGTTTGATATTGTCCCAAAGGTTTCTGAGACTATCCTCAGTTCTTTTCATTCTTTTTACTTTATTCTGCTCTTCAGAATTTACTCCCACCATTTTATCTTCCAGTTCACTGATTCGTCCTTCTACTTCAGATATTCTGCTATTGATTCCTTCTATAGTATTTTTAATTTCAGTAATTGTGTTGTCTCTATGTTTATTCTTTAATTCTTATAGGTCTTTGTTACTGACTCTTGCATTTTCTCTATTTTGTATCAATGTTTTTTATCATCCTTACTGTCATTATTCTGAATTCTTTTTCAGGTAGTTTCCTTATTTCCCCTTCATTTATTTGGACTTATGTGTTTCTACTTTGTTCCTTCACTTGTGTCATATTTCTCTGCCCTTCATTATTATTTTTTTTAACTTATTGTGTTTGATGTCTCCTTTTCCCAGGCTTCAAGGTTGAATTCTTTTTTCCTTTTGGTTTGTGCCCTCCAAAGGTTAGTCCAGTGGTTTGTGTAAGCTTTGTAAAAGGTGATATTTGTGCTGAGTTTCTGTTTGTTTGTTTTTCCTCTGATGAGCAAGGCTGAGTGAGGTGGTAATCCTGTCTGCTGATGATTGGGTTTGTATTTTTGTTTTGCTACATTCTGTTCTTTTTGAGATTGCACCCAAGTACTGCATCTTGGACTCTTTTGTTGACTCTGAGGGCTACTCCATTTCTTCTAAGGGATTCTTGCCCATAGTAGTAGATACAATCTTCATCTGAGTTAAATTCACCCATTCCAGTCCATTTTAGCTCACTGATTCCTAAAATGTCAATGTTTACTCTTGCCATCTCCTTTCTGACCACCTCCAATTTGCCTTGATTCATGGACCTAATATTCCAGGTTCCTATGCAATATCACTCTTATAGCATCAGACTTTACTTCCATTACCAGTCACATCCACAACTGGGTATTGTTTTTACTTTGGCTCTGTCTCTTCATTCTTTCTGGTTTTATTTCTCCACTGATTTCCAGTAGCATATTGGGCACCTACTGACCAGGAGAGTTCATCTTTCAATGTCCTGTCTTTTTGCCTTTTCACACTGTTTGTGGGATTCTCAAGGCAAGAATACTGAAGTGGTTTCCCATTCCTTTCTCCAGAGGACCATGTTTTGTCATAACTCTCTACCATGACCCATCTGTCTTGGGTGGCCCTACACAGAATAGCTCATAGTTTTATTGAGTTAGTCAAGGCCGTGGTCGATGTTATCAGTTTGGTTAGTTTTCTGTGACTGTGGTTTTCATTCTATCTGCCTTCTGATGGGTAAGGATAAGAGGCTTATGGAAGCTTGAGAAATTGACTGTGGGGGAAACTGGGTCTTGTTTTGATGGGCAGGGCCAAGCTCAGTAAATCTTTAATCCAATTTTCTGCTGGTGGGTGGGGCTGTGTTCCCTCCCTAAGGCCAAACTATGGTGGAGGTAATGATGATAATGATGCCCTCCTTCTAAAGGTCCCTTGCATGCCCTACCGCACTCAGTGCCCCTGACCCTGTAGCAGGCCACTGCCAATCCACGCCTCCGCCAGGAGTCTGGACACTGAGAGGAAAGTTTGGGTCAGTCTCTTTTGGGGTCACTGCTCCTTTCTCCTGGGTCCTGGTGTGCACAAGATTTTGCTTGTGCCCTCCAAGAGTCTGTTTCCCTAGTTCTGTGTAAGTTCTGTAGTCAAATCCCACTGGGCTCCAAAGTCAAATTCCCTAGGCATTCTCAGTCCCTTTTCCAGATCGCCAGGTTGGGAAATCTGTTGTGGGTCCCAGAACTTTCTTAACAGTGTGAGAATTTATTTGGTATGATCGTACACAGTTTGTGGGTCATCTGCTCAGCAACTCTATGGTAGGGTTAATGGCAACCTCTTCCAAGAGGGCTTAGCCACACCCAGGACTGCTGCACTCAGAAGCCCTGCTCCTGAGGCAGGCCACTGGTGACCCCTACCTCTACAGGAGACACTCAAACACTCAAAGGCGTGTCTGACTCAGTCTCTGTGGGGTCTCCTGGTACGAACAAGGTTTTGTTTGAGCCCTCTGAGCATCTCTGGTAGGTATAAGGTTTGATTCTAAATGTGATTTCAACCGTCCTACCATCTTGCTGGGGCTTCTCCCTTGCCCTCGGATGTGGGGTATCTTTTTTTGGTTGGGATCCAACATTCTCCTGTCGATGGTTGTTCAGCAGCAAGTTGTAATTTTGGACTTCTCGCGGGAGAAGATGAGCACATGTCCTTCTACTCTGCCATTTTGATTTGATTTAAATTTCTGACATAAATCTCTTATGTAATCTCTCTGACTTAAATCACAGCAATATATTTTCTGATCCATCTTCTAAAATAATGAAAAGAAAAACAAACAAATGGGATCTGCTGCTGCTAAGTCACTCAAAAGCTTTTGCACAGCAAAGGAAACAGTAAACAAAATGAAAAGACAACCCACAGATATGGAGAAAATATCTGCAAATGATGCAACTGATAAGGGATTAGTATCCAAAACTTACAAACAGCTCATTATGCTTAATAGCATCAAGACAAAAAACCCCCTCAAAAAATGGGCAGAAGACCCATATAGACATTTCTCCAAAGAAGACATACAGATGGCCAATAGGCATATGGAAAGATGTTCAACACTGCTAATTATTAGAGAAATGCAAATCAAAACTACAGTGAGATATCATCTCACACAAGCCAGAATGGCTATTATCAAAAACATCCACAAACAGTAAATGCTGGAGAGGGTGTGAAGAGAAGAGAGCCCTCCTCCACTGTTAGTGGGAATGTAAATTGGTACAGACACTATGGAGAGAAGTATGAAGGTTCCAAAAAAACTAAATGTAGAGCTCCCATATGATCCCACAATCCCACTCCTGGGCATGTATCTGGGGGAAAAAACATGATCCGAAAGGATACATGCACACCAATGTTGATTTCAGTGCTGTTTATGGTAACCAAGTCACGGAAGCAACTTAAATGTCCATCAGCAGAGTAATGGATAAAGAAGATGTGTTACATATATATGATGGAATATTACTCAGCCACTAGAAAGGATGAAATAGTGCCTATTGCAGTGACAAGGATGAATTTAAACAGTGTCATACTGAGTTAATTAAGTCAGACAGAGAAGAAAAAATACTGTATGACATCCCTTACATGTGGAATCTAAAAAAAAATTATATAAATGAACTCATATAAAATAGAAACAGACTCACAGACTTCTAGAATAAGTTTATGGTGGCTTGGGGAAAGATGGAGAGAAGGGATAATTAGAGAGTTTGGGATAGACATGTGCTGGGGACCAGCCCCAGTTGATCCAGGGTATTCGAAGGAGAGATGGCCTAGGCGACTATTTATATGCTAATTAGAGATATAAAGAATAATAGAATGAGGATAGCTCAGTAGGAAAATTCAGTGGAGAAAAGAGGCTGAGTAGCTTGGTTTACGAGGGAGACCAATAAAACTTCAAGACAAGAAGTTTGCACCACTTATGTAGGCCGCAGGCGCCCTCTCGAATAGCGGAAGGTGCCTCACCCTAGACACCTTCTCGAGTGGGTCTTAGAAGCCCAGGCATAATTAGTAAGCGTGGTGGGTTCCACGCTCCAGATGGAGACTCAGCTGGAAGTTAAAGGGAAGAATGACATGGGGAGACCAAGCGCTGGTGAGCAAGGCCCATAGCTTTATTTTTAACAGGGGCTTTTATACCCTAAGTTACACATAGAGGATAATAGGGGATGCAAAGTCAGCAGTCTTTGATTCTTATCAAAAACCAGGGTTTCTTTCCTGCAAATTTATCGTACACAAATGGTTTAGGTGATTTACATCATCTTCTGGCCAGAAGGCCTACTAACATTTTATGACTCTTGACAAGGACTTATCAACAAAGACTTACTTTCTCTAAGAGTAATTATTTTAAGGTTTGGCGCCATCTTCCAAAGATAAAATTGCATTCCTATAGGGCGGATGTGTAATGGGTTTACAACAAAGGAAAGAATTTATTACCTTAAGGGTCTAAAGTTACTAACACCAAGGCCACTACTTATTTTTTCTACATACCCACTATTAATTAATACATATTCAAGGATACAATTCAGGGGATGTGAAAACTTGGCAACAAACATTGACTCATCAATGAAATCCTTTACTAGTTTATTCTGACAGTTTCTAACTCTCTGAGAGGCTCTAAGCTATTTGAATATCTTAAGCTTTCCCATGCCTCTCGAGGCTGGGAGACTGTAAACAATCGTATGCATAGCTGCAGGAGTCCGGGTAAACTTGTCAGGCGAGTTAGAGAGCCATCTGAGGGGTTTGGATTTAAACACTCCTAATTGCCCAGGAACTTTATTAATTGGAGCTGTAAGTTAACTCTTTGACAGAGAGAGCGAGATGGTGGTAGGGGACAGCCCCCAGTAAAGTCAGAGGTGAGAGCACAAAGCAATAAATTAGGCAGACTCTGGTTTTTGGGGGGGGAAAATGCTCGAGAATATCCGGGCGGACTCCTGAGGCTCGATCCCCCCTTTGTGTATGCCGAGCCTCCTTCCTCATGACCTTTGTCACGAGTGGAATGCCTCACCGGCTCCCGGCAGACATGTACATACTGATATATTTTAAATGGATAGCCAACAAGAATCTACTGAATAACACATGGAACTATACTCAATGTTATGTGGCAGCTTGGATGGGAGGGGAATTTGGAGGAGAATGAATACAAGTATATGTATGGCTGAGTCCTTTTGATGTCCACATGAAAGTATCACAACATTATGCTAAAAAGGCTTTAAATATTAAATGCTGCTGAGAAGTAAGATGGAGATTTTCAAATGTCCGAATGAATTTACAACAGTTCAGTTCAGTTCAGTCACTCAGTCATGTCCAACTCTTTGTGACCCCATGGACTGCAGCACACCAGGCCTCCCTATCCATCACCAACTCCCGAAGTTTACTCAAACTCATGTTTACTGAGTCAGTGATGCCATCCTACCATCTCATCCTCTGTTGTTCCCTTCTCCTCTTGCCTTCAATCTTTCCCAGCATCAGGGTCTTTTCAAATGAGTCAGTTCTTTGCATCAAGTGGCCAAAGTATTGGAGTTTCAGCTTCAGCATCAGTCCTTCCAATGAATATTCAAAAGTGATTTTCTTTAGGATGAACTTGTTGGATCTCCTTGCTGTCCAAGGGACTCTCAAGAGTCTTCTTCAACACCACAGTTCAAAAGCAACACTTCAAGAAAACTAGAGATACCAAGAGAATATTTCACACAAAGATGAGCACAATAAAGGACAGAAATGGTATGGATCTAAGAGAAGCAGAAGATATTAAGAAGAGGTGGCAAGAATACACAGAAGAACTATACAAAAAAGATCTTCATGACCCAGATAATCATAATGGTGTGATCACTCACCTAGAGCCAGACCTCCTGGAATGTGAAGTCAAGTGGGCCTTTGGAAGCATCACTATGAACAAAGCTAGTGGAGGTGATTCAAATCCTAAAAGATGATGCTGTGAAAGTGCTACACTCAATATGCCAGCAATCTGGAATACTTAGCAGTGGCCAGAGGATTGGAAAAGGTCAGTTTTCATTCCAATCCCAAAGAAAAGTAATGCCAAAGAATGCTCAAACTACTGCACAATTGCACTCATCTCACATGCTAGCAAAGTAATGCTCAAAATTCTCCAAGCCAGGCTTCAACAGTATGTGAACCATGAACTGCCAAATGTTCAAACTAGATTTAGAAAAGGCAGAGGAACCAGAGATCAAATTGCCAGCATCTACTGGATCATCTGGATCATCAAAAAAGCAAGAGAGTTCCAGAAAAACATCCATTTCTACTTTATTGACTATGCCAAAATCTTTGACTGTGTGGATCACAACAAACTGTGGAAAAGTTTTCAAGAGAGGGAATACCGGACCACCTGACCTGCCTCTTCAGAAATCTGTATGTAGGTCAGGAAGCAATAGTTAGAACTGGACATGGAACAACAGACTAGTTCCAAATCAGGAAAGAAGTATGTCAAGGCTGCACATTGTCACCCTGCTTATTTAACTTCTATGCAGAGTACATCATGAGAAACACTTGACTGGATGAAGCACAAGCTGGAATCAAGATTGCCGGGAGAAATATCAATAACTTCAGATATACAAATGGCACCACCCTTATGTCAGAAAGCAAAGAACAACTGAAGAGCCTCTTGATGCAAGTGAAAGAAGAGAGTGAAAATGTTGGCTTAAAACTCAATATTCAGAAAATAAGATCATGGCATCTGGTCCCATTATTTCCTGGAAAATAGGGAAACAATGGAATTTACAACCTGACATGGTTAATGACCATACAAAAGCCTTCCTTAACATCTTAATGAAATTAAACTTGTTTTCATTTTGTCCCTTATTTGATCTCTGATCACAATGCAATCCAAATATCTTTAGATACCTATATTTCTCCTACTAAACCGGAAACTACTTATTGGTAGGGAATAGTTCATATTAATACTGTTAGCATGTTTATTTTAGGACTTAGAGCTTGGTACAGAGTAAAGGCTCAAGCGATGTTTGTTAAAGAGATAACTCTGAACCTCTCTATTTTCTTACCTGTCCCCTACTCCACTATTTCCAACTACCTATATGACACCTTAGTCTGGCCTTCTAGCCATCTCCTCAAACTCAAAGGCTCACATTATTCATTTCATGATGAACTGGTTAATATTATGTTTTCTGAATAAATCAGGAAAAAAAAAAACCCAAACAAAATTTCTAATGTTAATTCTCTATCATATAAAGAAACCTGGAGCTGAAATGGTGATTTCATGGTGACATCAGGAAGTCAGTGTCCTATTTTTCTGTTCAACACTTAGCTTCCATCATTAAGAGTAATTTTGGCCCAAGATGGCTGAATACACTGCTAATAAGTAACAGGAGGAGAAAGGAGAGGATAAAAGCAACATCTCTCAGCTGAGTCAGCTGCCTTTAAGCAGCCTTTCCTGAACTTCTATAGAATTTTTCCACTTACAAGTTTCTAGATCAAACTTAATGACCACTCTTAGTTCCAAAGGAGGTTGAAGTATATATTCATTCTGACAAAAAAAAAAAAAAAGCCCAATTCACACTTGGAGTTCTAGTATTAGGGACAAAGAATACAATGGACATTCTTGTATCTCTGGACCTCTTGTCTGGCATTTCTATCTCTGACATCAGTGCTTTAATTTTTGGATTCCATTGACCTTTCTTTGCACTTGAGAAAAAAATAGTAGCTCAAATTGGAAATGGAACAGACCAGAGGTGTGGAGAGCAAGGCTAATGTAGAAACTCAAGAGAGAGAAAATAAAGCACTGAGCCAAAGCAGTGACAGCAGCGATAGGGGAGAGGATGTGGAAGAACATAAAAAGAACAAAGATTTACAGGACTGCTGAGAACCTACATTTTTAAATCAAACAAGAAGAAAGACTATATGATGCCAATAGGAATAGCCCTACATACATAAAACACCATGATGCTGGCAGAAAGCCAATTATTTAAATGATATTCAGCAATAAGCAGGCAGAAACACTTGCAAAATATTTTAAAATTTATTAAGGAGCTTTGAAAAATATGTGGTTGTGTTGCTTGTTTACTTGTATCAAATTTGTCCTATTAACAGAGCTAATCACTTTGAATGGGTTGCAGTAGTTCTGAATTTGGGATGTATGAGAAGGTGTATGTATTAATATATCAAAATTCATTGAGAAAAACATTGTGATTCATAAACATGTGTCCAATGATACGTTTTACCTTCCAAGGTTTTACATGAATAAAAATTACATTAACTTGGGCTTTTAAATCTAATGCAAACAAATATAAAGAGAGGTGAGATGGGTATAAAGATTAGGTAGAGAAGAAATAAAAAGTTCTTCTCCTTTTATATTCAAGGTCTCAGTTGTAGAGTGAGTCCACTCACCATAAAGTTGTAGGAGAGAGAAAAATGCTTAGCAATATGAGATTTTTAGTCTGTAAAGACAGATGGTCCTTTAAATTAAAAAGGTCAATTTCATCTACCATGTAATATAAAAGAAATAATGTCTTATTATATATAAATATTTTAAGGTAGAACAAAATTTAAGGCATGGCAAAATATTCCTAATACCAGCCTCCAAATGAATTGACCCTAGCATCAGGGCCCACTCAGACTCTAACTAAAGATTCAGCCTGCCATGGTTCCCAAGTCCACTCTTATTCATCCAACAAATATTTATTTGGTGTCTGTAATGTGCCAAGCCCTATCATAAGCACTAAGGATAATGTACTAATTGAAATTCACATTTCTTCCTACATTAATTTATATTTCCAACCTCCCCTTCATTTTAGGTGGGACCACAGGATCAAATTCTAACCTACTGAATCTTCTCTGCAGGCCCCTTTCACAATCTTCTATGATTTTTCCTATCCTTCAGCTGAACAGAGAACACTCTAAGGACCTGGGCTTGGAGGTGTCAAGAGAGCAGCAGGATGGAAGGAGCCTGTGTCCCAAATGACAGTGTGGAATGAAGTCAGGGCTCCCTACTCTTCTCCATCACCAAACCACATGAAACCATGAACTTCAAGAGAAATAAACTCTGGTTGTGCTTAAATGCCATTGACATTTTGGAGTTTTGGTAATGGATCCTTCTATGCAGACCTTGTGGAGAAGGCAATGGCACCCCACTCCAGTACTCTTGCCTGGAAAAATCCCATGGACAGAGGAGCCTGGCAGGCTGCAGTCCATGGGGTCGCTAAGAATCGGACACGACTGAGCGACTTCACTTTCACTTTTCACTTTCATGCATTGGAGAAGGAAATGGCAACCCACTCCAGTGTTCTTGCCTGGAGAATCCCAGGGACGGGGGAACCTGGTGGGCTGTCATCTCTGGGGTCGCACAGAGTCGGACATGACTGAAACGACTTAGCAGCAGCATGCAGACCTTGAGATTGCAGATGTTGGGCCTATTCACAGAACAGACATGTTAGTCTGACTTTGGCTCAGTTATAAAAGGGAGAAACTGTAGGAGATGATGCTGGGATAGTCCTGAGAATAGGAAATGTAAGCCTTTTATAGAAGATAAAGTAAGGCCTTGGATTTTATTGAGGTAAGGGTGCCACTGCAGGTTTTGAGGAGAGTGACAAGACCAGATTCAGAATTTTTTAAATGCCACTTTGCATAGCATGATGAAACTCCTTCCAGGGTTGGAAACAGTTGAGGGCCTATTGCAAGAACCAATTGAGAAAATTTAGCTTGGACTAAGGTCACAGCTATGAAAGTAATTTTTTAAAAATCGTATTTTGGACTTTTGAAGACAGCCAAGATTCCTAATGGGACATTATTAACATTTTTATCCCAAATACCCAACTGGGTATAGAGAATAAACAATTAGGTGGATGAGTCAGTTGTTCCTAGGAGAAGTAAGATATAAATTGTAACTATAAATTTTGGAGTTGTGAGCAGATAGATAAAACTGAAAGCTATGAGATTAGATAAGACCACCAAGGAAATAACAGAGAAAATGAATCCAAGGATAAAGGCTTGGGACACAGCAACAAGAAGCAGGTCAGAAATCAACAGGGACAAGCAGAGAAAGCCAAGAACCAACAGAGTAAACAAACTAAGGAAATAACCAAGAGAGACCAAGTCTCTGAAGCCAAAGTATCTGGAAGATTGCCTTTTAGGAAGCCAAGTGAAGAAAGCATTTCAAAAGAGGAGGAAATGTTCTACCAATGTCACCTTCTCCTTAGAGAGCAGGAGAATTGAGGATGAAGAACAAACCATTTGACAACATGGAGATCTTTGAACGTTATAAGAACAGTTTCAGTTGTGGGAATGAAAGTCTGACAGAAAAAAAGTTTAAAAAAAAAAAAAGAATAAGGGTAGTTAAAGTAGAGGCAGAGAGCATGGAATTTGTTTCTGAGGCATTTTACCAGGAAGCTGGCTTGCCCCAACATTTCTTTGGTAAGAGCCGGAGTGCAAATGGAAGTCCCAGGACTTTTGCCCCCCACCCTCTTGTTTCCACTTCTCCACACAAATGCATGTAGACACCCCAGGCAGCTCACTCAAGACTGGTCCACCTCTTGCATAGAACTATCTTTTGACCACCTCCAGTGTGTACATGGGTGTCCATGGTGGCTCAGAGAGTAAAGAATTTCCCTGCAATGCAGGAGACCCAGGTTCGATCTCTTGGTCGGGAAGATCCCCTGGAGAAGGGAATGGCAACCCACTCCAACATTCTTGCCTGAAGAATTCCATGGACAGAGGAGACTGGCAAGCTACATACAGTCCATGGGGTCACAAAGAGTCAGACACAACTGAGCAACTAACTTTTCACCCTTTAGGGTGTGCACATGGGTTGTGTCTAGATATTAGGAAGAAGATCACAGAAGCAGAATCAGTGTCACTCAGTTTAGTGCAGTCGCTCAGTCGTGTCTGACTCTTTGTGATGGGAGGTGACTCCCATCACCTCCACAAGCTGTGTTCTTAGTGATGTTTCCTAAGGCCCACTTGACTTTGCATTCCAGGATGTCTGGCTCTAGGTGAGTGATCACACCATTATGATTATCTGGGTCATGAAGATCTTTTTTGTATAGTGTCATTTTGTACAGTGTCATTGGGGAAGTGAATTCTGGGGTCCCAAGTATCCAGAGCATGGACTAGCAGAGAAGGAGCAATGACAAACAGCATGGGTGGAGAAAGATGAGTCAGGACCCTCTGAAGTGCAGGCTCTCCACTTGTCCCTGTCTAAGGGCAACACAGGCAGTTTTCACTTTGCATAGTAATGCACAACCATAGAAATGAGCATACAAGCTGAAACCATGCAAAGTGATCTTAATAATCATGAGGAAAATTAGGATTGTTCCATGCCCTTTAAAAATCTTTTTCAAAACATTAAAAACTCTTCTGTTGATAGTTATAAACATACCAATTGTAAGCTAACATTTATATAGTACAATGTATTTTAAAATACTGGAAACATTGAGGTAGTTAAAGTTTTGTATTTCTTTGTAAAAAAAATTATCAAGAATAGATTGATCACCCCTTGCTTTCACACATCATGTTGTTGTTCAGTCACTGTGTCGTGTCCAACTCTTTAGGGCACCGTGGACTGCAGCACACTAGATTTCCCTGTCCTTCGCTATCTCCTGGAGTTTGTTCAAACCTACTATATGGAGCAAGCATCATTTCCATGCAAATTGTCGTACTCCTTTCTAAGTTTGGGTCATCTTCCAGTATTTTACTTTTTGTGCTTTCAATGTATCTCCACGAGTTCCTTTAATGTGAAGTGTCTGACAGCATTACTTCATCTGGGACATCTTCATTCACAACCACTTTGCTCGTTTATATTTCTAAGTTCACCTTTACTGACTTGCTCTAGATATGTATCTCAAGGCTCTTAAAGAAAAAGTTTCAGTAATTTCATCGTCAGCTATTTCTTCTATATTTCCACCAATGTCCAATTTGACTTATACTTCCAGTACTGACACTTCTTTTTCTTTGATGCAATTTCATTTTCATTGGCCAATTTCCAGATGAGAGTATCCATTTCTGTAAAACATCTCACATGGGTTTATTACTCAAAGGCAAGACAACTTTGTTGTCTGTGTGTGAACTGAGTATCAGATGTGCCTTTCAAAGAAATGTGATGACTACTCACTGATCAGGATGTATGACTGTTATTTACATAGTGATTTGTGACCTGAAAAGATGGCAGCTGAATTTGTACTTGTGCCATCATTCAGCTAACATACTCAGTTCAGTTAAGTCACTCAGTCATGTCCAGCTCTTTGTGACCCCATGGACTGCAGCACGCCAGGCTCCCTGTCCATCACCAACTTCAGGAGTTTACACAAACTCATGTCCATTGAGTCCGTGATGCCATCCAGCCATCTCATCCTCTGTCATCCCCTTCTCCTCCTGCCCCCAATCCCTCCCAGCATCAGGGTCTTTTCCAATGAGTCAACTCTTCGCGTGAGGTGGCCAAAGTATTGGAGTTTCAGCCTCAGCATCAGTCCTTCCAATGAACACTCAGGACTGATTTCCTTTAGGATGGACTGGTTGGATCTCCTTACAGTCCAAGGGACTCTCAAGAGTCTTCTCCAACACCACAGTTCAAAAGCATCAATTCTTTGGTACTCAGCTTTCTTCACAGTCCAACTCACACATCCATACATGACCACTGGAAAAACCGTAGCCTTGACTAGACAGAACTTTGTTGGCAAAGTAATGTCTCTGCTTTTGAATATGCTATCTAGGTTGGTCATAACTTTCCTTCCAAGGAGTAAGCGTCTTTTAATTTCATGGCTGCAATCACCATCTGCAGTGATTTTGGAGCCCAAAAAATAAAGTCTGACACTGTCTCCACTGTTCTCCATCTATTTGCCATGAAGTGATAGGACCAGATGCTATGATCTTCATTTTCTGAATGTTGAGCTTTAAGCCAAATTTTTCACTCTCCTTTCACTTTCATCAAAAGGCTTTTTAGTTCCTCTTCACTTTCTGTGATAAGGGTGGTGTCATCTGCATATCTGAGGTTATTGATATTTCTCCTGGCAATCTCGATTCCAGCTTGTGCTTCCTTCAGCCCAGCGTTTCTCATGGTGTACTCTATATATAAATTAAATAAGCAGGGTGACAATATACTGCCTTGACATACTCCTTTTCCTATTTGGAACCAGTCTGTTGTTCCATGTCCAGTTCTAACTGTTGCTTCCTGACTTGCATACAAATTTCTCAATAGGCGGGTCAGGTGGTCTGGTATTCCCGTCTCTTTCAGAATTTTCCACAGTTTATTGTGATCCACACAGTCAAAGGCTTTGGCATAGTCAATAAAACAGAAATAGATGTTTTTCTGGAACTCTCTTGCTTTTTTGATGATCCAGCAGATGTTGGCAATTTGATCTCTGGTTCCTCTGCCTTTTCTAAAAGCAGCTTGAACATCAGGAAGTTCATGGTTCACGTATTGCTGAAGCCTGGCTTGGAGAATTTTGAGCATTACTTTACTAGTGTGTGAGATGAGTGCAATTGTGCGGTAGTTTGAGCATTCTTTGGCATTGACTTTCTTTGGGATTGGAATGCAAACTGACCTTTTCCAGTCCTGTGGCCACTTCAGAGTTTTCCAAATTTGCTGGCATATTAAGTGTAGCACTTTCACAGCATCATCTTTCAGGATTTGAAATAGCTCAACTGGAATTTCGTCAACTCCACTAGCTTTGTTTGTAGTGATGATTCCTAAGGCCCACTGGACTTTGGACTCCAGGATGTCTGGCTGTAGGTGAGTGATCATACCACTGTGATTATCTGAGTCATGAAGATATCTTTTGTACAGTTCTGTGTATTCTTGCCACATCTTCTTAATATCTTCTGCTTCTATTAGGTCCATACCATTTCTGTCCTTTATCAAGCCCATTTTTGCATGAAATGTTCCCTTGGTATCTCTAATTTTCTTGAAGAGATCTCTAGTATTTCCCATTCTGTTGTTTTCCTCTATTTCTTTGCACTGATTGTTGATGAAGGCTTTCTTATCTCTTCTTGCTATTCTTTGGAACTCTGCATTCAGATGCTTATATCTTTCCTTTTCTCCTTTGTTTTTTGCTTCTCTTCTTTTCACAGATTTTTCTAATGCCTCCTCAGACAGCCATTTTGCTTTTTTCATTTCTTTTCCATGGGGATGGTCTTGATCCCTGTCTCCTTTACAATGTCTCAAACCTCCATCCATAGTTCATCAGTCACTCTGTCTATCAGATCTAGTCCCTTAAATCTATTTCTCACTTCCACTGTATAATCATAAGGAATTTGATTTAGGTTATACCTGAATGGTCTAGTGATTTTCCCTACTTTCTTCAATTTAAGTCTGAATTTGGCAATAAGGAGTTCATGATATGAGCCACAGTCAGCTGCCGGTCTTGTTTTTGCTTATTGTACAGATTCTCCATCTTTGGCTGCAAAGAATATAATCAATCTGATTTCAGTGTTGACCAACTGGTGATGTCCATGTGTAGAGTCTTCTCTTGTGTTGTTGGAAAAGGGTGTTTGCTATGATCAGTGCGTTCTCTTGGCAAAACTTTATAAGCTTTGCCCTGCTTCATTCCATATTCCAAGGCCAAATTTGCCTGTTACTCCAGGTGTTTCTTGACTTCCTACTTTTGCACTCCAGTCCCCTATAATGAAAAGGGCATCTTTTGGGGGTGTTAGTTCTAAAATGTCTTGTAGGTCTTCATAGACCTGTTCAACTTCAGCTTCAGCGTTACTGGTTGGGGCATAGGCTTGGATCACCATGATATTGAATGGTTTGCCTTGAAAATGAACAGAGATCATTCTGTCGTTTTTGAGATTGCATCCAAGTACTCCATTTTGGACTCTTTTGTTGACCATGATGGCTACTCCATTTCTTCTAAGGGATTCCTGCCCACAGTAGTAGATATAATGGTCATCTGAGTTAAATTTACCCATTCAAGTCCATTTGAGTTCGCTGATTCCTAGAATGTCGACATTCACTCTTTCATCTCCTGTTTGGCCACTTCCAATCTGCCTTGATTCTTGGATCTAACAGTCCAGGTTCCTACACAATATTGCCTTTACAGCATCGGACCTTACTTCTATCACCAGTCACATCCACAGCTGGGTATTCTTTTTGCTTTGGCTCCATCCCTTCATTCTTTCTGGAGTTATTTCTCCACTGATCTCCAGTAGCATATTGGGCACCTACCAACCTGGGGAGTTCCTCTTTCAGTATCCTATCATTTTGCCTTTTCATACAGTTTATGGGGTTCTCAAGGTAAGAATATTGAAGTGGTTTGCCATTCTCTTCTCCAGTGCACCACATTCTGTCAGACTTCTCCACCATGACCCGTCCATCTTGGGTGGCCCCACACAGCATGGCTTAGTTTCATTGAGTTAGACAAGGCTGTGGTCCGTGTGATCAGATTGGCTGGTTTCCTATGATTATGGTTTCAGTGTGTCTGCCCTCTGATGCCCTCTTGCAACATCTACCATCTTACTTGGGTTTCTCTTGGACGTGGGGTATCTCTTCACAGCTGCTCCAGCAAAGCACAGCTGCTGCTCCTTACCTTGGACAAGGTCGCCCCTCCTGACCTTGAACATGGAGTAGCTCCTCTTGGCCCTCCTGCACCCACGCATCCATCACTCCTAGTAGCTAACATACTATGGTAACTGAAACTTGAATCTTGCTGTTGAGGGACTGGTATTATTCAACTAAACTGTGGAAACTGAAATCCATGCCTATTAGAACCATGCAGGTGATGAATGCCTTCCTGCTTTGCAAAATTGCAAAGAATATGAATGGTAATTTGAGGAGACATTTCTGATCAAAGGAGGATTATTTTTTAAGGGCGGAAAATTGCAGCCTGTCCATATAATGATGGGAATGATCCTAAAAAACAAAGAAGTAGCTGATAGAGAAGGAAGATATATTTACAAGCTCAACCTCCCTGCATAGGCAAAAAGGGGATAAAATCCAGTGTATAACTGCAGGGCTGGTTTTAAGAACATAAACAGTTTTTCCATTTTAAATATGAAGTGGAATACATGGTTGTGGATATTGGTAGGCTGTGGTGGAAAAACAGGTTCTCTCTTGCTTTCTACTATTTTTTCAGCAGAATAAAAAGCCAAGTCTTTAAATGAGAATAAAGAAGGACTTTGAAATAGTAAAGCCTTGATGAAAGGAGAAACTGTGAAATGTATTTTGTCTTGGAGAAAAGAAAAGTGAACTGACAATGGAAATGAAGTAAGATTTCTGAACACTGATAGGGCTTCCCTGGTGGCTCAGACAGTAAAGCATCTGCCTGCAATGTGGGAGACCCAGGTTTGATCCCCGGGTGGGGAAGATCCTCTGAAGAAGGAAATGGCAACCCACTCCAGTACCTTTGCCTGGAAAATCCCATGGACAGAGGAGCCTGGTATGCTACAGTCCATGGGATCGCCAAGAGTCAGACACAACTGAGCGACTTCACTTCACTCACTAAGAACCACTCAAGATTACTGATTAAAGAGGTCTGTTAGCTTAGTTATGTGTTTTGCTCCAGTCATTTCTCTCTGTCTGAATCCTATAAAAGAAACAAACCTATTTTCCTCCCCTTATTTCCAACTAAAACCTCCCAGCCAGTAAGTTTATCACTAAGATTCTATGCTCAGAGAATACAGATGGACTCCAGGACTACACATGTGCCCCAGCTCCTAAGACACTTTCTGTCTTAACCCCACTAAGTACGTAATAGTCAAAGAAATCAAAAGCACAACCCAAGAAAGTTGTTACAGTTATAACAATAAGTAGAAAAATACATTGATTTCTTCTGTTCCAATTATTTAACATCAAACTGAACTAAAATTAAATATTTCTTAGAAAATTTTAAAGCAAGACACTCACAGATCAAATAATAATTTCTTTGTTCTTTCACTAAATTTCTATGGCTTCCTGACTTTATTTTCCATACTGTGACTTCCATATAAACCCCAAAATTTGAAACAATTGAGTAGATTTTGAGTTGAAGGCAAAATGCAGTAAAATAAACCAACTAAAAGAAAATCCAGAAGTCAGGCTGTGTTCAATGCATGGGCCTCACAGTCAAAAGTCAACAAAGCAGGAATATGTCTCTCTTCATGTAATAATCTCACAGAAAAATTAAAAATGCTGTGAAGACTTTGATGTTCTAACAAGAAAGATACCTTATATCTTTCTAAGATCAATGTAGTGTTTAAATAACTGAACTGAACTAAATAAAAGAATAAATTTAATCAAAAAGGAGTTGGCAAATGATTCATCTCTGAATAACAAAACAAAAAGCCTATTCTGAATTCTACCCATGCCGGGGTCCAGCCCCGGCTGATCCAGGGTATTCAAAGGAGAGACGGCATAGGCAACCTATTTATTTAAATATTTATCAAAGATATAAAGAGTAGTAGAATAAGGATAGCTCAGTAGGAAAATTCAGTGAAGAAAAGAGGCTGACATAAGGATAGCTCAGTGAGGAAATTCAGTGGAGAAAAGAGGCTGAATAATTCAGCCAGAGGGTGAGAGAAAGAACGACATGGGGAGACCAAGTTTCGGTGAACAAGGCCCGCAATTTATTTTCCAAAGTAGTTTTTTATACCTTAAGTTGTGCATAGAGGATAATGGGGGAAGGGGTGGAGTCATGTAAGGACAGCAGTTCCTGGTCCTAATCGAAGCCAGGCTTTCAAACTTATCATATGCAAAAGTTCAGGTGATTTACATCATCTTCTGGCCAGGAGGCCTGTTAACATTTTAAGAAACTTACCTTTCTCTAAAGGTGATTATTCCAAAGTCAGGCACCAGCCTCCAAAAAAGCATTGGACAAAGCTGCATTCCTATAGTGCAAAGGTGAGGTGGGCTCAGTCAAGAAAAGAATTAACTCAAGGGTCCAAGGTTACAAACATTGAGGCTACTACTTACATTTCTATACACCCATTATATCAATCAATACACTGCCAAGGACACAGTAGGTAAGGAGTATGGAGACTTAGCAGCAAACATTGGCCCAATAAGTGAAAAAACCTTTCACCAATACAATTTCTAATCAGTCTTTTAACTACTCAAAGGAATTTGTGTTTAGACAGTTTAGAACATCTCCTGCCTCTCACAGTTGGGAGGCTCTGAACAATCACATGTGGCCAGAAAAACCTATTCAGGCAGGCTAGAGGATTTCCAAAGGAGTTTGTAGGTTGAAACACTGTTACACCCAGGAATTATTAACTGGAGCTGTAAGCTAACTCTTTTTTCAGAGAGAGGTAGTGGGGGACAGCCCCCCGTAAAGTCAGAGGTGTAGGTGAAAGCACAAAGCAGAAAGTAGGCAGACTCTGGTTTTGGGGGTAAATGGTCGAGAATTTCCAGGGGTCTCCTGAGGCTCGATCCCGCCTTTGCGTATGCCGAGCCTCCTTCCTTATGACCTTTGTCATGGGTAGATCTCCTCACACTGGCTCCCGGCAGTGATAGAATTCCAGTTGAGCTATTCCAGATCCTGAAAGATGATGCTGTGGAAAGTGCTGCACTCAATATGCAATATGCACTCAATATGCAATATGCCGGCTCCCAGCATACCCATCTCCTTTATTCCACTTCATTTTTTTTCCCTTATCAGTACCAAATAAAGCCTAAAGACAAGGCTGCCCTTCCATCTCTCAACATACCTAGCTCTCCCCAATCTTGTGAGTTTCCCACACATGTTGCAACTTCCAACTACAACACTTCACCCCATTACTTCTTTTAGCTGGATCCTATGCAACTGAGCTGAGCACCAAAGAATTGATGCTTTTGAACTGTGTGTTGGAGAAGACTCTTGAGAGTCCCTTGGACTGCAAGGTGATCAAACCAGCCAATCCTAAAGGAAATCAGTCCTGAATATTCATTGGATGGACTGATGTCAAAGCTGAAGCTCCAATACTTTGGGCACCTGATGTGAAAAACTGACTCGTTGGAAAAGACCCTGATGCTGGGAAAGATTGAAGGGAGGAAGAGAAGGGGACCATGGAGGAGGTTAGATGGCATCACCGACTTGGCATCAGTTTGAGCAAGCTCCAGGAGTTGTGATGGACAGGGAGGCCTGGCGTGCTGCAGTACAAGGCATCACACAGAGTCGGACACAACTGAGTGACTGAACTGATACTGATACGTAACTTTCAGATCACACCATAGGTATTATTTCCTCAAAGCCCTTTCCTTTCTTCCCCCAGGTAATTTAAGTTTCCCTATCCTCTCCCTACCTCTCAAAACACCTTGTGTTTTACTTCATAGGACATAGTACAATTTGTAATAAAACATTCTCAAACACTTATTTATCATCTGTGGCCCCCACTGGATTATAAACCTTACGTGGGTAGGACTGAGTATGGTTTAGTCCTGGCATGGACAACAGCTAGCTCAGCGCCTGGAAGGTGGTGGGCAGGAATACTTATTCATAGCCCAAGTACAGTATTGACAAGTAAGTACAGTACTTTTCACAGAAGACCATAACTGGAGGCAGAGGATTATCTCCTGTGTTGGAAGGCTTTGAAGAAAAAAATCAAGGAGAAAAAAAAATAGAAGCCACACAACTATTACTGGAATACTAAACTGAGCAAGAGGTCCAGAGAAGTGACTAGGAGACATGACTGGGAGTCAGATGACCTCTAATTCACAGCCTCAGATCCACGGCCCAGTCACTTAGCAGCCATGGAAACTTCGAGAAAGGAACAACCTCTCTTGATCTCAAATCTGAAAACAGGAAAGGGGGATACTACATAACATCTAAACAGAAGAGACTCTCTGGCATCTCCCCTCTCATTTTTCAGATGCAACTTGCGACAGTAGAGTTTAACAGCCCTAAACCTTTTAAGGTCATAGAAATCATACACAGGCACACACGAAATAATTTTTTTTTTTTTAATCTCAGGAGTTTTACTTGATTATTACCAGCCCCTGGCTTTATTTTAGATAGCTAAATTACCCATTTGGCTACCTCTTAAGATCTCTGAATACTGAATTTCCCATTTCATCCTTCTATGTTATGTTTTTGTAAGACTCTCATATGGAAACAAAGAAAGTTATAGTAGTACAAAGAAAAACATAATCTCTTATTATGAAGCATTATTAAAGTGGGACTATGTATGTGAAATTTTGCTCCCCAGGAAATCAAGAGAGTGATTTAATTTTGAAAACATGTTTTGCCCTTTCTAAATAAAATTTCAGGATACACATTTCTGATGAGGTATGCTTATGCAGTATTTGTGCTTGAGTTCTTCCTGTGTTTTGATTACCAGACAGTTATTGATAGCTGCATTAGCTAGAGCCATTGAATATGTCATAAATATAGCTATATACTTCCATTTCACTCTATATTTCACACACCACCATCAGTAACCCCCTGAAGTCTAAAAGGATCTAATTTCTTCCAATAGTTCTTTGAGAAAGAACACATTATAATGTAAACCTACAAATTTGGAGTCAGAAAGTCTGGGTTTGAATCCCAGCTTTGTTATTTACTAACTATCCCATTTTGGGCTAGACCATTTGCTCTTCTGAATCTCAGTTATCTCAACTTTAAATGAAGGACACTGGGGTACATGTGTCTCTTTCCCTTCTGGTTTCCTCAGTGTGTATGCCCAGCAGTGGGATTGCTGGATCATAAGACAGTTCTATTTCCGGTTTTTTAAGGAATCTCCACACTGTTCTCCATAGTGGCTGTACTAGTTTGCATTCCCACCAACAGTGTAAGAGGGTTCCCTTTTCTCCACACCCTCTCCAGCATTTATTGCTTGTAGACTTTTGGATCACAGCCATTCTGACTGGTGTGAAATGGTACCTCATAGTGGTTTTGATTTGCATTTCTCTGATAATGAGTGATGTTGAGCATCTTTTCATGTGTTTGTTAGCCATCTGTATGTCTTCTTTGGAGAAATGTCTATTTAGTTCTTTGGCCCATTTTTTGATTGGGTCATTTATTTTTCTGGAGTTGAGCTGTAGGAGTTGCTTGTATATTTTTGAGATTAGTTGTTTGTCGGTTGCTTCATTTGCTATTATTTTCTCCCATTCAGAAGGCTGCCTTCACCTTGCTAATAGTTTCCTTTGTTGTGCAGAAGCTTTTAAGTTTAATTAGGTCCCATGGAAGCAACCTAGATGCCCATCAGCAGATGAATGGATAAGAAAGCTGTGGTACATATACACAATGGAGTATTACTCAGCCATTAAAAAGAATACATTTGAATCAGTTCTAATGAGGTGGATGAAACTGGAACCTATTATACACAGTGAAGTAAGCCAGAAAGAAAAACACCAATACAGTATACTAACACATATATATGGAATTTAGAAAGATGGTAACAATAACCCTGTGTACGAGACAGCAAAAGAGACACTGAAGTATAGATCAGTCTTATGGACTCTGTGGGAGAGGGAGAGGGTGGGGAGATTTGGGAGAATGGCATTGAAACATGTATAATATCATGTATGAAACGAGTCGCCAGTCCAGGTTCGATGCATGATACTGGATGTTTGGGGCCGGTGCACTGGGATGACCCAGAGGGAGGGTATGGGGAGGGAGGAGGGAGGAGGGTTCAGGATGGGGAGCATGGGTATACCTGTGGCGGATTCATTTTGATGTTTGGCAAAACTAATACAATATTGTAAAGTTTAAAAATAAAATAAAATTTAAATAAATAAATAAATAAATGAAGGACACTGGAATAGATAAACTCTCAGTGTGAAAGTCTCTCAGTCATGTCCAACTCTTTGCGATCCCATGGTCTGCAGTCTGTCAGGCCCCTTTGTCCATGGAATTCTCCAGGCAAGAATAAGGGAGTGGGTTGCCATTCCTTTCCAGGGGATCTTCCCAACCCAGGGATAAAACCCGGGTTTCCCACATTACAGGCAGATTCTTTACTATCTGAGCCCCTAGAAAGCCCATAAACTCCCAAACCCATTGTAGTTCTAAAAGTGTAACATAGCTGACCTATTTTAAGTGCTCAATAAGTATTTTGCCTTGGGTTTATGGGGGGTTCAGGAGGTGTTTTTATTGAATTACAGTTGATTTACAATGTTTAGTTAATTTCTGACATACAGCAAAATGATTCAGTTATACATATATTCTTTCTCACTATGGTTTATCACAGGATATTGAAAAAAACATATAGTTCCTTGTGCCATAAAATAGGACCTTGTTGTTTATCTATTCTGTGTATAATAGTTGCATCTGCTGGTCCCAAATTACCATTCAAACTCCCCACTCCTTGACAACCACAAGTCTATTCTCTGTGTCTGTGAGTCTGTTTCTAGTTTGTGCTTGCATGTGCTTAGTTGCTCAGTCATGTCTGACTCTGTGCGACCCCATGGACTGTAGCCTGCCAGGTTCCTCTGTCCACAGGGATTCTCCAGACAAGAATACTGGAGTGGGTTGCCATGCCCTCCTCCAGGGGATCTTCCCAACCCAGGGATCAAACCCAGGTCTCTTGCATTGCAGGTGGATTCTTTACCATCTGAGCCATCATTTGTGTCATATTTTAGATTCCACACTTAAGTAATATCATATGGTATTTGTGTTTCTTGCCTTGGGTTTTTATTGTATCTGAATTTAAAACTCAGAGGGAAGAATAAAAATGGGAGCACAGGAGGTGGTCAGTAGCAGTTTACCCTCAACGTGGTCTATACTAGCCCTCCTTGTTTCTGACGAAGCAGTGTGAAACAGCTGCACTGCTGGGATGGGATGACCTCCTCCATTCTCCCTTCTGCTTCTAGACAGGATAGCATTTAAACCACCCCCGGAGTGCCTATGCTTATTCTCAAAAGCTCAACAGGGGAAGGGATTCCATCCATTTCTTCAAGCACTAGCTCCCGTGCACTAGAGCTGTCCTTTTCAGAAAGTTCTAGTTTATTTTTAAGTTAATGTCTATGTTCATGTAAAGAAAAAGGGCTTGTGTACTCATGCGAGTGAACTTCTGATGATTTTAGAAAGTCGTGTTGCAGTAGGGGTCCTGAACATGCCTAGATTCAGCCTCACTAATCACCTCCTGTTTTATTCAGGACTCTCCAGATAAGTGACAGAAAGCCAACTCAAATTACGGAAAGAAATAAAAAACAAAGTAGGAACATGCTTATGTAATGGAAAATCCAGGAATTTGTCTACATTCAAGCACAGTAAGAACAGACATTCAAAACAGTGTCCTTGAAGAGCTGTCTCTTTCTCTTTTCACTTTCTGTTCTGCTTCCCTCTGTACTAATGGCAGTCTCTCCAGAAAGTGCTTTCCTTCAACTCCTGACCTCAGAAAGATAGGGCCACTTCTCTCTTCTCAACCTTCTCATCAGACCCAGTGACAACTATCCCTTACTCCACTTCTTTCCACACAATTCCCAACAAAGAGAGAAAGATGCAAGAAACAGTAGCCAAATGGGAAATCAAATGACCCCTCTCCCCACAATCAATCAAGATACAGCTCTCTGCTGACACCCGACAGCTGAAGGCTACAGCTTAGTCCTGGAGACCTTATTATGGTTTCCTGTGTTCTCTTCTTCCAACTGAAGATGGTGGATTCTGAAAAGCCAGCCCTGGCTTATTGAGCCAATCAATTTCAGAGACAGAAGAGGGAGAGGAGAAACTTAAGCCTACCTCATAAAAGGAAGGACAGTGCACAGGGACCCTACCAATTACAAGGTGAGCCCCAAGGAACAACCCCCTCAGCTCCCCATTCACCTGTTGAGAAAAAAGTGAGTAGCACTGAGCCAGGACCTGGCAAAAAATGCCCCCTAAACATTTATGCCCATATCTGAGGGTTCAGCATCATTCTGACACACAAATAAGATATCCAAATTTGAACTGCTTGAGGTTACACAGAAAGAAGAGGAAGAGAGGGAATTCCTTTTCTGCAGGAAAGAATTGTAAGCTGGCCAAGCTGGAGGGGCTCCCTTCCACCAACACTCCCCACCAAGTGAAGCCTGTTTGTTCTAGGGCTACATTGCACCACAGTCCACTTCCCGCTTGATTATAACCCGACATTTAAGAGAAGCCAATTTGTTCTCTGGAGCCTGTACTCTGTGATTGCCACCCATGGCCAATGCCAACCACTTAATCATGTTTTGATTTTGTTCACTGGCTTCAGGAAGGGTATTTCCATTTCAATAAGTCAACTGGCAGATCTGTATTTTCTCACTGTTTGGAATCTAGAATATAACTATTTCAAGTGTATCTATGAAATGCACATTTCTTACACTCTTTTTTTTTTAAATTTTCAAGCTATAATTTATGTACCCACTTGATCCACTTCACAACCTGACCTCTCCCATCTCTGTGACCGTGAGGCCGTGGCTCAGTGACTGTCCCTTGTGGAGGTTTCTTCAAACCCACGCCTGATCCTTGCCCTTTCTGCTTTTCAGAGTAGCTAGATGCCATACATCCAGTGTGAACTCTCTGGATTTCTCTTTTCTTTGTCTCAAAGTTTAACTAACATTCTCCTTGTGTCCTCTCTCCATTCTGCTTGAAAGGGGCCCTGTTTCAAGGCTGATGATCCTCTTGTGTTCTTGATCTCAAGTCCCCAATTTGTTCTTGCCCTCTGTTTTCTGCTTTCCCTCTGGATATTTCCCTCAGCCAAGAAATATGCTTGTCTTTCCATTTAAAAAAGCAAACAATTCAACAAATATAAACTGAAAGTTTTCCCTCAGATATTACCTTTCCATCAAGCAATCATTTCCTCTCTTTCCTGTAAGTCTTAGAATGGTTAATAGCCAAGTCTTCCCTTTCTTTTGACCAATTCTCACCTCTGGTTTGTTCCTCATTGTGACATAGCTTCCATAAATCTACTGTCTTTTAACTCCACTCCTCAGCTCACCTTTCATTCTAGTTAACTCTCATGAGGACAGAGATCTTGTGATCATTTTATCCCAGCATTTCTCACATCTAATACAAATTTTATGCTCAGTTAATATTTTTTTTAGTTAAATGGAAACAGTGTCAGATTTCATTTTCTTGGGCTCCAAAATCACTGCAGATGATGACTGCAGCCATGAAATTAAAAGACGCTTGCTCCTTGGAAGAAAAGCTATAACAAACCTAGACAGCATACTAAAAAGAAGAGATATCAACTTGCCAACAAAGGTCCGTATAGTCAAGGCTATGGTTTCTCCAGTAGTCATGTACTGATGTTAGAACTGGACCATAAAGAAGGTTGAACACCAAAGAATTGATGTTTTCAAATTGTGTTGCTGGAGAAGACTCTCGAGAGTCTCTTGGACAGCAAGGAGATCTTATCCGTCAGTCCCATAAGAAATCAACCCTGAATATTCACTGGAAGGACTGAAGCTGAAGCTGAAGCTCCAATACTTTGAAGCAAAGAGTTGACTCACTGGAAAAGACCCTGATGCTGGGAAAGATTGAGGGCAGGAGGAAAAGGGGGCAACAGAGGATGAGATCGTTGGATGGCATCACTGACTCAGTGGACATGAGTTTGAGCAAACTCCAAGAGATAGTGAAGGACAGAGAAGCCTAGCATGCTGCAGTTTATAGGGTGGCAGAGTAGGACATGACTTATCGACTGAACAACAACAAAGATGAAGATGGCAATGAAGAAGGTGTGACTTTGAGGCCATCAGAGCACATGAAAGGGCTTCCCAGTTGGCGCTAGTGGTGAAGAACCCTTCTGCCAGCGCAGGAGACTTAAGAGATGCGGGTTCAATCCCTAGGTCAAGAAGGTCCCCTGGAGAAGGGAATGGCAACCCACTCCAGTATTCTTGCCTGGAGAATCCCATGGACAGAGGAGCCCATGGTGAGCTACAGTCCCTAGGGTTGCACAGAGTCAGACACGACTGAAGCAACCTAGCATGAAAAAACTAACCTAACATGAAAAAACAACCTAACATGAAAAAACTCACAGTCTAGTGTGTTAAAATCAGAAAAATAGTCTTGAGGAAGATAGGAACTGGAAGTATTTCAAAGGATTTAATCTCTGATGTGAGTCTTGAAGGTAGAATACTAATTAGGTAAAGAAATGATTAGAATACAGAAACATAGACAGGAGAATTTAGTACAATGTACGACAGGGACTTTCTAAGAGGCAAGAATTTGTGATTCAAATCTGCAATACCCAATGTGTCTTGCTCTTTTGTTCTCTAATGGAAAATCTTTACATCCCTCTAACATCACTCACGTTTACATCTATTACACAAGGCTATCCAGGGGTGACCTATAATATCAAAAATGGCTAGTACATGTTGAGTACATACTAAATGCCCAACATGGCTCTAAGTGCTTTTCTTCTTAATTAATGCTCAGGAAAATCCTTTTGAGTATGAATTATTATTCCCCTCACTTTATAGTTGAGGAAACTAAGGTCCAGAAGGAACTGGACCTGAGACATAGCTCTCTAGTCAGAAGTTATGCTCTCATTCATCATATGGTATGGTCTCCTTTTTGGCTTAAAATATTTTGCCTTCACCTTCATCCTTGTGGGATTTATGTAACTTTGGTATTTGCTCATCAGATAATATAAATAAAGACCCAAGACATATCCTTTGTGCTAAGCTATCCAAAACTTCTGTCCCTAACTGAAAATTTTAAAGGCTCATGAGAGGGGGAAACAGTGGAAACAGTGTCAGACTTTATTTTGGGGGGCTCCAAAATCACTGCAGATGGTGACTGCAGCCATGAAACTAAAAGACGCTTACTCCTTGGAAGGAAAGTTATGACCAACCTAGATAGCATATTCAAAAGCAGAGACATTACTTTGCCAACAAAAGTCCATCTAGTCAAGTCTATGGTTTTTCCAGTGGTCATGTATGGATGTGAGAGTTGGACTGTGAAGAAAGCTGAGCACCTAAGAATTGATGCTTTTGAACTGTGGTGTTGGAGAAGACTCTTGAGAGTCCCTTGGACTGCAAGGAGATCCAACCTGTCCATCCTAAAGGAGATCAGCCCTGGGTGTTCTTTGCAAGGAATGATGCTAAAGCTGGAACTCCAGTACTTTGGCCACCTCATGCGAAGAGTTGACTCATTGGAAAAGACTCTGATGCTGGGAGGGACTGGGGGCAGGAGGAGAAGGGGACGACAGAGGATGAGATGGCTGGATGGCATCACTGACTCGATGGACATGAGTCTGAGTGAACTCCGGAAGTTGGTGAAGGACAGGGAGGCCTGGCGTGCTGCAATTCATGGGGTCGCAAAGAGTTGGACATGACTGAGTGACTGAACTGAACTGAACTGAGAGGGTTCCATAGACAACACATGTCAAATGATCTAAATTAAAATAGCCACAAAATGTATACAAAGATTGGTGGACTTATCCACATACTTTCCTGATAATGATCTAATAGTTGTCATGGATTGTGGGCTGTTGAGGTGATGAGAGGAGACAGAATTTTAAGGAAATATAAAATGATAAAATGTGGAAAGAGCTTTAAAAAATTATAAAACCATTCATCCAAAGGTACCTACTTCAACATACCTACTTTGTATCAGAATATATTCTAAAATTCGCTATATAAAAATCACCTGATTTTCTCTTCTTATCTGAAGGAATACAAGTGGCTAGAACTAATATAAAGGCACAGTTGCAGAAACTTTTTAAAATCAGATTTACCGGACAAGTACAAAAAAAAAAAATTGCGGTGTGAAAGATGAAACAGAAAAAGTGCCTTCTAAGGTAGACAGAGCAGCTTGGACTTTAACTTACAAAATTAAGGCCAGTTGAGTTGCTTAAGATCACATTAGTCAGGGACAGTGGGACTACAAGCTGTGTTTTGTCTGCCGTGCATCCTCTATCAGCGTTCAGAAGCTAACAGCTGGAAGTCAGTTTAGAAGTATCAGGTTCAGCCCTCCTTATCGCTTCTTTTCCTAGAAAAATAAAAATTAGTAAGGCAGAAATGGTGAATTGGTTTATACATGACCTAATTAGTGACAGAAACAGGTTTCCTAACCTCCTAACTCCAAGGCCAATGTTTTTTCTGCAACTGAATACTTGTCTACTCAAAGGTTCCAGTCTGGCAAAATTTGATCCTATGAGAAACTAAGGTTATTGTCATTTTCTCCTCTTTGTTACCAGAAATTTCTTATGATCCTTTAAAAACTTAAAAGGAACCAATGACATGATGGTGGCTGGGGAGGAGGTGGATGGGATCAGTGAAAAAGAACAGCCTCGGGTAAAGAAGAGCATTTACCACTGATACCGTTTAGAATTGTCAGCATGTGGTAATAATAAAAGCAAGATCATATTTTGGTCAGTTTTATTACATTTTCCAATTTAAAACAACACACTGTCTTATTGCCAAAACATGGAGTGGCAATTCAAAACTGTGTCAGTATTAGAACATGTTTCTCTGGGCTCTGGAAAGCACAAAAAGGACAAAAGAAGCAAATACACCCAAGCAGTAAATTACACCCAATGTAAAATGATCTCCACTTCCCAGTAAGAAGACCCTACAAATAAAAAATTTTGGCTCCCTTGATAATATAACATTTTAGGACTGTAGATGAAACAGTAAAATCACTCCATAAAAGTAGAATTTGTTCATTTAGTTATATATGTATTTTAAATTACTTGTGTCAATTCAGTTCAGTTGCTTAGTCATGTCCAACTCTTTGTGACCCCGTGGACCGCAGCACGCCAGGCCTCCCTGTCCATCACCAACTCCTGGAGCTTGCTCAAATTCATGTCCATTGAGTCAGTGATGTCATCTAACCATCTCATCCTCTGTCCTCCCCCTTCTTCTGCCTTCAATCTTTCCCAGCATCAGGGTCTTTTCCAGTGAATCAGGTGTATGATGTAAAAATCATGTAAAATAACAACAAACATGGCAATTTTAAAACACTGAATTTTTCCCCATCCTTACACTGCACAAAACTATTTATTCAAGCTCTTAACATGCAACCTTGATAGCATTGCCTTCCTAATCACTAGAACCACTGAACAGTTTCCACAGTATGTAATCTTCATTTCCTTCTAAATTACTACATATTTCACATTTTATTTGAATATCTGTAGGAAGCTATCTCCAGAAATTTTACACAAGACAAAATTAGTCAACCCATAAACTTTAAAAAATTTGTTTAAATTGGAGTATAATGCTTTACAATGTTGTGTTAGTTTCTCCTGTACAACAACATGAATCAGCCATCAGTTCAGTTCAGTTCAGTCACTCAGTCATGTCCGACTCTTTGCGACTCCATGAACCACAGCATGCCAGGCCTCCCTGCCCATCACCAACTCCCAGAGTTCACTCAAACTCATGTCCATTGAGTCGGTGATGCCATCCAGCCATCTCGTCCTCTGCCGTACCCTTCTCCTCCCGCCCTCAATCTTTCCCAGCATCAGGGTCTTTTCAAATGAGTCAGCTCTTTGCATCAGGTGGTCAAAGTATTGGAGTTTCATCTTCAACATCAGTCCCTCCAATAAACACCCAGGACTGATCTCCTTTAGGATGGACTGGTTGGATCTCCTTGCAGTCCAAGGGACTCTGCAAGAGTCTCTCCAACACCACAGTTCAAAAGCATCAATTCTTTGGTGCTCAGCTTTCTTCACAGTCCAACTCTCACATCCATATATGACTACTGGAAAAACCATAGCCTTGACTAGACGGACCTTTGTTGGCAAAGTAATGTCTCTACTTCTTAATATGCTATCTAAGTTGGTCATAACTTTTCTTTCAAGGAGCAAGCATCTTTTAATTTCATGGCTGCAGTCACCATCTGCAGTGATTTTGGGGCCCAGAAAAATAAAGTCAGCCACTGTTTCCACTGTTTCCCCATCTATTTGCCATGAAGTGATGGGACCAGATGCCATGATCTTCATTTTCTGAATGTTGAGCTTTAAGCCAACTTTTTCACTCTCCTCTTTCACTTTCATCAAGAGGCTCTTTAGTTCCTCTTCACTTTCTGCCATAAGGGTGGTGTCATCTGCATATCTGACGTTATTGATATTTCTCCCAGCAATCTTGATTCCACCTTGTGCTTCATCCAGCCCAGTGTTTCTCATGATGTACTCTGCATATAAGTTAAATAAGCAGGGTGACAATATACAGCCTTGACGTACTCCTTTTCCTATTTGGAACCAGTCTGTTGTTCCATGTCCAGTTCTAACTGTTGCTTCCTGACCTGTATACAGGTTTTTCAAGAGGCAGGTCAGGTGGTCTGGTATTCCCATCTCTTTCAGAATTTTCCATAGTTTATTGAGATCTACACAGTCAAAGGCTTTGGCATAGTCAATAAAGCAGAAATAGATGTTTTTCTCGAACTTTCTTGCTTTTTCAATGATCCAGCAGATGTTGGCAATTTGATCTCTGGTTCCTCTGCCTTTTCTAAAACCGGCTTAAACATCTGTCCCCTCCCACTCGAGCCTCCCTCCCAGCCCCACCATCCCACTCCTCTACATCATAACAGAGCACTGAACTGAGCTCCCTGTGCTATACCGCAGCTTCCCACTATTTATCCGTTTTACAAATAGTAGTATACAGATGTCAGTGCTATTATTTCAATTTTTCCCACCCTCTCCTTCCCTCTGCTGTGTCCACAAGTCTATATTTCTGTCCTGCAAATAGGTTTATTTGTACCATTTTTCTAGATTCCATATGTATTTTATAATATACAATATTTGCTGTTTTCTTTCTGACATAATTCTCTCTGTATGACAGACTCTAGGTTCATCCACAACACTACAAATGACCCAATATCATTCTTTTTCATGGCTGAGTAACATTTCCCTATTATAAGCCCAACGTATTATTTATCCATTTATCTGCCAATGGACATTTAGGTTGCTTCCATGTCCTGGTTATTGTAAATAGTGCTGCAATGAACACTGGGGTACATGTGTCTTTTTGAATTATGATTTTCTCAGGGTATATGACCTGTAGTGGGAATGCTGGGTCATATGGTAGTTTTATTCAAAGTTTCTTAAGGAACCTTCATACTGTTTTCTACAGCAGTTGTATCAGTCTACATTCCCATCAACAGTACAAGAAGGATCCTGTTTCTCGACATCTTCTCCAGCATTTATTGTTTGTAGATATGCCATGATTAAGTGGAGATTACACCAATGATGCAAGGAATCTTCAATACATGCAAATAAATCAATGTGATAAAACCATACTAACAAATTGAAAGATAAAAAATATGATAATTTCAATAGAATGCAGCAAATCTTTTGACAAAATTCAACACCCATTTAGCTCTCAAAAAATTGAGCATAGAAGGAACTTACCTCAACATAATAAAGGCCATATATGACAAACTCACATTGAAAATTATTCTTAATGGTAAAAACCTGAAAGTATTTCCTCTAAGATCACAAACAAGACAAGGCTGCTCACTCTCACCATTATTATTTGGCATAGTTCTGGAAGTCCATAGTTCTGGAAGTTCATGGCAATCAGAGAAGAAAAAGAAATAAAAGGAATCCAGATTGGAAAAGAAGAAGTATAACTATTACTGTTTGCAGATGACATGATACTATATACAGAAAATTCTAAAGATGGCATCAGAAAACTACTAGAGCTAACCAATGAATTCAATAAAGTCACAGGATACAAAATTAATACACAGAAATCTCTTGCATTCCTATACACTAACAGCAACAAATCAAAAAGAGAAATTAAGGAATAATCCCATTCAACATATCAAAAAGAATAAAATACTTAGAAATAAATATACCTAAGGAGAAAAAAGATCTGTATGCAGGAAACAGTGAAAGAAATCAAAGACAACACAAAGAGATGAAGAGATATACCATGTCTTTGGATTGGAAGAATCAATATTGTGAAAATAATTATACTACCTAAAGCAATCTACAGATTTAATGCAATTCCTATCAACTTACCAATGGAATTTTTCATAGAAATCAAATAAAAATTTTATAATTTTAATGAAAACACAAAAGACCCCAAATAGCCAAAGCAATCTTAAGAAAGAAAAATGGAATCAGCCTTCCTGACTTCAGACTATACTACAAAGCTACAATAATCAAGATGGTGTGGTACTGGCACAAAAACAGAAATATAAATCAATGGAACAGGATAGATAGACTAGAAATAAACCCACACACCTATGGACACCTTACCTTTGACAAAGGAGGCAAGAATATACAATGGAGAAAATAGAGCCTCTTGAATAAATGGTGCTGGGAAAACTGGACATCTATATGTAAAAGAATGAAATAGAAGACTTCCTAACACCATACACAAAAATAAGTTCAAAATGGATTAAAAACTTAAATGTAAGGCCAGAAACTATAAAGCTCTTAGTGAAAACATAGGTAGTACACTCTTTGACATAAATTGCAGCAATATCTTTTTTGACCCACCTCCTGGAGTAATGGTAATAAAAACAAACAGGACCTAATTAAACTTAAAAACTTTTGCACAGCAAAAGAAACCATAAACAAGATGCAAAGACAGCCTTCAGAGTAGGAGAAAATATCTGAAAGTGAAGCAACTGACAAAGGATTTATCTCCAAAATATACAAGCAGCAAATGCAGCTCAATTAAAAAAAAAAAAAACAAAACAGACATTTTAATTAGAGAAATGCAAGCCCATATACTTTTAAATAGTGACTTTCATTTGGTTTTGTTTTTAGTTTTTACTTTAGTTGAAAATTTTTTGCTGGAAAGTTTTACTGTATTGCTTTTGAAAGTGACCTTTGAAAGGCTTATTTTAAGCAATATCCAACCTTGAAATCCAACCAAGGAATAATTACTAAATCCTTGAATATCATGCCTCCATTTTAACCTAATCTGTAAATGACCTCACCTTATCTTTGGGCATAGAAGTTAAATCATTCAGTCTCAAGCTGGCATTAAGAAGAAAGCAATGACACATAGTGCTGTGGGAGAATATAAAGATCTCTCTGCTTTCACTTTAAGAGTATTAACAGTAAATTTGATAAGAAAGATTTGGACTAATAAATGAAAACAAATCCAAATACCTGTGGAATAGACTATGCTGTGAAAACTTTGACTGTTGATTAAATTATTCACTTTTAATTTTTAGGCTAGGCAGAGTATTAGAATTTTTAAAAATGAGAGAAATGTAACTCTTATCTTTAGCCTTCTATGGCACCTTGAACAAATCAACTAGACTTGTTGGGTTTATTTTCTTAACTGTAAAATGAGATGTTTAAATCCCAGGTTCTTATAAAATTCTATGAAGATGACATTTTAAAAAGTTATGTGAAAAAGACATCTGAATTTAACTATCTGTCAAAAGACATATTCAGAGTACACGAACCATCTAAAAAGCAAAAAAAAAAAGGGGGGGGGGAACAATTCATATTTTTAACAATAAGTAAAGACTTGAAAAGGCACTTCAGAAGAAAAGGACATTCATATTTCCAATAAGCACATGAAAAGATGCTCATCTTTGGTCATAAGAAATGCAAACTGAAAATGCAATGTGATAAAACTACATCCCACTAGGATGATTTTTTTTTTTTATTACCAAATATTTGCAAAGACATAGAGCAAATGGAACTAATGGGAATGTAAAGTGGTACAGCCATCTCATAAAACTGTCAGTATCTGCTAAATCTGAACATGATCCAGCACTTCCACTCTTAGGTGTATGTCAAACAACATAAAATATTCATAGCAGCTTTATGCATAACAGACAAATCTAGAAACAACCTCAATGCCCACCAGTAGTAGAATGAGTAAACTAATTATAATGTTGTATACTGAAACTTATATACAATTATGAAAAAGACTGAATTACTGCTACATTCAACAGCATGCATGAATCTCAGAGACATTAATAATGTGCAAAAGAAACCAGACACAAAAGAATATTTCATTTACATGCAGTTCAAAGACAAGCAAAATTAATCCTTGGTGACACAAATCAAAATATGGTAACCTTTGGGAGCAGAATACTGATTGGGAGGCTGAGAATGTTTTAAATTTTGATTTAGGTTGTAGTTGTATGGTTTTATTCATTTATAAAATTGCATTAAGCTTTATTATACCTATTGTCAATTAAAAATAGATTTATAAAAATTTATCATTTTACAGTATTATATGATGTCATATGAATTATAAGATGATTGCTGCTTGACAGGAAATCTATGACAACCTAGATGGTGTGTTAGAAAGCAAAGACATCACTTTGCCAACAAAGGTCCATATAGGCAAGGCTGTGGTCTTTCAGTAGTCATGTACAGAGAGAGCTGGACCATAAAGAAGGTAGAGTACTGAAGAACTGATGCTTTCAATCTGTGGTGCTGGAGAAGACTTAAGAGTCCCTTGGACAGCAAGAAAATCAATCTTGAAATAAATCAACCCTGAATACTCACTGGAAGGACTGACACTGAAACTGGAGCTTCAATACTTCAGCCACCTGATGTGAACAGCCGACTCACTGGAAAATACTCTGATGCTGGGAAAGATTGAAGGCAGAAGGAGAATAGGGCAACAGAGGATGAGATGGTTAGATGGCATCACTAATTCAATGGACATTAGCTTGGGCAAACTCTGGAATATGGTGAGAGACAGGGAAGCCTGGCATGCTGCAGATCAGGGGGTCTTGAAGAGTCAGACACAACTTGGCAACTGAACAGTAACATGATGTCAAAAAATTCACTCCCCAAATTTTTATGAGTGAAAAAAGATAGATCTGAAGTTTGCTAATTAATTCAGTAAGGATCAGGTCTGCACATCAAGATTCCCAATCAGAGAAAATAGCCCCATTTGGGATGAAGCCATAAGGCATCATCAAGAGTAACAAGAGATTGGTGACAACTTTGATGACATGAACCTCTCTGAGTGCCTCCTCCATGACATCTACACCTATGGTTTTGAGACACCTTCTGCCATCCAGCTCTGAACCATTCTTCATTTTATCAAGGACTATGATGTGACTGCTCAAGCCCAATCTGGGATTGGTAAAATGGCAACCTTTGCCATATCAATTCTGCAACAGAATGAATTGGATCTAAAGACCACCAGGCCTTGGTCCTAGCAGCCATTCAGAGTTGGCTCAGCAGATACAGAAGGAAGTCACAGCATTAGGAGATTATATGGGCGCCCCCTGCCATGCCTCCATTGGGCGTACACCCACTGCGAGTACTACTGTGTGTGCTGAGGGGCAGAAGTTACAAGTAGAAGCTCTCATTTCACTGTGGGTACCCTAGGCCATAGGTTTGATATGCTTAACCAGAGACACGTTTCTCTCAAACACATCAAGATATTTATAAGAGATGAAGTTGATGAAATGATTAAGGACCAGAAGATCTATGACATATTCCAAAAGCTTAATAGCAAAAGCCAGGTGGTTCTGCTGTCAGCTACAATGCCTTCCAGTGTGCTTGAAGTGATCAAGTTCATGAGGGATTCAATTCAAATTCTTGTCAAGAAAGAAGAGTTGACACTGGAGGGTATCCACCAATTCCAC
Organism: Bos taurus; assembly: GCF_002263795.3. Lineage (NCBI taxonomy): Eukaryota > Metazoa > Chordata > Mammalia > Artiodactyla > Bovidae > Bos > Bos taurus. Next base: position 3,730,967 of record NC_037333.1, on the reverse strand, counting down.
ATCAATGTGGAACGACAGAAGTGGAAATCAGACTCACTGTGTGACTTAAACAAAACCTTGACCATTACACAGGCTGTCATCTTCAACACCTGAAGGAAGGCCCACTGGTTCACTAAGAAGATGCAAACCTGAGACTTCACTGTCTCTGCCATGAGTAGAGATATGAACCAAAAAATGAGATGTAATCATGAGGGAGTTCCCCTCTGGCTCTAGCAGAGTATTGATTACCATTGACCTACTGGCTACAGGTATCAATGTGCAGCAGGCTTCCTTAGTCATAAACTATGACCTTCCCACCAACAGTAAAAATTGCGTCCATATGATCAGTCATGGTGAACGTTTTGGTTGTGATAGTGTGGCTATTAACATGGTGACAGGCCTTGGAGACAACTTCTGCAACACCTCTAATGAAGAGCTGGCCCTCAGTGTAGCTGACCACATCTGACAGCAGCTGTTCTACTATCTAGCCCCAGCCAGGAGTCGACCTTTGGGGGACCAAGGAGCAGCAAGAAGGGGGAGGAAGGGAGCCAAGGCCCGGACATCTCACCATTTTTTTTCTTTGAATAAATGTTGCTTTTTGAGGCAAAAGAAGGAACCATGAATATGCTGGACACCTTTTCTTTGGGGGAGGCCCAAAAACAATAATCACTTTCCCTAACCTAGTCAGCCTCTGGACTCCAGAGGCTCTCTCTACCCTAACTGAACTCTTCTGGAAATTGTTCAAGAGTGGGGAGGGGGCTGTAAGCTGTCACTCATTTCACATGCTGGACCAAATCTGGAGGGAGGGCACCTGAGTTAGCTGGGCAGAGGATCGCCCCAGGTGACAGGGGTGGCTCCTGTTACATTGATTTGTATAGTACCCATTCGTATATACCAATTCAGGAAATCAATTAAATGAGTTGGAAATTAAATGACTTAGAAATTGAAAAAAAAATATTCTTTTAATTACTATTTCTTCAGTTTAATTTAAGTATCAAATTTAATATTTTATTTTTAAATCAAATGTTTAGTATGTGATCCCAGTTTCCTAAAATTATTTCTACTTATATAGCCAAATATGCAATATTCACAAAATATTCACCAAATGTTAATGATTTTTTCCAGATGGTGAAATTGAGAGAAAAATTTATTTTTGTCATGGACTTTTCTATATTGTTTGATTTTTTATAATGGAATGTATAATTTTAACAAACATCATAGAGCCATTATGCTTTAAGAAAAATGAATAAAGCTATATTGATAACATGCCTGGCAACTGGCCCTGGGAAGGATAATCAATGGAGTTTGGGTAACTCAACATTGGCAACAAAACCCATAGCCAGCATCAGTCTAAAATCCCTGCCTCCTTTATGCTCCTTTCTTTGAGCCAGCTGCACTGTTGTTAAAGGCTGAGGATACCACTAAGAAGCTCTGTAGCTCATCTCAGGGCTAAACCTGTTCCATGAGCTCATGACTACCAATGATCCAGCAATCCCACTCCTGGGCATATATCTAGAGAAAACCATAATTTGAAAAGATAGGTACCCCAGTGTTCACTGAAGCACTGTTTTACAATAGCCAAGACATGGAAGAAATCTAAATGTCCATTGATGGAGGAACAGATAAAGAAGATGTTATACATACACACACACTGGAATTTTACTCAGCTACTAAAAAGAATAAAATAATGTCCCTTGAAGCCATATGGATGGACCTAGAGCTTGTTATACTGAATGATACAAGTCACACAGAGAAGGACAAATATCATGATATTGCTTAAAAGGGAAATCTAAAAAAAAAAAAAAAATAGTACAATTGAACCTATTTTAAAAACAACAGAGTCACAGATATAGAATATAAACTTATGGTTGCCATGGGGAAGGGGAGGAAGGATAAATTGTGAGATTGGGACTGACATATACACACCACTATATATAAAATAGGGAATCCCTGGTGGCTCAGAGGTTAAAGCATCTGCCTGCAATGCAGGAGACCCGGGTTTGATACCTGAGCTGGGAAGATCCTCTGGAGAAGGAAATGGCAATCCACTCCAGTATTCTTGCCTGGAGAATCCCATGGAGGGAAGAGCCTGGTAGGCTACAGTCCATGGGGTCGCAAAGAGGCGGACACGACTGAGCTACTTCACTCACTTCACATATATAAACTAGGAAATTAATAAGAATGTACTGTATAGCATGGGTAACTCTACTCAATACTCTCTAATGACGTATATGGAAATGGAATCTAAAAATGAGTGGCTATATGTACAACTGATTTACTCTGCTATACACCTGAAACTAACACATTATAAATTGATTATACTCCAATAAAAATTAATTTTAAAAAAAGATCCTTTGGCCACTCTTCCCCTACTGCTGTCACCCTTACACTTCTCCCAGTCACCTCTCCCACAGCTGCAATTACGACCTACTTCTCCAGGTCCTTTAGCCATCTACACTGCTATGGACAGGATGCCTCTTCCTCTTTGCTGCTGCTGCTAAGTCGCTTTAGTCATGTCCGACTCTATGACATAAAGCCCACCAGGCTCCCCCTTCCCTGGGATTCTCCAGGTAAGAACACTGGAGTGGGTTGCCATTTCCTTCTCCAATGCATGAAAGTGGAAAGTGAAAGTGATGTCGCTCAGTCGTGTCCTACTCTTCGCGACCCCATGGACTGCAGCCTACCAGGCTCCTCCATCCATGGGATTTTCCAGGCAAGAGTACTGGAGTGGGGTGCCATTGCCTTCTTCCTCCTTAGATAGGCTCTAATGCATATGTCCTTTCTCCTCCCTGAGTCAAGCTGAACCCAAGAAGATTGTATGAAGTTTGAATATATATTATTCCCCACAGCAGAGGGCTGTTGACCCCCAAATTGTGGATATTTGTCAAAGTTGACACTATTACTTTTAACAGTCTGATTATCTTTCCTACCTGGGGGAAGGAGTTTCCCTTTGTAGATCTTTTCTTAAGAGACAAGGTCTCACTACTCTACCATAAAAAACATGAAATGTCTTTTGCAGCTATTAGCAGAGACTGTATCTTCAACTATGCCAGTAGGAACTTCCACTGAAGGCTTGGAATCCTGAGGGAGCTATGTAAGTTGCAGGCCCATCTGGTTGCTCAAAGGATGATTGCAGAGTTAAGATTCCATGGATGATGGCAAGAGTTACCCCATGATGGCACCAGTGGCATTCCACCAGACTTTTCTGAGAAAAGAATTTGGGTATTTTCAGACACCCTAAATTCCTTGATTCATCACTACTCCCCAAGCCTGATTCTTCTGTAAGCTACCAAATACATGTTTCCAATAGATATCTCTTCTCTCAGATCCATCCAGATGTGGCCTCTTTTGTTTGCAATTAGAAACCCTTCTGTTCATGGGGTTCTCAAGGCAAGAACTTCCAGATGTTCCAGCTGGATTTAGAAAAGGCAGAGGAACCAGAGATCAAATTGCCAACATCCGCTGGATCGTAGAAAAAGCAAGAGAGTTCCAGAAAAACATCTATTTCTGCTTTATTAACTATGCCAAAGCCTTTGACTGTGTGGATCACAATAAACTGTGGAAAATTCTGAAAGAGATGGGAATACCAGACCACCTGACCTGCCTCCTGAGAAATCTGTATGCTGGTCAAGAAGCAACAGTTAGAACCAGACATGGAACAACAGACTGGTTCCAAATCAGGAAAGGAGTATGTCAAGGCTGTATGTACATCATGTGAAATGCCAGGCCAGATGAAGCAAAAGCTAGAATCAAGATTTCTGGAAGAAATATCAATAACTTCAGATATGTAGATGACACCTTCTTTATGGCAGAGAGTGAAGAACTAAAGAGCCCTCTTGAGGAAAGTGAAAGAAAGACAAGAGTGAAAAAGCTGGCTTAAAACTCAATATTCAGAAATCTAAGATCATGGCATCCGGTCTCATCACTTCATGACAAATAGATGGGGAAACAATAGAAACAGTGACAGACTTTATTTTCTTGGGCTCCAAATCACTGCAGATGGTGATTGCAGCCATGAAACTAAACTTGACTTCCTGGAGGAGGAGCTAAGATGGCGGAGGAGTAGGATAGGGAAAACACTTTCTTCCCCACAAATTCATCAAAAGAACATTTAAACGCCGAGTAAATTCCACAAAACAACTTCTGAATGCCGGCAGAGGACATCAGGCACCCAGAAAAGCAACCCAAGTCTTCGAAAGGAGGTAGGAAAAAATATAAAAGACAAAAAAAGGGACAAAAGAGGGAGGGACAGAGTTCCGTCCTGGGAAGGGAGTCTTAAAAAGAGAGAAGTTTCCAAACACCAGGAAACCTTCTCACTGCCGAATCTGTGCCGAGCCTTGGAAGCACAGAGGGCAACATAACGGAGGAAAAGTAAACAAACAATTAAAACCCGCACATTGAGAGCCCTACGGTAACTTCCCCAGTGGAGAAGCAGCGTAGACGCCTGCATCTGCCATTAGCAAGAGGGGGCTGGGCAGGGAGGCACGGCGCGGGCTGCATCCCGCAAGAATCTGGCCTGAATACCCCGAGCGCTATCTGAGCAAAATAATTTGGGCTAGCAAACCAGACTGTGGGATATCTACCGCGCGAAAAGCCAGCCCTAACCTATGACACCGCCAGGCCCGTGCATGGAACAAAGGACTAAACAGAGATAGCCGGCAGCAGACCATCCCCCTCCGGTGATAGGCAGCCAGAGCCGGAAGGGGGGCAATTGCAGCCCCAGAGAGACATTATCTATAAAACTGTAAGCAGGCTTCTTTGCTAACTAAAACTTCTTGGGGGGTCTGGACGGTCAACATCTGCCTGAGAAGGTGTGCCGGTGCACACCTAGATGACCAAGCGGCGGGGAGGCGATAAGTCACAGCAATCGCGCGTGCCAAAAACCTCATCACCTGAGCTGCTCGGATCTGGGAAGGGCACAAAACGCAGGCCCAACCGAGTCTGCGCCTCTGAGGACTACCTGAGTGCCTGAACCTGAGTGGCTTGGACCTGGGACGTACAGGCAGCCCAGGGCCGGCCGCGGATGGTTCCCAGCGGTGCAACCTAGAGCCTGAGCAGTGTGAGCAGAGAGGCTACACACGCTGTGAACAGGGGGTAGACCCAGTGTGGCTGAGGCACTTCGAGCACACGCCAGTGTTATTTGTTTGCAGCATCCCTCCCTACCTCCCCTCAGCGCGACTGAACAATTTGAGCCTAATAAAAAAAAAAAAAAAAAAGTGTCCTCCACCGTCACCTTTGTGTCAGGGTGGAAACCAGACACTGAAGAGACCAGCAAACAGAAGAAGCTGTAACAGAGGGAACCGCCTTGGAAGCTACAGGCAATAGATTAAAACCCTGTGGTTAGTACCAACTACATAGGAAGGGGCCTATAGATCTTGAGAAATATAAGTCGGACCAAGGAACTAGCCAAAAATGAACTGAACCCACAATACTCACAACAAAACTGGAGAAAGTCCTAGATATATTTTTACTATTTGTACGATCATTCTTTCTTTTTTTTTAATTAAAAAAATTTTAAGTCCTCTATTATTCCTTTAATTTCCACTTTTATAACCAATTACTTTGCAAAAAAAAAAAGAAGACCCTATTTTTTTAAAGTAAACTTCATATATATATATTATTTTTTTATAATTTTTGACCTTTTTTTTTTCCTTCTTTTCTTTAACATTGTATTTTTGAAATTCCAAACTCTACTCTAGATTTTTTTTTTTTTACTCTAGATTTTTAATTTTAGCTTTTTTGTATTTGTTATCAATTTTGTACCTATAGTTTTTTTTTTATATATATATATAATTTCTGTGACCCTTTTTTCTTTTTTCTTTTTCTCTGTTTCTTTCTCTTCTTCTTTTAAATAACATTGTATATCTGAAATTCCAAATTCTACTCTAGATTTTTAATTTATGCTTTTTGGTATTTGTTATCAATTTTGTATCTGTATTTTTTTTTTTTATAATTTATGCGACTTTGTTTGTTCTTGTTTGTTTCTCTTTCTTTTTCTTCTTCTTTTTTACACATTGTATTTTTGAAATTCCAAACTCTATTCTAGGTTTTTAACTTTTGCTTTTTGGTATTAGTTATCGATTTTGTACCTATATTTTCTTTATAATTTTCACGACCTTGTTTGTATTTGTTTGTTCATTTTTTCTCTCTTTCTTTTCCTTCTTCTTTTCTTTAACATTGTATTTTTGAAATTCCAAACTCTACTCTAGATTTTTAATTTTTGCTTCTTTATGTATTTGTTACCAATTTTGTACCTTTAAGAACCCAATCTTCAGTACCCATTTTTCACTAGGGAGCGAGATTACTGGCTTAACTGCTCTCTCTCCCTTTGGACTCTCCTTTTTCTCCACCAGGTCGCCTGTGTCTCCTCCCTAACCCCTCTCTACTCTACCCAACTCTGTGAATTTCTGTGTGTTCCAGACGGTGGAGAACACTTAGGGAACTGATTACTGGCTGGATCTGTCTCCCTCCTTTTCATTCGCCCCATTTATACTCCTGGCCACCTCTGCCACCTTCCTCCTTCTTCTCTTCTCTGTATAACTCTGTGAAAAACTCTGAGCGGTCCAGTTGTGGAGTGCACATAAGGAAGAGATTACTGAATAGCCCACTCTCTCCTCTATTGATTCCACCTCGTCTCATTCGGGTCACCTCTAACTCCCTCCTCACTCTTTTCTTCTCCATATAACGCTGTAAACCTCTCTGGGTGAAACAAGTTTCAGGGCAAGACATACAAAGCAAATTCTCCAGCAGCAAGGAACACAGCCCTGAGCTCCAAGATACAGGCAGCCCAAAGTCACCCCCAAACCATAGACATCCCATAACTCAATACTGGACATTTCATTGCACTCCAGAGAGAAGAAATACAGCTCCACCCACCAGAACACTGACACAAGCTTCCCTAACCAAGAAACCTTGACAAGCCACCTGTACAAACCCACACAGAGCAAGGAAACACCACAATAAAGAGAACTCCACAAACTGCCAGAATACAGAAAGGACACCCCAAACTCAGCAATTTAAACAAGACGAAGAGACAGAGGAATACCCAGCAGATAAAGGAACAGGATAAATGCCCACCAAACCAAACAAAAGAGGAAGAGATAGGGAATCTACCTGATAAAGAATTCCGAAAAATGATAGTGATATTGATCCAAAATCTTGAAATCAAAATGGAATCACAGATAAATAGCCTGGAGACAAAGATTGAGAAGATGCAAGAAAGGTTTAACAAAGACCTAGAAGAAATAAAAGAAAGTCAATATATAATGAATAATGCAATAAATGAAATTAAAAACACTCTGGAGGCAACAAATAGTAGAATAACAGAGGCAGAATATAGGATTAGTGAATTAGAAGATAGAATGGTAGAAATAAATGAATCAGAGAGGATAAAAGAAAAACGAATTAAAAGAAATGAGGACAATCTCAGAGACCTCCAGGACAATATTAAACGCTACAACATTTGAATCATAGGGGTCCCAGAAGAAGAAGACAAAAAGAAAGACCATGAGAAAATACTTGAAGAGATAATAGTTGAAAACTTCCCTAAAATGGGGAAGGAAATAATCACCCAAGTCCAGGAAACCCAGAGAGTCCCAAACAGGATAAACCCAAGGCGAAACACCCCAAGACACATATTAATCAAATTAACAAAGATCAAACACAAAGAACAAATATTAAAAGCAGCAAGGGAAAAACAACAAATAACATACAAGGGAATTCCCATAAGGATAACAGCTGATCTTTCAATAGAAACTCTTCAAGCCAGGAGGGAATGGCAAGACATACTTAAAATGATGAAAGAAAATAACCTACAGCCCAGATTATTGTACCCAGCAAGGATTTCATTCAAGTATGAAGGAGAAATCAAAAGCTTTTCAGACAAGCAAAAGCTGAGAGAATTCTGCACCACCAAACCAGCTCTCCAACAAATAGTAAAGGATATTCTCTAGACAGGAAACACAAAAATGGTGTATAAATCCGAACCCAAAACAATAAAGTAAATGGCAACGGGATCATACTTTTCAGTAATTCCCTTAAACGTAAATGGGTTGAATGCCCCAACCAAAAGACAAAGACTGGCTGAATGGATACAAAAACAAGACCCCTACATATATTGTCTACAAGAGACCCACCTCAAAACATGGGGCACATACAGACTGAAAGTGAAGGGCTGGAAAAAGATTTTCCATGCAAATAGGGACCAAAAGAAAGCAGGAGTAGCAATACTTATATCAGATAAAATAGACTTTAAAACAAAGGCTGTGAAAAGAGACAAAGAAGATCACTACATAATGATCAAAGGATCAATCCAAGAAGAAGATATAACAATTATAAATATATATGCACCCAACATGGGAGCGCTGCAATATGTAAGACAAATGCTAACAAGTATGAAAGGAGAAATCAACAATAACACAATAATAGTGGGAGACTTTAATACCCCACTCACACCTATGGATAGATCAACCAAACAGAAAATTAACAAGGAAACACAAACGTTAAAGGATACAATAGAACAGTTAGACCTAATTGATATATATAGGACATTTCATCCCAAAACAACGAATTTCACCTTTATCTCAAGCGCACATGGAACTTTCTCCAGGATAGATCACATCCTGGGCCATAAATCTAGCCTTGGTAAATTCAAAAAAGTAGAAATCATTCCAAGCATCTTTTCTGACCACAATGCAGTAAGATTAGATCTCAATTACAGGAGAAAAACTATTAAAAATTCCAACATATGGAGGCTGAACAACACGCTGCTGAATAACCAACAAATCACAGAAGAAATCAAAAAAGAAATCAAAATTTGCATAGAAACGAATGAAAATGAAAACACAACAACCCAAAACCTGTGGGACACTGTAAAAGCAGTCCTAAGGGGAAAGTTCATAGCAATACAGGCATACCTCAAGAAACAAGAAAAAAAGTCAAATAAATAACCTAACCCTACACCTAAAGCAACTAGAAAAGGAAGAAATGAAGAACCCCAGGGTTAGTAGAAGGAAAGAAAACTTAAAAATTAGGGCAGAAATAAATGCAAAAGAAACAAAAGAGACCATAGCAAAAATCAACAAAGCCAAAAGCTGGTTCTTTGAAAGGATAAATAAAATTGACAAACCATTAGCCAGACTCATCAAGAAACAAAGGGAGAAAAATCAAATCAATAAAATTAGAAATGAAAATGGAGAGATCACAACAGACAACACAGAAATACAAAGGTTCATAAGAGACTACTATCAACAATTATATGCCAATAAAATGGACAACATGGAAGAAATGGAAAAATTCTTAGAAAAGTACAACTTTCCAAAACTGGACCAGGAAGAAATAGAAAATCTTAACAGACCCATCACAAGCACGGAAATGGAAATTGTAATCAGAAATCTTCCAGCAAACAAAAGCCCAGGTCCAGACGGCTTCACAGCTGAATTCTACTAAAATTTTAGAGAAGAGCTAACACCTATCCTGCTCAAACTCTTCCAGAAAATTGCAGAGGAAGGTAAACTTCCAAACTCATTCTATGAGGCCACCATCACCCTAATACCAAAACCTGACAAAGATCCCACAAAAAAAGAAAACTACAGGCCAATATCACTGATGAACATAGATGCAAAAATCCTTAACAAAATTCTAGCAATCAGAATCCAACAACACATTAAAAAGATCATACACCAAGTGATCATGACCAAGATCATGACCAAGTGGGCTTTATCCCAGGGATGCAAGGATTCTTCAATATCTGCAAATCAATCAATGTAATACACCACATTAACAAATTGAAAAATAAAAACCATATGATTATCTCAATAGATGCAGAGAAAGCCTTTGACAAAATTCAACATCCATTTATGATAAAAACTCTCCAGAAAGCAGGAATAGAAGGAACATACCTCAACATAATAAAAGCTATATATGACAAACCCACAGCGAACATTATCCTCAATGGTGAAAAATTGACAGCATTTCCTCTAAAGTCAGGAACAAGACAAGGGTGCCCACTTTCACCATTACTATTCAACATAGTTTTGGAAGTTTTGGCCACAGCAATCGGAGCAGAAAAAGAAATAAAAGGAATCCAAATTGGAACAGAAGAAGTAAAACTCTCACTATTTGCAGATGACATGATCCTCTACATAGAAAACCCTAAAGACTCCACCAGAAAATTACTAGAACTAATCAATGATTATAGTAAAGTTTCAGGATATAAAATCAACACACAGAAATCCCTTGCATTCCTATACACTAATAATGAGAAAACAGAAAGAGAAATTAAGGAAATAGTTCCATTCACCATTGCAACGGAAAGAATAAAATACTTAGGAATATATCTACCTAAAGAAACGAAAGACCTATATATAGAAAACTATAAAACACTGGTGAAAGAAATCAAAGAGGACACTAATAGATGGAGAAATATACCATGTTCATGGATTGGAAGAATCAATATAGTGAAAATGAGTATACTACCCAAACCAATTTATAGATTCAATGCAATCCCTATCAAGCTACCAACAGTATTCTTCACAGAGCTAGAACAAATAATTTCACAATTTGTATGGAAATGCAAAAAACCTCGAATAGCCAAAGCTATCTTGAGAAAGAAGAAGGGAACTGGAGGAATCAACCTACCTGACTTCACGCTCTATTACAAAGCCACAGTTATCAAGACAGTATGGTACTGGCACAAAGACAGAAATATTGATCAATGGAACAAAATAGAAAGCCCAGAGATAAATCCACATACATATGGACACCTTATCTTTGACAAAGGAGGCAAGAATATACAATGGATTAAAGACAATCTCTTTAACAAGTGGTGCTGGGAAAACTGGTCAACCACTTGTAAAAGAATGAAACTAGAACACTTTCTAACACCATACACAAAAATAAACTCAAAATGGATTAAAGATCTCAACGTAAGACCAGAAACTATAAAACTCCTAGAGGAGAACATAGGCAAAACACTCTCCGACATACATCACAGCAGGATCCTCTATGACCCACCTCCCAGAATATTGGAAATAAAAGCAAAAATAAACAAATGGGACCTAATTAAACTTAAAAGCTTCTGCACAACAAAGGAAACTGTTAGCAAGGTGAAAAGGCAGCCTTCAGAATGGGAGAAAATAATAGCAAATGAAGCAACTGACAAACAACTAATCCCAAAAATATACAAGCAACTCCTACAGCTCAACTCCAGAAAAATAAATGACCCAATCAAAAAATGGGCCAAAGAACGAAATAGACATTTCTCCAAAGAAGACATATAGATGGCTAACAAACACATGAAAAGATGCTCAACATCACTCATTATCAGAGAAATGCAAATCAAAACCACTATGAGGTACCATTTCACACCAGTCAGAATGGCTGCCATCCAAAAGTCTACAAGCAATAAATGCTGGAGAGGGTGTGGAGAAAAGGGAACTCTCTTATACTGTTGGTGGGAATGCAAACTAGTACAGCCACTATGGAGAACAGTGTGGAGACTCCTTAAAAAACTGGAAATAGAACTGCCTTATGATCCAGCAATCCCACTGCTGGGCATACACACTGAGGAAACCAGAAGATAAAGAGACACGTGTACCCCAATGTTCATTGCAGCACTGTTTATAATAGCCAGGACATGGAAGCAACCTAGATGCCCATCAGCAGATGAATGGATAAGAAAGCGGTGGTACATATACACAATGGAGTATTACTCAGCCATTAAAAAGAATACATTTGAATCAGTTCTAATGAGATGGATGAAACTGGAACCTATTATACAGAATGAAATAAGCCAGAAAGAAAAACACCAATACAGTATACTAATGCATATATATGGAATTTAGAAAGATGGTAACGATAACCCTGTGTACGAGACAGCAAAAGAGACACTGAAGTATAGATCAGTCTTATGGACTCTGTGGGAGAGGGAGAGGGTGGGATGATTTGGGAGAATGGCATTGAAACATGTATAATATCATGTATGAAATGAGTCGCCAGTCCAGGTTCGATGCATGATACTGGATGCTTGGGGCTGGTGCACTGGGATGACCCAGAGGGAGGGTATGGGGAGGGAGGAGGGAGGAGGGTTCAGGATGGGGAACACAGGTATACCTGTGGTGGATTCATTTCGATATTTGGCAAAACTAATACAATATTGTAAAGTTTAAAAATAAAATTTAAAAAAAGAATAACTTTTTTCATCTATTTTGCCCAATATTTTTATTAAATTGTTGGTCTTTATATGTTTAATAATTCTTTGTATATTTTCAGCTTTAGTTCTTTGTCAGACATTTGCATTGATACTATCTTCTCCCAGTCTTCTGCTTGACTTGTATCCTAACTGATCCTACATCATAAACAGATGTTCTTAATTTTAATAAAGCCAGTTTATAAATCCAAAAAAAAAAAAAAACTTGACTTCCTGCTTGCTCCTCAGAAGTAAAGCTATGACCAACCTAGACAGCATATTAAAAAGCAGAGACATTACTTTGCCAACAAAGGTCCATCTAGTCAAAGCTATGGTATTTCTAGTAGTCATGTATGGATGTGAGAGTTGGACTAAAAAGGAAGCTGAGTACTGAAGAACTGATGCTTTTGAACCATGTGCAGTGGTGGAGAAGACTCTTGAGAGCTCCTTGGACTGCAAGGAGATCCAACAAGTCCATCCTAAAGAAAATCATTCCTGAATATTCACTGGAAGGACTGACGCTGAAGCTGAAGCTCTAGTACTTTGGCCAACTGATGCAAAGAGCTGACTCATTTGAAAAGACCGTGATGTTGGGAAAGATTGAAGGCAAGAGGAGAAGGGAACTGTGGGAAAACAACCAGATGTCTTTTTGAAGCCTTGAGAAAACAACAGGAAATACAGTTTAAAGTAACCAGGGTACATGGGCTGATTAGCTAAGGTCAGTGAGACCCGCATGAGCAGTGGGAGGGCAGGAGGTGCAGATTAGGAATAACAGGTCAGCTCAAGTTAGAATGCTGCCTATGCACACACTGATTGTTCTCTGATGTTCTTGCAAGGATCACTACCCCTGCTGTGTGATGTCCTTGGTACTAGGAGATAACATAAAGGTACAAAGAAGAACACTAACCCTGGAATGTGACTGGGGGTATGGGAACCATGTGTTATCTATAAAACTAGACACCACCAGCATACCAAGAGCTCAATAAAGGCGATATGGAATTGGTCAGTGGGACTCTTGATCCTTGAGGTCTTGAGTCCCCTGGTCACATCTTTCTTGCTATTCTGTCTCTGCACTTTCTTATGGACTGCCACACCCATTTCTCACCCCATTTAGCTGACCTGGTTGGATGGAATCACCGACTGGATGGACATGAGTTTGAGCAAGCTCCGGGAATTGGTGATGGACAGGAAAGCCTGACATGCTGCAGTCCATGTGGTCACAAAGAGTTGGACACGACTAAGTGACTGAACTGGACAGAAAGCCTAATCCCCCTTCCATTACTTTTTTCTCAAGTGAAGCCTGAAGAAAACTAACATTACTGCTCCTTGAACCTATATCACCGAAAAAGGTTCCAGTCATTGCCATCTCCCCATATCATCCACCACCTTCCTGGGATAACTGCTTTCCATCACTCCCAGACAGTTTCCATATACACTGGGTCTGTTGAGTTGATGCTTTCCCCTTGAAATCCCTCAATTTTTATGAAATCCATTCATTAAAGAGCAAAAGTCAACCTTTTTTTCCTAGATCACCTTGAGGTTTTGTAAAAGGGTGACATTTACAAACATACTTGTATCTGGAAATAATTTAAGATCTTCCTGCCAAAGTTCATTGTTTTTTCAAATATTCTGTATCTTGGCTATTATGTATTGGGCACATCTATACTTGACATACAAATTCATAATCGTGAAGGTAAAAATCAATCGACAGCCCAATATCCAAGGGCCACTGCCATTTCTACACTAGTTTCTCACTCCTGAGCTGCTTTTTAAATGCAAGACTGAATGAAACCAGACCAGAGATTGGGAGGGAATTATATACTCCCTTGCCCATGATTGACTTCCTGATTTGTCAGAGGATATAGTATAGTGGATATCTGCCACATGTTGAGATTGCATAACCTGTACACAACCTCACATATACGGGAATTTCCGACCATTAAAGTCCTGCCTCCTCCAGGTAAAACAGTTTACCCAGAGCCTTCACAACCTGCACTCAGGTAATGACCAAGGGTTCTGCCAGTCAACTGCTCAAGGCAAGACTAACAGGAAGAGGGAGGAGCTGAGGGGAGTACATTCATCCAAGGTAAATATGATATGACATTGATCTGCTTTGAAATGGAACATCAGAAGCCGGTCTTGAGTGATGTGAGCTGCCACACCTGCCCATCAGTAGCAGGGCATGATTTGAACAATCTGCTGGCTTTTCAGCCTCCAAATCTGCTAAATCTCCTAGAGATTTGTATAGCCACATAACTCTTGGTAATAAATTTACATTTTTTAAAACTAATTAAAGCAGGACCCCCACTAAGAATCCTGAGTAAGAGATAGTAGGGAAGTTGTTTGTACAATGAATTACTTTTATTTCCCTTCCTATAAAACAAAGAAACTTATCATGACATGAAATATCCTTATATATCCTAGTTCGTGAAATTACCTATTACTAATAGTCCTTCCTACATAAAATGTCTCCCCCCCAAAATATTATTCATTGAGGTGATAAATAACTAGCTCTCAGGTTGCAAGAAGTATTTTTTTTTTTTTAAGAAACTAAATCTCACTGAATGCTGTTCACATTCATCTTCAAGGAAGGTAACTAATACCATTGTTTAGTCTGAAATGAACCACACACAAAAAAATATTGTGTTCTCTGTGATGTATTGAGCCAGTAAATATTGTTAAATAAGTATCATTCAGTAACTATGGCACTGCACCAATTTTGTAGGAGATAATTTTATTTTTTTTCAATACTTACATAGAACTAAAGCTTATTTATTGTTAACTATATTTGTGAGTCTGTTCCTACACTGCCAAAGAGCTAACAGCCACTTTGTTACCTTGCTTTTGAGTTTGTTGACTTCTTCGCTAGCTGTTGCTGCTGCTGCTGCTGCTGCTGCTAAGTCGCTTCAGTCATGTCCGACTCTGTGCGACCCCATAGACTGCAGCCCACCAGGCTCCCCCATCCCAGGGATTCTCCAGGCAAGAACACTGGAGTGGGGTGCCATTTCCTTCTCCAACGCATGAAAGCGAAAAGTGAAACTGAAAGTGAAGTCGTGCCTGACTCTTAGCAACCCCATGGACTGCAGCCTACCAGGCTCCTCCGTCCATGGCATGTTCCAGGCAAGAGTATTGGAGTAGGGTGCCATTGCCTTCTCTGTCTTCAGCTAGACAAATATTTAAGATTTATGTGGTATATGAAACTCATTATAGTTTTGTGTAGAAGGGTGAAATATAAAGTTCAAGCTCCTGTATACGGTTCATATCTCTAAGCCCAGGCAAAGACTCAGTAGGGATCATTTTACTTGGGCAATGTGTTTAAACTTAAAAGGGTCATATATAAGCATTATACCTACAGAAAAATTCCCACATAAAGAATAACTAATAATCTCATAACATGCTTTGTATCTTTACCATCTATTAAATTCTACTGCAACTTCTTTAATTTACCCTCCTACGAGTTGGTCAGGGTTCATAGTCCCAGACAACAGAATCTTCTTTACCTGGTTAAAGAAGAAAGGAATTACTAAGTGATATGAATTATTCATAGAATTGCGAGTGAGCTGTGAAAACAGACCATGTGGTGACCTCACTAACCACAGCACAGAACTGGGCCTCTCAAGGAGTTTCTATCTTTACCTCCACTTGATGGATTCATGTTTCGATCAGTTGGCTGGTGTTAGACTTTTCCCAATAACAACAGTTCAAGTTCCAAAATTATGCCACCTCCTCTAGTTTTCCACCCCAGCAAACTGGATCTTCATAGTCTGCCTCTCACGAAACTCAGCTTCATATCAGTTTTTTTTGTTTTGTTTTGTTTAGCTTTTACTTTTGTGTGAATGCATCTGTACCTAGTACAGGCCCTAAGTCATGTATTAAGGGAGTTTGGATAAATGTTCGCTTTGGATTTCCAGCTCTTACATTATGAAAGAACTTCCCTTGTTGCTCAGCTGGTAAAGAATCTGTCTACAATATGGGAGACCCGGGTTTGATCCCTGGATTGGGAAGATCCCCTGGAGAAAGGAAAGGCTACTCACTCCAGTATTCTGGCCTAGAGAATTCCATGGAATTCCATGTATAGTCCATGGGTCACAAAGAGTTGGACATGACGAGTGACTTTCACTTCACATTATGAAAAGATATAATAGAAGGGAGTTGAAATAAGAGTTGAATCAAGCCTAATCTGTAATACGCTTCATAATCACTTTCGCATGTTTCCACTGAAGCCAGAAGAATCTTTAAAATGAAACCCTAATGTTTTCCTCCCCTCATAAAATCCTTCTGGAAATCTAAAAATACTCAACATGGTAATTCCTCAGCATGACTTATAGACCTTTTATAATCTGACCCCTGTACAAATCTCTAGCCTCATCTCTTCCCCTCATACATGCATTTTCTCTCAAGAAATCAAAGACATTATTTGGTTACAAGCCTCCCAATCTTTGCAGAATCTGTTCCCTCTGCCTGGAACTTCTTTCTCTGTCATTTTCTCTAATTCCTACTAGCCCTTCAAATTAGATTTCATATTATCACTTGTTCCCAAAGATTCCCACATCATATAATCTTACTCATCTGATTTTCTATAATACCCTAGGCATATTGATACCGCCCAGACTTCCACATTAAACCATAACTAAGGCAAGAATTAAAATCTATTACCTCTATAACCCCAGTACTTACCCCAATGCCTAACATATAAAAAGATTTTAAAAATAAATGGAGAATGAATAAATGAGTGTAGTTAAATGCAATGCAGCACAGGGCTAAGGGAGGGAGTTTCCAAACATGTGCTTAGGAACAGAGTTAGAGGTGACAGTGCTTCCATAAAAACAGATGGAATAAAAATCAGCAATGTTGTCTAATCTCTTTGATTTACAGAGGAGGAAGTAAAGGAGCATTAAGTCATTTTCTCAAGATCACACAAATATAATCTGAGCAGGATACACAAGTGATTCATTTCTAATTTCTTCCTTGAATAACTCTGGACCACTGACACAGTCAAGTAGACATAAGCCAGTCCAGAGTCCAAAGAATTAGGCTTTAAAAGTCAGGTAGGGACTTAAATGTTTGAGTCTATTAAGGATGAACTCATGTATTTTCAAGCAAACTATTATCAGGAGACTCTCCAGAG
This sequence comes from Bos taurus, assembly GCF_002263795.3. Lineage (NCBI taxonomy): Eukaryota > Metazoa > Chordata > Mammalia > Artiodactyla > Bovidae > Bos > Bos taurus. Next base: position 3,713,673 of record NC_037333.1, on the reverse strand, counting down.
TCCTTTCTCAAAATGACTTTAGAGTTTACAACTAACCTTTGTGACTTTTAAGCCGAAAACTATATAAAGCTGGTAAAGGACAGGAAGGCCTGGCATGCTGCGGTTCATGGGGTCACAAAGAGTCGGATAGGACTGAGGGACTGAACTGAAAGGATATAATGAGATAAAGTATGAAAAAGGAAATACAAGGCATTATCATGATTAAATATGTTTCTCTTATAACACAATATTTGCCCTATGCTAGAAAGTGAATAAGTATCTTTTAAAAAATTATAGACTTGTAATTCATTTTATGAGGCTCCATATATCTTGGCTTAAGAGGAAAAAATTGAGAGAAAAGCTGTCTATCCTGGTAAAGACTGTGGCTCAATATTTCTTTTCCTGATAAATAATTCTGCATGCCTCCAAACAGAAGAAAAATAATTTTAAAATATTTTTATTTTTGTACTTAATTTAACTTTAATAAGATGTAACACTTGATTTAACTTTAATAAGATGTAACACTTTAAACTGCAGTCTTAGAGAAATTTACACTCTATTTAGTATCATCACCATCTGTTTAATTCAGTATTTTGATTCTTAATGAGAAAACCTGTGAAATGTCATCAATAAATGTGAAAACTTAAGTGAAATTTAACAATTACGAGAAAAATATAATTTGCAAAAATTGAGTTAAAAGGAAATAAAACCTTTGAATAGACAGAGAGCTATTAATGGGCTTCCCAGGTAGCTCAGTGGCAAAGAATCTGTTTGCCAATGCAGGAGACATAAGATAGGCTGGTTCTATCCTTGGATCAGGAGATCCCCTGGAGGAGGGCATGGCAACCCACTCCAGTATTCTTGCCTGGAAAGCCCATGGACAGAGGAGCCTGGTGGGATACAGTCTATAGGGTCACAAAGAGTCAGACACAACTGAAACGACTTAGCATGCATAGCTATTAAAGGAATTAAACTAGTAACTCAAAACCTTTCCACAAGGAAACTAGGCCCAGAGGATTTTATCAACAGTCAATGACAGATAATTCTAATCTGATACAGTCTCTTGATTCCCATCAGGTTGATCTGAACCTTATAACAAAAGCAAGGCAAGAACAATTGAAGAAATAAAAACCTGTCAAACTCATGATATAGGTGTAGAAATCCTAAAAAAAAAATTAGAAAGCCAAATCCAATCAATAACTTATAAAATATGATAAAGATGGGATTACCTAAGGATTGCACTAGAAGTTTTATATTAGAAAATCTATTGGTGTTACTCACCACAATAACAAAATTAAGTAGATAAATCATATCATTATCTCTATAGACACAAAAAGGCATTGAATTAATTCAATATTTTACTCTTGATAAAACTCTAAGTATTATAAGATAAGTTCTGCAACTTGAGAAGCATATCTAACAAAAATGTATGACAAACTTCACACTCAGCAATAAAGATTAAAAAGTAATAAGTAAATAATAAGGTAAGAAAAGAATGAAGTGTCACAGATTGAAGAATGTGATTAATTCTACCACCTGGGCTTTTAAAATATGCAGATAAGTTATTAGAATAATGAAAGAGCTTGACAGTGATATCAATTTCAAAAACCAACTGCATTTCTATATACCAATAACAAGAAGATAGGCCATGTAATTTACAAAGAAATGCCATTTAGAATAGTGATGGGCTGTATTTTTGTATATATTTTAAAATATATACAAAATTATATAAGATATTATAAATCTTTATTGAAAGGCATTAAAGGAGACCTAACAATTGTAAAGAGATATCATGTTCATTGATAGGAGACTCAGTATTGTAAAAATGTTAATTCTCCCCAAATTGATATAAATTAAAATTTTAATCAATGTTGCACATGAGTTTTTCATGGAGCATAACAAATGGATTATAAAGTTTATACTGAGATACAAAATGTCAGGACTAGATAAAACATGCAAAGAATAAATTAAGTATGGCAGCAATTTATTCTATCAAATATCAAGATTTATTTTAAAGTTTTAGAAATTAAAATAGTGTAGGCTGATATTGAGGAAAGAGGTAGAAACCAATCAAATAGAATAAAAAGTCTAGAAACAAATCTATATAAAAATCATTAGAAGAGGATGAATATTCAATAAACAGTTTTTGGACAACTGATTATCCATGTGGAAAAAGATTAAATTGAATTCCCTACACACACACAATAATCAATTCTGGATGAAGTCATTTTAAAAAGCAAAACTTAAAGTTTTCAGAAGAAACACAAATGACTGTTTTTACCTTAGTGACAAAGAAACAAGGCATTCTTTGGTAAGAAGCACAAAGATGCTTAGCAAAACATATAACCTACTGAGACTGAGTGAAGAAGAAATAGAAAGCCTGGGCAGACCAATAACAAATAAGGAGTTTGAAGGAGTAATCAGAAAGCTCCCAAGACAGAATGGCTTCAGACTTTCAAAAGCTCTATGTTAAAGTCAGAAAAAAGTTTTTATGAAATATCAGCACTTTTCTTTTATCAGGGGGAAGGAGTGAGGAAAGTACCATACAACAGCAGACTTAAACTTTAAATAAAACAAACAGGTCTGAGTATCGGAACTTACTTTCTCATTTTACATGATCTTCTAGGAAGTTCAGTCACGTGGCATGCCTGCTTCACTTCTTTGAAGACAAAGAGTATGCTAATAATATATTTCACCTATTTGTTTCTTTTTCTCCCACTATAACTTTTCGAATGTATTAAATGTAGCTTTGATATAACACTGTAAATGGTATGGTGAACTTGAAAGTGTTTCTAATCTTTAAGATAAAATTGAATGCTTGGTATTTAATTGTTTAACTGTTAAAAGTTTCTATTACTAATGAAACAGGTGGAGGCAGAATTGAGACTGCAGAGTAGGAAGAATCTGAGCTCACCTCCCACAACAAACACATTCAAATTACAACTACATATGGAGCAACTTTCTCTAAGTATAATCTGAAAACTAGAGTACCTCTGCTATGAAAAGGGTTACAAAGAAAGAACTACATGGATTCTAATAGAAGAGGGGGTGAGGAAACCTAGTTATGACCCATACTCCTGGCAGATGACCCAGAGGAAGAGAAAGATATCACAGGCTAGAGGCTCCTCCCTATAGAATGAGGGTTTTGAGCCCCACATAGACACCCCAGTCCAGGATTGCAGCTCTCATATGTGTACCCTTGGCTGGTTTAAACATCAGTGGGGTTTCCTAGATGGCCGTAAGAAACCAAGACTCTTCTTTTGGAGAGTGCATGCAAGGCATGCTTGCTCCCACTCCCAGCACAGAGGTGGCAGACTGAAAACTGCCTGGTGCACCCTGGGCAGCCGACTAGAGCCACCCCAGCCAAAGCTGCAGTCTGTGCCAGGGCTCTGGCTCCGGCACCTCCTGCTCTGGCCCTGCTCCCTGACCAGGCAGCAGCCATTGTCATGCACGAGGAGAAGCTAAGGTTCATACAAGGCTCCTCAGTCTAGAGGATGACTGTCACCACCCCAGGAAGAATGTGAGCTCTTCCAGGACTGCAGTTGCAACCCTTCAGGCCCTGATCCCACCCCTGGACAAGGTGGCAACCACAGCCATGCCAAGGAGAAGCTGAGTTCCCTCAGGACTATGACTCCAGCCCTCAGAATCTGGCCCCACCCTTGGCCTGAGCAGTGACCACCATCACGCAAGGGAGAAGCCAAGCCTCCTCGGGTCTGTGGCTCCAGCCCCTCAGACCCCAACGTGGCAGAGACCACCATTTCATGAGAGAAGGCTGGGCTGACCCTGGGCTTTGGTTCTAGCCCCTACAGGCCTAGCATTACTCCCCACCAGTTTGTCAGCCACAAGTGACCACCAGAAGATTCAATCCACACTGTCTTCAAGTCCAGTTCCCTCATCAAAGCTACTGGGCACAAACTGCATAAGATGGGAACATATGTCATCATAATAAAGGTTATTTAAGACAAACCCACAATAACATCATACTCACTGAATGAATGAATGCTAAGGCTTTTGCTCTAAGGTCAGGAATAAGATAAGGATGTCAACTCTTACCACTGTACTAAATATTCTATTGGAAGTCGTATCCACAGCAATCAGACAAGAAAAAGAAATAAAAGGCATCCAAATTGGAAGTAAAGGAGAAACACTGTAACTCAGTTTACTTGCAGATGACAGGATACTATTTATGTATAGAAAATACTGAAGACTCCACCAAAAATATCTTAGAATTCATCAATAAATTCAGTTACAGGATTACTGCTATAATGATTAGTAATATTAGTAATAACTGTTAGTAATATTACTATAGAGATATTATTATTATAGAGATATTACTATACAGATATCTATGGCATTTCTATACATGAATAATGAACTACCAGAAAGGGAAATCAAGAAAACAACCTCATTTACAATTCAATAAAAAAAATAAATGCCCAGGAATAAATTAACCAAGGAGATGAAAGACACGTTCTCTGAAAACTAAAGACATTGATTAAGGAAAATGAAGATAATATAAATAATGGAAAGACATCCTGTATTGATGAATTGGAAGAACTGTTAAAATTTCCATACTACCCAAAACAATTGACAGATTTAGTGCAATTCCTATCAAAATACCCATGATTTTGTTACAGAACTAGAACAAATAATTCTGAAGCTTGTTTTAAACACAAAAGCCCCTGAATAACCAAAACAACCTAGAGAAAGAAAAACAGAACTGGGGAAATCTTGCTCCCTAACTCCAGACTATACTATAAAGCTAGAGTAATCAAAATAGAATGTTAGTGGTACAAAAACAGACACATAGATCAATGGAACAGAAAGACAGCCCAGAAATAAACTCACACACATGGTTAATTAATCTATGACAAAGGAGGCAGTCTCCTCAATAAGCAGTCTTGGGAAAACTGGGAATCACATGTAAAAGCATCAAACTAAAACATTTCCACACACCAAATATAAAAATAAACTCAGATGGATTAAAGACCTAAACGTAAGACCTGAAACCATAACACTCCTAGAAGAAAAGACAGGCAATAAGTTCTTTGCCTTTGGTTTTAGTAATTTTTTTTTTAATTTGTCTCCACAGGCAATGGACACAAAAGCAAAATAAACAAATAAGACTTAATCAAACATATAAGCTTTTGCACAACGAAGGAAACCATCAACAAAATGAAAAGGCAACCTATTGAATAGGAGAAGACTTTGTAAATGATGTATCTGATAAGGGGTTAATATTCAAACTGTACAAATAACTTGTTGAAGTCAACATCAAACAAAATCCCAAACAAATCAATTAAAAAACAGACAGAGGGCCTGAAAAAACTAAACATCTTTTCATAAAATTATTACTCATTTGTGTTTTGTCCTCTGTGAAATATCTGTTCTAAGTCTTTGATATTTTTGCAAACATATATTGTGAATTCTTACTGATGGTTTAATGTGGTGTACATATCTTTTCCTATTGTATGAATTGTTTTTTATCCTGTTCATGGTATATATATGGTATCATATCTATAAATTTGTGTATGTGTTCAGTCATGCCTGACTCTGTGCTCCCATGGACTGTAGCCTACCAGGCTCTCCTGTCCATGGACCTTCCAGGCAAGAATACTGGAATAGTGGCCATCTCCTCCTCCAGATCATCTTCCTGACCTAGGGAGTGAACCTGCATCTCCTGCACTGCAGGCAGATTCTTTACTGCTGTGCCACCTGGGAAGAGCTTTCTAAATTTAACATAGCTAAATTTATCAATTGTTTGCTTGATAGTAGGAACTTCTGAATGCTTTGAGAAATTTCTCCTTATCCTGAAGTCCTAAAGATATTCTTATTTTTCTTTTTTTGTCTGACTAGAGTTTTGTTTGTTTTTAATATTTTAATTTTATTGGGCTACAGTTGATTTACAATGGGGTGTTAGTTTCAGGTGTTAGTTAGCAAGGTGACTCAGTTATACATATGCATATATACACAATTTTTTAGATTTTTTTCTCATAAAGATTATCACAGAATATTGGTAAAAGTTCTCTGTGCTATACAGTAGGTCCTTGTTGGTTATTTATCTTATATATGGTAGTGTGTGTGTGTCTTCATCCTAAACTTCTAATTTACTCCCCCCATCCACATTTACTCTTTGGTCATCATAAGTTTGTTTTCAATTTCTCTAAGTCTGTTTTGTAAATAAGTTCATTTGTATCTTTCTAAAATTACATTCCACATATGAGTGATATCATATTTGTCTTTCTCTGTCTGACTTACCTCACTCAGTATGATGATTTCTAGGTTTATCCATGTTGCTGAAAATGTCATTATCTTGTTCTTTTTCAAGTTTGAGTAATATTCCATTGTATATACATACTACCTCTTTTTTTAGGATTTCTTTTTAAAATTTTTTTATAATTGGAGGGTAATTGCTATACAATGTTGTGCTGGTTTCTCCCATACATTAACATGAATCGGCCATAGACATACATATGTCCCTTCCCTCTTGAACTTCCCTCCAACCTCCCAGCCCTCTAGGTTGTCACAGAGCACCAGTTTGAGTTCCCTGCATCATACAGCAAATCCTCACTGGCTATCCATTACCATCTTGCACGTGGTAATGTATATGTTTGCATGCTACTCTCTCAATCCTTCCCCCACCTCCTTCCTTCACTGTGTGCACAAATCTGCTCTCTACATCTGTGTCTCTATTCCTGCCCTGCAATTAGGTTCATCAGTACCATCTTTCTAGATTTCATATATATGCACTAATATACAATATCTGTTTTTCTCTGACTTACTTCACTCTGTATAATAGGCTCTAGGTTCACCCACTTCATTAGAACTGATACAGATGTGCTCCTTTTTATGGCTGAGTAATCTTCCATTGTATATATGTACCACAGCTTCTTTATCCATTCCTCTGTCGATGGACACTTAGGTTGCTTCCATGTTTCAGCTATTTTAAATACTGTTGCAATGAACACTGGGATGCAAGTATCCTTTCACATTATGGCTTTCTCCAAATACACACTCAGGAGTGAGACTGCTGGATCATATGATAGTTCTATTTTTTTTTAATTTTATTTTATTTTTAAAACTTTACAATATTGTATTAGTTTTGCCAAACATCAAAATGAATCCGCCACAGGCATACCTGTGCTCCCCATCCTGAACCCTCCTCCCCCCTCCCTCCCCATACCCTCCCTCTGGGTCATCCCAGTGCACCAGCCCCAAGCATCCAGTATCATGCATCGAACCTGGACTGGCGACTCGTTTCATACATGATATTATACATGTTTCAATGCCATTCTCCCAAATCTCCCCACCCTCTCCCTCTCCCACAGAGTCCATAAGACTGTTCTATACATCAGTGTTTCTTTTGCTGTCTTGTACACGGGTTATTGTTACTATCTTTCTAAATTCCATATATATGCGTTAGTATACTGTATTGGTGTTTTTCTTTCTGGCTTACTTCACTGTGTATAATAGGTTCCAGTTTCATCCACCTCATTAGAACTGATTCAAATGTATTCTTTTTAATGGCTGAGTAATACTCCATTGTGTATATGTACCACTGCTTTCTTATCCATTCATCTGCTGATGGGCATCTAGGTTGCTTCCATGTCCTGGCTATTATAAACAGTGCTGCGATGAACATTGGGGTACACGTGTCTCTTTCCCTTCTGGTTTCCTCAGTGTGTATGCCCAGCAGTGGGATTGCTGGATCATAAGGCAGTTCTATTTCCAGTCTTTTAAGGAATCTCCACACTGTTCTCCATAGTGGCTGTACTAGTTTGCATTCCCACCAACAGTATAAGAGGGTTCCCTTTTCTCCACACCTCTCCAGCATTTATTGCTTATAGACTTTTGGATCGCAGCCATCCTGACTGGTGTGAAATGGTACCTCATAGTGGTTTTGATTTGCATTTCTCTGATAATGAGTGATGTTGAGCATCTTTTCATGTGTTTGTTAGCCATCTGTATGTCTTCTTTGGAGAAATGTCTATTTAGTTCTTTGGCCCATTTTTTGATTGGGTCATTTATTTTTCTGGAGTTGAGCTGTAGGAGTTGCTTGTATATTTTTGGGATTAGTTGTTTGTCAGTTGCTTCATTTGCTATTGTTTTCTCCCATTCTGAAGGCTGCCTTTTCACCTTGCTAATAGTTTCCTTTGTTGTGCAGAAGCTTTTAAGTTTAATTAGGTCCCATTTGTTTATTTTTGCTTTTATTTCCAATATTCTGGGAGGTGGGTCATAGAGGATCCTGCTGTGATGTATGTCAGAGAGTGTTTTGCCTATGTTCTCCTCTAGGAGTGATAGTTCTATTTTAAGTTGAAAGAATCTCCATACTGTTCTCCACAGTGGTTGTACCAATTTACATTCCCACCAGCGGTGTTAGAGGATTCCCTTTCCTCCATACTCTCTCCAGATTTTATTGTTTGCAGACTTGTTGATGATGGCCTTTCTGACCAATGTGAGATGATACCTCACTGTAGCTTTTTCATTTATCTTATAATTAGTGATGAGGAACATATTTTCATGTGCTTTTCGCCCATCTGTATGTCTTCTTTGGGGAAATGTCTATTCAGATCTTCTGCTCATTTTTTAATTGGGTTGTTTGTTTTTTTGACATAGAGCTTCATGAGCTGTTTGTATATTTTGGAGATTAATCCCTTGTTAATTGCATAATTTGCAAATAGTTTCTCCCATTCTGTGGGTTGTCTTTTCATTTCGTTGACAGTCTCCTTTGCTGTGAAGAAGCTTTTAAGTTTAATTAGGTCCCCTTTGCTTACTTTTGTTTTCATTTTCATTACTCTACGTGGTGCATCAAAAAAAATATTGCCACTATTTATGTCAAAGACTGTTCTGCCTAAGTTTTCCTCTAAGAGTTTTATAGTGTCCAGTCTTTCATTTAAGTCTTTGATCCATTTTGAGTTGATTTTTGTGTATGCTGTTAGAGAATGTTCTAATTTCATTCTTTTGCATGTAGCTGTCTAATTTTCCCAGCATTGCTTTTGCTTTTCATGGTCTTTTGTGCTTCTAAATAAATTTTAAAATTTATATTTCCTTTTAAATGCTGTACTATTTTACATTTCATATTTTAGTTTTGCTTCACCTAGAAGTCATTATTGCATATTGTGAAATGTAGAGAATTGATGAAACATTTCCATGGAAAGAGCCAATTTTCCAAAAAGTATAGGTAATTTTCCCAGTGTTCTACAAATAACAAATTTCTATATACACATAGGCCTGTTCTGCCTATTTCTCCTGCCATCTCTCCCCTCCCCCACTCCATTCCCTGGTCTGTCTTTTGTGTCTACACTACACCATCCTAATGGCTATACTTTTATAGAAGATATGGTACCTAGAGCAAGTAGCCCTGCCTTGGTTCTTCAAAGATTGTCTTGCTATTGTTGTTGTTGTTTAGAGGCTAAGTCATGTCTGACTGTGACTCCATGGACTGCAGCACTCCAGGCTTGCCCATCCTTTACTAGCTCCCAGAGTTTGCTCAAATGTATGTCCATCTCATCCTCTATTGTCTTCTTCTCCCCTTGCCATCAATATTTCCCGACATCAGGGTTCTTTCCAGTGAGTCAACTCTTTGCATCAGGTGGCTGAAGTATTGGAGCTTCAGCTTCAGTATCAGTCTTCCCAGTGATTATTTAGGGTTGATTTCCTTTAGGATTGACTGACTTGATCTCCTTACTATCCAATGGACTCTCAGGAGACTTCCCCAGCACCACAATTCAAAGGCATCAATTCTTTGGTGCTCAGCTTTCTTTATTGTCCAACTCTCACATCTGTATATGACTACTGGAAAAAACATGTGTGTTAGCTATTCAGTCTTGTCTGACTCTTTTGCAACCCCATGGACTGTAGCCCACCAGGCTCCTCTGTCCATAGACTTTTCAGGCAAGAATACTGGAGTGGGTTGCCATTTTCTTTTCCAGGGGACCTTCCTCACCCAGGGATCAAACCCAGGTCTTTTGCACTGCAGGCAGATACTTTACTGTTTGAGCCACCGGGAACCATAACTTTGACAAATTACACATTTGTCAACAAAGTGATCTCTGTGCCTTTTAATATGCTGTCTAGGTTTGCCATAGTTTTTCTTCCAAAGACCAGGTGTCTTTTAATTTTATGGCTGCAGTCACTGTCTGCAGAGATTTTGTAGCCCAAGAAAATAAAATCAGTCACTGCTTCCACTTTTTCCTCTTCTGTTTTCCAAGAAGTGATGGAATCAGATGCCATAATCTTTGTTTTTCGAATGTTGAGTTTTAAGCCAGTTTTTTTCACTCTCATCTTTCACCCTCATCAAGAGGCTTAACCTGCTATTCTTAGACCTTCGTTATTCCATGTAAATTTTAGGATTCCTATTGTGATTAAGATTTAAATTGCATTGACTTTAAAAATCAATTTGATTTTCAAATTGATTTGTTCTTGCTATCACTGTTTTGATCATCATGAGGACATTTTCAAGTCATCTGGAAACAGTTTCCATGTATATTACCAGGTTCATGTTTTTTAGTTTCCAGGTTATTTAAAATACATTTTCTTGGCATCTCTGTAGGATACTCCAGAAACTTTGTATAACCCAGAACTAATCATTCATGTAACTCTGAGATAGTGAGAGGCTTTTTGTTTTGTTTGTACTACAGTTGAATATTCTTAGTGAAAAAAACTTACTTGAATGCTTTTTAATATATACTTTAAAAAAGATTATTTAATGCTATTTAAAATTTTGAAATTGTGAAATACTGAGTGCATATCTCTCCATTTTTTGAGTCTCCTTGGCTCTTATTTACTGACTATCACATCAATAAAGGCTTTCATTTTTCTCTATAGTTGTCGTGTATGTTTTGTTAGATTTACTCCTGGATATCCTATATATTTTTGTTGCTATTGTAAGCAAATGTTATTTTCAGTTCTAAATGTTCATTGCTAGTGTTATGCAGCACTTTTTACTTGTAATAATTTGGAATATTTCTATGAGGTATATGATCAGAACAAAAGAAAATAGTTACTATTAATCAGCATTTTATGAATAAAAATAATGAAAACTAGAAAAGAAAGGCAAATAATTATTATTGAGCCCTTATTCTGTTCTAGGCATTGAATTAGGAACTCTACACATTATCTCACTTTACCTATATCGTGTGTGAATGGGTGCTCAGTCGCTCAGCTGCGTCAGACTCTTTGTGACCCCATGGACTGCAGCCTGCCAGTCTCCTCTGACCATGGGATTCTCCAGCAAGAATGCTGGAGTGGATTGGCATTTCCTCTTCCAGGTGATCTCCCATCCCAGGGACTGAACCCATGTCTCCCACACTGGCAGGCAAATTCTTTACCACTGAGCCACCCAGGGATCCCTTATTACCTATATTAACCCCTGTTAAACAGTATAAGGAGAACATTTTATTCTCATTTTATGGTTCAGGAAACTGAGGCTGATATGATTAGGCAAATTTCACTATGATGTGAAAATGGAAGGGAAGGATAGGAGAAATGAAAGGAATGAAGGTGAGGACAGGCAGTAGAAGATGAGAGAAGGCAAGAAAGGGGAGATGGGGAGAGAATTACAGGAAGCTAAGAGCAGCCTGGGGAAATGGAGAAGCACAAGGGAACATGGGTTAAGTTCCCCATAACTCCTGAGCCTTCTTCCTGCTCAGCACCCACCCACCCACAATATGAGACAAGACCTCATCTTAACATCTCCTTGATTTCCTGTCCCCTGAAGCCTTCACTAATTTTACCAAAATACATGCTTTCTTAAAATGCTATCGATTTGTACATTTGAAATTATTTCCAAATGCAGAGTTAAAAATAATAGACAACTTTAGTCAATAAGAGCATTGTTTGTAAGGAATTCCCAACCCCCTGGAACTTGTGAGTTCCTGTAATTATAGGCAGAGCTGGCCTTCCTTGCCTTCTGTCCCTGCCTCAGGTGGTCCCCTGGTTATCACAGAACTAACTGTCATTCCACCTGGACAGAACGTTCCTGTACTGCACTCAGGGCTCCTGAGCTTTCTCTCCACATTATCACCCTCCCCTATTAAAACCAGCACCTGTGCATTTCAAACCCAGAAGACTCTCCTCTCTCACAGAAGACTAATGTAAACCGGTTCTTTTTATTCTGGGTTTTTAAAGTTAATTTTTTCTGGACTATAGCTGCTTTACAATGTTGTGTTAGCTTCCACTGCATAGCAAAATGAATCAACGATACATATATATATATCCATGTGACCCAGAAATCCCAGAGAAAACCATAATTCAAAAAGACAACATGCATCCCAGTGTTCATAGCAGCACTATTTACAATAGCCAGAAAGAAAGAAAGTGCAGTAGCTCAGTCATGTTCGACTCTTTGCGACCCCGTGGACTGTAGCCCACTAGGCTCCTCTGTCCATAGGATTCTCCAGGCAAGAATACAGGAGTGGGTTTCCATTTCCTTTTCCAGGGGATCTTCCCAACCCAGGGATCAAACCCCAGTCTCCCGCATTGCAGGCAGATGCTTTATCCTCTGAGCCACCAGGGAAACTGGTACAATAGCCAGAACCTGGACACAACCTAAATGTCCAACAACAGAGGAATGGATAAAGATGTGGTACAAATATATAGAATGGAGTAATACTCAGCCATAAAAAGCTCATTTGTAGAGATGTGCATGGATCTAGAGACTGTCATACAGTGTAAAGGAAGTCAGAAAAACAAATATTGTATATTAATACATATATGTGGACTCTAGAAAAATGGTAGAGATGATCTTACTTGCCAAGAAGAAATAGAGACACAGATGTAAAGAACAAATGTGTGGATAGCAAGGGGGAAAGAAGTGTTGCATGAGAAGTTAGGATATACAGTATGGGTACTATGTGTAAAGCACATGGATGCAAACAGCGTGCAGCACAGGAAACTGCTTTACGCTGTGAATCAGTTCTTGGCAGCCTAAATGCGTGTCTCCTTTAAATATGTCAGAGAAAAGAAATAGAAAAATAACGTGAAGTATATAATTTAAAAAATATTGTGAATACGTGGGTCCTAAGCCAGGTCCCAAATCACACTATGTCTTAGCTGTCTACTCTCTCTTCTACAAAAGCTTGTCTTGCTAGAATGATAAACAGATGGGAGGCAGAGGAAAGCAACAGGGAATCTTTTTAGCATAATACCTCAAGGATGTAACGCTGACAGAATTTTTTAATATTATGATACAGTATGTTAAAAATTGAGCAGTATTAGCAGGACTTGATTAATCAAAGGAACACAAAGACTCCATCAACACAGTGAACACCAGGATGTACACTGAGAGACAGTCTGTCTTAGCAGGGGCAGCTTGTTCCCTTGTATATGTCCCTGAAGTTGGACCAGGAAGCTGTCTTTTTTATTTATTCTTTTCTTCTACCTGCCACATCTGAAGCGCCCTCATTCCAGTTGCTTCCAGGGAAAAACTGAAATGAACTGAAAAACTGACAGCTCAAATCAAAGCCTGAGAGATGAAGAAGCAGATCTCCATGAGCGCCTGTGTATGAAGGGACAGAGGCAGGCATGGGACCAGTGGCTGAAAACAAGCAGGGCTGGTGTCAAAGGCAGAAAAAAGAGGGCAACTCCTGCTCATAGTTGGCGTGTTGGAAGTGGCTGTGGGATTGAAGGAAAGAAAGCAAGAACAGTCTTGCACCACTCCCGACTTCTCCTGGATGTGCCTGATTACTTATTCGTGAGATTTTTTTCCAATAATGAATGGTATTTTTTCTTTGCTATTCTAAGCATTAAAAGCATAGCTAAGGGATATATACATAAACATTTCCTTGGTAGATTACCTAAGCAGGTCATCATTGCTTTATGATACAGCAAAGGGGAAAGATTTCATCTCACTGTTTTGCATTTTATGAGATCAGGCTGGAAATCATTTTCTACTTATTTTCTCCCCTTGATCTTTTCTGCCACTTTTCAGATCAATAAAATAGAATGATGATGTCTCACAACTTTCCTACAATTTGTATCACGTGATCTCTTAGGAATGACCTCCTTCTCAATAGGTGAATCTTAACCTTTGTACCTGCTCAATAGATTCATGTTTATTCATTTAATCATTAATTCAACTGATAATAACTGAGCATCTGCTGTATATCATGTTCTCTTCTAAGGGCATGTCCTAAGTCTCTACTCCATCGATGCTGAGAAAACTGACATAGCCTGAAATTTATTAAAATAAGCTTTAGAAAAAATAATTCAGGCTTAGTTCTGTATGCCATTATTGCCTTTCTACAGAGATATTCTTATAGTCTAAACTAAAATTGACAAATAAAAATGAATTCTATAATCGCATAATTATAATTCTATAATTATATACATTTACAATTATTCTTCCATCTTTTCCCAATCCCAACTCTCTGCTTTTCAAAAAAGTCTCTATTAATGCTAAAGAGAAATATCCTGCTGATATTTTTATATCATAAACAAAAAGTTATTTCACCAAAACATTCACATATTCTAGAAGCCCTTGCACATTCATATATGATAAGATTGTAACTTGTGGAAACAAGGAAATAAAGAGTAATATTTCTAGGTGATAATTCTTTTGGTACAAAAACCAGAAGATAACTCTGCACACATTATTTATTAGAAAGATAACAATATACTCATGGGATTGAGGAAAAGGTTGAAGAACCGGTGTCAGAAAGGAACAGGAACTCGGCAGCTTGAGAGAGTTGCAGCAGCAGGACTGTCACCTGCAGGAGCAGGTGACCTGCTAAGGTGAATAAAATCCAGCCATCCTCAGGCCTTGTTTCCTCTGCGCATAATTCATGCTCTAGACAGGTGATGGGTCACAGGGAACATCCTGCTCCAGCTGAGTGCTCTGAGAACAATTCACCAGGCTATCTTCAAGGGACCACAGTCAGTATATTCATTTTCAGCAACAGATGTAACAAATCACACAACCTTGGTGGCTTAAAACAGCATAAATCTATTCTATCATAGTTCTGGAGGCCAGAAGTGGTGCATCAGTTTTCACTGGGCTGAAATAACAGTCTAAGAAGAGTCCTGAGCCACTGAGAAGAATTGGTTCCTGCCTCTACCAGCCTCTGAAGGCTGCTGGCATCCTTTGGCTTATAATCACAAAACTCCAATCTCTGCCTCTGTGGTCACATCACCTTCTTCTCATAAAACCTCCCTCTGGCACTTGGATAATCCAGAAAAATCTACCATCTAAAGATGGTAGATTATTGCCTTAATCTAGACCCAGCTACAAGTCCTTTTTTGCCATAATGTAACATTCCCAGGATCCAGGGGTTAGGACCACCTCAATATCTTTGGGAAGCTATTTTTTAGCCTACTACAGGTAGAAAGAGAGTCAGGGTGTTAACCTTAAAAGACAGACTAGCCCAAAGTCAGAAGCAATCAAGATGTCCTTCAATCAGTTCAGTTCAGTCTCTCAGTCGTGTCCGACTCTTTGCGACCCCATGAATAGCAGCACGCCAGGCCTCCCTGTCCATCACCAACTCCCGGAGTTCACTCAAACTCATGTCCATCGAGTCGATGATGCCATCCAGCCATCTCATCCTCTGTCATCCCCTTCTCCTCCTGCCCCCAATCCCTCCCAGCATCAGAGTCTTTTCCAATGAGTCAACTCTTCGCATGAGGTGGCCAAAGTACTGGAGTTTCAGCTTTAGCATCATTCCTTCCAAAGAACACCCAGGGCTGATCTCCCTTAGGACAGACTGGTTGGATCTCTTTGCAGTCCAAGGGACTCTCAAGAGTCTTCTCCAACACCACAGATCAACAGCATCAATTCTTTGGCACTCAGCCTTCTTCACAGTCCAACTCTCACATCCATAAATGATTACTGGAAAAACCATAGCCTTGACTAGAGGGACCTTTGTTGGCAAAGTAATGTCTCTGCTTTTCAATATGCTATCTAAGTTGGTCATAACTTTCCTTCCAAGGAGTAAGCGTCTTTTAATTTCATGGCTGCAGTCACCATCTGCAGTGATTTTGGAGCCCAGAAAAATAAAGTCTGACACTGTTTCCACTGTTTCCCCATCTATTTCCCATGAAGTGATGGGACAAGATGCCATGATCTTAGTTTTCTGAATGTTGAGTTTTAAACCAACCTTTTCACTCTCCTCTTTCACTTTCAGCAAAAGGCTTTTTAGTTCCTCTTCACTTTCTGCCATAAGGCTGGTGTCATCTGCATATGTGAGGTTATTGATATTTCTCCCGGCAATCTTGATTCCAGCTTGTGCTTCTTCCAGTCCAGCATTTCTCATAATGTACTCTGCATAGAAGTTAAATAAGCAGGGTGACAATATACAGCCTTGATGTACTCCTTTTCCTATTTGGAACCAGTCTGTTGTTCCATGTCCAGTTCTAAATGTTGCTTCCTGACATGCATGTAGGTTTCTCAAGAGGCAGGTCAGGTGGTCTGGTATTCCCATCTCTTGAAGAATTTTCCACAGTTTATTGTGATCCACACAGTCAAAGGCTTTGGCATAGTCAATAAGGCAAAAATAGATGTTTTTCTGGAACTCTTTGCTTTTTCCATGATCCAGTGGATGTTGGCAATTTGATCTCTGGTTCCTCTGCCTTTTCTAAAACCAGCTTGAACATCTGGAAGTTCCTGGTTCACATATTGCTGAAGCCTGGCTTGGAGAATTTTGAGCATTACTCATGAATAATGAGTAGATGAATAAACTGTGGTAAGCTTACAGTGGAATATCATCCACAGTAAAAAAGAGAGGAGCTGTTAAGCCACAAAAGGACATGTAGGAAATTTAAAAGGAAATGGTTACATGAAAGAACCCAGTCTGAAAAAGTTATATAGTGTATGATTCCAACCATAACACATTCTAGGAAAAGGAAAAACTACAGAGACCGTATAAAAGATCAGAAGTTTACAGGTGTTCTAAGTGGGGAGGGTGATAGTTGGGGAGATAATTAGGTAAGCACAGGATATTTCTAGGACAGTAAAACTATTCTGTATAACACAGTTAAACTAGATACATGGCATTATGCAGTTAATAAATTCAAAAACTGTGTAACACAGAGAGTAAACCTTGATGTAAACACTGGACTTTAGTTGATCATAATGTATTAATTTTGGTTCATCAGTTGTAACAAAGGCACCATATCATTGCAAGATGTTAATGAGAGGGGAAGCAGTGGTGGGGGGGAGAGATGGGGATATATAAGACCTCTCTGTACTTTCTGTTCAACTCTTCCATAACCTGAAACTGCTCTAATAAAGTCTGTTAGTTTTTTTAAATAAAAGCATATGCTTGGCAGCACCAATAATAATAGTAAATACCGTGTCTCAAAGTCAAATCATTATAGCAGCCAATCCAGGTCTTCCCTGATTCTGATAGAACACTGGACAAACCAGTGAATTAATCACTGTGTATAATATTAGGAGAACAAATACATGAATAACCATAGATCACAAATAATCAAAGTGTACTATCATTTATGTAAATATAAAATGATTTAAACAGCAAATAAACTGCTTCTCCTGACCCTGGTCTCATTCCCAAATATACAATGTGTACAGGTAATAAAACAGATGCAAATATTTTATTTTTTCCCTCCCCTAGCTTACCTCTTGTAGAAGTGTTAAAGACAACAGGAGAATTAAAGACTTGAACATAAGACCTGCAGTTATAAAACTCCTAGAACAAAACATGGGTGGTTAGATCCTTGATGGTTAGGATGGTTAGATCCATGGGTAGTTAGGTCTTTCTGATGATTTTTTTAGATTTGGCATCAAAGGCAAAGGCAACAAAAGCAAAAATAAGTAAATGAGACTACATCATAAAAGCTTCTGCACAGCAAACTAATCCATCAACAAAATGAAAAAGCAACCTACTAAATGAAAGAAAACATTTGCAAACCATATACTGATAAGATGTTAATATCTAAAATATATATATATATAAACATACAACTCAAAATAAAAAAAAATGTGACTAGAACAATGGGCAGAGGTGGGTGTGGCTAACATGACAAAGTAGAAAGACCCTAAGGTCACTCTTCCTGTGGGCACACAAAAAAATTACAATTATTTACAGAGCAACTATCAATGATAAAGACCTAAAGCTCTAGCAGAAAAGATTTTCAACAACTGAAGAGCCACATGAGATGAATAGGAGGGACAGTACAATCAAGACCACACACTCAAAGAAGGAGGATAACCACAGTTGAAGAGATTCTCTCCAAGAGTGAAAGGTTTCAGCCACACATTGGGCTCTCAAGCCTGAGTGTCCTCCACCAGGAAAATAAGTATACCCAGAATGTTAGACTTTGAAGGCCAGCAGGGCTTAAGTATGGGAGAGCTGGCAGGCCACAGGAAAGAGACTCTACTCTTAAGGGATGTACACAGAAAAGTCTCACATGCTCTGAGTTCTTCTAGTGCAGAGGAAGTCACTTGAAAGGATCCTGGGTCAGACCTAATTGCACACCAACAATCCAATAGTCACTACACACAGCAGGGACTGGTAGCCAGTTAGTCAGGGACCAGGCCCACCTACCAGCATGCCCAATGTAGCCAGCTCTGCCACAACAGAAGGGACCCTTGAGCCCATATTGGGGCAATCCTAGAGCATACAGCTCTGGTGACCAGAGGAAAGTGAGTTGCTATGCCACATAAGACATCTCCTATATAATGCCAATTCTCCAAGATCAGGAAGCATAAGAAACCTGCCCAATACTATAAATAAACAAAGACAATTAGGTAAAATAAGACAGAGAAATATGTTCCAAATAAAGGAATAAGATAAAACCTTAGAAAAATAACTAAACAAAGTGGAGATAAGCAATCAGTCCAATAAAGAGTTAAAGATAATGGTCATAAAGATGCTCAATGAATTCAAGAGAAGAATGGACGAAAACAGGGGAATTTTAACAAAGAGCTGGAAAACATAAAGAAGAATCAAACAGATGAAGCATCGAACAAACTGAAATTTTTAAAAAGCAATAGAAGGAATCAATAGTATATTAAATGATACAAAGGAATGGATCCATGAACTGGAAAACAAAATAATGGAAATTAACTAAGCTAAATAGAAAAAAGAAGAAGAAGAGAATTTTTAAAAAATAAAGGTAGTTTAAGAAATATCTGAGAAAAAAATAAAGCACACTATCATTTACATTATAGAGGTCCCAGAAGGAGAAGAGAAAAAGAGGCAGAGAACTGCTTTGAATAAATAGCAGAAATAAATAGGGTTTCTTTTCCCTAACCTGGAATCTCAGGTCCATCAATCAAGGCAAATTGGAAGTGGTCAAACAGGAGATGACAAGAGTGAATATTGACTTTCTAGGAATCAGTGAACTAAAATGGACTAGAAAGGGTGAATTTAACTCAGATGACCATTAAATCTACTACTGTGGGCAAGAATCCCTTAGAAGAAATGGAATAGCCATCATGGTCCACAAAAGAGTCCAAAATGCAGTACTTGGATGCAATCTCAAAAATGACAGAATGATCTCTGTTCATTTCCAAGGCAAATTGTTCAATATCACGGTAATCCAAGCCTATGCCTCAACCAGTAACGCTGAAGAAGCTGAAGTTGAATGGTTCTATGAAGACCTACAAGACCTTTTAGAACTAACACCAAAAAAAAATATGTCCTTTTCATTATAGGGGACTGGAATGTAAAAGTAGGAAGTCAAGAAACACCTGGAGTAACAGGCAAATTTGGCCTTAGAGTATGGCATGAAGCAGGGCAAAGACTAATAGAGTTTTGCCAAGAGAATGCACTGGTCATAGCAAACACCCTCTTCCAACAACACAAGAGAAGACTCTACACATGGACATCACCAGATGGTCAACACCAAAATCAGATTGATTATATTCTTTGCAGCCAAAGATGGAGAAGCTCTATACAGTCAGCAAAAACAAGACTGGGAGCTGACTGTGGCTCAGATCATGAACTCCTTATTGCCAAATTCAGACTTAAATTGAAGAAAGTGGGGGAAACCACCAGACCATTCTGGTATGATCTAAATAAAATCCCTTATGATTATACAGTGGAAGTGAGAAAGAGATTTAAGGGCCTAGATCTGATAGAGTGCCTGATGAACTATGGACAGAGGTTCGTGACATTGTATAAGAGACAGGGATCAAGACCATCCCCATGGAAAAAGAAATGCAAAAAAGCAAAATGGCTGTCTGGGGAGGCCTTACAAAGAGCTGTGAAAAGAAGAGAAGTGAAAAGCAAAGGAGAAAAGGAAAGATATAAGCATCTGAATGCAAAGTTCCAAAGAAGAGCAAGGAGAGATAAGAAAGTCTTCCTCATCGATCAATGCAAACAAATAGAGGAAAACAACAGAATGGGAAAGACTAGAGATCTCTTCAAGAAAATTAGAGATACCAAGGGAATATTTCATGCAAAGATGGGCTCAATAAAGGACAGAAACGGTATGGACCTAACAGAAGCAGAAGATATTAAGAAGAAGTGGCAAGAGTACCCAGAAGAACTGTACAAAAAAGAGCTTCATGACCAAGATAATCACGATGGTGTTATCACTCACCTAGAGCTAGACATCCTGGAATGTGAAGTAAAGTGGGCCTTAGAAAGCATCACTACGAACAAAGCTAGTGGAAGTAATGGAATTCCAGTTGAGCTATTCCAAATCCTGAAAGATGATGCTGTGAAAGTGCTGCACTCAATATGCCAGCAAATTTGGAAAACTCAGCAGTGGCCCCAGGACTGGAAAAGGTCAGTTTTCATTCCAATCCCAAAGAAAGGCAATGCCAAAGAATGCTCGAACTACCGCACAACTGCACTCATCTCACACGCTAGTAAAGTAATGCTCAAAATTCTCCAAGCCAGGCTTCAGCAGTACGTCAACTGTGAACTTCCAGATGTTCAAGCTAGTTTTAGAAAAGGCAGAGGAACCAGAGATCAAATTGCCAACATCCGCTGGATCATTGAAAAAGCAAGAGAGTTCCAGAAAAACATCTATTTCTGCTTTATTGACTATGTCAAAGCCTTTGACTGTGTGGATCACAATAAACTGTGGAAAATTCTTCAAGAGATGGGAATACCAGACCATCTGACTTGCCTCTTGAGACACCTATACGTGTATTAGGAAGCAACAGTTAGAACTGGACGTGGAACAACAGACTGGTTCCAAATAGGAAAAGGAGTATGTCAAGGCTGTATATTGTCACCCTGCTTATTTAACTTCTGTGCAGAGTACATCATGAGAAACTCTGGGCTGGAAGAAGCACAAGCTGGAATCAAGATTGCCGGGAGAAATATCAATAACCTCAGATATGCAGATGACACCAGCCTTATGGCAGAAAGTGAAGAGGAACTAAAAAGCCTCTTGATGCAATTGAAAGAGGAGAGTGAAAATGTTGGCTTAAAGTTCAACAGTCAGAAAACTAAGATCATGGCATCTGGTCACATCATTTCATGGGAAATAGACGGGGAAACAGTGGAAACAGTGTCAGACTTTATTTTGGGGGGCTCCAGAATCACTGCAGATGATGACTGCAGCCATGAAATTAAAAGACTCTTATTCCTTGGAAGGAAAGTTATGACCAACTTAGACAGCATATTGAAAAGCAGAGACATTACTTTGCCAACAAAGGTCCATCTAGCCAAGACTATGGTTTTTCCAGTGGTCATGTATGGATGTGAGAGTTGGACTGTGAAGAAAGCTGAATGATGAAGAATTGATACTTTTGAACTGTGGTGTTGGAGAAGACTCTTGAGATTCCCTTGGACTGCAAGGAGATCCAACCTGTCCATCCTAAAGGAGATCAGTCCTGGGTGTTCATTGGAAGAACTGATGCTGAAGCTGAAACTCCAATACTTTGGCCACCTCATGCAAAGAGTTGACTCAATGGAAAAGACCCTGATGCTGGGAGGGATTGGGGGAAGGAGGAGAAGGGGACCACAGAGGATGAGATGGCTGGATGGCATCACTGACTCGATGGACTTTAGTTTGAGTGAACTCCGGGAGTTGGTGATGGACAGGGAGGCCTGGCGTGCCAGGATTCCTGGGGTCACAAGAGTCGGACATGGCTGAGTGACTGAACTGAACTGAACTGAGCCAAACCTGGGGAAAGAAACAGACATCCAGGTCCAAGAAGCACAAAGAGATCCAAACAAGATAGAAGCAAAGATGTTCACAACAAGATACACTCTAATTAAAATGTCAAAAATTAAATATAAAGAGAGACATTAAAAGCAGCATGAGAGAAAGAACTAGTAGGTAAAAGAGAACTCCCATAAGACCATCAGCTGATTTTACAGCAGAAACTTTGCAGACCAGAAGGAACAGGCATATAACCTACAAAAAAGAATGTGTGTGTTCAGTCACTAAGTTGTGTCTGACTCTTTACAACCCCATAGACTGGGGCTTTCCAGGCTCCTCTGCCCATGGAATTTCCCAGGCAAGAATACTGGAATGGGTTGCCATTTCTTTGCATATCAAGGATATCATTCAGATTTGAAGGCGATATAGGTTTTTTTACAGACAAGCAAAAGCTTAGATCAGCACCACCGAACTGGCTTTATAATATATGTTAAAGTGATTTCTCTAAATGAAAAGACTAATATGAAAAATATGAAAATTATAAAAGGAAAAAAACTCATAGGTAACAGAAAGAAACAGTAAATGTAGTAGATAAATCACTTATAAAGTTAGTAGGAAGTTTAAAAGCCAAAAATAATAAAAAACAACTGTATCACAAAAAGTATTTAAGAGAAACATAAAACAAAAAGATACAAAATATAATGTCAAAGGTATTAAACATGGAAGGTGAATAAAATGCAGAGTTGTTAAAGGCATTTCAATATCAACTTAAAATATATTTTTAAAAAATTTAAATACACATTAAGTTTTATATATATATATATATATACACACACACATATACATAGTTATAGAGGCAGAGATATAGTTATGTATATAGATGACATGCTGCTGCTGCTGCTAAATCGCTTCAGTTGTGTCCGACTCTGTGCGACCCCATAGACGGCAGCCCACTAGGCTCCCCCGTCCCTGGGATTCTCCAGGCAAGAACACTGGAGTGGGGTGCCATTTCCTTCTCCAATGCATGAAAGTGAAAAGTGAAAGTGAAGTCGCTCAGTCGTGTCCGACTCTAGCGATCCCATGGACTGCAGCCTACTAGGCTCCTCCATCCATGGGACTTTCCAGGCAAGACTACTGGAGTGGGGTGCCATTGCCTTCTCCAAGATCACATGCTAGGTGACAAAATAAGTCAGTAAATATAAGACTAAGGTTTTTTTCAAGCAAGCTTTCTGCCCACACACTGAGACTAGAAATTAAATATAAGAACACAACTGGAAACAACACAAGCACATGAAGCCTAAACAATATGCTACTAAACAACCAATGGGTTACTGAAGGACTAAAGGAAAAATTTTAAAAATCCCTGGAGATCAATGAAAATGGAAACACTAGAATCCAAAATCTACAGAGGCAGCAAAAGCAGTACATATGGGAAGATTATAGCAACACAAGGAAACAAGAAAACTCTCAAATACGCTATGTAAAGGAACTTGTTCCTAAAGGAAGTAAAATAATAATAATAATAAATGAAGAAGAACAAACAAAACCTAAAGTTAGTAGAAGAAAGATATAATAATGATCAGAACAAAAATAAATAAAATGGAGACCAAAAAAGCAACAGGAAAAAAGAAATGAAACTAAGACCTGGTTCTTTGAAAAGATTGCTGTTGATGTTAAGTCGTAAGTCATGTCCAACTCTTGTGACCCCGTGGACTGTAGTCCTGCAGGCTCCTCTATCCATGGAATCTCCTAGGCAAAAATCCTGGAACAGATTGCCACTTCCTTCTCCATTGAAAAGATTAACAAATTTGATAAACCTTTAGCCAAACTCATCAAGAAAGAAAAAGAAAGGGATCAAACAAATAAGTCTAAATGAAAGAGAAGTGACAACCAAAACTACAAAAATACGAAGTATCACAAGAAATTACTATGAAGAGTTATACATCAATAAAATGGACAACCCATAAGTAATGGATAAATTCCTATCCCATTCCTAGAAACACACTATCTTTGAGGACTCAAATAAGGAAGAAACAGAAAACCTGAATAGATTGATTGCCAATAATATATACTAGTAATTTTTTTAACTCCCCAAAATAAAAGTCCAAGCTTCACAAGTAAATTTTAGTGAACATTCATATGACACCTAAGGCATATCCTTTTTGACCAAGTCTGAAAAACTGAAGAGGGAGGAACACTTCTGAACTCATTCTATGAGGCCAGCATCACCCTGACAGACATCACACACAAAAAAAGAAAATTACAAGCCAATATCACTGATGAACATAGATACAAAAAAAGCTTCAACAAAATGTTAACAAACCAATTCACAATACAATAAAAAGATTCCCTGATAGCTCAGTTGGTAAAGAATCCACCTGCAATGCAGGAGAACCCAGTTCAATTCCTGGTTTGGAAAGATCCGCTGGAGAAGGGATAGGCTACCCACTCCAGTATTCTTGGGCTTCCCTTGTGGCTCAGCTGGTAAAGAATCTGTCTGCGATGCAGAAGACCTGGGTTCAATCCCTGGCTTGGGAAGATTCCCTAGAGATGGAAAAGACTATCCACTCCAGTATTCTGGCCTAGAGAATTCCATGGATTGTATAGTCCATGGGGTCACACAGAGTCAGACACAACAGAGTGACTTTCATTTCACTTTGTGATCAAGTGGGATTTACCCCAGAAATATCCACAAACTCAACATGATACATGACATTAACAAATTAAATAACACATTAAAAATAATACAGCAATCCCACAGCCAGCATAATACTCAACAGTGAAAAGCTATAAATACTTCCTCTAATATCAGGACAAAACATGGATTTCCTACTATCCCCACTTCTATTCACATAGTGTTGCAAGTTCAGTTCACAGCAACCAGGCAAAATATAAGACATCCAAAATGGAAAGGAAGAAGTATTAGATTTTTGCAAATGTAATTGTGGTTTTGCATTGCTGCACTTTGCCATTTGATATTGGAATACATTCTTAAATAAATATAGTTATATTATACATCATTTTAATGCACATTTCTTCCTTTATGTTTTTTGCTAATGAATTATTACTTGCTGTTTATTTTATATTTTAGACTGTGGCTTAAAGCTCAACATTCAGAAAACGAAGATCATGGCATCCAGTCCCATCACTTCGTGGGAAATAGATAGGGAAACAGTGGAAACTGTGTCAGACGTTATTTTTCTGGGCTCCAAAATCACTACAGATGGTGACTGCAGCCATGAAATTAAAAGACGCTTACTCCTTGGAAGGAAAGTTATGACCAACCTAGATAGCATATTGAAAAGCAGAGACATTACTTTGCCAACAAAGGTTCGTCTAGTCAAGGCTATGGTTTTTCCTGTGGTCATGTATGGATGTGAGAGTTGGACTATGAAGAAGGCTGAGTGCCAAAGAATTGATGCTTTTGAACGGTGGTGTTGGAGAAGACTCTTGAGAGTCCCTTGGACTGCAAGGAGATCCAACCAGTCCATTCTGAAGGAGATCAGCCCTGAGATTTCTTTGGAAGGAATGATGCTAAAGCTGAAACTCCAGTACTTTGGCCACCTCATGTGAAGAGTTGACTCATTGGAAAAGACTCTGATGCTGGGAAGGATTGGGGGCAAGAGGAGAAGGGGATGACAGAGGATGAGATGGCTGGATGGCATCACTGACTCGATGGACGTGAGTCTGAGTGAACTCCGGGAGTTGGTGATGGACAGGGAGGCCTGGCATGCTTCGATTCATGGGGTTGCAAAGAGTCGGACACGACTGAGCAACTGATCTGATCTGATCTGATGGAAATGTTGCTTCCCTTGTGGCTCAGCTGGTAAAGAATCCACCTGCAATGCAGGAGACCTGGGTTTGATCCCTGGGTTGGGAAGATCCTATGGAGAAGGGAAAGGCTACCCACTCCAGTAATCTGGCCTGGAGAATTCCATGGACTGTATAGTCCATGGCATTGCACAGAGTCAGACACAGCTGAGCGACTTTCATGGAAATGTTATACAAAAAGCAAATTTGAGTGGTTTTCTTATTCAAGTTCAAAACGGGTCATAAAGCATCTGAGACAACTTGCATCATCAGCAACACATTTGGCCCAGGACTGTGAATGAATGTACAGTACAGTGGTGGTTCAAGAAGTTTTGCAAAGGAGACAAGAGCCTTGAACCTGAGTGCATAATGTCCAGCCATTGGTAGTTGATGATGACCAACTGAGAGCATCATCAAAGTTGAAAGTGAAAGTGAAAGTCGCTCAGTCATGTCAGACTCTTTGCAGCCTCTTGAACTATACAGTCCATGGAATTCTCCAGGCCAGAATACTGGCATGGGTAGCTGTTCCCTTCTCTAGGAGATCTCCCCAACCTAGGGATCAAACTCAAGTCTCCCACACTGCAGGCGGATTCTTTACCAGCTGAGCTACCAGGGAAGCCCTGGTAAGATGTGAGAGGATCATTGAAGCTGATCCTCTTACAACTACATGAGAAGTTGCCCAAGAATTCAACATCGACCACTCTATGGTCATTTGGCATTTGAAGCAAATTGGAAAGGTAAATTCAACCAGTCCATCCTAAAGGAGATCATTCCTGGGTGTTCATTGGAAGGACTGATGTTGAAGCTGAAACTCCAATACTTTGGCCACCTGATGCGATGAGCTGACTCATTTGAAAAGACCCTGATGCTGGGGGGAATTGGGGGCAGCAGGAGAAGGGGACGACAGAGGATGAGATGGCTGGATGGTATCACCGACTCAGTGGACATGGGTTTGGGTGGACTCCAGCAGTTGGTGATGGACAGGGAGGCCTGGTGTGCTGTGGTTCATGGGGTCACAAAGAGTTGGACATGACTAAGAGAGTGAACTGAACTGAACTAGAAAGGTAAAAAAGCTCAATAAGTGGGTGCCTCATAAGCTAACTGCAAATCAGAAAAATAAATCGTTTTGAAGTATTATCTTCTCTTATTTTATGCAACAACAAAGCATTTCTCTATTGGATTGTAATGCATAACAAAAAATGGATTTTATATGACAGCTCAGGGGTTAGACTGAGAAGAAACTCCAAAGCACTTCCCAAAGCCAAAGCTGTGCCATACAAAGGGTCATGGTCACTGTTCAGTGTGTACTGCTGTCTGATCCACTACAGCATTCTGAATCCCATCGAAACCATTACATCTGAGAAGGAATGCTCGGAAAATCAATTGACACACCAAAAACCTCAATGCCTGCAACTGGCATTGGCCAACAGAAAGGGCGTAATTCTCCTCAACAACAACACCCAACCACACATTGCACAAGCAATGCTTCAAAAGTTGAATGAATTGGGCTATGAAGTTTTGCTTCATCCATCATATTCACCTGACCTCTCACCAACTGACTACCACAAGCATCTGGACAACCTGTTGTAGGGAAAATGCTTCCACAACCAGCAAGATGCAGAAAATGCTTTCCAAGAGTTTATCGAATCATGAAGCACAGATTTTTTTTTTTTTTTTTTTTGCTACAGGAATAAACCAACTTATTTCTCATTGGCAAAAATGTATTTTTTGTAATGATAATTATTTTGATTACTAAATGTGTCTAGCCTAGTTATAATGATTTAAAATTCAAAGTCCAAAACCACTATTACTTTTCACCAATCTAATAAAATGCTCACTTTTTGCAGATGATATTATATGATTTATCAAAATGCTAAAGATGATGCAAAAAAAATTAGAACTAAATATGAATTCAGTAAAGTTTCAGAATGTATAATTAATATAAAAATCTGTTATGTTTTTATATACTAACAATCAAAAATCATAATTAAGACAATTCCATTTACAATCAAATAAATAATAAAAATACCTAGAAGTAAGTCTAAGCAAGGAGGTAAAAACCTGTACTTGGAAAATGATATGACACTGATGAAAGAAACTGAAGATGACATAAACAAATAGAAACATTCTAGGTTCATGGATTAGAAAAATTAATATTGTTAAAAATGAAGGCCATCTACAGACTCAATGCAATCTCTATTAAAATACCAATGTCATTTATCACAGAACTAGAGCAATGATTCTAAAATTTGTATGGAAACAAAAAAGACTCAAAATAGCCAAAACAGACTTGAGAAGGAGAACAAGGCTAGAGGTAGCACACTCCCTGACTTCAGGCTATACTCAAAGCTACAGTAATCAAAACAGATACCGGCACAAAAACCCAACACAGATCAATATAACTTAACAAGGGTCCAGAAATAAACCCATATACTTACAGTCAGTTGATCTATGTTAAAGTAAGCAAGAATATACAGTTAGGAAAAGACAACCTGTTCATTAATTGGTATTGGGAAAACTGGACAATTATATGCAAAAGAATCAAACTGGGGACCTCCATAGTGGTCTAGTAAAGAATCCGCCAACACAAAGGACATAAGTTCAGTCCCTAGTTGGGGAACTAAGATCTCACCTGCCATGGGGCGACTAAGCCCATGTGCCACAACTGAGAAGCCTGCGTGCTGTAACCAAGAGCCCACGCACCACAGTGAAGACCCAGCACAGCCAAAACATAAAGTAAATCATTCTGGATTATCTTCTCACCCCACATACAAAAATAAACTCAGAATGGACGAAAGACTTAAATGTAAGACTTGAAACCATGAAACTCCTACAAGAAAATAAAGATAGTGTGCTCTTTAACACTGATCTTAAATCAATTATTTTTTTGTATATGTATCCTCAGGCAAGATATATAAAAAATAAAAGCAAAAATAAGCAAATATTTGACTACATCAAACTAAAAATAATTTTCACAGTGAAAAAAACTATCAACAAAATTAAAATACAGACTACTGAATGGAAGAACATATTTTCAAATGACATATCTGACAAGGTGTTAATATGTAAAATATACAAGGAACTCATAAACCTCAACATAAAAAAACCTTAATTTTAAAAATGTACAGACGATCTGAATAGATATTTTTCAAAAAAAAAAAGACATATATATAACCAGCAGACATGAAAAGATGCTGAACAATTTTATTCAACTAATCATTCAGTTCAGTTCAGTTCAGTCACTCAGTCGTGTCCGACTCTTTGCAACCCCATGAATCGCAGTATGCCAGGCCTCCCTGTCCATCACCAACTCCCAGAGTTCACTCAGACTCATGTCCATCGAGTCAGTGATGCCATCCAGCCATCTCATCCTCTGTCGTCCCCTTCTCTTCCTGCCCCCAATCCCTCCCAGCATCAGTCTTTTCCAGTGAGTCAACTCTTTGCATGAGGTGGCCAAAGTACTGGAGTTTCAGCTTTAGCATCATTCCTTCCAAAGAAATCTCAGGGCTGATCTCCTTCAGAATGGACTGGTTGGATCTCCTTGCAGTCCAAGGGACTCTCAAGAGTCTTCTCCAACACCACCGTTCAAAAGCATCAATTCTTTGGCACTCAGCCTTCTTCACAGTCCAACTCTCACATCCATACATGACCACAGGAAAAACCATAGCCTTGACTAGACGGACCTTTGTTGGCAAAGTAATGTCTCTGCCTTTGAATATGCTGTCTAGGTTGGTCATAACCTTCCTTCCAAGGAGTAACCATCTTTTAATTTCATGGCCTCAGTCACCATCTGCAGTGATTTTGGAGCCCAAAAAAATAAAGTCTGACAGTGTTTCCACTGTTTCCTCATCTATTTCCCACGAAGTGATGGGAGCGGATGCCATGATCTTCATTTTCTGAATGTTGAGCTTTAAGCCAACTTTTTCACTCTCCACTTTCACTTTCATCAAGAGGCTTTTTAGTTCCTCTTCACTTTCTGCCATAAGGCTGGTGTCATCTGCATATGTGAGGTTATTGATATTTCTCCCGGCAATCTTGATTCCAGCTTGTGTTTCTTTCAGTCCAGCGTTTCTCATGATGTACTCTGCATATAAGTTAAATAAGCAGGGTGACAATATACAGCCTTGACGTACTCCTTTTCCTATTTGGAACCAGTCTGTTGTTCCATGTCCAGTTCTAACTGTTGCTTCCTGACCTGCATACAAAACTAATCATTAGGGAAATGCAAATGAAAACCACAAGGAGCAAATTACCTCACATTTGTCAGAATGACTATTATTAAAAAGATAATAATCAAGAAATATTTGCTAGCATTGTAGAGAAAAGGGAACCCTGCTACATTCTTTGTGGTATTATAAACTGGTGAAGCTACTACAGAAAACAGTATGGAATTTCCTCAGTAAAATGTAAATAGAACTACCATATGATTCAGCAATTTCACTTCTGGATATTTATCTGAAGAAAATAAAAACCCTAATTCAAAAGCATATATGCATGTTAATGTTCAATGCAATATTATTTACAATAGCCAAGACATGGAAGTAACCTCAGTGTCCACCAATATACATATGGATAAAGAAGATGCACACACACACATATATATATGCACACATATACACACACATACATACATATATACCACATTGTACATATAATGCCTTATATATAATAAAATATGACTCAACCATAAAAAAAGAAGGAAATGTTGCCATTTACAACAACGTGAATGGACTTAGGGGGTATTATACCAAGTGAAATAACTCAGAGAAAGACATGTAGAATCTAAAACACAAAACAAACAGAACAAAATGAAAAAAGACTCATAGATACAGAGAACAAATGGGTGGTTACCAGAAGGGAGAGGGTTAGGGTGTGGGGGAAACAGGTATACAGGATTCGGGGTACAAGTCTCCAATTTTACAGTAAATAAGTCAAAATTTATTTGAGTATAAAATGTAGCATAAGGGAAGTGGTCAGTAAAATTATAATAAATTTGCATGTGGACAGATGATTACTAGAATTAAAATGATATTTTCATAACATATGCAATGTCAAGTCACTATGTAATACACCTGGAACTAACATAATAGTGTACATCAACAATATTTCAATTTTTAAAAATGGGCAGAGGATCTGAATAAACATTTTTCTAAAGACATACAAATGGCCAACAGGTATATGAAAAGATGCTCAACATCACTAACCATCAGGGAAATGCAAATCAAAACCACAGGGATATATCCCTTCACATCTGGTAGGTTGACTCCCATCAAAAAGACAAATTACAGTGTTGGCATGGATATGATGAAAAGGAAACCTTGTGCACTGTTGGTAGTAATGTATATTTATGCAGCAAATATGGAAAACAGTTTGAAGTTTCCTCAAAAAATAGAACTACCATATGATCCAGCAATTCCACTTCAAATTCATTTATTTGAAGAAAGTGAAAACACTAACTAAAAAAGATATATACACCTCCATGTTCAATGCAGCATTATTTGTAATAACCAAGACACAGAAATAGCCAAAATCCACCTACAGATGAATGGACAAAGAAAAGGTGGTGTGTATATATACACAGCACAATGTATATACAAATATGTATATGCATACATATATATACATACATGAATATTATTCAGTCATATAAAATGAAATCTTGCCATTAGTGATAACATGTATGGACCTTGAGGTCATTATGCTAAATGAAATAAGTCAGAAAGAAAAAGATAAAACACCCTAAGATTTCACTTATATGTGAAATGTAAAACAAAATTTTAAAAAACAATAAAAATAAAACCAAGCTCATGGATACAGAGTTGGACCATAAGGAAGGCTGAGCACCAGAAAATTGATGCTTTTGAATTGTGGTGCTAGAGAAGATTCTTGAGAGTCCCTTGAACAGCAAGGAGATCAAACCAGTCAATCCTAAAGGAAATTAACCCTGAATATTCATTGGAATGACTGATGCTGAAGCTCCAATATTTTGGCCACCTGATGCGAAGAGCTGACATACTGGAAAAGACCCTGATGCTGGGAAAGATTGAGGGCAGGAGGAGAAGGGGTGACAGAGAATGAGATGGTTGGATGGCATCACTGACTCAATGGACATGGGTTTGAGCAAATTCCGGGAGATAGTGGAGGACAGCAAAGCTAGGCCTGTTGCAGTCTATGGGGTTGCAAAGAGTTGTACACGACTTAGCGACTGAACAACACGGATACAGAGACCAGATTTTGGTTCCCTGAGGTAGGGGGAGGGGCGATGGGTGAAGTGAATGAAGTGGATCAAAAGGTACAAATTTACAGTTATAAAGTGAATAAACCATAGGGATGTAATGCACAGTGACTAGAGTTAACCATACTATATTGTATATTCTAAAGTAGTTAAATACACAGATCTTGAAACTTCTCATCACAAGAAAAAGAATTACTTATAACTGTGTGTGGTAATGGATTTATTGTGGTGGCCATTTCCAATAAATACTAATGTTAAATTTTTCCATTATACACATGAAATCGATATAATTTTATATCAATTATATCTCACTGAAAAAAGTGAGAAGGACCAAAAGGCAGATGAGAATAATGGATGAAATAATGAATGGAAAATGGACTTGAGAAATTCACAAATCATAGCTTCATTCCCCAAATTAATTGTTCTTTAAAAATCCACCTTGCCCCACCCAATGTCAGGAGAAAAATATCATCCTTTCAGTTTGCACAGGAACCTGGGAATGCATTAACAAGATTACGGCACTGCATGATATAACATGTGCACTCCCGCCGTAAGGCCACACTGACAGCACCTCTTTCAGAAGCCAGGGGAAGCAGTCTTGAAATTAGGAAAATTCTGTCCAATAATCACTTCTAAGGATTGATTTGTTGCAGCACATTTGTGCAGCTGAAATTTTAGCAGACACTTATTCTAAGCCTGCAACATGCTCACTTCTTTCAAAATGACACTGCAGTTTCAAATATATCAGAACTCTGTTGTATATCATGTCTGTAGGCTGAGTAATTATACTTTACCAATCAGAAAACCCCATTAATTAGTATAGAATATTTTCAAAGGGAATCCCATAACTCATCCCCAAAGAAAATATTCTTTCTCAGACTTCTCTATACAAAGTATTTTATGTACAAATGAGATTCAGCACATTTTCTACACAGTCCAGGTCAGATGAGAATCTTTGAGTGCTTACACTTTGCTATTTAATTAAAATCCTGCCAATTCAAAGAAAGTAGCACAGTCTCAAGGGAAAGAAAACAAGTGCAGGGTTCCTACTGCAGACTATTCTGACATTCTATCTCCTGTGCCTGTGGTTTGTTATGAGCAATACATTTGCAGAATTACATACCAAGAAATACTATTTTCTGTTTTCTCATTTAATTCTCTGGAGTTATTATGTGCATTTCTTGAAACCTAGCTCCCCTGTGATCTGCCTCTCCTATAGACAAATGTAAGAACCACCAACCCCTGATTTCGTCACTTGCCCCAGAGACTCAAAACCAGCCTTGCCAACATGTAACTAAGCAATTTCTTGTTTATCTTATTTTTCACGCGGTGCAACTTACAAATATCTATTTTTTAAAACTCTCCTCATTTCCTAACATCATTATTCCAACACTACTGAGTGTATCTGAAATACCAGAAAAACATTCCTTTTCCATGGTTCAATTATCAGAAAATTCCAGATTATATATTGGGGGTAGCCAAAAAGTTCATAAACTGAACAAACTTTTTGGCCAAACCAATACTTCAGATGCTGGGTGTCACTTGTTTATAACCACAGAGATTTCCTGGTCCATCACAGACTTTGAAATCCCATTTGCCTTAAGCATGAGCAATAACGTGAGAAGACGCTGCTTTGTGATTCTAAGTGTAGTCATGGGGCTGCCAGATGCACTGGCTCCAGTTCTCTCAATAGCAGTAAATGAATAGCAGTGAACAAAAAGGAGATGGGTGTGACGGTCCAGTTTCTATTCATCCTGGACTGGTGAGTGAAAGAGTGAAAGTGTTAGTCATTCAGTCATATCTGACTCCTTGCAACCCCATGCTGCAGCCCTCCAGGCTCCTCTGTCCATGAAATTCTCTAGTCAAGAGTACTGGAGTGGGGACCCAATCTCTTCTCCAGGGTATCTGCCCCACCCAGGGATCGAACCTGGGTCTACTACATTGCAGGCAGATTCTTTACCATCTGTCTGAGCCACCAGGGAGGCTGCTTAATCAGAATGATTAGGGAACAATGAGCCTCACTCTGTGGACCCTGCTATCTGCACTGGGGGCATCTATTTCTTGCTTCAGGTCTTAAAAGTACTACAAGTTTAGTCTTTGCTTATACTCATATGCAAAGTATTTGGGTGGCCAACACTCAACCAATTAATTTTCTGCAGAAGCTTTGTTTCCATTCATTCCCCATTCAGAAGTATTTATTACCTACTACCTGCCCATTCTAGGCAGTGAGGAAAGAGCAGTAAACAAGACAGGCATGTCCTTCATCCAGTATGTTCTGAAAAACAGAAGCCTCCTGCTGCCCACACTATCGCTGCTGTTAGAATCTTCCCTAATCTGTCATATGTCTACACTCTCTTCCCAGTTAAATTACCAAGGGCATAATTCCTGTCACTGGAAAAGTGACTGGCTTGAAACTCTTCTTTAGAAGGCTTTTGGAATTTTGTGAGCTATGGTGCACACAGATGCTCTCCTTCAGTAAGTCATACAGGCCAGAACACTCTGTATCAATATTTATGCTGTGAGCTCCTTTCCTTCCCCAGCACCCACCAATCTCATGAAGTGTTTCTGTATAAACACTTAAATCAGTTACTACTTTGGGCTTGCTTTCAAGGAGGTTCTAGTGGAGATTCCAGAACTAGGTGATCAAATTTCACTATATGGATAGGCATTCAGGCTTTCCCTAATTTATATAATGAACATCATCCCCATGATTTGGCTATTTCTTCCTCTTCATAGGCCTATGATCAGCAATACTTAAATTAGGATATCAATTTAGGACGGGGAAAGAGTTCTACAAGATACATAACCCTTGCTGTTTTGCCTAATAGACACACACAATTCCTCTCATTTGATATTACAACATAGGACATTGTATTAGTAATTCACACTTTCACATAAAAGGCAGTATATACTTGAAGCTGTTGCTGTTGCTGCTAAGTTGCTTCAGTCGTGTCCAACTCTGTGTGACCCCATAGACAGCAGCCCACTAGGCTCCTCTGTCCCACCTGACTCTTAGTGACCCCATGGACTGAAGCCTACGAGGCTCCTCCATCCATGGGATTTTCCAGGCAAGAGTACTGGAGTGGGGTGCCATTGCCTTCTCCATACTTGAAGCTAGACTACATTAAAATAAAGCTACCAAAGACTTCCCTGGTGGTCCACTGGTTAAGAATCCTCCTGGTAATGCGGGGCACACTGATTCGATCCCTGGTTCCAGAAGATCCCACATGTCTCAGAGCAACTAAGCCCATGGGCCACAACTCCTGAAGTGTGCACGTCACAAGGAAGAGTGGTCCCCACTCATGGCAACTAAAGAAAGCCTCTGTGCAGTAACAAGGACCCACCATAGCCAAAACATATGTAAATAAATAAATCTTTAAAATGTATTTCAAAAAGATCAAACTACTAACATTTTGGTATCCATCTTAATTAACAAAAATTGAAAACAGCCCTACTCTCCATCTAGGGTCAAATGCATGATGTAGATTTCTACAACTGGAAAACTATACAGCAATAAGAATGAACAAACTACAACTACACTCCACAATATGGATAAATTTCACAACCAAAATGTTGAGCAATAGAAACTAGGCCCCAAAGAATACCATAATGAACCCCATTATAGAAAGTTCAAGTGTGCAGAGATAGAACTAATCAATCTAGAGTCTTACGTGTTATAACAGTTGCTACCCATGGTGGGAGACAGGGAGCAGCAACTGGAAGGGTTTCTTGATCTGAAAGCTGGTTGCATAGATGAGCTCTTTTTTTAAAAAACGTATGTATTTCCCTACATGCATTTTATGTCTCAGTAGACAAACCATCATTAAATAATCTACAGAAATTTTTAAATCTGTTTCATGTGAGATAATGATCACTCACAGATGAAAATCATTCACAGATGCAAAAGATTTCTCATAACACTACTCAAATAACTTAGGACATCTGTAGCCATGAAATTAAACCTTTGCTACTGACTAAAAGTCAGTGACTGTGACTACCAAAAGCCTTTATGGTAATAGCCAAGAAAACAGAAAAGTTGGATGGGATGAAAATTAATGGAAAAGTAGAGGCAATTTTCATTGCACCTATACAAAAACTTCAAAATTCATAGATTAACAATTTAAGTAGCTACTAAGTATAAGACTCAGATTATCTACCATACATTACCTATTAATTCTAACATCAAAAATAAATTTGAAGAATGAGATCTTGGCATGAACTATTATAAAAGAATTTCATCAATTTCTACAGCTATAGAATTTCTTCAATTTCTATAGCTAAAAAAAAAAAGAGAGAGAGAGAGAGGTTTCAGAACTTTGTAGATACAAGGAGAAGGACTTTGTAGATACAAGGAGAAGGACTAAAAGAACACAATGAGAGAGAAAGGGATGACACTAGAACAGGTACTGGGAGAGCCCGTGGTCTCTAGCCACACTGCCTGCCACTTGGCTCCTTCCACCAAAGACAATTTCTGTTCCAAATCTCCCTAAGCACTTTCATCTTCCAAAATCATTATGCTGTTTAATGTCAAGTGGCCCCTTTTCACTACATGCATCCCCCACTCCCAGCTACCTGACATTCATTGTAATTTCAAGATCCTACTTGACTTTCTGAAGTTTTTTCCTAACTTGCACATTTCTCCTCTCACTCTGTTAGAATGTATGACTCTCCCTTTCATGCCCACACTCTGCCCCATGCACATTATGATCACACCCCTTTGAGAACACTTACAGGACTTATTTTTATCCTTGCCTTGTTCCCAGACCAGTAAAATGGGAGCCAGCAGGCCTCTCTGACTCATCTTGTATCCGTGTCACTTAGTACAGTGCCCATGTCATCAAGTACACCCCAGACATGGCTGGTGCTCAGCAAATAATTCTTCAGTGAACCTGTCAGATTAGATCAGATCAGATCAGTCGCTCAGTCCTGTCCGACTCTTTGCGACCCCATGAATCACAGCACGCCAGGCCTCCCTGTCCATCACCAACTCCCAGAGTTCACTGAGACTCATGTCCATCGAGTTGGTGATGCCATCCAGCCATCTCATCCTCTGTTGTCCCCTTCTCCTCTTGCCCCCAATCCCTCCCAGCATCAGAGTCTTTTCCAATGAGGCAACTCTTCGCATGAGGTGGCCAAAGTACTGGAGTTTCAGCTTTAGCATCAGTCCTTCCAAAGAAATCTCAGGGCTGATCTCCTTCAGAATGGACTGGTTGCATCTCCTTGCAATCCAAGGGACTCTCAAGACTCTTCTCCAACACCACAGTTCAAAAGCATCAATTCTTCGGCACTCAGCTTTCTTCACAGTCCAACTCTCACATCCATACATGACCACAGGAAAAACCATAGCCTTGACTAGACAAACCTTTGTTGGCAAAGTAACGTCTCTGCTTTTGAATACGCTATCTAGGTTGGTCATAACTTTCCTTCCAAGGAGTAAGCGTCTTTTAATTTCATGGCTGCAGTCACCATCTGTAGTGATTTTGGAGCCCAGAAAAATAAAGTCTGACACTGTTTCCACTGTTTCCCCATCTATTTCCCATGAAGTGATGAACCTGTCATCAGAACACTATTCAACCAAAAATCTAGCCTTATGCTCAAATCAAACCACCATATCAGAGCACATGCATTTAATAGGATTTAGAGGAAAGTTTTAAGAAATTCTGGGTGTTTTAAAATATCATCCCAGAGTTAAACATGTTAATGAGTTCTTTGACACACATCCATCAGTTAAGGATGATGAGTAGAACTGAAACCCCCACAAGAAACAATTTGATGTCACTTGTCACATCAAAATATATAGCTTAAGAGATTTGAAGCATATTGTAGAATACAAAACAGATTTGCGTTCCTGACAGTCCTGGGATGCAGGTTAGAACCAAAAACACCTCATTTGTCTTTCTAATTGAAGCCTGTTTTGCAGTCCCATCCTTCACCCCTACCCATAGACAATCATTTTAATACTGAAGTACAACTGTGTGTTCTGGACAAATGTATAGCGTTGTTTTGTGTCCATGTGTTTTTACTTTACATAAATTATAACTTGTGATGCATGTATATTCATATAGAGAGATACATACATGCACATATACTTAAGTTTCTTTTCCACTCTACTCAGTGCTTTAAGACCCACCCACATCTAACAACATCACTAATTACATAGCACGGAGGGTTGAAGCTAGCACATTCTATTTTCCTGTTACCATCAACCACTTTTTACCATCTCGCAACACCACAAGTAATACTACAATAACAATCCTCAAACATGTTCCCAAGAAAACATATGTAGACATTTCACCAAGATATACACCCAGGAGCAGAACTGCTACATCACATTTTTACACACTTACTTGGACTAAGGGCAGCCTGTGCCCACCTATACTGCCAACATCAGTGCAAAAGGGCATAAGAATGCCTACATATCCACATCACCATCAACACTTGGCAGTACCCAGATT
Source organism: Bos taurus (assembly GCF_002263795.3). NCBI lineage: Eukaryota > Metazoa > Chordata > Mammalia > Artiodactyla > Bovidae > Bos > Bos taurus. Next base: position 3,675,174 of record NC_037333.1, on the reverse strand, counting down.
TAACAGTTTTAGTGAAACATAACTGATGTATAATAAAGTGTGTTTGGAATATTCAATGGCAGAAATTTTAAAATACGTACCTGTGATGGATTCATTTTGATATTTGGCAAAACTAATACAATTATGTAAAGTTTAAAAATAAAATAAAATTAAAAAAAAATATGTATACGTGTGATTCTATATCAAGATAATGAATCACTCTCAATAGTATTCTCATGACCTATTGTTGTCTGATTTTTATTTCATTGATTTCTGCACTGATGATTCTTATTATTTTATCTTATTAGTCCTTGAGTTTCATTTGCTCTTTTTATAGTTCATTAAGTCAAAGTTTTTGCTTGGAGATCTTTTCCTCTAAAATAGGCATGTAGAATGTCAGACTTCATCTTCAGTACTGCTTTAGAAACAACCCACAATTTATGATATCCTGGGTTTCCACTTAAAGTGTATCATTTAGTTTCCAAATATTGGGGGCTCTTCAGATAGCTGTCTGTGATTGATTACTGCTTCTGTTTCATTATGATTAGAGAACATACTTTACATTACTTGAATCTTTTTAAATTTATTGAGACTTGTGTTATGGCCCAGTCTATGTTTTATCTTGATAAATGTTCTATGTGCATTTGAAAAGAATGTATTTTCTCCTGTTGTTAGTTTGAGTGTTCTGTAAAAGCTAATTCGGACTAGTTGGTTGATTAAGCAGTTTAAGTGCTTTAATTCCTTACTGCTTCTCTATTTGTTCTATCACTTGCTGAAAGACATCTTGAAATTTACAACTATAAATTATTGCTCTATTTCTCCTTGCATTTCTGTTTTTGCGTCATGTACTTTGAAATTCTGTTACTGAATGCATAAGTATTCAGGATTGTTATATCCTTTTGATGAAATGACCCCTTTATCATTCACAAAAGATCCTCTTTATTCCTGATGACAGTTTAACCTGAAATCTTTGTCAGACATCAATATAGCAAGTCCAGCTTTCTTTGGATTACTGTGAGCATGGTTTATCTGTCTTTTATACCACTTATATTTAAAGTTATTATTAATAAGATTGAATTAAATCGATTATCTTGCAACTTGTTTTCCATTTGTTCTGGTCTTTGGTTTCTTTTTCTGCCTTCTTTTGGATCAATTGAGTATTTCTTTACAATTCCACTTTGTCTTTTCTCACTGCTGGTGGTTTGTAAGTCATCACTCTGTGTTTTGTTATTTTAGTGATTGCTTGAAGTTTTACAGCATACATCTTTAACTCATCAAGTCTGCCTCCAAGTAATACTGTCCTATTTCATGAATGATACACTTCTATTTCTCTCTTCCTAGGTTTTTGCTTTGTCATCACATACTTTTCTTCTACATGTTATAAACCCCAAGATGCACTATATTACTGTTGCTTTAAATAGTCACTTATACCTTAAAGAGGTTTGGAGAAGAAAGAAAGTCAGATTTACCTACATGCTCACTCTCTCCAGCACCCTTCGTTTATTGGTGTGGCTCTGTTTTCACCTTGTCTCATTTTCCTTCTGCTGCAAAGATTTTCTCTAACATTTTCATACTGCAGGTCTACTATTGGTAAATTATCTCGGTTTTTGTATGTCTGAAAAGGTCTTAGTTCCCATTTCTCAAAAGATATTTTCATTAGCATCTAAATCTATCCTGGCAATATTTTCTTACGGTTTTTAAAGATTTTGCTTCACTTCCTCTAGTTGGAATTATTTCTGATGAGATATCTACTAATTTTATCTTTGTTTCTCTATATATAAGGAGTCTTTTCTATAGGAATATAGTTTATTGATTTTTCTCAAAACATCCAGTTCTTTTAAATGAAGCAAAGTTTTCAAGTACATTTATACAGCAATTTCAAAAACTTCCCTCAAACTAGAAACAAAGATTTTGTTTTCCAACATAGTTGAGTGACTATGAAACAATACGTGTTATATGAGAATCAGGCTCTTTGGGACAGCAAAAAGAAAATGTGATTTACAGATAAAAATTATCATCCAAAGTGGTACAAAAAAATCTTTTTTCCTCTGGCTGTTTTTTAAGATTTTCTCTTTATGATCAATTTTTAAAGATTTGAATTCTGTTATGTCTTGGTATAGTTTTCTTCATATTTCTTGTGCTGGCAGTTGAATGTCTTCTATCTCCTAGACTCAGGGTTTCTTCTGCACTGTGGCCTGGAAACTCTCCCAACTTGGTAAGATGGGGAAATACAGGGTGTCGCCTCTTTGGTTCTCTGTCTCTCAAGGATCATTGTCTTTTGTTTCAAAGTATCTTGAAATGAAGTCTTAAAAATAATTTCCTCATGTTTTGTCTAAATTTTTACTTGTTTCAGGCAAGAGGATAAACCAGTCCCTACCTTGCCATCTAGTTGGAAGCAGAAGTCCCATCTTCATGTTTTATAACAGTGTAATAGCATCTCATTTCAATTTATATTTCTACAATTGTAAATGAAACTTTCCCTTCATATGTATGATGGCCTTTCCATTTCCCTCTCTGTAAATATACTAAGGAGAGGTGGTGACAATATACAGAAGAACTATACAAAAAAGATCTTTAGGACCCATATAATCACAATGGCATGATCACTTACCTAGAGACAGACATGCTGGAATGTGAAGTCAGTGGGCCTTAGGAACGATCACTATGAACAAAGCTGGTGAAACTGATGGAATTCCAGTTGAGCTACTTCAAATCCTAAAAGATGATGCTGTGAAAGTGCTGCACTCAATATGCCAGTGAATTTAGAAAACTCAGCAGTGGCCACAGGACTGGAAAAGGTCAGTTTTCATTCCAATCCCAAAGAATGATAATGCCAAAAAAATGTTCAAACTACCGCACAGTTGTACTCATCGCACACGCTAGCAAAGTTTTGCTCAAAATTCTCCAAGTGAGGCTTCAACAGTACGTGAACCGTGAACTTCCAGATGTTCAAGTTGGACTTAGAAAAGGCAGAGGAACCAGAGATCAAATTACCAACATCCACTGGATCATCGAAAAAGCAAGAGAGTTCCAGAAAATCGTCTACTTTTGCTTTACTGACTATGATGAAGCCTTTGACTGTGTGGATCACAACAAACTGTGGAAAATTCTTCAAGAGATGGGAATACCAGACCACCTGACCTGCCTCCTGAGAAATCTGTAATGAGGTCAAGAAGTAACAGTTAGAACTGGACATAGAACAACAGACTGGTTCCAAATCAGGAAAGAAGTATATTGTCACCCTGCTTATTTAACTTACATGCAGAGTACATCATGTGAAACACCAGGCTAGATGAAGCACAAGCTGGAATCAAGATTGCCAAGAGAAGTACCAAAACCCTCAGATATGCAGATGACACCACCCTTATGGCAGAAAGTGAAGAAGAACTAAAGAGCCTCTTTATGAAAATGAAAGAGGAGAATGAAAAAGTTGGCTTAAAGCTCAACATTCAGAAAACTAAGATCATGGCATCTGGTCCCATCACTTCATGGGAAATAGATGGGGAAACAGTGGGAACAGTGTCAGACTTTATATATTTTAATTTAATTTTATTTTTAAACTTTACATAATTATATTAGTTTTGACAAATATCAAAATGAATCCGCCACAGGTATACATGTGTTCCCCATCCTGAACCCTCCTCCCTCCTCCCTCCCCATACCATCCCTCTGGGTCGTCCCAGTGCACTAGCCCCAAGCATCTAGTATCGTGCATCAAACCTGGACTGGCATCTCGTTTCATACATGATATTTTACATGTTTCAATGACATTCTCCCAAATCTTCCCACCCTCTCCCTCTCCCACAGAGTCCATAAGACTGTTCTATACATCAGTGTCTCTATTGCTGTCTCATACACAGGGTTATTGTTACCACCTTTCTAAATTCCATATATATGTGTTAGTATACTGTATTGGTGTTTTTCTTTCTGGCTTACTTCACTCTGTATAATAGGCTCCAGTTTCATCCGCCTCATTAGAACTGATTCAAATGTATAAGAAATCTATGGTACATATACACAATGGAGTATTACTCAGCCAGACTTTATATTTTGGGGCTCCAAAATCACTGCAGATAGTGATTGCAGCCATGAAATTAAAAGAAGCTTGCTCCTTGGAAGAAAAGCTATGACCAACCTAGACAGCATATTAAAAAGCAAAGACATTACTTTGCCAACAAAGATCCATCTAGTCAAGTCTATGGTTTTTCCAGTAGTTATGTATGGATGTGAGGGTTGGATTATAAAGAAAGCTGAACACTGAAGAATTGATGCTTTTGAACTGTAGGGTTGGAGAAGACTCTTTAGAGTCCCTTGGACTTCAAAGAGATCCAACCAGTCAATCTTAAAGGAAATAAGTCCTGAATATTCATCAGAATGACTGATGCTGAATCTGAAACTCCAATACTTTGGCCACTTGATACAAAGAACCAACTCATTGGAAAAGACCCTGATCCTGGGAAAGACTGAAGGCGGGAAGAGAAGGTGACCACAGAGGATGAGATGGTTGAATGGGATCACTGATGCAATGGACATGAGTTTCAGTAGGCTCTGGGCACTGGTGATGGACAGGGAAGCCTGGCATGTTGCAGTCCATGGGGTCGCAAAGAGTCAGACATGACTGAGAGACTGAACTGAGTACAGTGAAAGGCTTTGGCATAGAAGTCCAAAGTCAACTGGGCCTTATGAACTATCACTACAAAGAAATCTAGTGGAGGTGATGGAATTCCAGCTGTGCTATTTCAAGTCCTAAAGATGATGCTGTTAAAGTGCTGCACTCAATATGCCAGCAAATTTGGAAAACTCTGCAGTGGCCACAGGACTGGAAAGGTCAGTTTTCATTCCAATCCCAAAGAAAGGCAATGCCAAAGAATACTCAAACTACCACACAATTGCACTCATCTCACACGCTAGCAAAGTAATGCTGAGAATTCTCCAAGTGAGGCTTCCACAGTACCTGAACCAAGAACTTCCAGATGTTCAAGCTGGATTTAGAAAAGGCAGAGGAATCAGATATCAAATTGCCAATATCTGTTGGATCATAGAAAAAGTAAGAGAGTTCCAGAAAAACATCTACTTCTGCTTTTTACTGACTATGCCAAAGTCTTTGACTGTGTGGATCACAACAAACTATGGAAAATTCTTAAAAAGACAGAACACAGTTATAAGAGTACAAGTATTTATATTGTTACGAAAGTGAAAAAAGTTCAAGTGAGGATTTAGCAAATAATTTTTGTCACATTTAGGAAGCTTCCTTGTATTCTAACCTTCAAAAATTTATTTTAAACAATTGTTCCATATCAAGTACATTTTCTGAATCAGCTGAGATAATTATTTTTCTCTATTAAATTCTAATGTGGTGAATTACATTGACAGATTTTTTATGTAAAATCAACCCTGCATAACTAAAATAGACCTACTTGATCATTATTCTGATTCACATAAATTGAATTCAGTATTATAAGATTCCCTCTCCTTACTCTTGAGATAAAAAACATTTCCTGTCCTGATCCATTCCTGACCACTAACAACAGGTCAGTTCTCATTCTCTATAGTTTATCAGAAGAATTATAAATGGTATCATATAGCATGTGAACTTTTGAAATTACTGGGTTTTTTTAAACTCAGCATGGGCTTCCCTGGTGGCTCAGAGGTCAAAGCAACTGCCTGCAATGTGGGAGACCTGAGTTCGATCCCTGGGTCAGGAAGATCCCCTGAAGAAGGAAATGTCAACCCACTCCAGTATTCTTGCCTAGAGAATCTCATGGATGGAGGAGCCTGGTCGGCTACAGTACACAGGGTTGCAAAGAGACAGACACGACTAAACGACTTCACTTTCAACGTTCTTAGGGCTTCCCAGGTGGCATTAGTAGTGAAGAACCCACCTGACAATGTAGGAGACATAGAGATGCGGGTTCCATCCCTGGCTCAGGAAGATCCCCTGGAGGAGGGCATGGCAGTCCACTCCAGTATTCTTGCCTGGAAAATCCATGGACTCAGGAGCTTAGTGGGCTACAGTACATAGAGTCGCAAAAGGTCAAACACAACTGAAGTGTCTTAACATATACACACACAATGTTTTTAGAGCCATCCAAGTTTCACATGTGTTAATAGCTTACTCATTTATATTGCTGGGTAGTATTCCATAATATGGATGTACCATAGTAATTGTGGGGTTTTTTTTCACCTTTTGGATGGTTTCTAGATTAGGGCTCTTATGAATAAAACTGCTATCAACATTTGTGTACAGCTTTGGAGAAATGTCTATTTAGTTCTTTGGCCCAGAGAGATGGTACGGGGAGGGAGAAGGGAGGAAGGTTCAGGATGGGGAACACGTGTATACCTGTGGCAGTTTCATGTTGATATATGGCAAAACAAATACAATATTGTAAAGTTAAAAAATAAAATAAAATAATATATAAAAAAATGTGTGTACAAAGTCCTGCATTAAAATAAATCTATTTCTCTACAATAAATTCTCAAGAGTACAACTCCTGGTCTCATGGCAAATCCATTTTTAGTTTTGAAAATAACTGCCTAACTATTTTCCAGCATGACAGTACCATTTTACATATCTCCCTGCAATGTATCTGTGATGCAGTTTCTCCATATCTTTGTCAGCATTCGTATTATCACTATTTTTTATTTCCATCTTTCTAATAGATGTATAGGGATATCTCACTGTAGCTTTACTTTTCATTGCTCTATTGACTAGGGATGCTGTTGAATACCTTTTCTCTTGCTGACTTGCCATTTGTATATCCTCACTGGTGAAATGACTGTATATGGTCTTTTGCCATTTCCTACATAGACTGTTTACCTTAATATTGGCTTTTGAGAGTTCAGCAGACTTTAGATCTTTTCTAGGTATGTGACTTAGAAACATTTCGTCCCAGTCTGTAATCTTTCTTTTCATCCATTTAATCTGTCTTTTCATTCTTTTAACAGGGTCACTCACAGAGTAAAAGTTTTTAATTTTAATAAGGCATAATTTGTCAATTTTTCTTTTAGAACTATATTTTTGGTATCTAGTCTAAAAACTCTCTGCCTACTTCTAGGTCTTGAATATTTTTCCTATAGTCTGTTTTAGAAGTTTTATAATTCACATTTTAAGTCCATGATTAAAGGTCCATACACCTTTCATGCATGATGTGCTGTTTAAATCAAGACTGATTTTTGATAGTTGTTGTCCAATTATCTATTGGCTTTTTAACTTGATCTTTTATCTGGCAAACTTACTGAACTTTTATTAGTAATAATAGGTTGTTGTTAATTTTAGTGCTTTCTCTATGCAATATTAGAATCTCCAAATAAGAAGTTTTACCTCTGCCAATATTACATAAGTTATAATTTTTTTTCTTGTAGTGTTAACCAGGACTTCTCACTGTAAATTAAACTGCTACAATGAAACTTAGCAGCTTTTTTTTATCTCTGACTCTAGAGAGATAACATCTGAGTTTCTCCATTAAATGTAACATTTGCTCTAAGATTGTGATAAATAACTTTTACCACAGAATGGAAGCTCCATTTTATTCCTAACTTATGTTTAAACTTACGTTTAAAAATTCATTTTAAATAACTGTTGCACTATATCAAATATATTTTCTGTATCATCTCAGATATTTTCCTCTATTGATATTTTAATGTAGTGAATTATACTGATAGATATTCTGATATAAAATCATCCATGCATAACTCACAAAGCCTACTTTATCATGTATTCTGGCTCAAACAGTTGGATTCAGTTCGCTAATATTTTATTTAAGATTTTTTGCCTCTAATGCCAGAAGCAAAAGGTAGACCCTTCTAATACCATAATACCATAAGCAAAAGATCTTAAATAAAATATTAGCCAACTATGCAAGAAGCATACTCTTGTCTGGTTTGGGAATCGTGATTTCATTTGCCTCATAAACAGTAAGGTGAGCAACTTAGCTTCTTTTTTATTTCCTAGAATAGCCTAAGAAAAAACTGCTCGTAGTTGAAAAATCATCAGCACTCATCTGTAAAATATCATATGAAGTAGCTTACATGTGAAATCTGGAAAAAAATGGTAACAATGGGCTTATTTACAAAACAGAACTAGATCACGGATAAAGAAAACCTTACGGTTACCAGTGGGGAAAGGGGGGATAAGATGGGAGATTAGGATTGACATTTACACACATACATACATACATAAAGCAGATAACTAATAAGAACCTGCTGTGCAGCACAGAAAGCTCTGCTCAATATTCTGTAATGATCTTTAAGGGAGAAGAATATTAAAAAGATGGATATATGTACACGTATATACTGATTCCCTTTGCTATACAGCAGAAACTAACACAACATTGTATACTTGAATAAAATATTTAAACATTGGGTTTGAGGTATTTTGATTTTAATTTTACTTAACTCTTACTGATCAACCCAAGTCTCTTTTTTCCTTTTGGCCAATTTTGATGACACTGTTTTCTGCAAGAATCTTCCTTGGATTCAGTCTGTTATTCAACATGATAGATCCATGTGAAAGTCAATCCTTCTAGGTCACCACATAGACTACAGAAAGTATAAGCAAAATTTGTCCCCATTTACTCTGCCAAGACTCTAGGAGCATCATCAGGGAATCCCAAGGGTTCTGAATGGATCAGGAATGCCCCTAAAGACATTCAGGGTCTTGCTGGTCTTTAGCTGTTAAAACATATAGCTAATTGGCTACAAACAGGACATCTGATTTTATACAACTGTTCTAATGTAGATTGTTCAATGTTTTATTTACCTACTTAGATTTAATTTCTAAATCTCTTGCCTATGCTCCGCAACTTGCTTGTCCTGGCTGACTTAATATTGACCTTTTCTTAGTTTACTTTACATAAGTAAACTAAGATTAGGTATTGCTAACAATTAATAATTTTTTCTACACTCTTAAAATATCTTCTGTCCCTAATTTTATCTGGAGAGTATCTATTTAACAAGCTTCAAAAGGTCCCAATTGGAAAAGGTATAGAATTTAGGTGTGATTACCTTCAATTCTTTTTTTTTTTTTAACTTTACAATATTGTATTGGTTTTGCCAAATAGCGAAATGAATCTGCCACAGGTATACATGTGTTCCCCATCCTGAACACTCCTCCCTTCTCCCTCCCCATACCATCCCTCTGGGTTGTCCCAGTGCACCAGCCCCAAGCATCCAGTACTCTGTGGGAGAGGGAGAGGACGGGATGATTTGGGAGAATGGCATTGAAATATGTATAATATCATATATGGAATGAGTCGCCAGTCCAGGTTCGATGCACAATACCTTCAATTCTTATGTCTGCCCTGATCATTGCCTTTCCTCCAACTCTAGTCACTTATCTACAAAAAAAAAAATTAAAGGAATAGTATTCTTCAAAAGAAATTACTTCTCTTCAAATTCTCATTTAATTTTTTTTTTTGTAGAATAATTGACTAGTACAGCAATTTGAGTGCCCACTACTTTTGATATTACTGTAAGTTATAATTAATTTTTCAGTTCAGTTACTCAGTTGTGTTCAACTCGTTATGACCCATGGACTGCAGCACTTCAGGCTTTCCTGTCCTTCACCAACTCCCAGACCTTGCACAAACTCATGTCCATCAAGTCGGTGATGCCATCCAACCATCTCATCCTGTGTTGTCCCCTTCTCCTGCCTTCAATCTTTCCCAGCATCAGGGTCTTTTCCAATGAGTCAGTTCTTCACATCAGGTGACAAAAATATTGGAGTTTAAGCCTCAGCATCAATCTTTCCAATAAATATTCAGGACTGATTTCCTTTAGGCTTGATCTCCTTGCAGTCTGAGGGACTCTGAAGAGTCTTCTCCAACACCACAGTTCAAAAGCATCAATTCTTTGGCATTTAGCTTTCTTTATGGTCCAACTCTCACATCCATACATGACTACTGGAAAAACCATAGCCTTGACTAGCTGGACCTTTGTTGGCAAATAATATCTCTGGTTTTAAATATGCTGTCTAGGTTGGCCATAGCTTTTCTTCCAAGGAGCAAGCATCTTTTAATTTCATGGCTGCAGTCACCATCTGCAGTGATTTTGGAGCTCAAAAATATAAAGTCTGTCACTGTTTCCATTGTTTCCCCATCTATTTCCCATGAAGTGATGGGACCAGATGCCATGATCTTAGTTTTCTGAATGTTGAGCTTTAAGCCAACTTTTTCACTCTCCTCTTTCATTTTCATAAAGAGGCTCTTCAGTTTCTCTTGACTTTCTGCCATAAGGGTTGTGTCATCTGCATATCTGAGGCTATTGATATTTCTCCCAACAACCTTGACTCCAGTTTGTGCTTCCTTACAGTAAAATTTTCATGAGTTTTAGCTGTGAGATTAAATACATTTTATCCAGTTTTCTTATAGCTTTTTTTAAGAAACAATTCTCTATTACTTCTAGAAATTATATCAAGAATTTGAATATAAAATTTTTCTATCACTGAATCAAATGAAAGTGTTAGTCACTCAGTTGTTAGTCACTCAGTCCAACTCTTTGTTACCTCATGGACTGTAGCCCACCATGCTCCTCTATCCATGGAATTCTCCAGGCCAAGAATACTGGAATGGGTTGCCATTTCCTTCACCAGGGGATCTTCCCAACCCAGGGATCAAACACAGGTTTCCCACATTGCAGGCAGATTCTTTACTGTCTGAGTCACAAGGGACCCAAATTTGTATTTGTATTTATATATCACATCATATTTGTATTTATGTATTTCCTCAGTGACATATGCTATCTCATTTTACATGAAATATATGTATGTGTTCAATAAAACAATTTCAATATATATTTCTAAAAATAAAACAAATAAATAGTATTATTTAAATAGCACCTTATCTAAGTCAATTTCAATGCATTGCTGCTGCTAAGTTGCTTCAGTCGTGTCCAACTCTGTGCGACCCCATAGACAGCAGCCCACCAGGCTCCCCCATCCCTGGGATTCTCCAGGCAAGAACACTGGAGTGGGTTGCCATTTCCTTCTCCAATGCATGAAAGTGAAAAGTGAAAGTGAAGTCACTCAGTCGTGTCCAACTCTTCACGACCCCATGGACTGCAGCCTACCAGGTTCCTCCATCCATGGGATTTTCTAGGCAAGAGTACTGGAGTGGGGTGCCATTGCCTTCTCGCATTATCAAACTGCACCAAACTCATAGCAACATGGTAAAATTCTCCTGACTGACACTCAATACACTGGTTTACTCAGAAAACAAAGAAATGGTAACTGAAACAAAAGGAATCTGCAGCTGAGTACAGAAAGAAATAAACTGAGGTTCTTGTGATCTTTTGTTTTCTGTTCTGTGACTGCCTAAATAAAGTTTACTTGAATAGACATTAAGAAAGAAATTGACTTGAAATAGATAACATCATCCATCGATTCAAAATTTTAAAATATTGCTTACCCTCAATCAATAAAATATATTATAAAATGTTCAATGTTACTGATAATCATTCATAATTTTTTTTAATATCTACTATTGGTAGGTACTGTTCTCGATTTTAGAAATTCAAAGACAAGCACATCATTGTTCCTGCCTTCAATGATCTTAAATGTTGATTACGAAAAGAGGCTAAGCAATAAATATTTTTGATAGTGTGCTATGTGTCTAAAATAGAGTGGAGTGACAAAGCATCTGCAAATTTACATCTTTATGGAAATCACAAATTTAAGATACTCAGAACTGGACAGCTATGTATCTTAAAATAGTATTAGTTGCTCAGTCATGTCTGACTCTTTGAGACCCCATTGACTGTAGTAGCCCACCAGGCTCCTCTGTCCATGGGGATTCTCCAGGCAAGAATACTGGAGTGGGTTGTCATGCCCTTCTCCAGGGGATCTTCACAATCCAGGGATCAAACCTGGGCCTTCCGCATCGCAGGCAGATTCTTTACCATCTGAGCCACCAGGGAAGCTGTTATGTATCTTAATAACTTGGCAAAAACTGTCCAGAGAATTTTTCTCCTATCACTGATGCAAAAAACAAGAGCAAGGGGTGGCAGTTCAAGGTAGTGGTATAGGATTTTCCTAAAGTCACCTCATGCTACAGACACACTAAATCTACAGTTATATGTCAAACAATATAGTTTTCAGCTCCTAGTTGAACTAGTTGAACAGCTCCTTCACAACAGACACTAAAAGAGCCACATCAATATGAGTAGATGAGGCAGAGACCTAATCTTGCAAATCGCTGCCCGCCCGCCAAGTCTAGCAACGCCTGGTTGGGAGGAGTCTCACTATTCTGAGCTTTCTCCCTGAGCAGTGATGGGTTCATGTCCCACAGCAGGACCCCCAGCCTTTGGGACATGCAACAGAGAAACAAGCCCTCAGAACATCTGGCTCAGAGAACCACATGGCTCATACCCAGGGGACCGGAAGGGCCATAGGGAATTTTGTCACTTTCCTTTAAGGGCTCTCATTTGCCCCAGGGACCAGTACAGAAACAGCAACATGAAAAGTACCTAAACTATACAAGAAAAAGGTACCCTTGCTAATCTTGAAATCATCTGTCAGAGGGCAGGGATCTGCTTGGACTCTGGACTGAGGCCACTTTGCACCCTGTCTCCACTGTGACCATGTAGGTGGGCATGCCCCCAACCGCATGCTCTGCATGGCTACAGAATGCAAGGGGGTGTGCCCCCATCCTGGCTCACCGCAGCCCCACAAACACCAGGAGGGGCATCTGGCCCTGCACCCTTCCTCTGCCTGTGAAAACTGACAGGCACACCTGGATCTGCCCTCTTCCACTGCCTCACTAAAGTCAGCAGGTTCAGTGCAGACAAGGACTGCCCCTTAAAGTGCTGCTTCTGGGGGCTTATGTCCTGGGTCCCACAGAACTGCAACAACCAGAGAAGACAGTTCTTGGCAGGCCACCACCACAAGAACTACAAAGACACCAACTGAAACGCTGCCCAGTCTTTCTGTGAAAGAGCCTCTGTACTTATCCTGGAACTCAGCCTCAGGCGCTGGCCACACATCTGAGCTGCTCTCAGGGAACAGAGGCAGCAGGCCACCATCTTTGCAAACTCCCTCAGCCTCCCCACAGTTCACTGATATTGACCAGAAAGGAGCTTTATATTGTACACTCATCTGAAGCCCCAATTTCTGTAATCTCACCCAGGGTACATGTCCAGATTGCCTGGTCTGGAGGTCAGCAGGGCTAATGATTATAGTCCCACAGGACCATACATATTTAGCTACTCTAAAAGCTGCTGTCCGAGAGTTTGGCTTCCAATTAGCCTAAACCTATGTGCTAACTGATATTTCTCCCTTTGAAACACTGACAGAGCTTGGTACACTCTTAACAACTGGCAACTATCAAGAATAAACCAGGCTACTTAGACAATCACAAAGATTCACTTGATAGCCAATAGCTCATTCAAGATTGAAAGGTAAGTTCATCTTCTACATAGACCACTCCTCAAGACAGAGGCAGGGAGGAGTTTTACCTAATACATGGAAGCAAACACAGTATCAAAAGAAACAAGGAAACAGAGAAATACATTCCAAATGAAAAAACAAGATAAAACTTCATTAAAAAAAAAAAAAAACTTCAAACCTGCTCAAAATCCTCAAGCTAGTCTTCATCAGTATGTGAACCGAGAACTTCCAAATGTACAAGCTGAATTTAGAAAAGTCAGAAGAATCAAGGATCAAACTGCCAAGATCCACTGGATCATAGAAAAAACAAAAGAATTCCAGAAAAACATCTACTTCTGCTTCATTGACTATGCTAAAGCCTTTGACTATGTCGATCATAACAAACTGTAGAAAATTCTTCAAAAGAGATGGGGAATATCAGATCATTTTACCTGTCTCCTGATAAACCTGTATGCAGGACAAGAAGCAATAGTAGAATCAGACATGGAACAATGGACTGGTTCAAAAATGGGAAAGGAGTATAACAAGCTTGTATACTGTCACAGTATTTATGTAATGTCTATGTAGAGCGCCTTATGTGAAATGCTGGGCTGGATGAATCACAAGCTTGAATCAAGATCACTGGAAGAAATATCAACAACCTCAGATATGAAGAGAATACCACTCTAACAGCAAAAAGTGAAGAGGAATGAAAGAGCCTCTTGAAGAGGGTGAAAGAGGAGAGAGAAAAAGCTGGCTTAAAACTCAGCAGTCAAAAAATGAAGATCGTGGCATCTGGTCCCATCATTTCATGACAAACAGAAGGGGAAAAAGTGGAAACAGTGACAGATTTTCTTTCCTTGGGCTCCAAAATCACTGCAGACAGTGACTGCAGCCACAAAATTAAAAGACGCTCCTTGAGGGAAAAAAAAACTATGATGAATCTAGTCAGCATTATTAAAAAGCAGAGACATCACTTTGCTGACAAAGATGCATGTAGTCAAAGCTATGGTTTTTCCAGTAATCATATACGGATTTGAGATTTGGACCATAAGGAAGGGTTAGCACTGAGGAAATGATTCTTTCAAGTTGTGGTGCTGGAGAAGACTCTTGAAGGTCCCTTGAACAGCAAGGAGATCAAACCAGTCAATCCTAAAGGAAATCAACCCTGAATATTCATTGGAAGGACTGGTGCTGAAGCTCCAATACTTTGGCCACCTGATGTGAAAAGCTGACTCATTGGAAAAGATCGTGATGCCGGGAAAGATTGAGGGCAGGAGAAGGGGACAATAGAAGATGAGATGGTTGGATGGCATCATTGACTCAATGGACATGAATTTAAGAAAACTCTGGGAGATAGTGAAGGACAAGGAAGCCTGATGTGCTGTATCCCATGAGATTGCAAAGAGTCAGAAATGACTTAGGGACTAAACAACAACAACACCTTAATAAAAGGAAGATACATGCTCAAAATAGGGATCACAAAGATGCTCACTGACCTTGCGAGAAGAATACATGAAGACAGTGAGAACTTCAACAAAGAGAAAATATGAGAAATTGTCAAACAGACATCACAGAGGTGAAGAATACGATAAGTGAACTGAAAAGTACACCAGAAGGCTTCAACGGTGAAGCAAAAAAAGGATCAGCTATCTACAATACAGAAGCGGAAGGCATCTAAACAGAAGGGGAAAAGAAAAAGAAAAGAAAGCAAAGATAGCTTGAGCGACCTATGTTAATTGTTAATCAATCAGATTAACATGGATATTATAAGAATTCCAGAAGAAGAGAGAGAGAAGGGGACAGAAATTTTTTTGAAGAAATAATGGCAAAAACTTTCCTAACATGGGAAAGAAGACAAATATCCAGATCCACAAGGCTTGGAGAATTCCAAACAAGGTGAACCCAAAAAGATTGACCCTAAGATATATTATAATTAAAATTTCAAAAGTTAAAGACATGGAGAGAATCTTAAAAGCAAAAAGAGAAAAAAAAAGTGCTCTTTTTAAGGAAATCTCCATAACACTATTAACAGATTTTTCAGAGATAATTTGAAGGCCAGAAAGGATTGGCATGACATAAAGTGTTGAAAGAAAAAAATTCCAACGAAGGATACACTACCTAGTCAGATTATAATTCAGAACTGAAGGAAAAATAGGATTTCCCAGATAAGCAAAAGTTAAGTGTTCATCACCACTAAATCAGCCAAACAAGAAATGTTAAAGGAATTTTTTTAAGCAGAAAATAAAGGGCATTAGTTAGTAATTAATTTATTATTTTAATTAATTAAAACATGAATATAAATTTTACTGGTAATGATAAATATATAGAAAAAGTAGTGGATAAATCACTTATAAAGCCAGTGTGAAGGTTAAAAGGAAAAACGTAGTAAAAATAACTATAATAATGACTTAAAGAATACACAAAATAAAAAGATGTAAAATGTGATATCAAAAATATGAAAAATGAGTAGGGAGAGTAAAAATGTAGATTTCTATAATGTTTTTAAACTTCAGTTGCTATCAAGTTAACGAATGCTTTATGGGCTCTTATATATGAGCCTCATGGTAACCAGAAAGCACATACAATAGAGACACCAAAGATAATAAGAAATATAATACTAATAAGGAAAGTCACCAAATTATAAGGGAAGAGGGAAAAGTAAGAAAAGGAGAGGAACTATAAAACAGCCAGAAAATTAACAAAATGACAATAAGTACATATCTATCAATAATTACTTTAAGAAAGAAAGAGAAGTCGTGTCCAACTCTGCGACCCCATGGACTGTAGCCTACCAGGCTCCTCTATCCATGGAATTTTCTAGGCAAGAGTATTGGAGTGGGTTGCCATTTCCTTCTCCAGGGGATCTTCCCAATCCAATCGAATCTGGATCACCCACATTGTGGGCAGACTCTTTACTGTCTGAGCCACCAGGGAATCCTTAATAATTGCTTCAATTGCTTTAAATATAAATACACTAGATTCTCCAACCAAAATATATATTATTGGCTGAAAAAAAATGACCCATCTATATATCTATATGCTTCCTGTAAGAGACTTACTTCGGATGTAAGGATACAGACAGATTGAAAAGGAAGGATGGAAAATGATGCTCCATGCAAATGGAAACCAAAAGAAAAGTGATATGCTATACCCATATCAGGAAAATAGACTTTAACAAAAAAAATTTTTTAAGTCTTTACATTATAATAAAGTAGTCAATCCAACAAGAGAACATAATATTTGTCAATATTTATGTACCCAATATAGGAGTACCTAAATACATAAACTGGCGTGCTGCAGTACATGGGGTCACAAAGAGTCGGACAGGACTGGACAACTGAATAAAAACAAAATATATAAAGTGGGCTTCCCTGGTGGCTCAGTGGTAATGAATCTGTATGATTAAAAAAAAACAAACAAAAAAAACTCTAAACAAGTGGGCATAGAGGAAACGTACCAATAGCCAAAGCAATCTTGGGAAAGAAGAACAAATCTGGAGTAATCATGTTCCTTGATTTCAAACTATTTAACAAGTTATATCCATCAAAAAGTATGGTATTCACATAAAAACAGACACATAGATCAGTGGGACAGAATAGAAAGCCCAGAAATAAAACCACGCATAAATGGTTAATTGATTTACAACTAAGGAGATAAGAATATGCAACTGGTAAAAGATAGCCTTTTCAGTAAACAGCGCTGGGAAACTGGACAGTCATATGTAAAAGAATGAAGCCAGATTATCATCCTACAGCATACAGAAAAATTAACTGAATTAAAGACTTGAACATAAGACCTGAAACATAAAGTTTCTAGAAGAAAACATACATGGTAAGTAAACTCCTTGACATTGATCTTAATGATAATTTTCTGGATCTGACTCCAAAAGGAAAAGCGACAAAGTGCAAATGAACCAGTGGGACCACATCAAACTAAAAAGCTTTTGCTATGCAAAGAAAACCGTCAGCCAAATGAAATAGTAATCCATTCAGTGCGAGAAAACATTTGCAAATCACATATACAACAGTTAATATCCAAAATATATTTTTAAAAACTCATACAATTCTACAGCACAAAATCAATGTGTTTAAAAAATAAACAGAGGATTTGAACAGATATAGTTTCCAAGGACATATGGATGGCCAAAAGACACATGAAAAGATGCTCAGCATCACTAATCATTGGGGGAAGGGGAGGGTGAGACAAATTGGGAGAGTAGGATTGACATATATTCATTACCATGAGTAAAACAGAGAGCTAATGGGAAGCTGCTATACAGCACAGGGAACTAAGCTCAGTGTTCTGTAATGACCTACAAGGCTGGGATGATAGTGTGAAAGGGAAGTTCAAGAGAGAGGGAATAAATATATTTATACATGCAGCTGATTAACTTAATTGTACAGCAGCAATGAACATAATATTGTCAAGCGATTATACTCCAATAAAAAATCACTAATGCGAAGTGCAAATCAAATGCAAAGTGCAAACAAGTTATCATCTCATATTTGTCAAAATAATTATTATCAGAAAGACAAGAAACAACAAGTGTTGGTGAGGACGTGGAGGAAGGGAACTTCTGTGCACCACTGGGGAAATATAAATTGGTGCAACCACTATGGAAACTAGTACATAGATCCCTCAAAAAAGGAAAAACAAAGCTATAATATGACTGACTAATTTCACTTTTGGAGAAGGAAATGGCAACCCACTCCAGTGTTCTTGCCTGGAGAATCCCAGGGGCGGGAGAGGCTGGTGGGCTGACGTCTATGGGGTCACACAGAGTCGGGACACGACTGAAGTGACTTAGCAGTAGCAATTTCACTTTTAGGTATTTTTCTGAAGAAAACAAAAACATTAATTTAAAAAGATATATGAACTCTTATGTTCATTGCAGCATTATTTACAATGATATGGAACAACTTAAGTATATATTAATAGATGAATGGACAAATAAGTTGTAATATCTACATACACACATACATGCGTGCATGCACATGCACACATACACACACGATGGAATATTACTCAGCCATAATAAAGGAAATCTTACCATTTCCAACAACATAAATGGACCTAGAAGGTTTATCTTTAGTGAAATAAGCAGGACAGAGAACTACATAGGCCACATGCTTTTATTTTCACATAAACTCTAAAAATCAGAGCAAACAAAATGAAATGAAAACAGACCCACAGACACAGAGAACAAAAGGGTGGTTGCGGTGGGGAGGGTGGTTGGGGGTGCTTTAAATGGTTGAAGCTCAACAAGTACAGACTTCAGTAAGTCAGGGGGATGTAACCTACACCATGGTGACTATAGCAAAACATATCGCAGTATTTTTTGAAAGTTGCCAAGAGAATACATCTTGAAAGTTCTGATCACGAGAAAAACAATTTTTTGTAACTTTTGTAGTGATAGATGGTAACTAGACTTATCACTGTGATCATTTCATAGTGTATTAAAATAACTAATCTGAAACTAATATGTCAATTCTATCTCAACTTTTTTAAAAACATGAGTATGGTCCACATGCAAATCGGCTATTGAGGAGCCTTAAATACACAGATATGTATCTAGTTAGGAGCCCCGACTCCTGGGGTTACTAGAACTCAGCAATAAAACGGAAAAACTGCAATAAATCCTGCTGAACACCTCTGAAAACTCTATCAAAATCATGGGTGTTCATTCACGTAAATTGCCAAGGTGATGATGCATGTGAAAAATAATAGCATTTCCTATACACAGTAATAAGGAAATCAGAATTGCTATGCCGAAATATGGAAGAAAGACGAGGTCACTGGGCTGTGGGAGAGCCTGTCTGCTGAGGCCTGAGGTTCATCACTGTCCCCTGGCCCAAGCTTGGCCTTTCTGGGGCACCTTGAGAGAGGATTACCACTAACCTTCGTCACTAACTCTGTTAGTCAGGGTTTTCCAGAGAAACCGATCAAGAGGACACATATTCACATAGGACAGAAAGATTTAAGGAATTAACTCATGAAATTGTGGGAGCAGACAAGTTCCAAATTCACATGGCAAGCCAGAAGGCTGGAAATTCAGGTAAAAATTGATGCTGGAGTCTTGAATCTGAATTCCATAGAGAAGCAGACTTTCTGCCTTTCAGATAGGGTTTCTATACTATAACCTTGAGGAGAATTTCTTCTACTTTGGGAAACGTCAGTCTTTGTTCTGTTGTGCTGTGCTGTGCTTAGTCGCTCAATCATGTTCAACTCTTTACAACCCCGTGGACTGTAGCCTGTCCTTGGGATTCTCCAGGCAAGAATACTGGAGTGGGTTGTCATGGCCTCCTCCAGGGGATCTTCCCAACCCAGGGATTGAAGCCAGGTCTCCTGCATTGCAGGCAGATGCTTTACCAGCTGAGCTACCGGGAAAGCCCATTTGGTCTGTTAAGGCCTTCACCTGATTCGGTAAGTTTCACCCACATTATGGAGGATAATCTAGCTTACTCAAGTCTGCCGATTCAAATGTTAATTATATCTAAAAATTGTCTCCACGGTAATATCTAAACTGGCATTTGACCAACACTGGACAGCACAGCCTAGTCAAGTTGACACATAACTGATCATCATGGTCGCTCACACATCTGGTTCATATATTTGGTGTTTCTTGGAGGCTCTGGCTACATAGATCTCTAAGGTACAGAATAGCTTTACAGTATTTTGTAAGTTCTGCAAATGTATCTCCTTTTTTAAGGGGAAAATTTTGTTTTTTCTTTAAACACAGATCTGATATTTAGCTGGTATTCACTCATACTTCGTATCATTTTGTTAACTGTTGCTAACAGGTGTTAATTCATTGGAATACCCACCCTGTCTTACTAGGTATTAACACAATATGTTAACATTTAGGTTTTTTTTTTCTTTTAAAATGGTTCATTTCTTGCAGAAATAAACCCTTGCCCTAAAGCCAATTATTTTTTGACAAAGGAGGCATGAATACAAAATGGGAAGAAGGCAGTCTCTTCAGCAAGTGGTTCTGGGAAAGTTGAACAGCTGCCTCTAAAGCAATGAAGTTAGAACACATCCTCACACCATGCACAAAAACAAACTCCAAATGACTTGAAGACTTAAACATAAGACAGGACCTCATAAAACTTTTAGAAGGGAGCATAGGCAAAACACAATCTGACATAAATCATACCAATGTTTTCTTAGGTCATAGAAATAAAAACAAAAATAAACAATTGGAACCTAATCAAACTTACAAGCTTTTGCACAGCAAAGGAAACCATTAAAAAAGTGAAAAGACAACCTATGGAATGGGAGAAAATGTTTGCAAATAATGCTACCAACAAGGACTTAATCTCCAAAATATACAAACAGCTTATACAACTCAACAACAAAAAACAAACAACCCAAACAAAAAGACAGATCTAGATAGACATTTCTCCAAAGAAGACACATAGATGGCCAGTAGGCACATGAAAGATACTTATCATTACTATTATTAGAGAAATGCAAATCACAATTACAATGAGGTACCACCTCACACCACTCAGAATGGCCATCATTAAAATGTCTACAACTAGTGAATGCTGGGAAAGATGTGAAGAAAAGAGAACCCTTCTACACTGTTGGTGGGAATGTAAGTTGGTGCAGCCACTATGAAAAACAGTATGGAAGTTCCTCAGAAAACTAAAAATAAAATTACCATATGATCCAGCAATCCCAGTCCTGGGCATACACCTGGACAGAACCATAATTCAAAAAGCTATATGCACCCCTTTGTTCATGGCAGCCCTATTCACAATAGCCAAGACATGGAAACAACTTAGATGTCCATCGACAGATGAATGGATGCAGAATATGTGGTACACATATACAGTGGAATATGACTCAGCCATAAAAAATAATGCCATCTGCCACATCATAGATGCAACTGGAGATTATCATACTAAGTCAAAAATGGAAAGACAAATATAATATCACTTACATGTAGAATCCAAAACATGGCACAAATGAACCTGTCTACAAAGCAGAAACAGAGTCACAGACACAAAGAACGGACTTCTGGTTGCCAAGGGGAAGGAGGTAGGGAGGGGAGGTTAACATGTAAAATACTATATATAGGACAAATAAAAAACAAGGCCCTACTGCATTGCACAGGGAATTCTATTCAATATCCTGTGATAAACCATAACAGAAAAGAGTATATTTAAAATGTCTAAACGAAAGTAAGCTACAAAATAATAAAACTTTCAATTGCTTAAACTGTCATTAAAGTGTAGAGTTTTAGGCTGTCCTCTAATGCGAGAGTAAAGAAGCTTTGACATACACATAAGTATTGGATTTACAGTAAATTTCCACTTATATGAATAGCATTTATTTGATTGTTCTGGCTTTTTTGATTGAATTCCTTTTACTTAGAATATATTTTTAATCGGGGGTGGGGGGAGGAAGTCCATATATTATAAGAACTTGAAGGGAATAAATAAGATATAGAAGCAGATAAATTGAGAAATATTTCCAAATAAAAGAAATTAGATGGTAAAACAGAAAGACAGACAATAAAAGAGGTTGCAAAAATCAATGACATAGCTCTGAATTCTCTGGAAATTCTATTAACACTTTGAAATACCATAGCAATCATTCTTAAGTGTCACAATTTCTGTAAAGAGCAGTATTTTGGAGACTTGTCAGACTGGGTAATATTTCTAAACAAGATTAGAAAATCCTCAGACTATCAGAAGTATAAAAAGAATATAATAATGACCAGGTTCTTGTCAACAGGATGAAATACCAGTCAGCAAGATTTGTTGTTCTTTTTGCATACTGCTCTAAGTATCATGTGTGCATGTATTTTTAGGTCACACCACACAGATTGTGGGATCTTAGTTCTCTGACCAAGGAGGAACCTGGCCCTCTAACAGTGGAAACATAGAATCCTAACCACTGGACTGCCAGGGAATCCCCCTGAATATTATATTCTTATCGAACAAATAATGATGTTTGCAGAATAACTTTAAAGTCATGTGAGTGACCTCTAGCTATTTAATCTGCTAGTTTATAAACATTCTAAAATGCACTTCATTTCTTTGTGCAAGAAATATTGCTGAATTACCAATATGCTAGGTTTTGTTTAATAGAAAGATTTAATCTAGAGGAAAAGTTATGGCAGATCATGAGCTAACTTTAAAAGAATAGAGCCTTCAAGTTTCTTGTCTGAGTCTGTTTCTGTTTCAAATAAGTTCATTTTTATCACTTTTTTGATATCTCATTTTCCCCTGTGGCTCAGCTGGTAAAGAACTACCTGCAATGTGGGAGACCTGGGTTGATTTCTGGATTGGAAAGATTTCCTGGAGAAGGAAAAAGGTACTTACTCCAGTATTCTGGCCTGGAAAATTCCATGGACTCTATAGTCCATGGGGTCACAAAGAGTCAGACAAAACCGAGTGACCTTCACTTTCACTTTAAGTGATAGTGTATCCGTCTTTGCTGACTTACTTGATTTAGTGTGATAACCTCCAGGTCCATCCATGTTGCTGCAAATGGCATTATTTCATTGTTTTTTATGGCTGAGTAGTAGTCCAATGCGTATGTGGACCACATCTTTATCCATTCATCCATTAGTGGACATTTAGATTGCTTCCACACTGCCAACATCCACTGGATCATGGAAAAAGCAAGAGAGTCCCAGAAAAACATCTATTTCTGCTTTATTGACTATGCCAAAGGCTTTGAGTGTGTGGATCACAATAAATTGTGGAAAATTATTTAAGAGATGGGAATATCAGACCACCTGACCTGCCACTTGAGAAATTTGTATGCAGCTCAGGAAGCAACAGTTAGAACTGGACATGGAACAACAGACTGGTTGCAAATAGGAAAAGGAGTACATCAAGACTGTATATTGTCACCCTGCTTACTTAACTTCTATGCAGAGTACATCATGAGAAACACTGGGCTGGAAGAAGCACAAGCTGGAATCAAGATTGCCGGGAAAAATATCAACAACCTCAGATATGCAGATGACACCACCCTTATGGCAGAAAGTGAAGAGGAACTCAAAAGCCTCTTGATGAAAGTGAAAGAGGAGAGTGAAAAAGTTGGCTTAAAGCTCAACATTTAGAAAACGAAGATCATGGCATCCAGTCCCATCACTTCATGGGAAATAGATGGGGAAACAGTGGAAACACTGTCAGACTTTATTTTTCTGGGCTCCAAAATCACTGCAGATGGTGACTGCAGCCATGAAATTAAAAGACGCTTAATCCTTGGAAGGAAAGTTATGACCAACCTAGACAGCATATTCAAAAGCAGAGACATTACTTTGCCAACAAAGGTTCGTCCGTCTAGTCAAGGCTATGGTTTTTCCTGTGGTCATGTATGGATGTGAGAGTTGGACTGTGAAGAAGGCTGAGTGCTGAAGAATTGATGCTTTTGAACTGTGGGGTCGGAGAACACTCTTGAGAGTCCCTTGGACTGCAAGGAGATCCAACCAGTCCATTCTGAAGGAGATCAGCCCTGGGATTTCTTTGGAGGGAATGATGCTAAAGCTGAAACTCCAGTACTTTGGCCACCTCATGAGAAGAGTTGACTCATTGGAAAAGACTCTGATGCTGGGAGGGATTGTGGGCAAGAGGAGAAAGGGACAACAGAGGATGAGATGGCTGGATGGCATCACTGACTTGATGGATGTGAGTCTCAGTGAACTCCAGGAGTTGGTGATGGACAGGGAGGCCTGGTGTGCTGCAATTCATGGGGTCACAAAGAGTCGGACACGACTGAGCGACTGAACTGAACTGAACTGAACATCTTGCCTATTGTAAACAGCACTGCAATGAATATTGGGGTGCATTATCCTTTTGAACAATGGTTTTCTCTGGGTATATGACCAGGAGTGAGATTGCTAGATCATTTGGTAGCTTTATTTTTTGTTTCTAAAGAAACTTCCATACTATTTTTCATCAGATCAGATCAGATCAGATCAGTTGCTCAGTGGTGTCCGACTCTTTGCGACCCCATGAATCACAGCACGCCAGGCCTCCCTGTCCAGCACCAACTCCCAGAGTTCACTCAGACTCACGTCCATCGAGTCAATGATGCCATCCAGCCATCCCATCCTCTGTCGTCCCCTTCTCCTCTTGCCCCCAATCCCTCCCAGCATCAGAGTCTTTTCCAGTGAGTCAAATCTTCGCATGAGGTGGCCAAAGTTCTGGAGTTTCAGCTTCAGCATCATTTCTTACAAAGAAATCCCAGGGCTGATCTCCTTCAGAATGGACTGGTTGGATCTCCTCACAGTCCAAGAAACTCGCAAGAGTCTTCTCCAACACCACAGTTCAAAAGCATCAATTCTTCGGCGCTCAGCCTTCTTCACAGTCCAACTCTCACATCCATACATGACCACAGGAAAAACCATAGCCTTGACTAGACGGACCTTTGTTGGCAAAGTAATGTCTCTGCTTTTGAATATGCTATCTAGGTTGGTCATAACTTTCCTTCCAAGGAGTAAGCATCTTTTAATTTCATGGCTGCAGTCACCATCTGCAGTGATTTTGGAGCCCCCCAAAATACAGTCTGACACTGTTTCCACTGTTTCCCCATCTATTTCCCATGAAGTGATGGGACTGGATGCCATGATCTTCGTTTTCTGAATGTTGAGCTTTAAGCCAACTTTTTCACTCTCCACTTTCACTTTCATCAAGAGGCTTTTGAGTTCCTCTTCACTTTCTGCCATAAGGGTGGTGTCATCTGCATATCTGAGGTTGTTGATATTTTTCCCGGCAATCTTGATTCCAGCTTGTGTTTCTTCCAGTCCAGAGTTTCTCATGATGTACTCTGCATAGAAGTTAAATAAGCAGGGTGACAATATACCGCCTTGACGTACTCCTTTTCCTATTTGGAACCAGTCTGTTGTTCCATGTCCAGTTCTAACTGTTGCTTCCTGACCTGCATACAAATTTCTCAAGAGGCAGGTCAGGTGGTCTGGTATTCCCATCTCTTTCAGGTTTTCCCACAGTTTACTGTGATCCACACAGTCAAAGGCTTTGGCATAGTCAATAAAGCAGAAATAGATGCTTTTCTGGAATGCTCTTTCTTTTTCCATGATCCAGCAGATGTTGGAAATTTGATCTCTGGTTCCTCTGCCTTTTCTAAAACCAGCTTGAACATCAGGAAGTACACGGTTCACATATTGCTGAAGTCTGGCTTGGAGAATTTTGAGCAGTACTTTACTAGCATGTGAGATGAGTGCAATTGTGCGGTAGTTTGAGCATTCTTTGGCATTGCCTTTCTTTGGGATTGGAATGAAAACTGACCTTTTCCAGTCCTGTGGCCACTGCTGAGTTTTCCAAATTTGCTGGCATATTGAGTGAAGCACTTTCACAGCATCATCTTTCAGGATTTGGAATAGCTCAACTGGAATTCTATCACCTCCACTAGCTTTGTTCGTAGTGATGCTTTCTAAGGCCCACTTGACTTCACATTCCAGGATGTCTGGCTCTAGGTCAGTGATCACACCATCATGATTATCTGGGTCGTGAGGATCTTTTTTCTACAGTTCTTCTGTGTATTCTTGCCTTCTCTTCTTAATATCTTCTGCTTCCATTAGGTCCATACCATTTCTGTCCTTTATCGAGCCCATCTTTGCATGAAATGTTCATTTGGTATCTTTGATTTTCTTGAAGAGATCTCTAGTCTTTCCCATTCTGTTGTTTTCCTCTATTTCTTTGCATTGATCGCTGAAGAAGGCTTTCTTGTCTCTTCTTGCTATTCTTTGGAACTCTGCATTCAGATGCTTATATCTTTCCTTTTCTCCTTTGCTTTTCACTTTTCTTTTCACAGCTATTTTTAAGGCCTCCCCAGACAGCCATTTTGTTTTTTTGCATTTCTTTTCCATGGGGATCGTCTTGATCCCTGTCTCCTGTACAATGTCATGAACCTCATTCCATAGTTCATCATGCACTCTATCTATCAGATCTAGGCCCTTGCATCTATTTCTCACTTCCACTGTATAATCATAAGGGATTTGATTTAGGTCATACCTGAATGGTCTAGTGGTTTTCCCTACTTTCTTCAATTTAAGTCTGAATTTGGCAATAAGGAGTTTTCATAGTAGCTATAAAAATTTACTTTCCCATCAACAGTGTAGGAGGGTTCCCTTTTCTTCACACCCTCTCCAGCATTTACCATTTAGACTTTTTGATGATGGCCATTCTAAGCAATGTGAAGTGATACTTTATTGCAGTTTTGATTTGCATTTCTCTAATAATTATTGATGTTGAGCATTTTTCGTGTGCCTCTCTGCCATCTGTGTGTCTTCTTTGGAGAAATGTCTGTCTAGGTTTTATGCCCAATTTTGGACTGGGTTGTTTGGGTTTTTTGACATAAAGCTGCATGAGCTGTTTGTGTATTTTAGAGATTAATCCCTTGTCAGTTACATCATTTGCAAATATTTTCCCCCATTCTGTGGGTTGTCTTTTCATTTTGTTTATGGTTTCTTTTGCTGTGCAAAAGCTGTTGAGTTTGATTAGGACCCATTTGTTAATTTTTGCTCTTATTTCCATTACTGTAGGAGGCGGATCAAAAAAAGATATTGCAGCGATTTGTGTCAAAGAGTATTCTGCCTCTGTTTTCCTCTAAGAAGGAAATACATGGCAAAAGCTAAACAATGGCAGATCATGAGCTGATTGTAAAAGAATAGAGCCTGCAGTCCCAAGTCCAGGAGATGGACCTTACTACCATGGCTGGTCAGTGAGGACTTAGGCACATGACTAGAAGCTCTAATGTCTGACTTTGGGGGAAGCCCCAGTAAATCCTCACCCAACATGAAAGGATATTGCCATTCTGAACTACTTCAAAGAGTTCTAATTCATATTCATACAGGCTAGAGCAACCCAGCCAGGAAGCAAAGTTGATTCAGCAAAAATCACCATAACGTGCTGCTTCCCCAAAGACATATCTAGGGCAGCAGTCAGTGCCAGCAAAAACTTACCTGCGAAGAAAGGTCTTCTCTGATGGTCCAAAGGTTGAGAAACTGCCTTCAACACAGTGGGCAAGGGTTCAACCCCTGCTTGGAGAACTAAGAACCTACATGATGAAAAACAACTAAGCCTTGTGGGCACAACTAGAGAGTCCATGTGCCACAAGAAAAGATCCTGCAAGACGCACCAGAGATTCTACACCTGCAACCAAGGCCCAGTGCAGTCAGATAAACAAACACAAATATGTTTAAAAAGAAGCTCCCGACAGCCCTGATCCAATAGAAATGCCTGAAATCCTACTGTCTTGCTTTGTAATGAGTAAATCATTCTCTTTTAGGAGTCCCTAGACAGCATATTAAAAAGCAAAGACATCACTTTGCTGACTTGAACTTGGGCAAACTCTGGAAGACACTGAAAGACAGGGAAGCAAAGAGTCAGACACAACTGAGCGATTGAACAATGAACAGGAAAGTAGTAAAAATTTTAAAAACAGCCCTGAAAACCCAACACTGTCTGTGCCCTTTATCCAGGGACTGGTTCAATGGAGGCAACTCAAATGAAATGAATTCCATCTCCCTCTAAGCCACAGATTTGAACAGTCCAACCACCAGTAATGTGCAACCATCCAAGGAACCCATGCACAAGGAGGAGTAATTAAAAGATTTGTGAAGCAGGAAGGTGAATGGCTCTCAATAAATCAATCACCAGGAAAGAAGATTGATACAGCGGCAGTCTGGTCAGACTACCGAGAAACAAATGTGCCCATTAAATTTTGTAACACAAGGGGACACATCTCAAGACATTTAAACATGACAATGAGGTCTTACACTTTCTGATCACACTATTTGAGGTAGTGTATTTCCCACACAGAGAGAGAACAATTAAGAAAAATTTAATGGCTCTGGTGCTTTTCAAAGAGTTATGACAAACTAAGGGCAACTGGATTGAATGAAACAACTGGGCACTCTAGGCAAATTTTCAGGGTCTCAGGGAAGCACTCTAATCTTCAAAGGAACAAAGAGGAACCCTTGTAAAATCAACTGGTAAGCAATACCTAGGCCTAGGGCCAGGCCAGGTGATTGTCTTACAGAGAGAGGACCTTTAGAAACAGAGGAAGACAAGCACAAACTACCATAAAAGTAATATCCTCAAGTTCTTACCCAATATATTCCATCCAAAGGGCCCTCAGTGTTATAGGGGATGAGGGGTGGAAAGGCTTAATATTTTGCTCTTGACTCAAGCACTCCTCACTCTCAGAAATGGGGCCACTTCAGTCTCATTTATAGATACAATTCCATTGCAACCTGCAGAGTCAGTGCCCCCCACAGGCAAGTAAAAATAAAAATAAATACATGTGCTTTCACTATGATCTTCCTTAGCAGAAAGAAATAATAAAGATCAAGCCAAACACTAAACCTGTACCCTGGCTTGCCCTCACTGACTCTGTTACCTTAGAAACAAACATCCACTTTCCTTACTTAAATTTTTCCTCATCTGTGAACTAGGAATAATGCCCACACAATCTTTATGAGCACAAATGAGTTATGACATAAATGAAAATGATACATACATTTCCAGCAAGTTTTCTATAAGTCTAGAGTACAATATACACATCAATCAATGTGATGCACTATATTAATAAACTGAAGAATAAAATTCACATGATACTCTCAGCAGATGCAGTAAAAGCTTTTGACAAAATTCAACAAGCATTTATAATAAAAAACTCTCCAAATAGTGAGCAGAGAGGGAAAATACCTCAGCATAATAAAGGCCATATAAGACAAACCCACAGCAAACATTATCCTCAATGGTGAAAATTTGAAAATGTATCCTCGAAGATCAAGAACAAGACAAGGGTGTCCACTTTCACCAGTATTATTCCACAGTCTTGGAGGTCCTAACTACAGCAATGAGAAAAGAGAAAGAAATAAAGGAAATCCAACTTGGAAAAGAAGTAAAACTGTCACTGTTTGCAGATGACATGATACTATACATAGAAAATCCTAAAATGCCACCCAAAAACTGCTAGATTTAATCAACAAATTTAGTAAAGTCACAGGATACAAAATTAATACACAGAAATCTCTTAAATTTCTATACACTAACAACAAAAGATCAGAAAGAGAAATTAAAGGGAAAAAAATCTCATTTACCACTGTAACAGAAAGAAGAAAATACCTAGAAATCAACCTACCTAAGAATAATTAATGCTTTCAAACTGTGGTGCTGGAGAAAGCTCTTGAGAGTCCCCTGGAGAGCAAGGAGATCAAATCAGTCAGTCCTAAAGGAAATCAACCCTGAATATTCATCGGAAGGACTATAGCTGAAGCTGAAGCTCCAATACTTTGATCACCTGATATGAAGAGCCAACTCATTGGACAAGTCCCTGATGCTGGGAAAGATTGAAGGCAAAAGGAGATGGGACGGCAGAGGATGAGACGGTTAGATAGCATCACTGACTCAATGGATATGAATTTGAGAAAACCCCAGGAGATAGTGGAGGAGCCTGGTATGCTACAATCTATGGGGTCACAAAGAGTCAGACACAACTTATTGACTGAACAAAACAAACAAGGAGTCAAAAGATTTGTACTCAGAACACTAAAAAGCTATGCTGATGAAAGAAATAAAAGCTGACATGAACAGATGGAAAGATACACCATGTTTTTGGATTGGAAAAATCAATATTGTGAAAATGACTATGCTACCCAAAGCAATCTACAAATTGAATGCAATCCCAATAAAATTACCAATGGCATTTTGCACAGAAATGGAACAGAAAATTTTACAATTTGCATGAAAATACATGAGATCCAGAAGCCAAAGCAGTCTTGAGGAAAAAAAAAAAAAGTGGAGCTGGAGGAATCAGGCTCCCTGACTTCGGACTACACTAAGAAACTACCAAAATCAAGACAGTATAGCACTGGCCTCATCACTTATGGCAAATAGATAGGGAAACAATAGAAACAGTGACAGACTTTATTTTGGGGGGCTCCAAGATCACTGCAGATGCTGACTGCAGCCATGAAATTAAAAGATGCTTGCTCCTTGGAAGAAAAATTATGACAAACCTAGACAGCATATTAAAAAGCAGAGACATTACTTTACCAACAAAGTAACTAGTAACTCATTACAACTAGTTACAACTAGCAACATCTAGTCAAGTTATGGTTTTTCCAGTAATCATGTACAGATATGAGAGTTGGACCATAAAGAAAGCTGAGCACCAAAGAATTGGTGCTTTTGAACTGTGGTATTGGAGAAGACTCTTGAGAGTCCCTTGTACTGCAAGGAGATTCAACCAGTACATCCTAAAGGAAATCAGTCCTGAATATTCATTGGAAGAACTAATGCTGAAGTTGAAACTCCAATACTTTGGCCACCTGATGCGAAGAACTGACTCATTGGAAAAGACCCTGATGCTGGGAAAGATTGAAGGCAGGAGCAGAAGGGGATGACAGAGGATGAAATGGTTGGGTGGCATCACCAATTCAATGGGCATGCGTTTGGGTGGACTCTGGGAGTTGGTGATGGGCAGGGAGGCCTGGCGTGCTGTGGTTCATGGGGTCACAAAGAATCGGACACAACTGAATGACTGAACTGAACTGAACTGATGGCAGCAGCACAAAAACAGAAATACAGACCAATGGAACAGGAAAGAAAGCCCAGAAATAAACCCACACACCATGGTCACCTAATCTATAACAAAAGAGGCAAAAATACACAATGGATAATAGACAGCCTCTTCAATAAGTAATTCTGGGGAAACTGGACAGCTATATGTACAAGAATGAAATTAGGATACTTCCCAACAGCATACACAAAAATAACTCCAAATGGATTAAAGACTTGAATGTAAGGCCCAAAACTATAAACTCTCATAGGAAAACATAGGCAGAACACTCAGTAAGATCCTTTTTTACCCACCTCCTAAAGTAATAAAAATAAAAATAAAAAATAAATAAATGAGGCCTAATTAAACTTAAAAGCTTTAAAAAAAAAAACATAAACTATAAAGAAACCATAAACCAAAAGAAACTATAAATAAGATGAAAAAACAACCCTCAGTGAGAGAAAATATTTGCAAATGAAGGAGAAAACGAAGCATTAACCTCCAAAATACACACAGTTCATGTAGCCTAATATTAAAAAATTAAAAGATAGAAGACCTAAATAGACATTTCTCAAAAAAAGACATACAGATGGTCAAACACATGAAAAGATGCTCAACATCACTAATTATTAGAGAAATGCAAATCAAAACTACATTGAAGTATCACTTCACACCACTCAGAATGGCCATCATTAATAAATCTACCAACAATAAATTCTGGAGAAGGTATGGAGAAAAAAGAACCCTCTTGTTCTGTTGGTGGGAATGTAAACTGATACAGTCACTATTGAGAACAGTATAAGATTTCTTAAAAAATTAAAAGCCACATGACCCAGCAATCCCACTACTGGGCATATACTCAGAGAAGACACATGCACTGCAGCACTATTTAAAATAGCCAGAATATGAAAGTAACCTAATTTTCATCAACAGAGAAATGGATAAAGGAAATGTGGTACATACATACAACGGAATACTACTCAGCCATAAAAAGGAACGAAATTGGGTCATTTGTAGAGATGTGGATAGACCCAGAGACTTTCACACAGAGTGAAGCAGAAAGAGAACAAATACTGTATGTTAATGAATATATGTGGAATACAGAAAATGGCATAGATGCTGGTATAGATGATTCTGTGTGCAAAGCAAAAATAGAGACACAGATATAGAGAAAAAAATGTACGGACAGCAAGGAGGGAAAGGCAGGGGATGAACTGGGAGAATGGAGTTAATGTATATACACTATTGATGCTGGGTATAAAGAAGCTAATGAGAACCCACAGTGTAGCTCACACATGGTCACCTAAGTGAGAAGGAAATCCAAAAAGAGGGGATACACACACACACAAAGATATTTATAGCTGCTTCACTTTGTTCTACAGTAGGAACTTATAAAACACTGTAAAGCTTAATCCAATAAAAATTAAGATTAAAAATTGCACAACTGTTCACTGACTGTCAGAGAAATGTCTTCTGATCCTCTTATGGTTATCAAAGGGGAAAGGTAAGGGGTATAAATTAGGAATTTGAGACTAACATATACATATTGATACGTATAAAATACATAAATAACAGTGACCAACTGTATAGCACAGGGAACTCTACTCAATATTTTACAAAAACTATATGAGAAAAGAATCTGAAAAAATAGTGTGTTTATATATATATATGAACCACTTTGCTGTACACCTGAAACTAATATCATAAATCAACTACACTCCAATAAAAAGAAGAAATTATTCCATCTATGACAATATGAGTGAACCTGGAGGAAATTATGCCATGTGATATTAGCCATGACAGAACGACAAATGCCACATGATCCCTCTTAAATGAGGTATAAAACAATCAAGTACACAGATGTGGAGAGTAGAATGTTGGCTGCCAGAGGCTGAGAGAGGTAAAAAAAAGCAGTTTCTATTCAAGGGGTATAAAGTCTTGGTTATACAGGATGGTTAATTTCCAGGTAGCAGTATGCCTATAGTTAACAATGTTGTACAATATACCTAAGAGTCTGTCAGGGGGGAGCAGTCAAGGTGGCAGGGCAGGAAGACCCTGAACTCACCTCCTCCTATGGACACAGCAAAATTACAACCATCAGATGGCATTAGTGGTAAAGAACTCGCTTGCCAATGCAGGAGACATAAGAGATAGGGGTTTGACCCCTGAGTCAGGAAGATCCCCTCAAGGAGGGCATGGCAACCCACTCCAGTATTCTTGCCTAGAGAATTCCTTGGACAGAGGAGCCTGGCGGGCTACAGTCCACAGGATCACAAAGAGTTGAATACAAATAAGGTGACTTAGCACACACACAGAGCAACTATCAATCAGAATGACCTGAAAGCCACAGAAAACATTTTCTGCAACCAAAGATAAAAGAAGAAACCACAACAGGATGGGTAGGAGGGGCAGCAATGTGATATAGTCAAGACTCATACCCAGTCAGTCAGCATCACTTCCAGGACCCAGTAGATCAAGCACACAGAGAGCCAGGTCAAACAGCTACCCTAATGGAAATGCAGGTCAAGCAGCCAGATGCGTGGGGACACAGCCCCCCACATCAGCAGGTTGGGACCCAGACTCATCCACTTGCAGACCAGTGCAAGGCAAAGGACCTCCCTGAGTCCTGACACCACCCACCAGCCAGAAACACCAGCCCCAGGACTCCCTTCCACTTGCCTGAGAATCAGCCATGCCCCCAGTGAGTACGCACCAGCACCAGGGCTCCTTAGACCCTGCAGCTGCTCACACCAGGACCCATCATCTTCCCCAGCACAAGACCGGCACTCTCCAGACTAAGCGCCAGCTGTGTCAGAACCCAGCCTTGCACACAAACACCAGCAGCCTCTGCTCTGGGCAGGACCTGGGAGCCACAGAGCCAGGGGCCAGGCTGCTTTCCAGCACACCCACAGTAGTCAGGCCACCACAACAGAAGGGCCACGCAGCCTGCACAGAGGCCGTTCTACAGCATACAGCTCTGCTGGCAAGAGGGGAGAATGCTGCTGGATCTAAGACATCGTCCACGTCAACATAGCTTCTCCAAAACTGGGAAATATACCAGCCTAACACACAAGAAGCAAAAACAATACCCAGCTGTGGATGTAACTGGTGATAGAAGCAAGGTCCGATGCTGTAAAGAGCAATATTGCATAGGAACCTGGAATGTCAGGTCCATGAATCAAGGCAAATTGGAAGTGGTCAAACAAGAGATGGCAAGAATGAATGTCGACATTCTAGGAATCAGCGAACTGAAATGGACTGGAATGAGTGAATTTAACTCAGATGACCATTATATCTACTACTGCGGGCAGGAATCCCTCAGAAGAAATGGAGTGGCCATCATGGTCAGCAAAAGAGTCCGAAATGCAGTACTTGGATGCAATCTCAAAAACGACAGAATAATCTCTTCATTTCCAAGGCAAACCATTCAATATCACAGTAATCCAAGTCTATGCCCCAACCAGTAACACTGAAGAAGCTGAAGTTGAATGGTTCTATGAAGACCTACAAGACCTTTTAGAATTAACACCAAAAAAAAGATGTCCTTTTCATTATAGGGGATTGGAATGCAAAAGTAGGAAGTCAAGAAACACCTGGAGTAACAGGCAAATTTGGCCTTGGAATACGGAATGAAGCAAGGCAAAGACTAATAGAGTTTTCCCAAGAAAATGCACTGGTCATAGCAAACACCCTCTTCCAACAACACAAGAGAAGACTCTATACATGGGCATCACCAGATGGTCAACACCGAAATCAGATTGATTATATTCTTTGCAGCCAAAGATGGAGAAGCTCTATACAGTCAGCAAAAACAAGACCAGGAGCTGACTGTGGCTCAGACCATGAACTCCTTATTGCCAAATTCAGACTTAAATTGAAGAAAGTAGGGAAAACCACTAGACCATTCAGGTATGACCTGAATCAAATCCCCTGGGATTTCTTTGGAAGGAATGATGCTAAAGCTGAAACTCCAGTACTTTGGCCACCTCATGTGAAGAGTCGACTCATTGGAAAAGACTCTGATGCTGGGA
This sequence comes from Bos taurus, assembly GCF_002263795.3. NCBI lineage: Eukaryota > Metazoa > Chordata > Mammalia > Artiodactyla > Bovidae > Bos > Bos taurus. Next base: position 3,640,251 of record NC_037333.1, on the reverse strand, counting down.
GGGATTGGGGGCAGGAGGAGAAGGGGACGACAGAGGATGAGATGGCTGGATGGCATCACTGACTCGATGGACGTGGGTCTCAGTGAACTCTGGGAGTTGGTGATGGACAGGGAGGCCTGGCGTGCTGCGATTCATGGGGTTGCAAAGAGTCAGACATGACTGAGTGACTGATCTGATCTGAACACACAAGAAAAAACAAAAAACTGAGAACCAGGTCAAATGAGGCAACAAAGGAATATTTTCCAAACAAAGAATAAGATAAAACCACAGGAAAAAAAGAAAAACTAAGGAAAGTGTAGGTAAGCAATCTATGCAATAAAGAGTTCAAGGTAATAAAGATGCTTAACAAACTTGGAAGAAGAAATTAACACAGTGAATGAAAATTGACCACAGTTATTCCTGAATAAAAATAAACCAACTCTTAACAGGAAAAAAAAAACAAAAACACAGTTTAACAAAGAATTAGAAAACATAAAGAGGGACCAAACAGAGCTGAATAATATAACTGAAATATTAAAATACACTAGAAGTAGTAGATTAGATGATACAGAGGAATGGATTAGTAAACTAGAAGAGAGAGTAGTGGAAATCATCCAAGCATAATAGAAAATATTAAATGATTATATTATTTTATTTTTAAACCCATTTTTAACATTTATTTTTATTTCATTTATTTGGCTGCACTGGGCCTTAGTTGCAGCATGTGGGATCTAGTTCCCTGACCAGAGATTGAACCTGAGACCCCTGCATTGAGGATATAGAGTCTTAGCCACTGGACCATGAGGGAAGTTCCTAAAATGATTGTTTAAATGAGGATAGCTTAAGAGACCACTGGGATGACATCAAGCATAAGAACATTCACATCATATGGGTCCGCAAAGAGCTGGACACAACTGAGCCACTGAACTATATAGGTCCCAGAGAGAGAAGAAAAGAGAAAAGAGGGCAGAGAACATAAGTGAAGAGGCAATGGCTGAAAACTTACCTCACTTGGAAGAAGAAACAGACAAACAGATCTAGGAAGCACAGAGAATTTCAAACAAGGTGAACTCAGAGGTCCACAACAAGACGCACTGTAATTAAAATAGCAAAAATTAAGAATAAAGACAGAATACTAAAGGTAACAACACAAAGACAACTAGTTAGTCCAAGGGAATTCCCATAAGACTTTCAGGTAATTTTTCAGCAAAAAATCTGAAGACCAGCAGGGAGTTGTATAATATATTTAAAATGATGAAAAGAAAAAACATAAAAACAAGAATATTCAACCTGGCAAGTCTATCATTCATATTTTAAGAAGAAATAAAAAGTTATACAGACAAGCGAAAGCTAAAAGAGTTCAGCACCATCAAAGCACCTTTACAATAAACATTAAAGGAACATTTCAAAGTGAAAATGAAAAGACTTAACTAGGAATATGAAAATCATGAAAGGAAAAATCTTACTTGTATGGGCAAATATGCGGTAAAGTTAATAGATCAACCATGTATAAATCTAGTAGAAGATTAAAACACAAAATTAGTAAAGTTATCTATATCCATAAAAATTAGTTAAGGGATACACAAAAAGATATAAAATATGATGTCAAAAACATTAAACATGGGTGTAAAGGTAAAAATGCAGAGCTGAGATACATTTGAACTCGAGATCACCAACTTTAAATAATTATATATATTGCTAAATATAAACCTCATGGTAACCACAACCAAAAACCTATAATATCTACATATAGAAAAAGGAATACAAACATAATGCTAAGGTAGTCACCAAATCATAAAGAAAGATGTCAGGGAAAGAAAAAAAGGAAGGAACAAAAAAAGAACTAGAAAAACAACCCAAAACCATAAATAGAGTGACAATAAGTACATTCTTATCAATAAGTACTTTAAATACAAATGGCCAAAATGCTCAAATGACAAAAAGTGACTGAATGGATTTTTAAAAAGAAAGGTCTGTATATTTATGCTCACTATAAGAGCCTCACTTCAGATCTTAAGACACACAAATGAAAAGTGATGGCATGGATAAAAGCATTACATGCAAATAGAAATGCAAAAAGAGATGGAGTAGAAATGTTTATATGAGACAAAATAGGCTTTAAAACAAAAAATGTGATGAGAGACAAAAAAATCATTACATAATGATCAAGGGATACATCCAAGAAGATATGGCAATTATAAATAAGCATGCACCCAACACAGGAGCACATAAATACATAAAGCAAATAAGAGCACCAAAATACATAAAGCAAATATTAAGGGATATAAGAGGAGAAACAGACAGTAACAATAATAGAAGACTTTAACACTCCAATTACATCAACAGACAGGTCACCCAGGTGGAAAATTAATAAGGAAACTCTGGTCTTAAAAAACACTTAAACATGTGATGGACTTATCATATACACCTGGTATATTTCATTCCAAAGCAGCAGAACACACATTCTTTTCAAGTGCACATAGAACATTCTCCAGCACAGAATATACGCTATGCCACAAAAAAAAGTCTCAGTAAATTTAAGAAAACTGAAATACCAAGTATCTTTTCTGACCACAATATTATGAGACTAGAAATCAACTATAAGAAAAAGCTGCAAAAAAACACAAACACATGGAGGGTAAACAATATGCAACTAAATAACCAACAGAGCATTGAGATTAAGGAGGAAATAAAAAAGGTTGGAGACAAATGGAAACAAAAAAAAAGCAATCTAAAATCTATGGGTATACTGCTGTATTTTCTATATGAAACCTGTTAAAGGAGAAAGTCCTAAGAGCTCTTAGCACAAGTAAAAAAATGTGTTTCTATTTCTTTAATTGTGTATCTATATAAGATGATGGATGTTCACTAAACTTTTAGTGGTAATCATTTCATGACATATGTAAGTCAAATCATTGTGCTCTACATCTTAAACATAGTCAGTGCTGTATGTCAATTATATCTCAATAAGACTGAAAGAAAGAACAAAATAGTTCTTGAGATGCAGCAAAAGCAGGTCTAAGAGGGAGGTTTATAATAGTAAAAGCAACTAAAAAGAAGAAGAAACAAAATCAAAAATTAGTGAAAAGAAAGGAATTATAAAGATGAGAATGGAAAATAGACTAAGAAAACAGAAAGGCTCAATGAAACTAAGAGCTAGTTCTTTAAAAAGATAGGCAAAATTGATAAACCTGTAGCCAGATTTATCATTAGTGAAAGGAAAGAAATCATAAGGTTCAGAGCAGAAATAAATCAAAAAGAGACTAAAAACCAATAGAAAAAATCAATGAAACTAAAAGCTGGTTCTTTAAGAGGAACACAAAATTGGTAAACCTTTATATATATTCATCTAGGAAAAAAGAGCCCAGATAAAAACAGAAATAAAAAATGAGAAGTTATAACCAAACCCACAGATGTACAAGGGATCATAAGAGAATACTGTGAATAATTATGCACCAATAAAATGGACAAATTCCTAGAAATACACAATCTCCCAAGAGTGAACCAGGAAGAAACAGCAAATATAAACAGACCAATGACCAGTAATGAAATTGAATCATAATTTTTAAAACTCCTCCGAAATAAAATTCCTGAACCAAATAGCTTCACAAATGAACTCTACCAAGCCTTTAGAGAACACCTATCTTCATTTTTAAGTGATTCCAAGAAATTGCATGAAAACAATGCTTTCAAACTCATTCTAGGAGGTAAGCATCACTCTCGTATGAAAACAAGATAGATAGTCCCAAGGGGAAAAATTACAGACCAATATCACAGAGGAACATAGAAGCAAACATTCTCAACAAAATATTAGCAACCTGAGTCCAACAATAAAAGAATCATACACCATGATCAAGTGGGATTTATTCTATGGATGCAAATCAATATTTGCAAATCAATGTGATATGCCACACTGACAAACTGAAGAATGAAAATTGCATGATCATGCCAATATATGCAGAAAACTCTTGACAAAATTTAATATCCAATTATGAGTTTTAAAAAATCCTCAATAAAATGGATATAGAGGGAACATACCTAAACAAAGGCTACATATGGCAAGCCCACAGTTAAAACTATAATCAACAGTGAAACATTTCCTCTAAAATCAGGAACAAGTCAAGGATGTCCATTCTTAACACTTTGCATGTATGCATGCTAGGTCACTTCAGTCACGTCCAACTCTTTGTGACTCTAAGAGCCTGCCAGGCTCTTCTGTCCATGGGATTCTCTAGGCAAGAATACTGGAGTGGATTGCCACGACCTCCTCCAGGGGATCCTCCTGACCAAGGGATCCAACCCAAGTCTCTTATGTCTTCTGATTGGCAGGCAGGTTCTTTATTGATAGCTCCACCTGGGAAGCCAAACATTCAACATAATATTCAAAGTATTAATACTAGCCACAGCAATCACACAATAAAAAGAAATGAATCCAAACTTGAAAGAATATAAGCAGTCAGTTTTTACAGATGACATGATACTGAAGATAGAAAATCCTAAAGACAGAATCAAAAAATGATTAGAACTTAATGAATTCAGTAAACTTGCAGGATACAAAATCAATGTATAAAAATGCAACAGATTTCTGTATACTAACAGTGAACTATCACAAAGAAAAATTAAGAAAACAGTCTTACTTACAAATCGCATCAATAAGAATACAACATCTAGGAATAACCCTAACTGAGGTAAAAGACTTGTATTTGAAAAACTCTCAGACACTAATAAAAGACACTGAAGATGACAAACAAATGGAAATATATACTCGGCTCATGAATTGGAAGAATTAATGTCATTAAAATGACCATACTACCCAAGGCAATCTACAGATTCAATGAGTTTATCTGAAATCACCAATGACATTTTTCTAATTTTTCTAATGACAGAATTAGAACAAATAATTCTAAAATGTGTGCATGTGCGTCAAGTCACTTCAGTTGTGTCCAACTCTTTGCAACCCTATGAATTGGAGCCCAAAAGGTTCCTCTGTCCATGAGGAACATTTATTGTCTCTAGGCAATAACTGTGTATGGAAACAAAAAAGACCTCAAGTAGCCAAAATGATCTTGAGAAAGAAGAGCAAAGCTGAAGGTATCATGCCCCCTAATTTCAAACTATGTTGCAAAGCCACAGTAATGAAAAGAGTATGGTACTCGCACAAAAACAGACACATAGATCAATCGAACAGAATAGAGAACACAGAAATAAATCCATGTGTATACGGGCAATTAATTTACAACAGTGGAGGCAAGAATATATATGGTAAATAGTCTCTTCAATAAATGGTGTTGAGAAAAGTGGACAGTTACATGCAAAAGAATGTAACTACCCATGGTGTGAGACACTTTCCTCACACCATGAGCAAACATAAATTCAAACTGGATTAAAGACTTAAATGGAAAACCTGAAACCATAAAACATCTAGAAGAAAACATGGCAATACATACTTTGACTTTGACTTTGGCAAACTTTTTTTGATATGTCTCCTCAGTCAAGGGAAACAAACAAAAATCAATAAATGGGACTACATCAAACTATAAAACTATTGTACAACAAAGGAAACTATTAATACAGCAAAAAAGTCCATATACTAAATGGAATAAAATATTTGCAAATGACATATATAATGAGGTTAATATCCAAAATACATAAAGAACTTTATACACTCAACATCAAAACACAAACAACTCAAGTTAAAAGGACAGAAGACCTGAACAGACATTTGTCCCAAGAAGACATACAGATAGCCAAACGGTACATGAAATAATGCTCAACACCACTAAACTTAAGGAAAGTGCAAATCACACCACAATGAGATATCACCTTACACCTATAAGAGAATGGCTATTATCAAAAAGACAAGTAACAAATATTGCTAAAGATGTAGAGAAAGGGGAACCCACAAGCACAATTTATGGGAATGTAAATTTGTGCAGCTACTAAGGAAAACAGTATGGAGGTTCCTCAAAAAAAAAATTAAAAAAGCAGACCTACCACATGATCCAGTAATCCCACTTCTGGGTATTTTTCCAAAGAAAACAAAAACTGTAATTTCAAAAGATACATGTTCTCCCATACTCATTGCAAAATTATTTACAATAGCCAAGATATGGAAGCAACCTAAGCTCCCATATATAAATGAATGAATAAAGATGTGGGAGATTTATATACCACGTCCCTGGTGGTCTAGTGGTTAAGACTTCGCCTGCCAATGCAAGGGACATGGGTTCAATCCCTGGAGCAGGAAGACCCCATGTGCCTCAGGACAACTAAGCCTGCGTGTCACAACCACTGAAGCCCACACACCCTAGAGCCCATGCGCTACAGCAAGAGGAGCGCCACAGCGAGAAGCCTGGGCCCCGCAACCGGAGAGTAGGCCCCGCTCGCCACAACTAGAGAAAGCCCTCGGGAGCAACAAAGACCCAGCACAACCAAAAATAAACTTAAAAAAAAATTTTAAATAGGAAATTATGCCATTTTCAACAACATGAATGGACCTAGACTGTATTATGGTAAGTGAAATAAGTCAAAGACAAATTTGTGGAATCTAAAAATCAAAACAAATGAACATAACAAAATAGAACAGATACACAATACAGGTCTTTGCTGAGGGCAGGGGGTTGAGAGAAACACATGAGGGAGATTAAAGAGAGAAATTTCCAGTTACAAAATAAATGAGTCATGGGGGTGAAAATGTACAGCATGGAGAATACAGTCAATAATACTGTACACCTTTGTATGGTGACAGATGATAACTAGACACATCATGATGATCATTTTGTATTGTATAAAAGTATCAAATCAGTATGTGTGCATTGGAACTAACATAGTCTTATTGGCCAGTTATACATCAATTTAAAGAATGTGTACAGATTTCTCTGGTGGTCTAACAAAGGAGGTACAAGTTTGATCCCTGATCAGAGAGTTAAGATCGCACAGGCCTTGGGGCAAAAAAATCAAAACATAAAACAGAAGTAACATTATAACAAAGTCAATAAAGACTTTTTTTTTCTTTAATAGAAAATTATTTAATTAGTATACATGTGTTCCCCATCCTGAACCCTCCTCCCTCCTCCCTCCCCACACCATCCCTCTGGGTCGTCCCAGTGCACCAGCCCCAAGCATCTGGTAGAGCACTGGGACGACCCAGAGGGATGGTATGGGGAGGGAGGAGGGAGGAGGGTTCAGGATGGGGAACACATGTATACCTGTGGCGGATTCATTTTGATATTTGGCAAAACTAATACAATTATGTAAAGTTTAAAAATAAAATAAAATTTTAAAAAAATGGTACACATCAAAAAATCTTATAAAGAATATGTAGACATAGGGAGAAAATTTATCAAAATGTTAATGGTGGTTATCTCTGGGACTGAAGATCCTTGGAAGGAAAGTTATGACCAACCTAGATAGCATATTCAAAAGCAGAGACATTACTTTGCCAGCAAAGGTCGTCTAGTCAAGGCTATGGTTTTTCCTGTGGTCATGTATGGACATGAGAGTTGGACTGTGAAGAAGGCTGAGCACCAAAGAATTGATGCTTTTGAACCGTGGTGTTGGAGAAGACTCTTGAGAGTCCCTTGGACTGCAAGGAGATCCAACCAGTCCATTCTGAAGGAGATCAGCCCTGGGATTTCTTTGGAAGGAATGATGCTAAAGCTGAAACTCCAGTACTTTGGCCACCTCATGCAAAGAGTTGACTCATTGGAAAAGACTCTGATGCTGGGAGGGATTGGGGGCAGGAGGAGAAGGGGACGACAGAGGATGAGATGGCTGGATGGCATCACTGACTTGATGGACGTGAGTCTCAGTGAACTCCAGGAATTGGTGATGGACAGGGAGTCCTGGCGTGCTGTGATTCATGGGGTCGCAAAGAGTCGGACACGACTGAGCGACTGATCTGATCTAATCTGATTATTTCTATACTGTACACTTTATGCATTTTTTTTATTTTCTGAAAAAAAAGAAAAGAAAAAACATGTATTGCTTGTAAAGTTCAAAAGAAAACAATATTATTAAAAAGGAAAAACAAATGTTAAGAAGGTAGATCTCGTGTTAAATGTTCTTACCACAATAAAAAATTAACAGTTAAACTACTAAAGACATACATACATACATAAAATGTTAGTTCTTACAGACTCAAGCTCAACATGTAGAAACCTTGGCAGAAGTTCTTCAGGAATTAAGAAGACAAAAATCAAAAGAAAAACAGAGACTAGAATAAAGGAATCCCTACATAAGATCTTGCCATGCTATGACTTGTTTACTGGGATAATTAAAATATACCAGAAAAGAGATGTAAATAGAAGGAAAGAAGTAAAAAAAAGAATCTTTAAAGAGTCAAAAAATTAGGAAGTCTACAAAATTTAGTACATTTTTGTTCCAATCCATCTTTTCAGTTCCACATGAAGTTAAAGTTGAAAACAAAAACAAAAAAAATTAAAAATAACTAAACCATAAACAATCATGAAATCACTGTGCAAGTTCACTTAGAACTTTGATCTGAAAATGTAGTTGAGAAAAAAGAAAACTCCAATGTAAATAAATATACAATATTTTAAACATACAACAAAACCACGTGTACACGATTCACATGAAAATCAAGTTAAGGGTCATTTTCCCACAGATAAGAACTGATACTTTTGAACTGTGGTGCAGAGAAGACTCTTGAGAGTCCCTTGGACTGCAAGGAGATCCAACCAGTCCATCCTAAAGGAGATCAGTCCTGAATATTCATTGGAAGGACTGATGCTGAAGCTGAAACTCCAATACTTTGGCCACCTGATGCGAAGAACCGACTCATTGAAGAGACCCTGATGCTGGGGAGGATTGGATGGCATCACCCACTCAATGGATTTGAGTTTGAGCAAACTCTGGAAGATAGTGAAGGACAGGGAAGCCTGGCATGCGCAGTCCATGGGGTCACAAAGACTTGTGCCTTAGACTTGACTTAGTGACTAAACAACAACAAAATTCAAGGAAATAAGCGAACTCAGAGTAAGAATTGGGTAGAGTTAGTTAAAAGAAGAAAAGGCAGAAACCCAGATGAGACAACAAAAAGCAGTGACTCAGGGTATAAGTGCAGAGAAGGCACTGGCGACCCACTCCAGTACTCTTGACTGGAAAATCCCATGGACAGAGGAGCCTGGTGGGCTGCAATCCATAAGGTCGCTAAGAGTCGGACACGACTGAGCGACTTCCCTTTCACTTTTCACTTTCATGCATTGGAGAAGGAAATGGCAACCCACTCCAGTGTTCTTGCCTGGAGAATCCCAGGGACAGGGGAGCCTGGTGGGCTGCCGTCTATAGGGTCACACAGAGTCGGACACAACTGAAGCGACTTAGCAGCAGCAGCAGCAGCAGGGTATAAGTGAGACAAATAATTTCTAAGAACCCTTGCTGGGGTTCTGGGAAACAAAGTACCCTCATAGGATACAAAGCAACAGTCATAGAGTACCATATAAAGAATGGAGTTTGATACTCAGACCTCCTGAGTGGAGTACTTGTGTAATTCCTGTCCAGGACCAGAACTTTTCAAATTAGAACTGATCTGAGCCTTTTAGTGCAAACAAGAAGGTATAGTGAACTGGAGAGAGCTAATGGAAGTAGGAAACCAAAACTTTTTTAAACCATTACTTAGACTTGCAACAAATTTGAAAAAACAAGTTTCCTGCTTTCTGAACCTTCATGGATATTTAAAAATCAAGAAGTACTTCCATTCTTCAAATCCATTATCTTCCCTTTAAATTAAGAGTTCTTATAGACCTACCTTTTAAGTATATGAGAGCCCTACCAACCTACATTCAGTTGATCTACCTGGAAAATTCACGATTGATTCAGGAATGATTAAAGAGAAAGAAAAAAAAAATGAGTGTCTTACATATTTTAACTGGGAAAAAGAAGACAGAAAATTGACTTAGGGACAATCTGTACATTGAGCACTGTAGCACAATACGTAGAAAGTGATTAGAAGGAGAGAGAATTTGATGATAAGAAAAAAGGAAAGCAATATTTTTTTGCTATGTGACCAGAGAAAACGGAATCAAAACACCCAGGGGGTCTTGGGTTTACATTACTCTTTGTCTGAGGGTATGGAAAAGGCTGCTAACTGCCTACCCAAAATCTATTCTTTTGTTGCAATAAACCACTACATTGTTGGGATAGCATAGAGTGCACTGTTATTTGTTATTTGTAGGTATGTTATTTAAGGCTTAGCAAGAATGGCTGAGAGAAATAACTTCTTTGGCAAGAGGATTTCAGAAATCTGTTCAATACATGGCATTTTTGTATATATAAAAGGATATTAACAACCTAACAATAATAATTTGGGAAGTCCAAGCTTTATACAAAGCACTAGAAAAGGAAAGAAAGGCAGCAATAACCTTACTAGAATTAGTCTTCTGTATCTTTCAGCCTCCTTTGCTAGTATGACCTGTGGAACATAAACAGAAGTCACTGCATGAAGCTTCTGGGGAAGCTCTTTAAACAGGGCTGACTCATTTAAAAGGCTTATCATTTTTCTTTTCCTCTTGTATCCTTGTAGAATACAGAGTCATTACTAGAGCCCCTTTGTGATCATGGAATGATCTTGGAAAAGAAGAAGAAGAAACAAAAGAGAAGTTAATGATGGAGAAACAAAAAGAAAGAAGTCTGGAGTCACGCACCCCATCCAAGACTGGCTGATTCTAGCTTTCATATCAAGTGAAAGGAAAGCAATCTCCCTATCTTATTTAAACCACTGTTTTTGACATTTCTTCTACTAGCAGGTGCTTGCAATTCCCAACTGGCCGAGAGGGCTTATGGAGCTAGGTAAGAGTGTTCCGTTAGATTCTCATAGGCTCTTGAATATATTATGACAGGCAAAGTCTAAAGCAAATATCATTTATAATGCAAAGGGAGTTGAAATAACTTGCCTTTAACATATGGAGCTTTTTTCTCCAAGGTAATAAAGTGTACCAAACTTTTTAAATAAAAAAAAAATTCATGTTTCCAAATATACTTTTACATTTGGAGATGAAATGTGAGTGATGGTCTGAGTTTAGAATAAACTAAACAAGCTTTGTTTTATAAATCTTTTTTTTTTTTACTTTATTTTGTGTTGGTGTATAACTGATTAACAATGTTGTGATAGTTTCAGGTGAACAGTGAAGAAACTCAGCCATTCATACACATGTATCCATTCTTCCCCAAACTCCCCTCCCACCCAGGCTGCCACATACCACTGAACGGAGTTCCATGTGCTATACAGGAGGTCCTTGTTAGTTATCCATATTAAGTATAGCAGTGTGTACATGTCCATCCCAAACTCCCCCAAGCTTTAAAACCTGATTCTAGACACCAGAAGGACAGGAAACAAAAGAAAATCTAGATAAATTAGATTTCATCAAAACTAAGTTTTGTGTACCAAGAATACTATCAAGAGACTGAAAAGACAACCCAAATAAGGGAAAAAATAATTGAAAATCATATCACTTATAAGCTATTAATTTCAGAATATAAAGAACTAAAACTCAACAATGGAAAACCAAACAACTCAATTTAAAAGTGTGCAAAGAAAAAATTGGTATATCCACCAAGATATACAAATGGCCAATAAGCACAGGAAAAGATGTTCAGAATCACTAGTCATTAGGAGAACATAAAACCACAGTAAGATACCACTTCACACCCATTATAGTATCTATTATTAAAAAACAAAAACAAATAACATCCATGAGGATGTGGAGAAATTGGAAAATTTGTGCACTGCTAGTGGTAACGTAAAATGGCATAGCCATTGCAGAAAACAATATAGAGGGTCTTCAAAAAGTTAAACATATAACTATTGTAAGATCCAGTAATTCCACTTCCTGGCATATATCCAAAAGAATTGAAAACAGTGACTCAGATATTTATATACCAGTATTCACAGGTGGAAACAAATCATTAACCCAAAGATAAACAAAATGCTGTACACAAATGGAATGTTATTTTATCTTTAAAAAATGAAATTATGAAAATATGCTGCAAGATGGATAAACTTTGTAAGCATTATGCTGAGTGAACCAGATGTGATGGTTAATTTTTATGTGTCAACTTTACTGAGCTAAGGGCTGCCCAGAGATCTAGTGATACATTATTTCTGGGTATGTCTGTGGAAAATTAGCATTTTAATCAGTAGACTGTGTAAGGAAGATCAGTTCAGTTCAGTCACTCAGTCGTGTCCGACTCTTTGCGACCCCATGGACTGCAGCATGCCAGGCTTCCCTGTCTATCACCAACTTCCAGAGCCTACTCAAACTCATGTCCATTGAGTCAGTGATGCCATCCAACCAACTCATCCTCTGTCCTCCCCTTCTCCTCCTGCTTTGAATCTTTCCCAGCATCAGGGTCTTTTCCAATGAGTCAGCTCTTCTCATCAGGTGGCCAAAGTATTAGAGTTTCAGCTTCAGCATCAATCCTTCCAATAATATTCAGGACTGATCTCCTTTAGGATGGACTGATTGGATCTCCTTGCAGTCGAAGGGACTCTCAAGAGTCTTCTCCAACACCACAGTTCAAAAGCATCAATTCTTTGGTGCTTAGCTTCCTTTATAGTCCAGCTCTCACATCCATACAAGACTACTGGAAAAACCATAGCTTTGACTAGATGGACCTTTGTTGGCAAAGTAATGTCTGCTTTTGAATATGCTGTCTAGGTTGGTCACAGCTTTTCTTCCAAGGAGCAAGAGTCTTTTAATTTCATGGCTGTAATGATATGCAGTGATTTTGGAGCCCCCCAAAATAAAGTCTGTCACTAAAGTGACGGGACTGGATGCCATGATCTTAGTTTTATGAATGTTGAGCTTTGAGCCAACTTTTTCACCTTCTTCTTTCACTTTCATCAAAAGGCTCTTTAGTTCTTCTTCATTTTCTGCCATAAGGGTGGTATCATCTACATATCTTGGATTATTGATATTTCTCCTGGCAATATTGATTCCAGCTTGTTCTTTATCCAGCCTGGCATTTCAAATGATGCTAAATAAGCATATAAGTTAAATAAGCAAGGTGACAATATTCATCCTTGATGTACTCCTTTCCAAATTTGGAACCAGTCTGTTATTCCATGTCCAGTTCTGTTGTTTTTTGACCTACATGCGGATTACTCAAGAGGCAGGTCAGCTGGTCTGGTATTCCCATCTCCTCAAGAATTTTCCACAGTTTGTTGTGATCCACACAGTCAAAAGTTTTGGCATAGTCAATAAAGCAAAAGTAGGTGTTTTTCTGGAACTCTCTTGCTTTTTCGATGATGCAGTGGATGCTGGAAATTTGATCTCTGGTTCCTCTGCCTTTTCTAAATCCAGCTTGAACATCTGGAAGTTCATGGTTCATGTACTGCTGAAGCTTCACTTGAAGAATTTTGAACATTACTTTGCTAGCATGTGAGATAAGTGCAACTATGCGGTAGTTTGAGCATTCCTTGGCATTGCCTTTCTTTGGGATTGGAATGAAAACTGACCTTTTCCAGTCCTGTGGCCACTGCTGAATTTTCCAAATTTGCTGGCATATTGAGTGCAGCACTTTCACAGCATCATCTTTTAGGATTTGAAAGAGCTCAACTGGAATTCCATCACCTTCACTAGCTTTGTTCATTGTGATGCTTCCTAAGGCCCATTTGACTTTGGATTCCAGGATGTCTGGCTCTAGGTGAGTGATCACACCATCATGGTTATCTGGGTCCTGAAGATCCTTTTTGTATAGTTCTTCTGTGTATTCTTGCCACCTCTTCTTAATACTTTCTGCTTCTGTTAGGTCCATACCATTTCTGTCCTTTTTTGAGCCCATGTTTGCATGAAATGTTCCCATGGTATCTCTAATTTTCCCAGAGAGATCTCTAGTCTTTCCCATTCTGTTGTTTTCCTCTATTTCTTTGCTTTGATTGCTGAGGAAGGCTTTCTTATTCCTCCTTGCTTTTCTTTGGAACAGAGTCCTCCCCAATTTGGGTGAGATCATCCAATCCCTTGAAGGCCTAATAGAACAATTGAAAGTGTTAGTCACTCAGTTGTATCTGATTCTTTGTGACCCCATGGATTGTATCTCACCAGGCTCCTCTGTCCATGGGATTCTCTAGGCAAGAATACTGGAGTGGGTTGCCATTCACTTCTCCAGGGGATCTTCCCAATCCAGGGATTGAACCTGGATCTCCTGCATTGCAGGCAGATTCTTTACCATCTGGGAAGCCACCAGGGAAGCCCGTAATAGAACAAAAGATAGAGGAAAGATGAATTTACTATCTCAGCTTGAGAGGAGATGTCCACCTCCTCCTGCCCTTGGACATGGATACTCCTGGTTCTCAAGCCTCAGACTGGAACATTTACATCTGGCACCCCACGGCTCGGGCCTTTGGCCTTGAACTGAATCACACCACCAGCTTTCCTGGCTCTTCATCTTGTAGACACCAGATCATAGAATTTCTTAACCTTAATAACTGCATGAGTCAATTCCTTTAATAAATCTCATTTTATGAGGCTGTATATATCCTATTGGTTCTATTTCTCTGCACAACACTGATTAACACACTAATCAAATTCACAGAGTAGATTAGAGATTGCCAGAGGTTGGGTAGCAGGGAAAAGAGAAGGGAGAGGGGGAAATAAGAAGATATTAATACATATGGAAATGCTATTTGGGATGATAACGAAGTTCTGAAAACAGTGATGATGGTTGTACAACATTATGAATATACTTAATGTCACTGAATTATACACTTAAAAATACTTTAAGTGGTAACTTTTTTATTAAACATTTTAAAAAACTGGTTCTAATATGGATTAACTGTGAAACAAATGAAGTAAGTTAAACTTTCCAGAGTTAAAGTTGAAAATACTACCCTGCCAGAACAATTAAGAATTAAATGAAATATAGGGTCTGATGCATGGGAGTTACCCAATTATAAACTTAAGTGAGATAATGTGTAGAGCACCTAGCTCAGTACCTGAAATACTGTAAGCAAGTATGAATGTTAGCCAACCATGGTAGGTAACAGAATCAGCAGCAGCAGTAATAGCAGCTACAGCAATAAAGGTACCAGATAATTCAAATGAGGGATAGGGCAGAATCCAGATGTTCTATAACATGGGGGATTAGCTTTAAGAAGCCATTTGCCAGTTAATGACAAAATCAGTAGGAATATCAGAGGTATTAACCTTTGCTACCACATGACTGAATCTATGGACTATTCTGAACAGTGGTTTACAAGCCACTTATGTTGGTTTGTAGACTTCAAAAAGCCTAAAAATCCCTGCTTACTGGACTCTGGTGGTTCAGACAGTAAAGAATGTACATGCAATGCAGGAGACCTGGGTTTGATCCCTGGGTCGGGAGGTGGGGCGCAGTGGTAAAGACTCTGCCTGCCAATGCAGGAGACTGAAGAGATACAGGTTCAATCCCTGGGTCGGGAAGATTCCATGGAGTAGAAAACGGCAACCACTGCAATATTCTTGCCTGGGAAATTCCATGGACAGAGGAGCCTGGCAGGCTATAGTCCATGGTGTTGTGAAGTCAGACAGATTGACTGAGCACACCCAAAAATCCCTGCTTACTGAATGTACAAGAACCCTTGTTTTAACTTGACCAAATGTTCTTGAAGAACCTATTTAGTTTTTTATTGGCTTTCGGGGGTGGTTTGTTTTTTTGTTTTTGTTTTTGGAGCATGGGGAGGTTTGAAAGTGAAAGTGAAGTCGCTCAGTCATGTCCGACTCTTAGCAACCCCATGTACTGCAGCCCACCAGGCTCCTCCGTCCATGGGATTCTCCAGGAAGAACACTGGAGTGGGTTGCCTTCTCCTTCTTGAGGGGATCTTCCTAACCCAGTGATCGAACCCAGGTCTCCTGCATTGCAGGCAGATGCTTTACCCTCTGAGCCACCAGGGTTTAGTGGCTTACAAAAGCACCAGTTTATTATTTTACAATTTCTGTAGATAAGAAGCCTGACATGGCATGGTAGGATTCTCTTCTTTGGGTCTCACCAGGCTAAACTCAAAGTACAGTTGACCCTTGAACACAGGGGAAGGAGGGTAGGGATACCAACACACACCCTTCCTGCCGCCTTGCAAGCAGTTAAAAATCCACATATAATTTTTCAGTCTACCCTCCACATCCATGGAGAGAACCTATTTGCATTACAGTGGCTCAAAAGTAAGAAGAGAAAGTGACACTGAGCCACAACTGAAACTTAAACAACTGAATAATATGACCTAAGTAACAGAAAGTATATATGCTGGTGTTCACGGATTCAACATAATAATGTATGAGGACAGGCTGAGTTAAGCTGAAAGTAACCTATATGAAGTCCAGAAATAAATCAGTACCCATATAGGGGCATGGCAACCCACTCCAGTATTCTTACCTGGAGAATCCCATGGACAGAGGAGCCTGGCGGGCTACAGTCCATAGCGTCGCAAAGAGTCAGACACAACTGAAGCGACTTAGCATGCATATAGTTCAGTCCTTGCAAGAAGTCACATTCAGAGAATCACAGTTCAGACCAGAAGCATACTGAATGGAATTCACATTTTTACATGCATTTCTCTAAGAACATAAAGTGACACGGAATTTATAACTCACAAGAACGCTTCTCAAATACTTATTTTCTCCATCTCCAAGCCTCTGTCATTCCACACATTCCACAACGTCTCAGAGCCAAACCCCAACACGTTCTCTAATCTCTGACTGTATCTCTTTAAAAATCTCTGCAACTGTCCTTGGTCCTTTCAGATAATCCAATCCTTTTTCACCCCATTTTCCTGGGTGTGCTTCACAAGTCCTGAGTCTGGCTGGTACAGATAAAACTTTTCAGGAGAGCAGGCAGGAAAAAGCAAGGAGGAAGGCAGTCTAGAAGCACAAAAATTAATAAATCTCCCTGTCACATATTCGACTTTCAGTTAGCCAGACATTGACAGACCAAGTTTGATGTTAACTGCTACTATGTATTGGGGTTCTTAGTGCAGTTTCCATGGATGCAGCAATCATGTCTTGTCTTTATGTTCCAGAAGCCATCACAGCTAGAAGGCCTGACATACAGGAGCCATGAAATAGAGACAAACGAGTTGATAAGACAATTTGAGCAGTTTGGAGCCTAGCAAAGAAATTTCCTCCAGTAGCATTGTGGTCTGTTAGTTAATTCCTTGAAGAGTGTCAGCTCCTGTCTTTCCTAGACCCTTACAGATGAAGACTCTGAATGTTTCTGCTCAAAAACACAAGACGAGAATGTCTAAACCCTCAGCCCATCCATGACTGGAATAGTCTTGTTGGCATATCCTGTGTCACTTGGTAAACTGGGAGGAAGCCCTTACTTGCCATCTTGGTGTACTAAATATCGTGCATGCTTTGGTCTCTTGTTTTAAGAGTGCTGATCAGTCAGTTCAGTTCAGTTCAGTCGCTCAGTCGTGTCCAACTCTTTGCGACCCCATGAATCGCAGCACGCCAGGCCTCCCTGTCCATCACCAACTCCCCGAGTTCACTCAAACTTACGTCCATTGAGTCGGTGATGCCACCCAGCCATCTCATCCTCTGTCATCCCCTTTTCCTCCTGCCCCCAATCCCTCCCAGCATCAGAGTCTTTTCCAATGAATCAACTCTTCGCAAGAGTGCTGATAAAGATGAATAAATACAGGAAAACTTTGTTCTCAGGTTTCAGACAACAGTATTCCATTAGCCTGACTTCTCAGAAACAACTTATATGCTATTTTATTCTATTAGTTTCAAAAGATCAAACACAAAGTTCAAAAATACATTAATGTTTTTCTTGCTTGACCTAGGTCAGCATGTGCCCAGTGCTAATTCAGTTCATTCTGAATGATTACCTTTAGAGAATCTAAGAGGTTGAAAAGAAAAACCTCAGACCAACCGTATCAATTAAAATTCTCTTTTGCTTGGAAACCAGGGATAATGAATAGCATGTATCTCCAAGAGACTAACAATGGGAAGACACATTTACGAAAATAACAAATGGTTTATGAGTAATGTAAATTCAGAAAGACTGTTCAATTGAAGTTTCTGAATGTTTTAAGAAGTCTCCTCAGTGTGAAAATCAATTAATACAGTAGTGGTTTCTATATACTGATAGATCCTTGTTAGGAAACAAAAATCACATACATTATTTTAATGGAGAAAATTTAGTATAAAGAATTAAACTAAGTAAAAGAATTTTTAACTGAAAAACTAAAAATTCAAAAGAAATTAAAGAACAATAAGGTGTCATGAAACTAACAACCAAAGGAAGCAGCTACCAGCTACCACCTCTAGGGAAAGGACAACAAAGGGAATGAAGAGAACAAAGGTCGGAACCATTAAAATTAGAACTTTGAACAAGGATCCCCATGGAGCTGATATTCACATCTCTGAAGAAAGGATGCTCCTTACCAGACCAGGTGTCTGAATTTGGAGGGGGGATCCCCCACAGAGCAGGGATTCAGACTTCTCAGAGGGGATGCTTAGTGACAGCTGCTGGTGTCTGAGAGGGACACAATGAAATCTAATTCTGCAAAGGCTGGAAAATCTGCAAACTAATTCAATTGCTTCTGTAAAAAATGAAGTGTCTCTGTCAGACTGAGGAAAGGAGGCTCTTGTGATATTGACAAGAGCCCAACTGACAAAAAAAAAAAAAAGGGAAGAAACTCCATTCTCCTTTCTCCTCCAGCTCTGTAGTTCTCTGTAGTGCCCCCTTTGTCATAGAGTAACAGAAAGCCACTGGCAAGGAAACCCTGTTTGCAGAATCCAGCCCTAACATCACAAAGCAGAGTATATAGAATGGATTTGGACCTGAGACACATAAGTTGCATAACTGGTCCAATCTACCCCTTTGGTACTCAACATCCATTCACACTTGTTCTACATATATTTGAACTTTCATACAGCAACAAAAAGAACTCCACGTATGCACCTAACATGATGGAACCATCCTTTAGACAAGTTGAAAGCATTCTCATCCTCTCCCTGGAAATTTGGAGATGCCAAGTCCCAACTGTCATTATATCCCTCTCTGAGCTATGTTTGGAGAAGGCAATAGCACCCCACTCCAGGACTCTTGCCTGGAATATCCCATGGATGGAGGAGCCTGGTGGGCTGCCACCTATGGGGTCGCACAGAGTCGGACACGACTGAAGAGACTTAGCAGCAGCAGCAGCTGAGCTATGTTAATTACACTTCAAAATTCAGCCACAGCCATATGTGAAACATTCTGTTAACTAAAGACTGTAATGAAAGCTTACCTCCAACAAAATTTGCATAAGATTCTAAAGAAAAGGAAATTTACATATGTATATATACACATACACCCACAAGAAAGAAGTGAAGTGAAATTCACTCAGTCGTGTCTGACTCTTTGCAACCCCATGAACTATATATAGTCCATGGAATTCTCCAGACCAGAATACTGGAGTGGGTAGCCTTTCCCTTCTCCAGGGGATCTTCCCAACCCAGGGATTAAACCCAGGTCTCTCACATTGCAGGCATATTCTTCACCAGCTGAACCAAAAGGGAAGCCCAAGAATACTGGAGTGGGTAGCCTAGCCCTTCTCAAGCAGATCTTCCTGACCCAGGAATAGAAATGGGGTATCCTGCATTGCAGGTGGCTTCTTTACCAACTGAGCTGTGAGGGAAGCCCATGGCTGCTACAAACCTCATTTCAGCCTTCGTTGATATTTATAACCCCCATTTTCTATATCCCATTCATATTTCCTTTGTCCTCAGGGGCCCAGCTGCTTTGGATTCTCTACCTTACACAGGGAACCAAAACTTCACTTCTGAAGGCTCTAAGTCTCTAGTTGGTTGTTCTATCTTTTTTTGTTGTCCTTGTTTCTCTAGTTTCCTATTAACTTTTGTCCCTGAACAGGAAGTACCAAGAAAACTCCAAAGCATTTCCTACATTCCAAATTGATATAGCTTGAATGTTTATGTCCCTCCAAAATTCATGTTGAAAATCTACTGCCCAAGGTAATGGTATTAGGAAGTAGGACCTTTGAAAGGTGATTATGTCATGAGGGTGGAGCCCTCACAAATGGGATTAGTCTTTTTATGAAAGAGCCCCCAGAGAGATCGTCTGCCCTCCCACCATGTGAGACTACACGTAGCAGGAAGTCTGCAGCCCTGAAGCCGGCACTCACTGATCCTGTCTGAGACACTTCCTGACCTCAGACTCTCAGCATCCAGAACTGTGAGGAGCTTCTGTTCTTCATAAACCATCCGGTTACATGTATTTTGTCACAGCAGCCCAAACAGACTGAGACATCCTCACTGCCACTGCTGTATTGGAGGAATGGAGCTTCCCACCGGCGATCAGGATCAAGCAGTACAGTGACCTCTTTCACGACCTCTGAGTTCAGCGACAGGAGGACGCCAGTGGTCAAGTGGCCATCTCAACACTTAGTTCAATAGAACCACTGTGACATGTAGGCTACCTTAAGATTCTTACAGATATAGTTCATCATCCTAAAGTTAATGGTGTCATTATTAATAAAGAACTTGGGATAAAATGTTATTTTGGGATTTATTTACACAGAGTACCAAAATAATTTAGGGACCACATAGTCAAATAATTTATTTTTAAGTTAAAGAAAGCAAATAAATGTATTAAAATACATTTAGAAAACAGAACCATTGTGATGTCCCCCTTGGGAACCAAGACCACCAAACCATCTATAAACCAGACTGAGTCCTAAGTTCCTAAGGCATTCTCCATGAAGCCACAGGCATGGAAGCAGAAGACAATACAGCAGCAGGTACTGCTGAAGGAGTCTGAGGCACCTGTTCCTGCAGCTGCCTTGCTGTGTCTTCTAAGCTCAGCTCAGCTCAGTTTCTTATTTACCATTTAATTGGTTGCTACTGCCCATATCTAAGTGGATGGCTCACTGGCTCAGAGAATGCCTGGTTATGATGGGTCACCTAGTCACGTGATGTCCAATGATCAAACATTCAGTCTCTACTGGGGCCACGCAGCAAACCTGCAGTTATTTCCCAAAAGGATAGCTATCTGTAAAAGAAAGCATGGGTTTGCTATATTATCTGCCTGATAATTCTCCTATTTGAGCTTGCCAAAGTCTTCACAGTGCATACCTAGACGCCATAGGCTTTTCAAGAACCATCAGATCATAGAACCTCAGTAAAGAAGCAGCTTTCATTTGCCCTAAGGTAGGACCACGGAGAAGGCAATGGCACCCTACTCCAGTACTCTTGCCTGGAAAATCCCATGGATGGAGGAGCCTGGTAGGCTGCAGTCCATGGGGTCGTGAAGAGTTGGACATAACTGAGCGACTTCACTTTCATGCATTGGAGAAGGAAATGGCAACCCACTCCAGTGTTCTTGCCTGGGGTATCCCAGGGGTCGGGGAGCCTGGTGGGCTGCCATCTATGGGGTTGCACAGAGTCGGACATGACTGAAGCGACTTAGCAGTAGCAGCAGGACCACAAAGAGTAAGTCCTACCATGCAAAAACAAACTATTGCTGTGGTTCTTACAGATTAGCATGGAGGGAGGGGAGCATTTTCCAGGTCATTAGCTGCACACCACATGCCAGGCTGTGATTTGCTTTACTGATTTGCTTCAGTATATATGCCACATCTTGAGCAGAAGCTGCAAGTACAGTCAATATCAAATGATTAAATACATTTAAATGATTAAATGTATGCTATTCCATGGTCATTCTCCAAGCTCCATCCCACTTCTACAGAGTCCAAACAAGCAAATGAAATAGAGATGCAACAAACATCAATAGAGCGGCATTTTTCAAGTCCTTGATAGTGGCAACAATCCCTGCAATTTCTCCAGAGACACAGTATTGAGTTTACCATCCTAGCAAGAAGGGGAAGTCCTAGGGGACTTCCTAATGTCTTTACTTTGTAAGTCAGAGAAGCTATGTGATGATGCTTCCAATTGACAAGTATATCTATTCAAATTAAGCAGTCAGCAACTTAGGAGATAACAACAGGAGTCTGCAGGTCTACTGTGCCCACAGTGATTTAAATTTAGGCCAAAACCACCCATACACCCTACTTTGACTAATGGACCACAGCAGCATTTTCCTTCCCCTGGATTTAGCATCAATTCAGAACCAATGTGTAGTAATCCTTCAAAAGTCTGGGTATCTCCTTTTTCCCAATGTTCATTCACTCTAGTAAAATGCTACAGTTCCCTTTGGAGAAAGCTTTTCAGTACATGAAACATTTTTTTCTGACATGACTTTATAGTTCAAAAACATAAGGATTTTTTGTGAAAGCATTTATAGTAAATCAAAGAGATGATGAAATATTCATTTTCATCCATTCATTCAGAAAATATTACGTTTACCAGACATGGTTAACTTTACCTTTAAAAACCCCTGAAGTTCACAGGTCAAAGGGGGCATCCAAAGGGCTGCTTTCTTCTGGAATGGCCGAGGGGGTTACATAAAACCCAGGAGAAGCTGCCAGCACCTAAGGGGCGCGGGTGAGGCTCGGAACCCTCCGTGAACTGAGGGGGCTGCTGAGTGTCAGAGGTGCCGGCGGGTGCGCCCCGTTCAGTGGGGGCTGTTCCTGCATTCTGCCTGTATTTTTGATACAGAAGCAAATGTGAAACTTACCTTATTTGATATTTGATATCAAATATTTGATAAATATTACCTTATCAAAATTGTTCCTTTAGCTAGCTAGTTAGCTTTTATCATGCCAAACGCATGATAGCAGAACTGACTGTATTTTAATTGTAGGGGAAGCCATGGGCAGGTTTTTAAGTAGCAAAGTAGCCTGATGGGATTGTGTTGTAAAAGTTCACCCTGGCAGGTCTGTGGGAAATAGGGATAGATGGGTAAAAATGCTAATTCCTGGTTTGGGAAAGACTGAGAGAAGGGCAGGTTGGAGGGAACTGGTTTAGTGGGAATGACAAGTCAGCAGATGGATCTTTGCTTTCAGTCTCAGAGGGAAGGTCAGATACAACCAGCATCTGGAGAAGATTTATGTAATGACACTACAGGAGATAAGCTAGGAGGGTGGGGGCCCGGGGCCTTTCTCCTCACTGCGAGGATGAATTTGTGATGCTATGCAGCTCACTTTTGTTGCTCTGATGGGTTGTTTGAGGTTTCTACATAAGGTCACAGCACCAGGAGCAAAAGAAAAAAGAAAGAAAAGAGATGGAGGGAGGGAAGGGGAAGAGAGAACATTAGAGGGAAGGGGAGAGAAGGAGAGGAGAGGAGACACTATGAAACAGGTCTCTGACCCACAGCGCACTTAGGAAACAAAGCTGCAGCAAGGGCGTAACCACACCACAGTTGGCCCTTGAACAACACAAGTTTAAACTGTGCAGGTCCACTTACATTTTTCAGCAATAAATACTGCAGTACTACATGATCTAGTTGGCTGAATCTGCCTACCTGGCTCCTGGCTCCCGGGGAGCCAGTTATAAATTATCTTCAGATTTTTGACTTTGCTAAGGGTCGGTGCCCCTATCACCTGGTGCTACTCAAGGGTCAGCTGTATTTGATAAGGATCATCTACATGATGATGTATCACCTACTATCCTTCCTTCCTCGATACACAGTTCTTTAACCCATTATTCAGTCTGGGATATTTTATAGGGTTTTTCGTAGAACGAAAAATAAACACTGTTGTAGACCAAGTTTGGGTGTGTGTGTGTGAATACAGATGAATTTTTTTGTATTTTTCTCATACATTTATCTACTCCTAAAGTAATAACTTTAGGTATTTAAAGTTTCTAAAAGAATGAATAACCAGCCTCTACTGGAACCTATCTGATATTTTTTTTTTCTCATAACTGAAGTTATAGATTTTCAGGAGCAAGACCATAGAAGTAAAATGCCATTTTCATCACATAAAATTCCTAGAATAAAACAGGAAAAAGCTCCTTGACATGGATCTTGGCAAGGATTTTTTGATACGACACTTAAAGCAAAAGTCACAATCAAAAATATACAAGGGACTATATCAAACTAAAAGGCTCCTGCATAAGGCAACAATCAACAAAATGAAAAGACAACCTGCAGAATGAGAAAAAAATGTTTGCAAATCATATAACTGATAAGGGGTTAATATCTAAAATATAAAAGGAACTCATACAACTCCATAGCAAAACATAATCACCATCCTCATCCAATTAAAATCTGGCAAAGGATATAAATAGACATTTTTCCAAAGACAATATGTAAAAGGCCAACAGGTACAGGGAAAGGTGCTCAATATCACAAATCATTAGGGCAACGCAAATGAAAACCACAATGAGATATTACTTAAAACCTATTAGAATGTCCATCAAAGAGATAAGAAATGCTGGCAAAAATGTGGAGAAAAGGGAACCATTGTACACTGTTGGTGGGAATATAAATTGGTATAGCCACTATGGAAAACTTCCAGGATGGAAGTTCCTCAAAAAACTAAAAATAGAGATACTATATGATCCAGAAATTCTACTTCTGGCAATATCTGTAAAGGAAACAAAAGCACTAACTCAAAAGGATATCTTCATAATTATGTGCTTAGAAACATTATTTACAACAGCCAAGACATGGAAACAACCTCACTGGCCATCAAGGAATGGGTGAATATAGAAATTGTGGTATGTAGAAATTGAGATAAATATATCTCAATTTTTATATATATATATACACACACGTATATATCTCCTGCTGTTTGCAACAACATGGGTGGACTTTGAAGGCATAACGCTAAGTGAAATCAGTCAGACAAAGACAGACATCTGTGATATATGTCGAATCTTAAAAACATAGGAAAACTCAGAAAAACTCAGATTTGTGATTACCAAAGCAGAGGTGGGGGTGAACTGGATGAACGTGGCCAAAAGGTACAAATTTTTAAAAGAAAATAACTACTAGGGATGTAATATATTCACTAGAACATGACGACCATAGCTAACACTGCTATATGTATATATGAAAGCTGTTAAGAGAGTAAATCCTAAGAGTTCTCATCACAAGGAAAAGAACATTTTCTTCTCTTCTCTTTTCTTGTATCTATAGAAGATAGTGGATGTTAACTAAACTTATTGTGGTAGTCATTTCATATAAATCTAACCATAATACTATACACCTAAAACTTATACAGTTCTATATGTCAGTTATACCTCAATAACACTTGGGAAAAAAACTAAAACAGCCTCTTTGCTGTACTATATCTTTGTCTCTTACCAAAGGCTTTGTAGACATGCTCATCCTCCTGGGGTGAATTTAGTCCCAGCTCCTGTGTTAGGGTCCATGTACTACACAGCTACACACTGCAGCCCACCTCTAGCACTGGATGTCTGGATCCAGGTTCTGGGTCCTTGAGTCGGCTCATTTCTGCATGACTTACTGGATTTTGTCTGGTAAAATTCTAAGATCTAACACTGGTCACCACTGTTTCTGTAGTCTTAACATAATGTTCTATTATATTCATCAGATACTTATTCCCAACTCTAGCTATTTATTCCTGTCTTGAAAAAGATTTATATTCTACACTCAATTCAGTCAGTTCAGCCCTCTATTCAATTTCTGTGCTTCCTTTTCTTTCTTTCTTATACGACTCATATGCTGAAATCTGGTAGCTGGTTTTGATCAGTCATACTCTAACAACTAAGGAGTAATCAGATTCAAAACCAAGGTCAGAGAGTCAGTTGCTGCTGCTGCTAAGTCGCTTCAGTCGTGTTCAACTCTGTGCGACCCCATAGATGGCAGCCCACCTGTCCCTGGGATTCTCCAGGCAAGAGCACTGGAGTGGGTTGCCATTTCCTTCTCCAAGAGAGTCAGTTAACTGATGTTATATAAAAACAGATTAAATAGTTGTCTGGGAGAAGTCCTTCCACAGTGTCTCACTCCAAGTTACAAAGCTTAGCCTTGTGTCTAGAAGATTATTCTGTCACTTTTTCTTACACCACTTGATAAATCACTTTTAATCTTGTACTTTCAAACTTGTACATAGCAAGTATGACATCTTGACATAAAACCACAGTCAGACTTTTTCTGTGTGCTGACAAATATATTCCATACTTTAAAAGCCTATTAAGGAAATAAAAATGAGAGGCAAATGTATATAGAGAATATATTTTTCAGCATTCTTAATGAATATTGGAAACAATTTAATTGTCCTATATAAATTATGATGTAGTCTATGATGGAATACCATGCTGTTGTCAAAGAAAACATATAGTCAAAGTATATGGATTGAGAAAGTGAGAAAAATAGTTATGAAACATTTTGTAAACTATGATTCCCATTTTGGTAAAAACTACATGTGCACTCATAAAAATTTTTTAAGGATATACTCTGAACACAACACAAAATATTAATCACAGTCATCACTGAGATGACTAATGACTTTATGTCTCCTGTAATATCCATATTTTCTAGTATTTCTACTATGAACACGTATAATCATATAACAATAGTTTTAACTCTGAGCTGGAAACCATCAAATCATATTGTTTTCATGTCATCTGTGGGCTGTAAGAGTTTGTATTTTTAATTCTAGTTCCATCCTTAGTTATAATTTAGTTGTGGTGATCTCAAAATTAAGGACTCACATATGTAGGGGAAAAAGAGACAGGTGAAATATATAACTTATTTTGTAAAACTATTCACATTGGAAAATATGGTAAATGGCTATTTCAGAAGGAGAGTGTTGTACACTAAAATGTTAACAGTGGGTTGTTCTGGTTGTTATTGAGTGATGTTTCTTTGCTTCCCTTCGTTTCCTTATTTTTCAAAATATGCTACCCCTTATTGTAAAATTAAAAAATAAAATAAAATAAATTATTAAAAAAAACGAAAAACAAAATATGTTATCCTTAAAAGATTTTTAAAAACAGAAGTCAAATGAAAAGTTATTGGTATTGTGTAATATGTCTTTATTCCATGGAATTCTGAAAATGCTCAAACAACAGAATAACCTGGGACAAGGAGCTCCTCAGCATGCCCTTTTCCTGTGGGGTACTTGACTACACACCATTAACTGACTCAGAGTAAAAGACTTAAGGCAACTCGATTATAAACCACTTGATCGCAGAGACCACATCTCAGACAATTTGTGCCCACTGAGTGCTCCACATACAGTAAGGGCACAGTATTTTTTTTTAACTTTTTATTTTGTACTGGGGTATTGGAGAAGGAAATGGCAACCCACTCCAATGTTCTTACCTGGAGAATCCCAGGGACGGGGAAGCCTGGTGGGCTGCCGTCTATGGGGTCGCACAGAGTCAGACACGACTGAAGCGACTTAGCAGCAGCAGCAGCATAGACCATTAACAGTGTTGTGATAGCTTCAGGTGAACGGCAAAGGGACTCAGCCATACATACACATGTATCCATTCTCCCCCAAACTCCCCTCCCATCCAGGCTGCTACGTAACATTGGGCAGAGTTTCATGGGCTATATGATATGTCCTTTCTGGTTATCCATTTTAAATATAGCTGTGTGTACAGGCAACCATAAGTTTGTTCTCTAAGTAGGGCACAGTATTTTTGTTGAAAGAAATAATGAAGCTCTCAAGATCCTACTCAGAAGTTTCAGGAGACTGACAGTCACCTGAATCCACCCTTATCAAAAACCACTTATGTATTCATTCTTTCTCCCTAGTCTTCAACCCATCTCAATTAACCAGAATAGGCACCCAGTCCCCTGTAAGTGGCCCAGTTCCTACCCCTACCTCCACTCTGCCAATGTCTCCTGTATATCCAGAGTTGCTCTGTTCCACCCAAGACTATCAGAGAAGGCTCAGACGTCTATCTCCAATATACAATTAGGGCCTGTCTCACTCAGGGGGTCTCCTCAAGCTATTGCAAAGGATAAGCCTTTTCTCAAGTCCCAGGCCATGACCTCAACAACCTATTGATATAAATAATTATGTAAGTACCATGATGTCCTGTTCTTCCTCCTACCACAAATATTTTTAGGATCAGGCCATTATAAAACATGCATCTTCTAGACAGACTAATAATATGGCACACCTACAAAACTATATTTCACAAATATATGTTCAACATGTTTTAATAGTAGCAGGACTAGTGCCAGCAATGAATAATTTTTGTGAAGCTGTCATTTGTTTTCTTAATTTCTTCTTTAGAGAACTGCGTATGTTAATGGGAATGAGATATAGCAGTCTTCTGAAAATAATACCCATGTTTTAAATAAGATGATGAACCTTTTTGGCATCCTCTGTAACAGGTTAGCCTTCATGACCTCCATGAAAAAGGTGCAGTTGGCATAAAGAAATAACATCCTGAAATAAAACGGCCAGACAGGAAAGAAGCCAGGTAAGAGGACTGCAGAGAAATCAAATATTCAATAACACCTATTATTCACATTGGGAGAATAAAAGATCAGAATTAACATTACAAAAACTTGAGACCATGAGGGAAAGGACAAGTTTGAGATTTAGTCTCAAAACACAGAGAAAAATGATAAAGAAATGAAAACCAAAGTAAATACAGAAGAGAGATCCAACCTAACAGGGATTACATATTATATTTTTCCCTCAGGAAGAGATCAAAACAATTGGAAAAAAAATAAAACCTATAAATAAACAATCCTCTAAATTTTAAAAGGAGTCTTGTCATTTCAGATTAAAACAGTTCACCTCCTTCCAGGGAAATCATTTGACACAGCCTGGCAAATTTTTTAAATCAAAATAATAAAGAAAAGAAAATCTTATAAACTTTCAGTCTGATGGAAGCAAAGGGAGAAGAGGAAGTAACACAGATTGGTCTAATTTTTCTTGGTCTAAATTTTCTTTTAGATTGGTCTGAATTTGGTCTAAAATTGGTCTAAATTTTGAAGGGGAAGTAACACAGACTGGTCTAATTTTTCTTGGTCTAAATTTTCTTTTAGATTGGTCTAAATTTGGTCTAAATTTTGGTCTAATTGGTCTAAATTTGGTCTAAATTTTGGTCTAATTGGTCTAAATTTTCTTTTGGATTGGTCTAAAATTTTCCTACTGTGCTCAAGAGAAAAAAAGAAACATCTCCAGCTTTTGAACAATAACACATTTTACAACAAATCAAGTTGTTTTTCATGTGGAAGATAACAAAACGACATTCACAAATGCACAGACTTGAAAAATACTTCACAAATATTCTTGCTCAAAAAACTCATGGATTATATACTGGCCAAGAAGAAGACAAGTCAAAATAATTAACACTAATATCAGGAAATCATATATAATAAGATTAATAAATCCTTGCTGGAATTAAATCCCAAATTCAGAAATTTCGTTGAATTATCTATACTCACGTGGAGAAGGCAATGGCACCCCACTCCAGTACTCTTGCCTGGAAAATCCCATGGACGGAGGAGCCTGGAAGGCTGCAGTCCATGGGGTCACTGAGGATCGGACACAACGGAGCGACTTCACTTTCACTTTTCACTTTCATGCATTGGAGAAGGAAATGGCAACCCACTCCAGTGTTCTTGCCTGGAGAATCCCAGGGACGGGGGGGCCTGGTGGGCTGCCGTCTATGGGGTCGCACACAGTCAGACACGACTGAAGTGACTTAGCAGCAGCAGCATACTCACGTCTCTCTCTGAGTTCCTCTTTGTTGATTTATTAAAAAAATAATGTGTAAGCACCTCCTTTGTGTCAGGCGCTGCATTGGGCCCTTAGACTATAGCAGTATATCAGATAATTGTAATTACTTCCTTTAAAAAACTTGCAGCCTGGTGTTTCACTTCTGCTCCTTTCCCAGTAGAAAAGATCATTCTTGGGTCATATTCTTCATACTACATTTTAGGCAAGAAACTCTTCTCATATCTACTGTCCACTTAAAATAACAATGTTATTATGTTCCAGCAACTTTAGTTAAATTCTTCTGTGCTGCCAGAATTATTCTATGAAAGACTTCTTGCTTCCCCTTAACAGAAGCAGAAATGCACAGGACAAAATAAGTCATTTTCATTGCTAAGAAACTCAGATAATGACTTTCTCCCTCTTTAAACATCATATTAATGAACACAGTCATTTGAACTTTTTAAGTGGAAAAGATGCAGATATTATTTGTCACCAATCACATTTTCATATAACCTTATATACAAGAGTCAGGGCTGTTTCTGTGTTGACTATGTCTTAAAATTAACTCTTACAGCAAGTAAGTACATGAAAATGTTCAGAGTTCACAGGGGGCCTTAACTGATCTTGACTTCATTACCCTCTCCTTTAGCATCCACTTCCCTTATCAAACAAGAACTTGGTCCCAAGACCTGGAATATTTTGATTCAGTGATCTTTCTCTCTCCCCAGCTTGCACTGGAGGTGGTACAGATCTAAACAAATGGAAAAGAAATACCAGAATAGTATAGAACAGAGTGTTCCAACCCTTACACAAAATTAATAACTAAGAAAAATAAAGGTTATTTTCAAAATCTAATTCAATTTCACAAATCCTTCTTCCTTTTAGAACAATTAGACTGACTGCCCAAATATTTTTTGTGCCCAAAATTCAGGTCAATAAATTATGTCCAACATAACCAGTGTGAAACATTCTGCTGCCATTAAATAATATTTAATTAAATACTGATATTTATATTAAATATTATGTTTATATAGAACTTGAAACAGGAGACTCATTAGCCAGGTTGTGAGGGAAACTATAACCATCACATTTGATCAGAGAAGCAGATCCACTACAGAATATATGTAGTTCATATTTGGAGGGGGGGATTTATTCCTACACACTTGTGGGATCTGATTAAACAATCTATGCGTGTCTGGTGTCTAAAGACCACAGAGCCGACAGGAAGGGAAGGTGGAAACAAAGTGCTATCAGAATCTAAGATTTTAACCTACTTACAAGCTCCTAAATTAGCTTTTTACTGTTCAAGGATTCTGGCAGTAGACATGAGATAAAGTCCTGTTGTTACTCACAGTACAGCAAGCAGCATGAATGTGAAGTTTGTTTTGGTTCCCCTTGTTCCCCAGTCCCATGCGGGGCAATGCAGAGTCCCCGATGGATGCTGCACAGCAGTGAATTTACATCCCAGCTGAGAAACACTGAGTTGAGAAAATTCACCAAAATAAATAAGTATCATAAACAGTAAGCAAACTGTTCTCTGTCCCAGATGGAGGTATTATCTCTTCCTCAAGGTGGCTTGCTGAAAACACAACCCTGAGAAATGTCCAGGCAGAGGCAGACCTGTATTCCTGGCACTCTGAGTGGGAACATCCACAGATACTCACAGCTTGTGGTGCATTACTTCCCTCAGCCCCTGGGAGGCTGGGCTTGAAGCCATATGGATGGACTGGACCCTGCCTCAGTCCCTCACCATCTCCGGGTCTCCAGCTTTGCAGGAGATGCAGCTGCCCTTCACCATAAAGCTAAACACACACCTAAGCCAGGAGTTGGGGAGTAGGGCACTGAAGGAGGACAAGTCAGGAGCTGCAGTTGACGCAAGTCCAGCTGCTGTCCCATGCCAAACAGATGAGCCTGTGGATAAATGACAGCATAACACGAGCTGTAACAGTGCTTCACTAAGCTTTAGAGCATTAAAAAGCAAGATCACTGGCGTTCCACTTCTGCCTTCCAAGTCCTATGCAAAATCTCTCTCATGACCCACGCTAACCTGGAATTACACAGCAAAGGAAATCCTGGAAAACACAATTTCATCTTAGCTAAATGAACCTAATATAATCCCCCACGGGCCGTGGACAAATGGTCTTCATATCAACTTCCTTCCAAAGCTGTTAAGCCTCGCTGTCCATCTCCGGGCAAAGAGACTCCTATCATTCTTGTTTCCTGAAGGAATGGCTGAGAACCAAGGGATAACAGAGACCACTAGTCACATTATCTCGGGGGTTCCCAAGACCACCCCAGGCTCAGTCATTCTCCAGGAGGACTCTCTGGTCTCAGCATATAATCATATTCACAGCTAAGAGTTATTACGGTGAAAGGATTCAAAACAAACTCA
Organism: Bos taurus; assembly: GCF_002263795.3. Classification (NCBI taxonomy): domain Eukaryota; kingdom Metazoa; phylum Chordata; class Mammalia; order Artiodactyla; family Bovidae; genus Bos; species Bos taurus. Next base: position 3,608,386 of record NC_037333.1, on the reverse strand, counting down.
GCAATGGAAAAGCCATATGCAGAAAAGTCTGAAAAACACCAGGCACAAGCTCCCAAGAGTCCCCTCCCTGTGGGGCCCCATAGGATACTCTTAATCATCCTAGCAGTGAGTTTTAACAACACATATGAAAAGTTGTGTGCCGGGGACGCTCATTAGTGATTCCCTGCCTGAAGTTTTCCCTGGGGGCTGGTAACATCGGCACTCTGCCTGGCATGTACCCGAGTTCCAGACTCCCAGAAGGAAAGCAGGGGTTCTGCATGAACCATACTGTTTGCACAGCACAGACCCAGTGAGCCTCTCTTAACAGTTGTAGCCACGATGGGAATCCTCTCAAAACCTAAGTTCCCAGATTTCAGCCGAAGGCCAACCAGACACTCTGGTTTAGAGCAAAGCAGGAGAGCACAGGCTGCGGTTATGGGGCTGTGGGCAGCAGTCTATCTATGTGGGCAGAGAGTGGGGGCCAGGACTGCAAAGATGGTTGGGGGTAAAGAGGAAGAGATTTGAACTACAGAACATGATTCGGGTTTTACAGAGTTGCCTGCAAGAAGCTACTGAAGGCTTCTGGGCAAGTAGAAACAGGATGAATATGAGACCTCAAAAGTAAACCAGTGTTTTCTTTTTTTTTTTTTCCCATCAACATCCCCTAACACACACACACACAAGCAGCTTTCATACAATTTTTTTTTTTTTTTTTTGCTAATCACCACTCCACATGAATTTTTAATACCACAGGTATTCTGCTTATTTGCTTATGTACCTATGTATATGTATGTATGCTTTATACACAAAAAGAGTAAATTCTTTTCAGCCCCCAAGAATCAACTTTCACCCTCTTAGGGGTGATATTGCCCCCACTGAAAATAAACAGATTGTAAGATGTATAGAACTGGAGGGTGATTTATCAACAGCTGGGAATACAAAGGATTTCTGCGTTCCTTGCAGCAACCCAAGCAAGCGAGGAGGGGGAGAGGCTGGGGCCTAACGAAAGAACACGTGTTGGGTCAGAGCACAGTTTGGCGGCAGACTGAGCCTAGGGCAGGACGTGGAGCCAGGAGGACAAGGTGTTCAGAAGGTGGCCACTTCGGGGCGATGAGGCAGCAGCTTGCAGCTGGATTGCCAGGAGCAGAGGGAGGCAGAGGAGCATGGCACCAGGGCATCCGAGAGGGCGACGGAGCCCGGCAGCCATGACGACCCTGCACGTGTGCTGCGCGGCGGCCGACTCACGAGACCACCAGCAGGAAAGAGACTGACGCGAGACAAGGGTGCCGGGAGGAGCAAGGAGGCGCCAGTGACGTGCTGGGGGCCTGGGGCAGAAGCCGTGTCTGGAGGACAGAGCTGGAGCCCAGAGGTCAGCAGCAGGGCACCCTGAGACCACTCTCCGTGAGGCAGGCAGGGACACAGTTTAGTACTGCTTCCTGTATGTCACACTGATCGGCTTGGTAACAGAAATGGAGTCAAGGGAAGGAGCGATGCTGCTGGTGCCGAGGGAAATAGAGCGAGGGCCCGGGAACTCAGCAGCACAGGCCAAGAGGCTCTCAACAGCAGGGGCCGCTTAAAGGGCATTTCAGGACAGTTTTTTTCCCCCCAAGGGAAATAAAAGTTTGCTTTATTTCAAAACAGTAACTTCCTTATATTGGAGCACTGGCTAAAATTCAATACTGATACAAATATAAATTCCTTAGGAAGTCAAAGTATATATATCAGGTGGATTTTCTGAATTCCTTTTAAAGACAGCATTTTTAAACCACAGAAAACTAGAAATAATTTACATCAACACATGTGTAAAATAAGCCATAGTTCAAATCTAAGCTGAATAACCAAACCATGAAAATTACCTCAACTAATATTTGCTATTATTTAGAACATTGCATGGATTTTCAACAACTTAAAACTGAATATATATTCTTTACATCTAATTTCCCCAGGAAGTAGAGCCCTTTTTTGTTTTTTTGTTTTTTACTATATTTCATTAGATTAATTAGGTGAAAGTCTGAGCAGTTATGAAACCTGGACTCTAAAAAAAAAAATTCAGATGCTAAAAATCTCACAAAAGTGAGACTGGGAGGGAAGTCATCAGCACGAGGGAAAGGTCATCAAATGTCTGGGAACTGGAAGACGGGAAGGAGAAGTGATGTTTCACGAGTCAAAAATACACAGAAAAGAGGCTGCAGATGATGACAGTGATGACAGACAGTCTTCCCCATGGTACCGCAGAAAAAGCTTTTGACTCACAGGTATTAAGGAGCATGGACATGAGAATGGCATGTAGGACCTAAAACAGAAGAATTAATTGAAAATCTGTCTTTGAAACAAACCTCCTACACACACAAAACACTGGAGCTCAAGAAACCTAAGAAAGGAAGGAATGAAGGGAATGAGGGAAGGAGGATTGGGCAGTGAGGAACGGGAAGAGAGGGGAAAGGAGCGGAGCACAATGGAGCAGAGAGTCCAGAGTCCTGCAGGGTATGTCTAAGGAGAACCAGATCAGTGAGTGAGTACGGCCATCCTTGTGGTTAAGCCACACATGTGCTGGTATTTAGAGGTGCCCACTGTGCAGCACCTCTAGAGAGAAATCAGCTTCAGGACAGAAATCCCAGGAGGAAAAACGTGGTCAAGGTGCCATACACTTGCAACAATATTACCAACGCTTAAGAAACAACAAAGGCAGACAGCCCGAGGATGGGAGATAAAAGTACACCAGGACGGAAATAAAATCACAGAACACAGCCAGGTTAAAGATTCGTCAATACTTTCAACTTTTCTATTTCAAATTGTAGGATCGATAAACTGACAAAAGACTTAATTGGGATCATTGACCAGGGTGTATATAGGATGAATCCTGACCATTTAAAAAGTAAAATGACAGTTGACGAGAGGTGGCAGATGGACAAAGGAGAGAACTTGTGAAGAGTCTCATGTACCCTTGCCTTCCAAGCAAGGGGTCTAGAGATTCTTCCCATTGTATCTTTTAATGATACATAGGTAACCTGAGAAGAACTAAGAGCAACATAACTACACTGAGAGGAGAGGGAAGATGTGAGGAAAGTAGGGTAAGTATTACCATCTATTAAATCACAGAACCAAGAGCAGGTCTTGATATGAATAAATGAGGAAATAGTCTATATATACATAGTAGTAGTATAAGTATTACAAATATACATATCTCTATCTCAGATATAGATAGATATATAGGTTTTGTTGTTGTTCAGTTGCTCAGTCGTGTCCAACTTTTGTGACCCCATGGACTGCAGCACTCCAGGCTTCCCTGTCCTTCACCATCTCCCGGAGCTTGCTCAAACTCGTGTCCATCGAGTGAGTCAGTGATGCCATCCAAGCATCTCATCCTCTGCGGTCCCCTTCTTCTCTTGCCCTCAATCTTTCCCAGCATCAGGGTCTTTTCTAATGAGTCAGCTCTTCACATCAGGTGGCCAAAGTATTGGAGCTTCAGCTTCAGCATCAGGCCTTCCAATGAATATTCAGGACTCATTTCCTCTAGGATTGACTGGTTTCATCTCCTTGCAGTCCAAGGGACTCTCAAGAGTCTTCTCCAACACAGTCTCTTGATGCTCTTAACATTCCAAAAGCATCAATTCTTTGGCATTCAGCCTTCTTTATGGTCCAACTCTCACATTCATACATGACTACTGGAAAAACCATAGCTTTGACTAGATGTACCTTTGTCAACAAAGTGATGTCTCTGCTTTTTAATATGTTGTCTAGCTTTGTCACAGATTTTCTTCCAAGGACAAGTGTCTTTTAATTTCATGGCTGCAGTTGCCATCTGCAGCAATTTTGGAGCCCAAGAAAATAAAGTTTATCACTGTTTCCATTGTTTCCCCATCTACTTGCCATGAAGTGATGGGACCAGATGCCATGATCTTAGTTTTATGAATGTTGAGCTTTAAGCCAGCTTTTGCACTCTCCTCTTTCACTTTCATCAAGAGGCTCTTTAGTTCTTCTTCACTTTCTGCTATAAGGGTGGTGCCATCTACATATCTGAGGTTATTGATATTTCTCCTGGTAATCTTGATTCCAGCTTGTGCTTCCTCCAGCCCAGCAATTCGCATGATGTACTCTGCATATAAGTTAAATAAGCAGGGTGAAAATATACAGCCTTGACACACTCCTTTCCCAATTTGGAACCAGTTTATTGTTCCATATCTGGTTCTAACTGTTGCTTCTTGACCTGCATCCGTACAGGTTTCTCAGGAGGCAGGTAAGGTAGTCTGGTATATAAGTTAATGCATCTATGAAACCTATGGGTGCATTACAACCAGGGATCCCATAACCTACTACTATTCCTCAAAATTGGCACATTATTATTACTGATTTACAAGATTTCCTTTTTAATATACTTTTACACCCTTTGGGAGATATTCACTTTCTCTCTCCCTTATCCTAATCATATCGGGCCTCATAAAAGATTTCAATAGACTGTATTACCTCAAGGTATGCTTAACAGTTCTACTATTTGTCAAAATTCTGTAGCCAAGACTTTACATCCAATGTGACAACAATTCCCTGATGCATATATCATTAATAAGATACTATAACTACAAAAAGGAGAAATGATATTTTTCACACTGAATGGCCATGATATTCTTTAGACTCCAGAGAAAACTGATTAAAATAAAATCTTTTTTGAAATTACAAAACTGATTCTTCTTACACATGCAGTTAGAAAAAGGTTAACTTGTTAAAATACTTTTTTGGAACTCCAATTCTGCCTGGAAAATAAAAATAGGCCTAAGAAAAAACCTAAAGTTAACTCTTATCATGTCCTTGGGATACACAGCCCACTCTATCTGGGACTCCAGCCATAAACAAATTGGTGAAAATCAAAAAAAAAAAAAAAAAGGACAAAAAGATATTTTAAATTTCAAGCGGAAAACTATGTCTGTCTGTCTATCTAAAATTATCTATGTCTCAATCTATGTCTTTGTTTTTGGATAATATGAAGTTAATGAGGTCTATTTAAATTCAAGTTCATGTGAACTGAAAAATATTCAATATTAAATATAATGTTTATTTAAATATAAATATATAATTTAAATATAATTGTTTGCTAATCTAATTAAGACATATCTTAAGTCATCAACATTGTATAATACTTTTATTATGCCTAGGTTTAAGGTAAAACTAAATTTGTCAACAAAAAACTAACTCTTTATATATATATAAATATATAAATAAGATGAAAACTTTTAGATAAACTCTATTAAAAATAATTATAGTTTAAAAAATGTCTATTTAAAATAATCTCTTAAGATTGGGGTAACTTAAATTTCTAGAATTGTACTAAATTAAATGATAAAAGTTTATTAAATAGCTAGGTTATTTCCAAATAAAGTAAGATTTTAAAACATTAGTTACTGAACACTAACTTCCTCTTACAAAAAGTTACAGAAAAACTAAAGAGATTTTAGACTATTAATAAATATATATATTTATATAAAATAAATATATATTATAATATAATAAATGTATTCACCCATCTATAAAATGCTAATATACAAGACACTTCATAGTTGCTAAAAAAAATAATATGTATGCTTTTAATAAAAAGATATAAGAAATGGCAAAATGATGAATATGAAAATATAAAAAAGGCTTATGACAATGAAAGAAAATTTTATGTTAAATGGATGTAACTCATTTCCCTGAACTTTCTTCCTCTTCCTTCTTATGTGTCTCGATCGATACAAACTCTTCTCTTACATGGACCACACCTCTCCGAGGTGAAACTACATGACATGTTATAACCCACCTGATAGCTTACTTTGCAATAATGAAAACACCTAATTCTATAAAAACAGACAATGGCCCTGCTTATATTTCTAAACAGTTCAAACAATTCTTACATTCATTCTCTATTAAACAGATTACAGACATTCTTTATAATCCACAAACACAAGACATAATGAAACAAGCACATTAGACACTGAAACTACAAATAAAAAATTAAATAAGGGGGAATACACAGAAATACTTTTATCTTCCTTATCCAGAACACACTTTACTAGATTCCAATGCAATATATCCTTTAAGCCTATAACTATTGTTAATATAGCTTTATTCCTGTTTCCAGTCTGTAAGATTCTTAAAACAAAATAACATCAGCTTCAGTGCCTATTTCACAATACAAAACAAAAACAACATAAAAAAGACACTATTTGCCAAATAAGTTATTTTTTCCTAAGAGTATCAAAAGTGCAAAATATTCACCTTCTTTTCAGGTCTGTCTTGAAAATATAATCATCTCCCTTGACACACTGAACAGAGAGATTCAACAATTGCCAGGCTGCATTTCTTTCCCAGAGACAAGGTCAGGTATTTGAATGTGAGCAATGTTTCATTTGTCAAGTTGTTCTGCATCAGCTTTTCAGTAATTTCACTTAAAAAAAAATGTTTGAGTGTTTGCTACTAATCCTTTGCCCCAAATAACACAAACCACTTAAAACACAGATCCCATTTCTTTTTATGTTAAAAAAAAAAAAAAAAAGTATGTACTAAATGAGGAGAAAATCAACCCATTATTTCAAAACCACAGCCAAATTTTCATGGTTAGTCAATGATGACAGCAAGACTGTGGTGCCTCATGGGAGTTAGGACAGGCTTGCTTACTGACACGTTGCTTGGTTGAAGCTGATGAACTCTACTTTAGACAGAATGTGCCACCGACACCTGGGCCTAATGAAAAAATATTTTTGAAATGGGTGCATGTGTCTACAAAGGCTTATTTGTCCAGTGTTAGGCTTGTTAGGCCAGTGACTGTCCCATCTGTTAAACGTAAGGCATAAACTGTATCAACCAGAAAAACCTGCCTCTAACAATATCAGTGTTGTCAGTGCCAAGATACCCAAAGACCAAGAAGTTAACTTAAAGCCAAAATTGGGTCTGTTTGATTTATATATGTGACAAAGAAAAACAATAACATTGGCTGAGCAAGATGGTGGCTCATACATGAGACACAGAAGTAAACAAATTCATGGAAACAACATTCAGGAAAAAAGGCTTAGGTAGTCAAGAGTCAAGTTCAGTTTAAAATAACAGCTTCTCGGTGTCCTCTTGGGGGACATTATCAACCAGTCCCCAAACAGATCTCTAGATAATTGTTTTTGGACTGAAATATTTCCCAGATATGTTTTCATCATTATCACTTTCCTTTCTTTCTATAACTATTGTTAATATAGTTTTGTTTTAAATTTTTAAACTTACTGCAAAGAGATATTTTGACAAAAGCAAAAAAAACATTTTGAGACATTGAAATACACCTCCCTTTCTTTGCCCATTTGGTATGTAGACGGGTTAACTATCAATGAAAATCTAGAAAACTAATCTTACAGGGAAAGAGGTAGCTTCTATTTATCCAGTAGATCCAGTGAACTCACATGGCCTCCTCTTGGGAGGATTTGACCTCAGGGGGCCCCCAACATTCAAACTAGAGACAAAACAGCAAAAACCCCAAGGAAAAGAAATTCTAATACAAGCCATGGCAGCTTTAAAAATTTCCAAAAAACGCTGTACTTGATGTCATCGACCTCATGATTTCCCTACTTGGAGACAGATTAAAAACCCTTCCTAATCGAGCTGAAAATCTGATTTCTCACCAGGGAATGCCTCAGAATCCTAAAAATATTTTTGTCGTTATGCTTGCTTTGCTTGCTTTTGCTTCCCCCCGCTCAGGCTGACTTGATTGATTACACTTATTGGGCTTATATACCTAACCCCCCCTTTTATTGTAGGTTATAGAATGGACATATACAGGACCAATCGTATCCACTAATGATTCAACACATATGCCCCCTCCTTGGAGCTTGGAGGGGCCCTCTCATCCTGAGGAAGAAGGAAGACTAATTAACATTTCTCTAGGCTATGAAATCCTTCCTTTATGCATGGGCCAAACAAAATTATGTATTAATGTGTCAACAAACATGGGCTTTCATCCTGCCTCCAAAAAGGAACTTCTACACATTGCTTGGACTGTTTACTGCCCTGTCCTTTTATAAAAACCATGACAATACTACCAAAACTCTAGGAAAAAGACAAAAGTTAAAATATAAGGGGTTTACTTATAAAGACTTTAAATATACTCCTGTTTATTGAGATAAATGTCAAGCTAAATCAGGGAAATTAATGTTTATGGCCAATTACACCATTGTTGACTGGGGACCCCATGGTATGTGGGTATCTAACTGCTCAGATGGTATTAATAGCACTTTGTATGACTATGCTACTCAAGTAGCATAGAAGGTTACTAACACTACAATGGAGCATTACCATGACAAAGGACTTCTTGGGTGGCTTGAGGGTGGAATGGCCCCCCTTCATCCTCAAATCTTTCTCAATAAACAGATTGGGCCTGAACAATGGGACATCTGGAAACTTCCTGAGATCACCAAAGAACTTGGGACTTGGACTAGACATTTCACAGGGACCAATCGTAGTCATAGAAACTATTTCTTTTGTTATAATCAATCACATTTCATACAAGCTTGTGTTCCCCTTCCTTTTGTTCTAGCTATAGGAAATTTATAATTCAATAAGACTTTCCGTTCTATAACTTGTATAAATTGCAAATTATATACTTAACTCTTCTGTTTCCTTAAGAAATGAATCCCTTTTGATTCTTCAATCTCGATGTAGTCTGTGGTTACCAATAAACCTTCAGTGGACCTGGGAAGATGGTCCCGCAGCATGATTTTGCTTCCTGGTTACTTACTAAACTGCTCTGGCAATCTAAACAATTCATTGGATGGCTGATTTTTGGCATGTTGGGATTAATAGCTATTTGCACCTCTGCTGCCATCACTGGTGTTGCTTTACAAACCTCAATTCAAACACACAATTTTATCCAAAATTGGACTAAAGATGCTTATACTATGTGGGCCACTCAGGCTCAGATAGATGAAGATATTCAAGATGAAATACAAGAACTAAAAACAGCTGTCAAATGGGTTGGAGATCAATTAATAGATGTACAAAAACAGGTGATGCTAAAATGTGATTGGAATTCTACTCAATTTTGTGTTGCTGCTGCTGCTGCTAAGTCGCTTCAGTTGTGTCCAACTCTGTGCGACCCCATAGATGGCAGCCCACCAGGCTCCCCCATCCCTGGGATTCTCCAGGCAAGAACACTGGAGTGGGGTGCCATTTCCTTCTCCAATGCGTGAAAGTGAAGTCGCTCAGAGTGTCCGACTCTTCGGGACCCCATGGACTGCAGCCTACCAGGCTCCTCCGTCCATGGGATTTTCCAGGCAAGAGTACTGGAGTGGGGTGCCATTGCCTTCTCTGCAATTTTGTGTTACTCCTGTTCAATTCAATAACAGTGCCTACAACTGGGAACAAATCAAATTTCATTTACAAAACATACATGATAATGCCTCTCTAAATGTACAATTATTACAAAAAAATCTTTGAAACCTTTTATAAAAATCTGTCCTCTTCCACTACTTTGAAAACTTTAGCTGAACAACTAGCTGATCAATTATCTGGGCTAGACCCACTCGGATGGTTTCAAAGCATTACTCACAGCTTCGTGTCTAAAACTGTAATTTTGGTGATTATCTTGACAATTATATTTGTCATTTACAGTTGCCTTCATGCAAAAATTGTTAAAACTAAACAAACTCAAATGGTCAAAACCCTTTTTACAAATATTATGAATAAATAAGGGGGAATTATCAGGGAATGTTTAACAGGAGGATTCCTACATGCTGTTTCTCATAAATCCTCTGTTCTTTATTAGTTTCTGTTACCAGAAACCAGTGGAGTGGCATGCTGCTCCCAGGACTGAGGTCATAGGAAGAGACAGGCTTGAATCTCCTTCAGTAAACATTCTCCTTATGACAAAACTGCTTAGTCTCGATCCTCTTTCTTGAGATATGGATTGTCTCCTGAACTTGTGACCATTTTTAATCCCTTGTTCCCTTGGTAACGGTTGCTGTACATTTGCTTTTCTGATCTTTATCACTGTCAAAAGAAATTTCTTGTACAACAGCCTATATATACTCACAGAAAGATCACTAAAGCACTTTTGCTCCATCAGAGCATAGGTCTCCGTGTCTTTCTTTCTTCCCCCACTCTCTCTCTCCCTCCCTCCCTCCCTCTGGTTCTTTCACTTTCTTATCGTCGACTCCAGACCACAGGTTCTGGTCCATTAAAGGACCCCAACACCATCTCTTTAAGAATTTCCATTTCTTGTGATCCACACAGTCAAAGGCTTTAGCGTGATATTCAAGCTGGTTTTAGAAAAGGCAGAGGAACCAGAGATCAAATTGCCAATATCTACTGGATTATCAAAAAAGCAAGAGAGTTCCAGAAGAACATCTATTTCTGCTTTATTGACTATGCCAAAACCTTTGACTGCATGGATCACAACAAACTGTGGAAAATTCTGAAAGAGATGGGAATAGTAGACCACCTGACCTGCCTCTTGAGAAACCTGTATGCAGGTCAGGAAGCAACAATTAGAACTGGACATGGAACAACAGACTGGTTCCAAATCAGGAAAGGAGTACGTCAAGGCTGTATATTGTCACCCTGCTTATTTAACTTCTATGCAGAGTACATCATGAAAAACACTGGGCTGGATGAAGCACAAGCTGGAATCAAGACTGCTGGGAGAAATATCAATAACCTCAGATATGCAGATGACACCACCCTTATGGCAGAAAGTGAAGAACTAAAGAGCCTCTTGATGAAAGTGAAAGAGGAGAGTGAAAAAGTTGGTTTAAAGCTCAACATTCATAAGACTAAGATCATGGCATCTGGCCCCATCACTTCATGGGAAATAAATGGGGAAACAGTGGAAGCAGTGGCTGACTTTAGTTTTTGGGGCTCCAAATTCTCTGCATATGGTGACTGCAACCATGAAATTAAAAGACACTTAGTCCTTGGAAGGAAAGTTATGACCAACCTAGACAGTATATTAAAAAGCAGAGACATTACTTTGTCAACAAAGGTCCATCTAGTCAAGGCTATGGTTTTTCCAATAGTCATGTATTGATGTGAGAATTGGACTATAAAGAAAGCTGCACCCGTGGCGGATGCATGTTGATGTATGGCAAAACCAATACAATATTGTAAAGTAAATAAATAAATAAATAAAATAAAATAAATTAAAAAAAAAAAAAGAAAGCTGAGTGCTTAAGAATTGCTGCTTTTGAACTGTTGTGTTGGAGAACACTCTTGAGAGTCCCTTAGACTGCAAGGAGATCCAACCAGTCCATCCTAAAGGAGATCAGTCCTGGATGTTCATTGGAGGGACTGATGTTGAAGCTGAAACTCCAATACTTTGGCCACCTGATGGGAAGAGCTGACTCATTTGAAAAGACCCTGATACTGAGAAAGATTGAGGGCAGGAGGAGAAGGGGATGACAGAGGATGAATTGGTTGGATAGCATCACTGATTCAATGGACATGAGTTTGCGTAAACTCCAGGATTGGTGATGGACAGGGAGGCCTGGCGTGCTGCAGTGCATAGGGTTGCAAAGAGCCAGACACGACTGAACGACTGAACTGATCCATGTCTCTTACATATATAGAGATATATATCCATATATGTGTGTTTGACAAGTCGCTCAGTCGTGTCTGACTCTTTGCAACCTTATGGACTGTAGCCTACCAGGCTCCTCTGTCCATGGGATTTTCCAGGCAAGAGTACTGGAGTGGGTTGCCATTTCCTATGTGTGTATGTATATATAAATGTGTGTGTATATATATATATATATATATATATATATATATATATATATATATATATAAAACCAAGTTAATCTCTGGTTCCTCTGCCTTTTCTAAAACCAGCTTGAATATCTGGAAAAGGCACAATGTGTGTGTGTGTGTATATATATATACACACACACATACATTCTACTTCTGCTTCACTGACTATGCTAAAGCCTTTGACTGTGTAGATCACAACAAATGGAAATTCTTAAAGAGATGGTGTTGGGGTCCTTTAATGGACCAGAACACACATATATATATGTGTGTGTGTATATCTATCTATCTATCTATCTATCTATCTATCTATATATCTGAAATATGGATAAAGTTTCCTGGAAAAATTTAAATGAAAAATGATAAAAATGTTTAAGGCTTTTGATACCCACCCCAATGGGGAATGGAATGGGCTGGGAAGTGAAAGGATAAAGGCTTCTTCCTTATAGTTAGTTCCACCCTTTTTTAATTGTTCCATTTATTGCTTTATTAAAAAACAAAGAAATTTTTCTTTAATAAGTTACTTCATGCTGCAATAAGCTAGTTAGTTCCAGAAATAGGGAAGTAGCAGGAATAGAAAGGAGGGGGCAGATGTGACAAACATATTGAAGGAAGTATTATTTGGACTTGATAATTAGTTAACATGAAACACAAAGAAAGAGAGGATATAAAAATATTTCCAAAATTTTGAGACTGAATAATTAAAAGAATTTTAGAGCCACTATCACAAATAGGGAATTTGGGAGGGCAAACTCGTCTGTGGGACGTGTGATGAATATAGATTCAGACATTTGTGTATAAAAGCCAACGTTTTAAAAGGTGAATTTAAATTTTTAAAATATTTCTCCATTTCAAATATCAAAACCCAGAAGACAAATTCCTTTTGTAGAAGGTGCACATTTTCTCTATGTGTACCTCCGGCTGTATCTTCAAACGCTGTCAGGTTGAAAAATGAAAAGAACTATATATCATGCATAGAAAATATCCACTGAAAAATGAAGAGAAATATATATCATGCATAGAAAATATCCAAAGACTGTAGGAAAAGGTGACAGTCCTCCATGCTCCATTGCAGGGTTGGGAGCAGGAGAGAAGGTGAGACTAAATTAACTACCAAACATCCTGGGAGAAAAACAAATCAGTGCTTCAGAAAACAACACTGACTTGCCTAAACCAGGGAAAGCAAGATGATTCTAAGCCACCAAGCTACAGATGAGTAACCTAGAAGGGAATTAAATTTTAAATTCACTTTTTGTCTGAGGGTTGAGGTGAGAAAGATGTGTAGGAGTATCTTCTGTTGCTGAAAAATGAACAAGCTCAGTTGATGTAGAAGTGCAGTTTGTAAATTTATGCCAACAGCACCACCTACTGGGCACAAGATGACTGTCACAGACGTGGTATGAGAGTCTTCAAAGTGTGCATGTGTACACACACACACACACACACACACACACACACACACACACACACATTAGAGGGGAAAAAATACCCACAGAGATTTTTGATCTTAGGTATATATTCAAAATCCAGCGATAAAATATTTTTCCCCCATCTATGTCAGCTAAATTAGCTAAGGGTATGTATATGATTTGGAAGTTTCACTCATACTTGGGATATAGAACATCATTTCTACCCTAACAAAGAGAAAATACTGTGTGTACCACAAAGCATTTTTTTGGAAACCATCTGTGGTTGGCAGAAAAAATGTCCCCACTCCCAGCAAAAAAAAAAAAAAGTCAATGTCTTAATTCCTGGAATCTGTGAATACATGATCTCATGTGGCAAAAACGTATTTGCAGATGTGACTTTGAAATGGAAAGAGGGCCTAGACTACCCAGCCGAGCCCAGTATTAACAACAGAAGTCCTTAAAAAGGGGCTGGGGAGGGAGTCAGAGACAGAGAAGGAGATGAGAGGTCAGGAAGCAGAAACTGGAGTGAACTGATTGCTGTTTTGAAGATGGAGGAAGGCCCCAACGTGGAGGAATCCAGGTATCCTCTAGAAGCTGGGACAGGATGGATTCTCCCCAGAGCTTCCAGGACACAGTCCTACTGACACCTTGATTTTAGCCCAGTGAGAATGATTTTGAACTCTAACCTCTCAAACTCTTAAGATAGTAATTTGTGTTATTTTAAGCCACTAACTTCATGATTATAAAGAAAGCTGAGTGCCAAAGAATTGATGCTTCTGAACTGTGGTGTTGGAGAAGACTCCTGAGAGTCCCTTGGACTGCAAGGAGATTCAACCAGTCCATCCTAAAGGAAATCAGTCCTGAATATGCATTGGAATGACTGATGCTGAAGCTGAAACGCCAATATTCCGGCCACCTGATGTGAAGAACTGATTCAATGGAAAACCCTGATCCTGGGAAAGATTGAAGGCGGGAAGAGAAGGGATGACAGAGGATGAGATGGTTGGATGGCATCACCAACTCAACGGACGTGAGTTTGGGTAAACTCTGGGAGTTGGCGATGGACAGCGAGGCCTGGCGTGCTATGGTTCATGGGGTCACAAAGAGTCAGACATGACTGAACGACTGAACTGACTGAACAACTTCATGATATCTGATGTCTATATATTAAAAATCAGATGGATGAGAAATGGAATATTTCCTGCCATATAAGACAAAGGATGTCATAGTCATCAGTGACCACGGCCCTTCAACGGGAGCCTTTGAGACCCCAGGGAAACCCAGGAAGGAGAGGGAGCCCTGCCATCCAACAGGTACAGACCACAGCTGCTCCCTGCCGTGTGCACCAAGAAAGCTCAGGGTGTGAGAACAGGAGGCGCTGGCCCCAGAGAGCTGGGGTGCATATCCAAGGGGTGATCTCAATGAGCCCAGACTCCTGCATCTTCCTGTACAGAGAAAAGTGCCAAATTTCTTGAGGTATTTGGTTTTCTTTAACAATGATCCTTTGACATTCAGACTACCTGCCCGTTGTTGCTAGACTTCTATATAACCTGGCTCCCCGCCAGCTGCCTTGACACCCTGGAACAGTTCTCTCAGGGTTCTGTGAGATGCTATCACCCAGGCCTGAGGTCCTAAAAATTCCTGCCAAAGAAAACGTAACTCTCAACTTTCAGCTTGTGCGTATTTTTTCAAGTTGACAATAGATATTTTAATTTGTAGTTTAAAACTACCCTTCTCCCCAAAATAGAAAGCTCATGACAGGCTTCAATGGCAAACCCACTAAACACCAAACATAAAAGGAAACAGGAAATTTTTCATACCAGCTCTACACAAACCCACACAAGATAGATTAGAAATACTTCTCAATTCATTTTATGAGGACAGGTTTACTGTGATATCAAAACTAGACAAAAAAGTATTTCAAGAAAACTACAGTCCCGTATCCCACATGAACACAGAAAAATCCTCAAACAAGTACTAGAAAAAAAACCCAGCAATACATAAAAACGATAAAGCATTGTTGACAAAGTGCAGTTCCATCCTGGGAATGCAAGATCGTTCAAGATTTGAAAACTGTCGACAAAAATCTGGAGCTCGCCAAGGACATTTGCCATCTACCTCCGTGGGGACTGAGTCCTTGCGCTGCAGCTGTCGACCTTTGACATGCCTGAAAAGAGTTCAGGGTGGACAACAGGAATGAGGTGCTCTGTGCTCCAGGAAAACTGGTGTACCAGTTATTTTCAGGAATTGATTTTATGAGCCCAATGCTTGCATCTCTTCATATCCAATAAAAGTACTAAATCTGTTTATGGTGACATCACCTCCTCATCACTAGTAGAAAACATTTTGTGCAGTAAGTGCCTGACTGCATGAACTCTCCCTTCACCGAATCACATAAACTGACCTTCCCCAGCACCCCACCTCTTTGGAGCAGTCTCTCAGAACCATCTGAGGTGCCGTCTCCAGGGTGGCAGTCCTCATTTTGCTCCAAATAAAACTTAACTCCCATCTCTCACGCTGTGTATCTTTTTTAAGTCAACAACATCAGTTGATGTAATTCACCTTATCAACAGAAAAAGAAGAAAAACCAAGAGTCTGGTTCAAAATGGCGACATAGAAGGATCTTGAATTTATCTTCTCTAATGGACACTAAATCTATAGCTCAGAAGGGAAAATTTTCCTCTATGGGAGATGAAAAAGAAAAAAAAAAAAAAAAAACACCTAGCTAAGTAACTCCTATGCATCAGACAAATGAGGAAAAACCTACACTGAAGCTGGGAGGAGAGACTGAGACACAGTCTCACCATAAACCTCACCCCAGCACACTCACTCCGCCTTGCCCCAGACTGCCAGGATCTCCCAGGACTGCTTGCACACACACTCACTCCACCTTGCCCCAGACTGCCAGGATCTCCCAGGATTGCTTGCACATTCACTCCCCCTAGCCCCAGTCTGCCAGGATCTCCCAGGACTGTTTGCACACACACTCACTCCGCCTTGCCCCAGACTGCCAGGATCTCCCAGGATTGCTTGCACACTTGGTCTGGCACAGCAGTCACAGAAGCTGCTACTCACGAGACACCTCCTGATTGCCTGGCTCTGGTGGCCACTGGGGCTTGCACGCAAATGTCCCACAGGAATGTTACAATCAATCCTTGACTGGTTGCCCCTGCTCAGGGACAGCAGCTTGAAAGAAGTAAAACTGTCATTATTTACAGGTGACATGATACTAAAAAGAAAACCCTAAAGACACTACCAAAAACTACTAGAATAAACAAATTCAGTAAAGCTACAGGATAAAAAAAAAATATACAAAATGCCCCTGCATTTCTATACACTATAACAAACTACCAGAGATTAAAAAAACAATCCTTTACTACCGCATCAAAAAAAATAAAATAAAATATTTAGGGATAAACTTAACCAAGGAGGTGAAAATTCTAAGAAACTAATGAAAGAAGTTCAAGAAGACACAAATAAATGGAAAGATATATATTCCATACTTATGGACTGAATAATTAACACTGTTAAAATGTCCATGTGACACAAAGCAATCTACAGATTCAATGCAATCCCTATCAAAATCTCAATAGCATTTTTCACAGAAATAAAACAAACAATCCTAATTTTTATGTAACCACAAGACTCCAAATGGCTAGAGAAATCTTGAGAAAGAAAAACAAAGTTGGAGACAACATGCTTCCTTATTTTCAACCATATTATACAGCTATGGTACCAAAACAGTAAGGCATTGGCTTAAAGGGCTTCCCTAGTGGCTCAGATGGTAAAGAATCTGCATGCAACGCAGGAGACCTGGGTTCAATCCCTGGGTTGGGAAGATCCCCTGGAGAAGGGAATGGCAACCCACTCCAGAATTCTGGCCTGGAGAATTCCATAGACAGAGGAGCCTGATGTATAGTCCATGGGGTCACAAAGAGTTGGACACGACTGAGTGACTAACACCAACTATTGGCATAAAAACAGACATATAGTTTATACAGATCAACACAGCAGACTAGAAAGCCCGGAGATAAACCCAGGGATATATATGGTCAATTAATGTTCGACAAAGGAGCCAAGGATATATAATAGGAAAAGAATAGTCTCTCCAGGATACAGTGCTGGGAAAACTGGACGCCACACGTAGAAGAGTAGAACTGGGCCTACACCATATATAGGACTTAACTCAGAACGGACTGAAGTTGTGAATGCAAGACCTGAAACCACAAGACTCCCAGAAGAAAAACATGGATGGCCACCTCCTTGACATCAATCTTGGTGATGATTTTCTGGACACCAAAAGCAAATATAAACATATGGGGTTACATCAGTCGAAAAGCTTCTGCACCGCAAAGGAAACCATCAACAAAATTAAGAGGCAACCTACAAATGGGAGAAAATATTTGCAAATCCTATGTCTGAAAAGGGGCTAATATCCAAAATATTGGCGGGTAATATCCAAAATATATGAAGAGCTCAAATAACAGTAACAACAAAAAATAATCTGATTTAAAAATGGGCAGAGGATCTGAACAGACATTTTTCTACTTAAGATATACAGATGGACAAGATATACATGGTGTGGGGCGTCTCCCCAGGCTCACATGAGTCATCTTCGCCTCCACAGAGCGGAGGGAGGGCTGTCCCCAGACGTGTCCCCCTGAAACCCAAATGCACTCCGTTAACCTTCATGACTCATAGAAGCCGCAGAAAAGAAAACATTAAGACAGATCTGGTAACATGTTTTATTCATATGACTTTTCTCCGAGTGACTTTCACATCAGGAATGTTTGGGTTTTATTTTTTAGTTTAGGTTTTTAAATCAACTTTTCCAATAAGCAACTAGTGTTAGCCCACATAAATATGCTACCAATAAATGAGAACGCTTAATGGCTTATTACATGCTATGTATGTGCTTAGTTGGTAATTTGTGTCTGACTCTGCAACCCCATGGACTGTAGCCCACCAGGCTCCTCTGAGAGTCCAGGGGATTCTCCAGGCAAGAATACTGGAGTGGGAAGCCACTGTGTTTCCCAGAGGATCTTCCCCACTCCAGCATCTCTTAAGTCTCCCGAATCAGCAGGCGGGTGCTTTACCGTCTGAGTTACCAGGGAAGCCCCCCAGCTTCAACTCCTCCCTCATCCCCTACGCACAGGAAATTCATTCTGCAGTGTTGTTATTTCATGCTTTTCAACCAAAAGTCAACTTTTAATAACTTTTGACAATTCAGTTGTCAACTGATAACACTGTCAACTGATTGGCCTGAAAAAAATATATTCTTGTTCAATACGTAAATCAAGTAAGTTTTCTAGACATACACCCATGAGAAATTCAGGAAGACAGATATGTTTATTATTCATTAATCTTTTGATTACAACCATTATAATTTTTTTGGTTTAACTTGGTAGCAAACTTGATTAATAACACTTCTAGGAGTTCACAATTTCAAGGCTAAGGTTCCGATTAAGGTAATATGGTTATCAATTTAATATAAATGAAGCTTTTTAAAAAGGGTGAAAGCAGTCTGCCTCTTACAGGAAAATATAAATGATCCAGACTTTAGTCCTAATAACATAAGTACACTTTAGTGCTACAACAGTTAAAGAGAAAGATCTTAACTAAAGATCAGAAAGGAGCACCGCTACATTCTTCTACAACATTTATGTTTTGGCCACAGCATGCTAGCGTGAGGAAGGCAGTGTGCTCAGCACTGGCGTGCAGAGTGCGGTGAGCTACGCTGCAGGAAGGCAGTGGTGCCGGGCGGACAAGGCGAGGGGCAGCTCCCCAGGCTCCCGTCAGTCATCTTCACCTCCACAGAGCAGCAGGAGGGCTTTCTTATAGTCCCCAGACGTGTCCCCCTGAAACCCAAATGCACTCCGTTAACCTTCATAACTCACAGAAGCCACAGAAAAGAAAACATTAAGACAGATCTGGTAACATGTTTTATTCATACGACTTTTCTCCAAGTGATTTTACATCAGGGATATTACAGAGAGTATCCTACTGATAAGACTGATGTTTACCTTTTAATTTTACCCCTTAAAAGCTCAGTCCTGTCTAAGTTAAGTGTGTTTTCCCCTCCAGTAACACAGCGAACAGGTAAGCTTTTATACCATGTTCAACTCAAGCTTTCTGAACAAACTTAAGTCTCTGTCACACGGTATATGTCTGGCCATGGTGGGTGGGCCACACCGGGACTGCCTGGCTGTATGGCTTTGCCTCAGACAGGAGGGCAAGGTACATTTTGCCTCTGCTTGTCCCATGCACAGATATGTGTGATTGGTTATGTTTCAAGCTTTGAGTCACCGGGAGGACTCTGTAGTGCCCATCAGCCGAGCCACATCTCACACACGCACGCAAGGAAAAAGCTTGCTCAACTGAAACGCTGCTCTGCACACAACCCACATACCCCTTTATCAAACATAAAGACAGAGACAGGAAGGAAGGAGGGAAGGAACAAAGGCGGCGGGGAGGGGGTGGCGGTGGTAGGGGGAGGAAGGAAGAAGAAAAACTCAGAAGGCTTTAAGCCAAATTTAATCACAAACCAGTGTCCCTTGCTTTTAAAAGAACAAAAATGATAGCAATACTTAAGCTCTTTACTTATACCTAATATGACCTGTTTGGTTCTTTGCTGAACTATGAACCAATACCAGAAACCAGGTGATAACAGACAAGAAAGAAAAGACCGATACATTAATAAAAGAAAGGAGAAACTGATAAAGACAGCTGGAACTGATAAAAGGCAAAAAGAACAAACATTACTGTGGACAAGACTGGATTTAGTGAGTCATCTGTCACCACTACTAAATAACGCTCCTAAGCTCACCTGGAGCCTCAGCCTCACCAGGAGCCAACCCTTCACCCGGGAGCCAGCATCTGCACTTCAGGAGACACTATGCCAAATTCTGTACCTCAGAGCTCTAATCACAACACTAGAATTTTAAAGTTGACAGAAGAATCGGGTTCTCCCATCCATATCTTCCACGTTATTTATTGTCCTGCTGAGGATTTCCAAACATAATTTAAAGAAAGGTTTTACTACCTTAATCATGGAATAAAGAGAGGTGCCAAAATTCTTCCTAAACTCCTTCCTGATGTTATACAGATCAATCTCACTTCTGGAAACCACAACTCTGATGAGGGTATGATCATCTGTTCCAGCTCCCTTTGAAAAAGAAAAAGAGAGACACACATTGTTTAAAAATATCAATTATAGCATCAAACTCTCCTGAGTTGGGTGAGTCAATAAAGTAAAGCAAGTAGTAGAATTCAACCACCTGTTTTAAGGAGGGGAAAACAAACCTCAAGGTCTGTTCTCTAAAACATATTAGAGAGATAATTTAGATAGAAGATTCAAGGCATGCACTTACCTTCATAGCATAGTAGAGGGTTTCTGCAAGGTAGGCAGGTATACTGCGAATGGATTTCACTAAGAAAATAAATATAATGGTCACAGGCTATTCTCATGTGAAAAGGATTAAGTAATTAAAATCAAAGGTGCCCCATGCCTATGGCTCTTCTTAAACACAAGTATGAAAGTAACGCAGGTCAAAGAGCTGCTCATTCACAAGCTGCTCTGATTTCCTTGCTACAGAGCATCTCCACAGACGGTGGCCTGAGTTCTCCTCAGAGTTCTGAAGTCTACACAGAAAGGCACGTGGCACAGGGGCTGCTGCACGGCTGTCACCCCCTTTCTGCTATGACCACCTTTCTGCCGAAGTTTTGGCAGCCTGCGCCGTTAAGCCACAACCTTCTTCATCCCCACGAATTATACAGATCTCCTAGGAGTTTTCATTTCAATATATTCAAGCAAACAATGTACACCATGACCCTATGTAATCTGCCAACCTCAGACTATCTGCCTGTAATCTTAATCTAGGTATTCCCTCTGTATTCTATAACATCCATGATTCACACAGAGCCGTGTGAGACTTGCCCATTTTGGTAGAAACACCCAGACAAACAGAAGAGCACCTTCCCTGAACGTGTACACATCTACTGTTATGTTAGGACTCCTCAGAACGCAAGTCCACTAGCTTCAGAAACTATCACATAAAGTTCCTTAATATTCAAAAACAGGGAATTCCCCAGTGGTCCAGTGGTTAAGACCCTGTGCTCTCACTGCCAAAGGCTTGGGTTCAGTCCCTGGTTGGGGAACTAAGATCCCATAAGCTGCATGGTATGGCCAAAAAAAGAACAGGAACACTTAATACACAAAAATAACAAATCGCTGATTGGAGGCTGTATTTTCTCTTTTCCAATACTTAAGAAAAACAGCTACTGGTAACTAAAACTGTCATAACTTTTCTGTGCATTCTATTTTGAACGGACCATCTAAAAGACTTCTATTAAAATTCATTAACTACAGATTGAAATGAAAGGCTACTGTTACTGCTGGTTCGTGCACACATTGAGCTTATTTTTCAGAAGACAGACAGCACAAAAACTTCAGCTCAAGACCATATACTTGGAACAAACAGCAGACAGAGGTTCACTCCAAACCCATATAAAAACTGGTACTACAGAAAACTTACAAACTAGATTTTCCCTGGATCTGGAGAGTATGTAATAATACTACAGCAAAATGCACAAACTTGGGCCTCCAATTTTCCACGTTATTGAAAATATTTAGCTAAAATAAAATTCTAAACTACTTACTCAGGTTAATAACCACTATCACATTTTCCATTATAGCAAAGATACTTTTTCTAAATCAGATCCCAACTTCTCAGTGTGCTTCAAAACTGTGACAATGGTATTCTAAAGAAAAAACTCCATGGGAATCAGAAATAACATTTACAAGAAAAATGTTTACCTCTTGAGATAACAATGCCCATACTTCAAGTTCACAATGAAATAGTAATATTTTTAATGCCACTTCAAAGTGATTTCTTAAAAAAAATTCTCTTAGTGTTTCCATAAGATAAAATGAAATAACCAGATATTTCACTTTTTTGCAACATCAAAACAGATTCTGAATTGGAAATCAAGGAGTTTTCTTCACCCGTATGTCATGATTAAGTTCTCTTTTTATATAAAGAAATTGATGGTTATTTTTTACATATAGCTTCAACAGAATAAAATACTTTAGCTCTTAACACAATGAATATTATATACATTATAAAATTACTTACCAACAGCAAGGAGAAGCTGTTCCAAATTGCCAGAAGTCTCCCGGTCAATGGTTTCTTCAATTTGAAACCCGGATATAGTCATGTATTTGTCAAACACTAGAAAACATGAAGACAGTTTCTTAATCACATAGGAACCACTCTTTCCAGAAAGAAGACATTTACTCTAACCAAGTACTGTCTGACCAAACACAAATTTCCCCTTGATCCTTGCTGACAAACCTTGATTTTGCTCAGAGTCTCAATGTGCCAAGCTCAAAACAACAGATTATAAATGTTCGTTGTTCACTCATTTCCCAGCCCCTCCTTACCAGTTATAACCAATAAGACCCAAAGGTAAATTTGCTGGAGAGGATTCTGAAAAATCTTTCTCTTTCCTTACTAACTAAAAGTAATGGACGAATAGGATTAGTTCACCCTTGTCTTCTTGCTGTGAAAACAGCTCGTACGTTTGGAGCAACATCAGCCATCTCGTGACAATGAGGTACGGAGCATGAGAAAGAACCAGAGCAGAGAACAGCCGAGCAGCAAGCAGAAAGAGCCTGGGTCTGCCAAACCACCCAAGCAACGCCCGACAGAGAGCCCCACCCTAAAGCCACTCTCAGCAGGGTTCCCTGTTACTCACAACTGAACTACCACCCGCTAGAAGGACCGATGAAAATCCAGAGCAGAGCTCTGAGGTACCACCTACAGCTCCGTGATGTGTGACTGTGAATAACAATCTAGTGGCCTATCTCCCTCGTTACCCTGACAGCAAAGAGTGAATAAGGGTCTCGAGTTTTGTAAAACCTACAATGGCAGTAAAAAGAATGATGAGATTTCCCAAGGTCACCAAAGGAAGAAAAAAACAAACCAGATTCATTCAGTAAAAGCCTGTTATGCATCAGGTATTTTGGCATACTGGCTCTTTACTTTCAAAATTAATCAAAGTACCTGTATCATACACATTTTTCTCACTCACCTCTTCTCAAGTGAGACACACTTCGTGTTCCAAAGATGGTAATAAACTTTTCTTCATCTGTTCCCCATTTCAGTTCTCCAGCCTGGAACAAAGCCTATAAAAAAAAATTCAAATAAATTGTTCCCCCATCTCATTTCCAGGTTCTTAATCACACATGTGCTGTATTCCCTGAATATTAATTTGCCTGACTCCTATTTATATTTCAATTCTAATATTTCCTTCTCTGAAACTCAGTTCACTAAGTTTGGAGCCACTTCAAAGCTCACCACTGAACTCTGCCGCAGAAAATTAAAGGGTCAAAACAGTAAAGCAGAACAGTGCTCGGTTAAATGCTTCCAAAGCGTCTACCGTGACTTGTAATCATTCAAGAGTAATGACATGTGTGGTGGAGAGTCCTGATTACCTCGCTGCTCATACACCACCCATTCACAGACCAGGAAGGGGTCTGTGACGTGTGTTATGCTTGCTCTGCAGATGTTCAATAATATATGATGAAACTCCATAGTCTCTTTACAACTGAAATTTATCAAATGCTAGCTACAAAAAGTTTTCCCATTTCTAAGAGATTACATGAATTTTTTTAAAGGCTGTGACTATAGCACAGTGCCTGGCATACAGCAGGCACTTAACATACATTTGTTGAATAGTTTGAGTGTCTATCTTTACTTTTTTGCATGCAAAAGAATATACTCTCCAATATTCTTATCATTGCTGAAAGAATTATTCACAAACATCATCATTAAACCTGAGTCCACATATTGAGACGTCGGTAATTCATTAAAAGTCAAAGAATCAATCTTTATAATGTCTATGCTGCTACTGCTGCTAAGTTGCTTCAGTCGTGTCTGACTCTGTGCGACCCCATACACGGCAACCCACCAGGCTCCCCCGTCCCTGGGATTCTCCAGGCAAGAACACTGGAATGGGTTGCCATTTCCTTCTCCAATGCAGGAAAGTGAAAAGTGAAAGTGAAGTCGCTCAGTCGTGTCTGACTCTTCGAGACCCCATGGACTGCCGCCTACCAGGCTTCTCCGCCCATGGGATTTTCCAAGCTAGAGTACTGGAGTGGGGTGCCATTACCTTCTCCTATAATGTCTATACTACCATTTTAATCATTTCAAGGTAAGTATACTATTACAGCAAGCCAAATGCAATTGCTGAGACTACTACTGAGCTGTCCTTATGCCCACAGGAGGCGAACAAATGACAGGAGGTGATCAAAGCACGTGTTTGGATGCAGAATTTTTGGTCACAGTATGTTTGAGAATACAGGTGATACTACTGCTCGATCTATTTTCTTTTACACTTCCGGAAAAACATATTCACACCCCATATCGAAATTAACTTAATGATTAAAATAAACAGTATCAATCCTGGTCATGTGAGCATGTTCTTCAAAACTAAAAAGTTATTACAAGAGTCTTGCAAGTATCTAAACTTTAGAACCATATCAGGATGGTACAGACCTCTTAAGGTAACTTTTTTAATCTAATTATAAAATAACACATTCATTGATAAATTTTATAAAACAGAGAAAAAATGTAAATAAGGAAATTTAAATTACCAAGAATGATCAACTTTCTGAAGATACTGGCTACTACCTCTAGAATGTTCTCACATATACATAAGATATACACATACATTAACACTTAAAAGTGGGGAATTACTCACCCTGTACAATAATGCATGCACTGCTGAAGCTCTCCTTTCTTATCAATTGTTTTATATTTCTAGGGTTATTCTCTAGTAGCTATAGCTTGCATGGAATTAACTGGTGAGATGGCTATTTTTAACTACAGTCCCCTAATTTTCTTGTAAGAATTATGTTTGGGATCATTATCTAGTCTAAAACTACTCCTAGGGAACCTGGTGGCCCAGGGGTTGACTTGGCACTTCCATAGCAGGGGGTATGGGGTCCATACCTCGTCAGGAAACTAGGAACCCACAAGCTACCCAGCACATCCAAAGTATTAAGAAAAAAACCTAATACTAAATAAATCATATGCAATAATAATGATGGCACCATCAGAGCAATATTTTAAAGTTTTTATTTTATCTTAAGGTAAGGGTTAAAATGGCCCAATATCCATGGAGCTGTTTTAGCTGAGGGATCGTCACACTTCCTCACTCTCCCGCTTCTCTAAGAAGGGGCTTTTCAGTTCCCCCAAGCAGTGTGATAACCTCCGATTCCCATGAAGAATACAGAGGTTTAGGAATCAAAAAAAGACCTGCTGCTGCTGCTAAGTTGCTTCAGTCGTGTCCGACACTGTGCGACCCCATAGATGGCAGCCCACCAGGCTCCCCTGTTCCTGGGATTCTCCAGGCAAGAACACTGGAGTGGGTTGCCATTTCCTTCTCCAATGCATGCAAGTGAAAAGTGAAAGTGAAGTCGCTCAGTCGTGTCCGACTCTTAGCGACCCCATGGACTGCAGCCCACCAGGCTCCTCCATCCATGGGATTTTCCAGGCAAGAGTATTGGAGTGGGGTGCCATTTACCTGGGCCTTGTATTTATCTGTGTTTGTATTTATTTATCTTAGATGAATTCTTAATCGCTTCTTAAGCCTCAGTGAATACTACACAGGAATACTGTTTCTATAGTTACTGATGGGGATTCTATAGCTCACATGATGAATTCATGGAACAGTGTTAGGCAATCAATAGAAGGAATTGAATAAATATTGATTCCCTTGTCCCTCCTTCCTTTAAGAGCTCAACTTTCTCTCCACAGAAAGTATAAAACAAAGATTTGGTGCGGGAAGAAGTAAAATCAGATCAACACACTAAAAATGTTTTTTAAACAAGTGAATTATCTACAGAATGTTCAATTGCCAGGTGAATGACTCACTAAGGCTTACCAAATCCCTGAAATAATAAGAATCGTCTTGGTGCCAGGTATCAGCAGAGAAAAAAAATTCAAAAGCTTATGAAAGGGCCCTTTAGTTGTCTTGGACTACTCTGAATTACGAAATCTGAAATTCTCACTGGGGCTTCCCTGTGGCTCAGATAGTAAAGAATCTGCCTGCAATGCAGGTGACCGGGGTTCAATCCCTGGGTTGGCAAGATCCTCTGGAGGAGGAAACAGCAACCCACTCCAGTGTTCCTGCCTGGAAAATCTCATGGACAGAGGAGCCTGGTGGGCTACCATCCATGGGGTCGTACAGAGTCAGACACTGACTGAGTGAGTTTTCACTTTCAAGGGATTTACAGGCACACTGCAAGCCTGAGAAGCACGTCTTTACAGTGCGTGCTCCGAGCAGAGGAATCAGTGAAACGGAGGTGAGAATGTCCCATTCGCACTCCATGGCCTCACCCTGCAGCAGGGCTCCCATCACACCAGCAGCCCCCCGCCCACTAACGCAGGCCTCGCTGCGGGCACCAGAGACGGCTGAAGCTGCTCCTCTCACGGTGCCCACGGCCCCTGAGAAGCAGCCAGGATTCCACTCCTGAGACTCAAGAGTGTGAGGACCAGCACGGCTCCTACGGAAGCGCACACAACGCCCGCCCAGAAGGCACAGGGCTCATCTCAACCACGCTCAAAGCCCTAACGTCGGGGAGTACGAGTGTGCAGGCTGCGTCAGCTTTGTTCCCTCAAGGCCAAGGCGAAGCTGTATCTTTCCTTCCAATCTATTTTAATAAGCACATTTTGGAGAGGGAGAAATAAGAGAGAGGAACTAACAGGGAAGAACAGCAAGACTGTGGTCTAGTGTGAGAGGAAGGGCTTCAGAGGCAGATAAGCCCAGGTGGAAATTCCAGCTCCATTGTGACTCAGTGGGGGCCACGGGCTTGTTTCTCAAACCCCTGAGCTTCAGCTTCCTCATTTATAGAATGGAAAGGATGCCCTCTATGTTAGAGTTATGCACTGGTTCACGCATTAGTTCTTTACTGAGTGCTAATCGTATGCCCTGGGTGGGCACTCAGGTCAACTGGCACCTTCCAGGTCAGGTGGCACGGCGGTAACAGGAAGCTTGAGATGCTCCCATCTCCCCTGCAAGGAGCACCCAGCACACGTGGGCGTCGGGCAGGGCGACCTGCAAGGAGCCAACAGGAGGGCTGAGCCCTGAGGAGGAAGAGGTGACGGAGCGGAGGCAGGGCGGGAGGAGAAAGCTGGAGGCGTAAGAAAGCGAGAGATGATAAAACCACATTTAGGGGCCTGAACTTTATCCTGCAGACACTCGGCTCCACTGAAGGTTTTTAAGGTTTTAAACAGAGATGGGACACAGCAGGTTTGCATTTTATAAGGGATAATGAGGAAAACGTCAAATACTTCAAACAGCCCCCCGCACACATTCATTTCCTTTTCCTTCTCCAGCCACACACAGATGATAGCATCCTAACACCATAACGATATCAACCCAATTTAGATTAGAATAACATTCTCCTCTTTTCTATTAACAAAGTCAGATCACACATCCAAAGGCTGCTTCACAGAGAACCGTCAACTGGAGGAGTGAATATAGCCTTTTCTCTTTCAATGGTGAATAACAATCAAAATTTTATATTTTATTACAGGCATACCTCTTTATTGCATGCTTTACAGATATTTCATTTTTCACAAACTGAAGGTTTGTAAACAACCCTGAGTCAGGCAGGTTTACCAGAACCATTTTTCCAACAATGTTTGCCCACTTTTGTCTCTCTGGGTCACATACATTGTGGTAATTCTCACAACATTTCAAAACTTTTCATTATTATTATGTTTGTAATGGTGATGTGTGATCAGTGATCTTTGATGTTACTATGTAGTTGTTTTGGCATTTTTTTAGCAATGAAGTATTTTTATTTAGGGCTTCCCAGGTGGCACAGTGGTAAAGAATCTGCCTACCAATGCAGGAAACACAGATTCAATCCCTGGGTTGAGAAGATCCCCTGGAGAAGGGAACGGCAACCCACTCCAGTATTTTTGTCTGGAGAATCCCATGGACAGAGGAGCCTGGTGGGCTACAGTCCATCGGTTTGAAACGAGCTGGACACAACTTTGCAACTGAGCTCAAGCACTGTTCATTTAAGGGAGATACACTGTTTTTAGATATAATGCTACTGCACAGTTACTGAAGTATCGTGTAAACATAACTTTTATATGCACTGAGAAACCAGGACAATTTCTGTCACTTGCTTTATTCTGATAGTCACTTTCGGGTGGTGGTCCAGAACCAAACCCACACTATCTCCGAGGTTAGCCTATGTGGGAAACGTGACCGGAGAGACAGGACTAGGGTATCTGCCTCTGGGAACCCAAGTAATTCCTTTGTTAACATTTTCCAGTTTTCAGGTCTCATGTTTCAAATTTCGCAACACTTATTTCCTACATTTGACTACTTTACAAACCACATTCAGACTATAATGGGATTTAAAAGCAACTTAGCTACAAAAATGTCATTAGGGAGTTGCTGAAGAGCAACTGACAAAAGGACAATTCTATTTATAATTCTATCAAGGAAAAGGAGATGGAATCTTCAAATACTACAATAATGTGTCATTTCTTATGTAATAAAACACCATGTATTACTAAAATACTTTATTTTTTCTTTGTCTTTTCCTGCCAAGAAACTGACTGCCACATTGCCAGTAGCATTCATAACACCTGGTTTTCCTGTAAAATTCTCTATTTGGGGTGTGTTCCATAATCTAAAGAAAAGTAACACATCCAGGTGGAATTCAATATTTATATGCAATTTATTTTTTTCTGTTTCAGCTTTGGGATAAAATATCTTGTTGTCCAGATCAAAATGAGCGACATTGACTTACATGTGTCTTGTGATTTGTAAATAACCCATTAGGTTACTTTTAGATGCTATTATAAGATGTCATGGTTTTCCATTAGCATGGTTTTCTTTTCATTTCTGTCATAGTAAAGTCATCACCTAAGTCCCACTTACCTGAGCATCTTGTTCAACCTGTGCTTCATCAATTCTAGCGTCAGGGTCTCTATTAGCCTAGAAGAGATATGTCACATTATTGGATAACGTGAGCATTTTCATTCAAAAAAAACAACAGTTCCACCAGAGAGTTATGCACATAAAGCTTTTTCTCTTAGGAATAATATGCTTTTATTAAGATCTTACCAATTCTGCAATATTTTAGGTTATCACACAAGCACTGTTCAAAACCAACCTAACCCTTTTGGTTTTAAAATCTATGAATAAAAGAGGATAGTGGTATTAAAAAAAAAAGGAGCAACTATGAGTTAGCTATTAAGAATTCAGGTCAGATATGCTGAAACACAAACACACACTGGCACCACACAGCCAGAATCAAGCAAGTACCAGAAATAATTACAAGAATTTTAAGTGGCCTTACTTAACCAGTTTCTGACTGGTCCAGCTTTAGATTTTTAGTCAAACCACAAACAGTCTCTAGCCAATACCTGAAGGAGGACCACCAACATCCTCTGGTAGTACCCTGAAGTATCCCCCACCACATCATCTTCCAGGCTCGAGCCATACTCTGCAACAGAATAATGTCACTTATTTACAGCTTCTGTCAACTAGAAAAGGGTATCTTGCCACGTGAATCAAATGGAAGAGACATGGAAGAAGAAACATTTGATTAGCGTAATAGTTTATCCTTCTCTGAGTGCTCTATAGACTGAAGGGTAAATGCTTTGAGTGAGAGGCTGGATGAAAACAGTCTCCCAAAAGCATTTGGTTCAAACCTAAATCATGACTTAGTCTTTTAAGAAATGCTCTCAACCAATGCAGTTATTCATCTGTAGATACCAGATGGTGCTGGAAAGCCTCTAAAATATAATCAATCTTAACTTCAAATTTTTGCTTTGCTTTCCTTTCAAATATTTTACATGATTCATCTCCTAAGGTCTAATAAACTCTAATATTCTGAGTTTTTTTCCTTTGGGGAATGGCCTTTTCCTAACAAGATATTTCTCCTCTACAACAGAGTTATTTCTTAGAGACAGCAGGGATATTTTTAAACATGTCTTTCCCCCCTCTATTTCCAGCTGTTCAACATAAAACCACAGCAAAGGGGAGAACCAGGATTTGCACAAGTCTAGAGGCACCTTTCACTGTCTCTCTACCAGCTACTATTAAAGGAACAGCTACTGAAGGTACTGAAGTGAAAGTCTGTCGCTAATGGTGTCTTCCGTGATCTCATGGACGATACCGCACCAGGCTCCTCTGTCCATGGAATTCTCCAGGCAAGAATACTGGAGTAGGTTGCCACTTCCTTCTCCGGGGGATCTTCCCAACCCAGGGATCAGACCTGCATCTCCTGCATTGGCAGGCAGATGCTTTACCACTGAGCCCACTGAAGGTGTTACTCCAAGGCATTTAAATACTTCATTATTTGAAAGGAGACAAACTTTAAAAGCTTGAAACTTCTACTTCTAGAAGTACAAAAGAGATATATATCTATTTCAATCAGTTGCTCAAATACAAAAACTTTGAAGGAATTTTTTATTCCTTCCTTTACTCCAACACCTATACATATATAATCAACCATCAGATGCTTTTAAATATTTCTCCTCTTTCGATGTATTTGCCTCATACCTCCCACCAACCTAGGCTGAGCCACAACTGGCCAGCTTACCTCCCCTAATACGGCTACCTAATCAGTCTCTTAAGTCTCCCCCCTCCCTCAATTGTCCCTTTTGTCACCCCACCATCCACTCAGGAGCTTACAGCGCCTTTGAAGCAAGCTCAAGCTTCTACTCTAGCCGTACGAGAACACCTGTAACAGAGGCTGACTGCAGCTGTTCCGTTTAGCCTATCTCCACAGTGGACGTACATATCCCCCCACCAGTCAGGTTCTCTCTGTCCCTCAACCCTGTCTCCACAGCACAGCACAGCACTCAGAGGGTGCACGGGACCGAAAATGCCCACTTCACCCACGCAAAGCCTATCCCGCCTGCAAACCCTGGCTCAGTGTCCGACTGCACCGTGAAACCTCCCTTAACACCCAAAGCCACAATGACTTCTCTTCTCTGAGTGAATTCTTGCATTCAACACATTTTGAACTTTACTAGCCTGTAACTCTTGAAGTTTTTCTAACCCCTAAACAGACTGCAAACTTCTTGAGGACAGGAGCATCTTTTGCATCCTTCATGACAGCCAGTACACTGCTGGACACAGAGCTAGTGCATACGAACACAGAGAATGGACAGACCACACACAGTTACTATGCTCTTAGGGCACCGCATCTGCCATCCAGCAGTACAAAGGCTCACTCACCAGTGTCAACATCCCGCAAAGAGATATCTGAATATTATACCAGGTAAGAATCAACAGTGATCAGCTGCAGCTGAGATACATATAGCCCCTTTGCTTTAGTGGCTTGGACCTATCCAACGATAAAAACAGGAACAGGAAAGAAAGACCCAGCACTTCAAAAGGTCATTATTTAGTTGCCACAGATTTCACAGTTCTAATTAGCTGGGTTCCAGTGTCATTTCTAAGATGAACAAACTAATGGTGAGACAGGGACCTGTTTTCCAAGCTGCAGGCACTAGGCTTGGCGGCCTACTGACTGAGCTGACAGCCTGGATGGTCTGATCCTCCTCAGCCAGGCAGAGGGCAGAGTCCTCTACGGAAAATCTGATGAGAAAAGAACTCTCTACTTCTACCTTTCATTACATTCTTTTGGTTCCATTAACAGGATATGCTTCAGATCAAATCAAAGATTTTTTTTTTTCAACACACACCCAAAAATTTATTTAAAAAAAAAATACACCAAAAAGAAAAGTCAAAATGCAGAGTAGTCAAGTACTGTGCTTAGCTAAAACAACGTTCATGTACTCAGACATTATCACCTCTGATTTGGGCGAGGTTTCCTTTTCAGTAACTTTTAACTTCTACTACTACTACTAAGTCGCTTCAGTCGTGTCCAACTCTGTGCGACCCCATAGACACCAGCCCACCAGGCTCCTGCGTCCCTGGGATTCTCCAGGCAAGAACACTGGAGTGGGTTGCCATTTCCTTCTCCAATGCATGAAAGTGAAAACTGAAAGTGAAGTCGCTCAGTTGTGTCTGACTCTTAGCGACCACGTGGACTGCAGCCTACCAGGCTCCTCCACCCATAGGATTTTCCAGGCAAGAGTACTGGAGTGGGGTGCCTTGCCTTCTCCATAACTTCTACTAACATAAAGCAATATTTTTAAGGAAGAAGGACCACTTACAGCTTAAATTTAGTGTAAAAGAGACAACCTGTATATTCCTACACTGACTGTAAATCCTGTGTGAAAATAAGCTCCATCCTCATCAGAAGGTTCTTACAAATACTAGAATAGTTACAGGTACAGAAAAAAGGCAGTCTTTTCCTCCTGAAAAAGAAACCACTCTGAACTGTTGCTTATCTGTTTACTCATTCACTCACTCATCCATTTGTGCATGGTCTACCTCCTGGAACGCTAAAGAACTGCATTCACTTTAGAGAAATGGAACAGTGACAGTAGAAATGAAGGGAAATATAATTCGAAACATTTACCTTCTTCATACACTTGTTCTATGGCTCTCAGTTCTTCAGGTGTCCTTGACGCAATAATTTCTGTCAGGACTTTTTCATCTGTCCCAGCTCCCTGTTTGGAGATTTATTTTTTTATAGAAAAAAAAATGCTAATAAGATTAAAAAGAAAAGGATTTTCTTAGAATAGCTGTTATTAAAATTTCAAATATACAGAAATATTATCCAATATAACATTCACTTCTTGTATATGAGTTCTATTAGTTATAGAAATACAAAATTTCATATTTTCTTTCTAAAGACAATTTTATCATTTTTTGTCTAATAAAAAATGTTTACTGTATGTTATGTTTATACCTAATATACAACAGATCACATAAATTTGTAATTTTATCAGTTTAATTCTAAATAGTTTAAAAATGAAACATTTTAATGAAACAGGAAATAATAAAAATAGTAAAATATTAAAATGAAAAATTTACATAAATTTACACAGACGAACACTGATACTTATATCATATGTACCTCAAAAGATAAGCAACTCTGCCCTCAAATTAAGTGCTCTATGGATCACAGGGAAACTCTATAATGAAAGTAACAATAAATGTAGCATGGCTTAGTTATTAGGAATCAGTTATTGGGTCACTATAAAGGAAGTGGCACTTGCTGTCTGTAGTTTTGAAAAGTAATTGTAGTTTGTTTTCCTTCCTGACAAAAGTCTTATCTACATTGCTAAACTAGAAGATACAAGCAATGACACAGCTGAACTTAATTTTAAAAGGTAACATACTGAAGACTTGATTTCTTTATATTTCTGTTTCTTTACCAAAAATGAAACACTGAAAAAAAACTACGTTTATGTTCTGGCAAAATTTTAGCTACTACTAACATTTCAGAAGGCTGAAAAAAGATTTTCTTTATTCCAGAGAATCACTGTAAGAAAATGAAGCAGCATAGAAATGTTCTAACTTGACAAGCCCTCTCTTCCCTCCACCTGAGCTACATGATGATCTAGTTGTTAATTTCAGTTTGCTCATGCAAAACCTAGACACTAAGGGCTGAGTTACTTCCAGTCCCATAAACCTAAACAAATTATTCAATGTAGTCATATTTTATACAACATTCCAAACACCAGGCAAGGGAATATACATTTAAAAAGTTACTTGCTACAATGAAATTATATCAAGCTTACCAGCTGCTTCACTTTAGTATTCAGAAGTACAGAAAAGTACAAAAGGGTACTAGAAAATCTTTCTTATCTCAAAGTTCCAAAGTTCTCTTCAAAACTTCATCTTAGCTAAAACTATTGACAATATTGTTTCCTAATCAGGTAACTTTCCAAACTAAAGGACTGAATAACTAATCTGTAACGTTTTCAAAACATATCTCAAAATTAGGAAACAAGCATGAAATAAAACATAAAAGTCTGTAAAATATATTAAAAATTTAAAAAAAAAAAAACACTTATTGAGTTAACTATACAAAAGGGTTAAATAACACACTTATCATTGTTTTCCCTCCTTTTCTTATTGCCTCCTACAATTCTGTCCTTCAAGAAACCCTCAGTGAAATCAGTTTAATATAAAAAACACCATCAAGTAATTACCAACACAAAATAATATTATTCATGACAAGAATATTCCTTGCACTCATCTTTTTACCTTAAGAGCATGCTTCAGTTCATAGGCATCATAAAGCCGAGAGGGTTTCATCAGAGCCACGATTAATTTTTCAAATTTTCCAGTCAGTTCTGATTTCAGGTCATCCAGAAGGTCCTAGTAGACAGAAAATATAAAGTTGTGAACCAGGTAGAAACTTTAAGGAGATTCTTCTTAAACAGGAACGACAACCCTTTGTGCTAATGAATTCTTTATGTTGCTATCTCCAAGTAAGATGCATGAGCTAAACAATACCCTATAGCTTTGCCAGCTGTACTTTTGAAATCTAACCTACCACTTGGGCAAAGTAAAGACACTCATGTGTCAAGGTATTTGTTTTTAAGATGTTTTTCTTACTTTCAGAGATTTTAAAAACTGACTATTTTTAAAGTAAGCTAAAAATATTTTAAAAATACTGTTCTGAGAAGCATGTCTATTGCAAAAAAAAAAAATACCCCCCCAAAAAATCATAAATGCATTTTTACAAGGAACAAAATTTGGCCTATCGAATCTAAACAAAACAATGTTTTCTCTTCTCTCCATATCAATAATAGTATAATACAAAACATACTGTGTTCTAATACAGAATACATTCTAAAACACAACAGATTATGTATTCCAGGACATAACAGATATGTTCATTACTATGCCCCTGACTACTGCAGGACAGTTGCTATTATGGGGAACTTGTCTGTGTAATTTCGAAGATAAAAGCAGTATTTTGCATCCATTTCAGTTTCAGTACACAGGCAACCAGAACTTGTGTTTAAAATACTTTCTTTTTTTTCCCCTTTTTATTTGTTTCTTGAAATAATGAACAAAAATTGTCAGAATAACAAAAGTACATTCAGCTTTTCATGTCTGTACTAATTCACTTAGTAACAAATTTAGTTTTTACTTTGAGTTGTTAATCAAATAAGAATATTTAAACCAATGAATTAAAAATCACTTATTAAAACATCACTCCAACGGAACCAGACTGTGACTGCGTCATAACAAAACATGCTGCAATACAGGTTTACACCTGGGAGATAATACAACAATCCTGAGTGTGAAACACAGAAGGGAAGAGGGCTGTTAGCACCATGAGATCTTTCAGCGACTTATGGTGTCAAACAAGGAAAATCAATCACATGAAGGTAAGCTGGGTGAGCATCTTAACCAACAGCTCATAACTAAGAAACTAGAAAAGAAAAAAAGGGGGAACAGGATGTCAGGATCATAAAATAAATGATATTTACAAAAGAATATCAGTAGATTTTCAAACCAGTCTTAAAAGATAAACTGCTCTCACAGTTCTACCTTGGGAGGAAGTATGGTCTTACCCTGCCAAACAGAGTTTTAAAAGCCACAGCAATCTCCTGGCGCTGAGCATTACTGCGGGATGTCAACAGAGTCAGGATGCTCTCCTCATCCGTGCCTGCAATTATGTTCAAACCATTACACCTTGGCTCCTATGCCCCCTCTCTCAAAAACCTTTGTAACCAGATCCCCAGTCACTTCAATTCCTTGCCTCATAAAAAATATTTTATTAAACCATTTATTAAAATGCAAAATTTACAATATGAAAATGTTACTATTTCCAACAATGCATACTACCCCTAAACATGATAAAGTAGATGCAAAAATCCTCCTCACTTTTTAAAAACTAGTGCACCTATTTTTTCTTGAAACGAAAGTTATTCAAATAACACTTCTTCACAAGGCACAACGTGTTGGGAGTTACAGGATATTGAGAAAGGAGAAAAGATACAGACCCTGGTTTCAAGTTACAAACAATGTAGGGAAAAAAAATACAAATAATCACAAGCTAAGGTAGAATGTCGGAGAAGGCAATGGCACCCCACTCCGGTACTCTTGCCTGGAAAATCCCATGGATGGAGGAGCCTGGTGGGCTGCAGTCCATGGGGTCGCTAAGAATCGGGCATGACTGAGCGACTTCACTTTCACTTTTCACTTGCATGCATTGGAGAAGGAAATGGCAACCCACTCCAGTGTTCTTGCCTGGAGAATCCCAGGGACTGGGGAGCCTGGTGGGCTGCCGTCTATGGTGTCTCGAAGAGTCGGACACGACTGAAGTGACTTAGCAGCAGCAAGGTAGAATGTGACAAGGACCTTAGGAGAGGTCCAGGTGTTACACGGGGGTTCAGAGGAGGTTCTCTAAGCTGACAAGTAGTGGAAGACAGTTTTGGGGAAAGCTTCTTGGAAAAGGTAAATCCCACCCAAAAGAGCCTTAAAGGATGAAAAGATTTTGACAGGCAGTGATATAAAGAAGGGAAACTGGCTTTTAGAATTCAGGGAAAGCTCAGCAGTAGGAAGATGCAGATCTTTCCTCATCACCAGAGAGCAGCTGGATCAGGGGACACACCAGGCGGTGATGTGAGCTGGCGAGCTGGCGGAGAAAGTGGGCTGGAACGCCAGGGAAGGCCGTGCAAGGCTGGAAGGCCTGCACCTGACCCTGCTACAGCAGGAGACCTCACAAGACGTTCAGAACGCAGAGTGCTGGGGTCAGAGCATCAGGACTGAGAAAGATGGAGCCCTTCACATGGAATTAGTGTAGGAGGAGCCTGAGGACGAGGGGAGCAGTTATCTGTGGGAATTCCCATGGTGAGAGGTTTCCAAAAGGGCAAAAAAAGAAAAAGAAAACACACACACACACACACACAGCAAAAGAGAAGACAGTGGGATGTAAGACACTTACAGAACCAGATATCTGATCGGACACTGAGAGCAAAAGGGCTACACATCTCATCACCCTCAGATATGTCTGCTTGTTTACTCAATCAGCTACTGTGCAGGTAAAGTTGAAAAGCTAAAAAAATAAAGAGGCTGGATTTAACTCCTGTCCAGTTCTACAGGCTGAATACTAGGGATGGTTAGTCATTATTTTTGTTCTTAATTACCTATTCCTTCTATGTACATTCAGCTCAAAATATTCTAAAATTAGTCTTACTGTAAAACAAGATTTTTTGTTCAGAAAAACAAGTGTCACATTTTTTTTAGAACAAAAAGAAGGCTGAATTTACCCAGGCCTTTCATGGCCTTCCGAAGGGTTTCTGCATCGGCCCGCTCATCGAATCCAGGGAAGTCAGCCACGGTGCCTCTGAGAACCTGGTGAGGGAATATTTTTTATTATTAACGGCATGACTAAGACCACAAACAGCATAAATTTCCTCTGTATCATGTTCAGACTTTACATTAATTTGGTAAGATACATAGCTTCATTTGAAATGGGAAATACACCATTACAACGTGGATCGGCAGTGCACTGATTCAGCACATGGGTTCTCCAGGCCCACCTGAACTCCCAGGAGTGGGAAGGCTGGTGTCCCGCCTGCAGGCACCGCCCCAGTGAGCAAGCCCCACCAGCACCTCCTGGTTCACGGAAGGGCGCTTCCCTACAGGCTTCTTTCCCATTCAGTCTCTCATCACTTTGATCTGCATGCATGCTCAGCTTACCCTAAGCACTCAACTCTAAGCGATGCTCTTAACACATCTAGTCCTATCTCTTAGGGATTTGAAGATTCGGCAAAACCTGAAGAGATACTCGGTTGCTCATGTGCCTGAAGAATAGAAATTTCTGAATTTAGAGTTTTATAAAGATATATTAGAATTATTAGAATATTCTATTTATAAGGTTTCCTATTTTATCATATATAGTACTTTTAATCATCCAAGTATTTTAATATTTTTAAAAATGTTTATAATATCATTAGATCTTTAGAATCCAAAGGCTTTACTAATCCTGAGCCATAAATTTTTATCTTGTGATAAAAGGAGGCTCCCAGGATTTATTTTTACCAATAAATGTCCCTGAAGTACCTCACAACTCCTGGCAAGGTTCCATCTAAAACTGAGAAATAAACAGTTACAAGGAATGGAGGTTGAGAATACTTGTCTGGTTCATAATCACTTGTGTTTTATTATGAAGGCATGGAAGCGCAATCTCCTACAAGGAAAAAAATTTCTCTTCTACCTTAACATCCAATTGCTGCATTTGCCAACAATATCATAACACCAACCAACCAACCAACCAAAAAAAAAGGTGACAGAAAAAAGAGCACTATCCTTGGGGAAGAACTTCCATGGGACACAGCACCAGGGGTCAGCTCAGTGACCTCTCTTCAGTGCACTGAATTACACCTCCTGAAGTAGCACTTGAGATTCAGGAGACAGATTCTCTCCTTGACCAAACTTTAGACAGAAACCTCAAAGCCTTCTTTTTGACAAGTGCTGGCATCAGCCTGCCAAGCCCAGCTGCACAAGAATCTTGCTGAGTCAGTTTACAGAGAATCCCCCTGATACTTAGTAACTGTTCAAGTTCCTCCGCTTCCACCTTTGATGTATGAATCTGTGGGCTGCCTTTAGCAAGTATCCTATTAGGCCAGTTCAGAAAGAACCCCTCTGCCCTTGATGTCTCCTCTTAGTAACTTCCCACCCACTGGCACCCTCAGTCTGCTCACTGGTTATACATCCCCAGCCGCCTTTGCTATATGTGCACTTGAACCCAATCTCTCTCTTCTACTGAAACAGTCATGACCCTTACTGCCACAGTCTTGAAAGTATTCCTTGCATTTTAACAACTGTGAGAATAATTTTTTAACAGTAGTTTTCTCTCATTCAAAGAAAGAAGAAAGATTCTTCTTTCCTCTAAACAGAGTTAGCATTGAGAGAACCTACAGGAAGACCTTAGTGCTATAAAGATGTGGCCAAAAGTATATAATCCCAGGGAAGAGATGTTTCCCAGTTTGATCTCCCAACCCAGACTATTGACTGGTAGCAACTTTCATCCCCACCCCTACCCTCTCCTCACACGTGGAAAACAATCATGTGTGGACCTAGCCTGACCACATAGTGACGTGAAAACCCCCTGCCCCTGGAGGAGAAGCTGATGACGGAAATATGATGTCTACTCAAGGAAGACAAAGAAGTCTTCTCCGTCTCCCCACTTTTCCTTTGATTATAAAACTGCAGCCCAGTAAATTCTTGGCATGGCACCTCTCCCCCATCCACTTGGAAGCCTCACAAGCGTCCTATTCTAATAAATCACTTATCTATCACTTTACCTCTCACTGAACTCTCTTCTGCACTGAGACATAAAGGACTACGGTACCCGAGCTCTTCAGACCCCATAAATGACACACGATGCTTTCTTTCCTAGATACCTTGCCCGATGTATCTCTTCATCTGGCTGTTCCTGAGTTGTATCCTTTTATAATAAACCAGTGATCTAGTAAGTAAAATGTTTCTCTGAGTTCTATAAGCCAATGATGCGGTCACTGGAAACTCCAATCTATAGGTAGTCAGTTGGAAGCACAGGTGACAGTCTGGACTTGGAACTAACATCTGAAATGGCTGGATATAGGAAGTTTCAAATGGTTCAATGTAATTAAAAAAAAAAAAATTAGGCATTAGGTTGGGAGAAAAACTGGTAAAATTTGAGGAAACAGCCCTTCAAAATTAGTATGGGTTAGGAAAGTTATTTCTCTCAAGTCCAACTGCAATTTCTGTTTAGTAAGACCACTTCAAATCGGTGAGAAAGATACCATCAATATCATCACAAAAACGAATAAATACCATGGATTTTCTCAATGTGAGAACTTGAATGACTTAGTTCACCTGTCTGCTTATTTATTCATTCAAAACCATTTTATGAATGGCTTCCTCATGCCAAGTACTGTACTTATCACTAGGGAAAAGTCATGATCCCCTAAGAGAAAATGATAGACATGTAAATAATCAAGTGCAATAGAGTATATTCACACAGAAGTTCCATCAGGGTGATGTGAGCACATAAAGGAGGGACTAAGATGGGAAAAGTGGGAAGAAAAGAAATTAGAAAACCTTCCCCATAGCAAGGGACAGCTAAGGAGTTTGGGATAGACGTGTGCACGTTGCTATATTTAAAACGGATCAACCTACTATATAGCACAGCAAACTGCTCAATTTTATGTGGCAGCCTGGATGGGAGGGGAACTGGGGAGAGAATGGATACATGTATATGTATGGCTGAGCCCCTTCACTGTTTACCTGAAATTATCACAACATTCTTAATTGGCTATATCCCAATATAAAATAAAAAGTTGAAACATGTCAAAAATAAAAGAAAGAAAGAAAAACTTCCGCCCAGTGTCTGAAGAGATGCCTGTGACTTTGCCAGGCAGGCTCAGGAAAGCAGAGAAGGGCAGGCAGGTATTTCAAGGGGCATACCGATGTGAGAGAGGAACCAACGTGGCACTTTGGACAAGGGGTTAAGCATTTCAACAGACTGGAGCAAGCAGGAAGACTGGAGAGAAACACAAAGAAGGGAAAGGTCGTCACCACGGGGGAAAGGAAGGCTGGAAGCCACTGAGCCAGAATTCCCTGGGGAGGGAAGCCCCTGGAGGGCATTTCAGCAACCAAGGAAGAACAAAGTTGACTCCGCAGGGCAGCAGCCGGGAGAACAGGACAGAACTGTGCAAGAGTGGAGACAGAAGGACTGGCTTAAAAATGACTAAACAGAAGAAGCTTAAACAGACCTGACTGAAGTCAGGAGCAGGGGAGATGGAAAGGAAACGGCAGCTGGGCCAGGAAAAAGGAGAAGGAAACCATTTGGGATGACTTGCTTTTTGAAAAGGGAAGAGGATGGCTGGTCCTGCCTTTCTCCACAAACTGAACCAAAGGCAGGCTTGTCAGTTGCTGGGGCACATCAGCAGTAACTGGAGCTGTGTGTGGCGCCTGTCACCAAAGACAATACTAATGGAATGGAAAGAAGAGCCAGAGGACAGGGGAAAGTCATCGACAATCAGAAGAGCAGATAATATCAGCGAGAGCAGCAATGAGCTCAGAGCTTCACGGGGTCCTCTCAGTGAAACCCCATTTCACATATGAAGAAACACGCTGGCTTAGAAGGATTTGGCAGGTCACTCAAGTGACCGGCAAGCAAACAAGCAGCAGAGCTGGGATGGAACACAGGCCATGGGACTGTGGGCTCTTGACTAGGATGCTACTCAGCCTCCCAAAGGCAAAAAGATAAAATCCAAAGGTGATGGAAGAGAAGCCAAAGCAAGGAAAGGAAGAAAAGGCAGTGTGCAAACAGGGTGTGAGCCACGTGAGAGAGAAGGTCGGAAAGGGTCCACTGGGTCTGGCAACCAGGAGGTCTCTGGTGGTGGTGAAAGTCTGGCTGAAGGACACCGATGACTGAATTGAGAGGCAGAGCATCTCTGTGAACTCCCATCCTACAAACAGGTGGGGTTTTTTTTTAATATATATGTATTTTTAAAAAACACTTTAAAAAGTACTTTATCCAGTTTACAGGCTCTGAAGAAGCTGCCAGTAGAAAGGGAAGTTAAAAATACAGAAGAGATTAAGAACAGGAGACAGGAGGGGTTTGCCTTAAAAAAGACAGACATTTGACCCATGATCCTGAAGAAAATGAGGTGAAGAATAGAAAAAAGAGACAGGGGTGTTTCCTCACGTCTTAGCTACTGTGAAGGAGAAATAACTGCTGGTGGTATTTCTGAGAGTTTTGTAGAACACTCTTGCTACATTCCACTTGATCAGTCATCGTGAAAGCCACGCAGCAGTAGTAAGGGGCCAGCTGTGAATCACAGGACATGAGTCACACAGACAGAACCCTTGCTTGGACAGTCGTGACCAGCTCCATCCCCACCCTCGCCCACACCAAACCGTCTATGTTGGGCCAACGGGACTCTGAGTGACTCATAGAGGGCTTACCCTGCTTCCTAGCACTGCTGCTAGCCTCAAGTTCCAGACGCACACCTTCCCCAGATGAATTCCAAGGGCAAGCAGCCACTGTTCCCTGTACCTGTCCTCAGTTCACCTCATTTACCCTGATTCTCTGCCACCAGTGCCATAACCAAGGGAATTATCATATATGCTTAGACAATAGGTGGCCAAAACATGTAATTCACTCTGCTAACTCTAAACTTCAAAATTACCCATTCTTCTAGGTCTATAATTTTGTGGGCTTTGTTTTTTGTTTGCTCTAAATCAAAAAGTTCTTTACCTTCAAAGTGTAGGTATGCAAAATAAAATGAATAAAATTAAACCAAAACACAAGTGGAGGGTTGCTTTTCTAGAATTTAAGACACAAGAAAATAATACAGAAATACCCCTTCAAATTTAAAGATGAGAAAACATTCAGCTGGGTCTGGAACACTTTAAACTGAAGGCACAGAGGAGAACTAAACTCTCTTCAAGTCTGTCATCTAGTTCTATGAAATCAATACCTACACACCTACCAACCATTCCACGTAGTATTCATTGAGCCAGAAATCATTAAGCAAAGCCCTGTAGCTGAGCAGCTGTACAGTGGGTTTTAAGTATGGTTCTTCTGAGGCTCAGGTTTTGCAAAAAGCCTTCTGGAGGCCACCAAGAAAGGGCAAGGGTGGAAGGCCAAGGGCAGAGTCCTGCCTTTCCTCTCGAGTCAGAGCAGCTTAGGTCTCATCTAACGGACAAAGTACAGAGTAGGCCCATTAATATTTCCTGTGATAATGGGACTCAGAGATCAGCAGAGGGAAAAAAAAACTGAAAATTACTGTACTGGGAAAGAAATGAGATAAGCAAGAAAAGAGGGAAAAGCCACGGCAGCATGATCATGATTTGAGACACAAAATAAATTAATACCAGAAAAAAGCAGAATCTCCAAGAGTAGTGAGAGGTACAGGACAAACACCTATCACGAGGGCTCAGAAACAAGATACCAAGCCCTTATCTTCGCCATTACGCAATGCCATCAAAACAGGTAAAAACTACAATTCAAAGTCTCAAATTCAAACTATCGCCACTGTTAAGTTTCATGTAGCTTCCTTTCCCTTTCATGCTCCTTTTTGTTTCCTTCCATTTTGTCTAGTTTTTCAACTACCTTTGACCTTTGAATGTTGCTGCTGCTGCTGCTGCTAA
This sequence comes from Bos taurus, assembly GCF_002263795.3. Lineage (NCBI taxonomy): Eukaryota > Metazoa > Chordata > Mammalia > Artiodactyla > Bovidae > Bos > Bos taurus. The sequence goes on along the minus strand of NC_037333.1, from coordinate 3,565,184 downwards.
GTCGCTTCAGTCGTGTCCGACTCTGTGCGACCCCACAGACAGCAGCCCACCAGGCTCCTCCGTCCCTGGGATTCTCCAGGCAAGAACACTGGAGTGGGTTGCCATTTCCTTCTCCAATGCATGAAAGGGAAAAGGGAAAGTGACACGACTCTTAGTGACCCCATGGACTGCAGCCTACTAGACTCCTCCATCCATGGGATTTTCCAGGCAAGAGTACTGGAGTGGGGTGCCAGTGCCTTCTCCGCTTTGAATGTTAAGTGTAAGTAAAAAAAGCATCTCTATAAAGTAGTTTACACTCAGCGGTAAAGAATCCGCCTGAAATGGAGGAGGTGCAGGTTTGATACCTGGGTTGGGAAGACGCCTGAGGCGGGCATGACAACCCACCCCAGTATTCTTGCCTAGAGAATCCCATGGACAGAAGAGCTGGCGGACCTACAGTCCATGGGACTGCCAAGAGTCAGGCACAACTGAAGCAACTGGGCCCACATGCACACACAGGAGAAGAAAAGGTTTAGTAACTTAATAAAGATTTTGTCAATATAAGTCAGACTTCTGTTGTATTTCTTTAATGCACCTATGGCTACCACCTTGCTAATTATACGAATGCCTTCCCTTGGCAAATACTAATAAAACGGAAAGTTTAACTGTCTATGAATAATGGTGATACGTTTGAATCAGTTAAGTGAGCAAATTCATTAACCTCTGATGAAGGGGCTATTATATCTAGTTGTTCAATGGGCCATTTTGCACACAGCACATGAATACCTATTTTACTAACCAATTCATTCTCACCAAAGCTTCGGAAAATAATCAAGTTTATAGATTTCTCATATTAGAGAAGAGTGTACATGGATTCACAACTTCCTTTTGCAGTTGAAACAAGAGACAGAAAACAGAGGTAGAAAATAAGCTTCAAATCTTTAGTTGCAAGAAGAGATAAATAATACATAAACAAAGGGATGACCTATAGAGATGAAAGATTATAGTCCACGGAATTCTCCAGGCCAGAATACTGAGTGGGTAGTTTTTCTCTTCTCCGGGGGATCTTCCCAACCCAGGGACGGAACCCAGGTCTCCCACATTGCAGGAGGGATTCTCTATCAGCTGAGCCACAAGGGATGCCCAAAAACACTAGAGTGGGTAGCTTATCTGTTCTCCAGCAGATCTTCCGGACTCAGGAATCAAACCCGGGTCTCCTGCACTGCAGGTGGATTCTTTAACAGATAAACTATCAGGGAAGCCCTTACACATAAACAAACGGATGACCTATAGAGATGAAAGAGGGTAAAATCATATACACCCACTACACAACCTAAATATTTTATAAAGAACTCAAGGTAAACAAATCTATGAAGTTTTTCTCTCACCTCAAACCTGCATTCCTTTCTCAGAAGAAAAACACAATCTACCACTTCATCAAGCAAGCCACTCATCTTGAAGGGTGGTGGCCCTTCACTAACCCCCATTCATTCATGCATCTGATTTGCCCACTCTCTCCTACAGTCCCCTCCTACCCAAAGTCCCAGCTACTGCCTAGGTTAAAATCTTAAAATTTCACAGTGGTTACAGCAACAGATCCCCAAGTAGCCGTCCAGCCTCCCCTCCCCTCCTCAACTCCCACACCACCATCCGGGCATGACCCTGGGGGCCATCTTCGTTAATTCAAACCTGACCGTGGCACAGCCCAGCCTCTGACTCTACGAGAGCCCCCTACTCCCTACAGAATGGCCCATGTTAACTCTGGCTCCTGGACAGCCTCTCCAGTACCCTTTCCCAAGGCAGGCTCCATCACCCCACCTGCCTGCCCCTTCAATCCAGCAGAACCAGACTGCCTGCAGCGCTGGGCCCTGCCTCCCAAACTCCTCCACAGCCCTGAGCATGTGCTTTTGCTCTTATTGCCTCAAGGTATCATGCCTTTCCTCTTTTGTCCCCTATGACTCACACCAGCTAAGGAACCTCCGTTTCCTCTTCTGTGAAACGGAAACAGTAATACTTATTTCCAAAACTGTACAGTGAGCACCAAACACAAAGGACAATGGCAGCTTTGTATCAATAAATCTCAGTTCCATTCTTTATATATCCCGCTTCTAAGAATAGGCACAGAGGAGGAACTCAAAAGCTTCAAATGTTCACAAATATATGCATGAATGGCAAAGTAAAGACAACAGTTAGGAACTGGAGTCCAAAGAAAACAACACCGACTGGAATATGCACTCCTTTCAAATAATCAACTGCTTATAGATTTACATATTCTACAAACCAATAGACGTGTCCATAAAACACAAAGCAAAGGTGTTAGGAGCACTAATTTGTGTTTTAAAAAAATCAACGGATATATTTGTGAAGTTTTAGAATAGTACATAGGTTATATGAATAAATTTTATTTCAGAACTAGAACTCTAACTTGCCACCTGTGTCAAAGGGACACTAGTTCAACATAAGAGAATTAGGTTTACTGAACAACAAACAACAAATTGCTTTGCCAACAAAGGTCGGTATAGTCAAGCTATGGTTTTTCCAGTGGTCATGTATGGATGTGAGAGTTGGACCATAAAGAAGGCTGAGTGCTGAAGAAGTGCTGCTTTTGAACTGAGGTGCTACAGAAGACTCTTGAGAGTCCCTTGGACTGCAAGGAGATCAAACCAGTCAATCCTAAAGGAGATCAACTCTGAATATTCATTGGAAGGACTGATACAGAAGCTGAAGCTCCAATACTTGAGCCACCTGATGTGAAGAGCTGACTCACTGGAAAAGACCTTGATGCTGGGAAAGACTGAGGGCAGGAGGAGAAGGGGTGACAGAGAATGAGATGGTTGGATGGCATCACCAACTCAACGGACATGAGTTTGACCAAACTCCAGTAAATAGTGAAGGACAGGGAGGCCTGGCATGCTGCAGTCCATAGAGTCACAGAGTCGGACATAACTTAGCAACTGAACAACAAAAATGACTTGCTTAGTGGCTTGCAAAGCTGTCAAACAGCTTGGGATTGAGTTCTTTCTCAGCATCCAAAATGAAGACCAGAGTCAAAGGAATTAGGAACTGAGAGAGACTAACCCAAAGCAGCAGAGGCTATGGGTAAACAGGTAAGCTAGCCTAAGAACCACCAAGGGAGTAACTACAGAGAGATTTGACCTTAAAGTGAATGGCATGAAAAAAGGCACTCAAAATCCAGCCAGCTCCTCTGGAATGAAGGTCATTTCAAATTTCTCCATTTCCATTGATAGTGCTTGCTCTGCACAGGGCCTTTGTCAACTATCACTGAGCAAAGATGTCAAGCCAACCAAAACAATTTCTTATTCAAATCTTGGAGAGCTTAAACGTGAATCAGGCTGATAACTATGATGTTCATGAAGCTTCCAGCCAAAAAGTATACAGCCTCCTTTTGCTTCATGATATTCCTAATGCCCTGAAGATATTAACTCTTTGTAAACAACAGTATAAATAAAACTAAGTTTAGACAGTCAAAAATCTAACTTTTTAAAGTTTCATTATCTTAAAAGATAGCTAAATGACATAAAAAGCTTAAGTTGAATTAAAATGTATTGTATGGATCATTTGTCTATGAAATAGAGCCAACTCTTGATTTTCCAAACCAAGGACACAGAAGTACACAGTGTAATTTTAAATACTTAAATAAATTAGAATATCTATGAAGGAATTTGGTTCTAGCTAAATACCAAGATTTAAAAAAACTTGTGTAAGCAAGTAAAGCCAGAGGAAAGAAATAGGTCAGGACTCTATTTAAGAAATCCAACCCAAAATATGGCATATCAGATTAAAGAGATGACCCTAAAACATAATGAAAAATTCACTTTTATAATCAGAAGTTGATGGTTGAGAGGAAAAAAGGTGAGAAAACATTAAAAAATACTTACTATATACAGTAATTCAGGCAATTTTAACAGCTCTTTGGTTATTCCTAAGTAAATGTCTTCAACCAGCTTGTACCCAAAGTTAACACAGTAGATTATGTGACTGATCCAATAATCATAATTTATTATTCATTTGGCACTTTATGTGAAAATAACACGAATGCTGTGGTTTCAAACCATATAAATATAAAACCATCCAAATGAATAGTTTCAAACATAAAAAAGAAAAAGTAAATATTACCCAGGTATTGTTTACACACAGGCACATTTGTAATTTATATTCGTCTTGTATGTCATGAGAAGTTTACAGTTATCCAGTGTGCTCTCTTTGAGAAAAACTGGGAAGCCTCAGGACAGACCACTTCTCGCCTGTAACAGTTAAACGGCTGAATCTCAAATATTTCAATACTAACGGACAAGGATTAGGACCAGAAAGAGGTAGTAGTAGTAGTAGCTGCCCCACAAATGCCTCTAACTCCACATGCATTTATCTAACATCACGTCACTTTTTAAAATTTTTATTTATTTTTTAATTGAAGGATAATTGCTTTTTGTTGTTTTCTGTCAAACCTCAACATGAATCAGCCACAGGTATACATATGCTCTGTATCAGCCCACCCTCTAGGTTGATACAGAGCCATACAGCAATTCCCATTGGCTGCCTATTTTACACATGGTAATATAAGCTTCCATGACGCTCTCCACACGTCTCACCCTCCCCTCCCCTGTCCCTGTGTCCACAGCTCTATTCTCTATGTCTGCGTCTCTACGGCTGCCCTGCAAATAAACTCATCAGACATCTTTCCAGATTCCATATATATGTATTAGCATGCAATATTTATCTTTCTCTTTCTGATTTACTTCACTCTGTATAATAAGCTCTAGGTTCATCCACCTCATTAGAACTGACTCAAATGTGTTCCTTTTCATGGCCGAGTAGTATTCCACTGTGTATACATCATGTCATTTTTTAAGTAGTTTCCAACATTTGCTACAGCTCTGTCTCCCTACACTGACATCATTAGGGTAAAATTTAACTAAAAGGGGGGCATTGATATGAATTATATTAATGTTATTAATATAAATATACACAAGAGTATAAAATATCCCTAGTATTTGTTTACATAAAAAAAGAAACTCCAGGGTATCTGTCAAAGACTCATCAATACTATCTGTCAAAGATCTATCAATACTGTTTTTCTTAATAAAACAGTCATGACATTCATTTATGTATGTGATAACTGATTCCTGGGTATCTGCTGTTATCTGCAGGGTGGTCTCAATATTAAGTAAAAAGAGAAAACCATTGGTATGGAAGATTTAGTTCATAACCGTGAAGCATTACTACTGTGGGAGGATGAATTTTCATTTTTCAGTAAATAAGAGACACTCACATTTAATAATACATTTTAAATTGCCAGAATGTGCACCTCCTCAACTCAGGCATGATTCCATTACTCTACAGATGGCCACAGAGTGGAGGCCTCTGGTTCCCAAATCACACATCAACAAATGGAACTACCATGGAAACTGTTTGAAACCTAACACTGAAGTACTTCAGCTTTCCTACAATTACGTCAGAGCCCAAAGGAAATTTTAGACAGTTAAAGTGCAATTCCCAGAGAAGGCAATGGCAACCCACTCCAGTGTTCTTGCCTGGAGAATCCCAGGGATGGGGGAGCCTGGTGGGCTGCTGTCTATGGGGTCGCACAGAGTCAGACACGACTGAAGCGACTTAGCAGCAGCAGCAGCAGCAAAGTGCAATACCATAATGTGCACATTCTGCACATCATCAAATGTTAAGTACAAAGCCAACAAAACTCCCATCTTAAATATTCTAACAAACTATTTCACTTCCATGGTTTCCAAGGATAGTAACAAAGTTACTGTAAAATTCAACACTGTATTTCTTAACATTACTTGTAACTTTTATGATAACTAAACACTGACTTGGCTAGAAAACAGTCCTGTTATATTGTAATAGAGATCACATAACAAAATTCTATAATACAAGTCACCAATCTCCCAGGTTTTGCATATACAAAGGCTTTTACATTATTTTTACATTATTTTTAATTAATGTAATTACAATAATATTCTTTGCAATTATTAATATCCACATTTGGAAAAATATGTTCATTTATGCTATTTTGGGTAAGGAGTCTACATAATTAAAGGCATTGATTGGAAAACTTCAGGAATCACTGGGTAATCTTACAAAAGAGATAAGAGAAACAGCCGAATGAGCTAAAATAAAGAGAATTATTCTCTGATGCTTGCGAAATCATCATTTACATCGACACCAGCATATCAAGATAGGAAAAATAATTCTCAGCGAAGTTAATCCCATATAAAAGTATCCTCTATATGGTTAAGAATCTAAACCAAAGTTTCCACTTGAAGTAATATGAGAATTGGTTTGCTGTAATTCTTAAGTGCAAAAGAGGAAGAATGGAAGTACTGTATAAATTTAATAAAATTACTAACTTCTTTTAATCCTCCCATTTTCTCTTGGAGAAGACTATGAAAACTTTCAATTTTGGTAAGTCGATCTGATTTTTTTTTTAAGTGAACTATACATGAAAGAGGGCATTGTTTGAGCAGTTTAAACACTTGTTTAAATAAAAGTTTCTGGACTCTTAACAAGCCAGTTAGATCGATGAGCTCTGTGAAATTAGTTTCGGGGTGGAGCTGTCTTAAGTATCGATTTTTTTATTCACTGTATATTGAAGACTGTATGACACAGTCTTTAGACGACTTTCTCTTCCCTACACTTTTGATAAATGTATGCACAGCAAAGAAAGCAATATTATTAGGTAATCAAATTCTGAAACAGTCCCAAGGCAGATTCAATTCAGAACTCGTTGCACGAGTTCGTTACTTAGGAAAAGCAGCTCTTTGGTTTAATCTTTTGGCATGGGGCCGGGTGGAATCAGTTCCTTTGGGTGAGGCTAGGTTGAGCAATAGGAAAAAGCTCCACTACAACTCTACTAGAAAAAGCCAACGCCCACCCCTAGTATTGAAGTACAAAAAAGTTACAGAAAATAAAGTCAAAAGAAAAAAGAAATGCGTTCGCATCACATGGCCAGTGAGCTGCATTTGCTTTGGTTCTAACTTCAGCAACTCTGAGCTTTCTGAAAGGCTCCCTTTCACACATTTACTCACGAAAAAAAAGCGCACAAAAATCCGGCCACGTCACCGGCGGCTGCGCCCGCGGGCTGCAGCGCCGGGTGGGAGCAGGTTCCGGTGGACTTTTCCCAGTCAGGGGAGCAAAGGGGGAACGAAACGGGAATAGAAGATTTCCCGCAGGCAGATTCAGTTTACTCCTAAACTTTTCTGACTTTCCAACAAATTCTGGAACTCCTGAGCAGTTTACAAAGTTGGTAAATCCGAGCGCTGCGCGGGGACGCACGGCCCTTACCTGTGCCATGGCGCCTGCCCAGGTCAGGAGAAGGTGAGCGACACAGGACTGCAACAGAAGAAAAAGACCGCGGCTTCAGCGGGCCAGACACCTCCTCGAGGCGCCTAGACAGCCCCCCGGCGCCCCGTCCTCCCCACAACCGGAGACCGCTGTCGGCCCAGCGGCCGCGCCCGTCCGGCGCCCCCGCTCCCTCTGCGGGCGCGGCGAGCGTTCACTCACCCAGACCCGAACTGCGGGGAGAGCGACGGGGCGCGCAGAGTCGGCGAGGGTGAGCGGAGGACGCCGCGGCAGCTGCTTGCTGGCGGCTCCAGGCAACGGAAACACAGCGGCTCGGTCGGGCCCCGCCCGGCCCAGCCCAGCCCTGCCGGGCGCTCCCCGCACCGCCCCTGCGCGCCCCCGACCGCCTCGGGCCTCAGTGCGCCTGCGTGGGGCGCGGCTGCTCCCAGTCCTCACAGCCTGGGTGGAGCCCGGCCGCCGCTGCTTTGAAACCCGGAGGGGGCTCGGCTCCGCAGGGCACCGGGGAAAGTCTGGCCTTCGTGCAGCGAGGAGGCCGTCGGGAACAGTGTAGGACTCCGAGTTTGGCGTGGGGGATGTTCCTCCGCTCCGTGGCCGCAGGAACGTGGGCCTCACCCAGTGCTCGGACGTCACGGTGCATGCGCATCTTTTTGGAAGACCAGACAGTCACTGCCGTCTAGAAGATTGCGTCTTTGACCACGGTCTAAAATTCCCAAGTTTATTTTTGTTTAAAAAAACATAAAAAGTGTCACTGCTTGCTTGTTAGATAGCCATGTCTTTTATTTGGTGTCTTACTTGGGAAATTTCAAAACCTCCGCCTGGGGTCAGTTTCTATACTCAGAACCAGCCTGCTGCTGCTGCTGCTACGTCGCTTCAGCCGTGTCCGACTCTGTGCGACCCCACAGACGGCAGCCCACCAGGCTCCGTCATCCCTGGGATTCTCCAGGCAAGAACACTGGAGTGGGTTGCCATTTCCTTCTCCAATGCAGGAAAGTGAAAGTGAAATCGCTCAGTCCTGTCCGGCTCTTAGCGACCCCCATGGACTGCAGCCCACCAGGCTCCTCCGCCCATGGGATTTTCCAGGCAAGAGTACTGGAGTGGGGTGCCATTGCCTTCGAGAACCAGCCTAGAACCTTCAAATAACTTAAATTTGGGCTATTTCCTATTATTAATTAAACGTAAAATATATGAATATCTGTTGGGGGCGGTGGTGGACAGAGACAAAGACAGACACGAAAGGATACTGTAGTAGGCTGATGCAGAGAAGGCAGACACCAAGACCGTGCCTTTCTCAGACTCGCAGGCCTCGGGGAGGGGAGACACTGGAGTGGGCTCCAGGAGGCAAGAGCACAGAGCTTGCAACTCTAGACACAGTAATGTGTTCTAGGATCAGAAGAGCAAAGTCCTGTGGCGATACAAGATAGATAAGAAGCTAGTCTGCTTTGGGGAATAAAGAGGTTTTTCTCATAAATTATTAATAAATGTAGAACTAGTGTGGTTCTTTGTATGGATAAAACTTCTCTCTCTCTCTCTCTCTCTCTCTCCCTCTCCTCTTTCAGCTTGCCTTTCCTCTTCCCTGGAAGCCTCTTCTCAGGCAGCCCAGCGTCTCTACAGTGGCCTCACGCTGCCTAATTTGAACCTCTCCCTGAGCACTGTAGACAGGTGCAGGAGTGTGAAGGCAGCCCTGCGTTCTGCATCTATATCTCCGCAGTAATGCTTTTCATTTTACTGAACTTCACCAAGAGGAGCTCCTTCAGCGAGGCCTGCAGCATTCTCTTCTCACACATTCACTTATTTAAAGTCCTTTTCCTTATGGTCTTTCTCACTTTCTACTGTGAAAATAATGGAATGCCACCAGACCTCAGTGATTCTGTTCTTAACAATGTTGTTGATTTTATAGAATGATGCCTATTGTAGGTTAACAATTTGCTCTGTGTCCTGCAGCTAAATAATGATAGAGTCAGTGAATTATTAAACAGTATTTTGATATATATACTCAGTTGGTATTTCTTTCACTTTCGGCCACGTGTATCTATTCAACTCCTACTCTGGATCAGGCATAGTCCTAGGCACTGGGGGTAGGATGATGCAATAAATGAAACAAAGTGCCTGCCCTCACAGGTCATACATTCTGTGCAGGAGACAGACGATAAAATAATACTTATGTCCAGTATGAAGTTTTCTATAAGGAAAATAAAGTGGGGCTGGGGAATCAGGCTGAAGGGAGCATTGTTTTGCAAAGGTGATCTGAGGAGTTTCTGAGAGACTTGACAAGAAACCTGGATTGATATCATATTTGACAACAATTTACTAGGCATCTGTAGAAAAGGTCTACATAAGAATCTAGCCCTTAGTATTATAGACAGAGCATGAATACAGATACTACAATGGAACAACAAACTAAATTTTAAGAGATATATAAAGCACAATCAAAATGCAGTTGGTGTCAGAAGTCCGGTTCAGTCACTCAGTCATGTCCGACTCTGTGTGGTAAAAGCTCAAACTACTGCACAATTGTACTCATCTCACACGCTAACAAAGTAATGCTCAAAATTCTCCAAACCAGGCTTCAACAGTACATGAAATGTGAACTTCCAGCTGTTCAAGCTGGTTTTAGAAAAGGCAGAGGAACCAGAGATCAAATTGCCAACATCCACTCTATTATCAAAAAAGCAAGAGACTTCCAGAAGAACATCTATTTCTGCTTTATTGACTATGCCAAAGCCTTTGACTATGTGAATCACCACAAACTGTGGAAAATTCTGAAAGAGATGGGAATACCAGACCGCCTGACCTGCCTCTTGAGAAATCTGTATGTAGGTCAAGAAGCAACAGTTAGAACTGGACATGGAACAACAGACTAGTTCCAAACAGGGAAAGGAGTACATCAAGGCTGTATATTGTCACCCTGCTTATTTAACTTCTATGCAGAGCACATCATGAGAAACGCTGGGCTAGAAGAAGTACAAGCTAGAATCAAGATTGCCGGGAGAAATATCAATAACCTCAGATATGCAGATGACACCACCCTTATGGCAGAAAGTGAAGAAGAACTAAAAAGAGCCTCTTGATGAAAGTGAAAGAGGAGAGTGAAAAAGTTGGCTTAAAGCTCAACATTCAAACTAAGATCGTGGCATCTGGTCCCATCATTTCATGGCAAATAGATGGGGAAACAGTGGAAATAGTGGCTGACTTTCTTTTGGGGGGCTCCAAAATCACTGTAGATAGTGACTGTAGCCATGAAATTAAAAGACGCTTACTCCTTGGAAGAAAAGTTACGACCAACCTAGACAGCACATTAAAAAGCAAAGACATTACTTTGCCAACAAAGGTCCCTCTAGTCAAACCTATGTTTTTCCAGTAGTCATGTATGGATGTGAGACTTGGACTATAAAGTTGAGCACCACAGAATTGATGCTTTTGAACTGTGGTGTTGGAGAAGACTCTTGAGAGTCCCTTGAACTGCAAGGAGATCCAACCAGTCCATTCTAAAGGAGATCAGTCCTGGGTGTTCACTGGAGGGACTGATGTTGAAGCTGAAACGGAAATACTTTGGCCACCTGATGGGAAGAGCTGACTCATTTGAAAAGACCCTGATGCTGGGTAAAATTGAGGGCAGGAGGAGAAGGGGATGACAGAGGATGAGATGGTTGGATGGCATCACTGACACAATGGACATGGGTTTGGGTAGGCTCTGGGAGTTGGTGATGGACAGGGAGCCCTGGCATGCTGCGGTTCATGGAGTCGCAAAGAGTCGGACACAACTGAGCGACTGAATTGAACTGAACTGAACTGAATCTGTAAAAATGCCTAGCAAAGGTGTTCCTCCTTTGAAAAACCGGGTAATTCTCAGCCCCTAACCTGATGGTTCAGATGCCCCCCTTCGCATTTATAACAAATGAATCTCTGATGGTCCTACTGCTCCCCTGCAGCATGACCCATCCTATCTGCAGATGATCCCTCAGACCTGACAGGCCCCAACTCTCCAGGGCTAACCTGATGCTTCCTGGTTCCCTCCTACCCTTCTGCACTGGAGTCTCCCACCAGTGGCCTCCATCACATACAGCTATAGGAGACTCCCACGCTCTACCCTCCTCTCAATATGCAGGCCCCCGCAGGCCCCATGTGCTGGGGCCAAAGGCATCAGAAGCAACATCTCAACCTGAACTCAAGCCCCCTGCCTGGCCTCATCTTGTCCATCCCTGAACTTTCTGGGTGAGAGAGGAGGGGAGGGCACATTGTTCTGCAGATTCTACCCCATCCATTTTCACCATCACTTTTCTCTCCCAGAAGTGATACTGAACATAGCCAGCATTCTAGTGGCTCCCCAATCTTTCCCTTTATATTTGAAGTGGTTGTAACGTCTCCTGGGGAAACAGGTCCAGAGAAACATCCTGAGCCAACAATGTGAAATTATTAGGAGACTTCTTCATTTTCCTCTTATTGAGATCCACATGCTCACCAAAAACTAAAAGCAGAGACTCCTCGGGAGATTTTTAGCTTCAGAAGTCCTTCCACTGCTTTTATTCAAAACAATATTTGTGTTTATTCAGTAAAAGCTAAGTCAATTTCCTTAGCAGGAGACTGGAATGTAGGTCTTAGGTAAATAATTATGTAAAAAAGATTCTTAAAGGAATCTTTCAGGCAGAATGTGTAATTAAGCCTGGTTAAATCTTCAGAGAAATTAGTAAAAAGAACCACAGAAGTACTCAGCATATTTATAAATGGACAAGCATCCTGTCCCTCTTGCTCATTGCTAAATCCCCAGCACCTAGCACAGTGCCCTTAGCACTTAGTACCTACTGAGTGACAGTTTGGTGAATGTTTCGAATAAATGAGTGAATGGCTGAATGAATCCACTGTGGTGTTGGTTATTAACTGCAAGCTGGTGATATTCAGAAAGATGAGGAAAACAAGGAAAAAAGTTAAAAGGAAACCTTGTAAGTGAGAATTTTGCCAGTGGAATAAATATATTGTCAGACTGGGATTCTGAATTCTGGAGAGGACTCATCTCCGGGTGGGTGAAGTTTTGTTTCATGATCTTATTCATGTGTGGCTTCAGACAATGATTTGATTTTTCCTAATTTGGAGTGGTGGTTAGGATCACATGTGTTAACTTTTTTAAAGTTTAAAAATAACAGAAGTGCTGGTTTCAACTTCTGATTACTCTTCCTCCTTCCAAAACCTCTTACCACTAAACCCCACCCTCATCTATTCCATGCTGATGATTCAGTCCCTACCCGTCTCCCTCAGAATCCCAAATTAAATCCCTATGAATCCACTGCTCCACTGAGGCAGGCTTTACCTATCAACAGACAGCTTCTCAGCACTGGCCCCCTATACCCAGCCCACCCCCACTTCTAGGGTCAGTGTTAAGTCCTCTCAGCACTGGTTTCTTTATCTGAACTTTATCTTCATTCATTCAATGACTTTATTTTGTGTTACATCCTGTCATTGGCACTAAGGATACAGTAATTTACATTGGAAAAAAAAAAAAAGAATCTAATTATAGTGCTCCGTCTAACATTAAATGGAGATGACACAGCAGAATCTTGTTAACTTTAGGGTAGGAGGCAAGAGAAGAAAGTAGGCTTGAAACAAGGAAAGCTTTGCAAGGTGGGTATGTTTGTGTGATTAGGGGGCTGAGGGGGTTGTCCTTCCCAGAAGTCAGCCTAACAGAGATATTAAGGCACATGATGGATGGAAGCAGAGTTCCTTCTTTCCCCTTCATGCAGTCTGACTATTTGGATGAGATGGGCATGAGGGCTCACTGTGTCACACCCCGAACACTGCTATCCTCTCCACGGTTCCTCCTCTAATACCTTACTTACTATTTCTCACCCCAGCGGCTCCCTCCTGTCCTCCACGTTTTCTTACCATTCCAATCATAAATCTGCTAGTGTTCTCAGGCTTCACCCACCGCTAGCCTCTCTTTCCACCCAGGCTGCTGTCCATCCTTTCTCCTGCTTTGTTTCTTCTCCATTCTACCTACGGCCTGTTGACTGCCCCCCCACCATCTTGTCACTTTCCTTCAGTCTGCCTACTCTCTTCACACGTCCTGCTGACCACTATCCCACCGTCATACGCCCCTATCAACGCTGAAAGCTCAGCTTCTCTGTACACCAGTGCCAAATCAAATCTCAGAGACAGAGTTTTGGGTGAAGTTCAGTTCAGTTCAGTCACTCAGTTGTGTCTAACTCTTTGCGACCCCAAAGACTGTAGCACGCCAGGCCTCCCTGTCCATCACCAGGTCCTGGAGTCCACCCAAACCCAAGTCCATCGAGTCGGTAATGCCATCCAACCATCTCATCCTTTGTTGTCCCCTTCTCCTCCCACCTTTAATCTTTCCCAGCATCAGGGTCTTTTCCACTGAGTCAGTTCTTTGCATCAGGTGGCCAAAGTATTGGAGTTTCAGCTTCAGGATCAGTCTTTCCTATGAATATTCAGGATTGATTTCCTTTAGGATGGACTGGTTGGATCTTCTTCCAAGGGACTCTCAAGAGTCCTCTTCAACACCACAGTTCAAAAGCATCAATTCTTTGGTACTCAGCCTTCTTTATGGTCCAACTCTCACATCCATACATGACTACTGGTAAAACCATAGCTTTGACTAGACAGACCTTTGGGTGAAGTAGAAAAAGATAGATCTATTGCCTCCCGAGGCAAAGGGGGACATAGCAGGCTCCTGCTCTCAAAACCATATGTTTGGGGAAAATAGTGCCAACTTTTATAGTAATTGTTCAAAGAGGGCGTGATCAGCTCATGGGCATTTTTTAAATGTATTGATATATGGCTATGCTCGGTCTTCAGTGCTCCCTGTGGGCCTTCTCTAGTTGCAGTGAGCAGGGACTACCATCTAGTTGCAGAGGGCAGTCTTCCCATTATGGCTGCCCCTCCCGTTGCAGGACAGAGGCTCTAGGTGCGTGGGCTCAGTAGTTGTGGAGTAGGGGCTTAGCCACTCTGTGGCATGTGCAGTCTTCCAGGATCAGGGATGGAACTCATGTCCCGTGAGTTGGCAGGTAGATTCTTAACCACTAGAGCACCAAGGAAGCCCATGTGAACATTCTTCAGAAGAATGAGGTGGTAAGTAGGAGTCCACATCATCAACCTTCAGGTCCAACTAGTCTGGGGTTTCACATGCTTGTGGCAGCATAGCATCATGAATCATTAACTTCTTCTACCTGGAGAGGGTTTAAATATCTGCAAAATAGCTCAGAGATACTGTGTGTCTCCACTGATGGGGAAATAGGACCTTGCCCCCGTTGCTCTTGACTGTTTCTCCTTGCCCTCTCATTCTCTCCCTTCCCTAATGAAGAACTACTTGAATCTGCCCATTGGAACTCAGGGAAGGTCATGAAGACTGCATGAAGGCTGTTTCCTATAATCAAAGAAATGGGAGACACGAAGGCCCCGCCCAGGAGCCCCACAGGGTATCACTATATGCATGCTGCTGAGCACAGTTAGACACAACAAAATCACACAATAGATCAGCGAAAAAACCAGTTTGGAGGCATCAGTCTCAACTGGGCCCTCAGCTTTAACATGTCCCTGCTTGGGCCTCTCTCTTACCATCCCACATCATATTTGATCTTCACTGCTCTCCTTTACACCCTCGCCCTCACCCTTTCTCCCAGCAGATGATCTTAATTCCTACTCTGCAAGTCTACTTGCCCTAAATTCTCACCCTACACCTACAAACGCATCTTGGCCCATACCCATTCTTAACTCCTCATTCACGGGTGAGAGGACCCTCTTCCTATTTGTTCTAAGATTTAAAGTTCATTCTCCAGGACTGTGCTCTTATTCCCACCTATATTTAAATCTTTTCCTGTCACTAGCTTCTTCTCAGGCTAAATTAACAAAGCTGTTTAAATCAGGACTCTCTTAGTTGCAATTGACAGAAATCCAAGTCAA
This sequence comes from Bos taurus, assembly GCF_002263795.3. Lineage (NCBI taxonomy): Eukaryota > Metazoa > Chordata > Mammalia > Artiodactyla > Bovidae > Bos > Bos taurus. The sequence continues at coordinate 3,549,959 of NC_037333.1, read as the reverse complement.
GCTACTACTACTATTACTACTAAGTCGCCTCAGTCGTGTCCAACTCTGTGTAACCCCATAGACGGCAGCCCACCAGGCTTCTCCGTCTATGGGATTCTCCAGGCAAGAACACTGGAGTGGGTTGCCATTTCCTTCTCCAATGCATGCAAGTGAAAAGTGAAAGTGAAGTCGCTCAGTCGTGTCTGACTCTTAGCCACCGCATGGACTGCAGCCTACCAGGCTCCTCCATCCATGGGATTTTCCGGGCAACAGTACTAGAGTGGGGTCCAACTCAAGCTAGTTTAGGTAAAAAGGCAGAGAGCTAAGAACTTGTCATCAGTCATACTTCAAGGTTTTGGGAAGTGAGTGCAAGTTTCAACTTTATGGAATCAGTATCCTTCCTTCCTTCCCACATCAATTCATAGAAGTTAAAACAGAAAAAAAAAAAAAAAGAAAGATGAAGAAGAAACGTCAGTAAAGGGAAAGTATGACTGATCACACATTCTTAGCTCTCTCTGTTTCATTTTCCTGTCTCAGAGACCAGCTTTGTTTTTGTGGCAAAATATGGCTACAAGAAATAATAGTTCAGCATTAAACAGAGCCCTAGCTCCTCCTCAAGGAACACACAACAATCTGCTACATATCTTTGAGATCTGCAGGAAATAAAGCCCCACCCAAGAGGAGGATAGAAGGAGGCTCCTGACTTCCTTTGCTGACTTCAATCTACTAAAGCTTGGCCTCTGTTGACCTATGCCCCAATTCTATGCTGAATTCTCCTCTGCTCAAGCCCGTTCATGACTATGTATGTAACCTTAGCTTAAAATTTCCCCAATCTTGCTGTTCAAGGAAACACTGCTTCGCTGCTTTGGAGAGATCTTCCGGTGTTCTCTTTACTTGCTCCGTGTGTGTGTGTGTGTGTGTGTGTGTGTGTGTGTGCCTGCTCAGTCACAACTCTGCGATCCCATGGATTGTAGCCCGCCAGGCTCCTCTGTCAGGAATAGTAGCCATACCAAAGTACCCTTCCACATCTTCATCTGCAGCTCAGACCTCTCTCCTGTGCTCTAGGCTCACATAGCTACTTGCTTGCTTCTCATGTTTCAGCCAGGATGGGCCATAGATAAAACCAACACATCCAAACCAAATTCATCATTTTTCCTCCAAGATTTTTCCACATTCCCTGTTCTGGTTAAAGAATCCCCTGTTAACCAGTCACTCGTGATGAATCCAGGCAATGCTTCTGGGTTCTTCACTTTCCCTAACCAGCCCTGCCACCACCACATTTAAGGTGGTAGATTCTAATAACGCCCTTCCTGTCTTGCCCTGGCTCACTTCTACTCATTTGCTACAGCAATCATTTTCTACTGACCTCTTAGTTTCTCTTCTCTCTAATTTGTCTTCTAAATGCAAATCTGATTGTGTTACTCCATGCCGAAAATCAATAGATTCTTTGCAAATCCAAATTCCTTCTAGGAAACATTCCGAATTCTCTAGCAGGAAGTACAAAGGCCTTCCAGAAATTTTCTCCAACTTTACTGACACTCTCTATTTTTTTTGCTAATGAACTACTTAAAACTCCATCTTTTGCATTTACCTCCTCTGCCTGCTTCAAACACACTCCCTTACATTCTCTTAGCTCTCCTGGTGAGTTCCTATTCCTCCTCAGGGCCCACTGTTGAGCATCTTCTCAATTTTTTCTCTTAAGACTCTTCTTACGGGCTTCCCTGGTGGCTCAGTGGTAAAGAATTCACCTGTCAGTGCAGGAGACATGGGTTCTATCTCTGATCGGGGAAGACCCCACACATCATGGAGCAACTAAGCCTGTGAAAGTGAAAGTTGAGTCTGACTCTTTGCAACCCCATGGACTATACAGTCCATGGAATTCTCCAGGCCAGAATACTGGAATGGGTAGTCTTTCTCTTCTCCAGGGGATCTTCCCAGTCCAGGGATTGAACCCAGGTCTCCAGCATTGTGGACGGATTCTTTACCAGCTGAGCTACAAGGGAAGCCCAAGACTACTGGAGTGGGTAGCCTATCCCTTCGCAAGTAGATCTTCCCGACCCAGGAATCGAACCAGGATGTCTTGCATTGCAGGTGGATTCTTTACCAACTGAGCTATCAGGGAGTCCCAACTAAGCCTGTGGACCGCAACTCCTGAGCCTGTGCTCCAGAGCCGGGAACTGCAGCTGCTGAGCCCACACGCTGCAGCCACTGAAACCTGTGCACCTGGAGTCTGTGCTAGGCAGCAAGAGCAGCCACCGCAGTGAGAAGCCTGCACACCACGACTAGAGCGCACCTCAACGGGCCACAGCTAGAGAAAGCCCGAGCACAGCGACGAAGACCAAGTAAAGCCACAAACAAATAAAAGACTTCTCTGGCCCTGTGTCCCAACACCTTGATGGCAACCTCACAACAGACAATGAGCCTCATCTGGCTAAGCTGCTCCTGAATTCCTGACCGACAGAAATGAGGAAATAAAAAGCATTTACTGCTGTAAGCCAGCAAGGTTGTTTCGGGATAATTTGTGACAGAGCAATAGAAAACCAACTGAAACAGTTTACTTGCAGAGGTCGACATGAATGAAATTCTAGACCCAAGTTTCAAGTGCAGGGGCTTGGTCTTCCTAACTCAGTCCTCAGGGGTCTAAACAATACCAACCAACCGCCTTTTATTTCTCCAGTTTCTTTTTGAAACATAGTAAAACTAATTATGGGTTAGTAGTGGATTAACTACTTAATGCTCATACAGTAATATGCAAAGTAAGAGTTCAAAATTCTATTATTATTATTTAATATGTCCTTAAAGACTCAGGATGGAAATTAAGAGAACATTAATATATTTTGTTTTTCTTTTCTTTTTTGGCCACACCACTTGGCTTGCAGGATCTTAGTTCTTCAACCAGGGATGGAACCCGGGCTGTTGGCTGTGAGAGTGCGGTGTTCTAACCTGTAGACCAGCAGGGAATTCCCAGGACATTCTTGTTTGACATTCAAGCATCTATTTTCAGTAATCAGATTCTATAGGATACAGAGAATCTAATTCCCGTATTTTAGATAATCAGCTAGGGATGTAATTTTAAAAAATTGATGTATAGGTGCTGTACAGTATAATACTGGCATACAATATTGGTGTACAATATAGTGATTCATAATTTTTAAGGGTTATATTCCATGTATAATTAATATATTGGTTATATTCCACATGTTATATAACATGCCCTTATAGCTTATTTTACACAGAATAGCTTGCATCTCTAATCCCCTCCCTGCTCGCCCCTCCCCACTTCCTCTTGTCACTGGTCACCACCAGTCTGTTCTGAGTTAGGGATGTAACTTTGATTTCATGAAGAACACACTCCACTGTAACACTCTTTCTATACAATTAGTTTGCATTTTAAAGACTGGTGTGTAGGAACAACTGAAATGATCATCAAAATGAGAATAAATAAATAAACTGTGGTATATTCATATAATAGGATGGTATTCAGCAGTAAAAAAAAGAACACAACAACAGGGAATAGTCTCAAATATGTGTTGAGCAAAAGAAAAAGAGGCAAAACAAAAGAAAGATTCTATCTGATCCCACTTATATGAAGTTTGGGAACATGAAAACTAAGCTAAGGTGATAGAAATCAAGAGTAGTTTTCTGTAGGATTGAAGCTATTAACAACTGAAAGAGGAAAAAAAAAAAAATCTGGAAAGGACCGAAAGGTTCTGTATCTTGATTTTATTATAATTACATGGGTGCAAATACTTATCAAAAATCACAATTTACTTATGTTCATTTTACTGTATGTCATCTTTAGCTCAATCTTAAAAAGATGTTAAAAAAAATAGTGCATAACACCAAAACAAATCATGTTTCCCTTTTGAAAGGATAACCTCTCTTGCAGAAGGAGAAAACTGGGAATTCAGAAACCAAATATGAAGAGCTTTCACATCACGCAAGTGGAACAAAGTAAATATTTCCAAATATTTTCCCAAATACTACCTTTGAGAAAAGGAAACCCCAGCCCCTGAGCCACGATAAATACCCACTGGTTCTCAGCTGAGTTGGGTGGGGAAATCAGCATTCAACTCTCTTCACTTTGGACAGGCTCTGTCCAAATATTAATAGCACTCTGCAAGACAGGGACGCTCCACGCAGCAGAAAACCCCAGAAAAAAAACTGGAGGCAGAACAAAGTAGTTAGGGTAGAGGGCAGGGCGCCATGTGTGACTCATCGTGCAGGAATCCCTTAAGGATGGAGGAGGAGGGCTTTGGGCAGAGAAAAGAGACGAAGAAGGAAAATATATTGACAAGGGCTTCACAGTTGCGGACTGGGGCTGCCTGAGAGACAGGTGGGATGGCTATGGAAGAGGAACTGAGCACTGGACGCTGAGCCCAGACTAGGGAGAGCTGGGCCTTCAGGGGAGCAATTAGGAATAAGGGCACCTCGCTCCGCTCTATGCTGGAAGGCAGGAAAAGGCAAAAACAGGAAGCTTGCCAAGGCAGAAAAGGACCACGTTACGGGAAAACCTCTTTTTAAGAAACTGGTGGTGGTCGTGGTGGTGGTTTCCTCCCTAAGTCTGTCTGGACTCTTGCAACCCCAAGAACTGTAATCCACCAGGCTCCTCTGTCCATGAGATTTTCCAGGCAAGAATACTGGAGTAGGTTGCCATGCCTTCCCAGGAGATCTTCCCCACCCATGGATTAAACTGGTATCTCTTATGTCTCCTGCATTGGTAGGCAGATTCTTTGCCATTAGCGCCACCTGGGAAGCCTTCACATATACTACAAATGTCCCTAACTTGCTTCAGTTCAGTTCAGTCACTCAGTCGTGTCCAACTCTTTGCGACCCCATGGACTGCAACACGCCAGGCCTCCCTGTCCATCACCAACTCCTGGAGCTTACTCAAACTCATGTCCATCAAATTGGTGATGCCATCCAACTATCTCATGCTTGGTTGTCCCCTTCTCCTCCCACCTTTAATCCAGCATCAGGATCTTTTCCAATGAGTCAGCTCTTCTCATCAGGTGGCCAAAGTATTGAAGTTTAAGCTTCAACATCAGTCCTTTCAATGAGCACCCAGGACTGATCTCCTATAGGATGGACTGGTTGGATCTCCTTGCAGTCCAAGGGACCTCAAGAGTCTTCTCCAACACCACAGTTCAAAAGCATCAAAATTCTTTGGTGCTCAGCTTTCTTCACAGTCCAACTCTCACATCCATACATGATTGCTGGAAAAACCATAGGCTTGACTAGACGGACCTTTGCTGGCAAAGTAATGTCTCTGCTTTTTAATATGCTGTCTAGGTTGGTCATAGCTTTTCTTCTAAGGAGCAATTGTCTTTTAATTTCATGGCTGCATTCACCATCTGCAATGATTTTGGAGCCCCCCAAAATAAAGTCTGACACTGTTTTCCCATATATTTGCCATTAAATGATGGGATCAGATGCCACAATCTTAGTTTTCTGAATGTTGAGCTTTAAGCCAACTTTTTCACTCTCTTCCTTCCACTTTCATCAAGAGGCTCTTGAGTTCTTCACTTTCTGCCATAAGGGTGGTATCATCTGCATATCTGAGGTTATTGATATTTCTCCCAGCAATTTTGATCCCAGCTTGTGCTTCATCTAGCCCAGCATTTCTCATGGTGTACTCTGCATATAAGTTAAATAAGCAGGGTGACAATATACAGCCTTAATGTACTTCTTTCCCTATTTGGAACCAGTTTGTTGTTTTATGTCCAGTTCTAACTGTTGCTTCCTGACCTGCATACAGATTTCTCAAGAGGCAGGTCAGGTGGTCTGGTATTCGCATCTCTTTAGGAATTTTCCACAGTTTGCTGTGATCCACACCGTCAAAGTCTTTGGCATAGTCATTAAAGTAGAAGTAGAAGTTTTTCTGGAACTCTCTCGCTTTTTCAATAATTTAGCAGATGTTAGCAATTTGATCTCCAGTTCCTCTGCCTTTTCTAAAACCAACTTGAACAGCTAGAAGTTCACGGTTCATGTACTATTGAAGCTTGGCTTGGAGAATTTTGAGCAACACTGCCGTCTGCTCATATTTAAAAATAAAACAATTTTTAAAAACTGCCTGGAATAGACTATCCATACCTGTATGGCAATCTGATTTGGTTTTTCATTGTTTCTTTTATTTATTTTTTAATTTCTAAAAAATTTATTTATGATTAATTGCAGGATAATTTCCTTACAGTGTTGTGTTGGTTTCTGACATACACAACATGAATCAGTCATAGGTGTATATATATGTCCCTTCCCTCTTGAACCTCCTTCCCACCTCCCATCTTTTCACTGTTTCTTTGCTTTTATTTTCGTCTGGCTTCCCACAGAGGACTCAACCACACTCTCACCAAGAAAGTAAAAGTTGGGCTGCTAATTAACTTCTTTTACAGACCTGCCTGCAACTAATCCTCCTATTGTCATCACCTCCTACACCCTTATTCTAATAGTTGTAAGTATTCCTGGGATTCTGTAGTTCACATCAGCCTTCTTCACTTTCCTTACTGCCAGCTTTGGCTCAATTGTTAAGTCAGTTTTCCCACTGGTCCACCTACTTTAGTTTCCAACATTCCATTGCTGTCATATCCTCTGTTTACAACTATTTCATTTTTTGCCTTCATAAGTTCATGGCTTTTATTAATAAAGAAAAAGCTCTTTACCGTTAATTTTATGTAATTTGGGGAGAGAGAAAACATGTGGTTACTCTGCCATATTTTAACCAGAAATCTTGAAATTGCTTCTTTCTTGTGTGCTGAGGACTGCAGCTCATTTATCATGACAGTCTGGAGTCTAGCCTATTGCCTGGCATAAAATAGAAGTTCAATAAGAAAGAGTCTATTAAGTGAATACACAGGTAACATGGTAACTTTCTTGAAATAGTAACCAATGTTTTGCTTTGTTTTTCTCTCTAGTATTTCATTTTCCCCTTTTCAGCTAGGTCAATATGTTTTCTAGGTTCCAGGGAATGCATAGGACAACAGAAAGAAAATTCTGCCTGGATTTTGAATTTCAAATATTTATGTCTTTAGGAAAATTCAAAGCACTTATGGCATAAACAAAATATTGGGACAGAAAGTTGTGAAGTATACCTCTATCTCGCCTTTAAAACTGAAAATCGATCCAAAAGATAGTCAGATCCTAGTTCTAGGGAGGCACCAAAGCCCTACAGAAAAAATAAATAGCATGCCCAGGCAGTGGGGATCATTTCTTCCCTCTGGGCTGGCTTAGGATCCCCAGAAAGTTTCCTTTGCATTCAAGGGTGAAAACAAAGTAGACAGAGAAAGCCAGTGGACCTAAAGGGTACTTCACAGATAAGAATGAAGGTCAAGAAATGCCAGGCTGGACCACTGAATGGGGAGACAGGATGGCGTCATGTCAGAGATCATGGACTCTGGGATCAGGGCATCATGGACAGGTGATGCCCATGTGGGCAGATACTTCATGGACAGATGACACTGAGATCCCTCCCATCCCTGAGGGATCTATGACACCATGACATCCTTGACACTATGTAAGCCTCTCATTATTTAAACACAACCCTAGGGAGATCCTCAAATCGACTGAGATTAAGTTTATGCCACCCAAGTAAAATGGAAGCTCAAGATTGAAATTAACTTTAGTTATAAAAAAAAAAGTATCTGTACACCAGAAACTAACACAAAATTGTAAATCAACTATACTTCAGTTTAAAAAATTATATTTCCCCAATATATTCTGTTGCTCCATTAAAATTCATGTACAGTACATAAAATATGGTGATTATGACCATTAAATATTCATTTTTATATAAATTCATGAAAACTTCCATAAGTATTTACATAACAGATGATCAAAGATGTTAATATAGTGACATTCTAAATTAAAGTACAAATTCATACTTGTGAAAGACAAATCACCCATAAAATTAAGCATGTAGGTAGATTGCTTGGCTAAAGTCTATTATTTGTTAATAATAACAAATAGTAGAATAAATTATAATTATGAGACAAATTATATATATTTATATAATTTACATAATAATTTATATGATTAAAAACAAGATATAATTCTTAAATAATATATTTGCTAATAGTAGAATAAATGAGAAAATATGGATACGCATGTCAGGAATGTACGTCAGGACTTCTGCTTTCAGCTGAGATGAAGGCCAATGCTCCCACTGAGAATGACTAGAGAAGCTACATAAAATATACAAAACAGTACCTGTTTGAAGACAAAGAAGAACTGCAGGGGAAACTCAGACTTGAGCAATCAGATTCTGGAGAAGGACAAGACTTGGAGAGGAATGCTGACATTCTTCAATTGATTTTTCCTTTGGGGCACTTGCCAATTCTGAGTACCTGGCAAGAGGCCAGGAATCCAGGCAAGAGATTTGGGCAGGAGGTCACCAAGGGCAGAGAAGGCAGCAGAATTCTTAGCAGTTTGGGGAGCTAGAGAGAAAAATTGGAATTTTCTGAGGCAGGGATGCCAGTGAGAAGGATCATTACAAAAACGAGTCTAACACTTACCCTGTTTTCCCAGGTTCCAATGCTGCATGGATCAAGCTAAACTAAGCAGAAGGTCTCTGTAAAGTAGAGCAGAGATTTGGAAAACTCAAAAGACTCACCAGGAGGACAGGGACACAGTGAGAACCAAGTACCCAGGTGGAACCCCAGGAGGTGTTTTAGTTGGGTGGGATGGGTATACCAAAAACACTATGGCTGTGTGATTTAAACATTTATTTCTCACAGTTCTGGAGGGTAGAAGGTCCAAGATCAAGAGTCTGGCAGATTCAGTGTCTGGTCAGGGCCAACTGCTTGGTTCACAGACGACCATCTTCTTGCTGTTTCCTCAGATGTTAGAGGGGATGCACTCTACAGGGCCTCTTTTATATGGGCACTAATCATATTCATGAGGGCTCCTCTGTCACGACCCAGTCACCTCTCAAGGCCGCACCTCCTGATACCACCACATTTGGGCGTTAGGATTTCAACATAATGGGCTTCCCTGGTGGCTCAGACAGTAAAGAATTCACCTGCAGGCAGGAGACCTGGGTTCAATCCTTGGGTAGGGAAGATCCCCTGGAGAAGGGACTTTGGCAACCTGCTCAAGTATTCTTGCCTGAGACTCCCATGGACAGAGGAGACTGGCAGGCTACAGTCCATGGGTCGCAAAGAGCTGGACATGAATGAGCAACTAACACACACACAAAATATATCTTAACGTATGAATTTTGAGGGGAACATAAACATCCAGTCTACAGCAGAGGGCTACTGCCTGGGAACAGAGATGGATCAGAGATGGAATCGTGGTGCTCTGAAGTGATCACTGTGCTTAGAAGCTCAGTTGCGTCTGACTCTCTGCGACCCCATGGACTATAGAGATGGAACAAAGCCTCACAAAACTATGATGCATTATATGTCATTCTGGAAAAGGCAAAGCTAAAAAGACAAAAAAAAAAAAAAAAATCAGTAGTTTCCATGGGTTAAGGATAGGGAGGAAAGAATAGATGGAACAAAAGGGATTTTTTAGGGCAGTGAAACTACTCTGTATGATACTATAATGATGAATATATGTTGTTATACATTTGTTAAAGCCTGTAGAAGGTACAACACCAAGAATGGACCATAATGTAAACTGTGGACTTTGTGATTAAAGCTGTGTCAATGGAGAGTCATCCCTGGTTAAAAAAAGTCCCATTCTGGGATAAAGAAGATGTGGTACATACATACAATGGAATGTACTCAATCATGAGAAAAGAGATGAAATAATGGCATTTTCAGCAACATGAGTGGACCTAGAGATGATCATATTAAGTGAAGTATGAAAAAGAAAGTCAAATACCATATGATATCACTTCTATATGGAATCTAAAATATGGCAAAAATGAACTTATCTATGAAACAGGCTTACAGACAAGGGGGCAAGCTAGGGGAGGGATGGATTGGTAGTCTGGGATTAGCAGATACAAACTATTATGTACCAAATGGAAAAACAACAAGGTCATACTATATAGCACAGGAAACTATATTCAATATCCTGGGATAAATCATAACAGAAAAGAAATTGAAAAAGAATGTATATATACATACATATATATATGTATATATACACACACACACACATATATATATGTGTATATATATATATATAAAACTAAATCAGTTTACTCTACAGTAGAAATTAATACAATACTATAAGTCAACTGTACTTAAGTAAAAAAATTATTTTTAAAACGTACCATTCTGGTGAGGGATGTTGATAATGGAGGGGGCTATGCAAGGGTGAGGGCAAGAAGCAAATGGGAACTTAGTACTTTCTTCTCAGTTTTTCTGTGAACTAAAAACAGCTCTAAAAATAAAAACGTGTAATGCAGCCTGCAGTTGGTTCTACCTTCGATTGAATTAAAGTGATCAGTTCTCTAGTAGAAAAGGTAAGGCCTCTCTTTGTGGAAGATTTCACCCCAGAGCTCTCTAATTTTTGAAATACAACGTCTGGATCAAATTGGATCAATACTTAGCAGGCATTCCAGGACACAGAAACAGTTGCTAAAGACCATAAAGAAAAAGTTGGAAATAGACACATGGATCCAGATATTTTAGTTATCAAAAAATACTTAAAATAAGTATGATTAATATCTCAGGAAAAACAGATGAAAAGAATGTATGTCATTAGTTAAAACTATAGCTATGAACTGTGGAGTGAAACATATGTCCAAAAAGTAATAACAGTATTTTACATTTACCAAATGACTGCTTTATATCAGGCATCGTTTTAAGTGATTCTTTGATTTCTCACAATTCCATAAAGTAGTATTATTGCCCCCACTTTACAAATGAGGAAACTGAGGTACAAAATGGTTAAATAAATGTTTATGGTCACAGAACTAGTAAATGGCAGAGCTAGAATTTGAACTCAGTGCAGTCTCAAAGCCCTCACTTTTAATCACAATGCTGCGTAGAGTACACACCTTGTTCCACTACAACAGCCATAGAATAGTATATGTTTGGGTTAAAGAGATATAGAATTCTGACGGTTCAAATTGTTTAGGTCAGCAAAATGTTATTTTGTTTTCTCAAGACCCCAAAACATGAGAATGTGAGAGTTCCAATTTAGCCTAAATTGCATGGTGATGTATTCTCGAATCCAAGCAGCCCAATAATGTTTATCTGACAGTACAGAAGGCCAAGGAGAAATGTCTAATTTTAAACAGACAAAAAATAGGGACTAAAAACAAGTATGTGAAATCTGACCCAAAATAATGCTCAATACTAACCACCACTTAAGTTATTTTTGTAAACTCTTGCCTGGATACCCTCTAATTATTGTAAGTGCCACCTGTGAATTCTTAGCTGCAGAACTACAGTTAGTTCACTTATCTTGCTATGGGTAGATAACCATGAGAGAAGATTCCCCCACATACATTAAGCCTCTACTCTTTCAGCAGTACTCCCTGAAGTACAGTCTCTAACACATGCTGTTCTTGTTGACAAACACACATATCTGGCAAACATTTAAGACATGTTTTTGAAAGGAAGGTGGACTACACAGCAGGAAAGCCCACCCTATCTCCTGCACTCCCATTCCCAAAAATGTCTTTTCACTGCCAGAAAAAAATCTACCATTAGATTTGATTTCTCTTCTATACAGATGAATCAAACATTCATCATCATGTTCATATTAGTGACTTGATCTCATGGGCAGCTAGCTGTGATCAGAAGCATAAAGGGGTTGGTTTTGACTGGGACGCAGCAAGCACAAGTCATGACAATTGTGAACATGAACTACAGGCTGCTGTTTTCTTAACCGCTCAAAATGAAGACAAGAATGCAATCTACCTCATAAAGCTAAAATGAAGATTGCATGAGGATAATGAGCACAAATATGCTTAAGATAATATTAGCCACTCAGTAGGTGGTGAATTGGAGAAGGCAATGGCACCCCACTCCAGTACTCTTGCCTGGAAAATCCCATGGACAGAGGAGCCTGGAAGGCTGCAGTCCAGGGGGTCGCTAAGAGTCGGACACGACTGAGTGACTTCACTTTTACTTTTCACTTTCCTGCATTGGAGAAGGAAATGGCAACCCACTCCAGTGTTCTTGCCTGGAGAATCCCAGGGATGGGGGAGCCTGGTGGGCTTCCATCTATGGGGTCGCACAGAGTCGGACACGACTAAAGTGACTTAGCAGCAGGTGGTGAATAAATGATGACTTTTATGATTAATCATAATAACCTTGGCAATAATGGAGAAATTGTTAAACATCAAATGTATTTTAAAAGAATTGGCAAGATGGTGATGACAGTAGGTCTCAATAAAGTTTAAAGAAAGAATAAAATTAATCCCTCCAGCCACTGTGCAAGAGCATTTTTGATACTTAGGATGATGTATGAAAGACTTGGAAGTATCTTGGGAGCTAAATGTTTATCATACAGACCTAAATAGTCGCAGATTTACAAACCTAACATATTTAAGAAATTCTACGGAATCAAAATGTTGTTTATTTCTCCAAAATGTTGAATATTCTCTCTCCATTTATTGAGTGGTTCATCATCTCTCCACATATCTATTTACTTGTGAACAAAATACTCACCTAAAAAAAAAAAAAAAACACAAAATACTCACCTAACATAATGCCCACCCACACAAGGATAGGTGCATTGCTTTTGTCATGTGAAAATTATCTTCCTAACTCATTATCAACATGATGTGCCCACTGAGATATATTTTCCAATAATACTAGTGGATTGTACATGTAAACTCCAGCATTTTCTCACTGAGTCCTTTTGCGACCATTAGGTCATTAAGAGGTTCTATCGGTGCCATTTGGATACAGATCAAAAATAAGCCAACTGTCTCCCTGATTGCAAGAACTCAGGAGGTGCCTCATTAATGCTTTGCTCTAACTAACCTTCTCAGAATGATTTCCCCTGGGATCATTTTCTGGTTAGCGTTGTGGAGGATACGTTTACTCAGTCACCTAAGAAGTATGTGTTTATGAATTAGTATGACTGGAGAAAATGATGTAAAGAGGTGCAAGCCTCTTTTTAAACTAGGAGACCATGCGGGGTGACAGGCTTGGCTGGAGTCCTGAATGGATCTTGATCATTGGTTAGTGGTCCTACCACTTACCTGCTGTTTGATCTTGAGTAAGTCATTCACAGGCATCTTCCCTTTTCTCACAAAATAAACAATACTGTTAGTCTGGAAGACTTTTAATTCCCTTTCTATTAATCTTATCTAAGTGAGGGAAAATTGAAATTGAAGATTTTTATTTCTTATTAAGAGATGCCACTTTCAAAGGCTGAGATGATAGCTACCTATGTGACAATAAAAGATTATGATAAAATTAAATTACACAAACTAGTAGAAATTAAATCAGTCAATTAATTTTAAGAATCATTCTCAAGTGTACCTTAAATTAAATGAATTACCCACACAAATATTGTAAACTAATTTTTACAAAGGCATTTTGAAGGGTGGTTTGTAAACAGTGCTGCAATTACTGAACATCCACTTGCAATAATTAATAAAACTAGATACAAACCTTATGCATTCCACAAAAATTAGCTCAGAATGAATTATAGGAGGTAGAACATAATTCCTTACTCTTTACAAGTGGGCTACAAATAGTCACTTCTTTCTACAGAGTACAATATGGAAAGGGGGAAAAAGAATAATTTTATGGTGGAGAAATCTAACAAATACTATCTCAGCTAAGTGATCAAGATTAATATTAACAGCTATAAGTCACACTGACCACATATGCTCCTGATACAATTGTTGAGAACTGTGCTTTACCTCATAGCAAACACCCTCTTCCAACAAAGCAAGAGAAGCCTCTACACATGGACATCACCAGATGGTCAATACCGAAATCAGATTGATTATATTGTTTGTAACCAAAGATGGAGAAGCTCTATACAGTCAGCAAAAGCAAGACCGAGAGCTGACTGTGGCTCAGATCATGAACTCCTTATTGCCAAATTTAGACTTAAACTGAGGAAAGCAGGGAAAACCACTAGGCCATGCAGGTATGACCTAAATCAAATCCCTTAAGATTATACAGTGAAACTAACAAATAGATTCAAGAGACTAGATCTGATAGACAGAGTGCCTCATGAACTATGGACGGAGGTTCATGACATTGTACAGGAGACAGGGATCAAGACCATCCTCATGGAAAAGAAATGCAAAAAAGCAAAATGGCTATCTGAGGAGGCCTTACAAAGAGCTATGAAAAGAAGAGAAGTGAAAGGCAAAGGAGAAAAGGAAAGATATATCCATTTGAATGCAGAGTTCCAAAAAATAGCAAGGAGTGATAAGAAAGCCTTCCTCAGTGATCAGTACAAAGAAATAGAGGAAAACAATAGAATGGGAAAATCTAGAGATCTCCTCAAGAAAATAAGAGATACAAAGAGAACATTTCATGCAAGTTCAGTTCAGCCAGTAGCTCAGTCGTGTCTGACTCTTTGAGACCTCACGAACTGCAGCAAGCCAAGCCTCCCTGTCCATCATCAACTCCCGGAGTCCACCCAAACCTATGTCCATTGAGTTGGTGATGTCATCCAACCATCTGTCGTCCCCTTCTCCTCCTGCCCTCAATCCTTTCCAGCATCAGGGTCTTTGCAAATGAGTCAGCTCTTTGAATCAGGTGGCCAAAGTATTGGAGTTTCAGCTTCACCATCAGTCCTTCCAATGAACACCCAGGACTGATCTCCTTTAGGATGGACTGGTTGGATCTCCTTGCAGTCCAAGGGACTCTCAAGAGTCTTCTCCAACACCACAGTTCAAAAGCATCAATTCTTCGGCACTCAGCTTTCTTTATAGTCCAACTCTCACATCCATACATGACTACTGGAAAAATCATAGCCTTGACTAGACGGACCCTTGTTGACCAAAAGTAATGTCTCTGCTTTTCAATATGCTATCTAGGTTGGTCATAACTTTCCTTCCAGTAGTAAGCATCTTTTAATTTCATGGCTGCAATCACCATCTGCAGTGATTTTGGAGCCCAGAAAAATAAAGTCAGCCACCGTTTCCACTGTTTCCACATCTATTTGCCATGAAGTGATGGGACCAGATGCCATGATCTTAGTTTTCTGAATGCTGAGCTTTAAGCCAACTTTTTCACTCTACTCTCTCACTTTCATCAAGAGGCTCTTTAGTTCTTCTTCACTTTCTGCCATAAGGGTGGTATCATCCGCATATGTGAGGTTATTGATATTTCTCCTGGCAATCTTGATTCCAGCTTGTGCTTCCTCCAGCCCAGCATTTCCCATGATGTCTCTACATATAAGTTAAGTAAGCAGGGTGACAATATACAGCCTTGCTGCTGCTGCTGCTACTGCTGCTAAATCACTTCAGTCGTGTCGGACTGTGTGGGATCCCTTGGACAGCAGCCCACCAGGCTCCCCCGTCCCTGGGATTCTCCATGCAAGAACACTGCAGTGATTTGCCATTTTCTTCTCCAATGGATGAAAGTGAAAAGTGAAAGTAAAGTCGCTCAGTCATGTCCGACTCTTAGCAACCCCATGAACTGCAGCCCACCAGGCACCTCCGTCCATGGGATTTTCCAGGCAAGGGTACTGGAGTGGGTTGCCATTGCCTTCTCCAGTACAGCCTTGACATGCTCCTTTTCCTATTTGGAACCAGTCTGTTGTTCCATGTCCAGTTCTAACTGTTGCTTCTTGACCTGCATACAAGTTTCTCAAGAGGCAGGTCAGGTGGTCTAGTATTTCCATCTCCTTCAGAATTTTCCACAGTTTACTGTGATCCACACAGTCAAAGGCTTTGGCATAGTCAACAAAGCAAAATAGATGTTTTTCTGGAACACTCTTGCTTTTGTGATGATCCAGTGGATGCTGGCAATTTGATCTCTGGTTCCTCTGCCTTTTCTAAAGCCAGCTTGAACATCTGGAAGTTCATGGTTCACATATTGCTGAAGCCTGCAGTTTCATGCAAAGATGGGCTCAATAAAGGACAGAAATGGTATGGATCTAACAGAAGCAGAGGATATTAAGAAGAGGTGACAAGAATACACAGAAGAACTGTACAAAAAAGATCTTCACGACCCAGATAATCACGATGGTATGATCACTCACCTAGAGCTAGACATCCAGGAATGTGAAGTCAAGTGGGCCTTGGGAAGCATCACTATGAACAATGCTACTGGAGGTGAAGGAATTCCAGTTGAGCTATTTCAAATCTTAAAAGGTGATGCTGTGAAAGTGTTGCACTCAATATGCCAGCAAATTTGGAAAATTCAGCAGTGGCCACAGGATTGGAAAAGGTCAGTTTTCATTGCAATCCCAAAGAAAGACAATGCCAAAGAATGCTCAAACTACCACACAATTGCACTCATCTTACACTTGAGCAAAGTAATGCTCAAAATTCTCCAAGCCAGGCTTCAGCAATACGTGAACCATGAACTTTCAGATGTTCAAGCTGGTTTTAGAAAAGGCAGAGGAACCAGAGATCAAATTGCCAGCATCTACTCTATTATCAAAAAGCAAGAGAGTTCCAGAAGAACATCTATTTCTGCTTTAATGACTATGCCTTTAACTGTGTGGATCAACCACAAACTATGGAAAATTCTTAAAGAGATGGGAATATGAGACCACTTGACCTGCCTCTTGAGAAATTTGTATGCAGGTCATTAAGCAATAGTTAGAACTGGACATGGAACAACAGACTGGTTCCAATAGGGAAAGGAGTACATCAAGCCTGTATATTGTTATCCTGCTTTTTTAACTTATATGCAGAGTACATCATGAGAAATGCTGGGTTGGAAGAAGTACAAGCTGGAATCAAGATTGCCAGGAGAAATATCAATAACCTTAGATATGCAGATGATACCACCCTTATGGCAGAAAGTGAAGAAGAACTAAAGAGCCTCTTGATGAAAGTAAAAGAGGAGAATGAAAAAGTTGGCTTAAAGCTCAACATTAGGAAAACTAAGATCATAGCATCTGGTCCCATCACTTCATGGCAAATAGATGTGGAAACAGTGAAAACAGTGACAGACTTTATTTTCTTGGGCTCCAAAATCATTGCAGATGGTGATTGCAGCCATGAAATTAAAAGCCGGTTGCTCCTTGGAAGAAAAGTTTTGACCAACCTAGACAACATATTAAAAAGCAGAGACATTACTTTGCCAACAAAGGTCCATCAAGTCAAGGCTATGGTTTTTCCAGTAGTCATGTATGGATGTGAGAGTTGGACTGTGAAGAAAGCTGACTGCCAAAGAATTGATGCTTTTGAACTGTGGTGTTGGAGAAGACTCTTGAGAGTCCCTTGGACTGCAAGGAGATCCAACCAGTCCATCCTAAAAGAAATTAGTCCTGGGTGTTCATTAGAAGGACTGATGTTGAAGCTTAAACTTCAATAGTTTGGCCACCTGATGCGAACAGCTGACTCATTTGAAAAGACCCTGATGCTGGGAAAGATTGAAGGCAGGAGGAGAAGGGAACAACCAAGCATGAGATGGTTGGATGGCATCACCACCTCGATGGACATGAGTTTGAATAAACTCTGGGAGTTGGTGATGGACAGGGAGGCCTGGCATGCTGCTCTCCATGGGGTCACAAAGAGTTGGACACAACTGAGTGACTGAACTGAACTGAAGTGAACCGTGCTTTACCTCTTTGATCATCTTCATCTTCCATAAAACCCCAAATCCCAGTCTAATTATAAGGCAAAGTCAGAAAAGTTCCAGTTGAAAGACTTACAAAATACTTGGCCAGTGGAAGTCCCCTGGTAGCCTAGTGGTTAGGATTCCTGGCTGTCATGCTGTGTCACAGGCTCAATCCATGGTCCAAGAACTGAGATCCCACAAGCTGTGTGACACAACCAAAAAATAAAATAAAAAAGCTTGGAAAAAAATTTGGCCAGTATAAGAAACTGTCATAGCCAAGACATGATGACTAAATATAATCTTATATTCTGGGTGGAATCTTGTAACAGAAAAAGGACATTAGATAAAAACAAAGGAAATCTGAATGAAGAAAGGATTTTAATTAATAATAATGTATCAATATTAGTTCATTAATTGTTATATGTATAATACTAATATGATCATTGTACACTGTTAATAATAGAAATTATATGTGCAGTATATGGAACTTTCTCTACTATCTTTGCAATTTTTTGTAAATCTTATACTACTTTAAAATTTATTTTAGAAAATTATATGAACTTTGTGTGTATTTCCAGCAAAATATTTACACTAATAATATTGCTTTGAAATTTTTTCTCTCTGTTTCCTTCAGAGTAAATGATACAGCTGTCATGTAATACAATCCTACCCTATACTGCTATTTGGTCCTTTAATGAGCTTTCAATTTTGAAAATAATTTGCATCCAGAGAACTATATCTTTGAAGGTAAAATATCACCAACAGAAAATAAGGGGGAAAACAACTCACTTTATGAAGATCTTATCAACAGAACAGTAACAACCACAAACTATCAGCTTAATGATAAGAAACAGGCATCCTTAGGAGCCCCAGTGGTTTGAGGATGATCTTATCTTATAAAATAGAAATCTATGTAGTAATGCCAACAGAGGCAAAAGACTGTAGCAGGCTGGATTCTATATAGCACTGTTAGTTAACCCACTGTATTCTGTGATTTGCTGCCTGTCAAAGTGTTTCCTAGGAGTGTGGTCTGGCACATGCCCTGCTACACTGAGGATTCAGAAGTTTGTGTTACGGTCCTAATTTACCCACCAAAACTTAGGTGACACTGAACCTTCCTGTGGAATGAGGGTTGGGTTGAGCTGATCTCAAAGGTCTCTTCCTGTTTTGTGATTATAGACTTAGGTGGCCTAGTGGTAATAAAGGAGACACAAGAGACCCAGGTTCAATCCCTGGGTCAGGAAGATCCCCTACATGAAGGCACAGCAGCCCACTCCAGTATTCTTGCCTGGAAAATCCCATGAACAAAGGAGCCTGGAGGGCTACAGTCCGTAGGGTCCCAAAGAGTCAGACAGGACTGAAGCAACTTAGCATGCACTCAGACATAAGAGTAACTTATTACCACTCACTGACACAGCATCATGGACTTGCTTTTCGGATTACCTGGCCTCACCCAACACAGAGTGGTGTTCTGAGGGATGAGAGTGTAGGATGGGTGAGAAAACAAATAGCAAGGATTTCCTTGATGGTCCAGTTGCTAAGACTCTGATCTCCCAACTCAGGGGACACAGATTTGATCCTTGGTCAGGGAACAAAGATCCTGAATGGCACAAGGCATGGCTAAAAACAAAAAATAAAAATTTTTAAAAAGATAATTGGCAAAATAATTGAAAAAAATTTTAATAACACAAGTTTAATATGGAAAAGAGAAGTCTGACGCCTGGTATTTGAAGAAGGGTCATGTGGGAAGGGGTAGCAGATGTGTTTGGGGAAATTCCAGAGAACTTAGGACCAACAGAGCAGTGGTCTCCATGTGAACCGGCGTAACCTGAGGGACGGGGGCGTCGGGCACAGACGCCCACAGGAGAGGGGCTCCCTGGAGCACTGGTGGTGCCCCGGAGGCTGAGGAGGCTGGTCCCGCTCACTGGCTGGGTTTTTAAGATTGTCTTTCTTCCCTTTCCCACCTCATCCCTTTTCCTGCCAGCGTCCCCATCTCTGGTACCCAGTTTCTGATACCCAGCCCTGCAACAGATCCTACTACCAATGCTTTGTGTCTGACAAGCGTTTAGGGGCAGAGAAATAAGAAAAGGTGAGGAAAGGCACTGATCCAGATCATGTAAAAGCCCTTTGCCACGCTGAGTCTGCAGTTACAACAGAAAGCATCCGCTGTGTGCCTTTCCCTGCCTCAGCAGGCCTCTTGCTCCCTCAGCAACCCCTTCTCTTTGCAATTCCTCACCACATCCCTGTGTAACACCTCCTTTCACAACACAAGATGTCGTATCATAACGAAGGCAATTTCACCATGCTTAGAATTAGTTTTTATTGGTGTTTTTAAATGCTTAAAATTCCCACAGATTTTAACCCAGCTACCTAGGAGATCTGTGTAAGAAGTCTCCCTTAAATTCACAAGTTTTGTTGTTTTGGATTTTTTTTCCTGCAGGGAAAAGCCTGTGCTGCCAAACAGCAACATTGCAATCGAGGGAAGCTCATTTCTCTGCTCATTTGGAAACCCACAGGCCCCAAGTACATGGACCAGTTTTCCATCCGTAAAGTGATGCATTGGTTGAAAGCCACAATGCACCATAGACTGGCGTTCCTGGAATCATGGCTTTTTCTCCAAGACTGTAGTTCTCTTCCACGACATCAATAAAAATGAGAAGGGCACAAATATATGCTCGGTGGGCAGTCTTCTTCAGGAGTCCTGCCTTTTCACGTTTTCCCTAACAGCTCAGAAGACAAGCCCTCGCAGTGGGAGGACATAATCTGAAACGTTTCTTTCTAATCTCCTCCTGCTCAGAACAAACCTCAAGACCAGCATTTTGCAGCCTAATGTGGAAAAAACAGTGTCATCACAGAACACAAACATCAAAGGATAGCCCTTTATTTCTATAGAACAAGCTGAGTACCTGCTTCACAGTTTATCAGTTTTACTGATTATGAAAACAATGGAAGGAACTACCTAGCTCTGAGTCACACGATATTTGATTATCATTCTTTCTCCAGACACAGATAATCCATCTGTACTCTAGTGACGGATGTCTGTGGTTTTCAGTTCTGGCTCCCCAACTTTGAAGTGTATGAAATGGCATAATTAACCCATCTGTGGGTTATTTGAACTTCCTGCATAGGGTTGTTGAATTAGTGTATATGAAGCATGTAGAAAAATGCAGGTACCCTAATGTTTAACACCTATTTATTGTGGTTGACATTGTCACTAATATGATTATGATTATATATAGGCAATAATAAACCCCTATTAATACTGGATTAATTCTTGATATGGTTCATGGTTCTTTGCATCAGAGCCTTTGATAGTAAGGAGGCAAGCCAGATGTATTCCACATAGTGGACAAAGTGACAAGTGATGTTTGAAATGCACTCTGTCATCTGTGCAAAAAATGTAGCTAATACTGGGCAAGTACTTCCTGTGAGCTAGGCATAGATTAGATGTTTTATATATATGACCTCTTATTTTTAGTAGAGTTTACTTTTTAGAGCAGTTTTAGGTTCACAACAAAATTGAGGGGAAGGTACAAAGGTTTCTCATTTATTCCCTGCCCCACACATGCATAGCTTCTCCAATTATCAACACCCCAACCAAACAGGTACATTTGTTACAATTGACCACCCAACACTGACACATCACAATCACCCAAAACTATAGTTTGCCCTTGGGTTCACTCTTGGTGTTGCACACCCTATGAGTTTGGACAAATCTATAATGACATGTATACATTATACAGAGTAGTTTCACTGTCCTAAAAATCCATTGTATGTGACCTCTTTTCATTTTCAAAACAACTATGAGTTATTATTATTCCCATGTTTAAAAGATGAGAAAAACAAGGCTTGGAGAGGTTGAACAATTTACTAAAGATTATACATCAACAAGTGGATCATCTGGCCCCAGAGTCCATGATCTTTCTGTTCCTGGTTGCCTCCCAATGGACCATGCAGAGAGAAAATGAATCACAGGAGTGTGATAATATTCCCTATGCTGCTTCTGCTGCTGCTGCTAAGTCGCTTCAGTCGTGTCTGACTCTGTGCAGCCCCATAGACGGCAGCCCACCAGGTTCCCTGGTCCCTGGGATTCTCCAGGCAAGAACACTGGAGTGGGTTGAGATTTCTGTCTCCAATATTCCCTGTAGGAGCAACCCATTGATGAAGCTATAAGCCAGTGTTCCCAGGTAGCTTCAGCCCATGGTGCTAATGAGGTTCCATAAACAGTCATATATACAAATAATGGTGGTTCTAAGCCTCCTTCTGGCCCTGAATGAAGCCTCCTGGATATACTTCTGGGAGTTGAAGTACACAATTCTTATACACAATTCTTTAAAAAAAAAAAAAAACATTTAATGCAAATGGTTATTAAATTAGTACATAGTCAAAAGCAAATAATAATGCATAAAGTTTCCCCAAGGAGTCCTTAGTCCAAACTATGCTCTGGCCAGCTACAAAACTCTAAGGATGGCCTTCATATGCCCATTATCAGCCACAGCTTATTTCTCAAAGAGGCATTGATGTAACTGGGTGCTTTTAAATCACTAAATTATTAAGTTGTAAACACTATTATGTTCATTTTATGCATGAAGAAGCTGCCTTTTTGAGTTAACTGCCTTGTCTAAAGTTCTACAGTTAATAAGAAGCAGAGTAGAATCGAAGCTCAGATTTGTAGCTTCCACACTGCGTCTCTGACAGTCAGCTCTTAGCCATTTACTGTGGAAAAACTTTATGACAGGCATTGTGGTAAGGGTTGGAGGTGGAAAAGTGAAGATGACAAAGCTCCTGCCCTTCTGGGGAGACAGACCTATGAATAATGATAATAATATGTAAGTAGTGGTAGAATATATACATAAGATACCACGGGAACACATGGAGTTCTCTTAAAGAATGTGACATTTGAGCTGGTGTGGCAGGGTGAGTAGGAGTTTTCCCAGAAAGGGAAGCACACTGTAAGCAGAAGGCAAGGCTTATGCATGGAGTGTATGGGGAATATGGGGAGGTGATTTCTTGCTTGATGCTGCATTTTAAAAGGTGAGACATTTTAAATTATGCTATTCACGACACAATACTAATAAACCTTGCAAAAGGATCCTTTAAACATATCTATTCAGTAAGACCTGATATATGTGTGTGTGTGTGTGTGTGTATAACTAATTAAAAGTCATTTAAGAGTGGTGAATTTTAGGACTATACCTTGCCTTTTGTGCTTAATCTATCTCAGTGGTTTTCGAGTGGGGCCTTTTTGAACCTAGAGGCCATTTGGTAATGTCTGAAAGCATTTTCGGTTGTTACAACTTTGTAGGGAAGGGGAATGCTATTGGAATCTAGTGAACAGAGGTTAAAGATGCTGCTAAACATTTTACAATGCACAAGCCAGCTCCCCACCTCGGAAAATCATCCCATTACAAATATCAGTTGTGCCAAGGTTGGGAATCCCTGCTCATCTGCTTGGGAAGCTGTGATTCTGTCTCAGACTACCAGCCCAGTCCAGGGCACGGGCCGCTCTGGGACGAACCCACAGACACTGCGGGTTCAGAAGAGTCAGCACTGGATCTCGTGAGCCTGTTCTTGCTTCACAACCTGGCAGAAATCCTGCTCTGTTTATCTGGGTAGAGAGGGAGCACAGAGAAGAGGGAAGGTCTGGGGTCCTGAGAACGGGTAGTAACACTGAAAAATCAAGATGGTTTACCTAAATCACTGATGGTTTACCTAATAAACAGAAATATCAAGCTAAGTGCTAAAGGCCCTTCCTCCTCCTGTGAGGAGGACACAAAAGCCAACAATTTGTTCCTGTGTTGTTCTGCCTTTCCTCTGTTTATTTAATAACGGCCACAGCTGACATCACTGAGCGCTTAGCCAGTGCCCAGCGCTCTGCTGCCTGCTTTCTGTGAGCTCTGAGCCCTCCTTCAGGGCAGTATTATTTCCAGAGTGTACACTGCCTCCTGCTGGAGAAGTACCCTTGCTGTGAGAAAAAGCACCGAAGCCGTTCCACAAAGAGGGCGGTTACATCACAAGAAACAGCAGGTGGGCATCGGTTTTCACAGGACTGAGCAGGAGGGAAAATCCAGTCATCAGACCAGTGGAGCTCAATGAGCAGTTCCCGAGGATGTCTACCTGTCAGCTTGCTGCTATTTTCTCAGAAGGCCCTTACCCTCAAGGAGCTTGCAGAGATGGGGGGGGGGGGGGATATATATATATATATATATATATATATATATATATATCAGCTTCTATTCCATGAAAGTTCACATCTAGATACACTTATGATAGATGAGGGCTTCCCTGGTAGCTCATCAGTAAAGAATCCACCTGCCAATGCAGGAAATGCAGGTTTGATTCCTGGGTCGAGAAGATCCCCTAGAGGAGAAAATAGCAACCCACTCTAGTATTCTTGCCTGGGAAATCCCATGGACTGAGGAGCCTGGCAGGCTATAGTCCACGGGGTCTCAAAGTGTTGAACACAACTTAACAACTAAACAACAACAAATGATAGGCAAACCACTTACATTCCTCAGTTATTTCAGAGAAGAAAAGTGTTATCCTATAAGCAAAGACAAGATGTTTCAGGAAACTTTGCTTTAGTCCAGGCCCAGTGGTAGGGTTCAAGTGGGATGAGTTTAATCGTAAGACTTGTGCTTTTTGAGAGCCTTGCTACTGCTAAGTCGCTTCAGTCATGTCCGACTCTGTGCGACCTCATAGACGGCAGCCCACCAGGCTCCCCTGTCCCTGGGATTCTCCAGGCAAGAATACTGGAGGGGGTTGCCATTTCTTTCTCCAATGCATGAAAGTGAAAAGTCAAAGTGAAGTCACTCAGTCGTGTCTGACTCTTGGTGACCTCATGGACTGTAGCCTACCAGGCTCCTCCATCCATGGGATTTTCCAGGCAAGAGTACTGGAGTGGGGTGCCATTGCCTTCTCCATTGAGAACCTTAGTTAGGGTGAAAGGAGGCTGGAGTAGAGAACACCCTACAAGGAAAGCATAATGGCCTTTCCCAAAGTCCCTTCTGCAGGCTAGGCTCAGACCTATAGAGCGTTACTTTCAAATGTTTTCATTCTTGACGCCAGTAAGAAATGGGTCTTACCTGCTCCCAACACATGTCGTTAAACACTATTTACGCTTTCTGTGGGCTTCCCTGGTGGTTCAAAGCATAAAAAATCTGCCTGCCACGTAGGAGATGTGGGTTCTATCCCTGGGTCAGGAAGGTCCCCTGGAGGAGGAAGTGGCACCCCACTTCAGTGGTCTTGCCTGGAGAACCCCATGGACAAAGGAGCCAGCCAGACTACACCCCATGGGGGCACAAAGAGTCGGACATGACTTAGTGACTAATGCTTTTGCTTTCACACTTTCCATATGTGACACATTGATATTTTCTTTTCTGATTTCACTTCATTTTCTTTAATTCTGATTTTGAGCTAGCAGGTAAGCATATGAATGGTTTGTCCAGGACAGTCCCAATTTATGCCTGCTGTCCCTTGTAATTATTAATAATTCCCTCCTTACTCACTAAATTGGTTTCATAACCTATCAGTTTGGAAAAATCCTGCTATAGAAAAAGAAGCCTCAAGCAGCAGGTGAAGGGCCTGTTTTCACAGAGAGAAAGCGCTGCCTTGGGGCAGAGAATGGCCAAAAAAAAAAAAAATGAAGCAGTTTAGCAAGGGGCTGCCTTCTCCCAGTTTTGAAACCGAGGTTTGCAGCTTTCGGGAGCCCTCCCTCTCACAGGGCTCAGCCTCTGCGACTGCAGCGAGATGTCGCCCCCAAGTGGTTTCTCATGCGGCAAAAGGAGCAATTGCTTGGACCCAGAGACTGCAGACACTAGAGAAAGCTCCTGGAGGGATGTGGGACCTAGCGGATGCAGGTTAGGGCAATAATCCAGTAACACACTAATGTTTAAACCCAGGGTGTGAAGAAATCAGTTACCATTAATTTTCATAAATACCTAACCAAAGTATGCTAGAAATAAAGGATAGTTGTTTAACAAATTTGCTTATTCTTAATAAGCTACTCAAAAGGAAAAAAAAAGTTTCCTTTAAAAAAGAAAATTTATTCAGAGGTACAAACTTTCCAATAGCTGTCCTGTGAATAGCATTTAAATTTGAAATGAACATTAAAAATAATTAAATATTTAAAAAGTATTACTTACTATGGAAAGGAAACTTTGTTACTTTAAACTGCCTTGAATATTCATTTATTTAACTACTTCCTTCCATTTCCCTGTCTTAAAATATATTTGAAGTTCATGAAATCATACTGAATGTAGTATGACACTGATTCAGGAGGAAATATTTGATCCATATTCTCCCCAAACATTGTATTCTTATCAAGAAAAAAGTCATCTTCACTACAGTTTTTAAAAGTGTGTTCACATTTCTGCTTGAAGTTACTAATAAGAAAATTAGTCAATCTTTTTATCTTCTGAAAATATTTGTTTTAAAATTCCTATTGCTGCTTCCCTCTCTTCAAAAGTCTTATTTAAGAAAAGAGAAAAGCATTCTCAAAGTCAGCTGGTAGCAAATGAAATTTCCAGGTTGTTTTTATTTGGTACTGCCGCTTCGGAGCCGGAGAAGGCAGTGGCACCCCACTCTAGTACTCTTGCCTGGAAAATCCCATGGACGGAGGAGCTTGGTAGGCTGCAGTCCATGAGGTCGCTAAGAGTTGGGCACGACTGAGTGACTTCACTTTCACTTTTCACTTTCATGCATTGGAGAAGGAAATGGCAGTCCACTCCAGTGTTCTTGCCTGGAGAGTCCCAAGGACAGAGGAGCCTAGTGGGCTGTCATCTATGGGGTCGCACAGAATCTGACACGACTGAAGCGACTTAGCAGCAGCAGCCGCTTCTGAGCATGGCTGTACCAGTGCCCCAGTGGATATTCACACATTCTTCTCATGTACTGTGCTAGGCTGCGGGCTCAAGACAACAGCAGCTTCTGGCTTTTTTTAGCTTTCCAGGCAAGAGTCCAAAAACAACTTGTTAAAACAGGTGCTTTCAGAAAAATAGAAATGAAAGAACTGTAGTCCTGATCGAATGCTTTGAAACGTCTTCTATACCCTTGAGTCACCCTTCTAGAATATCAGCTTGTTTTGGAAATGATGAGCTGGACTTTTATTGTCAGCGCTCCAAAGGGATGCAAGCATGCATGCACGTTCGGTAGCCCTTCACTTAAGCCTAGATGCTGGCTGATGTGGATTAGGTTCAAACAGCCCAGGAGCCAACCCTGGTAAAACATTCCTGAGACCGTGTGCCTGGCACCTTCATTCTCCTGTGTCTCCTGCTGAGGCACTTTCTCTGCTTGGCTTCCGGGATAGCTGTCTGGCCTGGAGTCCTCCCACAGTTCCGACTACTCCTGCTCTCTCTCTTGCTGGAGCCGCCTCATCTCCCTACACTTGGACTATGAAGTGCACTGGGTCCAGCCTTTGGCTTGGTTCCATTTTGTTTTTCCTACTCACACTCACTCCTAAGCAGTCTCACTCATTCTCACCACACTTAGTAAGCCATCTCATTCATTCTTATGGCTTAAAATGCCATCTCTATGGTAGAGATTCCCAAATGCATACCTCTGAACCCTTCCATGATTTCCAGGTTTACATATCTGGGTGCTGATTGGATGTCCAACAGGCATCGCAAGCTTAATGTGTCCACAACTGAGTTCCCATTATTGCCCCCACCTCTTCAGCTGCTCCTTGCACTGTCTGCTCCATCTCAGTGAATGGCAACCCCATTGCCAGGTGTTGGCAATGCCAACTTGCCAAGGTGTCAGGCCAGGAACGTTGAAGCCTGGTTCTTCACACCACTTCAGAGCTCCCTGTGAGCCTGGCTGAGTCCTCTCTCCAGACTGTGTGACTGTCCAACTTTCCTTTCTGCCCAGTCATGCTTTCTTCCTTTTCCTTCCACAGGTATTGACTCCAAGAGTTATCCTTAAACTGCTTGCACCCTAAGCAGGTTCCATTTCAGATTCTTCTTCCAGGGGAACCCAATCTACCAGACCTAGAAACCCAGGAATCTTGACTGTTGCATAATACCTCATAATTGTACCTAGAAAACCAGTTGAGTTGACAAGGTACTATAGGTCTGTACAATGCTCTCACTTACAGATGTTCTTTAAAATATGAAGAGGAGAAGGAAAAATACCACAATATTAGACCCTATATATCCTTATTTATCAAAAAGTAAAATTTAAGAAAGGATTTTGCTGAAAATAATCAAGGACTATAATCTCCAGCTGCACTTCTCTTGCATGACTAATATATTAATGATATAGTAGATACACTATTGGAGAAGGCAATGGCACCCCACTCCAGTACTCTTGCCTGGAAAATCCCATGGATAGAGGAGCCCAGTAGGCTGCAGTCCATGGGGTCGCTCAGAGTCGGACAGGACTGAGCAACTTCACTTTCACTTTTCACCTTCATGCATTGGAGAAGGAAATGGCAACCTACTCCAGTATTCTTGCCTGGAGAATCCCAGGGACAGGGGAGCCTGGTGGGGGGCTGTCTATGAGGTCACACAGAGTCGGACATGACTGAAGCGACTTAGCAGCAATAGCAGATACACTATATCTAAAACCATCTACCATTGCTTATGGATAGGTAAAACTGCCTGATAAGATTTCACTGGTGTGTCACATGGCCATTGCTAGGTTATGTTGCTGTGATAAACAACCTCATCTCAGTGGCTAACAAACCGGATTTGTTTCTCACTCCTGCTTCACATGATCTTCTCACTCCAGGATCCTGATTAAAGGAGATGCCCTTAATGTGGGCATCTTCTTGAATGAGGCATGTGTTACTCCAGATCTCAGCTGTTTGGCTAGAGTGAGTTGTATGGGTAAACCTGACCAATAAAATCCTTCCCCAGGAAGGGAGTTTGCAAAAATAAATCCACTAAAGAGGGGCAGGCAATGTTTTGAAGAAATGATACAATCTACCACAACTGGTAACATGAGTGTCTAGAATCTGACATCTTTACCAAATGTTTCGCCTCCCTGAGTAATTCCATACGGAAACCACAGGAAAGTTCCTGTGTCAATCAAATCAACAAAATATTTTGCAGCACTCTTTCTGTAGTCATTTATGAATTCCAACATCTCAACTTTATTAAAGGATGATGGGGGTGGGGATAAATGAAGGCAGTAAAAAAGAGTTATAAATAAAACAGTGAAAGAGCACACTTCGAAACCACCCAAATGTGGTTATAGTCATCAGTGGCGTTTCTACTCTGAGTTTGGCAAAATTCCAGGAAGGCTGTCTGAAGATAAAGACTGGGCCTCTAAGTGAGCCCATGTGAACTCATGTTTTCCCTAGCTGCTTCTTATGTTTACCAGCCTTATTTACCATCATCACCATTATAGATATCATAAACAGTATAATTTTATTAGTCACTTTATGCTTTTCTCTTTCTCCCATTTGTGATGATCTTATGTTTTATAGGAATCATTTAAACTTTGTCCTGGAAAAAGACTTAAGGCTACTATACATATATTATTTAGTTATTTTTAACACAAGATCTGACAATGTCAACAGTACTAAAATGAGAGTGGAAGAATGAAGACAAACCCAAGTTTATTCAGATGGGTTTAATTCAGAGAGGAGTTTAGGAGTTATCTTGAGTTAAGGTAGCCTCAGGAATGGACCAGAGAAGGAAATGGCGACCTACTCCAGTACTCTTGCCTGGAAAATCCCATGGACGGAGGAGCCTGGTAGGCTGCAGTCCATGGGGTCGCGAAGAGTCGGACACGACTGAGCGACTTCACTTTCACTTTTCACTTTCATGCACTGGAGAAGGAAATGGCAACCCACTCCAGTGTTCTTGCCTGGAGAATCCCAGGGATGGGGGAGCTTGGTGGGCTGCCATCTATGGGGTCCCACAGAGTCGGACACGACTGAAGCGACTTAGCAGCAGCAGCAGGAATGGATGAAAGAGCACTGCTGAAGGCCGGAAAGAAAGCCTTGTTTTTTCAAGACTCCATTTGTTCAAAAAATAATCAAAATATTAATCAAAGCAAATATGAAAGGCCAGGATGCAAAATGAAAGATGATCTAAGCAGCAAAGAGGGGTCAAACACGGAGAAGATGAGCACAAGGACATCCTGAAGGAGACACAGACTGAAGAGCTCTCCTTACTGAAGGACACTGCATGTCCCGTCCCTTCCTGCCTTTCCAGAAATTAAAACTCCTTGACCAGAAATTACACATATCACATTTCCCAGCCATGTTACTCAATGCTATTTGTGAAATTAATAACACTTATATATACTAAGGAATAGAAATCAAAACCTATACAACATGTGAAGTGAAAATGGGACTCTTCAAAGACAGTGCCTTTTTCCAAAGGGTCGCTTTAGGCTAGTCTATAGTTCTTGGGATGCACGTTTACTCTCTCCTCTGCTGCTGGGAGCAAGTTGGCGAAGCATCAGCTCAGGAAATAATAATCCCAGTGTTCATGGGAACCATCAGAACTAGTAACAAGAACTGTAAATTGAATGTTTGTGCTTAAGGGCAGATGTGTTATGGAGGTGTATATTCTAGAAAATCTTCAAAACAGTGCAGTATTTCTGATATATTCTACTCTCTGGTATTATTGAAATAGCTAAAATATGCTTTTATAAAAAAAGGTTTGGCTTTGATTTTGATAAGCATTTTAACCCATTGAAATCATAAGCAACCTGTTTAGGATGGCTCACCTCACAATCACAGTGAGTCTATTTTCTGGAGAGTTCCATACAATTTCAATATTCCCACCTGGGACCAGAAAGAGTTAAGGTTAGTCAGGGTGGCAATGTGTTCCCCAAAACACATTTGGGGGTGTCGAGTCCTCTGGTCACAATGGGGGACCCTGGGCCCAAGGGCAAACTGGGGGTGCCCCATGTAATGGGTGCAAAATGTTGCAAGGAAAGGAGGTACGGGGACACAACACAGGCCTGAGAAGAGCGCCCTCCTTGGGGTGATGTCAGAACTGAGTCACTGCGGAATAGAGCCTGAAACATGGTAAGTACTTAATATTAGTAGATGCTTTTATTGTCAGTAGTTTAAGAAGATATATGATAGATGCCCATGGAAATACAAGACTATCCCAAACTTCACTTTTAAAGGGAACTGCAGTTTTCATCTATGCAGTTTCCGTCTATGGGGTCGCACAGAGTTGGACACGACTGAAGCAACTTAGCAGCAGCAGCAGTTTTCGAGGGTAGGTCAGATAAGTAATATGAAATAAAAAGGCAGACTCCCTCTCCCAGCACAGAAGTTTCACATGAGAAAATAAGAGAGTGAGACTATGAATTTAATGAAATTTAATGAATGTGGAGAGAAGCTCTCATCACAGGCAGGCCTGAGCTTACATCTCGTTATACATCATAAACTACCACAGGAGAAACGACCCAGTTAAGATTATACATATGGTAAAGGCTTCTATTATAATTCAGAGATTCTTTACATGGAATAAAACCTCCAGGTATAATGAATGTGAGAACACTTCAGTCCTTGTTCCCCTTATCCTTCAACACACAACCCATACTCTGAGCATCTCCAGCGCCTTGCTGGGCAGAAACCTCACAAGCATAATGAATGTATGACCCTTCAGACTCTCTTAGACATAAGGGAGCTCACACTACAAGTATTCAGAGTCCAAGTTTGCATCTCTCTCCTCCCTGACCACTCAGATCCTCATTAGCTGTGTGCCCACATATTTTTGGCTCTTGATTATATCTGAGTTAGGACAAAGAGTCTGCTCTTGATCATATCCTTTTAGGACTAACTTCTAATGGCTCACCTGGGCTTATAGACCATTGTCAGAACTGTCCGAAATGTCTCTCTGTGCAATTTTTAAGTTCTAGGCAGGAAGCTGAAGGACATCAGGCATAAGATGTGTTTGTCTTTCCTTCTAGGAAAAGGCCATGACTTTGCAAAATAAAGGAGCATGTGAGAAATGACCAGTCAGCTTTCTTTATGGGTAGGGGTGAGTTCAGCTGTCTGAGACAGTGGTCTCCTGCAGAGGTCAGAGCATTTTGACATGGGCTGGAAGAAATACATTTGATAGAAGAGTGCCAACCTGAAATTCCTGAAATTTTCAGCAAAGGAAAGATGCCCAGATAAACCGTATTCATACAGAGAATGTCAGGTAGCACATGAGAATAGTAACATCAGAGGAGACCGATAAGTTTTGGCAGAAAATAAGGAATTGAATCGGAACAATACTGTTATCTCACATGTGTATATAAATTAACAAAGTATAGGTTATGAATCAAGTTAACTTGAAATTTTAGCCAAAGGAAAGGAATGCTGTGTTAGAAAAAGAAGATATGGTGAAAAGGGAGGAACAGAGTATATCTTGTCTAATAGAAACACTAGCTAACATTTACGGAGCACTTACTATATGTCACATATGATCCTGTCATATATATTTAAGGTATTTTACAGGTATTATTGTTACCAAAGTGCAAGTTCATGTACCCAATGCCCAGTGAGACCAAACAATACCAAAACGTTGGAGTTTGGAACAGAGAAAGGTTTACTGCAGGGCCATGCAAGGAGACGGGTGGCTCATGCTCTAAAACTCCCACACTTTGGAAAGCTTTCAGCAAAGCCCTTTTCTAGAAAAGGTGAGGGAGGGGTGTGGTTATTTGTGGAAACTTCTTGTCAGATTCTTTGTCCCAGAGGTCAAGCCACAGACAGCTAACCAAATTCCTATAAATGTCCACCAAACAAATGGTATTCTCTATTCTGACAAGAAAGAGCCAGGTCCCAAGGCTCAGGTCACAACTGTCCCCCTCTGAGGCCCAGGTCCTGGCTAAGAGGAGGCAGGTTTTAGGTGGCGGCTCCCACAGGACCAAGCCCCCAGACCCTGCCTAGCGGTCATCGCTGAGGCAGCCAAGCACCCAGGCCCCGGATGGCCTGCAGGCTCCTCAGGCTGCCCACACGGCGGGGTCAGGTCCTGCACGCTGCAGCCCAGGCAGATGGCCGCTGCCATCAAGGCAGAGAGGCCGGAATGGGCAGAGGTCAGGTCCTGCATGCTGCAGCCCAAGCAGATGGCTGCTACCATCAGGGCACAGAGGCCGGGGTGGGCAGAGGTCAGGTCCTGCATGCTGCAGCCCAAGCAGACGGCTGCTGCCATCAGGGCACAGAGCCGGGGTGGGCAGAGGTCAGGTCCTGCATGCTGCAGCCCAGGCAGATGGCCGCTCCCATCAGGGCACAGAGGCCGGGATGTGGAGAGGTCCACTACCGCCTGAAGGCAGTCCTGGGCCTGACCAGTGGGCAGCTTTGGCAAGGGCTCTGGAGCCCCGCAGAACACAGCCCCACCTGTTCCCCCAGCCTGAGGCAGAGCGAGCTGGAGGCCTGGGGGAACAGGCCAGGATCCACCACTTCTCTCTTCACCTGACCACCATCACTCTGATGACCATTGGTTGAATGACCCACTTATATTTGCTCACTGACAGTTGGTTATTTGGAGGAGAGGCTCACTGTGGCACTACCAGTGACTGAGCAGGGTCACTAACAGTCTCACGCATGGACAGTCAGTCACTTGGGGGTAGGCCCACGGCAGCCCCGACCAGTGGCTGAGGAGGACCACTAACGAGCCCTTGATAACTGTTGCCTGGTAAGGGGATGCGCGGGAATGGCCAGCAGCAATGGCAATGTGCTAAGGGCTCCACTCTGCCCTGTGCTATTACATCATTATCTATATTTTGCAGACGGTACACTGAGGCACAGAATGGTGATACAACGAGGATTTAAATGCAACAGTCTGGAATCAGTGTCTAAGTTTTTAAGCACTTTTTCTCTAAGATTAGAGCGATCAATGTGGGCTGAGAGAAATCCATAAACTAACAGAGTGGAATCATTGAGATGATCTCAGTTGGAAGTAAAATGAGAGAGAGAGAAGTGAAATTCTTATAAGATTGGCATCCTGGCCAGACACCCGATATAATAATGCAGTTTAACTCAGAGGGAAAACTGGCACAGAGACGAATGTAGTAGAGTGATTGGCAAGTTTGGCTGTGGGGAAAGCTGTTGTCCAAATGCCTTTCCTTCCCTGCTTGAGTTCTGAGAAACCAAGCCTGGCAGAGGCGGTTTCACACCAAAACTTCAAGGGATGCAGAGGAGTCACAGGAACAGGGTAGAAATTGAGTTTGGAGGCAGGCAAATGGTCCTGTTTTCAAAAAGCAGGCAGAGTGGGTGGGGGTGAAGAGTCTGCAAATTATGAAGGAAGGCTTAATGTCAACCCACATCAAAATTCCATATTTAAAAATATAGATTGTATGCATTAGAAATGAAGCCATCTGAAAGCTACTGAATTATACTTATTTTGCAGAGTGAAGATAATATTCCCCCAACCTAGATGTAGGTCAGTGGTTTCCAGTTCTTTCAACTTCAGCCTTTCCTGGCTGGAATCTACTGTGCCCACCAGGTGAGACAGTATACCAGCCATCTCAGAGGCTGGGTGTGCTGGCAATGGGAATCTGGAATCAGTCCTTCTGTCACCAACTGGGAATCCAATGAGCCAGAAGTTCTGGTTGACTGCCTAATTCTCCCATCATGGGATAAGCCTAGATCCTACGATGAGGCTTCAAGCCCTGTTGCTTTGCCTTTGCCTTCTTCTCTAATTCTAGAGTGTCCTGGAGGCTTACTCTTTGCTCTCACACACTGGTCCAGCTTCCTTTAGATTCAGCCTCTGATCCATTGTAAATGGGACTGATGGCCAGACGCACAGTGTTATCTATTTTACATTTATGTGTTACTCTATAACAGACAGGAAATGGTAGAATTGTTCCTCATGTGCAATTTCAGTGTTAGTAGACACTACCAAGCTGCCCTCCAATGTATCTGCTCAGATTCACACGCCTGTCAGAGTGTATGAGAGGACTTGATCAACCACACCCATGCCAACAGCACCATTTTTAAGTGGAATATTATCAAATTGAAGGCCTTCCAGAGAACAGCAAACAGAATGGTAGAGTGTGGCATATTCCCAAAGAAACTTCAGATGTTTAACCTAGAAGAGAGAAATTTTAAAGAGCTCTCATGTGAAAGAACTAAAATTATTCTTTATCACCTCTAATGAGGGTAAAGTTCTGCTTTCCCACACACATCTACAAGGCAAGTAAGTCTACTCACACCTGGTTCTAAATTCCACGGTGTGACTTGTTCCTAAAGATGCTAATGACTCAAATCATTTATTTAAATAGTGTATTTTATTTAAATACTGACCTTATAATGACCATGGTCTTTGTATAATGACCATAGGGCAAAATATCAATGGAGTAACTTATCTTTTTTGGTACCATGTTTGTTAAGGAGCTGACTCCATCTCATAAGGTAACTGTAACAATGTAATAACAGCTCACTTTTTATTTGCACCCTGATATTAAGATGACATGTCCTAGATAAAAGTCATCCAATTAACCTGTGAAAATTTGTTCAATGTTACCAATAATTTTTAAACTACAAGAGTTTGCTTTCAATCTATTAGGTTGGAAAAGATATAAAAGATTGACAGAAGCTTTTTGCAAAGGTGTAAGGAAATGAACACTTTGGTGTACTACTGAGTAGAATATAAGTGGATATAACCCTTCTGAAAATAAATCATTACATTTATGACAATTACAAAATGTGCAAATGCTTTAACTCAACAATTCTATTTCTAGGAATTCATCCTAAGAAAATAATTATGGATATGCACAATGACTGTTAACATAGACATCCAAAGTCATTCATTTATACTAATGAAGAATTGAAAGCAATCTAAAGATACATCTGTGCAAGACTTGTTATGTAAATTATGTATCCCAAAGAAAGGCAATGCCAAAGAATGCTCAAACTACCGCACAACTGCACTCATCTCACACGCTAGTAAATTAATGCTCAATATTCTCCAAGCCAGGCTTCAGCAATATGTGAACCGTGAACTTCTTGATGTTCAAACTGGTTTTAGAAAAGGCAGAGGAACCACAGATCAAATTGCCAACATCCGCTGAATCATGGAAAAAGCAAGAGAGGTCCAGAAAAACATCTATTTCTGCTTTATTGACTATGCCAAAGCCTTTGACTGTGTGGATCACAATAAACTGTAGAAAATTCTGAAAGAGATGGGAATACCAGAACACCTGATCTGCCTCTTGAGAAATCTGTATGCAGGTCAGGAAGCAACAATTAGAACTGGACAAGGAACAACAGACTGGTTCCAAATAGGAAAAGGAGTTTGTCAAGGCTGTATATTGTCACCCTGTTTATTTAACTTATATGCAGAGTACATCATGAGAAACGCTGGACTGGAAGAAACACAAGCTTGAATCAAGATTGCTGGGAGAAATATCAATAACCTCAGATATGCAGATGACACCACCCTTATGGCAGAAAGTGAAGAGGAACTAAACAGCCTCTTGATGAAAGTGAAAGTGGAGAGTGAAAAAGTGGGCTTAAAACTCAACATTCAGAAAACGAAGATCATGGCATCCGGTCCCACCACTTCATGGCAAATAGATGGGGAAACAGTGGAAACAGTGTCAGACTTTATTTTTCTGGGCTCCAAAATCACTACAGATGGTGACTGCAGCCATAAAATTAAAAGATGCTTACTCCTTGGAAGGAAAGTTTTCACCACCCTAGATAGCATATTGAAAAGCAGAGACATTACTTTGCCAACAAAGGTCCCTCTAGTCAAGGCTCTTGTTTTACCAGTGGCCATGTATGGATGTGAGAGTTGGACTGTGAAGAAGGCTGAGCACCGAAGAATTGATGCTTTTGAACTGTGGTGTTGGAGAAGACTCTTGAGAGTCCCTTGGCCTGCAAGGAGATCCAGCCAGTCCATTCTGAAGGAGATCAGCCCTGGGATTTCTTTGGAAGGAATGATGCTAAAGCTGAAACTCGTACTTTGGGCCACCTCATGCAAAGAGTTGCCTCATTGGAAAAGACTCTGATGCTGGGAGGGATTGGGGGCAGGAGGAGAAGGGGACGACAGAGGATGAGATGGCTGGATGGCATCACTGACTCGATGGACGTGAGTCTGAGTGAACTCCGGGAGTTGGTGATGGACAGGGAGGCCTGACGTGCTGCGATTCATGGGGTCGCAGAGTCGGACACGACTGAGCGACTGATCTGATCTGATGTATTAGGCATAATGGAATCCCTTGGACTGCAAGGAGATCAAACCAGTCAATCCTAAAGGAAATCAGTCCTGAATATTCATTGGAAGGACTGATGCTGAAGCTGAAACTCCAATACTTTGGCCACCTGATGCAAAGAACCAACTCACTGGAAAAGACCCTGATGCTGGGAAAGATTGACAGAGGATGACATGGTTGGATGGCATCACTGACTCGATGGCCATGAGTTTGTGCAGGCTCCAGGAATTGTTATTGGACAGGGAAGCCTGGTGTGCTGCAGTGCATGGGGTCTCAAAGAGGCGGACAAGACTCTTAGTAATGGAATACATGTGGCCTTTAAAATGGTGAAGTAGCTCTATGTGCTGGATTATTTCCCATTTGACCCACCAGGCCTACATCCTTGTCTCTGATTTCTGGCTGGATTTGGTCATTGGAAGGAACTGGTAGAAAATGAAGAGCTGGGCAGATTGTGCAATCTGAGTATTCCATTCCTATTTCCTCCTTGCTGAGTCACCCTGGGTGGTGGTGGCCCTCTTCTAAAGCCCCTGGCCTCTGTCAAGAGACCCTCTCCTGCCACTACCCTCCTGGGTCCTAGTAACCACACTTCTCCTTACCCTTTAGACCTATGGTGGTAATAGCTCCACTTCACCACTGTCACCATGCTTGGGGTAGGGGGCATCACCAGCCTTTGTTGTTTCCCCCGACCCTACCCGATAAGACAGGTTTAGCTTCTGCCATCTACTATTGACAGTTCAAAGACAATGGACTAAAGACACGCAGAGAATTTCATCTTCAGTTCAGTTCAGTTCAGTCACTCAGTCGTGTCCGACTCTTTGCGACCCCATGAATCGCAGCACGTCAGGCCTCCCTGTCCATCACCAACTCCCGGAGTTCACTCAGACTCATGTCCATCGAGTCAGTGATGCCATCCAGCCATCTCATCCTCTGTCGTCCCCTTCTCCTCCTGCCCCCAATCCCTCCCAGCATCAGAGTCTTTTCCAATGAGGCAACTCTTCACATGAGGTGGCCAAAGTACTGGGAGTTTCAGCTTTAGCATCATTCCTTCCAAAGAAATCCCAGGGCTGATCTCCTTCAGAATGGACTGGTTGGATCTCCTTGCAGGCCAAGGGACTCTCAAGAGTCTTCTCCAATACCACAGTTCAAAAGCATCAATTCTTCGGTGCTCAGCTTTCTTCACAGTCCAACTCTCACATCCATACATGACCACAGGAAAAACCATAGCCTTGACTAGACGAACCTTTGTTGGCAAAGTAATGTCTCTGCTTTTGAATATGCTATCTAGGTTGGTCATAACTTTCCTTTCAAGGAGTAAGCGTCTTTTACCAAAACATATGTTGCTGCTTATGGGACACAACAAAATTTAGATGCATTCAGAGTTTAAAATGCACAAAAATTTGCAGCTTTTTATACTAACTATTGTACCTTGTTTTAGAGTGCCACTTAAAAAGGAAAGTATCAAGCTGAGAGTTGAAGAAGGAAAAGTAATGTTACAAAACTCTTTTATAATCAAATGGGAACATGTCCTGGCATGTCACGTTGTAATAAAAACTCACCGACAAGCATAGATTTAAATAAAGCATTAAGAACCCCATTGAGGGGAGAAAGGTCAGGTATCTAAACAGTCACATGATTACCTCCTCCAATATATGTTTAAAATAAAAATATATAAGGTGTGCTAAGTTGCTTCAGTCATGTCTGACTCTGTGCGACCCTATGGACTGTAGATCTTCAGGATCCTCTGTCCATGGGATTATCTAGGCAAGAATAATGGAGTGGGTTGCCAGGCCCTCCTCCAGGGGATCTTCCTGACTCAGGAATCAAACCCATGTGTCTTACATCTCCTGCATTGGCAGGCGAATTCCTTTACCACTAGCATTACCTGGGAAGCCCTACATATAAAGTGATCAGCCTTAATTTTAAAACTTCAGGAAGATTTTAAAATGAGAATACCTTTTTTCTCAATATCAAGACATATTTCTAATTTAGATTGTAACTGGGATAGGAATAATTTCTAAGCAGCACTGGATTTTATTTTCATAGGTAGTATGGATTTCCTTTAGCAACAAGGCAGAAGTTACCTTCTAAATCTGTTTTACAAAATGCAGACCAAGGCCCAGAAGTAGGTCCTGAAATCAATTTAGTGGATAGAGTCAGAGGGGGCAAGCAGTATTTTTTTTAAGACATAAAATAGACTAGAATTATATTACATAAAAATATTGAAATGTATTTCATATAAGTATACTAGATAATGAAATATGTTTAATTTATTTTCATGTACATGTCTGTGTATTGGATAACAAGACAAAATGCATTTTTTTGCTATGAATCTTGGTCAAAATTGTTTGAAAATGTCTATTTTGGTCTAAGATAACCTCTGACAATAATTTTACTGCTTTCAATCAAGGCTGTATAGTAAGGTTAATAAAAGCAGCAGACAGAAGGAAAGGTGAAGATCAAAGCAGAACAAATTTATAGCAAGTGTATTAAAACAGAGAACATTTTAGCATTATTATCCTAAAAAGAATCTTCACATGGATAAAAGCCATGTTATTTAATTGCCACGACTATAACTTTTGAAGCAGAGTGAAGGAGATGAATAGCTCTATTGGATAATTAGTAACTTATCTTTTCTGATAGTTCTCCATGACAGGCTATTTATTCAGTTATTTTCAAGAAATGTCTAGTGTGATTACAAATAACATGGTTCGAATTAAAAAGTAAGTGAATAAAAATTGTCAGAACATTGTTATATAAGACAAGTAAATAAGAAAACAACATACAGAATAGGTTCCAATTTATGGTTCAAAAAATAATATACAAATAGCCAACAGGTATGTGGAAATGTATGCAACATCACTTAATTATCTTTCGTGATCAGTCACTCAGTTGTGTTGACTCTTTGCAACCCCATGGACTGTATTCTACCAGGCTCTTCTGTCCATGGAATTTTCCAGGCAAGAATATTGGAGTGGGTTTCCATGTCCGTCTCTAGGGGATCTTTCCAACCCAGGGATTGAACCCGCATCACCTGCATTGGCAGGCAGATTACAAATTTACCACTTTGCTACCTGGAAAGCCCATCACTAATTATCAAGGAAATGCAAATTAAACCCATGTGATATCACTTCACATATACTAGGACAGCTATGTTTTTTCTTTTGTCTTTTGCCCATGCTGAGAGTGGGATCTTAGTCACTGACCAGGGATCAAAGCTGTGCTTCCTGCAGTGGAAGCACAGAGTCTTAACTACTGGACTGCCAGAGAAGCTCCTAGGATACAGAAGCAACATAGTGAGTCCCCTGAAGGTGTCCTGAATCCTTATCATGTTTACTATGCACAGTTTGAAACTCAGTAAATATTATGACTAAGAAAACCATTTTCACTATTACAATGTGATTTCAGGTGATTCTTAGAAAAGTTTATCATGGTTTAATGAATAATTACAAGTGGTCCAATAAAAAGTCTATATATACTTCATGCCCCACATAAAAATTAGCACTGTGATAATCTAATGTGAGCAAAAATTCATATCCAATTAGCATCTATGTTTATTAGAAATTCATCTTTTCTAAATCTCAGAAGAATTCAGAAACACCCATACATTAATAGTATGTGGGAGGAATAAGTATGTTGAGTAATTTAGGCATTGAGGCAAACAGACTTTGTCCACATGAAATCATACACATGAGGAGCACTCTTCCTATGCCTATCCTATATGCACTCTGTAGACACCTGCCATTCTCAGCACAGGTTTCCTTCATAACAGTGGGCTCATGATACAGGGCCCTACTAGAGAGGGAGCCACCACGGCCACACTTCAAGCAATAGGAAAAAGAAAGGCAGAAAGGGCCACAGGGTCTGCCCGAGCACTTTCTCCTTTTAAAGAGAGAACACTGTCCAGCAATGTGAGCCTTTAATTCATTGGCAAGGGAGTCTCAAATGTACAACTCTGGATAAAATCAGGTTCACAGAGGCCCAAGAAACACGAATGTTGTAAAAGCTTGCCAGTTTGTCCTAACACATTCTAAATCTTAAAGAATTATGGTTAAAGAAATATCTTCTTGAAGAATTTTCTTAGTCAATCTCTCGAAAACATAATTTAAAAAGACATTTATCACTTGTCTCCCAGCATCCATTCTGCCTTTTCTCAACATCATCTCTGGTCTTCATTTGGGTACTTAGCCCCATCCCACTCATAGTCCATGTGGTCCAGACCCATCCCTAGTCCTAGGGATGGAATATATTACCCAGGTTTAGGTCAGATCAGCCCACAGCTGGCCAAGTGACTGGTTCATCAGGTGAGTACATGATCTGAGCTAGTCCAATCAGACTGAGTCTTGAAACTTACTGCTTCCCTGGTGGCTCAGACAGTAAAGTGTCTGTCTGCAATGCAGGAGACCCAGGTTTGATCCCTGGGTTGGGAAGATCCCCTGGAGAAGGAAATGGCAACCCACTCCAGTATTCTTGCCTGGAAAATCCCATGGACAGCACAGCCTGGTAGACTACTGTCCATGGGGTCGCAAAGAGTTGGACACGACTGAGCGACTTCACTTTCACTTTCAAACCCAATAAAAGTAGGGAATTTCCTTTCTTATTTCCACTGCTTCTGAAGCATCTAAAGCAGTGCTACAGAATAGATGTAGCACTTGATATGTATGTTGTTGTTGTTGTTCAGTCGTTTCAGTTCAGTTCAGTCGCTCAGTCATGTCCAACTCTTTGTGACCCCATGAATTGCAGCACGCCAAGCCTCCCTGTCCATCACCAACTCTCAGAGTTCACTCAAACCCACATCCATCAAGTTGGTGATGTCATCCAGCCATCTCATCCTCTGCTGTCCCCTTTTCCTCCTGCCCCCCATCCCTCCCAGAATCAGAGTCTTTTCCAATGAGTCAACTCTTTGCATGAGGTGGCCAAAGTACTGGAGTTTCAGCTTCAGCATCATTCCTTCCAAAGAACACCCAGGACTGATCTCCTTCAGAATGGACTGGTTGGATCTCCTTGAAGTTCAAGGGACTCTCAAGAGTCTTCTCCAACACCACAGTTCAAAAGTATCAATTCTTTGGCGCTCAGCTTTCTTCACAGTCCAACTC
Organism: Bos taurus; assembly: GCF_002263795.3. NCBI lineage: Eukaryota > Metazoa > Chordata > Mammalia > Artiodactyla > Bovidae > Bos > Bos taurus. The sequence continues at coordinate 3,508,162 of NC_037333.1, read as the reverse complement.
TCACATTCATACATGACTACTGGAAAAACCATAGCCTTGACTAGATGGACCTTTGTTGGCAAAGTAATGTCTCTGCTTTTCAATATGCTCTCTAGGTTGGTCATAACTTTCCTTCCAAGGAGTAAGTGTCTTTTAATTTCATGGCTGCAGTCACCACCTGCAGTGATTTTGGAGTCCCCCCAAATAAAGTCTGACATTGTTTCCACTGTTTCCCCATCTATTTGCCATGAAGTGATGGGACAAGATGCCATGATCTTCGTTTTCTGAATGTTGAGCTTTAAGCCAACTTTTTCACTCTCCTCTTTCACTTTCATCAAGAGGCTTTTTAGCTCCTTTTCACTTTCTGCCATAAGGGTGGTGTCATCTGCATATCTGAGGTTATTATTTCTCCCGGCAATCTTGATTCCAGCTTGTGCTTCTTCCAGCCCACCGTTTCTCATGATGTACTCTTAGTCATGACCAGCTGTTTGCGACCCCATGGACTGCAGCACACCAGGCTTCCTTGTCCTTCACTATCTCCCAGAATTAGTTAATAGACATGCTGCTGCTGCTGCTAAGTCAGTTCAGTCGTGTCTGACTCTGTGCAACCCCATAGACGGCAGCCCACCAGGCTCCGCTGTCCCTGGCATTCTCAAGGCAAGAACATTGGAGTGGTTTGCCATTTCCTTCTTCAATGCATGAAAGTGAAAAGTGAAAGTGAAGTCGCTCAGTTGTGTCCAACTCTTAGCGACCCCATGGACTGTAGCCCACCAGGCTCCTCCATCCATGGGATTTTCCAGGCAAGAGTACTGGAGTGGGGTGCCATTGCCTTGGTAAATAGCTGAAAATAGAGCTAAAAGTTGAGGGAAAAATTGGATTTTAATGACATTGTTTGAATATCTGTACCTCAGCAAAATCTACCCCGAGGTCATTCACTTACTAAGACAATAAATTTTCTTTGTTTGTTTATACCAGTTTGAGTTTGGATTTCTCTCACTTGCAACCAAAAGGCAATAGGAAAATAGGGAGGACCAGTAGTCTAATCCAGAAAGGGCTTGATAATCCATTAAATTCAGAATATGTCAATCATTTCTATTTGGTAAAACAGATAAAAACAGGCAGGCAACTTAATGAGTAAAACTTTGCAGCATGAAGAGATGCTTCATCTTCCACTGACATACTTTACTTTTCAAAAAATCAGTAAGTCTTTTCAACAAATTGTGCTAGACATCTACATGCAAAAAAAAAAAAAAAGAATCTAGACACAGATCTTATTCCTTTCACAAAAATCACCTCAAAATGGATCATAGGCCTAAGCATAAACTGCAAAATTATAAAGCTCCTAGATGGTAACATAGGAGAAAATCTAGATACAACACCAAAATCATGACCCATAAAAGAAAAAAGTTGATACAATAAACTGTATTAAAATTAAAAACATCTGCTCTGCAAAAAAAAAAACTGTTAAGAGAACAAAAGGACAAGCCACAAACTGGGACAAAATATTTACAAGACATATCTGCAAATAAAGGTCTGCTATCCAAATGCATAAAGAATCCTTCAAACTCAACAGTAAGAAAACAACCCAACTTAAAAGTGAGCAAAAGATCTAAACAGATACTTCCACAAAACACCTTATCTCATCTATAAATCCTCTTTGGCAGTTTCTTACAAAATTAAATATATTCTTACCATATGATCCGCAATTGTGCTTCTTTCCACCCAAATGGATTGAACACTATGTCCACATGAAAACCTGTATACGGAAGTTTGTTTCAGGTTTCATTATTATTTATTTTTATATTATTATTATTTCTTTAATAATTATTCATTATTACTCAAACGTGAAAGTAGACATCCTTCAATAGGTAAGTGGATAAACAATTTGTGGTACACTCAGACAATGGAATATTATTCAAAACAAACAAATAAAAATTAATAAAATGTTTAAATAATCAATAAGAATAAAAATTTATAGCAATATTCCCTCATTTATATATCTTTTAAATTTCTATAACAAAAAATTTACACAATGTACATGTCTAGAGATTCCACATTTAGGATTTTATTCTTATAAATATATGGAAACATTTGTTAAAGATTTATGTCAAAGGGTTATGTAGTATTTTTAGAAATAACAAATGCCTGGGAACAATTAAATACCCATTACAAAAGAAATAGATAAGTACATGGTGCTTCCTTTACTCATGGAATACTACAGTGCATGGAATACTATAGTTAAAAAGCAGCAGCCTCATTTGTAGAATGTACATAAGCTCCATGACGGAAGGAGTCCATTGTCTTTTTTTTTTCCACTGGTAAATCAAAGAGTCCACCTGCAATGCAGGAAACCCCAGTTCGATTCCTGGGTTGGGAAGATCCCTTGGAGAAGGGAAAGGCTACCCTTTCCCTTCTTATTGTTTTTTTGTTTACTCCAGTATTCTGGCCTGGAGAATTCCACAGACAGTTTAGTCCACGGGGTCGCAAAGAGTCAGACACGACCGAGCTACTTTCACTTTCACTTTCAAGTCCCAAATAACTTGGATTGTGCCTAACACATGATGAGCGCTCAATAAACATTTGCTGGATAAATAAGTAAGGAATAATCATTACATTTTTTAAAGCAAGGAATAGAACAGTGTGCATATAGTGTGACTTAATTTATGTAAATTTAAAAGATATAAATACTTATGAATGAATATAATAAATATATTTTATAAGTCTACAAAAATACATAAGAATCTGGTATCCAAGAAGACGAAATGGAAACTGGTAATTATGGAGAGGCAGAAGACTTAACTTCATTGTGTTCACATTTATAAATAAAATTCTTTAAGAAAAGAAAAATAAATATCCACAAAGAATTCAATAAGGAACTAAAAAATGCACCAATAGAAAAAACGGACAAGATATGAGTAAGCAACTCACAAAACAAGAAGGAGAAATGATCAATACTCAAACTAATAATAGAATGACTCCTAATAAAAACAACAAATAATCACATTTTTACCTATCAAATTTATAAATTAAAAAGATCTTCAAAATGCAGAGTAAAGGGAACACAGACAACTGACCAGGAGAAAATATTTTCAACTTCTAGCTGATGAATGATTAATGATTGTATGTATATATGCATATGCATTTAGTGATTTTATATACCATACATGATCATTATAACAGTCTTCCCTGGTGGCTCAGTGGTAAAGAATCCGCTTGCAATGCAGGAGATGCAGGTTCAGTTCCTGGGTTGGGAGGATCCCCTGGAGAAGGAAATGGCAACCCACTCCAGTATTCTTGCCTGGAGAATTCCATGGACAAAGGAGCCTGGGGGGCTACAGTCTATGGGGTTGCAAAAGAGTCAAACACAACTTAGCAATGAAACAACAATGACAACATATGGTCATTATATATGTATCATCTTATGTATATGAATATATTATATATGTAGCCATTATATATCTCTACTATATATAAATTACTTATTAAAAGATAACCTATAGAAAAATAGGTAAAATATATGAATAGGCACTTAGATTTGAGGAAATTAAAATTACCAATAAATATAAAACAAGAGGGACAAGTTCCCTCATAATCTTTCAAATCCAACCAATGAGGTCTTATTATTTTTTATTCACTACAACATAAAATTTTTAAAAGATCCATAATGTCAAATAGTGTAGGAACATGGATAGGTATATACTGGCATAGTCATTTAGTATGGAGATTGTCAGTATCTACCAACTTTTGAGATTTCTAAGCCAACTGACCCAGCAATCACACTTGTATAAATAAAATCTGTACAAAACTGGCAACAAATTTAATGTTCAAACAGCATATACTTGTTACATTGCTGAGTACTCTATACAACGTTCTGAGACATATTATCCAGTTACTATTGCTATAACAAACTCTCCCAAACTTAGTGACTTAGGACAACCACCAAAAGTCAGACAGGGCATGGTGAGACCGCCTGGTCTCTGCTCCAGGAAGCCTGGAAGCTCAACTGGGAGGACTCATCATTCATTGAGTTATTTGTCTGTGGGAACATTCAACTACAGCACCTACATGGAACCTGGGCCTGGGGTTCTTCAGAAAAAATGATGATAGCTTCAGAACATTCCCATATTACATGGTGACTCAGGGCTCCAAAATTAGATATTCCATCAAACAATGGAGAGACTGCACTGCCTCTCCTGATCTACCTTCACAAGACAGTATTGCTTCTGAAAATTTCTACTGTCACGAGCCTGCCCAGATTCAAGGGGAAGGGACACAGACCTTGCCTCTCAATGTCAAAGTCACATGGTAAGACCATGAAAATACACAGGAAATCATCTCAAAAGATACATAGCAAACTGTTAAGAACTGTTAGCTGCAAGGAACATAGTGAGATTATAGTTGTAGGAGATGAATGTCCCTTTACTGTCTCTATAATGAGAAGACACTTCCCAATGAGGCCCCAGCTGAGACATGTAAAGGACAAGAACATGTCCTTTACTGAATGCAAATAAAAGGGGGTATGAGACATGATTTGGTGCCAATCAAACTACCTCAGCCAAATTTCTAAAAAGCATGATCCAATTACTCAAAGGTCAAGACACCATGCAGACAAGTGGAAAACATCCAAATGAATGTCCTGATACTTGAGCTAGGCAATCCATCTGTGGCCAGACTTCTGCTGGTAGAGAAGCTGGGACCCTAACAACTCATGAGCTTCCATGCTTGTTGTTTTGTTTTGTATCACTTTACAGTTTTCTCTCAACTGTAGTAACAGGGGGAAGAAAAAGGATATTCTCTACCTATGACGAGTTTTTTGACCATGTTCTATTCCAGATCTAGATTTAGATTACAGGTGGAGCTACAAGCTAGAATAAAGGAAGCATGGTATCAGGTGGAGGTTTCTTATTGAATTTAAATATTTTCTTTTTTTTAATTTTATTTTATTTTTTAACTTTACAATATTGTATTGGTTTTGCCATATATCAAAATGAATCCGCCACAGGTATACAATTGTTCCCCATCCTGAACCCTCCTCCCTCCTCCCTCCTCCCTCCCCATACCATCCCTCTGGGTTGTCCCAGTGCACCAGCCCCAAGCATCCAGTAATCCAGTATTGTGCATCGAACCTGGACTGGTGACTCATTTCATATATGATATTATACATGTTTCAATGCCATTCTCCCAAATCATCCCACAGTAAAAAATAAATAAATAAATAAATATTTTCAACTGAAATTATTCAAATGTCTTTATGCACACAGACTAACTTTTCAGTAGAAGTTTATTACAAAAGTTAGGATTGATAACATTGTGGTAAATACCAAGACTTACTGTGAAAATGCAGTAAGGAAGACAGTGAGGCAGTAGTTTAAGATGCTCAGACGGTAAAGCGTCTGTCTACAATGCAGGAGACCCGGGTTTGATCCCTCGGTCAGGAAGATCTCCTGGAGAAGGAAATGGCAATCCACTCCAGTACTCTTGCCTGGGAAATCCCATGGACAGAGGAGCCTGGTATGCTACAGTCCATGGGGTCGCAAAGAGTTGGACATGACTGAACGACTTCACTTTCACTTTATGGAACAGAAAGGAGAGCCCAGAGATAGTCCCACATTTATATGGTCATTTGATTTTTGACAGAGGCCAAAGTAATCCAAAAGGGAAAGGAAAGCCTTTTCAATAAAAGGGGGAAAAATATGAGGCGAGGGGAGAAAGAACCCAATCCTTACCTCATAGCATACACAAAAATTTACACTGAGGTGGATAACAGACATAGTAAACATTAAAACTGTAACACTTCCAGTCTAGAAGAAAGTACTGGAGTATATTTCTGTGACTCAAAAGAAAGGAAGAATTCTGTTAAAGAGTACATAGAAAGCAATAACACACAAAAAAGTAGAGAGATTTAAATTTAAAAATCCCTCTTTTAAAAAAATTTATTTATTTTTAATTGAAGGATAACTGCTTTACAATATTGTGTTGGTTTCTGCCATATATCAACATGAATCAGCCATATAAAAATTTCTCTTTTAAAGATATGTTAAGAAAATGAATAGGCTATCCACAGACTAGGGAAAAAAAGCACACACTAGATAAAGAAACAGTGTCCAGGATATTTTTAAGAATAACTCAATAATAAAAGACAAACAAACCCAAACAACCCAGGTAAACAAGAGTCAAGTGATGCTCAGCGTAGAAAAACATCTAGAGACTTGAAGAAAGAGTTAACTCGATACCATTGCCCCTCAACGGTTTACCCAAACTCTGTATACAATGAAAGAGTCATTAAATATTTTTAAAAGGTAACATTAACTGGCATATAGACACACCCATTATAAAGAAAATCTGATACAAAAATAAATATTTTCTTCCACCCATTTATCTCATCCTAATTAACACTTCAGAGGGTATGGGTAATAATAATTCACTTACACACAGGCTGAGCTACTATGTTTTATTTCATAGCCTTTTAAAAAATATAAACCACAAAGTATTTTGAAAAACAGACACGGAATAATCATTTAGCAGCCACAAGAGTACAAAAATAAAGTAACAGAATGAACTGCACAACAGAATCTCTACTGACTATGACAAGGAACACATAATGTTCACTAGGAAAGTCAAGTGACCAGCACCACCACTTTCCCATCATCAGTTATCACTGAAATCACCACAGGACCTATTCCCAGAAAACCATTCTATTCACACAGAAACACATACAAATACATATGTTCAATGTGTAAATGTCAAGTTAACATCTGAATTTAGTTCCAAAATACCATTTTTCCCTTTCCTCTGGGAGACAAGTTCGATGGCAAGGTGGAATAGTAAAGACCATGGAATGTCAAGCATACAACTTATTCAACACCCCCCACCCACATACACACCCAGCAAGGTGTAAAACACAAGAAAGAGAAAGGTTTGTCCACAACACTAGTCACTAGCCACATGTGGCTATTTACATTTAAAGTATTTAAAATTAAATAACATTAAAATTTACTTCCTCAATCACAGTAGCAACATTTCAATTGTTCACTAGCCATGTGGCTAGTGGCTACTGTATCAGACACTGCAAATATGGAACATTTCTGTCATCACAGAAAGTTCTTTTGGACAGCCCTGGATGTGGGAAGTGTTTCTTCTCTCTTTGCTTAGCCAGGATGTAGGCTGTTTATGGAGGCAGCTCCGAGAAGCAATTCTTCCATGATATTCCTAGATGAGGTGGTGGAGACACAGAAGGGAGTAAAGTAGCCTTTCTTTACATAGATTTCCCTCCCCTGTACAAGAAAAGAACGATCCTTTTATGGGGATCAAATACACAACTAGACTACACCAAATTTTTTTTAGGAAAATGAGAGAAAAGATAACGCAGATGTGGAAGCAGCAAGGTAAAACATTCCTCATCTCGTTTCAAGCCTCCAAGAAGCAAGCACATCTTCCGAGAAAGTCCAAGCGTTCCCAGGGTCCTCGTCTAGAGAAGCCTGATGGGGACAGGTGTATCGGCTGAGACAGCAGTCAGTCCTGGTAAGCGTTTCATGAGAAAACCTGGCCTGTCTTCACTCTAGTCACTCTCGGATCACAGCAGTCTGCTTGGCGTGCTGCTGTTGTGAAGGAGCTGCCGTTCTGAACTGTCTCGAGCGTTATGCTTCTTTACCACTGTATTTTGTATTTGGGGCACAGACTACAAGTTGTTCACCCAAGATACACTGTTACCTTCTTCCTTATGAAGAGAACTCAGATTTTTGTTGAAGGTAGTTACATGTCCACCTACAAAAACTACATTTCTCAGGCAACTTTAGAGATAGCAGGGGCCAATGACACCATTTGGCCAATGAGATGTGAGCAAAAGTTGTTGGACTTCTGAGAAAGCTCTTTAAGAAGAGGTAGCCTCACTCTGGCATGCCCTGTTTTCCTCTTGGGCTTCCTCCGTCTTCTTGCTGGGAACCGAAACAACCACCTTGGAACCTAGGGGGAAAGCCATGGGAACCTCAGGGCCACTCTGACCCTGATGTCTGTGAGCTGCTGAAGCAGGCAGTACCAGCAGTAGCTGAGCCCCCAACCTCCATGCTACATGAGAACAAAAAGAAACCCCTATCAAAAAGAAAATTTTCATCTGAAAGTAAAAAATATCTTGCCTGAAGAATATGTGCATATTCAGTAAGTTTAAGTAACTTCACAGAATCATATTAGGAGAGGGCAATGGCAACTCGCTCCAGTACTCTTGCCTGGAGAATCCCATGGACAGGGGAGCCTGGTGGGCTGCAGTCCATGGGGTCGTGAAGAGTTGGACACGACTGGGTGACTTCACTTTCAATTTTCACTTTCATGCATTGGAGAAGGAAATGGCAACCCACTCCAGTGTTCTTGCCTGGAGAATCCCAGGGACAGGGGAGCCTGGTGGGCTGCCGTCTATGGGGTCACACAGAGTCGGACACGACTGAAGCGACTTAGCAGCAGCAGAGTCATATTAATAGAACAAAAGTTTATTTGAACCCACCAAATCCTCAACAGACCAGAGGTGGAGGAAATGAGCAGGTTTATTGTGTAAAATAGCTGCTATTAAGGAAAATAAGAGGATTTTTAGATTGATCCATCAGGAAGTGTTTTTTTTGAGTGCATTATGTTGTGATTACTCTTCTGAACACAGGTCTACCCTTCTGCTTATCCTAATTCTTATATGGTAAGATGCTAACTACTCAATACTTAACCAGATCATTATTTCATATATAACTTTATTTTGTATAGACAAAGTAAAAAATGAAGAATTTATCATTGATTTCCTTAATTCAAACCCCCCCAAAAGAAATATCAATATCAACAACCTACAACTCAATTTTTAATTCTCCCTTGTATGTAACATAGACATCTGACAGCAGTTTCCTAATGGTTTCAGAGTTTTAATTAATTGTGCATTTAGCTTAAATAAGCACAGGTACCTTAGAGGAGTTACAAACATTAAAAACAGAGTACAGTATTCTGGAAGTACTTTCTTCATATTACATCAGTATACCCTTAGTATTCTGCAAGTCCCTATATTAGTAGGTATGGATTAGGGGAAAAAAAAAGCATTTACCACTATCCTAAATGGTTTTACCATTGACAATGTTCAGAATTTTGGCCATTAAAAATGTTTGACTCTATTGCACTTATTTTGAAACTATAGGCAAAATTGGAAACATGAAATGTCAAGCTAAAAATGGGATATTGCATTTTTTTTTTTTACTCACCTAGTTCCAAGTTTCCACCCCTGCAAGTGAACCAAAAACAAATCCTGGCACCTTGTCATTCCCAGAAAAGCCAGTGCATGGCACACTCTGGGAAAACTTTCTCTTATTTTGTGGAATCATACCAGATGGCATCAGTCCTGCGTCTACAGCTGTGCTTAAAACTGAAGTTCAGACACAGGAATCGACTTTATTAGACATTTTAGATTTCAGGTGTGACTGTGATGTCATTCTTAGCCAACTTATAATGTTTATCTTTTCAAGTAGAACTGCAGGTTCATTGCATTTTCAAGTTTGGAAATCAGTGAAACAATCAAGATCATCCTAATAAAATTTGAGTCATTTAAAATAGCTGAAATTTAGAAACAACAATGAAATAAGAACAGTTGAAACAATATTAATATAACAACTGAATTATGGCCAATTTCCTTATGATGTAAGAAAGTCAACTCAGCTTCTAACATTGCTGAAGAATCACTAAAAACCTCTTACTGAAAATAAAATATAGCAATTTTTAATAATTAAGTTATATAATGAGCAGTTATTTTAAATGTTCCTGACTTTTCAAATGTTTTAATGTCTAGCTCATATGTACACGGTCTTCAAAAACAGACTTAGTGTAGTAACTGTCAGGACCAGGGTGTGGTCAGTGGATGGAACAATCAATATCTACAAGCCTATGACCTAAACCATTGTGGATGCTGGAGCACTAGATCAAGAATGTATACAGGTTAGGACTTCCCTGGTGGTCCAGCGACTAAGACTCTGAGCTCCCAATGCAGGGGGCTTGGGTTCAATCCCTGGTCAGGGAACTATACACTGCATGCCACAATTAAGATATGCTGCAACTCACATGACAATAAGGGCACAACCAAGTAAATAAATTTTTTTTTTTAAAAAAAAGAATGTATACAGGTAGGAAAAAATTTGAGTTCAAAAGTAGTTCTAATGTGAGAGATGTCTATGTTGGGTTTTGAAAAACGACTGAATAAATGAATAGAACAAGGCAGTATGAGAATCTTTAATTCCCAGGGTTTAGGGCAGGCTCAAGGCACAGATTGGACAATAGGAGTAAGTATTCATTTTTGCCTGTAGAAATGGGAACTTAGTAACTCATGAATTAGATTCTGAGGAGGTCGTAAAAATGGCACTGGCTACAAAAGAGAAAGACAACCACTCCTTTCGTAGGAAGTTGAGTTAATAGAACCAGCAAAGAGATTGACTTAAAACTGGGATAGCAGCAAACTACTCACCCTGAGTTCTCTAGTCTCCTGTCTAGAAGAGTCAGGGGTGGTTTAAACCTTTGGACACCAGTGGCATTACTAGGAAGAATAAAGGATTATAAAATCAAGTCAAACATGTGGTTAAAATAATTTGCATTCTGATTATTTATAAAGTAGGAAGTGATTGTTTTCATCCTTCTAAACTATTACTACTTATTAACTACTCCCACACTCATACAACTGTATAACTAAATGTCACTGTAGGGGTGTCAACCAATTAGAGAACTACTGTTCAAAGTGCAGTTTAGAATCACTGTAGTTGATTCTGGGATTCAAACTGGGAATTCAAATAAAGTCTTATTACACCTCCCATAAAGAGAGGTTTGTGTGTGTGTATACATACATATATATGAATTCATATATATATATGTATGTATGAATTTACTTATGACATATTTTAAATTCATACATATATATATGAATTCATATATATGTATATGCTGCTGCTGCTAAGTCGATTCAGTCGTGTCCGACTCTATGCGACCCCAGAGACGGCAGCCCACCAGGCTTCCCCGTCCCTGGGATTCTCCAGGCAAGAACACTGGAGTGGGTTGCCATTTCCTTCTCCAATGCATGAAAGTGAAAAGTGAAAGTGAAGTCGCTCAGTCGTTCCCTATTCTTAGCGACCCTATGGACTGCAGCCCACCAGGCTCCTCTGTCCATGGATTTTCCAGGCAAGAGTACTGGAGTGGGGTGCCATTGCCTTCTCCGATATATATGTGAATGTATATATATGAATTTATTTATGACCTTATATTTAAAATAAACTGCTTACTTTATTCACAATAGCACCATTACAGTAAAGTGAAATAGGAAGTTATTTGAATGTAGGAAGTTATTTGAATGTCTCAGACCAAAACTTTCCCCATAAGTACTGAGACTATTTTTCCTTCTACTGAATTATTAAAATAATTGTCTTCCACTTCACTTTCATATTCTCAATTTAGGTTAATACTTAGCATTTTGTTGTTTTTAGCCTTTCTACATGGTCTGTCTTTGTGCCTAAAATTAATAAGTGTTTTCAGTGTTACAGTCATGATATGGATGGCTTATTTTACCCCAAACATGGCTGAACCCAAATCTTCCCTTACTGAAAAGACAAACTATATCTGCATTACATATTTCAACTTCAAGAACCCCTGTTCTATTTTCCAATAAGGCATATTTATCAATCGCAATCATTTCTCACATCCCATTCTAATTTTTATGATCCTCTACCTAGATGCTGTACTAGGTTGGGAATTGGTTTGGCTCCTTGGTTCCTGTAAAAGCTCACTGGCTCTGAGTAGGAGAGAAGGCCTTTATGTCACTGCACCCATTTCCTTCATCTTGAACCCTCACTTTTGTAAGGGCCTGGGTCTTTAGATGTTTACCCAGGGACAAAGCAAAACCAAGGGTGGTCCCTGCTTACCATCGCAGAAGTCGTCTGTCTCTGGTTACTCCCGCCTGGTTACCGGCCCGTAATTCCACCGTCCTCCACACACCAGCCCAGGGCAGCAGCTCCGCTCCAGAACCTGAGATGGCAAAGACTGAGGAAAGAGCACCTGGAAGATGAAGTTATTTCCCGAACTAACATTGCCCGGAGGGTACTTAGGGCACACGGATGAGAAGTTACTTCAGCCCATCAATCTAATCATTCTAATTACCTAGGACAGCCTGGCAGAAATGTCAGCCTCTATCTTCCCCTGTTATCCATCCCTGTTGCCCTACCACGCGTAAATGGCCTCATTTCTTCAGCCCTCCATGGCAACCCCAAGAAATCTCCCAGTGACTCCCACTCTAACGCTCACCCTCCTGCTGATTCTAAACCTACCCGCCACTGCAATCCGCAGGCACCTCCAGGGTCGGAGTCTAGAATAGGAGCAGGGATCGGGAGGAAGGGGAGAAACCTCATAACAAATGGGGCACTCAGTCCTCTCTCCCGCGCACTGCCACTTGAATCCCACATAGGTCTACCACAGCACAGACATTCAAAGCAGTATGTGGAATACTCCGAGTGTGCCTTGTTTTCTCCTGTCTCTTATCCCAAAGGTTAGGTTGACATTCGATTTTGTTTGAAAGTGCCTGGACTGAATCATCTGAATGATTTACTTTTGGATCCCTGGGGTACAAGATAAAAATGCTGTTGGACTGGAAAGAAGAGCTTGCAGGTGCTCAGAGCCATTCCGGCTTCAAAAGCTAACCTTCTCTCTTTTCTGTATTTCTCCCCGCCCCGGAAAAGCTTAGGGTCCCTCCCTAAAAGCACACCACCAGCCCAGACCCCAGGCATCCGTCATCCCTGACATCCCAGCGCGCCGTGAGCCCCTAGCTTCCCGGAGGAGCAGAGAAACTCGCCCATTTGCCAACAGCTCCCATGCCCAAACGGACCTGCCAGCGAGGCAGCCGAGCCTGGCCCTAGAACCCGGGCTGCCGTGCGGCCAGAGAATCGAGGCCGAGCCCCAGCCCGGTGCCCGCACAGTTCCATGCCCTCCCGCCAGTGTCCGCGCGGCGGCCGTCACACCGCTTGCTCGCGGGAGAAGCCCCAAGGGCTCCCGGTGCAGGGAGAGGCGCCCGGGCTGGAGCGCCCCGGCCGTATTGGCCACCGAGTTCTTCAGCTGTTTGATGACCACGAAGAGCAGGAGGAAAAGTAAGAAGAGCAGAAAGAAGAAGAGCGCCAGGTAGAGCAGAAAGTTGAGCTCCCACTCCATGCTGGAGGCGCCGGCGCTCAGTGGCCGTGCGCGCTCCGCGCGGGTTGCCTTTGCCGGCGAGGCGCGCCTTCAGGGTCCCACCTCCAGGCTCCTCCCGCCAGCGCAAGGGCGCCTCGTCTCGGGCCACGGTTCGGAGGTCCACACGCAGCCTCGTCCAGCTCAGAGAAAACGCGCCAAGGAGCCGGTATAACCCTGGCTCCCACCCTCCCAGTAGGCACAACAGCCTCTCTACGCCAAGATCCTCTCCAGAGCTCTTGGGGACATGAGCAGATTTTTCTAGGAGCGAACTTCAGTGGGTGGAGACACAGGGAGAAGAGGTGACGGCTCAGCCTCCCAGCGGGTGTTGGGGATGATGTTTTGCAAATGATTTTAAGATTTCCACTTCCAACATCTAGTGGGGTCTCTATCCTTTCCCCTTCCTAGTAGATTTGTTTCGTTATTTCCCCTTGTTCAGGCTTTTCCAAAGGGCAGGCAAAGCCATGGCCCAGAGACCCAAAAGGGACAATGAAGGCGGGGGTCCAAAGGGCTGTGAGATGACTTAAGGGTGCCTGAGTGAGTGCCAGTTCACGAGCCTTGCTCTTCAGACTTGCAAATGTTCTCAGTATAGAGCGGCACTCATTTAGAAAAGCATTAAAGAGAAAATGCATTTCTAGTTAAACTGTACAAAACCCTCTAAGGTCGAACTGAGAATCCGATTTCTTTGGTGGAAAACAAAAACAACACAAAAAACAATTTACTTAAAATGCTTCCTTAAGCCCCTAACACCTCTCTGTAGTTAAGATTACCCACAGCCCATATGGTACAGCTCTGAAAAAAAAAATCCAGTTTATCTACCACTGTGTAACAAACATAAACATTGGTCATAGCTCACAGTTTCTGTGGGTCAATAATTTGGGAGCACTTTGCTGGGTGATTCTGACTTGGGGTTTCTCATGAGCCTATCGTCAGATGTTAGCCCAAGAGGTAGTCCTCTGAAGGCTTGGTGGTGGCTGGAGAGTCCACTTCCGAGGTGGCTCACTTTCACGCTAGCAAGTGGTGCCGGCTGTCGGGGCTGTCAGTTCCTTAAGTGTGGGCTTCCCCACAGGGCTGCTTGGGTGTTTGCACAGCCCTCTGCTGGCAACCTGCAAAGCATAAGAGCTGAGGGCACTTCCCCCAGGGATTCGAAAGGAGGCAGAAGCTGCAGCGCCATTAACAGTTGGCTTCAGAGGGCATACGCGGTCACTCCTGCAGTACTGACTCAGTCGCACAGGTCAGCCCACTTCTATGTAGGGGTCCGAGGACATGAATACCAGGGGGTAAGGATCATTGGTGGCCAACGTTGGGTGCAGCTATCAAAGCTGCTAACACAATGGGTCATCATTGCCCATTCTATGAGCCTCCAACTTTATTTCATTATTTGTGAAGATACAAGAGAGGCCCCTGAAATGAATTTGGGGAATAAGGGCTGATGTAGAACATCCCAGACTATGTAAGTGGCTCTCCCAGTGAAGGCAGGGGGTTCAAAGAAATAGGATGGCATGGGACAAGCTGTGAACTGGAAATCTCAAAGTCCCAATTCTAGTGTCAGCTCCACATGTCAGGGGTCACTTCAGCTCTCTGACTCTCCATCCCCTTACCTGTTGCATAGCTTGCTTCCCTTTTTCTTGAGTTTGTTGTGAGGATCAAAAATGAGTGGAATGTTGAGTAAGAATGTGGTTTACTAAGTAAATGACAGACACTATTATTAATCGTGAACTTCCTGATGTTCAAGCTGGTTTTAGAAAAGGCAGAGGAACCAGAGATCAAATTGCCAACATCTGCTGGATCATGGAAAAAGCAAGAGAGTTCCAGAAAAACATCTATTTCTGCTTTATTGACTATGCCAAAGCCTTTGACTGCGTGGATCACAATAAACTGGAAAATTCTGAAAGAGATGGGAATACCAGACCACCTGATCTGCCTCTTGAGAAATTTGTATGCAGGTCAGGAAGCAACAGTTAGAACTGGACATGGAACAATAGACTGGTTCCAAATAGGAAAAGGAGTACGTCAAGGCTGTATATTGTCACCCTGCTTATTTAACTTATATGCAGAGTACATCATAAGAAATGCTGGACTGGAAAAAACACAAGCTGGAATCAAGATTGCCGGGAGAAATATCAATAACCTCAGATATGCAGATGACACCACCCTTATGGCAGAAAGTGAAGAGGAACTAAAAGCCTCTTGATGAAAGTGAAAGTGGAGAGTGAAAAAGTTGGCTTAAAGCTCAACATTCAGAAAACGAAGATCATGGCATCTGGTCCCACCACTTCATGGCAAATAGATGGGGAAACAGTGGAAACAGTGTCAGACTTTATTTTTGGGGGCTCCAAAATCACTGCAGATGGTGATAGCAGCCATGAAATTAAAAGACGCTTACTCCTTGGAAGGAAAGTTATGACCAACCTAGACAGCATATTCAAAAGCAGAGACATTACTTTGCCAACAGAGGTCCGTCTAGTCAAGGCTATGGTTTTTCCTGTGGTCATGTATGGATGTGAGAGTTGGACTGTGAAGAAGGCTGAATGCTGAAGAATTGATGCTTTTGAACTGTGGTGTTGGAGAAGACTCTTGAGAGTCCCTTGGCCTGCAAGGAGATCCAACCAGTCCATTCTGATGGAGATCAGCCCTGGGATTTCTTTGGAGGGAATGATGCTGAAGCTGAAACTCCAGTACTTTGGCCACCTCATGTGAAGAGCTGACTCATTGGAAAAGACTCTGATGCTGGGAGGTATTGAGGGCAGGAGGAGAAGGGGAATGACAGAGGATGAGATGTCTGGATGGCATCACTGACTCGATGGACTTGAGTCTGAGTGAACTCCGGGAGTTTGTGATGAACAGGGAGGCCTGGCGTGCTGTGATTCATGGGGTCGCAAAGAGTTGGACATGACTGAGCGACTGAACTGAACTGATTATTATTCTGTTGCTGATAGTCCCCATTGTTATAGACCTCTGTGGAAAATCCCCAGGCCCTAGGCCTCTCCACCAAGCATCTTACTGTGTAAGGAATCTCTCAAATCTCTCGATCTGTTTCTCTCAATAGCATTACTGACCCACTTCATGGGCAATAGAATGCTGGAACTGGCTCAAAGATTTTCTGAAAAATTTTGCAAACCATGTGCTAAAATACAGCTATCATTAAAAATGAAATCGTTTAAGTGCATGCATGAGTGGTCAATCATGTCCTACTCTTTGTGATCCCATGGAGTGTAGCCCGCCAGGCTCCTCTGTCCATGGGATTGTCCAGGCAAGAATACTGGAGAGGATTGCCATTTCCTCCTCCAGGGGATTTTCCCAACCCAGGGATCAAACCCGTGTCTCCTGCACTGGCAGGCAGATTCTTTACCAGTTGAGCCACCTGGTCATTTCCTTATTGTATAAACTTACAGTTAAATAAATTATGTTAACAAAGGTAACAAATACTCAAAACTCATCACTCCCTAATTATTTCGCCACACTTTACTGTCATCCATGCACTGGAGGTGATTCGCATCTGGCCGGGCTATATAGCTGAAATGTTACACAGCAGTACACTACTGTGTATCTCCATCTGCCCTGATGTCATGGGGGTAGCTTGAAATTGGCCACATGAATTGGAGAAGGCAATGGCACCCCATTCCAGTCTTCTTGCCTGGAGAATCCCAGGGACAGGGGAGCCTGGTGGGCTGCCGTCTATGGGGTCGCACAGAGTCAGACACGACTGAAGCGACTTAGCAGCAGAAGGAGCAGCAGGAGCATTTGCCCTGTGGAAATGTACAATTGCTACAAATCAAGGCCAGAGAACCAGTTGTTAAACACTTAGCAGCATATCACTGCTCACAGAGCTACTGAGGAAAATCTGAAGCCTTACATGAGTAAAGCAGATAGTTGTGATTTTTGTTTTGTTTTGCTTTGACTACCCAGAATCCACACACCTCTGCTCTAGGCACCACATATTCCTCCCGGTAGAATTCTCTATTTTATGTACTGTTGGCAAAAGGACAGATCCCAGTGACTGCTCTCCATTGCCACCTCCCACTGTGGAAACCGAGGGGGTCAGATACATCTTCTACCCACTCTTGATACAGTGCAGGGAGGGCAGGAAGAGCCATGCCAGAAACTCACCCATGTATCCCTGTTTCCAGGAGTCTGAAGTTTGGGAGCAGATGGAACAGGACAAAATGTTTGGAGGTCAGATGCATTAAGTGGCAGAGGGGCTCCTAGGCCAGACCAGTTCCCGGAGTGACAGGCGTGGCTCTTGCTGCTGCTTCTGTGGCATCCTTGATTCCTCCTGCCCTTTTTCTAAACTGCCTCTTTCCTATTCTGTGAAGCCCCCACTGGCTTTCCAGTAAATCTATTTATTGCAGAAAACCATTAGTGGTTAATGACAGCTTGCAGGTGAGAATACTGACTGAAAAAGGAGGTGTGACTTACACACTTTGCATATGTTAAGCACTCATAATCAACAAGGTATTTGGTAGAAAAGGCATATGCCACTTGGCACATTGCCATCTGGGTAGCCAAGCTTTGTTAAAGGATGAACATTGAGGCACACAGAGGTTAAGTGACCTGCATTCTCAACCCTTATATTATTTCATGTGCTCTTTCCTTGTCTTTGACTGTTAAATCAATGACTGTTTTTTTCTTTTTGAGTGTCAAACTTGAAAGAAATAAAAAGACACATACCTTCTGCTTACATACATCTTGGCTCCTTCCTTTGAAATCTTGAAGGTTGAAGTTTCAAATGAACCAGTGTTTCCCTACAGAATGCCGAGGAAAGAGGCCAAGAAATGAGGATTTTATGTCACCAAACTCCAATCCACTTCAGCCTTCCTAACCATAACTATTTAGATTATCCATTTATCTCAGAAGCTTAAATGAATTTATAAATATTGACTAATAAATCCTCATATTCACTCTCAATAAAATTTGTATTTAAAATAATATTGCTGCCACAAAAATAACATATTACATTTATTAGATGCTTCCAATGTTTTTTAGCCTCTGGTCATATTTATATATCTCATAAGGTCTGAATTTCAGTTCACATTATTACAAATGACTCCATAGGAATAAGACACCATCTTTCTCCGCCTAAATATGCATTCAGTAGAAATCCTTACAAAGCAAATCCATGAATTTTAAAAGCCAGAAAGGACACTCGCTGTAGCTAAGAGCCTGGCCAGTTCCATCATTTAAAGAGAAAGCCCTGGTGCACACACTGGTAAGGTGGAATAGCACTGCCCACAGAGGGGACCCTGCATATACTTTAATAACACAGCAAGCCTCATCCACCACTCAGAGGCACACTTCCAACTCCTCCATCCCCTCTTCATGAGTCTCAAAACAACTGCTCCAAGTCCCTGCCTGTGGACATCCTTGGTGTGTAGCAGGATGGGGCTCTCCATCCCTTTGCCTCCTTTGTTCTTCCTTACCCTTACCTCCAAAAGCAAGGGGGGTCTTCTATCATAAGGAGCACCAAAGGTGTTTATGAGAAGTGATTAACAGTAACAGAAGAGGTTGCCTTGTAACTGTGTGTCTCTAAAGAGCCTGGAGCCCTAAGAAGACACTCAGAAAGGGCTGTAAAAATCTGTCAAGATCCCAGGACGGGACCTACCTACTGGGGGTATCTGCTAGATAGAAGCAACTTCCTTAATACAAAGGCAGGATAAGAGTAGGAGACTGGAGAAAAAGAGATTTGCAGGTAGCTTCACAAGGCTGACTCAATTTGGCCTGAAATAAATCCAAAGGAAATGAAAAAAAGATTTTGTACCATGGCCTCAAAATGTAGTATTGATCATGATTAGTAACACTGGGTCAAGTAACAGATACTGTGGACCATACAAATTGGGTCATTGGTTTCTGCTTAGATGGAATGTCTTTTAAAGTGCCCGTGTGTGTGCTGGGAATGAGGTCCATGCTCTAGGGAAGTTTCCAGGCCCTAAGCAGCTCTGTCCTAGCTAGTCAGGGCCTGAATCCGTCCTAGTGATCCTGGCAACTCTGAATGGCTCCAAACTATCCATGTTCCTTTGATGCCTCGTCTCCCTTGCTCCTGCCTCATGTACAGATATAATACCATATTCATTTGGGCCTCCCTGAAATTGCCTTTTACATATTTATCATCCCTAAAACCCTCAGAATCAGAATTAGAAAATCTATGAGAATGTTTACTACTGTAGGAGAGAAAAGTGAGTTGTTCTATCATGGCGAGTCATCTAAAGTTAATCAACAGTTGCTGTAACATTCCAACACCCTCACCTCTTCCCCCATTCCACCCCAAAAAGAATGAGCTGGGCTGTTATGCAATGCTGACAAAATGAGCTATAAGGAAATAAATAAAATGTGCATGACAGGCTGCTTAAATCTGATATAAACATTCAGAAATTTCAGTGAGTCGGAAGGAGGGGAGGAAGGAAGGGTAGAAGGGAAGGAAGGAAATCTATGGGAGAAATTTATTTGAGGGGGATGTAGGAGATCATCTATGTGGTAGACCATGAATCCAGGATTCACCACTAAGAATAATTCTATGGAAATAATGACAACAGCAACTCTAGATCCCGTCCTTTGCTTCAAATGTCTTAAAACACAAAGGAAGATACCCATGTCTGTCCAATATTAAAAAAGAAAAATATTAAGTGACAGATGTGGTAACATCCAAATGCTATTTCTTTAATTTAGACTCTTTCCAGCAAGTTAACAGGAACATTGGAGAAAGTTGATGTAACTGTGGCTGACCCTAGACTTGATCATTACCATGCCATGTGGCAAAATGAAACACCTGAGCATTAGAGAAAGCAACATGTCCTTTGTTAAGCACAACTTTAATAATGACAGTGGTAAAACTGTCACCACTAATGGAAAGTCTGCAAGCTTCTATGTGAGCTGATAATGATCATAGCTGTGGGCTTGCAGAATAATGTACATACATGAGGCTAAAACTGGATTGCCCCAAGGGAAAAAAGAATTAGGAAAAAGTAGAATTTGTTGTCATGCATACTCCCTTAGTGAAATGCCACCTTGTGAGCTCTGACGACCCAATAAGTAGGGCCTGCATTCCCAGGCCTGGGGATCCAAGCTGTCCTCCAGGCACACAGACACAGGTGTGCAGACTGGCAGTGACAGACTTGGGTCCCAGTCCAGTATGCTTGTCCCTGTACTATACACTGTGCAGTGTTTCCAGCCTGATGGGCTTGGACACGTAGCCTGGCTTCGTTTCTTGCTAACTGGGTGACCTTGGACATCCCTGGTTGCCTACCAAGCACCTCATATCTCTTTCTTATCAAAAGAATCCTGCTGTTTTTCAAAGTGGAACTACACCTTCAGCTCTTCTGGGTCTCTAGCTCACTGACTGTGGACCTTCTCAGCCTCCATAATGACATGAGCCAATTCATTATAATAAACCATATCTATCTGTCTCTATCTCACTAGGTATCCTATTTTCTGCTGTTTCTCCGGAGATCTTTGACTAATACATATATCATTCTATGTGTTTACCACCCATATAAATATGCTTTATTCTGAGTAAAACAACAGCTTTACCACATGATCTAAAGTATTTAAATAATCTACTTTGACTGCAGGTTATAGGAAGGCATGTAAATATCCTTCCTAAAGAACTGTTTCCTGAGGAGTTGAATATTCTTAATGCAGAAAATCACACTGCTATTTAGTATATGTGAAAAATAATTCTCCTCGGGGTTTTCTGTATTTAGAGAGGCCAATTCCACAGTGGCTAAGGTATAGCCTGGTATTATTGCCTCTGTGATATGTCATATTAGAAGGCCTGCTATCATAAATGCTGGTTGGAATCTACAACAGAAACTCTTGGTGAGAGACTAAGGCCTTCACTAGGAAATATACCTGGATATTCCTTTTGTAATCATCATCATAAACCAGGCAACAAATGACTGCTTACCCAAGCTTCCCTCTGGCTTTTGCATCATCTGTGAATCAGTCCGAGGATTGGGTGGCTAACCTCCTCTGCCACCCACCCATAGAAACTGTTACTTCAGACAGGACACTGCTGGCTTGGGACAGGCAAAGCCTCTGTATCACTTCACTCACTTTCTTTTAACTTAAGGAACTGAGTGCCTAAACACCAAGAGGATGAACATCCTGGAGACAGCAACCTTTAAGGCACATTTTCAAGAATGTAAATGTTATAGATGATAACTTCAGCAATATAGAGATCATCCCATCGTTTCCTATGACCTGTGAGACACTGTAAAAAGAGAAAGCTCAGGATGTGTGTGAAACTGGTGGCACTAGACTACTGATACCATCATGAGGTTTTCTTTTGCTGCTGCGGATACTGTTGCTTGAACTAAGTGATGTGATTACCGTGATTACTCAATAATGAAAACGAAGCTCTGTGACATCTGGAAAAAATATATACTCCTTGTTGGCTGTTGCACACCTGGTTCTTCCGTGTGGCCTTCCTAATCATGGTCTCTTCATGTGGTGTATGGCTGAGCAGGCGGGCTCTGACTGTCACTTGACACCACCAAGAATTGCGCTTCCCCACCCACCCTCTTCTCACCTATGAGAAGTGAAGAACACACAACTCATTATACAAAACTCAGCACCTGCTACCAATATATTTTTTGGTTCTTCATGTTTTCTTCTATTTTGTATATTTCTTCAGATGAAAAAGTCTGGTCCTAGAAGAAAACAGCCATTTATCAGCTTTGTCATTTTTGCTGATGCCTTAGCTATACTTGGCCAGTATGATTTTCCTCCTCCTTTTCCACATTTCTTCAACTTTTCTGTTGTTGTGGAAAGAACACTGGTGGGAAACAAAAGGCCTGGCTAACCATCCCATGCTTGCAGAGCCATGTAACACTGGGCATGTCTTTAACTTCTCTATGCTTCTGCTTCCTAAATTAGGGGACTTGAACATAACGATAGCCATGTCCCTTCTGGTTCCAAAATTCAAATGACTTATCATTTTTACTGCCCAAACCAGGGGTGGTGGAAGAGTGAAATTATCAAAGTGAATTGCTCCCAGTTGCCATGATGATGGGGTAGGCTTGGAACCCAGAGTGCCTTCCGTCAGGAAAGCAATTTGCTCTGGGAAGGGCCTCTGACACATTAACAGGAGACGTTAGTGAACCACTACTCATTGCTCAACTCCCACCATGACATTTTTCCTTTTAACTTTAAGGAAGCAGAGCTTTTCACATGTAACCAACAGGTCAGTGGCTCCCCAAAGCAGTCACTTTTTTCACTATGTGCAGGACTCAGCACAGCAGGGGTTCCCTCTAAAGGGAAATCATGCTACAAAGCATCACTGAACAACAGAAACCTACTGAAGGAAGAATTTAGACTGCGGAGCCAACAGACATGCACTGGACATTTCTGTTGCTCCCAGAGGCCCTGGTGGACTGCTGGACAACTCAGGAGTGCACCTTTCAACCCTTGTCTTTCCCAGAGTCATTATTTTCCCTACTTGCTTTCTTTGTTAAGCAGGAAACCTGAGCACCAATCTGAGCTAGCTTCTAACTGTAAGTTTATCAAATTCTCTTTTAAATAAAGTTCCTGCCCACAGGAATTCTCCAATCAGCTGCCAAGAAGATATTTTTTTTCCAAGAGTATTACATGTAACTCTCCTCTCTGATCAAGCCCAAATAATTTCCAAATAAGAAAGTATGTGTGAGAAAGATTATTATATTAAGACGACCTCCCAGGTAAGATGCTGAGGATAGGACTTCACGTCAATGCAATTGCAGGCACTGTGTCTCTTCTCTTTCAGATTAGAATGAGTAAAATTCCATTGTACAGGCTTAAAAATGAAGCTTTCTAAATACCCAGCACCCTAAAGAAAAAGGCTTTATTAGTTTTTATCTAATTTTGAACCAAAATAGATCTCATCTTAAAGATTATTCAATAATAAAGAGTATTGAGTGTTTTTGTTATTAAGCAGTTGACAGTCCATTATTATATTAATACATTGTCTTTAACATTACAATAATCATTTAATGACAGTATTATAAAGCTAGTGTATTTGGGGTGCTATTTGGTATTCATGCTTTTCCAGTGAGGTTTACCCTACCAAGGAAATAATGGGACAACATTTGCACTTCACTTCAACACAAGCAGAATATTAAATTAAAGGACAATAGTTTGCTCATCAAACTATTGATAATCATGTTTGTTAAACAGTTCATGATTAATGGCAGTGTGTTTCTAAAACAAGTTTACATACTGTGATTTTTTAAAAATAAATACCATGAAATTAAATTGTGAAATAAACCTTGCAAAGATGTCAAAATTATCCTCGCCAGTTACTGACATACATAAGGGATAAAATAACTCTCTTTTTAATGTAAAACACTCTTTTTCCAAAGCTTTCCTAAAGGAAAGTAAATGTACAAATTGTTTAAACTTACTGCTGTAGATACAACTTGGTCAAAATTTAATACTAATCTATGTATCTAGCGTGTTTTAAAAGCACATAGAATTAAGCATTGCTTCATAATCGAGTATGGTGATTAAACGCCTGGGTTCTAGAGCCAGGCTGTTTGAATTAATAAGTCTTGGCTTCCCTGACCAGCATGTGACTTCAACTCTGTGACTTAGTTGCCTCGTCTGTAAAATGGAGGAGGAAATGATACTCTCATCTTTGGGTTGTGGACTAATACGTATTAAGAGCTTAAAGTGAAGTCGCTCAGTCGTGTTCAACTGTTTGCGACCCCATGGACACCAGGCTCCTCCGTCCATGGGATTTTCCAGGCAAGAGTACTGGAGGGGGTTGCCATTTCCTTCTCCAGGGGATCTTCCCAACCTAGGGATCGAACCCAGGTCTCCCACACTGTAGACAGACGCTTTACCATCTGAGCCACCAGGCAAGATTCATTAAGAGCTTAGAACACTGCCCAAAAATTGGTAAGTGCCCATAAAAATTAACTATTATTCTCATTACTATTTCACATATCAGGATGGTAATACAGCAGCGACAGTGCTGATCTGTGAAGACATAAACTGCTATGTGATTCACTGTCTACCTCACTAATCACATCTGGCAGTGTCTCCAGGTCATGTTTTGCTATTACATTTATAGCTTTTTCTCCTGATGTTTATAAACTGTTAATACATCCAGAATTTAATTTTTGGTGAAGTGCAAGGTAGAGATCCACCCATATTTTTTCCATATGACTACGTTGTTTTCCCAAAACCATTTGTTCAATGAATACCTCATTTTTTTTTTCATACTACTTTTCTGTGTCTATTCATCTCCCATAATCTTAAACCAAATCTTCAAACTAGGTTTCAGTTACGCTTGAGGATACTCAATGGCACATAAGCATGGATGGTTTTGGTGGTCATATACAGATCTTCAACTTCCACTTCCACTTTCCCAAAATCATTTGCCTAGGAAGACGCCAGTCACCAAGGATCTTTCTCTTTCTCTCTTTTAAGAAGTAGACTGTTTTTAAGAGCAGTTTCGAATACAAAGTAAAACTGACTAGAAAGTAGAGTCCCATGCACCCTTGGCCACAACACATGCACAGCATGCCCCACCATCAGTACCCTCTACCAGAGTGCTACCTTTGTTACAAGTGCTTAATATGCAGGGACACATTATCACCCATGGTCCATAGTTTACACTAAAGTTCACTCTTAACATTGGACATTCAACACAGTTGCAGTGTAGTCGCTCAGTCGTGTCTGACTCTCCGTGACCCCATGAACCACAGCACACCTGGCCTCCCTGTCCATCATTAACTCCCAGAATTTACCCAAACTCATGTCCACTGAGTCAGTGATGCCATCCAACCATCTCATCCTCTGTCATCCCCTTCTCCTCCTGCCTTCAATCTTTACCAACATCAGTGTCTTTTCAAATGAGTCAGCTCTTCACATCAGGTAGCCAAAATATTGGAGTTTCAGCTTCAACATAAGTCCTTCCAATGAACACCCAGGACTGATCTCCTTTAGGATGGACTGGTTGGATCTCCTTGCAGTCCAAGGGACTCTCAAGAGTCTTCTCCAACACCACAGTTCAAAAGCATCAATTCTTCGGCACTCAGCTTTCTTCATAGTTCAACTCTCACATTCATACATGACTACTGGAAAAACCATAGCCTTGACTTGATGGACCTTTGTTGACAAAGTAATGTCTCTGCTTTTTAATATGCTGTCTAGGTTGGTCATAACTTTCCTTCCAAGGAGTAAGAGTCTTTTAATTTCATGGCTGCAGTCACCATCTGCAGTGATTTTGGAGCCCTGAAAAAATCAAGTCTGACACTGTTTCCACTGTTTCTCCATCTATTTGCCATGAAGTAATGGGACCAGATGCCATAATCTTAGTTTTCTGAATGCTGAGCTTTAAGCCAACTTTTTCACTCTCCTCTTTCACTTTCATCAAGAGGCTCTTTAGTTCTTCTTCACTTTCTGCCATAAGGGTGGTGTCATCTGCATATCTGAGGTTATTGATATTTCTCCCGGCAATCTTGATTCCAGCTTGTGCTTCTTCCAGTGCAGCGTTTCTCATGATGTACTCTGCATATAAGTTAAATAAGCAGGGTGACAATATACAGCCTTGACGTACTCCTTTTCCTATTTGGAACCAGTCTGTTGTTCCTTGTCCAGTTCTAACTGTTGCTTCCTAACCTGCATACAGGTCATTCAGTGGATTTTGACAAAAATAATGACATGTATTCACCATGATACTATCATACAGAATAGTTTCACTGCCCTAAAAATCCTATGTGTTCTGCCTGTTTATTCCTCTCTCTCCCACCTTTTCCCTGGCAATTACTAATCTTTTTAGTCTTTACAGTTTTGTGTTCTCCAGAATGTCATAGTTGGAAACATACAGCATGTAGCTTTTTAAGATCGCTTTCTTTCACCTGTCAATGTCAAGAGTCTTTTCTCATACTCCTCTTTCCAAATTTCTTCCTATTTCAACAAGAAAGTCATATATCCTACCTAGTCCTAATCTTAATACTGTACTTTGCCAAATGAATAATCCTTGAAACAACTCCTTTAATGAAGACATGATAACACATTCTCCCCTGTACATCTCATTAAGAAATACATTTCCAGTAAATTTTACTATTTAGGTGACAAGGAACATACCCTTTGTTTGCTGAAAGGCTTCAGTGGCTCTATCTCCCCGCCCCATTAGACAGCCTAGCAATGATTCAGCTAAAAATATTGGGAGGTAGCTTCTAGCTGAGGTCAGCATAACTAAGCTCCAACTACTTCTCTTTTCTAAGAAAGTCATCTCACCTCTAGGAAGCCCCTGTGTTACAGTTAAACAAATGCTTTCTGTCCATTCTCAGTGCCATAATTTTACATACGTGGGGTCCTAGGTCTAAATGCCTCTAATGGCAAGATGAGAGATGGAGAAATCCTGTGTGCTCTTCTGCTGTGACTTATATGTAAGACTTGCCATTAAGCCTTGCTGCATACCTCCTGTGTGTGTTGTTTGGGGATATTAGTGCCAACTAAAAGTCATCAAATAATTGTTTATCAGAATTCATAATTTATGATGTTCTAATCAAATGTGTATTACTATGTTTATCATAGAATACATATATGAGGTGAAAGCAGCATGGTATGAATGCCAATAAAGCAAATTCAATAGAAAAGCCTATTCAGTTCAGTTCAGGCACTCAGTTGTGTCCAACTCTTTGCGACCCCATGGACCACAGCACACCAGGCTTCCCTGTCCATCAACAACTCCCAGAGCCTGCTCAAACTCATCTTTGTCAAGTCAGTGATGCCATCCAACCATCTCATCCTCTGTCGTCCCCTTCTCCTCCTGCCTTCAATTTTGCCCAGCATCAGGGTCTTTTCCAGTGACTCAGTTCTTTGCATCAGGTGGCCAAAGTATTGGAGTTTCATCTTCAGCATCAGTCCTTCCAATAAATACTCAGGAATGATTACCTTTAGCATTGGCTGCTTTGATATCCTTTCAGACCAAGGGGCTCTCAAGAGTCTTCTCCAACTCCACAGTTCAAAAGCATCAATTCTTTGGTGCTCCGCTTTCTTTATAGTCCAACTCTCACACCCATACATGACTACTGGAAAAACCATAGCTTTGACGAGACAGACCTTTGTTGGCAAAGTAGTACTTTGCTTTACAGAATTTTGTTGTTTTGTGTCAAACACCAACATGAATCAGCCATAGGTATACATATATCCCTCACCTTTTGAACCTCCCTCCCACCTACCACCCCACTCCACCCCTCTAGGTTGATACAGAGCCCCTGTTTGAGTCTTCTGAGACAGATAGCAAATTCCTGTTGGCTATCTATATTACACATGGTAATGTAAGTTTCTATGTCACTCTCTCCACACATCTCACCCTCTCCTCCCCTCTCCCCATGTCCATAAGTCTATTCTCTATGCCTGTTTCTCCATTGCTGCCCTGCAAATAAGTTCTTCAGTACCATTTTTCTAGATTCCATATATATACATTAGAATATGATATTTCTCTTTCTCTTTCTGACTTACTTCACTCTGTATAATAGGCTCTAGGTTCATCCACCTCATTAGAACTAACTCAAATGTATTCCTTTTTATGGCTGAGTAATATTCCATTGTATATATGTACCACAATTTCTTTATCCATTCATCTGTTGATGGACATCTAGGTTGTTTCCATGTTCTAGCTATTGTAAATAGTGTGGAAATGAACAATGGGATACATGTGTCTTTTTCCATTTTGGTTTCCTCAGGGTATACGCTTAGGAATGGGATTGCTGGGTCATATGATGTGGTTTTATTCCTAGTTTTTTAAGGAATCTCCATACCATCTTCTATAGTGGCTGTAAATGTATATTTACATTCCCACCAACAGTGCAAGAGTGTTCCCTTTTCTCCAAACTCTCTCCAGCATTTATTGTTTGTAGATGTTTTTGATGGTGGCAATTCTGACTGGTGTGAGGTGATATCTCGTAGTTTTGATTTGTATTTTTCTAATAATAAGCAATGTTGAGCATCTTTTCATGTGTTTGTTAACCATCTGTATGTCTTCTTTGGAGAAATGCCTGTTTAGGTCTTTTCCCCACTTTTTGATTGGGTTGTTTTTCTGATATTGAGTTGTATGAGCTGCTTATATATTTTGGAAATTAATCCTTTGTCAGTTGCTTCATTTGCTATTATTTTCTCCCATTCTGAGGGTTGTCTTTTCACCTTGCTTATAGTTTCCTTTGCTGTGAGAAGGAAACTTAAGCTTCCTTAGGTTAAGCTTAATCAGATCCCACCTGTTTACTTTTGTTTTTATTTCCATTACTCTAGGAGGTAGGTCATAGAGGATCTTGTTTTGATTTATGTCATTGAGTGTTCTGCCTATATTTTCCTCTAAGAGTTTTATAGTTTCTGATCTTACATTTAGGTCTTTAATCCATTTTGAGTTTATCTTTATGTATGGTGTTAGGAAGTGTTCTAATTTCATTCTTTTACATGTAGCTGTTCAGTTTTCCCAGCACCATTTATTGAAGAGGCTGTCTTTGCCCCATTGTATATTCTTGCCTCCTTTGTCAAAAATAAGGTACCCATAGGTGCATGGGTTTATTTCTGGGCTTTCTGTCTTGTTCCATTGGTATATATTTCTGTTTTTGTGCCAGTACCACACTGACTTGATGACTGTAGCATTGCAGTATAATCTGAAGTCAGGATGTTTGATTCCTCCAGCTCCATTCTTCTTTCTCAAGATTGCTTTGGCTATTCAGGGTCTTTTGTGTTTCCATATGAACTGTGACATTTTTTGTTCTACTTCTGTGAAAAATGACACTGATAATTTGATATGGACCACACTGAATCTGTAGATTGCATTTGGTAGTACAGTCATTTTCATAATATTGTTTCTTGCTATCCAGGAACATGGAATATCTCTCCATCTGTTTATGTCAACTTTGATTTTTTTCACCAGTGTCATAATTTTCTGTGTACAGTTCTTTTGTCTCCTTAGGTAAGTTTATTCCTAGATATTTTATTCTTTTTGTTGCAATGGTGAATGGGATTGATTCCTTAATTTCTCTTTCTGCTTTTTCATTGTTAGTACATATAAATACAAGTGATTTCTGTGTATTGATTTTGTATCCTGTGACTTTGTTAAATTCACTGATTAGCTCTAGTAATGTTCTGATACTATCTTTAGGGTTTTCTATGTACAGTATCATGCCATCTGCAAACAGTGAGAGCTTTACTTCTTATTCTCCAATCTAGATTCCTTTTATTTCTTTTTCTTCTCTGATTGCTATAGCTAGGACTTCCAGAACTAAGTTGAATAATAGTGGTGAGAGTGGACACCCTTGGCTTGTTCCTAATCTTAGGGGCGATGCTTTCAGTTTTTTTTTTTTAATACTCAGTTTTCTTTCTTTTTTAAAATTAATTTATTTTAGTTGGAGGCTAATTACTTTACAATATTGTAGTGGTTTTTGCCATACATTGATACAAATCAGCCATGGGTTTACATGTGTTCCCCATCCTTAACCCCCTCCCACCTCTCTCCCCATCCCATCCCTTTGGGTCATCCCAGTGCACTAGCCCTGAGCACCCTTTCTCATGCGTCAAACCTGCACTGGTGATCTGTTTCACATATGACAATATACATGTTTCAATGCTACTCTCTCAGATCATCCCACCCTTGCCTTCTCCCATAGAGTCCAAAAGACTGTTCTATACATCTGTGTCTCTTTTTCTGTCTCGCATATAGGGTCATTGTTACCCTCTTTGATGCTTTCAGTTTTTCACTATTGAGAATAATGTTTGCTGTAGGCTTATCATATATGGCCTTTACTACATTGAGGTAGGTTCCTTCTATGCCCATTTTTTGAAGAGCTTTAATCATAAATGGGTGCTGAATTTTGTCAAAGGCTTTTTCTGCATCTATTGAGATGACTATATGGTTATTATTTTTCAATTTGTTAATATGGTGTATCACATTAATTGATTCACATATATTGAAGAATCCTTGCATTCCTGGAATAAACCCAACTTGATTATGGTGTATGAGCTTTTCGATGTGTTGCTGAATTCTGTTTGCTAAAAATTTTTTGAGGATTTTTGCATGTATCTTCATCAGTGATACTGGCCTGTAGTTTTCTTTTTGTGTGTTGTCTTTGTCTGGTTTTGGTATCAGGGTGATGGCAGCCTTGTAGAATGAGTTTTGAAGTGTTCCTTCCTCTGCAATTTTTTTTGAAAGAGTTTTAGAAGGATAGGCATTAGCTCTTCTCTAAATGTTTGACAGAATTCTCCTGTGAAGCCATATGGCCCTGGCCTTTTGTTTTTTGGGGAAATTTTTGATCACAGCATCAATTTCAGTGCTTTGTAAGTGGGTTGTTCAAATTTCTATTACTTCCTGGTTCAGTCTTGAAAGATTGAACTTTTCTAAGAATCTGTCCATTTATTCCAGGTTATCCACTTTTATTGCCATATAGTTGTTTCATAATAGTCTCATAGTCCTTTGTATTTCTGCATTGTCTGTTGTAACCTCTCCTTTTTCATTTTAATTTTGTTGGTTTGATTCTTTTCCCTTTTTCTTGATGAGTTTGGCTAAAGGTTTGTCCATTTTGTTTATCTTCTCCAAAAATCAGCTTTTAGTTTTATTAATCTTTACTATTGTTTCTATCATTTCTTTTACAGTTATTTCTGCTCAGATCTTTATGATTTCTTTCCTTATACTAATTTTGGGGTGTTTTGTTCTTCTTTTTCCAGTTGTTTTAAGTGTAAAGTTAGCTTGTCAAATCGATGTTTTTCTTGTTTTTTGATGCAGGATTGTATTGCTATAAACTTCCCTCTTAGAACTGCTTTTCCCGCATCCCATAGGCATTGAGTTGTCATGTTTTCATTGTTATTTGTTTCTATAAATTTTTTTTATTTACCTTTTGATTTCTTCAGTAACCTGTTGGTTATTTGGAAATGTATTGCTTAATCTCCATGTGCTTGTGTTTCTTAAAGCTTTTTTTTTCTTGTAATTGATATCTACTTTCATAGTGTTGTGGTCAGAGAAGATTCTTGATACAATTTCAATTTTCTTAAATTTACTGATTTGATTTGTGACCCAAGATGTATTCTATCCTGGAGAATGTTTCATGTGCACTTGATAAGAAGGTGTATTCTTCTTCATTTGGATGGAATGTCCTGAAGATATCAATGAGATCCATCTCATTTAATGTATTATTTAAGACCTGTGTTTCCTTATTGTCTGTTCTGATGATCTGTCCATTGGTGTGAGTGGGGTGTTAAAGTCTCCTCCTATTATTGTGGTACTGTCAGTTTCTCCTTTTTTGTCTGTTAGTGTTTGTCTTATGTACTGAGGTGCTCATATTTGGGTGCATAGATACTTATAATTGTTATGTCTTCCTCTTGGACTGATCCCTTGATCATTATGTAGTGTCCTTTCTTATGTCTTGTAATATTCTATATTTTAAGGTCATTTTGTCTGATATGAGGATTGCTACTCCAGCTTTCTTTTGCTTCCCATTTGCATGGAATATATTTTTCCATCCTCTCACTTTCAGTCTATATGTGTCTTTAGGTCTGAAGTGCATTTCTTGTTTTTATATCCATTCAGCCAGTTTGTGTCTTTTGGTTGGAGCCTTTAATCCATTTACATTTAAAGTAATTATTGATATATATGTTCCTATTGCCATTTTCTTAACTGCTTGGGGTTTGATTTTGAAGATCTTTTTCTACTCTTATATTTCTTGACTATGTAAGTCCCTTTAACATTTGTTGTAAAGCTGGTGGAACTGAATGGTGGTGGTACTGAATTCTCTTAACTTTTGCTTGTCTGAAAAGCTTTTGGTTTCTCCATTAATTTTGAAAGAGACCCTTGCTGGGTACAGTAATCTTGGTTGTTTATTTTTCACTTTCAATACTTTAAATATATCCTGTCATCTCCTTCTGGCCTGCAGGGTTTCCGGCTGAAAGATCAGCTGTTAAACGTATGGGGTTTCCCTTGTATGTTACTTATTGCTTCTCCCTTGCTGCTTGTAATATTCTTTCTTTGTGTCTAATCTTTGTTAGTTTGACTAGTATGTCTTGGTGTGTTTGTCTGTGTGTGTTTCTCCTTGGGTTTATCCTGTATGGGACTCTTTATTCCTCTTGGATTTGATTGACTATTTTCTTTTCCATGTTGGGGAAATTTTCAACTATCATCTCTTCAAAACCTTTCTTGTATCCTTTCTTTTTCTCTTCTTCTGGGACCCCTATAGTTTGAATGTTGGTGCATTTGATATTGTCCCAGAGGTCTCTGAGACTATCCTCAGTTCTTTTCATTCTATTTCCTTTTTCTGTTCTTCAGACTTTATTTCCACCATTTTATTTTCCAGCGCACTGAATCATTCTTCTGCTTCAGATATTCTGCTATTGAGTCCTTCTAGAGTATTTTTAATTTCAGTAATTGTGCTGTTTGTCTGTATATGCTTTATTCTTTAATTCTTGTAGGTCTTTATTAAATTATTCTTGCATTTTCTCCATTCTGTTTTCAAGGTTTTTGATCATCCTTACTATCACTATTCTGAATTCTTTTGCAGGTAGTTTCCCTATTTCCTCTTCATTTACTTGGACTTCTGTGCTTCTAGTTTGTTCCTTCATCTGTGTAGTATTTATCTGCCTTTTCATTATTTTTTTAAACTTATTGTGTTTGAGGTCTCCTTTTCCCAGGCTTCAAGGTTGAATTCTTTCTTCTTTTGATTTCTGTCCTCTGAAGGTTGGTCCAGTGGTTTGTGTAAACTACTTATACGGTGAGATTTGTGCTGAGTTTTTGTTGTTGTTGTTTTTCCTCTGATGGGCAAGGCTAAGTGATGTGGTAATCCTGTCTGTTGATGATTGGGTTTGTATTTTTGTTTTGTTTGTTATTTAGATGAGGCGTCCTGCACAGGCTGCTACTGATGGTTGGGTGATGCCAGGTCTTGTATTCAAGTGGTTTTCTTTGTGTGAGTCCTCACTATCTGAAACTTCCTAGGGTTAGTTCTCTGGTAGTCTAGGGTCTTGGAGTTAGTGATCCCACTCCAAAGGCTCAGGAATTGATCTCTCCCTAGGATGCCCTCCAACACTGTGCTGGTCTCTGAAACTGCTGTGGGGTGAGCTCAGTTCTAAACTGGTCCTGCTCCTGTGTGTTCTTGCTTCCAGTGTCCACAGCTATCAGAACTAGTACATTTTCTTTTGTAGGAGCTGTCAATGTCCTTTCATATATTCCATAGACATAGAGCCTGCCTAGTTGATCATGTGGATATAATCTGCAGCTTGTGCAACTGGTGGGAAGGTTTTGGGTCTTCCTTAGCCACACTGCCCCTGGCTTTCAATTGTGGTTTTATTTCCATCTCGTGGGTCATCCCACATACTTGGGTTTGCTCCTGAGGCTCCCTGGAGGGCTTCAGTCTGCCCAAGTGAGGGTGAGGTATGGAGCTGGTGTGGCTTCTTGGGTCACAGGGGTTCTGGCAGCCACCAGATACTCAGGGGAGTTGGCAGCTAGGACAGTAGGAAATATAGTGCTCTAGAAGGGTATGGCAACCCATTGGTCAATACCTTCCAGTATTCTTGCCTGGAGAAGCCCCCTGACAGAGAGGACTGGCAAGCCAGTCCAGAGGGTCACAAAGAATTGGAGACAACAGAAGTGACCCTGAGTGCATAGAAGCAAGATTTTTTTTTTTTTGCCTGTGGCAGCCCTGCCCCAGTGAGGATTCAGGGTGAAGGTGGCACCTGCTTCTGTCTCTGCTTTTTATTATGCTGTCTAGGTCGGTCATAGCTTTTCTTCTAAGGAGCAAGTGTCTTTTAATTTCATGGCTGCAGTCACCATCTGCGGTGATTTTAGAGCCTAAGAAAATAAAGTCTCCCACTGTTTCCATTGTTTCCCCATCTCTTTCCCATTAAGTGATGGGACCAGATGCCATGATCTTAGTTTTCTGAATGTTGAGTTTTAAGCCAACTTTTTCATTCTCCACTTTCACTTTCATCAAGAGGTTCTTGAGTTCCTCCTCAGTTTCTGCCATAAGGGTGGTGTCATCTGCATATCTGAGGTTACTGATATTTCTCCTGGCAATCTTGATCCCAGCTTGTGCTTCATCCAGCCCAGCGTTTCTCATGATGTACTCTGCATATAAGTTAAATAAGCAGGGTGACGATATACAGCCTTGACATACTCTTTCCCAATTGGAACCAGTCTGTTGTTCCGTGTCCAGTACTAATTGTTGCTTCTTGACCTGCATACAGATTTCTCAAGAGGCATGTAAGGTAGTCTGGTATTCTCATCTCTTGAAGAATTTTCCACAGTTTGTTGTGATCTACACAGTCAAAGGCTTTGGCATAGTTAACAAAGCAGAAGTAGATGTTTTTCTGGAATTCTCTTGCTTTTTCAATGATGCAACAGATGTTGGCAATTTGATCTCTGGTTCCTCTGCCTTTTCTAAATCCAGATTGAACATCTGGAAGTTCATGGTTCATGTACTGTTGAAGCCTTGCTTGGAGAATTTTGAGAATTACTTTGCTAGCGTCAGAGATGAGTGCAATTGTGTGGTAGTTTGAACATTCTTTGGGATTGCCTTTCTTTGGGATTGGAATGAAAATTGACCTTTTCCAGTCCTGTGGCCACTGCTAAATTTTCCAAATTTACTGGCATATTAAGTGCAGCACTTTCACAGCATCATCTTTTGGGATTTGAAATAGCTCAACTGGAATTCCATCACCTCCACTAGCTTTGTTCGCAGTGATGCTTCCTAAGGCCCACTTGACTTCCACATTCCAGTATGTCTGGCTCTAGGTGAGTGATAACACCATCGTGGTTATCTGTGTCATGAAGATCTTTTTTGTACAGTTCTTCTGTGTATTCTTGACACCTCTTATTAATATCTTCTGCTTCTGTTAGGTCCATGCCATTTCCTTATTTCCGTCCTCTATTTCCGTCCTCTATTGTGCCCATCTTTGCATGAACTGTTCCCTTGGTTTCTCTAATTTTCTTGAAGAGATCTCTACTCTTTCTCATTCTATTGTTTTCCTCTATTTCTTTGTACTGATCTCTGAGGAAGGCTTTCTTATCTCTCCTTGCTATTCTTTGGAACTCTGCAGTCAAATGGGTATATGTTTCCTTTTCTCCTTTGCCTTCAGCTTCTCTTTTTTTCTCATATATTTCTAAGGCCTCCTCAGGCAACCATTTTGCCTTTTTGCATTTCTTTTTCTTGAGAATGGTCCTGATCATTGCCTCCTGTACAGTGTCACGAACCTCCATCCATAGTTCTTCAGGCACTCTATCAAATCTAATCCCTTGAACCTATTTATCACTTCCATTGTATAAGTGTAAGGGATTTGATTTAGATCATACCTGAACGGTCTAGTGGTTTTCCCTACTTTCTTCAATTTAAGTTTGAATTTGACAATAAGGAGTTCACTATCCGAGCCACAGTCATCTCCTGGTCTCGTTTTTTTGCTGATTGTATAGAGTTTCTTCATCTTCGGTTGCAAAGAATATAATCAATCTGATTCCAGTATTGACCATCTAGTGATGTCCATATGTAGAGCCTTCTCTTGTGTTATTCAAAGAGGGTATTTGGTATGACCAGTGCATTCTCTTGGCAAAACTGTTAGCTTTTGCCCTGTTTCATTCTGTACTCCACGGTCAAATTTGCCTGTTACTTCAGGTATTACTTGGCTTCCTACTTTTGTATCCCAGTCCCCTGTGATGAAAATGACATCTTTTTTGCGTGTTAGTTCTAGAAGGTCTTGTGGGTCTTCACAGAATTGCTCAACTTTGGCTTCTTCAGCATTACTGGTTGGGGCATAGACTTGGATTACTGTGATATTGAATGTTTTGCCTTGGCAACAAATAGAGATCATTCTGTCATTTTTGAGATTGTACCCAAGTACTGCATTTTAGACTCTTTTTGTTGACTACGAGGGCTACTCCATTTCTTCTAAGGGATTCTTGCCCACAGTAGTAGATATAATGGTTATCTGAATTAAATTCACCCATTCCAGTCCATTTTAGTTCACTGATTCTTAAAATGTTGATGTTCACTCTTCCTATCTCCTGTTTGACTACTTCTAATTTACCTTGATTTATGGACATAACATTCTAGGTTCCTATGCAATATTGCTCTTTACAGCATTGGACTTTACTTCCATCACCAGTCACATTCACAACTGGGCATTGTTTTAGCTTTGGCTCCATCTCTTCATTCTTTCTGGAGTTATTTCTCCATTTTTCTCCAGTGGCATACTGGAAACCTACCAACCTGGGGAGTTTGTTTCACTGTCATATCTTTTTGCCTTTTCATACTGTTCATGGGGTTCTCAGGACAAAAACACTGAAGTGGCTTGCCATTCCCTTCTTCAGTGGACCACATTTTGTCAGAACTCTCCGCCATGATCCGTCCATCTTGGGTGGCCCTACATGGCATGTAAAAGCCTTGGTTTAAAATCTATGGGAGAAATGTAATAGAAATGGAAGCTGAAGGAGAAAAAGAGGCAATATGAAATTTCTGACTGAGAGGAGCTTGTTTTAGTGTTTTAAATGGATGGTGTCAAGTTCAAATCACTGTGGTACTTTTATTTCCACTGAAGAGTGATAGTTTGCTTTAAAAAAATAGATATTTGCAATGTGTATTAAACAACATACTTTAGTACTATACACTTATAATGAAATTTTTTAGATGTCCATTTTAAATGTTTTCAGGAAAGAGAGTTTTTCAAGTAGCTTTTAGAGGGACGGTAATAAAAAATATTCTAAAAAGAATCTTAGGACCATCAGGGACTTCCCTGGTGGTCCAGTGGTTAGGAACCTATGCTTTTACTACAGGGAACATAGGTTCAACCCCTGGTCAGGGAACTGAGATCTCACATGTTTCCTCTTTTCTTTTTTGGCCTGTGGTATGACCAAAAAAGAAAAATAAAGAATCCTAGAATGCAATTTTTTAACACTACCACCACCACCTCCTCCATTCTCATACTCAGCTGGAATTATTCAGGTACTTCGAGGGTGTGTGTGTTTGTGTGTTTGTGTTTAAGGGTGTCAGGTACAAAAGTTATGTAATTTGAGCCCACTATCCCAAGAGTTGCTCAGTAAATATTTTTGAGATCAATTGAATTGAAAATAAAATATTTACAATTTAAAACAAAGGCAAAATAGGATATAAAGATTCTTTCTCTGCCTGTTTTCATAAATTTGCTGTGAGAATGGATTACATGTGGTCCGCACTCCAGAGAACATAGGCTTGGCTTCATTCTGCCAAATATTTTTTTCTTTTTCTATTAAGCAAACTTTTATGAAGGGTTACAACCTTGCTGATTGAGGTCTTTTCTTTGGATCAGCAGTGTTGGCATCACCTGGAAGCTTTTTGTAAATGAAGACACCCAGGCTAGACTCCAGATTTTTGAATCTCATGGGTGACAGCCCCACCCAGTGAGGTTCTAGTTCCAAATGTGCCTAAATGTATTCTCAGCTGTTCCACAACTATCATCATCATTAATGATACTAATGACTATCTACAGAGGAATTAACAGGGCACTTTCATATACATTATCTAATTTGATCCCAACTACCTTCTCCAATTTAGAACAAAGTACTTTCTTGCAAAGTGCACAAATTCAATTCCAACAATGTGAAGAGATGAGTAGAGTTTCCTGACTTATTTTCAAAGATGAATATACTTTAAGTCCAGAGAGTCATTTATAATCATCTTAAAAGTTAATAATGTCAATATTCTTCAGCCAAATATACTTTGTTGTTATATTTCAGAATATTTTAGAAAAAAACATAATAAAGTAGTGATTTGGAGTGGGTTGGCTTTATTATTATATCATAAAAATCTAGATCTGGGAAGCATATTAATAAAACTATGCTGTAAGATGTCAAATAGTTTATCCAAGAGAGATTCACTCTTAAAAACACATTTAAGAGCCATCGAGTTAATTGACAAAAGGGTTTTAAAGGTCTAATTGCACATCTACTGTTTCAGGTACTAAGTAAAGAATTAAAAACACTTGGTATTAACGTTATATCTGCATCATCAACACTTCAATCCTTATGCATTAGATAGAACACCAAACAACAAAAATGCATACTCAACTTTCAGCAATTGTTATTTTCTGCATAAGAAGAAACTACATTCAGAAATTTTAAAAAGTAGAAAACAATTATAGGGCAGAATATGGAAAAGAGCATTATAATTTAATATAGTGTATATCAAAGTGATATAAACAAGCAGACTGAGGTGGAAATAGTAAGATAAAACTGACATAAACATTTATTTTAAGATTTTCTAGTTGATTTCCTTTGGACCCATTGCTTATTTATTGAGCTGCTAAGAAAGAAGGTCTGAAGGGTGGGGGAGGGAGAGGGGGAGGGTGCAGAACAAAAAGGCAGATAGGTCAAATTACCAAGGAGTGGTGGGTAATTAGCAATGGGGGAGATGCCTGCAGAGAGGGGAGGTGTTTCTTTGTAGAAGGTCAAAATCTGTATTAAATGAACTACAGATAAGCAATCAATAGGCCAAATATTAATATTTCATTAATCCTACCCAGAGGTCACTCATTCATATGTTAGACACATTATTTTCAAGGGATCATACCTGGTAAACTGGACTACTTACTCTGCTTTGGCAAGCCTGGTGGATTCCTGGGGTTCTAATATCAGGTCTCCTTGAAACCCAAGAAGCCCTCTTCTGGACCAGGAGTCACACGAGAGCCTCACAGTTCTAATGGGTTAATTCTTGTGCCAAGCACACTCTGTCATAGAGATGCTCAGAGCCCTGTACTGGTCTCTAAACCTCTTGGGTAGAGTCAGAGTGAGCCCATGAACAAAGCCCATCTTGGCTTCACTGGAAGTTCTTCACTGTGTATCATCTCCTTACACACACCGACCTTACCTTATATGTAATTCCCTTAATATAGATTATGACCCCTGACCTCCTCACATACACACAGAAAATAGCCTCTAACATGTTGCATCTCTGAAGGCATCTTCTCCATTGCTTATTTCCCACCCTTCCTTGGAAACAGGCTCGCGTTCTTCCCTTTGCCTCTTTGTTCTACCCACCCACCAACAGTTGCTCTCTCTTGGCAGCCTGAAAGGATCTGGCACTTCTGATGCAACTACCAGCGGCACTCTGCTTAGCCAAATTGGGTTCTGACACCCTGCTCTGCTGCCAAGGGCCCTGCTTCGCTCCAGCTGTTCCCCTATTTTTTCCCCAGCCACCCATGTGACGCCTACAGTAAGGAATAGGGGAGAAATCAACCGCCAGCATCGCTGTTTCTATCCTTGGGTCCACTGAAAGCTCTTAAGTACCTGACACAACCGTGAGTTACTGAGCATAGGGCGCAGAGTTTGGGCTAATCAGTACAATTTGCTTTGCACTTTGGAACAGAATGAATCTTGTTACTTGGTGTCATGAGTCTTGAGCCAAAATAGACATCATAGCCTGAGCAGAGTGATTACAGGTTGAAGCCACCTACTTCCAGTCCACAGGGCTGCTTAATAAGAGCTTAGGTAGATGTAAGCCAGATACAAGAGGCTGCCCAGGCATACACTGCTGGCAGAACTTGTACTTGTCTCTGACTTTTATTGATGGCAAACACAGCATCTGTCAAATTATGGGAGAAAACATTCCAGCACTCTAACACATTCACTAGTTTAAGTCTTCTATAACTCTTTCCAGTGCTTATTGCTATGGATTTATTTTCACACAAAGTTAATCAACTAGCTTGTAGTTCCTTCGTGATAAAATTGAGAGTATTGCCATTTAAAATCACTTCAGGAAAATATATACTGATCACTTTCTCTGTGAAAAGCAGAATTTCAAACAGCCTTCCAAGTCCTGATTACCAAAATATTGACTAATCTCTTACAGAAAAATAGAATGTACTAAGCAGCTGGTGAAATACATTTTAGGTGGCTAAATATGTGGTGTTTTTTTTTTTTTAATTCTGTGAAGTTTCTCACTACTGAACCAATTTATTTATACATCTTAAATCGATAGCCTGGTTGAAAGGTATGTGGTGCTTTGGCTCACCTCACTGGCTTTGGTATAGTCCATACTATTGTTTATGACGAAAACACCATCCATTCTTCTTGAGAAGGTTTTAAAACTATTTTGAAAGAGGGTAGTTTCATTGAAATTTTACTTAATTTATACAGTGTTGGCAAAGGTTCTTAAAAATAGTCAACAGTTTTCTCATAACAAGGATGTATGGCTATTTAAAATGAAATTATGTTTTCTAATTTGAAGAATATGTGTTTATTAAGTCTATCATAATCCTGTTGGTGGTACTTTCATGCAAAATACTGTTAGTAATCTGCCTTGTTAGACTTGGTGAACACACAGCTCCTCTACCAAAGAGGAGAAAGCCTCAAATTAAAGATGTCTGATTTTGTGTAAGTTACCTTATTTATCTAAGCATTAAAATCCTCTTCTACTCAGGGTTGTTGGGAAAATTAAATATAAGGCAGTTGCTCTGAACAGTGCCTGGACCACAGTAGTAAGGCAAAAGTAACTGAAGATTGCTTTTGCTGGTAGCGCAGTGCAGGCCTCGTGGATCCCAGTAAATACGTTCCCATCTCCATCCTATTCTTGCTCTTCTCTCACTTACTCAGCATTTACTAAGTACCTACCAGGTCTCAGGCTCAGGTGCTAACAATAGAAAAGTGAATGAAACAGGCCCTCCAGCGGGTGATAAGTGAGAGACACAGCCAGACAAACAGACCACTTAAAATGTATGCCTTGAATGCTCTAGGAACACAAAGAAGGGGCTCATCCAGTCTGGGTTTTCATGAAATACTTTTTCCTTTCTCTGAGCTGAGGAGTGAAGAATGGTTAGAAGTTGGCCAGAAAACAAAAAAAGTGAGGTAAAGTACTCATGCAGAGGGAACTTCAATGCAACTGCTTGGAGGTGAGAGAGAATTTGGTGCCTTTGAGTAACTGAAAATAATTCAATATAGCTGAGGACTAGATAAAGACAGAAGAGTTCACAGAAGAGACTGGGGCAATAAATAGGAACTAAATTATAAACAGCTGTATATTGTCATCCTGCTTATTTAACTTATATGCATAGCACATCATACAAAATGACAGGCTGCATGAAGCACAAGTTGGAATCAAGACTGTGGGGAGAAATATCAATAACCTCAGATATGCAGATGACACCACCCTTATGACAGAAAGCTAAGAGGAACTGCAGAGCCTCTTGATAAAGGTGAAAGAGGAGAGTGAAAAAGCTGGCTTAAAACTCAACATTCAAAAAACCAAGATCTTGGCATTTGGTCCCATCACTTCATGGCAAATAGATGAGGAAACAAAACAGTGACAGACGTTATCTTCTGGGGCTCCAAAATCACTGCAGATGGTGACTGCAGCCATGAAATTAAAAGACGCTTGCTCCTTGGAAGAAAAGCTATGACCAACCCAGACAGCATATTAAAAAGCAGAGACATTACTTTGTTGACAAAGGTCTGTATACTCAAAGCTATGGTTTTTCCAGTAGTCATGTATGGATGTGAGAGTTGGACCATAAAGAAGGCTGAGGGTTGAAGAATTGATGCTTTTGAACTGTGGTGTTGGAAAAGACTCTTGAGCATCCCCTGGACCGCAAGGAGATCAAAACAGTCAATCCTAAAGGAAATCAATCCTGAATATTCACTGGAGGCACTGATGCTGAGGCTGAAGCTCCAATACCTTGGCTACATGATGCAAAGAGTCAACTCACTGGAAAAGACCCTGATGCTGGGGAGGTTGAAGGCAGGAGGAGAAGGGGACGACAGAGGATGAGATGGTTGGATGGCATCACTGACCCAATGGACATGAGTTTGAGCAAGCTCCAGGAGATGGTGAGGGACAGGGAAGCCTGGCATGCTTCAGTCCATGGGGTTGCAAAGAGTCAGACGTGACTGAGCAACTGAATAAACAAACAAACAAAAATTATAAAAGGCACTGGAAACCATGGTGTAGAGTTTGGAATTTATCTTAAAACCAATGGGAAGTCATTGGTTGTTATGTAAAACAGCATGGTTAGCATTGTGTTTGGGAAGCATCATAATGTAGAAAATGAACTTGAAGAAGAAAGACTGGAGACCAGGAGGCCATGTTTGTGGCTGGTACAATAATTTATGCAAAAGAAAACAGCAACCTGAATTTTGGTCATGATGATAGCATCAAAAAAAACAAATGGATTAGGTGTTCAAGCAGATGTCAACAACTGGAATTAGTGATCTATGAGAGAGGTGGGTGTAGCGAGAAAGGATATGAGAATGCCACTCTGGTTCACCAGCAACCGGGGTGTTGGCATTTGCTAGAGAGACTATAAGGAAGAAAAAGGTTGGGAAGAAAGATAATGAGTTCATTTGTGGACAAAATAAATTTCAAATGTCCATAGAACATTTAGAGACCTTCAGAGTCCAGAAGAGGTCAGAGGTGGCACAGTATATTTGGGAATAAGCAGCAGATAGCTGGTCAATGAAACCATGGAAGTGGGAAAACAGAGTATACAAATGGAGACATTCTCTGGGACAGAATCCCATGACACATAGACACTTAACAAATGAACTGAGGAAGAGGAATCCCCACAAGGAATTGAAAAGGAATGGCCAAACAGGTAGAAAAATCAGATGAATTAGAAGTCACTATGGTTGTGTACAGCTGGACAGTAAAGCAGGCGGAGCACCAAGGAATTGATGCCTTTGAACTGTCGTGTTGGAGAAGACTCCTGAGAGCCCATTGGGCTGCAAGGAGATCCAACCAGTCAATCTTTAGGGAAATCAACCCTGAATACTCATTGGAAGGACTGTTGCTGAAGCTGAAACTCCAGTATTTTGGTCATCTGATGACAACATCTGACTCACTGGAAAAGTCCCTGATGCTGGGAAATAATGAGGGCAGAAGGAGAAGAGGGCATCAGAGGATGAGATGGCTGGATGGCATCACCAATGCAATGGACATGAACTTGGGCAAACTTCGGCAGATGGTGAGGGACAGGGAGGCCTGGCGTGCTGTAGACCATGGGGTCACAGAGTAGGACATGACTGGGCAACTCAAACAACAACAACAAAGAGAAAAAAGTATTTCAAGAAGGTCACAAAAGTCATGGGAAAGAAGTATCTCAAGAAGACAAATGACATCAAATGTTATTGAAAAACCAAGTAAGAAACTTCAGATTTCATTGGTTTTAACAGCAAGGAGGTGTAAGTCAATCTAAATTTCATACACACACACACACACACACACACACTTACATGTATATACATATACTCACACAGACTTTAAATCCTCAAATAATAGGTTAGGGTTCTTCTAAGATCCACCATCTCTGGTCTGTCTTGTTTTTCTTCTCTTCCCACAACTACCCTTTGTAGTTCCACTGCAACTTACCTATAGCCTTTATCAGACCAAAAGATAAAACAGGGGTGGTGAGCAACTTAAAGTTTGGTGACCAAGGCATAATCCATTTCAGTGGTACCTGGATTCCAGCTATGATATGGAAACAGATGCCACTTATCATTTCAAAAGTACATTGTGTTAATAAAATGCTGACCTGACCAACTGAAGTTAGGACTTTCCATTTTTGCCTCTAATAACTCAATTGACCTTTGGAAAATTTAAGAAGGGAGACCCTGGACTATACATTTTAACATTTAAGAACTTTTACTGCTAGCTTTTGATCTAAACAATACCATTTAGAGACACAAACACACATACCTAATTCCTTTGCCATATTTAGATGATCAGAAATTAAGGAAAACACGCAGTTGAAAAGGTTTACTACAAAGAAGACAAATGACACATTTTTGAAGTCCAACTATAACTTAGAAATTCAAATGTCTAAAAGTTCTAATTGGTCAAAGGATTCAATGTATAAAAATTTTACATTTTCTTTTTTTTTTTTACTCCTTTAAAGCATATGGTTTAGTTAAAAGAAATAGGATTTATTTAGATGGCAGATGAATGTCAGATCATATGACTCATATCCTACCTAAATTTTTCTGTT
Source organism: Bos taurus (assembly GCF_002263795.3). Lineage (NCBI taxonomy): Eukaryota > Metazoa > Chordata > Mammalia > Artiodactyla > Bovidae > Bos > Bos taurus. The sequence goes on along the minus strand of NC_037333.1, from coordinate 3,464,068 downwards.
CCTGCTGGAAAATTTCCTCTAACAGATGAGTAATCTTATTTTATGCTGGATCAGCCCCACAGTTTGATACAGCCATGGGATTGAAATAGGAGAGTTGCTAGTTGTATGATTCAAATGCTCTTTGAGAACAACATAGATATCTCATTACTTTAACAAAAAATTGAAATTATGTAGAAAATTTCTAACAGTTTTCATCACTAATGAAGTATACCAGTAACATAAACTAGATTTTCACCCTGAAGAGAGCTAGAGGTCCCCCAAATTCCAAAAGAATGCAAAAAGGCAAATATGTAAATTATGAGCTTGACACTGATTGCAAGCAAAATTCTAAAATAGAGTCTCAAACAGATGGTCTGTGAACATTTAGAAATATAAGAGGTGATCATCAGGAACCACCATGGGCTCAGTACAAACAAATTTCACTAGCTAAGTCAATGTTCTAACAAAATAGGGTTACTAGACTAATGGATTTGCAAAGCTGATGGAACACATACAAAGGAACCTTAAAAAGTAAAAATAATTTAACTATTCAGCCATAGTAGAGCATGTGTGCTTGCTAAGTCACTTCAGTCGTGTCCAACTTTTTGCAACCCTATGGACTGTAGCCTGCCAGCCTCCTCTGTCCATGGGATTCTCCAGGCAAATATACTGCAGTGGGTTGCCATTCCCTCTCCAGGGGATTTTCCCAATCCAGGGATCAAACTCATGTCTCTTACATCTCCTACATTGGCAGGTGGGTTCTTTACCACTAGAGCCACCTGGGAAGCCACCTGTAACAGCGCATGCAGGTATTCTTCTCACTATGATATAATTTACTATGACTTGTGACAAATATTTACTGAGCACTTACTCTGTGTCTTGCACCATGCTAAGTGCTTATACACCACTTGTTTTAACACAATTCAATCCCTGGGTCAGCAAGATCCTCTGGAGAAGGAAATGGCAACCCACTCCAGTACTCTTGCTGGGAAAATCCCATGGACAGAGGAGCATGGTAGGCTACAGTCCATGGGGTCTCAAAGAGTCAGACACAACTGAACGACTTCACTCACTCACTCACTCACCTGATGCTGAAGCTGAAACTCCAATCCTTTGGCCACTTGATGCAAAGAACTGACTCATTGGAAAAGACCCTGAGGCTACAAAAGATTGAAGGCAGGAGGAGAAGGAGATGACAGAGGATGAGATGGTTGAATGGCATCACCAACTCAATGGACATGAGTTTGAGGAAGCTCTGGAGTTGGTGATGGACAGGGAAGCCTGGTGTGCTGTAGTCAATGGTGTCACAAAGAGTCAGACATGACTGAGGGACTGAACTGAACTGAACCTATGAGGTAGAAACTGTTGTTACCAAGAGGCAGTGGAGTGTATGGCTTAAGTGAACAGACTCGAAGCCAGATAGCATCCTTTCAAATCCTGACTCTATCACTTAAATGGCTGTGTGACCTTGAAAAGTCACTTGATCTCTGCCTTGTGTTGATCATCTGTAACATGATGATAATAATAGTAACTCCCTTCAAAAGGGGCTGTGAAGATTAAATGAGCCAATGTATGTACACATCTTAAAAAAGTATCTGGTGCATAATAAATTCTATGAATGTCAGCTGTAACAACTCCACTTTGGAGAAGTAAGATGACATATCCAAAATGCTACAGTTCCTCTAGCCAGGATCTAAATCCAACACTGAGATCAAAGCCCATGCCCTGAACCACCATAAAATTTATATTTTTTAAAATGTGTGGGATTCTTAAATGATTTTGAAGAATCCTTGATATCCATACACTTCTTTATACCTTTGTTCTAACAATGTACTTTATATCTAAGTTGTTTGGGGAGCTATTTCTGGGATCTTGTGCTGAAACTTTCCCAGATGCCAGAAAAGCTATTGAGGAAATTGGGTTTGCAAATTTGAAGGCTACAGCCCTCATATATCAAAGGCATATGGTTATATGTCTGGAGTCACATGTGTTGACCTAATTTAATAAAAAATAAACACTGTATGGAAAATTGTGTGTGTGCTCAGTCATGTCCAACTCTTTGCAACCTCATGATTTTAGCCTTCCAGGCTCCTCTGTCCATGGAATTCTCCAGGCAAGAATACTGGAGTGGGTTGCCATTTCCTATTCCACTATGGAATATTACTTGGACATTAAAAAGAATAAAAGAATGCCATTCTCATAGATGGAACTAGAGATTATCATACTAAGAGAAGCAATTCAGAAAGAGACAAATAGCATATGATATCATTTATATGTGGAATCTAAAATATGACACAAATGAAAATATCTATGTAACAGAAACAGACTCATGGACATAGAGAACATACTTGTGGTTGCAAAGGAGGGGTGGGGGAAAGAAGGACTGGGGGTTTGGAGTCAGTAGATGTAAACTATTATACATAAGATTGATAAAAAACAAGATTTTACTCTATAGCTCAGGGAACTATATTCAATATCCTGTGAAAATGAAAAAGAATATATACAATTGATTTACTCTACTGTACAGCAGAAATTAACACAACATTGTAAATCAATAACACTTCAATAAAATAAAAAAAAAAGAATATTGTAACAGAGGAAGTTTAGTAAGAGCCGTAGGCAGTGTTTATTACTGTTAAATATGAACTGAGGCCTGTCCTAAATGCTTTTCACATATCGTTCAGTCCTCATGACCACTTTACTAGGGTATTATGAGCCCCATTTTTGTTTTCAGAGCGGTTTACAACCTGCTCAGGACCACCTAGCAAGCAAGTTGAAGATCTGGAATTCAAACCAGGTAATTGGAGCTCTTTATCTATTAAACTCCATCTCAAGAAACCACATCCAAGGGTACTAAATACTTGCAAAAGAATCTCAAAGAAGTCACCCTGTTTGTTTTCAGCAAGCCTCTTCATAGCCTCTTTGGTTATTTTGATTGCTAAAGTCCACTAACTTAATCATTCATTGCCCCCATTCCAGGTTTCCTCAAACACCTCATCACTGGGGAGGCCATCTTCCTGATGACGCGGACCTCACAGTTACCTCCTAGCCACTCTCCCTTACCCATGCCTGGCTTGGCTATACTTTTCTTTCTATCACTCACCCCTGCCAGGCATTTTTCATTTGCTTATTTGTTGATTCCTTTAGTGTCCACCAGTCTCTATAATAAATGCTCCGAGGGATTTGTGTATTTTGTTTTACTACATTATCCCAGTATTTAGAATAAACCCTGGTGCGTCATATGCTCACAAAAAATATCTCTATAAATAACTGAATTCTTAAATATGTTTGTTATACAATCTAACTTAGTAGTATCAGAAACAAAGACTGAATAAAACTACCATGATCAGATATAATATATAATTTCTACAAATTTCAGTCTTTCCTTCCAGACCCTATTTATAAGCAGATACTATTTCTTTCACAACCTACTCCAGTATCATTGCCTTGGAAATCCCATGGACACAGGAGCCTGGTGGGCTACTGTTCATGGGGTCGCAAAGAGTCAGGCACAGCTGAGTGTGCACACACACAAACACTTGCACACTCTCATAACAGAGTTTCCAATATGATTTCATTTTTTCAGATAACATTATCAGATCAAATAAAAAATTCAAGTCTGAATGAATTGTTTGTCAGTGACCTTCAATAAGTTACCCTTTCAGGCTCAGTTTTGTTTTACTTTTGTTTTCTTAAGTAAAAGCAAAGTTGGTCAAAGATTTTCCATTTGCACATTAGAAGTCACATTTCCCTGCCTTTTATATTTTCAGAGGTAGAAATTATAGTTCTAATCCAGTAGTATTTAGCTAAAACAAGATTTCTGAAATGCAAACTATGTTTTCCTTTCATGCCACCTCTTAAAGATCATTAAAAATTTTCCTAATCACTAAAGAAAGCACATGTCAATGATATAGATCTGACATTTTATGTTTTACAAACTTCTTCATAAAATATTCTAGCAACATTTTGATGGATTCGAAGGTTGCAAAAAATATCAAATAGAGTTTTCTTTGCATTTCTTTCTTTCCAAAAGATGAGACTCAGTTCAGGTCAGTTGCTCAGTCATGTCCGACTCTTTGCGACCCCATGAATTGCAGCACGCCAGGCCTCCCTGTCCAACTCCTGGAGTTCACTCAAACTCATGTCCATCGAATTGGTGATGCCATCCAGCCATCTCATCCTCTATCATCCCCTTCTCCTCCTGCCCCCAATCCCTCCCGGCATCAGGGTCTTTTCCAATGAGTCAACCCTTCGCATGAGGTGGCCAAAGTATTGGAGTTTCAGCTTCAGCATCAGTCCTTCCAATGAACACCTAGGACTGATCTCCTTTAATATGGACTGGTTGGATCTCCTTGCAGTCCAAGGGACTCTCAAGAGTCTTCTCCAACACCACAGTTCAAAAACATCAATTCTTTGGCACTCAGCTTTCTTCACAGTCCAACTCTCACATCCATACATGACCACTGGAAAAACCATAGCCTTGACTAGATGGACCTTTGTTGGCAAAGATGAGACTAGGCCAATGGAATTTGAAATCCAAAAGTAATGCTTACTGAGAAGAATTTGTGGTAGAAATGACACCAGCTGTCTATTCTTTCTTAGCAGCTTAAACAACACACATTTATTATCTCACAGTTTCTGTGAAGTCAGGAATACAGACAGAGCTCAGCTGGGTCTGCTAACAATTCTCTCTAAAGGCTGCAGTCAAGATATCAGCCAGAGCAATTTCCTGGTGGTCCAGTGGTTAATAATCAACCTTGCAGTGCAGAGGCCATCAGTTCAATCCCTGGTCTGGTAAGATCTCACAGCTAAGCTGTGTGCCAAAGGCAGTGAAGCCCACACCCTGCCGATAAGAGAAGCCACCGCAAAGAAGCCTGTGCACCACAGCTAGAGAGCAGGTCCCACCTGTTGCAACCAGAGAAAGCCTGAGTGCAGCAATGAAGACTCAGTGCAGCAAAAAAAAAAAAAAAAAAAAGAGTCGGCCAGGGCTGGGATCTCATCTGAAAGCTTAATCTGAGATGCATCTGTTTCCACAATCACGTATGTGGTTTTCAGTAGAAGTATTCAATTCTACTTGTGCTGTGCATTATGGGTCTCAGTATCTACTAGGCTCTTGGCTGGAGGACACCTTTAGTTCCTTGCCACATGGAACTTTGCATCATCATAGAAATCTGCATCATCAAAACCAACACTGGAGAGAACCTGCTGGAAGAATGGAAACTGCAGTCCATCTAATCACAGAAGTGTCATCCCCTTGGTGCTGAGATTTTCTGTTGGCCAGATGCAAGTCACTCACAGGGAGAGGATTACACAGGCCCTGAATGCAAGCAGGTGGGGATCACTGGGGGTCATCTTAAAAGCTGTCTGCCACTGAAGTACTATCTCAAGATAAAACCATATTTCTTGTGAAAGACACGAGGCCACCTGATACCACCTTTTGGCCTTGGTTGTCCACTACTACCTCACTGGAGAGTTGGCATCATCTGGTGTATTCCCACTTCTGCTGACACTGCTGCTTATGAAACAAGCTAAGCATTTCTCCCTAGGCATTGAAAACAGGGTGAGGAAAACAGGGTGAAAACAAGAAAAGGTAGAAACTTTTCCCTGAAGTCATAAATTTGAATGAAGAATTGGTCATGATGTAGGTGCAGCATCCTTGAACTTTGGGCTAAAGGAGAGAGGGGAATGTCGTACAAATGATATAGTCTATAAGAGGCTCTCGGTCAAGAACGGACACTACTTCAGCACATGCAGCTTCTTCTGCTGCTGCTGCTGCTGCTAAGTCACTTCAGTCGTGTCCGACTCTGTGTGACCCCATAGACGGCGGCCCACCAGGCTTCCCCATCCCTGGGATTCTCCAGGCAAGAACACTGGAGTGGGTTGCCATTTCCTTCTCCAATGCATGAAAGTGAAAAGTGAAAGTGAAGTTGCTCAGTCGTGTCCGACTCTTCGCGACCTCATGGACTGCAGCCCACCAGGCTCCTCCATCCATGGGATTTTCCAGGCAAGAGTACTTGAGTGGGGTGCCACTGCCTTCTCCGGCAGCTTCTTCTACGGCTTGTTAATCATTCTTGCCTGTATGCAAGCTTTGGGATTACAGCTGGAGCTCACGTCTCTTTGCATTAATGAGCCATAACTCTTGGTTGTACTTCTAACTATGTGTCAAATCTAAGCATAAAAAATTGAGTTTGATAATCTAATAATTTTGTTGCTGTTCAGTCACTAATTTGCACTGGATTCTTCTGAGACCTCATGGACTGTAGCCCACCAGGCTCCTCTGCCCATGGTAGTACCTTTCTTATCTATACAGATGTCAAAGGCAAAGTAATCAAGTGCGGAAAGTTAAGATCCTCACAGAGAGAAAAAATAAGTAGGTTCGGTGTTAAGGTGAGGTTCACACACTTAGCATAGATGTGGATTCCCATTTACAAGAAGCACAATGGTATAGCAGCTATGAACACAGTCTTCTGAGACAGACTGGGTATGAATGCTGGTTGTATGATTTACTAGCTGTGTGACCTTAAGGGGAAAAAATCACTCAGTTTCTCTTGTGCCCTGGGTTTCCCCATCTGTAAAACAGATAATTTTACCTACCTTATGTTAAAGTGCTGCACTCAATATGCCAGCAGATTTGGAAAACTCAGCAGTGGCCACAGGACTGGAAAAGGTCAGTTTTCATTCCAGTCCCAAAGAAAGGCACTGCCAAAGAATGTTCAAACTACCACACAATTGCATTCATTTCACATGCTAGTAAAGTAATGCTTAAAACGCTTCAAGCTAGGCTTCAACAGTATGTGAACTGAGAACTTCCAGATGTTCAAGTTGGTTTTAGAAAAGGCAGAGGGATCAGAGATCAAATTGCCAACATGTGTTGGATCATAGAAAAAGCAACAGAATTCCAGAAAAAGACCTACTTCTGCTTCATTGACTACATTAAAGCCTTTGACTGTGTGGATCACAACAAACTGTGGAAAATTCATAAAGACGTGAGAATACCAGATCACACTACCTGCCTCCTGAGAAACGTTTATGCAGGTCAAGAAGCAACAGTTAGAATCAGACATGGAACAATTAACTGGTTAAAATTGAGGAAGAAGTATGTCAAGGCTATATATTGTCACCCTGCTTATTTAACTTATATGCAGACTATATCATGTGAAATGCCAGGCTGGATGAAGCACAAGCTGGAATCAAGATTGCCAGGAGAAGTATTAATAACCTCAGATATGCAGATACCACCACTCTTATGGCAGAAAGCCAAGAGGAACTAAAGAGCATCTTTAGTTGAAAGATGAAAGAACATCTTTAGTTGAAGGTGAATGAGGAAAGAGTGAAAAAGCTGGCTTAAAACTCAACATTCAAAAAACCAAGATCACGGCATCCAATCCCATTACTTCATGACAAATAGATGGGGAAACAATGGAAACACTGAAAGACTCTATTTTCTTGAGCTCCAAAATCACTTCAGATGGTGACTGCAACCATGAAATTAAAAGACACTTAGTCCTTGGAAGAAAAGCTGTGACAAACCTATATATCATATTAAAAAGCAGAGACATTACTTTGCCAACAAAGATCTATATAGTCAAATCACTTGTTTTTCCAGTAGTCATGTATGGATGTGAGAGTTGGACTATAAAGAAAGCTGAGCGCTGAAGAATTGATGCTTTTGAACTGTGGTGTTGGAGAAACTCTTGAGAGTCCCTTGGACTGCAAGGAGACCCAACCAGTCCATCCTAAAGGAAATCAATCCTGAATATTCATTGGAGGGACTGATGCTGAAGCTGAAACTCCAATACTTTGGCCCCCTGATGTGAAGAGCTGACTCATTAGAAAAGACTCTGATGCTGGGAAAGACTGAAGGCAGGAGGAGAAGGGGATGACAGAGGAAGAGATGGTTGGATGGCATCATCAACTCAATGGACATGAGTTTGAACAAGCTCTGGGAGATGGTGAGGAACAGGGAAGCCTGGTGTGCTGCAGTCCATGGGGTCACAAAGAGTTGGACGTGACTGAACAACAACATAGGTTAATTATTAGAATTAATATTTATAACACATTAAATCAGGGCCTGGGATATAGTAAGTGTTATATTCATGTTTCTCAAATTTAAAAAATCTATTTAAGTTTTTATGTTATACAGCTCTCAGTTTCTGGTCCAACACAAAGTCAGCTTAGAAATGTCATCCCTGTTCACACAATGAGAAGAAAGCTGAACAAACTAAGTCAATAACTTTTCTTAGAATTTATCATAGAAGTGAGGTCACAGGATAAGCCACTGCCACAGAATTTGGCCAGGCAGCCAGGCAGATACAGAAAATCACAATTTACTAGAGCAGAAACTCTATTATTAGAAACTTATATTAATAGAAACTACAGGAGACATGGGTTCGATTCCTGAGTTGGGTAGATCACCTGCAGAAGGAAATGCCAACCCACTCCAGTGTTCTTGCCTGGAGAATCCCACGGACAGAGGAGTCTGGTGGGCTACAGTCCATAGGGTCACAGAGTCAGATACGACTGATACAACGGAGCAAGCATGCAAGCAGAGCCCAATAGATTGGGATTTTACCATAGCTTCACTAATCTGGGGAAAGAGAAGGACCCAACTTCATCCCTCCCAGCTTTATGGTATCACCTAAGGACCACTTGTAAAGGTCACGCTGGCTCGCTAAAAATCTGAGACCAAAATGTAAGATTATAGAATGCTCCTCTCCCACACACCTTACCAACACATCACAAAGAACTTATATACCTCAGTTCCTTTTATCCTAACCATGATGTCTAACTTTCAACAAAAAAATTACAAGGCATACTGAAAGACAAAAAGTACAGTTTGAAGAGACAGAGTAAACATCAGAACTGGTCTCAGTTATAGCAAGGATATTGGAATGATCAATCTAGGAATTTAAAATAACTATCATTTATACTCTAGGGCTCGAGTAGAAAAAGTACACAACTCACAGAACACAGGAGACAATCTAGATAATCTTGGGATTGGAGGTGAATTTTTAGCTACAACACTATAGAAACAATCCACAAAATAAATTCTGATAAACTGAATTTTGTTAGAATTAAAAATTTCTCTGTGAAAGACACTGCCAATGAGAAGACAAGCCACAGACTGAGAGAAAATAATGCAAAAGACAAATCTGCCAAAGTTCTATCATCCAAAATATGCAAAGAACTCAATAATAAGGAAGTATAACCAATGCAGAAATCCTTCAATAGGTGGATGGATAGACAAGATGTGGAACATCCTTACAATGGATTATTTAGTAATGAAAAGAAATGAACTATCAAGCCACAAAAAGACATGGAAGAACCTTAAATGCATATTGCAAAGTTAAAGAAGCCAACCTGGAAAGGCTAAATTCTGTATGATTCTAATCATATGACATTCTGGAAAAGGCAAAAAAGAGTCAGTAAAAAGATCAGTTGTTTCCAGGGATTAGGGGAGAAGGAAGGATGACTAGATGACTAGGCAGATCACAAATAACTTTTAGGGCAGTAAAATTATTTTGTATGATATGGTAATAGTGGATACATGTCCTTATCTGACACTCTGTGACCCTATGGCATATATCCTATGGAATCCTCCAGGCCAGAATACTGGAGTGAGTAGCTATTCCCTTCTCCGGGGCATCTTCCTAACCCAGGGATCGAATCCAGGTCTCCTGGATTGCAGGTGGATTGTTTACCAGCTGAGCCACCAGGGAAGCCCAAGAATACTGGAGTGGGTAGCCTATCCCTTCTCCAGAGGATCTTCCTGACCCAGGAATCGAACCGGGGTCTCCTGCGTTGCAGGCGGACTCTTTGACAGCTGAGCTACCAGGGAAGCCCATACATATCATTATACATTTGTGAAAACCCACAAAATGCACGTTAAAAGTGAACCATAAAATAAATTATGAACTTTTGGTGATACTGATGTAGATTCCTCATCTGTAATAAATATAGCACACTGATAGGGGATGTTGACGGTGGGGGAAGTTGTATGTATACTCAGAGGGGAGATATATAGGAACTCTGTATTTTCCACTCAGTCTTGCTGTGTTCTTAACAGTGTCTATTAAGTTTTTAAAAATTCATGCTGTTAAAACAGCTCAGGTTTAGATTGTGGCTTAAAGTTCTCCTGAGTAAAGAGCAAGTTGGAAATCATCCTAAGGAAGTCACAACTTTGCTGGCACCAATAGTAAGAGGTCCATAAAACCTTCTCTGTCTCTACCTCACTCCAGAAATCTGTAAGCCCTCCATTAGCAGTGTCCCCTGGGGAGAGGGGAGTGGATGACGCCTGCAGGCACATTTTGCACAAAACAGACTGGGAATCCCAGGGCTATGTGCCAGAATCAGATGTACCTTTTTTCCCTAGGACATTTAGATCAGGGCTTCTCTGACTTTAGTGCGTGTAGGAATCACTTAGAGAAGTTGTTACAACAGACTGCAGGGCCTCTTCTGCAAAGATTCTGATTCAGTAAGTCTGCAGTGGGGCCTGAGAATTTGGATTGTCAACTGCCACCCTGGTGATACTGATGCTCCAGTCAGTGGATCACATTTAGAAGTTACAAGAATTTTGATGGTTTTTAAAGATGAAATCTTCTCAGTAGATGTTCTGGAATTTATATAGGTGGAGCTTGGGACCAGCAATCTGGCTGAAAGGGAATAAAGAACTGCTCAGAAGGCTGCATCTACTTGGCAAATATACTATATTTACTTAGAATAAGAGCTTATTTGGATGGACTAGGGTGATGGAGACTATGAGAGGGAGACTAAGCAAACTAAGAGCCCATGTTTTGTTTTGCTCTCAGAAAGTTTTAATGATTTTTTGATACATTTAGATAGGGCATGTCCCGTGTAGGTCACCATAGTCCCCATCACTTCCTAAGTCCCAAACTGACCAGCTTCACTCACTTATAACCTGCAAATCATTTGACTTTCCAAGTCCTATACTTAATGATCAGACCCATTATAGTTTTAAAATTATGAGATACTATCTGTAGGCTTTCCTATCGTACCCAGAGAAGAAGTTTCTCAGTTGAGTTCAGTTCAGTCACTCAGTGTGTCCGACTCTTTGCGACCCCATGAATCACAGCATGCCAGGCCTCCCTGTCCATCACCAACTCCCAGAGTTTACTCAAAGTCATGTCCATAGAGTCGGTGATGCCATCCAGCCACCTCATCCTCTGTCGTCCCCTTCTCCTCTTGCCCCCAATCCCTCCCAGCATTGGGGTCTTTTCCAACGAGTCAACTCTTTGCATGAGGTGGCCAAAGTGCTTTCAGCATCAGTCCTTCCAATGAACACCCAGGACCGATCTCCTTTAGAAAGGACTGGTTAGATCTCCTTGCAGTCCAAGGGACTCGCAAGAGTCTTCTCCAACACCACAGTTCAAAAGCATCAATTCTTCAACACTCAGCTTTCTTCACAGTCCAACTCTCACATCCATACATGACCACTGGTAAAACAAGAGCCTTGACTAGATGGACCTTTGTTGGCAAAGTAATGTCTCTGCTTTTTAATATGCTATCTAGGTTGGTCATAACTTTCCTTCCTACAAACATACAAAAAAGAGCCTTTGCTAACCAATACTTTTACTTATTTTTTTTAATTTTATTTTTAAACTTTACATAATTGTATTAGTTTTGCCAAATATCAAAATGAATCCACCACAGGTATACATGTGTTCCCCATCCTGAACCCTCCTCCCTCCTCCCTCCCCATACCATCCCTCTGGGTCGTCCCAGTGCACTAGCCCCAAGCATCCAGTATCGTGCATCGAACCTGGACTGGCAACTCGTTTCTTACATGATATTTTACATGTTTCAATGTCATTCTCCCAAATCTTCCCACCCTCTCCCTCTCCCACAGAGTCCATAAGACTGTTCTATACATCAGTGTCTCTTTTGCTGTCTCGTACACCGGGTTATTGTTACCATCTTTCTAAATTCCATATATATGCATTAGTATACTGTATTTATGTTTTTCCTTCTGGCTTACTTCACTCTGTATAATAGGCTCCAGTTTCATCCACCTCATTAGAACTGATTCAAATGTATTCTTTTTAATGGCTGAGTAATACTCCATTGTGTATATGTACCACAGCTTTCTTATCCATTCATCTGCTGATGGGCATCTAGGTTGCTTCCATGTCCTGGCTATTATAAACAGTGCTGCGATGAACATTGGGGTACACGTGTCTCTTTCCCTTCTGGTTTCCTCAGTGTGTATGCCCAGCAGTGGGATTGCTGGATCATAAGGCAGTTCTGTTTCCAGTTTTTTAAGGAATCTCCACACTGTTCTCCATAGTGGCTGTACTAGTTTGCATTCCCACCAACAGTGTAAGAGGGTTCCCTTTTCTCCACACCCTCTCCAGCATTTATTATTTGTAGACTTTTGGATCACAGCCATTCTGATTGGTGTGAAATGGTACCTCATAGTGGTTTTGATTTGCATTTCTCTGATAATGAGTGATGTTGAGCATCTTTTCATGTGTTTGTTAGCCATCTGTATATCTTCTTTGGAGAAATGTCTATTTAGTTCTTTGGCCCATTTTTTGATTGGGTCATTTATTTTTCTGGAGTTGAGCTGGAGGAGTTGCTTGTATATTTTTGAGATTAGTTGTTTGTCAGTTGCTTCATTTGCTATTATTTTCTCCCATTCTGACGGCTGTCTTTTCACCTTGCTAATAGATTTCTTTGATGTGCAGAAGCTTTTAAGGTTAATCAGGTCCAATTTGTTTATTTTTGCTTTTATTTCCAATATTCTGGGAGGTGGGTCATAGAGGATCCTGCTGTGATGTATGTCAGAGAGTGTTTTGCCTATGTTCTCCTCTAGGAGTTTTATAGTTTCTGGTCTTACGTTTAGATCTTTAATCCATTTTGAGTTTATTTTTGTGTATGGTGTTAGAAAGTGGTCTAGTTTCATTCTTTTACAAGTGGTTGACCAGATTTCCCAGCACCACTTGTTAAAGAGATTGTCTTTAATCCATTGTATATTCTTGCCTCCTTTGTCAAAGATAAGGTGTCCATATGTGCGTGGATTTATCCCTGGGCTTTCTATTTTATTCCATTGATCTATATTTCTGTCTTTGTGCCAGTACCATACTGTCTTGATAACTGTGGCTTTGTAGTAGAGCCTGAAGTCAGGTAGGTTGATTCCTCCAGTTCCATTCTTCTTTCTCAAGATCACTTTGGCTATTCGAGGTTTTTTGTTTTTCCATACAAATTGTGAAATTATTTGTTCTAGCTCTAAACCAATACTTTTAGCTATGTGCTTGAATGAGATCATTAGATAGCGTCATTGACTCAATGAACATGAAGTTGAGAAAACTCCAGGAAGAGGACAGAGGAGCCTGGGGTGCTGCAGTCCATAGGATTGCAAAGAGTTGGACAGGACTTGGAGACTGAACAACAACAGCAACTATGTATCTTCACACAGCAATGAAAAATATTCAGGTAAAAATTGCTTTGTGAATACTATGACTCCCCATAACAATATAGCTTATGATGAACGTAAGCATCTTCCTTTAAGAAAACTTGGCATATAAAACTAGAGATAGAAATTAATACATATGTGAATAAATAAGGCAAACTATAATAGTTTAGGGTAGCCAGATTTTGTTTAAAAATATAGGATTCCCAGTTACATTTGGATTTCAGATACACAATAAAGAATTTTTTTTTCAGTATAAGTATGCCCTATACAAATATTTGGAAAACAAATTGGACATGGGCTTCCCTGGTGGCTCAGAGGTTAAAGCATCTGCCCCCAATGCAGGAGACCCAGGTTTGATCCCTGGGTCGGGAAGATCCCCTGGAGAAGGAAATGGTAACCCACTCCAGTATTCTTGCCCGGAGAATCCCATGGACGGAGAAGCCTGGTAGGCTACAGTCCATGGGGTCACAAAGAGTCGGACACGACTGAGTGACTTCACTTCACTTCCCTGGTGGTTCAGATGGTAAAAAAAATCTGCCTGCAATGTGAAAAATCCAGGTTCGATCCTTGAGTCGAAATGATTCCCTGGAAAATGGAATGGCTACCCACTCCATTATTCTTGCCTGGAGAATTCCATGGAGAGAGGAGCCTGGCAGGCTATACAGTCCATGGGGTTGCAAAGAGTCAGACATGACTTTCACTTTTCCCTTTTCATAATAAACAAACAAAAACCCAAAAAACTATTGTGTATTTGAAATTCAATTGTAACTTAGTATTCTGTATTTTATCTGGCAATCTATGTTAGTTTCCTATTGCTGCTGTTAACAAATTATTACAAACTTAATGGCTCAAAGCAACATAAAATTTATTATCTTACAGTTTTGTAAGTTGTTTTGGAGGTAAGAAATCTAAAGTATGTCCCCAAGGCCACTTTCATTTTGGAAAGGAGGCTCTAGAGGAAAATCCATTTTCTTGCCTATTCCAGCTTCTAGTGGCTTGCCCACATTCCTTGGTTTGCACACACTCCTCAATCTTTAAAGCCAGAAGCATTTTCCTACAGATTTTTATCAACGACTATGAATCTTATTTTTGTAGAAGAGAATGAGTCAGAGGACTTCAGTCACATGCCTGAGACAGAGCCATATGCATAATTTTCTTTGGCCTAGGATTACCCATGTATTACAGTAGTCTGAGTGTACTGAAAATCAACAGGTCCCCTGCATCTCTTCCCCCTCATTTTGTTGTATTTATGACAAGGTCAAGACTTAATTCCTCTGAACATATAGAAGAGCTTAATAATAACAAAAGAGATAGATTCCTGGCATAGTGAACGATAATAATGGAAGCAGAAACTCTTTCAATTATTCAACAGAAACGAGAACAAAACTTGATAAGCTCAAGGTTTTTATTACATGAAGTAAAAAAATATGGAAGGAAAGCATATACTACATGTGACTTATTAGTGTTCAACTGTTGTTGTCTTAATCCATTCAAGCTGCTATAACCAAAATACTGCAGACTGGGTGGCTTATAAACAACAGAAATTTATTTTTCATAGTTCAGGAGACTGGAAGCCTGAGATCATTGTGCCACCATGGCCACCATGCCACCCTGATGGTTGTGCCACCATCTCCTTCAAGTTGCAGAGTTCTTGTAGTATCCTCACATGGTTGAAGGAACCAGGGAGCTTTGTGGGACCTCTGTAATAAGGGCACTAATTTCATTCAGGAGGGTGCCACCCTCACCTCATCTCCCAAAGGCCCCACCTTCAACCACTATCAACTTTGGGGATTAGGATTTCAACATATAAATCTGGCAAGACACAAACATTCACACTATAGTAGTTGTCAAGGCATAACATCTTTTAAGATGTTGATCATGTAGCTTCCTGTTTGAATCTTGAAAAACAGCAAAACAAATATCTCTGATAAAATGTTTGAAAGGCAAAATTCCTTTAAATAAAGAAATAGTAAAATGTGTCAGAACAAGAAAATATATTGCTTTTAACTCTTTCTGATCATAAAAGCTACTCACATGCCTTACAGAAGATTTGGGAAATTCAAAGAAAAAAATTCAAAAGGAAAAAAAAATTTTCCCCAAATCCCATTATGTAGAAATAATCATCTTAACACTTTGCATTATTTCTTTCCATGATAATTTATAGAAAACCAATTTTTATATAGGCAGATTGCATAGCAGATGTATTATATTATACAGTAAATAAAGTGTAAGTTTCCATTTGTTTATTCTGAGATCTGCCCATTGGTTTCTTTCACCAGATGTGCTATGAAATAGGCCTTTCGTCCACTTCTTCACAAGGTACTCCACCAGTCTCAGTGGGTGCTATAAAGGTTAATACAACATGGCTATCTTTATACACTTCTAATAGAAGTATATGTGGTCAGTATTCTTTTGGACACATTTAACAAAAGACCAAGTCAAATGTATTGACTCACAACTGGTAAGTCCAAAAATTGGTACAAGCTACTTCTACATAAAGGATCTACTTTTCTCTCTCTTCTAGAGAATATCTTCAAACAGGTTCTCTCCCTGTGGTGGCAAGATGGCCCTTCATAGTTCTAGACTTTCATGAACCTTAGTATTTATAATCCTAGAGAAGGAAAGACCTACTGTCTCTCAGAGTTCACATGTTCAAGACTGATAGAGGAACTTTTTTGGCCCGGCCTGGGTGTACAGTCAAGGAGGAGAGAGCGGATGGGGTTCCACAATTAGCAGGGCCTGATCACACCCATGCCTGCTTTTAACAATAACACCAGAATCACGTAGGGTCAGGAAAAGGCACTTTACCAAGAAACAGAAGAATGCTGATCAGACAAAGCAACAGATGTCCAATAAAGAGGAGAGAACATCTATACTGAAAGATTTTGTTGAAAACCAGGTTATATTTAGATGGATCATCTAGGTCAAAATACTGACTCAAACTGATTCTTTTTAAGGAGCAGAATGTACAACATTATCTGAATCTCTTCTCAAATTACAAAGGAATTTCCCCCCTGAAAGCAAACAAATATATTCCTTGGGCATTTCAAAAATTTCTTACTAAAAACAAGGTTATGAAGTAAATATATTTTATTATGGTATGTGGATGGGGGTGGAAATGGCTTATACACCTTTGGATTGACTCCAATAAAAGGCAAATGCTCAAGTGCTAAAATTACAATCCTGTAATAGTAAAGAAGGAAGGAATGATGGAAATGACACAAAAGTGGAAGGTGCACAGGGGAAAGGTAGGTAAGCATAGGCAAAGTATTGAAGCAGCAATCTCAGAATAGCGATCAGACATGGCGTATTGGGGCAGTTTCATGCAAAGCCTTGCCAAATCAAAAAAGGAAGGAAACTAACAATTTGAATAGCTATTATGTCAAAAACATGTCAGAGGCTTTCATTCAGACCACTTAACACAAAGCAATTGTTTCCAACCTAAAGACACAGAAGCTGAAGCTCAGAAGGATTATTAATTCACCTAGAGTCCATTTGATCTGAAGATTATCTGAAGTCAAAGTCCATTCTTTTTCTACAACCAAGTTGTTTTCCAGGAAAGGACAGACTATTTCAGTAAAGGCCTATATCCTTTCTGACAAGAAAGAGAAATTACCAAATGCCCACTAAAATGACCCAAAGATTTAAATGATATATTTAGTAGCTAAGAGTTCTGTTGCAAAGCTATAAACATGAACTGTGTTGTTAAAGAACTTAAAGGACCTATATCCTGCAATTGTCTTGCCCCTTTTAAAAACTCAGTCAGCTATCTGAATGTGTAGATATAAGATCTGTTCAATTCCCTTCTTCACAATTTCTGTCTCCAAACAATGTCAAGCTCTTCCTTACCTCAGTCTTGCTTCACATGGGTCCTTCTTCTTGAAAGACTTTTTCTCTCCTGCAGATGATATTCTGGCTGATCTTTCTCATCATGAATGATTTACTTAACTCAGATGTCACCTCTACATAGTGACCTCTTCCAGCACCTAGCCCTATTAAAACAGACTCCTCAGATAACATTTAGTATGTGGAACTGTTTTATTTGTGTATGTTTTAATTGTTTATCTCCTCCAAAGAGAATATACATTTTTTTAAGGGTCAGGAGATTGTCCACCCTGTTTATCCCAGCTCTTGAATTATTCTTAGGACACAAGAAGCTCTCACAAGTAATACAAGTAATTAATTGAGTACACCTATTACAAGTGGTATAAATTGAGACTATCACTGTTAGGGAAACACACTTGAGAGGAGACAGAAGTGGAATGGAGCCTGTGTAGGAGTTACATTGCCTATTACTAAAGCAAAGAAAACAACAGTAATACGTGAATACTAGTGCCCAATTCCAAGCCAGGCCCTGTTCCAAGCATTTGACATGTGCTAAACTGTTTTTCTCATAATCAGTAAGTTTATCATTGCTATTTTGCAGATGAGTAAAAGTGAAATATATAGGCTACATTGGTGAAGGTCACAGAACAATTAAAGGGCAGAATCAGAATCTGGGCTCAGTCAGAATCCTGCTTTTAACTACAGATGGTCCTGGACTACAATGGTTCCACTTTCAGTTTTTCCATGGCTTGAAAGCAATATGTAGAAACCATACTTATGAGTTTTGATCTTTTTCCCAGGCAATGGATATGTAGTCCGATACTCCATGGTCATGTCGAATACTGGTGGCAACCACAGCTCCCTTGGCCATCCAGGAGTCCACCTGAAATGCAGGAAAACCTGGGTTTGATTCCTGGGTCAGGAAAACCCCTGGAAAAAGAAATGGCAATCCACTCCAGTTTTCTTGCCTGGGTAATCCCACAGACAGATGAGTTTGGCTGGCTACTGTCCATGGGGTCACAAGATTTGGGCACGACTAAGTGACTAAACCACCACCAAACAATTGATACAACCGTTCTGTACCCATACATCTATTCAGCTTTTCACATTCAGGACAATATTCAGTAAATTATACGTAATATTTAACACTTTATTATAAAGTAGTCTTTGTGTTGGATGACTTTGCACAACTGCAGGCTAATGTAGGTGTTCTGAGCAAAGTTTAAGGCAGGCTGGGCTAAGCCATGACATTCTTAGGTTAGGTGTATTAATGTATTTTCGACTTAACATGGCTTTATCTGCACATAACTCTACCCTAAGTGGAGGAAGATCTGTACTTCTTGATTCTGTCTCTCCCCAAAAGCCAAGTGGTTGGCAGACGAACACACAAAAGTCCTCTACGCCTGCTATAAAAGGAGGTTAATACCTTAAAATAACTGGGGAGACTGTAAGAAATAAACAGAAAATTTTGTTTCAGTCAATGGTAGGTATAACACGATTAGTTACAAACTGCGAATATTCTCAATTCTTGTCAGCTTTTCAAGGCTTACGAGGTTACACCGTCAGCCGGTAATACCCTAATTCACCATTTCAACTTTCTTCCTTCCCCTACTTTTTACTTAACGGCGTTTCTCCAATTCCAGTGTTTCTCCAATGAATGTGCAGCAAACTCTGCCTCTGCAGCTTTTTAGTAGCCACATCTCAACCTCCTCATCTGTAAAGTAGCAATAATACCTTCTAGTCTACTCCGCTAGAACTGAAGATAGAAGTGTGAGAGTGCTCTACTGATATTAATTTCTATCATTGGTGGTTTTGTCGGGGTCCTTTTCTCGCTTACTTTGTATTAAAAGAAACAGATCTTTCCGGTTTTCTCTGAATTCCACCTCCTTTTGCTTCTCCAGTCAGCAGGAAGAGTTCAGTCAGGATGGCATAACTTTGCTTTGAGCCTGCGCATTAGCGACGCCCCGCTAGCCTCTGCTTTCCCAGCTTCAGCCACCGCGCTTTGATGACGTCAATTCTCTGCGCCGCGGTGCGAGCTGGGCGCGCGTGAAGAGGTTCGAGTTCTGTTTTCCTTGCGGATTCCAGTACTTGTTGGTCTCCTGATTCGACAGCATGAAGGAGACGCCACTGTCAAACTGCGAGCGCCGCTTTCTACTCCGCGCCATTGAAGAGAAGAAGGTAAACTGGGAATTTAGCGCTGCGTCAGCGGTTGGGTTGCAGGCGGCTCGCAGCCTTCCGGCCTGGATGCTTAGACTTAGCTCTCGTAGGCCCGGGGAGCCCCAGGAGGAGCCGCCAGTGCTTCCCCAAGCCCCCAGTATTTATATGGCTCAGGTGGGGTCTTTTCAAGGCTCGGGTCATGCCAGCGACTGTCAGTACCCGGGCATTTAGTTTCCATTCTCCTATGTGGAGTAGTTAGTATCACACTTACCTCTAAGTCCTTAGCCCGGGGCCTGCCTAGCAAAGAGTAATAGATATTTGTATTAGGAATAAACGAATGAATGTTCTGCTTACAGCGGCTGGATGGCAGACAAACCTATGATTATAGGAACATCAAGATTTCATTTGGAACAGATTATGGGTGCTGCATTGTGGAGCTTGGGAAAACAAGGTAACAATTCAAATTAGGTATAAGCCCAATAGGGAGAAATTTAAAAGAACTTTATTGGCTCAGTTTACAAAGCAGATAAGAAGTCTGAACAGTATTTTGTTTAGCTGCCCCAAATTAGTATATTTTCCTAAATGTAGGACTTTAGTTTTATAACTACACTTTACATTTTTAATCATGAATATATTTTCTGTCAACACGAGCCACACATGGTTGTTTCTGATCTCTGTGAATCATATATGCAGCCAGCAGTGATTGCACTGAATTTGTTCCTTACATTTGTTGTCATTGAGAAGGGCCTACTTTCCTTCTTTTCCCGAGTGACATGAGAATTTGATTTTTAATGTTCATTTGGAAATTGTGGAGGTATTGGTCAGATAATGTTGGTGAACTATGCCATATGAAAACTTAAGGTGTCTCAAGGTTGCATGTCCGATTGTATCACTAAATATTTGTGAAAAGAGGAGTAATGGTCATTGACGCTTAAAAATCTGTGGAATTCTAAATATTGTAATAGATGTTTCGGGGTATGCCTATATATGTTTTATTTCTGTATGTATTCTACTACTGTACTTTGTAACTTCAACCATAGGGATATATCATACTGAATATTTAGTTAACAGATTTGCACTTTGTATTTGCAGAGTTCTTGGACAGGTTTCCTGTGAACTTGTTTCTCCAAAACTCAATAGGGCAACAGAAGGTATTCTTTTTTTTAACCTTGAACTCTCTCAGATGGCTGCCCCAGCTTTTGAACCTGGCAGGTATTTAAATCTTTTTTAAAAAAACTACTTTAACCAGAGGAAAGCCTAACAGGGATGAGCTATTGTTTTAATGCCTGGTATTACATTTCATGACATTAGCCCATTCCTGTTTTCACAGGCAGTCAGATCTCTTGGTGAAGTTGAATCGCCTCTTGGAAAGATGTTTAAGAAATTCGAAGTGTATAGATACTGAATCTCTCTGTGTTGTTGCTGGTGAAAAGGTGGGCAATATACCCAAAATTCTTAATCTTGGGATAAGTGCTGTTGATTTGTGGATCTCTCTACCTGTGCTTTCATTGTCAGAGCTTCAGTTAATTCAGTTTTCTGGTTCACTTCAGATGTTACGGAGTGCTGTCTGTAGAACTTTCTATAGAATCTCTCTTTGGAGGGACAAAAAACATTGGTGAAAATAGCAGCTTAGATTTGTATACAAATTCTTTATTCAAAGAACTTGTGGTTTTTACATATTCTCATGTCTCTTTCTTATGTTATAAGTGAGTTGATGGAAGCAGGTAAGACTCTCCTTTTTTATGGATGAAGAACTAAAGATCTGATTAAATCCTTGATTTGGATAAGTTCATTGACCCACACAGGCCTCATAGTGAGTCACTGGTAGTCTGACATTGGAAATATTACTGTCAACATAGTGTGCTGCTTAATAAATTAAAACTTCATTCTTGATTAGGGTATTTTAACCATCTTTTTGGCTTCAGAGAAGTCACTTTAATCTTTCCACATTGCACACTTGAATATTATACTTCCTGTACTTGTAAGGTTGTCATAAATATTGTCCAGGAACCTAAGTGTTTAAGTTTTTTAAGTTAGGAGACAATAAAAATATGTTAGTCTTGGGAGTTAGGGAAATCTTAGTACTAAACATAAGGGTGGTTCTGTTCAGTTGGAGTATATATTTTACTGTCGTCAAATGACTCATAGAAAGGTGAACTATTGGTATTTCAGGTGTTGGTCTGGATTAATACTTTTCTAAATATGTTTTTACTGGTACATTGGAAGGAATAAAGGCATGTTTTAACAGCAAGAGAAAAATTTGCACACAGTGTTATCTTTCCTTATAAATAATCTGTGCTTGTGACCATTTAGGATTTATTTTTGTTTTAAATTCACATTTAGGTTTGGCAAATACGTGTGGACCTGCATTTATTAAATCATGATGGAAATATTATCGATGCTGCCAGCATTGCTGCAATTGTAGCCTTATGTCACTTCCGAAGGCCTGATGTCTCTGTCCAAGGAGATGAAGTAACATTGGTAAGCTCCCATGATGTGAGCCAGGCTCCTTCTTAAGAATGAATGATGTGCAGGACAACTTGTTTTTAATGAAGTTTTGTTGTAAATGGCAATTAGATATGTTCTAAAATTTGTTCACAAGGCAAAAACTACATGTGCTTATAATTGCCCTTGAAATCTCTTAAATCTCCTATACAGAAGTTTTGTCGATGGAAGTACAGGCTGTCTTGATGTTCTAAAATAGAACTAGACTGGATTGAGCATTAGATAAAGTGGCTGGCTTATGCTTAGGGGGTGTGTGAGAAATATACAGTTCTCAGTATTTTCACAGGGAGATGCTTTTTCTTATTCTGTGGCAAAAGCCATCAGAAGCACCTGGAATGATTGTTAAAACATATTGCTAGTGTCCACCCTCAGAGTAGGATGGGATAGGATGTACTTTGTACTTCTAACAGTGTTCCCAGGTGATACTGATAGTGGTGGTATAAGGATCACATTTCAAAAATCATGGACTTAGACTATTTCCATTGTCCTTTTTTGTGTGTACAGAGTATCTCAATTTCAATTTATATAAATTATGTGCTAGGACAGTGAAAGTGCGCTGTGGTGATAGTTTGATTTTTGAATTTACAAAAGGAAACATCAGATGCCCAGATTCTCTAAGCTGTCATTTATGATGCTATTTTTAGGAATTAAGTTGGAGCAGACTCTTGAAAGACAGAGATGTTAGACAAAGTTTTGTTAACAATGGAGATGTTGCTTTAGAGAAGGGAGTTGGTATAAGGAAGTAAGAGAGTATAGTATGATTAGTAGGGAAAAAAGACACTTATTAAAAAATGACTTCCCTGGTGGCTGGGTGGTGAAGAATCTGCCTGCCAGTGCAGGAGACACAGGTTCGATCCCTGATCCATGAAGATCTCACAGGCCACGGAGCACCTCAGCCCCCGAGCCACAGACACTGAGCCAGCGCTCTGGGGCCAATAAGCTGCAGCTGCTGAGCCCACACGCTGCAGCTACTGATGCTTGCTCGCCTAGAGCCTGTGCTCTGCAACACGAGAAGCCATCACAGCAAGAAGCCCACACAACCAGAGAGTAACCCCCGAAAAGCCCACACAGCAACAAAGACCCAGCACAGCCCAAACTAAGTAAATTAATTATTCATTAAAAAAGATACTCAACAGATATTGATGGTGGTAAAGTGGTACAGCCATGTTGGAAGAGTTTGGCAGTTTCTTAAAAAGTTAAGTGTAAACTTAATACAGCCCACCAATTCTGTCCCTAAGAGTGTACTCAAAGAGAATGAAAGTATACATTCACTCAAAGACTTCTATGTGACTGTTCATAGCAACACTGTTTGCTATAGCCAAAAACTGGAAACTGTCCAAATGTTCACCAACTAGTGAATGGAAAAGCAAAGTATGGTATATCTACACAGTGGAATATTATTTCACAGCAAAAAGGACCAAGCTGCTGATGTCATGTATACTTCAAGGTGGATGAAACAGGCTCAGTTGAAAGGAGGCAGATGCAGGAGATGGAAAATTGATTCCACTTACATGCAATGCCCAGAAAAGGCAGATTTCTAGAGACAAAGTAAATCAGTGGTTGCTTTGACCTGGGAGTGAGGGTGATCAACTTCAGACATGCTAAAAGGATTTGAGGTGAGTAATGAGAATGTTTGAAAAAAAACTGGATTTTGGTAATAATTACACAACTATGATGTTGAAGTTGAAGCTTCAGTACTTTGGCTACCTGATGCGTAGAACTGACTCATTGGAAAAGACTCTGATGCTGAGAAAGATTGAAAGCGGGAGGAGAAGGGGATGACAGAGGATGAGATGGTTGGATGGCATCACTGACTCAATGGACATGAGTTTGGGTAAACTCCGCGAGTTGGTGATGGACAGGGAGGCCTGGCGTGCTGCAGTCCATGGGGTCAAAGAGTCGGACACAACTGAGCAACTGAATTGAACTGAACTGGTATATTTACTAGAAAGTGGATTATTTACTAACAATTAGTGGACTTTATGGTATGTGAATTATACCTCAATAAACCTTTTTGACAAATACATAAAGTTATAAGAAAGGTGAATGGCAAAGTCAAACAGGTAATTGCAAAAGAAGTTATTTAGGTACTCAGGATTAAAGGGATTTCATCTTTTACCTTAATACTTGATGTACAAGATGATTTTTTTGTATGTTTATAACTTAGGGACTGTAATTATTGAAACTTATTTTCAAACAGTATACACTAGAAGAACGTGATCCTGTACCATTGAGCATCCATCACATGCCCATTTGTGTCAGTTTCGCCTTCTTCCAGCAAGGGTAAGTCTCATCCTCATCATGGCCAAAATTATTAATGAAGCTAGAAATTTTTTGTTCCATTCAAATATGCCATAGGCAAATGAACAAATCCTTCCTTTAATATTAAAGTACTTTATAATTCTTCTCTTTCTTTGTAAGAGCATTAGTTGACAAACGCTCAGTACTGAGAGTTTCCTCAACAGAAGTGATAAACTCTCCTCTAAACGAAGAGACTTGACGTTTTTCTTTTCATGGATTACTTAGAAATTTATGAGTTTACCACAGCATGTTAGTGTATCTTTCCTAGATACAGATATTAGGTTCTAATTGGAGCGTGGGTGAGACTTACTATGGATTAATGGAAGAAGACTTTGGAGTATATTTGAGGAACATAATAGATGGAATAGTTATAGGATAAGAGCAGGTCACAAGGGGGAATGGTTCACAGATGGGTAAAAATCTAGGTTCCTTTAGCTCTCCAGCAGTTTCTTCACAACTCACTGCTAATTCCTCCTACAACAGAAAACCTGAAATCTTAGGTCCTTTAAATGGTGTTTAGGTGCCTTTAAATGAAAACTTGAGCCTTAAGTTTAATATACCTTTAGAAACAAAGGTATAAATATTTTAGCAATTTTATAACTGAGAATTGGAGAAAAGCTTTCATCTTTCAGTCACTGAATTTTATTAAAGGGAAATAGCACTGTCCAGTAGAGTTACTACATAAGCCATATATGTAGGTTTAGTAGCACATTAAAAATAAAAAGAAACAGGTAAAATTAATTTTGATATAGTTTATTTTACTTAGTGTATCTAAAATATTATTTTAATATGTGATCAGTATCTTAAAAATTATTCCTGAGATATTTTGCATTTTTTTAATGAGCAATAAGCAGAATCTGAAAGAATTTCAAAGTACAGAATATTAGGGAAGCTTTAAAATTAACCAAATTAA
Organism: Bos taurus; assembly: GCF_002263795.3. Lineage (NCBI taxonomy): Eukaryota > Metazoa > Chordata > Mammalia > Artiodactyla > Bovidae > Bos > Bos taurus. Next base: position 3,438,956 of record NC_037333.1, on the reverse strand, counting down.
TGTTTTAATAATTCTGTTGTCTCTTCACATTGAAGTGACTCAAATTCATAGGCTCAGACCTGCATACACTCTCTTGATGTTATTATAGTGCTGGCTTTTAAAAATGGTGTGATTAGATTGATACTTCTCTGTCCATGGGATTTTCCAGGCACAAATACTGAAGTGAGTTGCCATTTCCTTCTCCAGGGGATCTTCCTGATTCTTCCTGACCCAGGGATTGAACCCATGCCTCCTGCATTGGCAGGCGGAGTGGATCAGTGGTAAAGAAGGTGCCTGCAGTGCAGGAGATGTGGGTTCAGTCCCTGGGTTGAGAAGATTCCCCTGGAGTAGGAAATGGCAACCCACTCTAGTATTCTTGTCTGGGAAATCCCATGAACAGAGGAGCTGGGTGGGCTACAGCTCATGTCAGACATGACTTGGCTGAACAATAACAAATCTTTTAAAAATATCCATTGTCTTAAAACTGACACAGAATGGGAGAAATAGTAGCAAACCTGACAAATGATTAATTTCCAGACTATACAAGCGGCTCATTCAGCTCAATGGAGAAGGCAATGGCACCTCACTCCAGTACTCTTGCCTGGAAAATCCCATGGATGGAGGAGCCTGGTGGGCTGCAGTCCATGGGGTTGCCAAGAGTCGGACACGACTAAGCAACTTCACTTTCACTTTTCACTTTCATGCATTGGAGAAGGAAATGACAACCCACTCTAGTGTTCTTGCCTGGAGAATCCCAGGGACGCAGGAGCCTAGTGGGCTGCCGTCTATGGGGTTGTGCAGAGTCAGACATGACTGAAGCAACTTAGCAGCAGCAGCAGCATTCAGCTCAATACCAAAAAAACAAACAACCCAATCAAAACATTGGCAGAAAATCTTAACAGATGTTTCTCCAAAGAAGATATACACATGGTTTATAAACACATAAAAAAAGATGTTCAGCATTGCTCATTACTATACACATAGCGTATAAACCCATGAAAAGATGCTCAACATTGCTCATTACCAGAGAAATGCAAATCAAAACTACAATGAGGTATCACCTCACACCAGTCAGAATGGCCATCATGAAAAAATCTAAAGACAATAAATGCTGGAAAAGATATGGAGAAGAGGGAACCCTTTTGCACTGGTGGTGGGAATGCAAATTGATACAACTACTGTAGTATGGAATTTCCTTAAAAAATGAGGAATAAAACCACCGCATAACCCAGCAATCCCATTACTGGGCATATATATATATATATATATATATATGTATACCCTGAGAAAACTATAATTGAAAAAGACATTATGTACTCCAGTGTCATCAAAGCACTATTTGCAATAGCCGGGACATGGAAGCAACCTGGATGATTATTGACAGATGAATGGATAAAGAGGCTGTGGTACATATACACAATGGAATATTACTCAGTCATAAAAAGGAAAAACATTTAACTCAATTCTAATGAGGTGGATGAACCTAGAGCCTATTATACAGGGTGAACTAAGTCAGAAAGAGAAAGGCAAATATCATATATTAACACATACATATGGAATCCAGAAAGATGGTACTGATGAACCTATCTGCAGGGCAGTAATGGAGATGCAGACACACACAACAGACTTGTGGACACAGGGAAGGAGGGAGGTAACAAACTGAGAGTGGCTTTGAAACATAGACTTAACCATACGTAAAATTAGACAGCCAGTGGACACTTGCTGTATGGCACAGGGAGCTCAAATCTGGTGCCCTGACAATCTAGAGGGGTGGGATGGGCTGGGAGGTGGGAGGGAGGGGACATAGGCATACCTATGGCTGATACATGGTTGATAAATGGTAGAAACCAACACAGTAAATAATTATCCAATTTAAAAAAATTGACAAGCACTCAGTATCACATTTGTTCAGGTACATTTAACTTTCATTTCAGAACATATTTATTGGTGGATCCCAGTGAACGAGAAGAACGTGTAATGGATGGCTTGCTGGTGATTGCCATGAATAAGCATCGAGAGATTTGTACCATCCAGTCCAGTGGTGGGATAATGCTGCTAAAAGATCAAGTCAGTATTTTGATTGATGTTCCATTAAGAATAGGTCTCTTAGTTTTAGAAGCTTTTTCTCGATTTTTGCGTAAAATCCAACAGGTATTTTCCGTGATTGATCCTAGGCTCTGTTAGACTCTGGTTTCATGACTATCCTTATGCTCTGTTGTCCTTATGCTACAAGGGGTCCTTCCTGCCTTCCTCCCCGGTGTGTGGTGCTCCACAGTCTAACCCCTCTACATAGAAGAATACTCTTCTTCCCAGTGAGGAAAGGGATTTATATCCCTATTTTTTTTTAAGTGTCATAAAGTAGATTTAGGTATAAATTTTACTTTCGAGATTTGGGTACAGTGGGCAGAAATTCTCAAATCCAGCTGCATATAAGGTTCATGTGGAGGCTTTTAGAAAATAGATTGCTGCGTAGCACATGGTGCAGCTGGTTAGGAGCACAAAGGCTACTTGGTTGGAGTTCCAGCTCTGCCTTACACTAACTGACCTTTGGCAGATTATTTCATCTTTTTGTTCTTTAGTCTCTTTATCTGTAAAATAGGAAGTAGTCTTAATGTCAGCACCTTCTTGTTAGAATGTAAGGATCAATATGGATACTTTGGACTGTGTAGTATAAATTAAATGTAAATGTTATTTCCAGAGATTCTGAACCACTGGTCCCTGAGGCCTGGGAGTCTGCTTTATGAAAGCTTCTGAGAGGACACTTTGCAGCTCTGTCTTGAGCAGAGATAGGGATCACTCACAGAAAGGAAGTGAGTGTACATGTGGCCTTTTTAGTGGTATCTTACATTGTCATAGAAAAGTTTCTGGTCAGTTCCCTTAATTAAAAGTCTCTTACATCTTGCCTTAATTTGTGTTTTTATATTGTATTATTTTCTAATTTGAAAAAAAAGTAAGGCTTAAATTGCAAAGGTAGAAAAACTAATCTTATGTTTTTAGTTTTGCTAAAGAAAACTCTTTGATTTGTTGTCTTTAAATAATAGCATTCACTTTTATAAATAGGTTTTGAGATGCAGTAAAATAGCTGGTGTGAAAGTAGTGGAAATTACAGAGCTAATACAAAAAGCTTTGGAGAACGACCAGAAAGTTAGGTAAGTTTAATTTTTTTTAGAATTGAATGGTCTTGTTATAAATTTTTCTGTTAACAACTTTCCTTGCACAAGCATAACCATACAATTTTTACACTCAAATCTTTCCTTATCTAATAGTCTCAGTTGAATATAGTACTTAATGTTTTTGAAAGTTGATCAAACTGTTTATTGTATTGCATTCCATTCAAGCATAATCTGTACTGAAAGGCCACACAATGCTTTTCTTTAAAAAAAAAAATAACATTTCTTAGGAAAAAGAGAATCTGGTAACTTATACTAACAGAACACAAGCTGGGGTTGATGCCCATCTCTTCTTACTTTGTGACATTAAGCAATAGCTGTGTCTTGGCACTTCAGTGTCTTCTGTGGTCTGGGAGGTTACTGCCTACCTGGTGGGGCTGGTTTGAGGTTTGGAGAATAATATACTTCAAGCACATAGCACATGCTTGGCACGTGGTTTAAGAAATGGTTAATTATAGTAGCTTTCTATTATCTCACTTGATAGGCCAAATAAATGGGTGAGATTAAGTTAGTCAAATAATTTCTCATCCAATGTCTCATCTATCAAAAGGATAAAATAGTTAACTTTTTTTTCCTTCCTGTCTTCTCTTCCATCTCAATCTCCCTTTCCCTCCCCACTCCCTAAAAAAATCCACATAGGAAAGAAGGTGGAAAGTTTGGCTTTGCAGAATCTATGGCAAATCAAAGGATTACAGCATTTAAAATGGAAAAGGCCCCTATTGATACCTCTGATGTGGAAGAGAAAGCAGAAGAAATCATTTCTGAAGCTGAACCTCCTTCAGAAGTGTATCTTTACTGGGTGATTTTTTTTCTCAGTAAAAACAAGATTTATAATACTTGTGGCATGATTAGGGCTGTGTGAAGTGCGTGCATACTGAAATTTTTTTCTGAAAACACTGTTAGAAAAAAACATTTACAAGACAAGATAGTGTTGAGGTAAATTGATGGTGTAACATCTACCTTCCCTTCAACTATCCTCAGAAATCAGAAAATTTTATATTCTAACAACTTTCAGTGTTTTATTTTCCTTTTGGAAAAATTCTTGAATCTCAGTGACATAGTCAAAGACTATATACACACCATTACATTGTTCTTAAAGTTAATTCATTTACCAAATTTATTACTACAACTGAAATGTTCCAAGCCAGTGTGTGTGTCTTGATATTTTTTACCCATTCTGTCCATAAAATCTTAACCTGAGTTACACATTTTTTTCTTCATTCTTCAGCCATCCATAGTATAGCCATTAATTTTTGTAAGAATTTGAGGTGAACTTCAGACTTAACAGAAAAGAACTTTCATTCTAATTGTTTTCAGCACTGCATCAAATAGCAGTGTATTTGTTATTTAGTTTTCTTAACTTGCTAAGTGTTTCTAAACCTGTGCTGTGGACTCCTGGGACCGCCCAAATTGGAGAGGGAATAGAAAACTCCTGGGGTCATCTTGAAGACTCTGAGAAGGAAGACGAGGATGAAGGTGGCAGTGATGAAGCTATCATTCTTGATGGTATGAAAATGGACACAGGAGTAGAAGTCTCTAATATTGGAAGCCAAGGTATGTGACACTTTATGGCTATATGTAATGTGTATATATATATATACACACATATATCTTAGGAATCTTATTTTTATATTAGCATTTACTTATTTAGAGGGACTAAATGTTAATTTAAATTTCAACTGTTGAGGCTAACTGCAATGTTAACTCCCAGTTCTTTTCTAAGAATATACTTTTCTTTGTAGAATGGTGGTATTCTTTGATATGTGAGGAGAGTGGCACAAAATTTTTTTTTTTTTTTTTTGATTATATATCCAGGCCAGTTGTAAAAGGATAAGTTTCTTAAACCCCATTCGTGCACGCTGTTTTTTCTTTGTATAGTTTTTAGTGCATGCTCAGTCGCCAAGTTGCTTCTGACTCTTAAAGACCCCATTGACTGTAGCCTGCCAGACTCTGTCTGTGGGATTTCCCAGGTAAGAATACTGGAGTGGGTTGCCATTTCCTCTTCCAGGCAGTCTTCCCATCCCAGGGATCAAACCCCCGTCTCCTGCATTGGCAGGTGGATTCTTTACCACTGAGTCAGTTGGGAAGCCTCAAATACAAAAAGGAAGTATCATAACATGTATTAGAATAGTGCTGTCCATGCAATTTTCTGCAGTGTTAGAAATGTTGTCTACACTGTCCAGCATAGTAGCCCCTAGGCCAGTGCTGTTGAGCAGTGAAATGTGGCTTGTGTAACCAAATACTGAATTTTATTGATATAGTTAAGTAGCCACATGGGGCTACCATAATAGAGCTGTATGAGAACCCACAACATTCTAAATGTGTATGAACAGTGGTATTCCTAGATGTTCTTGGCATCCTGAAAGCAACAGAACTATAGAAATGGTTCTCACCTGTGGCTATTTTAAGGAAAATCAAATTCTATCATGAATTATTTATGTAGACATAAAGTAGGTTAGTAGACCTAAAGGACAGTTACTAAATCTGGCTGAGAAAATAGTTGCACATACCTGTCTGCCTTTGAGGAAGATTATTGCCTGTAAATATTACTGAGAACCTACTGGGTATTTTGGAAGGCCAAAAAAAAAAAAAAAAAAAATTACCCATTGATTGGGATCCTTACTCAGCTTGATACTTTTTTTTTTTTTTTAAACTATATATGCCTTTATATATATAGGTGGCCCGCCTGCCAATGCAGGAGACCTAAGAGACCTGGGTTCCATCCCTGGGTGGGGAAGATCCACTGGAGGAGGAAGTGGCAACCCACTCCAGTTTTCTTGCTTGGAGAATCCCAGGGGCAGAGGAGCTAGGGTCACAATTGACACAACTTAGCACACATATACGAACAAAGGAAGAAATGGAAAACTCTTACGTGGATCAGAAATGGATTTGTAGGAAATGGATTCTTCATATACTGTTTTTTGGAATTTAAATTGACAGTTTCTGGAGGAGTTTGGCAAAAATCTTTTAAAAAGCACAAGGAATTCATTTGGCATATTGACTTGTTTCCAGATTAGTTCTATAAAAGATGCACTGTATCTGTAAAATAGATAGATTTACCCCCTAACTTTTCTGTGAAAGCAGCACACATGGTTTTTCAGCACTCCAACGAATAAACTCAGGGAAGGGAAGAACCAAACAGATCTGTAAGCCTCCAGCCAAAATGCCACCTGGGCCTCTTCTATCTGAAATCTAATTCCTCTAACATTTTCTTAAAGATGCCCCTATAGTGCTCTCAGACAGTGAAGAAGAAGAAATGATCATTTTAGAACCAGATAAGAATCCAAAGAAAATAAGGTAACAAATTTCTGATTTATTTCAAATGTGTACTCAAGACTCTTTAGAGGCTTGCTCTCTGGTTTATTGTCATCTTACCCTCTAAACAGACACCTTTTTCATTAGCAATCCAGATGTTCTTTCTATGGTTTCTCTATACATCTGCATGGGTGCCTTTCAAGGTTACAGTATTCTTTTGCCATAGTTGGTAAATATCCAACCTACTGGAAAAAGTAAAGTTTGGATCACCAAAGTAGGGGGCAGTGTAGGAAGTAAGGTTGGTAAAAACCATTTGTGGAATCAGCTCATAGTACTAATACTTTTGAAACATTAATTTACTTTGTTCACAGAACACAGACCATCAGTGCAACACAAGTAAAAGCACCAAGTAAAAAGCCAGTGAAGAAAAGAAAAAAGAAGAGAGCGGCCAATTAAAGTTCACATAGTTGTATATTTGTGTATATAACTATTAAAAAGGTATTTATTCAGTGCTAACAATCGAGTATTTTATTCACAAATCCATCATAAAATCTACTTCTTTATACAGTTTTTTACATTACGCTTTAAATGTTTAGAGAACTCTACAGGTTTTAAATAGCTGTCATTTTGGTAGGTCAAGTGTACTAAAAGCTGACGAATGAAGAAGTGTTTTCATAGTGTGTACACAGGCCTGACAGAGTCTCAGATTATTCCCAAGTCACAGCTGGCCCAGTTCCTTAAGGAAGTGAATGTCAGCACCTGTGTGTTGGAAGGAGAAGCCTTCCCAGTCCTGATGAATTTTTCTGAGTGAAATCCTGAAGTCAAATTTTTACTTCAAATTAAATTTGACTTACAAACCAAATTTTCCAAATCAATTTATTAATTATTATCCTGACAGCTGACATCATTAATACTTTAACAGAAACCACTTAAAATTAGCCAAATATCTAAGATAGTTACATTTACAAAAGATATACAAATTAAAACCATTTAAAAAGTAATAGATACCATAATTTGTACTGGACCATAAGCTTCTGTATTCAGAAATGATTGTAAAATTAAAACCTAAGATAAAATCTGTACACCATATACTTTGAGTGATTTACATCTTAGAAAACAAAGGCAGTCTTTTCACTGTTACACATTTAGTGTCTCTGGTGGGTTGAGGAGAGAAACACCATGATACCTGTAAGTAGAAAAAAAAAAATCCATTTTTAGTCAACATTCATTGGGTGAAGCAGATCATGGAATTATACACATACCAGGAACTCACAAATTTCTGCCTACTTGATTTAATATTTACAAAGCCAGTTTGGTCCCCCAAACATGCATGCATGCCCTGTTCCTCTCCCCTCTTCTCCCTCAAATGTAGGACAGAAAGCTCAAAACACATGGCTGCTAAGAGAGCAGTTGCTTAAATAATAAAAGTTAAAATATTAAGGAACTCTGAACTGTAGGGACAGCCTGGAAAAGCAAACTTGTGTAATATCTACTGCTGTTAATTCTTACTTTGAATTTTTGTACTTCTCTCTTATTGACTGTTGTGCGTGCTGTGGTGCTCTGAGGTAGGTCTGGTGAAGGTCCAGGAGACAAGGCTTTAGAGTTTCCAGAGTATATCCAGTCTTCTGTACTAATGATTCAGGCTGCAGGAGGGAGGAGAAAACCACTGGACTTTGTTTTTGTAACAGACACTAAACACAAGTTAGTAGTTGGCATTAAGCTTGAGTTTTGTTAAACTTCAGTATTTAACACCTCCAATGGTGAACAGGGAAGCCTAGCTAACACCTCCAATGGTGAACAGGGAAGCCTAGCATGCTGCAGGCCACAGGGTCACAAGGAATCAGACATGACTAAGCAACTAAACTGAACATTTTCCAGTTTTCTTAAGCTCCTTTTTGCTGACTTCAATTTTTACAATTTTCCCTGCCAGTGGCAGGCCTTGTCGCCCAAATTCTTTAAGCACATCTTTCAAATCCAAGTATTAACTAAGCTTTCTAAGACAGGACACTTTAAACAGAGTAGATGGTTGAACAACTCTTCCAGTTCAGTACATTTAGACAACTATCAATTGTCTAGGACAGTTACTTATCTGGCACAGGCATTTAAAATCACAAAGTAGACGTGTGAAGATGTTGTAATACATACCCAGCTTTGTCCTGTGACTGTGTAGAGTGCTAAATGAAAGGCTGCTGCAGCGATAACTGACGGCAAATACTTTAGATATGGGTCAGCATCTATCAAACTTAACTCTCCCAAAAACTGGAATGAAAAAGTAAATAACTTTATGATCATAAGAGCTCTGGAATTCAAACCTCAAATCCTCCCTTTCTGACCTAATTTTTTCCTGTCTTTTAAGACTGCTGTATAGCAACCATATAAAAATTTTCACAGTCACATCTTTAAATACATCCACTACTGCATTGTTTTGCTTCATTCTCATCCTGTATTTTTCCTCTAGCCTTTAGAACAACCCTTCTGGCTACCACTTATTTTCCATTCTCATGTCCCCAATGCTTTCCCAGTTTACATTATCCTTTGCGAGTGATGGGCTTGCTCTCATGTGCTGCAGCACTCATCTGTCCTAGAATACTATATTCCTTGGCCAAGACTGTATAATGAAACTAGAGCTTGCCCCATTTGTGACCTCAGAATCTTCATTCAACAGAATGAAAAGAACTTACCATTGCTAAACTTTCAACTTTGCAGTTTGCAGGCTGCTGATGCAAAAAGTACTGGGTAAGAAACTGATTTATTGTTGGTGCAGCTAAGTCAAAAGCCAGGACTTTCAAGACTAGGTGCTCCATCCTTAGAACTTGTTTCTTGGTATAAGTGTCATCTGTAATGTATACAAACTCTGCTACTTCTGGCGGGTATATCTCTTCAAACTTTCTACAATGAAAGAAGTAATTAGTCCTTCTAAAAGAAAAGCAAGCTTGTTTATCCCAACTTGAAATCCCTTAAGCAGAATCAATGGAATGAATTTGAAACCAGTTGCTTGTTTCCACTGATACTTGACCATTTTTAGCTGAAATTGGATAAATGCTAATTAAAAGCCCCATATATATATGTCTTCCACTGAAGTCCAAGGAAATGAGAGACTGACTTCCCAAGATGGGAGCAAGGTCATCAAATAATTGAAAATGTAGGAAATTTCTTTAAAAATGGTTTATATTTTAGTTTTCATATCTTAATGGGGAAAAGGTAAGCTTTTGCTTATTTAACAGAAGGTACTTTTCTGTGGAAGGAACCATACTTTGTAACCTAGTCCTAGTGTATTAAAATCTTGCCAGTCTGTAGGTTCTAGTGCCCTGAAAGACCGATTTAGGCAAATTAATGTCCTAAATTTATAGTTTCATCTACACTATCACCCCTCAAGTAGTTGTGAGTCCTGGTTTGTGTTATATGTTAAAACATCACACTTGGCAAATATATGTATTTTAAATCACAATTTCTTCCCTACACAGAAAAATACTAATCACTTTTAACCCAGTGAACCAAGTTGGACTTACGAGGCTAAAAGCATAGCAGCAGTGCCCACAAGTTGAAGTTTTCCTCTCAACACAGACATGGATGAAAGAAACCTATCAATGTAGTTCACAGCCAAATGCAGGGTCTCGTTCTGCAGTTTATATTCTTCTCCTACTTCAACTAACCAGTCCACGAGGATAGCCCTCATACTGTTAGTAATGTCTGGCTGTTTCTTCATGTAACCCACTTTAGGCTTACATTTAACCTGTTGAGTGTTAAAATTGCAGTTAGAAATTCTATCATTAACAGATACTAGCTACATGCCAGAAACTTATAATTACAGTAATTAACTGGCAGTTAAAGAATTTAAAAACATCATCTTAATTTCATTTCCCCACAGTAAATAAACAGCAGTGTAAAGAGTAGATTCAGGGAGCAGTTACCTCCATTTCCCTAAGGTACGTGTGAATGTCCTCATGGTAGTCTGGTACTTCATTAACACTCACTGGCTTTTCATCTTCCAATACAACTGACATTTCCATAGTATGTGGAGACTCTGGGACAAATCAAAAGTACAGTTAAGTTCACTTAGTTTTTGACTTAAGAGCTAAAAATGATTGTCCTTGTAAGGAGTCCCATACTACCAATGAGCTTATTTCATCCGACTAAAAGAGCTTTTTATAACAAAATACATAGAAGATTTAACTCTCATTTTAGTACCTCTGTCTACTTAGTTTTGGAATGATTTTAATTAAAATATCATTAGACCATTAACAGGAAAATGAATTTGAGAAGCAGGTTATTAAGTTAAACCATCATTCACCTCGCATGATAGGAAGACTGGTTCTGTTAGAACAAGGTTAAAATCCAAACTCTTAAGAGATAATATCTAGGATTTGTCACAAGAGAGTTTGCAGACCCCAAAGTCTAACATTTGCAAAGCATAATCCAGGCAACAATTAGAAGCAGGGCTAACAAGTGTGCTAAAGAGGAAATCAGATTTGTCATGGGCAGTTCAAACATATTAACGGTACAATCAATGGGTGATTGGTAAATTCATCTTTGGAGGCAATGAATGTCATCCATTATTATTTCAGCTCAAAGTTTACTTTGAGGTTAAAATTTGCTGTAAATTTTAAATAATACACAAATTACTGTATTTCCAAAGTACTTCTCTGCTATACCTCTCATTTATACAACTAAAACTGATACTGAATTCAGTGAGCTGTCCAGTGAACCCATAGCCTGATGGTAAAGCAGCACAAACTGCAGACAGAGCTGTCCATAGCAGTTACTCTGACTCACAGGAAGACAATTCTTTCTGATATCAGACAATCACTCAGGTTTTACAGAAACAAATTTTAGAGCTGGAAGGGATGTTGGCTATCTCAATATTTAAAGCTGCATCCTCAGATGGCATTCTCTGAAATGGTATGAACAAAGTTAGTCTTAACTGAAATATATTCTCCCAACCAAGCAAATATTTCAAGGGTCAATTAAGTCTTTTTTTTTTTGCTAAGTCACTTCAGTCGTGTTCGACTCTGTGAGACCCCATAGATGGCAGCCTACCAGGCTCCCCATCCCTGGGATTCTCCAGGCAAGAACACTGGAGTGGGTTGCCATTTCCTTCTCCAATGCATGAAAGTGAAAAGTTAAAGTGAAGTCGCTCAGTTGTGTCCGACTCTTCTCGACCCCATGGACTGCAGCCTACCAGACTCCTCCATCCATGGGATTTTCCAGGCAAGAGTACTGGAGTGGGGTGCCATTGCCTTCTCTGAATTAAGTCTTTGGGATCTAATGAAATTGATGTGACTAGCAGTGTACCAGAAGGAGCATGGGATTAGAATCTTTTTGGAGGTCACCAGGTCACGGATTAGCTGTGAGGCCTGAGATAAGTCACACCCTTTCTAAACTTGTTATATTATGCCTAACTCATAATGTAGTAAGGCTCAGGTAAAATGTCTTAGAAGGAAAATATTAATCCAACCTATTTAATAATTATATTTATTCAAGTTTTCTTTAAAACTTACCAAAACTACCATCCATTGGGTAATCAAGAGGTGCCAGTGGCTTTCTTGGTCCTGGTAAAGTAACAGCTGAATTAAAGGCCAAGACATCTTCACTTTCTGATTTTTTAGATTCAGTTGGCCTCTTTTGAATTTTCTTCTGCTTCATCCACATGTATGGTAAATGCAGGCTGTTTATTGTTTGCTTTCCAGGGAGGAACAGGGACATACTCATCATTTATAGGAAGATCCTTAAGAGGTGCAACCTACAATGAAATAATTAACTGCTTTGAGCCTATTAAGTGGAATTTTACTTTCATCCCCTTATACTGCTGAGTATAGTCCCAAATCCTCTATCAGGAAAATTAAAACTTTTGGGGGCAAAGTTCAGGCAAGGAAATTTGAGTAGCTGGAGAAAAAAGAGATGCTTCAATTTGTCATAGGCATTCCTGTGACACCAAAGATTTCAGAGTCACACCAAATGGAACTTTGCAAAACTAGGCCAGAGATGCCTGGAGTGGCAGGCCGAAAGATGCCAAATTTAACAGAGATGGCAAAAAACAAAAGTGGTTTTCCTTTTTCACCCCAGGGTGGAGCAACAGAGCAAATTCAGTAAGATGGCGGAATTGACCAAAAGCAAAGTATTTTTTATACCTTTGCCCAAAGTAGAGGTAGTTTCTTTACCCATATGGGGAAGACGAATAAGGTCGGAATAGTGCCTGGGGTTTAAAGCAGAAAGGCGCGGAGGCGGGCAAAGATCATACTCAACGTTGTGGGGCTTGGTTTGATCCCATTATCAATGGAAAAATACTCCCAATGGAAAGCTGAGAGGCAGCATGAACGCATAGCGCTGTCAGGGACAGTATGGGAGAGTAACTAATGGGAGTAATGTGGCGTCCTACACTCTAGAAACCCAGGGATCAAGGGACTCCAGATCCTAGCCTCCCGCGAAAAGCCCAGGGAATGCTTTCTCGCCACTCTCCTCTGCCGGCTAAACCCGTGCAAAACCCCGGCTCGGCCCTCCCTCCTGAGGATATCGTTCATTGCTTTACCCGTCGCGTCTTAGGCCTCTGGGGAGCTGGACCCCGCGAGTTTCCGGCCCTCAGTACCGCCAGTCCAGCCCGGGTCCGGGGCTGCTGGGCGGGCGCCGCCTTCTCGGGATTGACGTTCTCCTGGTCCTCCTGGAACGCCGTCTGCTGCAATGTTACCGCCGAACCCGCCTCGCGGGCCGCAGGCCCGTGCGCGGAGCTGCCCAACATCACTGCTCCCGGGGGCGCGGCGGGATCAGCCCGGCGCCAAGCAGCGTGCACTGCGTCCCGCCGACCAGCCGAGGAACACTCCAGCCGTACCCGCCCGCCGCAGCCCGAGCCAGCCTGCCCGTCCGCTCGGGACCGTGTAGGACCGAGAAGACTGAGAAAGGCGGAGGCAGGAACTGCTGGGCGTGGAGGGACAAGGACGCCCCCGAAATGAAGCGAGCAGCCCGCCGGAGCTGCGGCTGTTCCCGCAGTTCAAGTATCCCGCGACTATTGAAATGAACCAATGAAAGGGGCCAGTCCTTGTGACGTCACTCGGGGCGCCGCGGTCGCAGGCGAATGAAGGCGGCTGCGAAGGCACCCGAACAGGGGCGGAGCGGGACGAAGAAACAGCGAACGGCGGCAGAAGGAAGGACGCCTGCGCCGGGCGGGGAGGCGGGGCCTAGGCTTATGGTGGCTTTAAATACCGCAGCTAAGCGGTTCCTGTCTTAGGGTAGGGGCGGCCGCTAGTACAAAGTGAATTACACTTTAGCAATTATTAGTGGGCCGTACATAGAGCCTGACCATGGGGTTAGTCCATGGGGTCCCAGAGTCAAACATCACTTAAAGATCACACCATCACCACCCGGCCTTTAGCCTTAGGACCTCCAGTTAGCTTGACTGAAGTTTCTCAAGGTCTAAAATCGGATCCGGCCATATTGGCCTGGTGGTCTTGTTCAAGTTACTCAATGTTCTGATTCTCAGTTTTCCTATCGGTTAACTGGGGTGATAATATCTACACGTCATAAGTTCTCATTAGTATTAATGTGCATTAATCATTTCACACTCTGCTTATGTAATTGATACTCAAGCGGATGACTTATAGTGTCCGCTTACCATTTTCACGCTTCTTCAGTCTTATCCTTTTTTTCTTCATGAAGATGCAATTAAACCGCCACCTTGAATTACTGTTGATATACGTAACAAACTAATATACAAGAAATTCAACTAGACAGCCATTAACTTTTATCTCTTTTTTTTCCCCCAAGGTATGGCAGCCAACAAAAAGCAGGTAGTGAAATTGCAGTGACCTAGATATAATTGCGAAGGCAATGGCACCCCACTCCAGTACTCTTGCCTGGAAAATCCCATGGACGGAGGAGCCTGGTAGGCTGCAGTCCATGAGGTCGCTAAGAGTCGAACACAACTGAGCGACTTCACTTTGACTTTTCACTTTCATGCATTGGGGAAGGAAATGGCAACCCACTCCAGTATTCTTGCCTGGAGAATCCCAGGGACAGGGGAGCCTGGTGGGCTGCCGTCTATGGGGTCGAACAGAGTAGGACACGACTGAAGCGACTTAGCAGCAGCAGCAGCAGATATAATTGTGTTCCATTTAGAAATGAAGGTTGTTTAAATATAGTAAAAACAATATGACCTTATTAAAATAAAACTGACAGAAATACGTGCCTTTAACAAATTTTCACATTTAATATACAACAAGGCTTGCACATAACTAATAAATATAATGGTATATAATTGAGGAGCATTGTTGTTTTCCAACAAATAAGTGTGCCCTTCTTGAAAACACAGAGAATAGTTTATTTTCTATTATAATCCTTATGCCACTTTAAATAGCACAATCTTAAGTATAATATTCACCTGAATAAGAATAAATATGAATTAAGATTGATGACTTCCATAGTCTTAAAGTTATATTTCCCTCCATATATGATAAAAAAGGAAATTAGTATTTATTAGTGCAGGAAAATCTAAGAAGCCATCACTATTTCTGTACTATTCATATGTAGTACAAAATCCCCCCAGTCTGTGCAAGGTCTGATTTCCCTGGCCACAATTTAAAGCACTGAGCCAACCCAAGTATTTAACAAACTGAGTACGAGCCACAAAACATTACCAAGCAACAGCAAAATCAGTTGTAAATCAATCTCAATTCCTAGAAAAAAATTTTATAGGTTATATCACCTAGTTGACAACACACACAGTAACCAAAACGTAATTGAGGCACCAGAACTTGGGTCCCACATTCATGGAATAACAGCATGTCCTCTTAAACACAATCTCACTGAGAATCAGTTTTCTTCTATGATTTGACAAAATAATCAACATACTGTGAAGATCACTTGAGGTCACATATGTACATACATTTTGAAAACTGTAAAGCAGTTTATACATATGTGTTAGCTTGTTAAAAATTTAAATGTGTCTATTTTCCAAACAATATTTTTTGATTTGAAAGTTAAAACAGCCTCTTGAAAAAAAAATTCATTAAAATCTGTTATAATATTCCATTTTTTAAAAAAATAAAAATTCTCTTTACTTTAAAAAAATTACATTTGTCAAAAAAAAAAAAACGCTACAAAAAACAAGTCATACTTCATTTATGTTTAGACAGTATTAAAAAGCACTTGAAATAAAAGTATGTACAGTTAGCTTGTAATTCTATTTTAACAATTTTTATTTAAATGGACAACTTCTATGGAACTTTACCTTGTTTATATTTCATGCAGCATCAAAGAAAGCAATCAGTGCATTTTGGTCATAACTGTCCAGAATTTCCAGTAAAAGAGGCACTTTGGTTTTTACATTGGTGCCTTTAAACTTGAACTTATCTATGAAAAGATCGGTGATCATGCCTACAAAGAAAAAAGGATAATTTTCTGTCATTGATTAATTCTATTAACCACACTTTATTTAATGAAAGTGACTGCTTGAGAATTTCTTAGCACCTGTAATTTCTATTGTTTAACATACACAACTAAAAGGATTGGTGCATTAAAAAATATTTATTTGGGGGGGATTTTACAGCAAATTTCAAAATATAAATCATTTGGCTAATAACTCTCTTAACAACTGGTTACAAGCTATTAGTTCAGACAATCAACTGCTGGCCAGTTTTGAATTCCTATCAGTATATATAAAATTACAAGTGGTTTTCTTTTTTTCCCCACCAGTTTGACCATTTTGACATAGTGTAGACAGATTTTGTTCCTTACAGCTTTATTTGAAGTAAAATTCTTAGGATTTGACTTGAAGACAAATATTTCTAGATTCAAAGATATGGACATATGTACAGTAGAAATAATTCAAGCTGTCAAAGCCTTTATCTAAAGCCTCTAAGTTGTGTTTCATAGTTTTTCATATTTTAGTAAGATAATAAAAGGAATATACCATATGTATGGCATAATACTCATGGAAAGTAAGTGGCAGCATCTGACAACAAAACAACATTTCTGCAACAAAATGTATGAATATTCACACTAAGTGGAATTTTAAAAAAACCTCATAGCAGTTTATGTGAGGTTCTGTTATTAATTCAGATCAAGTTAGATTTATTGCCAAATGATTTATCAAAAAATGCTTTTGATTTCAAAGCTTTCTGGACTGCAAAATTGGTGATAAGAGATGGCAGTTCTGTACCACCCTTCTTCTAGGTTATTATGAGGATAAAAGATCATGTGCTTGCCACATGGTAAATATTAAGATATCGGATATTATTGTTATAGCTTGTGAGCAAGTCTTTGGGCATAAAATAAAACCAATTGACTCCATAGAAGACTTGGCACAGTGCAAAAAGCATGCATCTTGGGGCAAGGAGGTCCTAATGAAGGCTTTGCTACTAGCTACTTATGTGGCAAATTCTTAAGTTCAGATTTCAGTTTTAAAAAATGTGAAAAACAGAGACAGCACCATCTATCTCGCAGCACTGTTGTAAGGATTAAATATCCCACCTGATTATAAAGATGTATAAATAAATAGGTATACTATGCATATCAGGTCTTCTGTAAAGATTGAAAAAAAAATTTCCTTAAGCTGTTCTTTCCTTCCTCTCTCTCTGCCTCCTCACATCTCCCTCTTGCTCTTGCTTTTTCAATATACTGTGAAACACTCAACTTCTTGCCACCAAAGCAAAATGAATTTTAGACTATAAATTGACACAACACATATATAACCCTTATTCAATTTTGCATAAAAATATTAAATGCTGTATTTTGATATTTCAAAATAGCAATGAAAACTGAAAATTATGTGTATGTAATATAGCCTAAATTATAATGTTTCATAAGGTATCATACCAGGTTTCTTCATATATATAAATTAATTGCATTACATTTACTTCATTTGTTAATGTTTACTTGTATATTATCAAGTAAAAATATTAAACATTAAAACCAACTCGACAAAATACACTGTGCAGTACATTGGCTGTTACTGTTTCAGTCATGACTGCTGTAATCTTTGCCTATCTCCTTCCGCCTAGCTTCCCTCATGTGATCCTTTGCAAACAGCCAATAGAAAAGAATATGACAAGGTATGGTAGAATAGTGCACTAACCATAGAGTCTTTCAAGATGTGCAGGTTGCTTTTTGTATTCTTCCTGTAGGTGATCTGCCTCTTCTAGAATACAGCGATATTCTGGTATCAGAAAGTTTGTGTTTCCCTCATGAACCTGCAATTCCTTATTTAAAATAAAAAATAAAAGTACCTTAATTTCAAAATTTAGTCCAGTGTAAAGTGGACTTAAAGTATACAAATTTAAGTTCTTCACCATTTTAGAAATCTGATCACAATAAAATAATAATCATGAATCCATGGCAGACATACTTACTTTTAAAGCATCAATTAACTGCACTTTCTTAGCCAAAAGCAACTGGTACTCCAGCTTTGGGTGGATTAGCTTTAATGTGTGTTTGACTGATACTTCATTTATCTCTAGAAGAAGTTGAGGCAGGGACAATTAGATAAGTCACTTTGATCAGGAACATTCTTATTGTAACAACAACCCCCCCAAAACAGAAAGAATGATTCTTTTTATGCTTTTCTTTTACCATAAGATATGTTGAGGTTAATTTTCCTTTTTGTAGCTTCTTTAGAGAGCACATCTTTTAGGATGGATATAGTAGAAATGTTGTCAGATTTAAAAACTCCTTCGCCTTTTCTGTAAAATTAATATTTTTAAAGAAACAGTTTTAGAAGGAAGTACATCCAATAAATATGTCCCGTAAACACATATTTTGTGACTAGAACCTTGTGTTTAGACTTCATTTAATTTTAAATTTCTTTATATACACATCTCACTATTAATGTAAAGCATATTTAAACATATAAACTACTACTGTTGTAGTAATTCAAGTTCTAAACATACTTGTAAAACTGAGTACAAGATGTTAGACATATGCCTCCTAAAGATATGACAATTTAAGTCCTTCACTTAAAACTTTTTTATTCATTTTCACTAATAAAATTTCTAATAGCTAATACCTTATATATATAAAATACATTTAGAACTGCTTACTTTCATATAAGTTCTTATGTAACACATAGATTAACAGCATGACTCCATGCTTCATCCTTAAATATCAAACCTAAGAGTAACATCTATAATCACAGGACCCTTCTTTTTCTTTAGGGAACCCCTTTGTCCTCTCTCTCTCTTTTTCTCTCTCCCCTCCTCATAGTTTCATTGGCCTCAACCCTATTTCTGGGACTTCAGGAAGAAGCTTTTACCAGTGTGCTTCATGACCACAGTGGTTCATGTTTTAACTATGATAATCAATCGTGGGACTTTTATTGGAACTAGTGGCAAAGCAAGGCTATGGTAGCTGAAAAGACAAAAGGCTGGATGGAGGTGTTGTTGGCCCCCATGGCACCACACAGGAAAACCAAGAGCAGACAGAATCAGAGTTGAGCAATGAAAAGTGATGAAGTCTTAGAATGGAGAGGGTTAAAGGGATCAGTTAAGCTTCTGATCCAGTTGTGTCTGAAGCAGACTACTTAGTTATACAAGCTGATAAATTCCTTTTATTTGGTTAATCCTGCTTACATTTGGTTCCTTTTTATGATGACCAAAATTTTCCTAATTAATATATACTATCTTTACGTATTCAATGTGGCCTTTTTATTTGGTTTCATATTGACTAACTGTAGACAAATGCGAATTCTTTTTTTCTAGAAAGATTAATAATACACACTTATTTTGATCCCAATTATATTTTAGAAATCATGAGATTTTTTCCCACTAGTCTTCAACTTTAATGAAATTTCACATTAAATACATATATGGTACCTGGCACTGTAGAATGACTTACACAGTTTATCTTCCTTTAAGCATTACAATTCAGTGAAGTAAGTGCTATTATTTCCATTCCTCAGAAAAGAAACTGAAACTCACAAAGTAATATAGCTAAGGTCGAATAGCTGGCAAGTCACAGACTCAGATTCAAACCTAAGTATGTCTGTCTCCAAAGTATATACTTCTATACTTCTTCAATATATATTTCTTAACCAGGTACCCAAAAAACATGTATTGAGTGTACCACTATGTCCAAGGGGCTTCCCAGCTGGCTCAGTGGTAAAGAATCTGCCTGCAATGCAGGAGACCTGGGTTAGATCCTTGGGTTGGGATGATTCCCTGGAGGACATGGCTACCCACTCCAGTATTCTTGCCTGGAGAATCCCCATGGACAGAGGAGGCTGGCCAAGTGCAGTCCATGGGGTCGCAAAGGAGTTGAACATGACTTAGCGACTAAACAACACTCTGCTCAAAGCCATGTGTTAGACACATGAGGATACAAACAAAAATAATAAAGAAATAAACTCTGCCCAGAAGCTTACAATCTGGTTTAGAGGCTAGCTTGCATAAAAATTATTACATACTTCAAACAAGTAACAATAAAAATCTAAGACAGGTAAGAATAAAATGCTACAGGAAGAAAGAGCATCTAGGAAAACTTCAAAACTGTAGCTACTGAGTTGGACCTTCAAAGATAAGCAGAGTTTTGACTGTTAAGAAAAGAATATTTAAGGATACAGAATGATAAAAAGCAAAGATGTGCTATTGTAAAAATATATAACATGCCAGGGGCCTCTCAAATTGTCTACTATGATTAAAGTGTGAGGTTCGCTGTCATACTCCAAAACAGAAGTCATGATTCTAGGCTTAGACACAGATAAGATCCCCTGGAGGGTACAGTGAAATGGTCCCTCAGAACTGATGCTAAAACCAATTATATAAGCAAGATTTGGGGAAATAAATATATATAAAAAATAAAACCAATTAGATTTCTGTAGAGTTCTTGGTCCCAAAGGCTATATTCAAAGGTAAAATTACGTGTTCACTGCTGTTTGCTGAACTTAGTGTGGTAAAGTCTCAGCTAGAAAGCAGGAAGTAGAATACCTCAGTAAACTGCTCAGGGAAACAATCAAGAGACAGAAACAGAGGGAAGATAAGAAGCCCTCTCCCCTCCAAACAACAAAATTAAAATAAAAACAAAAGATCAAACAGACAATACCAACCTATAGCTGTGAGAGAATGAGAAAAATTATAAGGGTACAAAGTCAAAGCAGATTACAGAGAAATCAGCCTTATCCAACACATTCTGAAAAAGAACAGAGGAGAAGAAAATTCTGGCCTCCACTATATTCAGAAACAGAAAGTAGGGAGGCCTATGGGAGGGAGTGACAGTGAACAGGGCAGGAGGGCAACTGTGAGCTGGAGGAAGAGTGTTAGAGAATGATGACCTTCACTTCATGATGTGGTAGCTTCAAAAGCCTGCATGTTCTAAGATTTCAAATTCTGAGCCATTTCTTATTTTTGCATAAAGAAACTCAATGGTCATTCTTCTTGTAATTCAAAATGGAATTAGGATAAATGTTCATTTCAGTTTGGGAAGGACTTGCATGTTTACAATGTCTTCACATTAATCAAATCTTTGATGTCAATAAAATGTTAAAGTTTTCTTCATGAAGTTCTATGTATTTCTAAAAAAAGAGCATTCCCACATATTTTTATGAATATTTTGTTATTGTTTCTCTGAAACATTTTTAAAAAATAATTTATTTTCTAACTGGTTAGGGTTGAGAATGGGAAACATATTGATCTTTCATATTTATTGCTGCTGCTGCTGCTGCTAAGTCGCTTCAGTCGTGTCTGACTCTGTGCGACCCCATAGACAGCAGTGCACCAGGCTCCCCCGTCCCTGGGATTCTCCAGGCAAGAATACTGGAGTGAGTTGCCATTTTATTCTCTTAATCCCACTTGCTTTTCAGTAGATTCTCTTGAACAGTATAGTTTTCAAATTATATTATTTGCAAATTACTGTCTTAAAACATATGAAAATTTAGAAGTTCCATTTATGTAAAAACACGTGTGAAACACAAATAAGTTTTATTCACCTGTAGGTACTTTCAAGTTGTGTATCCAGGAAGGTGTTCTGAAAATAAAATGTCACACATTCTCCTGCTGGAGGTTTTTCAGGAACTTCAGGCATGCAAAAAACCACCCAGGAGTGAAGTTCAGAAAAACTGAACTGGCCTGTCAAAGTCAATGTATTCATGGGTCTGCAATTTAATAGAAGTGCACATATTTGTGTGGGAATACATAGAGGTATTATATGTACTTAATACATTAAAAAATAGGATTTTGCAATAGTAGTTACAAACATAAAAGCAGCCATTTAATTGAAAAATTAATTTCTCAGGTTAATCTTACCCATCAGATAAACATTTTGCTATACCTGTACTTTAACAGTTAAATGACATAAATAGCTTGTTTTCATTATAACATGCCTTTACAAATAAAAATTCAGTTTATTTAGGTCAATTCCATTTTTAATAAGTTCATCTAGTATTTTTACTATACAAACTACAAAACATACTTACACAAGGTAAGGAAAAAAATCAGCATAATGTGACAGCAAAGAACTGGGCTTTTTAAAGACAGATAGATGTAGGTTTGAAACACTAGCTGCATGCCACTAGGAAAGTTAAGGAATGGTACCTTCTATTTTGCAAGGATATGGAATTAAATTTCTATCCTGCAAATCACACATATACATAAAAGGTTGTAAAGAAAATTAAATGTAAAATGAATCAAATGGATAGTTAAGAAAATACAAGTTTATCGAATTAAAGGTACAGAAAGAATTTTAAGAGAATACAGAATAGAAGAAACTTTTGAGATCTCCACACCAACCTTATTTTCAGATTAAAAAAAAAACAACCAAAACCCACAGAGTTAAATTATTTCCATAATGTCATGTAGGAACATATATAAGACTATAATCCAAGGACAGCCCAGCTCAAATCAGCCTCTAAAAGAAGACAAAGACTCATCTCTATTAAAAATATTAACACAGGTATCCCCCGCTTTTTGAAAGCTCACTTTATGCCACTTTGATTTTATGTAAGGCCTACATGAGTACCTATTTTCAGTAGCCAAAAAAAAATCCAAAGAGGATTTTTGCTTTTACAAAAAAAGGTACAAAGCAAAAATAGCCTCAGCATCTGTTCTGCAGCGAGCTGTTAGAGAAGTAGCCCGCACCCCAGCAGCACCGAGAAAGGCCCACCAAGCTCCTCCTCCAGGAGCTACACTCAGCTCTGAGCACCAGGCGGCAGAGCTCTGAACTCTGTGAGCATCTGTGCTTTATCGCAATTGAGTCTAAGCATCCATTAGCAAGATGTGTCCTAAGGTAACTGCTTCTCTGCTTTATGCTATTTTGGCATATGAAAGGTTTCATTAAAATGCCCTACTTTCAGATAGCGGGGGAAATCTGTACATAGCATTTAATATTTTTTTTAAGTACAAATTTGCTACCAGAATAAAATAACAAGTTTATATGCATCATGTAATATCCTGAAAATAAACTCTCCCTTTGTCCTACCTGTCATGATCAATAAAGTGAGTTCTTTGATGGAGTGAAAGGGGTTTGATATGGTACTGGCGGACCTGACATGTTTTGGGTTGAATTCTTGGAGTCACATATGCTTGAAGTGTGCCATACTGGCCTTCAATTGAGCGAATCTGATTCAACACAAAAGAGGAAAGAAAATAAGAATAATCTAGCAACATAATGCCATCTTTAAAATGTTCAACACAAGTAATCAAGTACTTAGGCTTTAATTTCTTCTGTAACACACTGATGGAAATAATGACATTCTATTCAACAGGAACTTTTTACCACTATAGTCAAAGAAGATTTTAAAAGATTTTAGCAATCAAAAGCAAAATTAATCCATCTGTAAGTCATCCCTCTGACCTGAACCTCCACAGGAGACACTCAAACACTCCAAGGAGGTATGCTTGCTCCTTGGAAGAAAAGCTATGACCAACCTAGACAGCATATTAAAAAGCAGAGACATTACTTTGTGAACAAAGGTCCATATAGTCAAGGCTGTTGTTTTTTCAGTGGTCATGTATGGATGTGAGAGTTGGACTATAAAGAAAGCTGAGCGCCGAAGAATTGATGCTTTCAAACTGGTGTTGGAGAAGACACTTGAGAGTCCCTTGGACTGCAAAGAGATCAAACCAGTCCATCCTAAAGAAAATCAGTCCTGAACATTCAGTGGAAGGACTGATGCTGAAGCTCAAACTCCAATACTTTGGCCACCTGATGTGAAGAACTGACTGGGAAAGACCTTGATGCTGGGAAAGACTGAAGGCAGGAGGAGAAGGGGACGACAGAAGATGAGATGGTTGGATGGTGTTACTGACTCGATGGACATGAGTTTGAGTAAACTCTGGGAGTTGGTGATGGACAGGGAAGACTGGTGTGCTGCAGTCCATGGGGTCACAAAGAGTCGGACCCGACTGAGTGACTGAACTGAGCTGAAGTCATCCCTACCACAGAATTTATAGATTTGTCATTCCAAAAGATAAACATTCTCATACACCACCTTATCACATCTAAAAACATAGGTGTATAATACACTGTATAAGAGTCACATTAAAAAATGGTAAAAATTTAGACATTTTTGTTGAAAGGATAAGTGAGTCAATAACTAAACACTTCATTCTCTCAGAAATGGGGGCATTACAGCATATGGCTATTATAAAAATCTATTGCAAGGGACCTTCTCTGGCGGTCCAGTGGTTAAGAGTCTGCCTTCCAATGAAGGAGATACGGGTTTGATCCTAGTCAGGGAACTAAGATATCATATGCCACAAAGGGACTAAGCCTGTGAGCTGCAGCTACTGAGTCCAAGCTCTCTAGAGCCTGTGTGTCATAACAAGTGAAACCCTCGCTCTGCAGCTAGAGAAACCTTCATGCTGCAATGAGGAGCTTGTGCAGCCAAAAATTTTTTTAAAAAATCTATTGTCAGAAAAAAAAAATGTTTCCAATAACTTAATTCTTAACTTTCTATGAAAACAGAAAAGCATACTCATAATCTAATTATGACATATGTGGATTAGGAAATTCTTTGTACCTTTTTAGTTGGATATCCTGAGAATTTAAAACACTTATAGAAAACTCTAATTCATATAACTGTGAAGACATAATTTTAGAGGAATTAGAAAGCAGTCCAGCTTCATGCATTGGGGAAGGAAATGGCAACCCACTCCAGTGTTCTTGCCTGGAGAATCCCAGGGATGGCGGAGTCTTGTGGGCTGCCATCTATGGGGTTGCACAGAGTTGGACACGACTGAAGTGACTTAGCAGCAGCAGCAGCAGCCAACTTCTCTCTCCTGCCACCCCTTTCAACTCCTCCCTGCTCTAGTTCATGAAACGGACTGCAGAACCTCTTATATTACAAAGGCAGCTTCTCTAATCTAACTGACATATCAACTCATACTTTCCGTGGCATGTGAGGAGGGGAAAACAAATCAATGTTTTACCTAAATGGGAAACATAAATAAAAATTTAAAGCAAGAATTTTTTGCAAATGTTACACTAAAAATATTTCTCTGAATGCAAAGACAGAAAACATAAGGAAAGGATAAAGAATAAAAATACAGAAGGAAAATAAAAAATCCATCTGATAAAGCTATATCTTTAGGGCTTCTTTTTAAGGGGTAAGCTTAAACTGGTACATAAATTTTTCCACATAAATTCATAATTAGCATCAGTTCAGTTCAGTCACTCAGTTTTGTCCGACTCTTTGTGACCCCATGAACTGCAGCACACCAGGCCTCCCTGTCCATCACCAACTCCCGGAGTTTACCCAAACTCATGTTCATTGAGTCAGTGGTGCCATCCAACCATCTCATCCTCTGTCGTCCCCTTCTCCTCCTGCCCTCAATCTTTCCCAGTATCAGAGTCTTTTCAAATGAGTCAGCTCTTCACATGAGGTGGCCAAAATATTGGAGTTTCAGCTTCAGCATCAGTCCTTCCAATGAATATTCAGGGATGACATCCTTTAGAATGGACTGGTTGGATCTCCTTGCAGTCCAAGGGACTCTCAATAGTCTTCTCCAACACCACAGTTCAAAAGCATCAATTCTTTGGTGCTCATCTTTCTTTATAGTCCAACTCACATCCATACATGACCACTGGAAAAACCATAGCCTTGACTAGATGGACCCTTGTTGACAAAGTAATGTCTCTGCTTTTTAATATGCTGTCTAGGTTGGTCATAACTTCCCTTCCAAAGAGTAAGCGTCTTTTAATTTCATGGCTGCAGTCACCATCTGCAGTGATTTTGGAGCCCAGAAAAATAAAGTCAGCCACTGTTTCCACTGTTTCTCCATCTATTTGCCATGAAGTGATGGGACCAGATGCCATGATCTGTTTTCTGAATGTTGTAATTAGTATAACACAGGGAATATAGCCAATATTTTATAATAACTATAAACAGTATAATTTTTAAAAAAGAACACAATTGTTCACGTTTTTAAAAAGTCATAATGTTTTCTCATTATATACTTCATATTCATTATTTTAAAAATCCAAACAATGAAGAAAAATTAGGATTAACATATGAGTCATCTGAAATTCTACCACCTAGAGATGATCATTATTGCTATTTTGATAGTCAACCTTTCATACATCTCTCTATGCACATGTACAAAAATAAATGCATAATTTTACATAAATAAATTCTATTTATATCATAGACAGCTTTGTTTTTATTTCTAATGTCTTCCCTTATCTCTGCCTCTCCTAATACTATCATCTCCCTCCCCCTCACATCCCACCCAAACCTTCCCCCTATTGTATGACCTATCATATCAGACAGCTATGATTCTTTTTATATATTTCTTCATATTATAGATAATATGTATATACATATATAGAACTTTTATCTGCATTTTGCGTTTTTCATGGAATTTGCTCTACATTAAAAGGAATAGATCAGCTCATTCTTTATTGCAGCTGTGCAATATTCTATGGAATGGATAAACAGCTACTTATTCAAACATTAAATACTGAGTGTTCACTTTGATTCCACCTTTCTGCTTCTACAAACAATGCTGCAGTTAATTATACATATATCTGTGGGTACACTACTATGACTTTATTGCTATGAAATAGATTCCAACAAGTAGGGCTATAGCCTATTTTACCAAAGTGGCTTTAACAATTATTTACTTCAGCTATGATTGACAGTGTCCTTTTCCTCATCCTGTCACTAATGATGATGCTTTCTCTAAATTTTTGCCAATTTGTTAGACAAGCATAAACTGGAAGTTCCTTAACCAGATGTGAAAGAGTTATTGTGTAATAGCATCTCTCTTGAAAAAAATCTTACTTTGAGTCTCAGAACATCAGCAACACCAGTAAAAAGTTATATAGTCCTTAATTTTGGGATTATAAATGTACCAATTTTTTTTTTTAAATCTCACACTAAAAACTAAAATATATGTGTGCTAAAAAGAGTATTTAATTATAAAAATGATTATCCTAGTACATTGCAAAAGGAAACTTCAAAGATTTTCCCTGGAATAGATAGATAGTAATGCCATCACTGAATGCAATCAGAAAAATCCAAATAATAGGAAAATACAGGGCAAATGCTCAGATACTTCAGTAACCAAATTACCTTATTTGGACTATGGCTGAATCAAATGTTAAATTAAAAGCAAAAACCACTACACTAAACATTTGATGATACTAAGGAATTATTAATTTTTATTTGGTTTGATAACAGTATTGTGATTAGGGTTAAAAAGAGTTCTTATCTTTTAAACATATATCCTGAAATACTTACAAAAAAAATTACATCCTGTATCTGCTTCAAAATAATTTGGAACAGAGAGTGACAGCATAAATAAGATTGTTATGAATTGATCATTGCTTAAGCAGGAATCATTACTCTTATGTATGTTTGAAACTTTCCATAATAGAAAATTAGAAAAAAATATTTCCAGCTAGAGGAAATTTAGGATTGGTAAAAATTTTAGTGAATGTAATTAGTTGAGTGTTAATAGAAGAGACAGTGGTTTGGGCTGAATTAAAATCAAATAGGTAAAGAATCCACCTGCAATGCAGGAGACCTGGATTCAATCCCTGGGTTGGAAAGATGCCCCTGGAGAAGGGAATGGCAACTGACTCCAAGATTCTTGCCCAGAGAATTCCATGGTCAGAGAGCCTGGCAGACTACGGTTCATGGGGTTGCAAGGAGTTGGATACATCTGAGCAACTAAGCACAGCACAGCACAGAAACCTCAGATTCTCAAAAACAGGTCATTCAAAAGACATTATTCAAAATGCTTGTTTCAGGGAGAAATTTAATGCAAATAAATGATATCACATGTTGCAAGATTTACCAAGGAAAAAGAAAGTTCGAACTTTCAAGTAAAGGTAATTTCAAACATTTTTACCTTGAGCTCTAGTCTTGTGGTATTTGCCTGGCACCGGTAAGTGGCGAGGAGAAAATTGTCATTTGACTAGGAATAATTCAGAAGTTGAGGAGAAGAATGAATCCATGTCTTTAAGAATAACAACAGCATCAATAATAATAACTGTTATCATTTTACTGAGCACCTATCATTTGGGTGGCACTGTGCTATGAGCTTTATGCTTATTCCTATAAACAACCCTATGTGGGAAGCTTTAACAGATGAAGAAAAGGGGTCATGAAGAGTTAGGTAACTTTCCTAAAAGCCAGTAAGTAATAACACTGGAATTCAAATTCATACCTATAGCTCAGTGCTCTTTCCATCTTGAATCTCTCCCATAACATTTAAAAATATTAATTGTCCTTCCAAAAATTTAACTGATAGTGCAAATCCCTTATGTTTATATTATAAAGGCAAAAAACATAAATGTTCAGTGTTGAACATATTTGATTTTCACACATACATACAGACAACTTAGAAATATCTCATCTATGTATTTCCAGCAAATAGCACAGTGTCAAGTAGACCATAGGCATTCAATAAATGTTTGTTGACTAAAATTGGAGAGGTTACTTCATATAATATAACTTCTTGAAATAGAATAATAAACTACTAAAAACAAAAAAAAAAAGTATTTCTGGGTGCATGAATTGCAAAATCAGACAAAACAACATGAACTATTTGATATGCAATTTTCATGTACTGATATTTCCCTATTTTTAATAAATACCTGAAGAAATAAAAGGAACGCTACTATTAAAAGAAAATTCAAATGTTTTAAACTCAGCAAACACAGAGGATAAGTCAACTTAAAAATAAATATGCTTTTGTGTAATTAAAAACAAATGTTATGCATCTCAGTGCTTATAGATAAAATGACTAATTAAAAGAGATAAAATGTCTGGAGTTAGGTTTGGGATGGGGAGAAGAGGGTAAAGAGCAGAAAACAAGACTGACCATATGTTAAAGTTAGTGAGGAGTTCATGGAGGTTGTGCTATTCTTTCTCCTTTCGTGTATGTTTGAAATCTCTATAAGATTTTTTAAGTCATCATTCTAGAAAACAGGTTTTAAATTAGTATAAAATACTCGAATCCTGCATTGATATAAACAGGCTAATTTTTCACTGTAACTTAGGAATTAAAGATCTGAAGTTCATACTAACTTGATTTTTTTTAATGATCATCAAAACGTAGGTCTTAATCATTTGTATCTTATTCTCAAACAGGGATGGCAAGGCATATATGATAACAATACAACTGCTTTTTGGTAAATCTCTTATCAAAAAAAAGTTTTACTCTGAAATTATTTTGAAAATTATTCCCTAATATAACTATCAACTTTGTTCTTTATCTATTCTTTTTATCCTTCTCTTTTTAATGCCAGTTCCAGTCAGACTTTCTTCTCTGGCTTGCCTTCCCTAGACCTTTTCTGTACCCCAACTTCTCCTCAGGACCTGCACCTAGCGCCAAGACTTCTAGCCGGCTAGTACCACGTAGAGGGAAGTGAACGGCAAATGCATCCGAAAGCTCAGATATGGGCTCATCCTGGGTACTCTGCACAGAGTAGGTGTTCGATAAATGTCTACTGAATGAAGGGTAAGCAAGAGTCAGCAAGAAAAAGTGCGGAAAGGCAGGCAGATGGAACAGATCATGTTTAACTGTAGGAATGTGTGAAACTATATAGCATTTTGAAGAAATTTTAAGAACTTCAGTTTGGCAGAAATCATGTGCCTGGGAGGGAAGGTAGCAGCTGGTGAGAGATTAAGTTGGAGTTGTAATCAGAGCTGAATTATGGAAAGCTTTTATGCTACAGTGAGAGGTCTAGACTTACATGCAGCTCAGGAAAGGTTTTAAAAGGTGGTGAGAAGAGAAATGACACAGTGATGTTTGTACTTTAGGAAGGTCTCTTGGATGGAAGTGCACAGCATCTCCTGTGATTGACAGGCAATACTGAAGGCAGAGAAACTGGTGGATGAGTAGCTGAAGCAAGCATGGTGAGAGCTGGAAGGTTAACAGAAGTGGAAATGAAGCAAAGTAGACAGCTAAGAGCAAGGGAGCGAGAACTGACAGAAATCAGTGACTACAGTAGTCTCCCCTTTATCTGTGGTTTTGCTTTTTGGGGTTTCAGTTACCCATGCTCAACTGTGGTCAGAAGATATTAAATAGAAAATGCCAGAAATAAGCAACTCATGTTTTGCTTACAGAATCACACACCATTCTGAGTAGTGTGATGAGAACTTGTAACATCCCACTCCATCTCATCTGGGACGTGAATCAGTCCTTTATCCTGCATATTCACGTCATATATGCTACCTGCCCGTTAGTCACTTAGTAACCATCTCTGTTATCAGATGACATGTTGTGTTCAGGTAACCCATGTTTTACTTAATGATAGCTCCAAAGTGCAAAAGTAATGATACTGAAAAAAAACACAGTATTATTCAAGGGTTCCGTAGTATTTATAATTTCAGGCATCCACTGGGGCTTTTAGAATGCACAGTATCTCCAGCAGATAAGAGGGAGGGATCCACTATAACTGGATTAAACAGATAAGAAAAAAGGAAAGAATTTAAGACAACACTCCAGTTTCTAGATTATCTGAATACAGAGAAAGAGAATACAAACAGATTTTGAGGGAAAGGTTATGGAAGGAAATATTGAAGGAACATTGACCCTAATAGCATTTACAGGTTTCATACAAAATGGCATAATGAAAATGAAAGCATCTAAAGAATTCTTTATATTTTTTACTCACCTCAGAATCACAGCTGCTAAAGCTGACAACAGCAGAATTTTTATCCACATCAAGTAAATCTATTGGAACATCACTCTACAATCAATATTAAAAGGAAAAGAAAGGTTCAGGTAGAAAACTAGAAATTTTCCAACACATATTTTCTCTTAGGGTTTTCTTTGGTTCTAGTTTATGTTAATCTCTAAATATGAGAGTATGAACTCTCTTAACTTATATTTGATAATACCTACTTCTAGAAAATAAATATAATATGAATAAATGTCATATTATGACTTATTTTCTAATTTGGATTAATCAGAGATTACAGATTTTAATCTCTCACTGCTCTTTTTAAAATATAGTCTTCTTAGACTTTTCTGTCAGTACTAAAAATGCTACCATGGGCTACATATGGTCATGTTTATCTTTGTGACCCCATGGACTATATCCTGCCAGGCTCCTCTGTCCCTGGGATTCTCCAGGCAAGAATACTGGAGTGGGTTGCCATGCCCTTCTTCAGAGGATTTTCCTGAGCCAGGGATCGAACCTGGGTATCTTATATCTCTTGTACTGGCAGTCAGGTTCTTTACCACTAGTGCCATCTGGGAAGCCCATGTTTATTTATATCAGTTCATTTTTATAATTTTTTATTCCACCTGTAACACAGAAAGAGGGTAATTCTTAATCTACTCTGGAGAAGTAGCTTCTAGAACAATGAGTTTGCACTGTGCTCTACATAAATGATGCACCTAGAGTTGTTCAGTGCAGCAGTCCCTGAGCTAACACTACTTAAGAGAAATTTCTGCCCTTCAGTTTTAATTAATTATCCTCCCCCTCCCCCATATCTTTTCAAACTTTGTCTTCTTCTTCCTCTTTACTCTTATTTTCCATTCATCTTTCTATCATCTTTTTCCACTCTCTATCTTCTAGTATAAGAAAAAAAATAATTAAATAAATTGAAAAAGGGTGCTATACATTATTATCTCTAGGTTTCACCCTTCGGAATCATCTGCTTTGCCTATTGACCTATCTAGAAACTGACGGCTAATGAGCAGTCTGTACTGTAAACTCTTACTTTAGTATTTGGAACTTAAAGATCCTATTCAGGATATTAAATACTGAAGTTTTACAAATCACATCTCTGTTAAAATTTTCCTAAAGGCTATCCAAAGAACAAACTCCTAAATGTCCTTCCTCAATCTTTCTGAAACGTAAGTTCACCAGCCTTTTGTTTAATATGTATAGGGTGAAAGTAAAGATATAATTTAAATAATCTATAAGCAAACTGATTATCTAATGGAAGATTAAGATAAATGTTTAAAATCACTGTCTAAAACTAAAAGTGTCCAAAATAAATAGTGGACACTAAAATAGATCCAGTCATAAAACAAAGAAATTATGCATTTTACTTACCTGTATTAAGACATTATCTATCGCTGTCTGCACCTCTAAGATAAGGCTGTAGCTGGCATCATCTTTATTTAATGTAAACTTGTCATTTACACTAAATGAAGGTACTGCTGATTTTGCTTTGCTTGACTGAGAAGACTGTTGATATTTCTCTCTCTCCTGTAGCACTTTATACTGCAGCTGTTCCAATTCACTCCTAGAGGAAAATATAGAACTTCGTCACCTATAACCATTTGAGGTCCTCAGAATGTTTACAAAAATTTGACAGACATTTACTTCTGCAAAATGGATTTTTTAATTGGTTGCATTTGAACTGTAACAGAAATAGAAACAAAATTTTTGCTTCTATCACTGACCAACTGGTTCCATATTATCTATCTATAATCTAAAAACTAAAATATCTTCTCAGCCCCATACCAGCAATATTAATAAAGAGTTGTAAGAATCAAGGCAAGCTGCAAATACACATGAGTCTGGCTTCAGTTACATGTAGTACTAATCAGAAGACAAACTGATTGTTCTGGGGTAGAATAACTTAGATTTAATGAGAAGGAACAAAATGTGTGAAATCAATAAACATGTACCTTTCAGAAAAACATTAGAGTAGACAGACAACAAAGACTGCAGAGTATCAACGATAATCATAAGCCAGCTGAGTTCCACCAAGTGCTGGAGACTGAACTGTGCAGGCACTGCTTTGAGTTGCTCCAGTTAAAGGGAAAGGTCAAATGCAAACGAAGGAAACAGTAACTGGGAGAGCACAATATGAGGTTTAGCTACCTCAAGTTTAGAGGGAAAGTCTGGGAAGAATCTTGGAAGAGATTTGTGCAATTAACCAAGGAAAAGATTCATTCACTCAAGAAATATTTACTGAGTGACTCTATGAACAAAACAGACATAACCTTCTCATAAGCATACATTCCAGCGAAATCAGGAAGGGGTTGACTTAGTTATAAATATAAGGTATAGTACTGAGGGCATAAGATAGCAATTCATTAACTCTACTTGGTATCCTTACTGAAGAACATTAGAGCTTTCTCTCCTAGTGACTCTGGTGAACTGGTTTGTGGTGAACTGGTGGTGTGGCTTTAGTGAACTAGTACTTGTGGCAATTTGTTGCCTCAAAACTTCTGTAGCAACTACCACCAAAAACAGATTGATTTTCACTCCCCCAAGAAGTTGGCAAGGGCTGAAGTAAGGAGAATAATCATTAAAAGTTGCACCACCTATGGACACCTTATCTTTGACAAAGGAGGCAAGAATATACAATGGAGAAAAGACAATCTCTTTAACAAGCGGTGCTGGGAAAACTCGTCAACTACTTGTAAAAGAATGAAACTAGATCACTTTCTAACACCATACACAAAAATAAACTCAAAATGGATTAAAGATCTAAAGGTAAGACCAGAAACTATAAAGCTCCTAGAGGAAAACCCAGGTAAAACACTCTCCAACATAAATCACAGCAGGATCCTCTATGACCCACCTCCCAGAATATTGGAAATAAAAGCAAAAATAAACAAATGGGACCTAATTAAAATTAAAAGCTTCTTGCACAACAAAGGAAACTATAAGCAAGGTGAAAAGACAGCCTTCAGAATAGGAGAAAATAATAGCAAATGAAGCAACGGACAAAAAATTAATCTCAAAAATATACAAGCAACTCCTGCAGCTCAATTCCAGTAAAATAAATGACCCAATCAAAAAGTGGGCCAAAGAACTAAACAGACATTTCTCCAAAGACGACATACAGATGGCTAACAAACACATGAAAAAGATGCTCAACATCACTCATTACCAGAGAAATGCAAATCAAAACCATGATGAGGTACCATCTCACGCCAGTCAGAATGGCTGCTATCCAAAAGTCTACAAGCAATAAATGCTGGAGAGGGTGTGGAGAAAAGGGAACCCTCTTACACTGTTGGTGGGAATTCAAACTAGTACAGCCACTATGGAGAACAGTGTGGAGATTCCTTAAAAAACTGGAAATAGAACTGCTATATGACCCAGCGATCCCACTGCTGGGCATACACACTGAGGAAACCAGAATTGAAAGAGACACGTGTACCCCAATGTTCATCGCAGCACTGTTTATAATGGCCAGGACATGGAAGCAACCTAGATGTCCATCACCAGATGAATGGATAAGAAAGCTGTCATACATATACACAATGGAGTATTACTCAGCCATTAAAAAGAATACATTTGAATCAGTTCTAATGAGGTGGATGAAACTGGAGCCTATTATACAGAGTGAAGTAAGCCAGAAAGAAAAACACCAATACAGTATACTAATGCATATATATGGAATTTAGAAAGATGGTAACGATAAGCCTGTATGCGAGACAGCAAAAGAGACACAGATGTATAGAACAGTCTTTTGGACTCTGGGAGAAGGCGAGGGTGGGATGATACGGGAGAATGGCATTGAAACATGTAAATTATCACATGTGAAACGAATCACCAGTCCAGGTTTGATGATATAGGGTGCTTGGGGCTGGTGCACTGGGATGACCCAGAGGGATGGGATGGGAAGGGAGGTGGGAGGGGGTTCAGGATGGGGAACATATGTACACCCGTGGTGGATTCATGTCAATGTATGGCAAAACCAATACAATATTGTAAAGTAAAAAAATTAAAAAAAAAAGTTTCAGCAACTCCTACTTCTTCACTGTATGAAGCAATTTTCCTTGAGGCCCTTGTCATAGGACTTGTCAAACTGAACAGGCCGTGAAAGTGATCCTTGTGTCTAAAGGAGTTAACATTACTCATTTCCAGTAAGAAAACTTATAAGCCAAAGCTATAGATTCAGAAAGGTCCACAATAGCAGTGAATATTAGAATTAATGAGGAATAGAGCCATCTATATTGGCTACTTTCTAATGTCTATTAAAAAAAACACTATAATAGACAAATGCAAAAACATATTCTTAGATTTTTCTTAGATTTTTGATCTAAGAAAAAATCAACATAGAAAAAAACACATAAAAAGTATATTTCTAACTCCAAATATTAATCAGCACTTACTGCTAATGTTCTCAAACTGATAAACTTTCACTTAAAAAGGTGATAAACTAATTAATTATATAATTTCTTCCAGTAAAATATACGGTACCAATAAGTAAGAAAAAAAAACAACAATCACATACTTCATGAAATGAAAAAAAAAAAAAGGCAAACCAAAATCCAAAATTACCGTAAAGAAGAAATTTTATTCTGCATCTCCTGATTAAATTTTAGTTCTTCTCCTGGTCCACTTTCCTTATGAACAGGCTCTGTGGTCAGACCTGTAATCCAGCCTGTAGAGATGAATTAAATCGTACACCATTAAGTGCTGCCAGTGTTAAACCCAAAATGCATGCCCCTTTGTCCACCAACATCAACCTCATTTAGTTTTGGACTTATTATTTTTCAAAAAAGCATAAGCAAAACAAAAAGAAATCAAGCTGGAAGATATTCAAACTATAAGGAAATTACTTCAGATACCATTTTTGCTTTGCTTGAAATACTGTAATACTGCAATTAAAGAAATCCTTTACTTCTTAATTTATAACTTTAGTTTTCAGGGATGAAATAAGTCAACATAGTCTAGCAAATGCAAAAAAGAGCTGATGAGTAAGAGTTGTCTTTCAAAAATTACTTTCATGGAAAGTTAAAATCTCATATAACTATTGTGAAAATACAAAAATGACCAACTCAAAAGAAAGTAAGTTTTATAAGAAATGTACATAGTAACAAAACAAACTAAATTTCAGTAAATAATAATTTTTAAGTCAAAGGATATCATTTAATTTTCAAAGATACTAGAGATATACTAAACACTTTTAAAAAGCATTAATAAAGAAATTATTTTATAAATCAATAACACTCCTTTCTTTCTTATTTTTAACCAATAAAGCTTTTAATGCTATAGGTAAGGGTTAGTTACTAATAAACTTAAAAAAAAATCAAAAGCACTTTATCAAATTTATATATTTTTAAAAGCAATTTATCAAATTTATATTTTTTAGATTGATTCTTTCAACTAGCTATTACGATTTTCATTTACCTTACCTGAGTATGTGGATACCACGATTTCGTCATAGCCATCTTTCCCTACACAACCACCCTGGATTGATGTGACACTCTCAGACAACGTCTACAATGAATTTAAATCAAGCACTTCATCAATAAAATTTCACAAAGTTAAATAAGCTACAAAACTTATTTTCCTATCTCCCAACATTCAATATATTTTTATTGAATACTTCTGAGATTGGAAAGGTGAAAATCCTGCACAAGTGGCCAGAAATTCCAGTGTTTTTCAATATGAGGAAAGGAGACTGAAAATGACTCATATATCTGTGTGTACCACTCAGCTGCAGTAGTTATTAATAAGCAAAGATCATTTATTTATATAAAGAAGTAAATTCTTTTTAGAAAAACATTACATAAGCAAAACTCTTAACACATTTAGTTTATTATCTGAATTCCACAGACCACCTCTCATGTGTTTTCTCCAAGCAGCTTCTTAGAAGAATAAAGAAAATGATAGCTAACATGGGACCTCTAGGGAATTTGCTATTATGGAGAGAAACCCTGTTTTTCAGGAGTTTATATCTCTTTAAAGAAATACTTCCCAAACTTGTCTGACAATAATTACTTGGATGAGTCAACCAGGAATCTGTTTTTAACAAATACTCTAGGTCAGTGGCTTTCAAGCTATTTGAAAAGTAATCAATAAGTTTTATACTGCAATCTGGTATACTTCACATATGAACATATACAACAACAGGAATAACTTAAAAGGCTTAAGTATTGTACTCTGATATATTCTAATCTATTCTCTTTCATTAAGAAAAAAAATGGGCTGGCAACCCAGCAGCTCTGCTAGGTAACTCTTACTAGGCAAAGCCCAAAACCATTGTTCTAAAGGAGAAGGTAGAGGGAATGGACACTAGCATTAAAAATGCTAGCCATCTTCACCCTCCCTGTAGAAGGCAAATCACTGAGCTATTCCGCAAATCAGACTATCTTAGCTGTTCCTGAGCTAATTACCTGAGGGA
This sequence comes from Bos taurus, assembly GCF_002263795.3. NCBI lineage: Eukaryota > Metazoa > Chordata > Mammalia > Artiodactyla > Bovidae > Bos > Bos taurus. The sequence goes on along the minus strand of NC_037333.1, from coordinate 3,402,077 downwards.
TTCAAGTAACAGAGGTTTGATTAAATATCTGCATACAGTTAGGTTCATAAGTGCATTTTTCTTTTCCTTTGGGCATGCTGTATGGCTTGTAGGATCTTAGTTCGCTTACCAGAGATTGAACCCATGCCCCCCACAATAGAAGCATAGAGTCCTAACCACTGGACTGCCAGGGAAGTCTAAGTGCATTTTTAATGAGTGTCCCAGTGTACTTAATATATACACTAGAACTCTTTGAACTTTTTTGTACATGTTCCTGCTAAAGTTAATTCTGAAAAAAAAAAAAACTGCATCCATTCCTGTGTACATTTTTCAACTTTCAGATTTTCATCATTACTATATTTAAATTATTTAACTTTTAGTCTTTGCTTTCTGACTTCTGAAGTTTTTTTATCTTGCTTAGGAAATTCTCTTATCACCAATATTATAAGGATTATATTTTTATTATTTCATTATGTTACTGTTTTCAGCCATCTTCCTTTGTTCTCTGCCTTCCACCTTCCCGCCGTCCCTCCCTTCTCTTCTTTTATCTGTTTATTTTTGGTGGCAGCTGGGTCTCTGCTGCCGCTTGTGGGCTTCCTCTAATTGTGGAGAATGGGGGCTGCCCTTTGTTGGTGGGCGGGGGCTATCCCTGCGGGGAGGGGCTTCCCTTGTTGCGGAGCACAGGCTGGAGGCACACAGGCTGGAGGCACACCGGCTTCAGCAGTTGCGGCTCATGGGCTGAGCTGCTCCGAGGCATATGAGGTCTTCCTGGAGCAGGGATCGAACACATGTCCCCCGCGTTAGCAGGCGGATTGTTAACCACTGGAGCAACAGGGAAACCCCCTCAAGTGATTATTAATTATAACTTACTCTCTCCTCACTTAGAAGTACCTTATTTAACCTACTGTACTCAGGAACAGTTAGAAAATTAAAAAAACTGTAATTTCTACATTTTTTTGCCAATACAACATTTTAATGAAATTCATTTACTTTATGTAATTCAAGTTATCTTTTTATAAAAGACCTAGAGTTGTAGAATTAGTTAATTCAACTTATATTTTGTAAAACCAGTCACAAACCATAAAACAAGAGATCCTAGGCAATACAGTATAGACATATTTTATGTAAGTAACAACATAGAATACTAATTAGGGGAATTCACAAAAAAAGACCTTGGTCATGGTTCAAAATGTTGGTGAGTAAATACATAAATTTAAGTTAAAATGTGATGTTTAGGATTCCCCAGGTGGTCCAGTGGTTGTGAGTCTACCTGCCAATGCAGGGGACACAGGTTTGATTCCTGCCCCAGGAGGACTCCACATGCTATGGAGCATCTAAGCCCTTGCGCCACAATCCCTGAGCCCACACCCCACAACTACTGAAGCCTGCACACTTAGACCCACGTTCTGCAACAAGGGAAGCCACCACAGTGAGAAGCCCACACACCCCAACTAGAGAGTAGCCCCCACTCGCTGCAACTGGAGAAAGCCTGCATATGGCGACGAAGACCCAGTGCAGCCAAAAATAAATTAACTAAAAAATATTTTTAAATGCAATGTTTAAGGTATACGTATATTATCTTTTTATGATCTGCTCCTTAACTTTTTTGATTAACCAACTGTCAATCCAGACTGTGTCAAATAAGACGACTTCTCCTGATTAGAAAGACAACAAAGTGAGTGACATCAGGAATGAAGACAAGATAACAAATCTGCAGCTTTAACATAATGTGAAAGCAGTACCTCTGTCATCAAACAAACAGAAGAAAGACTTGAAAGACAGGAATCCTTAGTGCCACACCTGGCAGAGGGGACACATGCTATGTCATTACTGGCATTTGGAAAAGAAGTCAAAGAGGAGATTTGAGGTCTAAATAGGAAAGTTTCCCAGGGGTTAATGAGAAAAACTAAGAGATCTCCAACATAGGACAATTATGTATGTTTAAGCCTAAACTGTTATTTGCATCATTAACAAGGTGACTTTTTATATAAGATGAATATGAAATATATCTAGAAAATATGTTGTACAATGTTTTTATCCCCATATTATCTATATAATACTATACTTTATCTGTGCGTCAAAACATCTGTATTTACTGACATGCAATTAAAGTAGGTACTGGGAGAACTTCTACCACAATTAGAGAAACCAGACAACGAAAGAAAAGTTGATACTGAGTTGTGACTATTTGTTGTTTTTAAACAGCCTCAACACATCATGCATGAGGCAGAAGAGGGAAATCCCTGGACAGGAGAACACCACTTCATGAAAATGAAAGATTCAGTTTATGCGAGAATGCTTCTCCATGTGACTCAATACCTTGGGATAAAGAAGCCTAATTATGCTTAAAATTTGTCAGCTAAAAATTACTCTTATCTAGTATTTCTTATACAGTAGACCTTGGGTGACTAAAAGTGAAATTGCTACTTTGCTCTCTCTGTTTAAGGATATTTTTTATATCATCTCAACAATATGAAGTTTATTCTCCAAATCTTATTACTTTAAAACAACACAATCTCATTTATGTTACCCAAACATATAAAGGTTACTCCTATAATATATTATGCATTATAGAAACTAAGGTAAAATATTTAATAATTTAGATATAGAATATTTAGAAATCAAATTAAAAAGTAATTCATTGTTCAGCTTGAGGGCAATATCTATTATTCAAACATAAGAGCAGTCTAGACAAGATTTTGATAATATCAAAGCAGCAATATTTTAAGCCAAACACAAGGTTCTAACATAATCATTTAATAAAACACAGACTGTCAGCCATTTCTATAATTGTTTGATGAATGATAAACATATATAGTCTTCTTAAAAATGAACTTACATGATCAAATCGTAGAACAGGCTCATTGGCATTATCAAAACCATATACTTCCACCATTCCATCATCTCTTCCAACAAGTAAATCTTTAACCCCATCACCCACAATGTCAAAGCTGTCAACACACAAAATACCTTTAAAAAAAGGTAAGTGATAAATTAGCAATAATACTGATATTGCAGTCAAATATACTATGAATGAAAAAAAATCTATATATCAGAGTAGAGAAAAAAAAAAAAACAGTAAATTACAACTATGGCAATAACTTCCTAATTCAATTCCCTGTCCTTAATTTCAACCTGTTTCCTGGCAAATCCACTCTCTATGGAGTGTTTTTGTTTTAGTTTTGGTAAATTAGATCACATCATATTACCACTTACAGTTTTCCAATGACTCCCCACTGCACCTAGACTAAAATTCAAACCCTTTACCAAGGCTCCCAAGGACCTACATGACTTGGCCATAGCCTACCTCTGACTTCATTTCATGCCATATTTAGCCACACTGGTCTTCCTTCTGCTCCTCAAATGAATAGAATTTACCTCTGCCTCAAGTTCTCTGCCTTTATTTTTCCCTCTTCCCAGACATTTTTTTCCCTTAAATGTTTTGCATTGTTAACATATTTTCTCATAAATCAGATTTCATGCTGTACTTATAAAGAGCCATCCAAATTTACCAAGTCAGATAAAAATTCCCCTTAGAAAGGTATAAATTCCTTACAAAAAAGGAATATTCTTTGATCTCACTGTACTTCTTTGACTCATACCAAGTACTCCCAAATTCCAATTAATTCCCTACAGCAAACAATGAAAACTGGATTTGAGCCGAGATTGATGTTATAGATAAACGTTAGCCCATAAAAGCCTATCCATCCCAAATTACTATTAGTATATCCTGTGTGTTCTCAGTAGTCGTGTCTGACTCTTTCTGACCCCTTGGACTGTAGCCCACCAGTCTCTTCTGTCCATGGGATTTTCCAGGCAAGAATACCAGAGTGGGTTGCCACATCCTACTCCAGGGGATCATCCTGATCCACAGATTGAATCAGTATCTCTTATGTTTCCTGCATTCACAGGTGGATCCTTTACCACTGAGCCACCTGGGAAGCCCCGTTAGTACATCTTACCTTAAAAAGTTACAGCAAAACTGATAGACCTGCTAAATAAACAAATAGTAAATACACATGAGGTGGCTCTGTAAATTGCTAGGTCTGCTCTGCCTTACGGATAAAGGAAACAGGATGAACTATACAATGCAGGTTGGTCTATTTATCTATCTGTCTCTGTGGCCAAGCACCATGCAGCAGGCAGGGTCTTAGTTCTCCGACCAGGATCAAATTCATGCTCTTGGAAGTGAAAGCATGGAGTCCTAACCACTGGACTGCCACGGAATTCCCAGGCTATTTTATTCAATAATCACTAAAATTCAGAATCTGAGTTACATAAAAAACATACCTCCCCTCTTTTTCTCATTTCGAATTTCCCACTTGTGTATTGGTTTGGATGTAGTGATCTGAATAAGCCCAAGTTTTCCATCTGACGTTCCAAACAAAAGGTCTTCTCCAGAGTCACCTAGTTACAGTTAAAGTCAACATATTATAGTTATCTCACAGCTCACACTATTCCTTTAAAATTAAAATACTTTCCTATATATTGGCTTTCATATAAAATCTCATTTAAAATATAATGAAAAGACAGATTTTAATTAATTTACTTATTTTAGAAAGATGGTTATACATTCACAGAATTTTATAACTATAAGAGATGGTTTCCTCATCAAGTAATCTTGAGATGAGGAAACTGAAAAGTCAAGTTCAGTGACTCATTACTGTTAGCTACTGGCAAGTTAGAAGACAACTTTCTCTATTTCAGTTCAAGTTCTTTTTACAGTTTCCCATTTTCACTTAATATATAGTTAAATGATTAAAACCCTGAAACATCTAAACTTAAATAACATAACATTATTTGATTGTCAAAAATTAAATCCTCATTACCGCCATTTCCATTGTGTAGGGCTAAAACAGTAGGTGGGCCAGGAACTTCAATTTCATACGTCACATCAGATCCCTGAAGGAGAACAAGTATTTTAAAACTAAAACAGAATACAAATTGAAATACTGATAATAAAAGGATTCATAGATAACATCAATATTCATATAAAGAACTCTAGAATAGAACTATTGGGAAAAAAAACAGATTGTGAATATTAACTTTTGTTAGCAAACTTGCACGTTGACTCATTTTACATATATATACATACATACATATATATATATATATATATATATATATATACATATTGCCAAGTCACTTCAGTCATGTCCGACTTTGGCGACCCCATAGATGGCAGCCCACCAGGCTCCCCCATTCCTGGGATTCTCCAGGAAAGAACACTGGACTGGTTGCCATTTTCTTCTCCAATGCATGAAAGCAAAAGGTGAAAGTGAAGTCGCTCAGGCATGTCCGACTTAGCGACCCCATGGACTGCAGCCTACCAGGTTCCTCCATCCATGGGATTTTCCAGGCAAGAGTACTGGAGTGGGGTGCCATTGCCTTCTCCAATATATATATATATATATATAAATATAAAAGAGCAAGGAAATAAGTATTTCAAATATTCTCCACTTTGAATAATTTTCATTTTAGGTACTTTGCATGAAAACTTGACACTGGTAAATTTCCCTATCAAAACTTTCTAGGAACAAGCTTTTTCTTCTGTCCTAACTTGGGGCACATTCAAACAGACTCAAAGCTACTTCCTAAGGAAAATTCTGTATCTCCAAAACCCACTCTAGTAAGACGCAGAATTCCCTGCTATTTAGATAAGAAAACAAGTTAAATTCTGTCTTTTTTTCAATTTTGTCACTTATAATGCTTTAATTTGGTGCATGGTATTTGTGAAGCTGTTAAAGAATGAGATAGAAGTATTAAATTCACATAGAAAAAATACGATAAATCTCTCAATGAAGAAACATTTGCAAAATTACAGTAAATCTGATATACCATTTTGTTTAAAAATTTTAAATACATATAGAATATATGAGTCATATGCTTTATACTTTATTTAGAATAACATTAAGTATTCACAGGTATCTGTATCTAACTATACAAACACAAAACTATAACTATATAAACACAAACTGTTTTAAAAAGGCTACCTTTGGGGTAATGGATTGCATACAGAAGCAGAGGGGAAGTAGGTAAGAAGTGTGCAGGTCAGAGGAAAGACTTCAAGTTTTTACTTTCCACAGTAAGCACACGTGTCACTGGTTAAACAAAGCAGGGTCCTAGAATTCAGTCAGGTCAATTTCTAAATGGATGTGAGTCAGCTCCTATTAAAAGCCTTACTCAAACAACTCATACTGGGGAGCACAGGCTAGGGGAGAGATCAATCATTCATGCTCCTAGAGAGAATCTCGAACATTACCTTAGTCACCCATAGGGGAAAAAAAAGAACTGATGTCTAAACATACAGCTGATTCATTTTGCTGTACAGCAGAAACTAGCACAACATCATAAAGCAAATAAACATCAATAAAAATTAATTTTAAAAAAGGGGGGCTGATGCTAAGAAATGGCCATCTGGTAGTACAGAATAAATAGCTATACTTTTTGTTCAATTGCACTATCATCATCCTAAATTTTGATACAATAATTCATCCATTTACATTTAAACTTATATTATATTTTTGTCATTTACATTTGAACTTTATTTTATGGGTCCTGGGTGTGTGTGTATGTGTGTGTGAGAGAGAGTGTGAACGTCACTTTCGGAATTCTTTGGTGCTCCAGTGGTTAGGACATTGCACTTTCACTGCCAAGGGTCTGAGTTCAATCCTTGGTCAGGGGAACTAACATCCCACAAGCTGCACAGCAGGGTCAAAAAAAAAAGTCACTTTCAAGAAGACAGTTGTAACTAGTATTATTAATAACAATGGCCTTAAGTAGTTGCTTTAGCCAATCACAGTTTTTAATAGAAATATAAAGATAATAAATAATTTTTCAAATATTTACTGAGTGCTTATTCTGTTCAACATATTGTCATAAATGCTGGATAAACTCAAATGATACAATCTTGATCTCAACTCTCCCTTGTTAAAGCCTAACACCTTCTCCCCAATCCAACTTCCTCTTTTAGTTTGATTTTTGGGGAGAGGGAAGGGTGATAGAAACATTCAGAAAATTAAGATCATGGCATCCGGTCCCATCACTTCATGGCAAACAGATGGTGAAACAGTGGCTGACTTTATTTTTTTTGGGCTCCAAAATCACTGCAGATGGTGACTGCAGCTATGAAATTAAAAGATGCTTGCTCCCTGGAAGAAAAGCTATGAACAACCTAGACAACATATTGAAAAGCAGAGACATTACTTTGTTGACAAAGGTCCGTATAGTCAAAGCTATCGTTTTTCTAGTAGTCATGTATGGATGTGAGAGTCAAACCATAAAGAAAGGTGAGTGCCAAAGAATTGATGCTTTCGAACTGTGGTGTTGGTGAAGACTCTTGGGAGTCCCTTGGACTGCAAGGAGATCAAGCTAGTCCATCCTAAAGGAAATCAGTCCTAAATATTCACTAGAAGGACTGATGCTGAAATTGAAACTCCAATACTTTGATCACCTGAGGCAAAGAACTGACTCATTAGAAAAAACTCTGACACTGGGCAAGATTGAAGGCAGGAGGAGAAGGGAATGACAGAAGACGTCACTGATTTGATGGACATGAGTTTGAGCAAGCTCCGGGAGTTGGTGATGGACAGGGAAGCCTGGTGTGCTGCAGTCCATGGGGTCGCAAAGATGACTGAGAGACTGACCTGAACTGAGGGTGATAGACAGGAAAAAAAAAATAAAAGTGGGGAAGTAAATGTAGCAAAAGTACTACATTCTAATTAAACTAACTCAGATATCATGTATGGGGTGAAGGGGAGAAAAGTGTCCTTTTTTCCATATATGCCTCTCTAAAAACTTGCTAAAGATTTCAACACATTTGCCTCAAGTAAAAAAAAAAAAAATAAGGTCCAAGTAAAACACTAAAAAATTTTCAGATATAATTTTAAGATATTTAAAGTGGTAGTGGTCACTAAAGTAATTTATCTCAATTATACATTCTTCATCAATATTTACATACCTAAATTATGAAAAACTATAAAAATGTAAATAACAGTAACCTGTAAAACTCGGAGTACTCTGTCCTGGCAGGCCAACACCGGTACTTCACGAAGTAGTCTTTCCACTGGAAGGCAGATGACGTCATTGATTTTGTCCCCAGAAAGGTAATAATGTTGGTCTTTGCAGTCACAATAATGGTTATAGATGTAACTTGCACTGAGAAAAAGGTCTGAGCCAGATATGTGCCTGAGAGTATGAAAAGTAATTTAAGACATCCACATTTTTAAAAATAAGCATAGGAAACTCCTGAATTATTTTCAGAGATGAAAAGTTTATTTATTTACAGTTTACTATCATTTTATCATAGACTCAGAGAACACTGTTTGTTTTCATTTCCCATACTTATTCTAGCCTTTTGGTATAGCCATGATTTTGAAAGCTGAAAATGAGGTTCTTAAGGCCTCAGGACTTCTCAAAAATTGAGTTCAGAAAAACTATAAACAAAGATAGGATAACGGTAATTCACCTGTCTACACCTGGACAATTAATATATCAAAAAGTAGGTTTTTTTTTAATGTGTACTATGTGCCAAGCACTGTCCTAAGTGACTTAAATATATTAGCTCAATCCTCATAACTCTATAAACTAGGAACAATTATTCTTAGTTTATACAATTATCCCTTTTTAAGGGGAATAATATTAATAAAATGTTAAGTAACTTGCCTAAATGCACAGTAGACAGTAGACTGGATTGCAACTCAGGTAGCTTTAACTCTCCAGTTATCTTTCTTGCATGCTCAGCCATTCGGTTGTGTCTGACTCTTTGCAATCCCATGGACTGTAGCCCACTAGGCTACTCTGTCCATGGAACTTTCCAGGCAAGAATACTGGAATGAGTGAGTGAGTTGCCATTTCCTACTCCATATCTTTCTTACTACCACACTACATAGAATAAGGCTATCTAAATTGAATCTACCTGAAACTAAATAATAAATAGTGGAAAAAAATGATTTCATTAGAATTTTAACTTGAAAAAAGAAATAATAAGTTCATTTAAAATTATATTTAATAAAATTTAGAAAATAATCATAATTATATTCTAATTCTTAGAATGAATCAAGTTTTCATTGGGGGAGGTAAAATATTTGACAAAAATTATATACTAATATATTATTTTCACTAGATAGCTATCATCACTTGTGATCATAAAGAGGGTATTTATTTGAATGTAAATATCTGGGGAGTTCTTTCACTTCTTTTATACTTTGGTTATGAATCATAACTGAATATAAATACTATAAATGTCTTGAAAAGATTTCAATAACCAATTGATTATATATTGATTCCAGGTCAAATTCAATTTCTGACTCATAAAGTATTTTTAGTTGTTTCCTAGATAACCTATTAAGATATGATACTTAATCAGATGTTTGTTACCTATCCAAAATATTGTAATGGACATGTAAAAATAAAAGAGAGAATAAACATACATAGCTTTAATGCTTTCAGTGAGGTTTGTTTCAAAAGAGAGGAACTGTTTTCCTCTCTTTGTGAAGCCTCTAATTTCAGATCCTGCAGCAATAAAAATTTTCTCCTGGGGTGTATTAAGAGCCCCTCCTAGTTCCAATCTTGCAATCTTCTGCCCAGGTAAAGTCTTGAACACTGTCTGCAAAAATTGTTAAGGGAAAAATTAAGTACACAAACTTACTACAAATATATTCCTTTACCATACAAAATGTGGTGCTTTTAAATTTACAAAAGTTTATAGTTTTACTGTATAGGAACACCTGTAGATACAAATGTGCTTACTTCAACCGTCTTGTGGATTTTTTTGCTAAATATCTTCAAACTTTATGTTTATTCCCCCACATATTTCAATAACATCATTAAAATCTAAATTCTTGCAACTCAAAGTATGGCTCACTAAGCAGCAAAACAGCATCACTTTCCTTATTAGAAATTCAGACCCTCAGGCTCAACTGTAGATCTACTGAATGAGAATCTGCACTTTACCAAGACTCCCCATCTGGTTCCAATGGACATGTTTTTACACTTTAATCATCTTTTTATGGGCTTCCCTGTGACTCAGCTGGCTAAGAATCTGTCTGCAATGCAGGAGACCTGGGTATGATCCCTGGGTTGGGAAGATCCCCTGGAGAAAAAAATGGCTACCTCCCCCAGTATTTTAATCATCTTTTTAAAAGTAATTTCTCATGGTTCCCTTACAATTTTAGAAATTTTAGTAGTATAAACAAAGGACTACAGAATCTACTGAAAACCTGAGTGTATAACTTCATATCTCTCTTTATTTAATTGGAAGTATTTGCATTATTAATTTCTTTTTCCTTACTTTCTATTTTATTATTGGCATCAGTTTCTTCCTTCACCCTCAATGACTTTATACACAGAGAACAAAATATCTGGAAGAATATATGAATAATGGAAACACTGAGTTTCTGATAGTTTTTACCTGCTTCATCTTTTTGCAAATTCCATATAAGGTATAATGAAGATAAGAGTTCACATCTCAGACTTATCACTTTTAAATTATAGTCTATGAATATGATAATATAATAATCACTTCCTTGACTAGGCTATATTAAGTGGTAAAGGTGATGCGATGGTCATTTCCAGGTTGCACTCTGTTATGTAAGACTCTATCTTAGCAGACTGGACAGATTTTTCCATTGGCCTGAAGAAGCAGGTTGCCATGTTGTGAGAGGGCCTGTGAGAAGACCACACAGCAAGGAAGTGTGGGGGCCTCAAATGATGAAAGCAGGCCTGGGCTTATAGACAGCAATAAAGTGGGGATCTCAGTTCAATAATAATAAAGAATTGAATTCTTCAAACAGCCAAGTTTTGGCCTCATGGAATAGGACCCTGAGCTCCAGAAAGAAATTGAGCCTGGCTAACATCTATGTTGCAGCCACATGAGGCCTCAAGGCTGGATTCCTGCCTCTGCGAGATAATAAACGTGTTTCATTGTTAGCCCCTAAATTTGAGGTAATTTGTTACAAAGCAGAAAAAACTAATATATCACCTTAGAATGTCAAAGATGTTTTACAAACAGCTAACAAATGACTCTTATGCTGCCTGAAGTCTCATACTTCATATCACTACTTCCTTTAACCCATTTTTCATTGTGCTTTAGAAAAAGCTTAACCTGGGAGTATTCAAAACATACACATACCACTGCTTCTCCCTTCTTCATGCCAAAGCACATAACTATGCCATCATGATCTCCAACAACCACCTGTAACAGATTGAAGAGAATCTAAAATTACACGTTATTAACTTATATGGGGAAACAAGATCCACAATATAGAAATTATAATTTTAAAAACAGAGATCAGAAAACCTAGTAAAGACAGCCCTACAAAAAAATATTCACTAAAGAATTATAGGAAAGGGAAAAAGAGAAGCCTGTGGGAGTTGTTAACAAAAGTAGCTGGTTTCCTACAAGGTAAAGAGAACAAAAGAATACAGATGGATATGGCAAGGGTGACTTTTTCCCCGTCACCAGGGCATAAGAATGTTGTAAGATTAATTTTTAAAGCATTACGAAAGTAAGTTTGTGACAGACCTATTTGATATATTTAAAAGCTTTTTTTGTTTTTTAATTTTTATTGAATATAGTTGATTTACCTAAACAAAAACTTTTGCATAGCAAAGGGAATCATAGAAAAAAAGAAAAGAAAATCTATCAAATGGGAGAAAGTATTTGCAAATAATATGAGCAATAAGGGGTTAATATATAAACAGCTCATACAGCTTAATATTAGAAACACAACCTGATTGAAAAATGGGCAGAAGACCTGAATAAACATTTTTCCAAAGAGGAAATGCAAATAGCCAACAGGGACATGAAAAGATGCTTAACATCCCTAATCATCAGAGAAATACAAATCAAAACCACAATGATATCACCTCACACCTGTCAGAATGGCAATCATCAAAAATAACATAAATAACAAATGCTGACAAAGATGTGGAGAAAAGGAACTCTTGTACTCTGTTGGTGGGAATATAAATTGGTGCAGTCACTGTAGAAAATAATATTGAGGTTTCTCAAAAAACTAAAAATAAAACTACTATATGACCCAGAAATGCCACTCCTGGGCATATATCTGAAAAAACCAAAAACATGAATTCAAAAAGATATATGCACCCCAATGTTCATGGCACTGTTTATAATTGCCAAGATATAGAAACAACATAAATGCCCATTAACAGATGAATGGATAAAGAATACTATTCAGTCATAAAAAAGAATGAAATTTCCCATTTGCAAATAACATGGATGAACTTAGAGGGCATGATGTTAAGTGAAATAAGTCAGACAGAGAAAAACAAACCATATATCATTTGTATGTGGAATCTAGAAAACACAACAAATTAGTGAATATAACAAAAAGTAGCAGAGTCACAAATATAGAAAACAAACTGCCAGGGGTTGCCAGTTGGGAGAGGGAAGGAGAAGGGGCAACACAGGAGTAGGGATTAAGAGATACAAACCAGTATGTATAAAATTAGGTACAAGGATATACTGTACAACACAGAGAACAGAGCCAATATGTTATAATAACTATAAATGGAATATAATGTTTAAAAATTATTAATCACTATATTGCATACCTGTGACTTACATAATATTATACACCAACTATATTTCAATAAAAAATAAACAAAATAAAATGATCTTAAAAATATTATAAATGAGTCCTAAGACCAAAAAGTTTGAAAAGTGTTGCTTTAGTAGACTGAATACAATAAATGATTATCAAAAATCTGTTGGTTTATCTTGATAAAATGTATTATATGATAATACTGTATTTATTTTGCAGCTATTAAAGAACCCCATTAGTATACTAAGAAATTATACTGTCTTACAGAAATTGCAGGATTAATATTTCTATAAAAATAATCAATATTGTTTGTTAAATATAAAGTTTAAAATAAAAATTACTCTTAAAATATGACAAAGTTTTTAAAAAGTATTTTCTCTACAGCATATTGTGTTTTATATTTCTTTTTTCATATATACAATCTGGTATGCACAAGTACACTCAGGGAAAATTATTCCCAGAAAAATGGAACATAGTTTTCAACTAGTTTGCTAATACTATTTACTGATTGTACATGATACTTATAATGTACAAGAAAATTACTGTATATAAGTGTCCCTTGGTATTCCAACCTCTGTTCAAATTAACAGAAATCCATTTCCACTTTAGCTTTGAAATTAAAATAAAAACCCATCACCCAGTTTTCCAATTATCAAGTGTTTTCCCAATAGTGTTTGATTTGTCATATCCCATGGAGTATTTTAAAAACTTATTTATTTATTTGGCTGCTCCAGGTCTTAGTTGCAGCACACAAGATCTTCAATCTTCATTGGGACATAAGACTCTTTGTTGCAGCATGTGCGATCCAGTTCCCCAGCTAGGGATCGAACACAGGCCCCCTGCATTGGGAGCACAGAGTCTTAGCTACTAGACCAAAGCAAATCCCAGACATCAGATCATTTCACCTCTAAATATTTCAGATGTGTACCCCTGAAGAAAACCATAATCACAATATATTATCACAAGTAATAATTTCTTAAATGGTCTAATCATAAATCTGTGTTCAAATTTCTATGATTTTTAAAAAAAAATGTCTTTATAAGTTGGTTAGTTTGAATTAAAATCTGAAGTCCAAAAAAAAAAAAAACTTATTAATAAAGAAGGGCATATAAACCTTTCCTCTGTAAGAGCTAGAGATATGGAGGCATCAGTATCTCTACATTACCTTTTGTGTGGCTCTATGTTTTGAGGCAGGAAGTAGCTTCATAGTCTTCTGAGAGGTCACTCCCACCTAAGGAAACACATCAGCTGCCTAGTTAATGTTTTCTAATACATTAATTTGAAGTTATACCTCAAAGATTAAAAGGACCAGCAGATTCTAATCATAGTAAGCCTTAGTTTTGTAATTGCAATTAGTGATATGAAATAATTGTTATCAGCAGTGAATTTATTTTCTAATGAAATATGCCACAAAAGTCAGAATATAGGAAACAATCAAAAACAGTAAAATTCATGCTATAAAGTTGTCAAGTCAAATATAATTATGTGACATTACTGGCAAGGTACTTCACACAAAAAAATTATATCTAGAGGCCTTTTCTTACAACTTCATACGGCTGTTAAAGAAGAGTTTGTAATGAAAAATCTTTAGAAATAGATTATTATTGAAAATGGAACAGAGAAGATTTTTGCTAAGACACCAACATGCTGATGACAATGACATCCAATCTAACTGATGATGAAGATTTTTTACAAAAGGTACAGAAGATGAAAACAGCATGGTTTGCTCAGCAGAGAAATGTCAGTAGTTAGGCATGGTTGGGGGAAGAGAATGAGACCAAAGGGAGAGAAATAGAGACAATAGACCATGAAAGAATTTACATATTGTACATACAGATCTATCCTGTTATTCTGTATTCTATGGAATAGTGTTAAAGTTTAAACTAATCTACTTAGATTTGTATTTTTGAAACATCAGTCTAGCCAGTGTTGTGAAGTATGGGTTGGAGGGAGAGGAGGATGGAGGCTATTATCCAAGAGATGAGGACTGAACTGGGGATAACAGAGATGGAGGGAGAAAACGTGACAGATTCAACAGATACTTCAGAGACAGAAACAGCAAAATGTGATGACCAGATGGATATGGAAGATATTAAGGTGGGATCATAAGAAACACTGGGATGGAAGACACACAAGCTGGAATCAAGATTGCTGGGAGAAATATCAATAACCTCAGATATGCAGATAACACCACCCTTACAGCAGAAAGTGAAGAAGAACTAAAAAGCCTCTTGATGAAAGTGAAAGATGAGAGTGAAAAAGTTGGCTTACAGCTCAACATTCAGAAACCTAAGATCATGGCATCTGGTCCCATCACTTCATGGGAAATAGATGGGGAAACAGTGGAAACAGTGTCAGACTTTATTTTTTGGGGCTCCAAAATCACTGCAGATGGTGATTGCAGCCATGAAATTAAAAGACACTCCTTGGAAGGAAAGTTATGACCAACCTAGATAGCATATTAAAAAGCAGAAATACTACTTGGCCAACAAAAGTCCATCTAGTCAAGGCTATGGTTTTTCCAGTGGTCATGTATGGATGTGAGAGTTGGACTGTGAAGAAACCTGAGCGCTGAAGAATTGATGTTTTTGAACTGTGGTGTTGGAGAAGACTCTTGAGAGTCCCTTGGACTGCAAGGAGATCCAACCAGTTTATCCTAAAGGAGACCAGTCCTGGGTGTTCACTGGAAGGACTGATGTTGAAGCTGAAACTCCAATACTTTGGCCACCTCATGCGAAGAGCTGACTCATTTGAAAAGACCCTGATGCTGGGAGGGATTGGGGGCAGGAGGAGAAGGGGATGACAGAGGATGAGATGGCTGGATGGCATCACCGACTCGATGCACGTGAGTCTGTGTGAACTCCAGGAGTTGGTGATGGACAGGGAGGCCTGGCATGCTGCGATTCATGGGGTCGCAAAGAGTCAGACACGACTGAGCTGAACTGAACGGGAAGTATCTGGCATAAGTCTCAAGTAAAGTGGCAGGATAAACATTTGTACCATTAGCCAAAAGAGGATTACTGGGAAAGGGGATGGAGAAGAGGGAAAGTCTAGGGCTGAAATACTGAGAGGCAGGGTGGTGTAACAGAAAGAGCTGCTGCTGCTGCTGCTGCTAAGTGCTAAGAGACTTTGTTTCAAATAGGAACTGCATCAGTTTGGCTATTATGAAAACTACCTTCTTTGAATCCCTTTGATCGTCACGTAGCGACTTTGAGAATTTTTGTGAAGGAAAATATATCTGAAGTTCCAATACTTTGGCCACCTGATGCTAAGAGCTGACTCACTGGAAAAGACCCTAATGCTGGGAAAAACTGAGGGCAGGAGAAGGGGATGACTGAGGATGAGATGGTTGGGACATGGGTTTGAGTAAGCTCTAGGAGACAGTGAAGGACAGGGAAGCCTGGCGTGTTGCATGCAGTCCATGGGGTCCCAAAGAATCTGACACGACTGAGCGACGAACAACAATACAATATATGCACAAAAGGGAAACTGAGAATAAACCAGACCTCGAAAACGGCTACCATTGCTTTTATTACGATCCTGGTAGCCAGGTCCAGCTCACAGTACGAAATAAGTGTCTGGCCCGAGGGACACGAGACTGAGTAGAGAAGGAGAGTCAGGAGTTTGAAGCCCACAGGTAGCTGCAGCCAGAGGGGAGGAAGCTGCAGCCAGAGGGGAGGAGAAGGGCCTTGGGGAGGAATCCCGGATCGCGTCAGGACACTCGGAGCATCTTCAGGACGCCGGCACTCCGAGGCGGGGTCGGGGAGGGGGCGGGGGGGCGGTTCTCCTTCTTCCCAAATGCCGGCGGACCAGCCCCGATGGCAAGCCTGTGCGGAAGGCGTCTGGAGGGCTCCACTCACACCCACTCCTTCGCCGCTCGGCTCCCACAGACCCCAACAAACGGCAGTGGAAGGATCGAATCCTCTCTTAGAGCGGGGCTCATCTCGCGCAGCGTCCGCCCCAACCCCTCAGGTTTACCTGCAAATAATCCGCTCGGTTTAGATTCAGATCCATAACAGCGGCACGGAGGCGGCGGACAGCGCCAGGCCAGGCTAGGTGGGTCAAAGAGTGTGGTATCCCAGGCCTCAGGGGAAACTGCTAGCGACGCCTTTGAGGGGTAACGCCAGCTACTGTGAGTTCAGTGGGGGTTGCAAAGGCGAAGCGTCAGGGCAGCGGCGTCCTGAGTGACGTCAGGACGTTCCTGCGAGTTGGCTCTGGAGGGCGTGAAGCCCCGCCCACCTCCCGACAGACCGCCCACTGACTGAACCCGCTCCAATGAGAGGCGGAGAGGGAAGGAGGGCGGGGTTCAGGAGCCCTGAGAGGAGTGGTTTCCAGGGAGACCAAGACGCAGAAGAGCTACGATGCCACTACTACCCTGAGCCCCAAGTCTTTGTCTTTGTGTGTGGAGCACTGACTTGAAGCCAGGGTAGATTCTGACCTCTTTTACCGCCACTGACCTCTTTCACCGCCACTGGAAAGGCTCCTCCCTGTCCATCACCAATTCCCGGAGTTCACCCAAACCCATGTCCATCGAGTCAGTGATGCCATCCAACCATCTCATCCTCTGTGGTCCCCTTCTCCTCCTGCCCCCAATCCCTCCCAGCATCAGAGTCTTTTCAAATGAGTCAGCTCTTCGCATGAGGTGGCCAAAGTATTGGAGTTTCAGCTTCAACATCAGTCCTTCCAATGAACACCCGGGACTGATCTCCTTTAGGATGGACTGGTTGGATCTCCTTGCAGTCCAAGGGACTCTCAAGAGTCTTCTCCAACACCACAGTTCAAAAGCATTGATTCTTCAGTGCTCAGCTTCTTTATAGTCCAACTCTCACATCCATACATGACCACAGGAAAAACCATAGCCTTGACTAGACAGACCTTTGTTGGCAAAGTAATGTCTCTGCTTTTTAATATGCTGTCTAGGTTGGTCATAACTTTCCTTCCAAGGAGTAAGCGTCTTTTGATTTCATGGCTGCAATCACCATCTGCAGTGATTTTGGAGCCCAGAAAAGTAAAGTCTGACACTGTTTCCACTGTTTCCCCATCTATTTCCCAAGAAGTGATGGGACTGGATGCCATGATCTTAGTTTTCTGAATGTTGAGGTTTAAGCCAACTTTTTCACTCTCCACTTTCACTTTCATCAAGAGGCTCTTTAGTTCTTCTATGGCTTTCTGCCATAAGGGTGGTGTCATCTGCATATCGGAGGTTGTTGATATTTTCCCAGCAATCTTGATTCCAGCTTCTGTTTCTTCCAGCCCAGCGTTTCCCATGATGTACTCTGCATATAAGTTAAATAAGTAGGGTGACAATATACAACTTTGACGTACTCCTTCTCCTATTTTGTAAAGGACCCCTTTACAAAACTCTTATAAACTGTTGAGGACCCTAAAGACCTTTGTTTATATGAATTATCTGTTGATACTTTCCAAATAGAACTAAATTTCTAAAAATAATGTTGAAAAAATAATGAACTCATTATGTATATATTTTAATGAAAAATCATTCTTTTCCAAAATAAAAGTAAAAAGACTGGCTTTGTTTGCAAATCTATTGACTGCCCACCTGAAGAATAAGCAAGGAAGTCCCGGATCTACTTCTGCATACAATCTATTGGTATATGTAGTTTCTGTTGTTGTTGTTACTGTAAGTATATGAAGAAAATGAGGCCCAAACTCAACAAGTGGTAGTTTTTGAAAAGTTAGTTGCAATGTGGAATGTGGCTTCATTTAACAAACAGATTTTTGAGGATGTTGTATATGTTATCAAAGATTCCATCAGAAAAAATTTGAAGTGTTGGAAAGTTGTCAGCCTCAGATGATGGGCACAAATTTTTGCAAATTCTAATTTGTGCTTAAAAGTTTGAATTTTAAGCATTGGCAACAAATGTCAATTATTTTCCTTTAAATGATAGTTTCCCTTCTTTAATTAACAAGGAAGTATATGCCAAGTACCCAAGTCTAAATAATCATAATTTGCCTGTCAGTCATGCTTTCAAAAAAAATGTACCATGAAAAAAATCAGTGAATTCAGCCAGCAACTCAAATAATCTTACAAGTGTTTTCCCTTGAAACAACTAATGTACTTCTATATTCACTAGAAATGCTTTGTGCATACTTCACATGTCACCCCACAGAATATTAAAAAAGATAATCCAGCATAGAGACTTAAAATTAACTATTTCCACTGCTTCATAAACGACATTTTTATTAATACATGAAGCATTGTTTCCTGTTGGTAACAAAGGGATGAAGAATAAAATGACTACAACAGTTTAAAGCCCTTGCCTTGATCCGTGCTTAAGTACCAGCAGTATTAACCCTTGTTTTTGTACAGTCAGTACAAATGTCAACACAGTGGAAAAGGCAAATAGAATCTTAGTATTATGAAAATACCTTCAAACTACAGATCTCCGAAAAGGCCTAAGGGATCCTCACACTGCTGCTGGCCTACAGTGGTGACCCAGGATCTGAGCACTGACCTTCCTTGACTGACTTCCATCAGTCTGTCCTTTGTGCCTATCATACTCCGCCTGCAGAAATACTGCAAACAAATAAGTGGTCTCTGTGGTCTATGAGGAGAGGGTTCACAAATGATTTCTGTGGCTTACTAAGGGAGAGTTCAGAAATGTTTGTGAAACAGGAATTAATCCCTTGAGAAGAGTTTCTTAAGAAAAAAAAATGATTTACTACACAGAGATCTGAGAAGGTTCTACCTCGGTCCCAGGGTATTATGGACAACTTTTTTTCTGAGGCTAAAACAACTCTGTATGGAAATATACAACAATGCTTGAAGATGGTTTAGCTGTATATCAATTTGGAGAAAATATAAATTTAGACTCAATAAAAATACACATACATTATAGAAGTAAATAGAAAAATAAAGCCATGAAGAAGATGAAATAGAATAGTTATAGAATTTTATGGAATGTAGGGAGTTGGAAGTTATATTAAATAGGGCCTCCATAATAAAGTACCACAAACTGAGTGGCTTACAGAACAGAAACTTATTTTCCTGTAAGGCCTCACAGGCTAGGAGTACAAATCAAGGTGTCAGCAGGGAGCCAAACCAGTTCTCAAAGGCATTTTTCTCCTTGGTGCACACGCTGGCGTCTTCTTGCTGTGTCATCACGTGGTCTTCCCTCTGTGTCCTTCCATGTTCTAATCTCCTCTAATAAGGACACCAGTCATGAAGGATAAAGAATCACCCTAGTGACCTAATTTCAACTTAATTATCTCTTTAAAGGTCCTTTCTCCAAAAACAGTCACATTCTGAAGTACTAGGGGTTAGGACTTTAACAGATGAATTTGGAGATGAGGAGGGGAGCAGGGGGGACATAATTCAGCCTATAACAGAAAGAAATCTGTCTCATCTTAAAAGAAATAGAACGACCCCAAGCCCAAGGAGGGTGGTCTGCAGGAGTTCAATGGCTGTCTCTCAGGGGACATGTGGGAGAAGGGGTTGGGAGGGGAAGCAGGGGCTCTGGCAGTTGGAAAGCGACCACCGGATGTCAAAGAAAACAAAATTTTTATAACAACAACAACAAAAGGAATAGAAGAAGCCACAAAGGAGAAAACAATATGAAAAATAAAGATTAGACATTTCATATGTCACAGAATTTTAAAATATAAAAACAAATGGGATAAATGTGTGCAGTTAGTATTCTTATAAACAATTCTTACAAATATTTTAAAAAGAAATACAATTATTCCAATTAAAAAAACATGAACAGACAATTCACAAAGAAGATGGCTTCTGCACAACCACGTAAAAATGTGTTACCTTCACTTGTAATCAATAATACTAAAGTAAGATACATTTTTTTTGCCTTTCAAATGAGAAAAACATTTAAACGATACCACTATATATGCTGTAGAGAGAACATGAGCTCAACCATGATAGTTTAAACTACTAATAAAACCATTTTCAAAAGCAACTTAGTAATATGTATCCAAATCTACAAATTATGAGGGAGGAGGGAGGGGGGTTCAGGATGGGGAACACGTGTATACCTGTGGTGGATTCATGTTGATGTATGGCAAAACCAATACAATATTGTAAAGTAATTAACCTCCAATTAAAATAAATAAATTTATATTAAAAAAATAAAATTATGTGGCTATATTTTTAACTCAGAACCCCAATTTTGGATATTTAGTCTATGAAAACCACAAAAAATAGGTTAGAAGCCATACTCAAGACATTATTTAAAACAGAGACCTAACTATCCACTAAATAGGGAAATAGTGCATCCACTTTGTGGGTCATTATGCAGCCATTGAAAGTGATAACAGGGAAGAAGCTAAATAGAGTTGGTCTCAGCTAGAGTCTGTGCTGTGCTGAGTGCTGTGCTCTTTGAGACCCCATGGACTATAGCCTGCAAGGGCCCTCTGTCCATGGGATTCTCCAGACAAGAAAACTGGAATGGGTTGCCATGCTCTCCTCCAGAGGATCTTCCCAATCCAGGGATCAAACCCAGGTCTCCCTCATTGTGGGTGGATTCTTGACCATCCGAGCCACCATGGAAGCCTGGCTAGAATCTAGCCATGGCCTAAATCCTTTCCAGAGTTCTGAAGCATGACTTGGACCAAAAGAGTTGGCCCCGCCGTGACACAAGAAAACAGCTTTTCATGTCTTCACAGAAATTGGTTGTTGACTACCAGACCAGGACAAGGCTGCTTTCTTTCATTGATGGCAATTCCCTGGGGAACAGGACATTTGGGATCTCAGAGGCACATGCACTGGTCCATTAAAAGGGATCTGGGTGGGGGGCATCCATAGTAGCAGCAGCAGCATCTACCATGCCTTGGTGTCACGTCCTTCTCTTGAAGCTCACCCAGAAAGTGTAGAGAGAGGAAAAATGTGAAGTATCATAACATACTTATTTTACACATGATGCTGAGATCGGAGCCCCTGGGGAGATGACCCAAGAAGAGACTCAAAGACCACAGCACGGAAACTTTTGCTTCTGTGTGACATAAATGTTTGTTATATATTGTTTTCATGTTAGACTGTGATTAATCTATAATATAAGCTCCAGGAGACTGGGGATTTTTGTCTGCTATTTACACTGATTTTTCCCTTGAACATTATTAAACACCTATTAACATGCAATAAATATTGATTGAATAAATTAATTCGTAAACACTGAAAAAAATGCTAGTTTTACACAAACATAATAAATAATGGAAAAACAACCTATGTTGAGAGTTCTAGAATTGCAAAAGGTATGGACTAAAATATAAGATGTATGGACTCACATGAATTTCATCTTCACTCAAGACTCTAAGAATCCTAAACTAGATGAATTTGACACTTTTACATTCACCATTTTTCCACCCCCAGTTAAAACTATTACTTAATATTCTGCTCCATAACTGTAATAAAAAATATTCACACTTGGAAGCCTAAACAATACTATATGTAAGACAAAGTGTTGTCTATCATGGAAACTTCGTATCTTTACTGTTTTCATATAAAATATGGTAACATATAGCAATGAAAAAATTCAGTATTTTATTCAGTTCCGAGGCATAACATAAAATACATAAAGTTTTAAAAATGTTTAAGACAAAATACTACTAGCATAGCACAAAAATTAATGAAATATCCTACAATGGTAGCAAAAATGTATAAAGTTCTTTTCTTAATTTAATTAAGTCTCCAAAGTAGAAATTAAGAAATAATCTTTAAAGGGCTTTACATAGTTCCTTTAATGTTCCTGTTTGTCTTCATATCTAGAAAGCCTTCCTGTGTGATGTAGTGACTGTTAAAATATTATATATTTAATTGACTTTTAGAACCTATAAAACGATCTTTGAGCTACGACCATAATTTGTATTCTGGTATAGATTTGGTAGGAACAGATGGGAGAGAATCAGGATGATAATGAAAGATTTAAACCTAGCTGGCCAAAAAACAAATGCTTTGCATATTTTATTGTCTATGAAGAGATGAGGGAGCTTACCAGCCTGTATCCCCTTTCCTAGTAGTCAAGAAGCCTCAATATTACCACTATTCAGCCCACTTATATGGTAAGTCAGATACAGACATATCACAATCTATTCCGTGTAACTGAAATGCCTTGATTAAAAAAAAGATGTTACTCAGCGTGAGTAGTAACGGCAAGAGATGCCTCAAAGGGAAATGAAATATACCTGGTGATGCTTGGCTGTGCCTTTGCAGGCACACGGCCATTGCTCCATTGCTTCCCATAGTGTGCCCTCCAAAACTCAGAATGGAGCTAACAGCCAAGATATGAAGCCAGTTGTTGATGACTTATTAGCATTAAGTCATCAGATGCAGAAATTAAGAGGTCATAACTAACAACCCTGCATAACCCCCAGCTTCAAGAAAAATTCACCACCCTGCTGACTAAATTCATATTACTGAAAAACAACAAATGAAAATCTAAGACAGTAAGCAAACAGCATATACTTTAGAAAAACCTATAATGTGTTGCTTTGAACAATTCTATGAAACAAATATGTAATGTAATTATATTTTCTGTTAACCCATTTCATTGTGAAATTCTTCATTCAGGGTTCAAAGGTTCTAGAAGTATCAGTGATGCCAAAAGTCTAAGAAAATCTGACCAAGTCATAGCTGTTTATAAATTTTTTCTGTTTCTATAAAAAAAAAAAAGTCTTCAGCATTTGCACAAGCAAAGGTATGCTACATAGTGATGGCCTTTGAATTTTTATTTATATTTTATTGGCAGTTTGGTCGGTTTTGACAACATTTATTGAGCACCTACTGTGTGCCAGGCATCCTGGAGACATAAAGATGAATAAGACATGGTTCCTGTCCCCAAGGAGCTTACAGTCGCTTGTAGGCAAACAGGTAGTACAGAGACATAGTGTTTACTCTAAAATGGACAAAAAAAGTCAGTAATGTAATTAATATTGGGCCTTTACATGCAATGGCATGTCATTATTTGTAATGTCAAGGCAAGCCATTAAAATGAAGACCATTGCATGTGATAAAACAATAAAATCATTAAGACCTAACTTTTAAAGATTCACATGATAAAGGTAGTTAATACTAAAAGTTTACACCAGTTTTTCAAGTACTTTATACTTAGAAGTATTATTGCCCACAGTTGTGCTCTAGTCAAAGCCGTAATTCCAGGTTACTGACTCATTCACATCTCAGCGTGCTGGGTTCAGTTTCCCACTGAGCTTATGAATTAGAATGGCTAATTCCTCAGTTGCCTGGCTCTTGTCCTCCAAAAGTTCATAACGAAGGCTGGAGATATCTTGCTCAATTTCTTTTAATTCACTTGTAATGTTTGTATTAAAAACATATAATTGGTAATTTTCTCTTTGGATTTAGAAAGAAAAAAAAAAAGAATGAAATTCATACAACATGAATACATTCATCTTATAATGTCTCCAACATAGTTATTTTGGATTTTTTCATTTAAAATGTTTAAGAAATGCTTTGCTTTTAAAAATGCACTAACTTTGGAAAAAGCTATAACAGTAGTCCAGCTGTGTTTTAAAAGTAAACATCAACTAGAGTATTGTCCTGGCTCAGCCAATTTTTAACACAGGGTGATTTATCTGCTGGGGCTTCCCAGGTGGCAGATTTATCTGTTAACTAGTAATCTATAATCAGGGTATCTCCTTTCTGTCTTCAGGGAGTTCCTCTGGTTCCCTGAGCCATAAGGGTTGACACCTATATAGATCATCTCCCATTGCTGGGCTAGAAGGGAATCCTAGTCAAGGAAATATTACTATAAAGGAGTCAACCTATTCAATAGGCAAATACTCACATGGAAGCAGTATATTTGAGGTTAAGGCTGAAGGAAGGAAAAGCAAGGAAAAAGAGGAAAGGTTTTTATTAGGGAAGCCAATGGTAATGACTATGGAGTCAAGGGACAAACAGATCAGTTTGTGTGGCACAGGCAATGATGTATTTAATAGAAGGAAACAACAGCAATGGTGAAATTAAGAAGCTTGGATGTGATACCACACAAGATTTACACACACACAAGGCTATAGGAAACTTCTGGGTATTAAAACACAACTATTCCCATAATTTAGCTTGGCAATATTTTGAGAATGTGTAGATTTCAATTAAAAACTGGATTCTCCTACACAGAACTGAAATGTAGATGTCACCGACCTTGAAAGGTAACCTTTGGGGTAGGAATTTATCTCGAGTCTAAGAAATAATTCTTCAAATCATTGGTACTTTAACAGTATTTTGTGATAGAATCACATGCAAAACGTATCTTTTATGATACTTCCTGCTATCTTTATGATGTTTTAAAGTATAATCCGTGTTCTTTTATTATATAAAAGACAAAACCTTTTATTTTAAGGAATCCTAACTCTTATTCAAGAATACATACAAAACACTTATTGACTCTTCTCATCTTTTCATGGCAAAGAAAAAAAAATGGAAGTGATTTTCCTTTCACATATGGCAATAGGAAATAAACTGATC
Source organism: Bos taurus (assembly GCF_002263795.3). Lineage (NCBI taxonomy): Eukaryota > Metazoa > Chordata > Mammalia > Artiodactyla > Bovidae > Bos > Bos taurus. The sequence goes on along the minus strand of NC_037333.1, from coordinate 3,377,084 downwards.
AATTTTGAAATCACAAGACTTCCATGGAAGAAATGGATTCTCACACCATTTAGTATCATATTTGGACCATAAGCCAGAGAGCTTCCTCTTGCCTCCCTACTACCATATCCTTCTTCCTTGTTTTTGAGTTATGGAAAGCATACACACCAAGTGTTGTGTTTATCAATATGGGAACATATTTATTAAATGAGTCAGTTACGTAGTACGATACATTTTTTTAGTTAGAACTTTGTCCAAAACTGTAAATTCTCTTTAATTCATTAATTCTCATTAATTCATTTTCCTCTTTCGTGTAAAAGGATTTAGAAGACAGCTCCTTTTTTCTGAAGCTGTCATGGTGGCCCAGTTCCCCACTTCACTTAATTTTTTTGCTTTCAGGGAGGTTATGGCACAACTGATAAGGTTTCTGCTTTCTAAACTAAAACTCAATTACAGTCCTGTCTTTGAGACTGTTTATAGATCACCATGATTGGATTTTTTGCTGGTTCCCAAATACACATTGTTGGATTTCGGTGCTACAAACACATACCTTTGTGTTGACTCAGATTTGGGATTCCATGCATTAATCAAGTAATGGCTTTAGAGCTCATCAACAGTTTAGTTAAGCTCTTTCTTATTAGTGTAGATAGATCTAATAGTAACTCATTGGTGTTGAAAGCTGTAGCTTTCATTAAAAACAAGTAAAAAAAAGATTTTTGGCTCTGCTACAAGACGTGCAGGATTTTAGTTTCTCAAAAAGGATTGGAACCCTCGCTCCCTGCAGTGGAAGCAAGAAGTCCCACCCACTGAACTGACAGGGAATCCCTGCAGTTGTCATTTTTCAGTTCAGTTCAGTTCAGTTGCTAAGTCGTGTCTGACTCTTTGCGACTGCATGGACTGCAGCACGCCAGGCCTCCCTGTCCATCACCAACTCCCGGAGTTTACCCAAACTCATGTCCATTGAGTCGGTGATGCCATCTAACAATCATTCTCTGTCGTCCCCTTCTTCTCCTGCTCTCAATCTTTCCCAGCATCAGGGTCTTTTCAAATGAGTCAGCTCTTCGCATCAGGTGGCCAAAGTATGGAGTCTCAGCTTCAGCATCAGTCCTTTAAATGAACATTCAGGACTAATCTCTTTTAGGATGGACTGGTTGGATCTCCTTGCAGTCAAAGGGACTCCCAAGAGTCTTCTCCAACACCACAGTTCAAAAGCATCAATTCTTTGGCACTCAGCTTTCTTTATAGTACAACTCTCACATACATGCATGACTGCTGGAAAAACCATAGCCTTGATTAGACAGACTTTTGTTGGCAAAGTAATGTCTCTGCTTTTTAATATGCTGTCTAGGTTGGTCATAACTTTCCTTCCAAGGAGTAAGCGTCTTTTAATTTCATGGCTGCAGTCACCATCTGCAGTGATTTTGGAGCCCAAAAAGATAGTCTGTCACTCTTTCCACTGTTTCCCCATCTATTTCCCATGAAGTGATGGGACCAGATGCCATGATCTTAGTTTTCTGAATGTTGAGGTTTAGGCCAACTTTTTCATTCTCCTCTTTCACTTTCATCAAGAGGCTCTTTAGTTCTTTGCTTTCTGCCATAAGGGTGGTGTCATCTGCATATTATCTGAGGTTATTTATATTTCTCCCAGCTATCTTGATTCCAGCTCGTGCTTCCTCCAGCCCAGCATTTCTCATGATGTACTCTGCATATAAGTTAAATAAGCAAGGTGACAATATACAGCCTTGACGTACTCCTTTTCCTATTTGGAACCAGTCTGTTGTTTCATGTCCAGTTTTAACTTTTGCTTCCTGACCTGCACACAGATTTCTCAAGAGGCAGGTCAGGTGGTCTGGTATTCCCATCTCTTTCAGAATTTCCCACAGTTTTTTGTGATCCACACAGTCAAAGGCTTTGGCATAGTCAATAAAGCAGAAATAGATGTTTTTCTGGAACTCTCTTGCTTTTAATATGATCCAGCGGATGTTGGCAATTTAATCTCTGGTTCCTGTCCTTCCGTGAACCTGGAAGATCACGGTTCACATATTGCTGAAGCCTGGCTTGGAGAATTTTGAGCATTACTTTGTTAGCATGTGTGATGAGTGCAATAGTGTGATAGTTGGAGCATTATTTGGCATTGCCTTTCTTTGGGATTGGAATGAAAACTGATATTTTCCAGTCCTGTGGCCACTGCTGAGTTTTCCAAATTTGCTGGCATATTGACTGCAGCACTTTCACAGCATCATCTTTTAGGATGTGAAATAGCTCAACTGGAATTCCATCACCTCCAGTAGCTTTGTTTGTAGTGATGCTTCCTAAGGCCCACTTGACTTCACGTTCCAGGATGTGTGGCTCTAGGTGAGTGATCACACCATAGTGATTATCTTGGTCGTGAAGATCTTTTTTGTACAGTTCTTCTGTGTATTCTTGCCACCTCTTCTTAATATCTTCTGTTTCTGTTAGGTCATCTATAGAAACTTATTGTCTATAGATACTACTATATTTCTCACTGTTTAAAAAATCTGTGAACTTATGCTCAATACAGAGAAAGAATTTGGAGAATAATGAGAACAAAAAATAAATAAAGCTTATCAATTATTCCAGCAGCCAAGGATAATTATCGTTGTTATTTAGGTGTATGCTTTTCCAACATCTTTATAAAATTTTGTATATATACTAATCACTGTATGCATTATGTTTTCTAAATACCACATATTGTTATATTATGTTTTCCTCTCACAGCAATATATACTGAATATATTTCAAATTAAATAAGTGCTGTTATAAGATAATTGTTTATCCATACAGAAAATATTAAATTGGAGCCTTATTTCATAGAAGCACACAAAAGTAAATCCCATGTGCATCTTAAAGATGAAAGACAGAGCTTTTAAATCATTTAAAGAAAGTACAGAATAATGTAAAGTCAGTATACAACTGATATAACTGGATGTTTTTCAAACAATATTAAAAATTCTAATATAGTAGAAAAGATTGATAAACACAGCTTCATTACAATTAAAACTTCTGTTTATAAAGATACCAGAAAGAAAGCAAGCTACACACTGGGAGAAAATATTGATGATACTTATAACCTGTAAAGAATTTGGATCCAAGATATTCGAAGAGCTTTATTGAGAAAAACTCCAACAGGAAAATGGGAGAAAAACAAACAGGCATGTCACTGAAATGGAATTGTGAATGGTCAACAAGCATAGGAAACAGTCTCAAAATGCTTTCTTGGGGAAATCAAATTACAATTAAAAGAGATACAGGGGGGTGGTGGAAAGGAGACTTGGATGACGGCAGTCAAATGGTACAAACTTCCAGTTATAAGATAAGTAAGTACAACAGACGTGATATACAACACAATAAATATGATTAATGCTCCAGTACATTATATATGAAAGTTGGTAAAGGAGTAAATCTAAAGAGTTCTTATCCCAAGAAAGAAATTTTTTTTCTATTTCTTTAATTTTATATCTGTATGAGAGCATGGATGTTCATTGAACTTACTATGATAATCACTTCATGATGATTATCTCCAGGCAAGAACACTGACGTGGGTTACCATTTCCTTCTCCAAGGGATTTTCGCAACCCGAAACTGGAAAAAATACAAAAAGTGATATAATTTTATATCTAAAAAGGGGAAAATTAATAGATCTTACAATGCCAAGTGTTGGCAAGGATGTGAATCAGTGGCACTTTTGTACTTTACTGGCATGGGTATAAGATCATTTTGAAAAGCAATTTGGCATTCTCTTTTTTCCTGAAATACAGTCAATTTACAATATTCTACTGGCTTCAGGTGTACAATGCAGTGACTTAAAATTGGTTATTAAGAAATGGCTCTCTTTCCCTGTGCCATACAATATATCTTTGAGCTTATTTTATACATAGTAGTTTGTACCTCTTAATCCCTTATCGATTTGGCATTATCTTTTAAAGCAAAACACTTACATATCCTGTCACCCAGAAAGTCCACTCTTTGGTACAAGGCCTAGAGAAACTGCATGTGTGGACCAAGACAGACATAGACAAGGTTTATAGAAACCTTGTCTGAGACACAGAAAACCTGGAAACAATCCAAACAAATACCAAATAGACGAATCATGGCATATCACACAGTGTAATGTCATTGTCCTCACCAATGAACTTAATTAGTGAATGTAATGAACCAGAGCCACACACAACAGTATGGATGAGTCTTAGAAGCATAAATGTTGAATAAAAAATTGAAGTTGCAGACTTCACTAAATATGAAATTATATTCTCATAAAGCTTACCCAATAACAAGTAAATCTACATGGTGCATTTTTCGGACTGTATACATATGTATTAGGGTTTCCCTGGTGGCTCAGTGTTAAAGAGGTAAAGAATCCACCTGCTAATGCCAGAGACTAGGGTTTGATCCCTGGGTTGCGAAAATCCCCTGGAGAAGGAAATGGCAACCCACGCCAGTGTTCTTGCCTGGAGAATTCCAAGGACAGAGGAGCCTGGCAGGCGCAAAGAATCAGACACAACTTAGTAACTAAACAACATATATTTAATAAACCTATATTTGAAAAGAAAACCAAAGCAAGAGGGTAAGAAACCCAAATTTCAGGATAGGGATTACCCCTTAGGTGGCGGCAAGAGTGTGGCTTCAGGAGCAGCAGCCAAGCAGAGGCAACAGACAGACTCGGTTTTCTCTCGTGGGAGGTGGTGGATTCCTAGGTATGTGTGTAATTGATCACGTCATAATTGATCATGTGTTGCACACATTCTTGTGCATATGCCATACATGACATTAAGAAGATAATGAAGTAAAAAAGTCTGAATTGAAATGCAGATATAGTGAGGGTGAAAAATATACTTCAGTTTTAAGAAAGTAAAAATTATGAACTGAAGTGACCCACTAGATGCCAAGGTCAAGTAAAAAGGAGAGATGCAGGATAATTCGAAATGTCTGCCTCAGGTAAGTCGAGAGGGAGCCCATGCTATCAAGAAAGAAAAACCCATATTGTCAGTCATAATAAAATATATTAAAAACTGTGTTGAGTTGTGTGGAGTCGGAACCTCAGGACAGACTCATGGCTGGGTAGATCTTATCCAAGACTCATTCATTCATTCACCAAATAGTTAGCTCTGTGCCAGGTGCCATACTAGACACTGAGCATGCAACACTGAACACAATCACTGCTCCAAAGAAACTTCACCAGAACAATTCACTATGACGCGTCAACATATCAGGTATGTAATTAAGTTTAGGGGACAATGTACGTATATTCTTATAAAAAGAAAAAACAAATGTTTATCAGTCAAAAGCAGCTTGAAAGGCAGTAATACAAATCAGTGGGAAAGAAAAGACTACTCAAAAAATAACTCTGGGACAATGGATCATCCTTACAGGGAAGTTAAAAGGATAAGCCATAAGGAAAAGGTTGATGAAGCTAACCATATTAAGACAGTTTAAAACTTTCATATAAGGAAGGATGTCAGACAACGTGTAATCTTATGTCAAATGAGATTTTTCCTTTCTTCCTAGAATTGTAGATAAACCCAAAACTGATGACAAAGGATGGTAAGTACCCCATGGTCTAAGACCATATTGCCACCTGCAGTTGGAGCCAGCCACCTCCCCTCAGAGCTCACTGAGAATCTCTAGACCAGTTCTGAACCTACCAACTTGCCTGGATTTAAATGTGTTCTGAGTTATTTACAAACTATGGAATCTTGGTGATAATCTGCGTAGTGGAAATGTTAGAATCTATCTTGTTAAAGACAATATAAGTAAATTACATAGAAGGTGCTTAATTAATATAACTATTATTCCTTAGTTTTATTCCTTATTAGCACTTATACTTCTTTTATAAAGCAAAGTCTTTATTAACCAATAAATAATGCTGTGACTGCAGGCAAGGATCATGAAACTTCTGAGTAATAAGTAAAAGTATCATTTAAAATAATATCTCTACCTAGATTTCCAGTGGATTCTTTAATCAAAGCCAGTATCAAAAATTAAATTGGTCAATAACAGAATCATCTTCTTTCCCTCTTGGTCAAATTGCTAACTAATGCAAGGGAAGTCTATAAATTAACTTTCACATTCCACAGGCCTCCTTGAATTACCCATATTTCTCTGAATGAGCCTGTGATCACTCTTTAAGGGAGACATTGTAACTTTATTGAGTGGACTATGGATTTTCTCTGCCCAGGGTATGGAAAGCTTGGTGGTAGTCACCTCAAACAGTATCTCTTGCAAACAAATTTAAGTTCATTTCTCAGCCCTCCATTAAGCCTGGAAACAGGAATGAGATTTGGATGGTCGGATATTTGCTATGCCCTGCCTTTCCAAAAGGCATCAAAGCTTTTCTTTTTCCTTGCTTATTTTTTACTGATTCAAGTTCAATTAACAATTGGTGGGACTTCCCTGTGGGTCCAGTGTTTAAGATTTCACCTTGCAATACGGGGACACGGGTCTGATCCCTGGTTGGGGAACTAAGATCCCACACGCATCAGCCTCAGAGCAACCAAGTCCACGTGCGGCAGCTACTGAGCCTGTGCACCACAGCAAGAGAGTCCGTGTGCCGCAACGAACCATCCCGCATGCTGAAACTGAGACCTGATGCAGCCAAATAAATAAGTAAATGTTACAAAATTCAACGAACAATTGTTGAGTGCTCTATCAGACATTTTTATGTTCATCTCATTTACTTCCATGATCCAGCGGATGTTGGCAATTTGATCTCTGGTTCCTCTGCCTTTTCTAAAACCAGCTTGAACATCAGGAAGTTCATGGTTCACATATTGCTGAAGCCTGGCTTGGAGAATTTTGAGCATTACTTTACTAGCATGTAAGATGAGTGCAAATGTGCAGTACTTTGAGCATTCTTTGGCATTGCCTTTCTTTGGGATTGGAATGAAAATCCAATCCTTTTCCAGTCCTGTGACCACTGCTGAGTTTTCCAAATTTGCTGGCATATTGAGTGCAGCACTTTCACAGCATCATCTTTCAGGATTTGGAATAGCTCAACTGGAATTCCATCACCTCCACTAGCTTTGTTCGTGGTGATGCTTTCTAAGGCCCACTTGACTTCACATTCCAGGATGTCTGGCTCTAGGTCAGTGATCACACCATTGTGATTATCTGGGTCGTGAAGATCATTTTGTACAGTTCTTCTGTGTATTCTTGCCATCTCTTCTTAATATCTTCTGCTTCTCTTAGGTCCATACCATTTCTGTCCTTTATTGAGCCCATCTTTGCATGAAATGTTCCTTTGGTATCTCTGATTTTCTTGAAGAGATTTCTAGTCTTTCCCATTCTGTTGTTTTCCTCTATTTCTTTGCATTGATCGCTGAAGAAGGCTTTCTTATCTCTTCTTGCTATTCTTTGGAACTCTGCATGGAAAAAGCAAGAGAGTTCCAGAAAAACATCTATTTCTGCTTTATTGACTATACCAAAGCCTTTGACTGTGTGGATCACAATAAACTGTGGAAAATTCTGAAAGAGATGGGAATACCAGACCACCTGATCTGCCTCTTGAGAAATCTATGTGCAGGTCAGGAAGCAACAGTTAGAACTGGACATGGAGCAACAGACTGGTTCCAAATAGGAAAAGGAGTAGGTCAAGGCTGTATATTGTCACCCTGTTTATTTAACTTATATGCAGAGTACGTCATGAGAAATGCTGGACTGGAAGAAACAGAAGCTGGAATCAAGATTGCTGGGAGAAATATCAATAACCTCAGATATGCAGATGACACCACCCTTAAGGCAGAAAGTGAAGAGGAACTCAAAAGCCTCTTGAGGAAGGTGAAAGTGGAGAGTGAAAAAGTTGGCTTAAAGCTCAACATTCAGAAAACGAAGATCATGGCATCTGGTCCCATCACTTCACGGGAAAGAGATGGGGAAACGGTGGAAACAGTGTCAGACTTTATTTTTCTGGGCTCCAAAATCACTACAGATCGTGACTGCAGCCATGAAATTAAAAGACGCTTACTCCTTGGAAGGAAGGTTATGACCAACCTAGATAGCATATTCAAAAGCAGAGACATTATTTTGCCAACAAAGGTTCGTCTAGTCAAGGCTATGGTTTTTCCTGTGGTCATGTATGGATGTGAGAGTTGGACTGTGAAGAAGGCTGAGCGCTGAAGAATTGATGCTTTTGAACTGTGGTGTTGGAGAAGACTCTTGAGAGTCCCTTGGACTGCAAGGAAATCCAACCAGTCCATTCTAAAGGAGATCAGTTCTGGGATTTCTTTGGAAGGAATGATGCTGAAGCTGAAACTCCAGTACTTTGGCCACCTCATGCGAAGACTTGACTCATTGGAAAACTCTGATGCTGGGAGGGATTGGGGGCAAGAGGAGAAGGGGACGACAGAGGATGAGATGGATGGATGGCATCACTGACTCGATGGACGTGAGTCTGAGTGAACTCCGGGGAGTTGGTGATGAACAAGGAGGTCTGGCGTGCTGCGATTCATGGGGTCGCAAAGAGTCGGACACGACTGAGTGACTGATCTGATCTCATTTACTTCTACACAGAAGCCAAAATTGATCAACATCAGCGGGTTCTATACTCTGAATTTTAGCTATCTATAAAGTATGAATATAAAGTAACAAGACAGATTTGGACAAGCACACAGAACTTAGAAGTAGAAAGCAGAATTTGGGGGAGGGAAGAGACCTTGTAAATCATGTGTTTTTCATTTTTCATACCACTTATTGTGATGTACTCTGACAGATCTCCATTGTGCAGCCTCTGAATAAATCACAGGTCTGTGATTCAGACCTGCTACTTTTTCCAGACAGCTGGTTTAGTCTATTTTGGGACAATGGTAGCTGTTAAAAAATCCCTTTGTATTGAGCCCAAAGTCTGCTTCATTGTACTTTCTTAACTACTGGTCCAAGTTTTGTCCTTTGGCGAAACAGAGAACAGGTTTGCTTGCTTATTCTTCTACTTGATCAGCTTTCACCTCCTCTGCATTTCCCTGGGTCCCCATACCATTTTATTTACATCTCATCTATACTAGGGAGCCATATCCCAGGGCTGTGTGAAGGGATGCCTACTTTTTTCTTTCTTCCTTTCCCCTCCATCTCTGTGCTGCCCTTCCATTCCATTTGAATTGAACCCAGTCCTCTCGGATTGAACCCATTTTCATTATATAATGCCCTTCTTGTCTTTTGTTATGGACTTTACTTTAAAGTCCATTTTGTCTGATATGAACATTGCTACCCCAACTTTATTTTCACTTGCGTAGAATATCTTTTTGTATCCCCTCATTTTCAGCTTGTGTGTTTCTTTAGTTAAGTGAATCTCTCATAGGCAGCATATGGGTGGGTCTTGATTTTTATCCAATCAGCCACTATAGGTCTCTTGATTTGAGTATTTAGTCCATCTACATTTAAAGTGATTATTGATAATTATGCATTTATTGCTATTTTGTTACTTGCTTTCTTCTTGTTACTATAGTTGTTTTCTATTCTTTTTCTTCTCCTTTTAGTCTTTTCCACTGTGGCTTGATGATTTTCTTTAGTGTTATATTTGTGCTCCTATGTTTTTTGTGGTTTTTTTTTTGTTGTTGTTCTATAGTACATTATTATTTTTTTTAAGTTACCATAGTATTTATGTGTGTGTGTGTGTGTGTGTGTGTGTGTGTATGTTAGTCGCTTAGTCCTGTTTGACTCTTTGTGATCCCCATGGACTGTAGCCTGCCAGGCTCCTCTGTCCCTGGGATTCTCCAGGCAAGAATACTGGAGTGGGTTGCCATTTCCTTCTCCATGGGATCTTCCTGACCTAGGGATGGAACCTGGGTCTTCTGCATTGCAGGCAGATTTTTTACCACTTGAGCCACCCGGGAAGCTCCATACAGATATATCTAATATTTAACTACATTTATCTTACAGTGATTGAAATTAAATTCAAACACATTCTAAAAGCTCTACATGTTTATCATAATATAAACCACCCCACATCTTATATTTTTGATGTAATATATTGAATCTTTATCTGTAACTCTTTAACTATTTATTGTGGTAATAGTTTATTTTTATAACTTTTATCTTTCATCCTTTGTACTAGCTTTTTGGCTTTTCATACTGTTCATGGGGTTCTCAAGGCAAGAATACTGAAGTGGTTTGCCATTCCCTTCTCCAGCGGACCAAATTCTGTCAGATTTCTCCACCATGACCCGCACATCTTGGGTTGCCCCATGGGCATGGCTTAGTTTCATTGAGTTAGACAAGGCTGTGGTCCTAGTGAGATTAGATTGACTAGTTTTCTGTGATTATGGTTTCAGTGTGTCTGCCCTCTGATGCCCTCTTGCAACACCTACCGTCTTACTTGGGTTTTTCTTACCTTGGGTGTGGGGAATGAACAGTATGAAAAGGCAAAATGATAGGATACTGAAAGAGGAACTCCCCAGGTCAGTAGGTGCCCAATGTGCTACTGGAGATCAGTGGAGAAATAACTCCAGAAAGAATGAAGAGATGGAGCCAAAGCAAAAACAGTACCCAGCAATGGATGTGACTGGTGATAGAAGCAAGGTATGATGCTGTAAAGAGCAATATTGCATAGGAACCTGGAATGTCAGGTCCATGAATCAAGGCAAATTGGAAGTGGTCAAACAAGAGATGGCAAGAGTGAATGTCAACATTCTAGGAATCAGTGAACTGAAATGGACTGGAATGGGTGAATTTAACTCAGATGACCATTATATCTACTAGTGTGGGCAGGAATCCCTCAGAAGAAATGGAGTAGCCATCATGGTCAACAAAAGAGTCCAAAATGCAGTACTTGGATGCAATCTCAAAAACGACAGAACGATCTCTGTTCGTTTCCAAGGCAAACCATTCAATATCACAGTAATCCAAGTCTATGCCCCAACCAGTAATGCTGAAGATGCTGAAGTTGAACGGTTCTATAAAGATCTACAAGACCTTTTAGAACTAACACCCAAAAAAGATGTCCTTTTCATTGTAGGGGACTGGAATGCAAAAGTAGGAAGTCAAGAAACACCTGGAGTAACAGGCAAATTTGGCCTTGGAATACGGAATGAAGCAGGGCAAAGACTAATAGAGTTTTGCCAAGAAAATGCACTGATCATAACAAACACCCTCTTCCAACAACACAAGAGAAGATTCTACACATGGACATCACCAGATGGTCAACACCGAAATCAGATTGATTATATTCTTTGCAGCCAAAGATGGAGAAGCTCTATACAGTCAGCAAAAATAAGACCAGAAGCCAACTGTGGCTCAGATCATGAACTCCTTATTGCCAAATTCAGACTTAAATTGAAGAAAGTAGGGAAAACCTCTAGACCATACAGGTATGACCTAAATCAAATCCCTTATGATTATACAGTGGAAGTGAGAAATAGATTTAAGGGCCTAGATCTGATAGATAGAGTGCCTGATGAACTATGGAATGAGGTTCATGACATTGTAGAGGAGACAGGGATCAAGATCATCCCCGTGGAAAAGAAATGCAAAAAGCAAAATGGCTGTCTGGGGAGGCCTTACAAATGGCTGTGAAAAGAAGAGAAGTGAAAAGCAAAGGAGAAAGGAAAGATATAAGCATCTGAATGCAGAGTTCCAAAGAATAGCAAGAAGAGATAAGAAAGCCTCTTCAGCGATCAATGCAAAGAAATAGAGGAAAACAACAGAATGGGAAAGACTAGAAATCTCTTCAAGAAAATCAGAGATACCAAAGGAACATTTCATGCAAAGGTGGGCACAATAAAGGACAGAAATGGTATGGACCTAAGAGAAGCAGAAGATATTAAGAAGAGATGGCAAGAATACACAGAAGAACTGTACAAAAAAGATCTTCACGACCCAGATAATCACGATGGTGTGATCACTGACCTAGAGCCAGACATCCTGGAATGTGAAGTCAAGTGGGCCTTAGAAAGCATCACTACAAACAAAGCTAGTGGAGGTGATGGAATTCCAGCCGAGCTATTTCAAATCCTGAAAGATGATGTTGTGAAAGTGCTGCACTCAATATGCCAGCAAATTTGAAAAACTCAGCAGTGGCCACAGGACTGGAAAAGGTCAGTTTTCATTCCAATCCCAAAGAAAGGCAATGCCAAAGAATGCTCAAACTACCACACAATTGCACTCATCTCATCTGCTAGTAAAGTACTGCTCAAAATTCTCCAAGCCAGACTTCAGCAATATGTGAACCATGAACTTCCTGATGTTCAAGCTGGTTTTAGAAAAGGCAGAGGAACCAGAGATCAAATTGCCAATATCCACTGGATCATGGAAAAAGCAAGAGAGTTTCAGAAAAACATCTATTTCTGCTTTATTGACTATGCCAAAGCCTTTGACTATGTGGATCACAAGAAACTGTGAAAAATTCTGAAAGAGATGGGAATACCAGACCATCTGACCTGCCTCTTGAGAAATCTATGTGCAGGTCAGGAAGCAACAGTTAAAACTGGACATGGAACAACAGACTGGTTCCAAATAGGAAAAGGAGTAGGTCAAGGCTGTATATTGTCACCCTGCTTATTTAACTTATATGCAGAGTACGTCATGAGAAATGCTGGACTGGAAGAAACAGAAGCTGGAATCAAGATTGCTGGGAGAAATATCAATAACCTCAGATATGCAGATGACACCACCCTTACGGCAGAAAGTGAAGAGGAACTAAAAAGCTTCTTAAGTGAAAAAGTTGGCTTAACGCTCAACATTCAGAATACAAAGATCATGGTATCTGGTCCCATCACTTCATGGGAAATAGATGGGGAAACAGTGGAAACAGTGTCAGACTGTAATTTTCTGGGCTCCAAAATCACTGCAGATGGTGACTGCAGCCATGAAATTTAAAGATGCTTACTTCTTGGAAGGAAAGTTATGACCAAACTAGATAGCATATTCAAAAGCAGAGACATTACTTTGCCAACAAAGGTTTGTCTAGTCAAGGCTATGGTTTTTCCTGTGGTCATGTATGGATGTGAGAGTTGGACTGTGAAGAAGGCTGAGTGCCAAAGAATTGATGCCTTTGAACTGTAGTGTTGGAGAAGACTCTTGAGAGTCCCTTGGACTGCAAGGAGATCCAACCAGTCCATTCTGAAGGAGATCAGCCCTGGGATTTCTTTGGAAGGAATGATGCTAAAGCTGAAACTCCAGTACTTTGGCCACCTCATATGAAGAGCTGACTCATTGGAAAAGACTCTGATGCTGGGAGGGATTGGGGGCAAGAGGAGAAGGGAACGACATAGGATGAGATGGCTGGATGGCATCAATGACTCGATGGACGTGAGTCTGGGTGAACTCCGGGGAGTTGGTGATGGATGGGGAGGCCTGGCGTGTTGCGATTCATGGGGTCGCAAAGAGTTGGACACGACTGAGCGACTGAACTGAACTGAATTGATCTAGCTTTTTGCAGTGGTTTGTCCACTACCTAAGGCAATGGCACCCCACTCCAGTACTCTTGCCTGGAAAATCCCATGGACGGAGGAGCCTGGTGGGCTACAGTCCATGGGGTCACTAAGATTTGGACACAACCGAGCGGCTTCACTTTCAGTTTTCACTTTCATGCATTGGAGAAGGAAATGGGAACCCACTCCAATGTCCTTGCCTGGAGAATCCCAGGGACAGGGGAGCCTGGCGGGCTGCCATCTACGGGGTCACACAGAGTTGGACATGAATGAAGTGACTTAGCAGCAGCAGCATACTATGTATTTGCCTTTACCAGTGAAATTTTTTCCTTAACATATTTTCTTATTTTTATGGCCTTTAAAAAATTTCTTTAAAGACATTTTAATGTATTTTGTAGGCTAGTTCAGTGGTGATGAAATCTTAGTTTCTGTTTGTCTGAAGAAGTCTTTATCTTTCCTTCAATTGTGAATTATTCCCTGCTGAGTAGCAGTTTTTTTTTTTTTTTTTTTTTTTTACTTTCATGGCTGTTAATACATCATGCCACTCCCTTTGGGCCTGCAAAGCTTCTGCTGAAGTATCAGCTTAATAATCCTGTCTTATGAGGATTCTCTTGTATGTGACTCTCTGTTTTCATCTTGCTATCTTTAAAATTCCATATCTTTAACTTTTTCCATTTAAATTATGATATGTATTGGTGCAGGTCTCATTGGGGTCATCTTGTTTGGGACTCTGTGGTTCCTGACCAGGATATCTGTTTCCTTCTTGCAGTTAGGGGAGTTTTCCACCATTCTTTTCACCAGATATGTTTTCTGGCCCTTTCTCTCTCTCTCCTTCATTTAGGACCACTCTAATGCGAGTGTTAGTATGTCTAATGTTCCACAGGTCCCTTAAACTATACTGTTAGCTTTTTTGTTTGTTTTTGCTGTTTTTATAGGGTGACTTTTCCTCTTCTGTCTTCAAGGTTGTTTATTCTTTCTTCTGTATCGCTAAACTTCTGCTGATTCCTTCTAGTGTATTTTTTACTTTGTGTATTCTATTTTCAGCCCTGATTGCTCTTCTATCTATATCTATATATTTTAAAATTCTTTATTACAGCTCTGTGTTCCTCTGTGCTTTTTCCCAAGTTCATTTAATGTTTTTATGGTCATTGCTTTGAACTCTTTTTCGAGTCAGTGGTTTATGTTTGCTTTATTAAGGTTTTTATTTTCTGAAATTTAAACTTGCTATTTCATTTAGAACTTATTTCTCATCTTATGTTTGAATATTTATCTGTTTCTATGAAATGAGGCAAAACAATGGTCTATCTTGGTCCTGAAGGCATAGCCTTACATGGTAACTGTTTATCTGCATATAGGGGCACAGTGAGAGGGTTGGATCTGAAGTAAGTGCAGGCTGGGGCTTTTTTTGTTTCTGAAAGAGCTGGGGCCATTACCTTGGCAGGCAGGGTTGTGGGTGGGAATAGGAACTGGAGCCCTGCACAGGCCAGGATTTCTTGCAGGGTGTTTGTGGGGCCACTGGCTTGGTAGAAGTGGACTGGACCCAGGAAGGGTAAAGAGAGCATGACTCTAGCTGCAGTGTCTCCCAGGGTGCTGACAGGACGTTAGCAGAAGGCAGGGGCCATGGCCTGGTATAGTCTGGAGAGTGCACTGACCTGGTCTCTCAGCAGGCTGGCCAGAACAGCAGGTACATTACAGTCTGCTGCCTTCACCCTGGGACTGGGGAGCAAGTCTGTGGAGGCATGCTTTAAGAGAAGAGTCTTGGTTTCCCACAGCCCTTCTGTAAGCTCTACTGATTTACAAGCCAGGTAATGGAGTCACCTTCCTGGTGCCAGACTCCAGGGCTGGGGTACCCAATGTGGGGCATGAATCTTTGCTCCTTAGGGAAAATCCCTGAGTTTGCAGTACTCCCTCCTTCCTCTGAGTTGCTTCCTGAGGAGGATGGGGCATGAGTGGGTCCTGATTAGATCAGTCTCTTCCCTTTTACTACTGTCGCTGTGTCTTTTTCTTTATATCTTTGGTTGTTGAAGAGTCCTCTGGTAGTTTTCAGGTCATTCTTAAAGGGAACTGTTCTATGTGTAGTTTTGGTGTGTTTATGAAAGGTAATGAGCTAAGGGTTTTCCTCTTCCACCATCTTGATCCTGCCTAGGCATATCTGATTTTTGCATAGGAATCTGTGTTACTTTTCACAGTGAACAGACCATGGTAAGTTAAATTTGAACAGCATTATTGAGGAACTGGCATTATTTAACTAAACCACAGTAACTAAAATCTGTGCTTATCAGAATGGTACAACATGAGAAGTGCTAGTATATTAAAAGTTTTTAAACTTAAAGAATATTTTTATTATTTATTTTTTTAAGCCTGTGGTTTTCTTTTCTTTTTTTTCCCCTTAATTTTATTTTATTATTTTTTTTTCCTTTACAATATTGTATTGATTTTGCCATACATCAACATGAATCCCCCACGGGTGTACACATGTTCCCCATCCTGAACCCCATCCCACCTGCCTCCCCATACCACCCCTCTGGGTCATCCCAGTGCACCAGCCCCAATCATCTTGTATCCTGCATCGACCCTGGACTGGTGATACGTTTCTTACATGATATTATACATGTTTCAATGCCATTCTCCCCAATCACCCCACCTTCTCCCTTTCCCACAGAGTCCAAAAGACTGTTCTATATATCTGTGTCTCTTTCGCTGTCTCGCATACAGGGTTATCGTTGCCATCTTTCTAAATTCAAAAAAAAAAAAAAAAAACTACAAATAAATGGGAAAAAAGATTATGCCACTACAGTAAAGTGCCAAGTAAAAAACAATGGAGAAATTCAGCCTTACTAATATAAAAAATACAGATTCTAGTATTGGTCAGGATATAGGAAACTGATTTATGTTGTCACTGGACTGTAAACTGTCACAGCTTTGATGAGGTTGATCTGGTAATATATATCAAGGATTAAAAATGTACACATCCTAAAAAAAAGAATATTTTTAAAATTTGTTTTAAGTTAATAATGGGGAAACATAGAGTAAAAAACATAGTACATAGAACAAAACTACATACAACAAAAGAAGAAAGGGAATATTTACTCTACGTAATTTACTTGTGGAGGAAATCACAACTTTTTTTAAATGTATGTTTATGAATTAAACAAAGTGTTGAAGTTTTTTTGAATGGTGTGACTTTTTTGATGATGGAGGAAATATGATATAGATAGCCAAATTTTCTTATGAAATAGAGTGAAGTAATTTTAAAATTCTGTATCCAAGATTGTCTTCATAATTGGCAAGATGCAGTACAAAATGACAGAGAAGGCAATGGCACCCCACTCCAGTACTCTTGCCTGGAAAATCCCATGGACGGAGGAGCCTGGTAGGCTGCAGTCCATGGGGTTGCTAAGAGTTGGACACGACTTAGCGACTTCACTTTCACTTTTCACTTTCATGTATTGGAGAAGGAAATGGCAACCCACTCCAGTGTTCTTGCCTGGAGAATCCCAGGGATGGCGGAGCCTGGTGGGCTGCCATCTATGGAGTCACACAGAGTCAGACATGACTAAAGTGACTTAGCAGCAGCAGCAGCAGCAGCAGTACAAAATGAAAGTTTGGACCCTATGTTCAAAAGTTATTAAGAATTTCAAAACAGCAACAGAAAAGAATTAAAAAAACACATGCTCCTTCTGAGTATGGTGACACGTGAGACTACAGATTACATGCCCAAGTGGCCCACTTTGCATGTAACAATTTAAGTTAGCATATTGTTAGGTAGCATGTTGGTATACTTTTAGTTAGTTGGACACCCCGAAGTAAACTGGTTGTTTTGGTGTGATTATTTATACTTCAACTTTTCAGACTCAAAACTGTCCAATTTAGATTCTAAATTCTGTAGTCACTCTGATTATAAGTTGGCTAAAGCCAGCACACTCTTGAAAAAATGGTTTATATTTTTTAAAATAACCAATATTGATATTGATGGTTCATCAGTATTCTGTATACTGTTATACAGAATAATGGACTTCCCAGGTGGCTCAGTGGAAAAGATATCGCCTGCCAATGCAGGAGACACAGGTTTGATTCCTGGATTGGGAAGATCCCCTTGAGAAAGAAATGGTAACATATTCCAGTATTCTTACAGGGAAAATCCCATGGACAGAGGAGCCTGGTGGGTTGCAGCTCATGGGGTCTCAAAAGAGCCAGACATGACATAGCCACTAAACAACAACAATACAGAATAGTAAGAACTTTTTGCTCTCTTAATGAGTCTTATATGTAGGAATACAGCTGAGAAGGAAGAGAGGGAGCAGAGAGTTAGAAGGAGAACTCCTGGGTTACAGCCATAGTTCACTCTGGAGGATGGGAAAAGGAGCATCGATGATTTCCATTGTAAAGACTGTAATGCTCTCTTCATTTTCCTGCTCCTAATTTTTTTTCTCATAAACCAAGAGAGATTGAAAATTTCCATAAATTGTGAATAGCAAATAGCTTTGTCTCTCTCTCTCTCTAGGTGTGCTCAGTTGCTACAGTTGTGTCCAACTCTTTGTGACCCCATACACCCTAGCCCAACAGGATCCTCTGTCCATGGGATTTTTTCCTGCAAGAATACTGGAGCAGATTGCCATGCCCTCCTCCAGGGGATATTCCCGACCCAGGGATCAAACCTGTGTCTCCTGCATCTCCTGCATTGCAGATGGATTCTTTACCTGCTGAGTCATATACATACAGCTATATAAAAAAAGGTATTATATATCCATATATCACATCTATATTTCTATTATAAGTAAATATATAGATGTATAAAATACATTTTATATGTACATTATAGATATGTATAGCTTTGGATAGTTTGTGTATTATATGTAGCAAGTTCTACATATAAGCTATATCATATAATATATATATAGGTTGTATATTTATATATATATATATAATATATAGACAGAGATATATTATTTGTGTATGTGTCCACCATATTCAGTTCAGTTCAGTCGCTCAGTTGTGTCCGACTGTTTGCGACCCCATAAATCGCAGCACGCCAGGCCTCCCTGTTTATCACCAACTCCCGGAGTTCACCCAGACTCACATCCATTTAGTCAGTGATGCCATCCAGCCATCTCATCCTCTGTCGTCCCCTTCTCCTCTTGCCCCCATTCCCTCCCAGCATCAGAGTCTTTTCCAATGAGTCAACTCTTCGCATGAGGTGGCCAAAGTACTGGAGTTTCAGCTTTAGCATCATTCCTTTCGAAGAAATCCCAGGGCTGATCTCCTTCAGAATGGACTGGTTGGATTTCCTTGCAGTCCAAGGGACTCTCAAGAGTCTTCTCCAACACCACAGCTCAAAAGCATCAATTCTTTGGTGCTCAGCTTTCTTCACAGTCCAACTCTCACATCCATACATGACCACAGGAAAAACCATATATATGTATACATATCTGCATGTATGCATCTTTTAGCACAAGAAAGTATGTCTCATTATTTTATTTGCTCTAAAAATTATTTCTTAAGATTGTGAACTAATATTTAATTTTTAAAAGAAGTCTGATTTTCTAAATTCCCTTAGATGGTTAACCTAAAAAAAATTAGGGAAGTGAAATTGTCTAGATTATTTTTTCTATGGACTTCCCTGGTGGCTCAGACGGTAGTGTCCGCCTACAATGCGGGAGACCCGGGGTTAGATCCCTTGGTCAGGAAGATCCTCTGGAGAAGGAAATGGCAACCCAGGCCAGTACTCTTGCCTGGAAAATCCCACGGACGGAGGATCCTGGTAGGCTACAGTCCACGGGGTCGCAAAGAGTCGAACACGACTGAGCAACTTCACTTCACTTCACTTCACTTCACTTCAGTTCATTTTTTCACTAACCACCAGGTGGAAGCAAAGGATAAGAGCCCATGCACAGAGCCACTGCACTCTATGTAAAGGAAAACTTGAAACCACTAAGAAGTTCTGTAAAACAAGCTTACAATTAAAAATAGTCCAAAGTATAAAATAACTTAGATTATATGGGTTTCACAAGATATTACCTATTGAAATTCATATATCTGAGTTTTTTTTTTTTAATTGAAGAATAGCTGATTTATAGTATTTCAGGTGCATAACATAGTGATTCAGTTATTTTTTTTTCTTGGTTGGATTTCATTATAGGTCATTACAACATATCAAATATAATTTACTATTCTATACAATAAATCCATGTTACTTATCTATTGTATGTATAGTAGTTTGTATCTTTTAATCATATACCACTAATTTATCCTCCTACTTTTCCTCTTTGGTAATCATCAGTTTGTTTTCTGTCTGTGAGTTTGTTTTATATATATATATATATGTTTGTGTGTGTGTATTTGTTTTATGTTTTAAGTTCTACTTATGAAAAGTGAAACTGAAAGTTGCTCAGTTGTGTCCCACTTTTTGCAAACCCCTGGACTATGCAGTCCATGGAATTCTCCAGGTCAGAATGCTGGAATGGGTAGGCTTTCCCTTCTCCAGGGGAACTTCCCAACCCAGGAACTGAACCCAGGTCTCCCTCATTGCAGGTAGATTCTTTACCAGTTGAGCCACCAGGGAAGCCCAAGAATACTAGAGTAGGTGTCCCTTCTCCAGCAGATCTTCCCAACCTAGGAATCAAACCAGGGTCTCTTGCATTGCAGGCAGATTCTTTACCAGCTGAACTGCCAGGAAAGAAAGTTCTACATATAAATTGTATCATGTAGCATTTGTGTTTCTCTATCTGACTTACTACACTAAGTTTATTGTCTAGGTCTATCCATGTTGTTGCAAAGGGAAATACTTCATGAAATGAATGAAATATTGTATATATACTACATCTTCTTTTTTAAGCTTTTTAAAATAACATTTGTTTCTAAAAGTTAACGTGCATAAGAGGAAACTAAAAAACACAAGAGGCAAAAAACAGTCATTCATAATCATAAGCAGTTTACCATTGATATATCTCATTTCTATGTCTCATTTGTGTATTTTCAAAACTAAGCATCTATTTTCATGTAAGTCAGATCACACAGTTATGTATCATGCTATTTCACACATCATGAGTATTTACCATTTCAAAGTCCCCAAATTATGAATATTTTGATAACCAAGAATACACTACACCAATTCAATCTGGAAGGAAAAATATGTAATACTGCCTTTCTTGGCAACAAAAATTTCAGAAAAGCACAAAAATGGCAATAGGCCCTCTAGATAAAGATACTGGCAGAGTTATGATGAAAATACTAAATTCCCTTAATGTTCAATTAGAAATGAGACATAAAGCAACAGAGTACAGAAAATAGTGCTTCTAAGAGGATTCATTATCTGATCTAAACTATTAAAGTATTAGCAAAGAGGTATATTTCCACTGAATGACTTAACAATGCACCCCTATAGCACAGCCAAGAGATGCACACACATCCACAGTTATCATCAAAATATGAATGTGAACACATCCACATACAGCCCTCCCTTTACACTTCTTTCTTCCCTCTGCTGCCAACCTAGTGAACAAGTCCTGATGTACACTTCTCAGTGAAGATTTAACAATTCCATGTCCAAGATGTTGCTTTAAAAAAAAAAAATTAATTGTAACAAAGATATTTACAAATGTTGAAGCCAGCATGCAGGATTTTGAGCATAACCTTACTATCGTGGGAGATGAGTACAATTGTCCGGTGGTTTGAAACTTCTTTGTACTGCCCTTCTTGGGAATTGACCTTGAGGATTGACCCTTTCCAGTCCTGTGGCCACTGCTGAGTTTTCCATATCTTCTGACATACTGAGTGCAGCACTTTGACAGCATCATCTTTTAGGATTTTAAATAGCTCTGCTGAAATTCCATCACCTCCATGAGCTTTATTGATAGCAATGCTTCCCAAGGCCCATTTGACTTCACACTCCAGAATGTCTGGCTGTGGGTGAATGATCACACCATCGTGATTACTTGGGTCATTAGGATCTCTTTTGTACATTTCTTCTGTGTATTGTTTCCATTTCTTCTTGATCTCTTCTGCTTCTATTAGGTCTTTAAGGTTTCTGTCCTTTATTGTGCCCATGTGTGGATGAAACGTTCCTTCACTATTTCCAATTTTCTTGAAGAGATCTGTAGTCTTTCCCCTTCTGTTGTTTTCCTGTTGCTTTGCATTTTTCATCAAAGGAGGCCTTCTTGTCTCTCCTTATTATTCTCTGGAACTCTGCATTCAGTTGGGTGTACCTTTCCCTTTCTTCCTTGCTTTTCACTTCTCTTCTTTCTTCAGCTATTTGTAAAGCCTCCTCAGATAACCACTTAACCTTCTTGCTTCTCTTTTTCTTTGGGATGGATTTGTTAGCTGCCTCTGTACAATATTATGGGCCTTTGTCTTGTGACTTTGATATGTTTGCTTATTAGTTCACAATACAGATGTTCAAGGTAGAGATTACATAATTTGCCACTGAATTGGTTGTTGTAAGAGAAAGAAGAGTCAAAGCTTTTTATCTAGGTAAATGCATTTGATAATTAGCATAATCAAAAGAGAGCCAGAGGAGAAGCTAAGGGAGTTTGATTTTAGAAATTCAGTATTGAGTTACCCATTATTCATCAAGTGGAGAGATAGGTGGCCAGTTGAATACACAAATTTCTAGTTCATGAAAGAAATCTGACTTGGGAGATACACATTTGGTGTTAATTATCATGTGTACATAATCTTAGACTAAAGATTTAAATGAAAAAACTTAGTTAATAAAGGCAGTTATAAAGAAGAATATTTTTTGGACTGAGATCTGAAACAGGTCAATAGTCAAAGGTCTAGAAAATGAGAAGAAATCAGCTGAAAGAGTTTCCAAATATGTAAAGTGAAACACCAAAAGAGAGTATGGCCCTTAGAAGTAGTGAAGATATTGTTTCAATAAAAAATAAGAAGAAAAAAATAAATACAAATAAAAAATAAGGTAACCAACTACATCTAGCACAGCTGATAACTCACTTATAGAGACTTTGAGAAACTACAATTGATTTGGCAACATGGATGTCATCAGTTGTCCTAACAGTTACTTTGCTGGAGCAATAGGGAAAATAAATTGCCTGTTTGAAGAGGGCCCAAGCAAAAACAAAAATATACAAAATGAGTACAGTTTGCATTAGCAACTCTTCCAGAAAGTTTTGTTAAAAAGAGAAGTAGACATGTGAAGTAGATTGATTATTTTTAAAGAAAGATAGTTTATATTTGTTGATGGAAATAATATAGTAATATGATCATGCAAGAGAAAAATGGGGTATTTTTAGAGGAAGACCTTTGAAACTTGAGAAGTGGTTGGGTCAAGTGCATTATTATTGGTGATTGGCAACAGGGGAGCACCAACACAAATTCATATAACAGCAGTTAAGGCAGAATAGAGGGTGATACAGTAAGTTGTTGATGTTGGTTATGGTCTAGGTAAACGCAGTAAATGAAGGATTTTGTACACATAGTACTAATTTCATTTCATAAAGATACCTAAAGGTAAATCTGAATTGTATTTTATGCTGACAGTGAAATTACATAACACCTCTGCTTGCATGTGTGAGTTTACAACCACAACACGTGAGCCATCAACACTCAAGGACCCCTGCTCAGTGCCCTTTGGGGACCTGATGAGAAGGAAATGCAAAGCAGAGGGCATATATAAAGCTGATTCACTTTGCTGTATAGTATAAACTAACACAGCATTGGAAAATAACTATATTCCAGTAAAAATTAATTAAAAATTAAGGCATCAATAAAGATAGTCGGTATTACATAGCTCAACATTTAAGAAATCTATAAAACTTTTGAAAAATTTAGCTCTAAAAGATATTATATATATATATATATTTGTATATACACATGAAGAGAAAAGAAACTGGCCTTGGTTAATAAAATTATGAAAAAAAAAAACTCACCCTCACAATAGATAAAAGGTTGCAAATAAAGAAAATGCAAAAAATGAGTCAATAAGCAAAATTTAACTCACAATTTCAGGCATTATTAATTAAGAAGTGCATTCAAAACCATTGGAATTTTTCAAAAGAATTTTAATTAGGGAATAAACTTGAAAAATGTTAGTACAATTTTGATTAAAACTAAAAACATAGCACAATGCACGTAGGTTAAAAACATAGCACAAGGCTCTATGACAAGTCTGTTAACAGTGGATATGGAATCTCATTGTATTATAAGCAATGATTATTTAAAGATGATAGAATGGGTGACTACCTTTGTTCCAGTTTTTGAATTTTTCAGATTTTATAAAGTTAGCATTTTTAGTGATCAGAAAGTAATTAATAAAAGATACAGAAATTTAGTCATTACTTTGATAATATAATATTATGAGTTGTGATGATAGGAGAGTGGTCCATTATGGTTTGAACAGTCCACTGTTAGTAATACATCATAAGAATTATTTAAAAATAGGAAAATGTCATTTAGTCACTAAGCTGTGTCCAGCTCTTTGCAACCTGTAGAATGAAGCCCATCACTCTCTTCTGTCCATGGGATTTCCCAGACAAGAATACTAGAGCAGTTCACCGTTTCCTTCTCCAGAGGATATTCCTGACCCAGGGATTGAACTCACATCTCCTGCATTGGCAGGCAGTTTCTTTACCACTGAGTCACCAGACAAGCCCTCAAATAGGGAAATACCCAAAGTATAATTCCAGGAAATAAAAAGATACTCTGGTATATTACTATGCTCATATTCATGTTAGTGTGTACTGAAGAGAGAGAGGCAGAGGCAAAGAGAGATAGCAGGAGAGTGTCCTAATGAAGATAGGAACCTCATTTATCTGGTGTGTTGTATGGGCTCAATGCTTGGGCCTGGGTCAAAGTCTGGCACAGAGTAGACATTGATATCTATTTGTCAAAGAATGTATGCATGCAAAGATTAACACATTGAGACTCAGGGAAATATACTAAAATGCTGTACACATTAATGTTGACTTTGGGTGGTGGAAAAATAGGTGATAAGTTTTGGAAAAAAATGTTTTCTTTTACATTTTTATATTATCTAATATTTCTAAAATACTTACATAGTATATAATCTATTTCTTATCCTGATCTAAAGTACCTCAAAAAAAGAAAAAAGGTCAAATATATGTCAATGTGATTTTAGACACAAAAAGAAAAGTAAATTGAAAATAACATTTTTATTCTTATAAAAAATATTTTACTTTTTTTGCATATCACAGTGAAATGGCTGCTTTGACT
The DNA here is from genome assembly GCF_002263795.3 of Bos taurus. Taxonomy (NCBI): domain Eukaryota; kingdom Metazoa; phylum Chordata; class Mammalia; order Artiodactyla; family Bovidae; genus Bos; species Bos taurus. The sequence goes on along the minus strand of NC_037333.1, from coordinate 3,352,539 downwards.
AAACTTAAATCCAAATATCTTTATTTTGGTAGCAACCTCTCATAAAATGTGACTATGAAAATCACTGCTGGTGGTTAATTATTGTCAGAGTTGAAATTAGTATTCCAGCTACCAACTCTTTAAGGAGACCATAGTGCCAGGGAAAAGAAGCACCAGATGTTCAGATGGCTGCAATTTGGTCCTTAGCAAAGGTTATAATCAAGTTATAATCAATGAAGAAGCAATGTATTATAGAAGAAAAGAACATTGAGAAAAAACTCATAAAAATGAGCTTAAAATTGGTCTTCATCACTTAGTAATTATGAGTTTGATTCATGCTTAACTGTTGTAAGCCTCAATTCCTTCAGCTATATAATAGAGATCATGAAAACTGGCTTACTTGGTCATTTCGAGTATAGTTTAGAATATCTGTCAGATTTCAAAGAGCTTGTGTCAATTTTTTTTTGCCTGAGAATCTGTATATTACTTTCCCTTCCCTACCCAGCAAATGACATGCCATCCAAATTGTTTTATTTAAAAAAAAAAATCAACAGATCAACTATGTTGGAACAATTTGCCAGTGTCACAGACATAACTATTAAAAAATATTTTGAGATGTGTGTTTATAGATTGCTTTACTTAAAATAATATTTTAAAAGAATACGATCAGATTAGATCAGATCAGTCGCTCAGTCGTGTCCGACTCTTTGCAACCCCATGAATCGCAGCACGCCAGGCCTCCCTGTCCATCACCAACTCCCAGAGTTCACCCAGACTCATGTCCATCGAGTCAGTGATGCCATCCAGCCAGCCATCTCATCCTCTGTCATCCCCTTCTCCTCCTGCCCCCAATCCCTCCCAGCATCAGAGTCTTTTCCAATGAGGCAACTCTTCGCATGAGGTGGCCAAAGTACTGCAGTTTCAGCTTTAGCATCATTCCTTCCAAAGAAATCCCAGGGCTGATCTTCTTCAGAATGGACTGGTTGTATCTCCTTGCAGTCCAAGGGACTCTCAAGAGTCTTCTCCAACACCACACTTCAAAAGCATCAATTCTTTGGTGCTCAGCCTTCTTCACAGTCCAACTCTCACATCCATACATGACCACAGGAAAAACCATAGCCTTGACTAGATGAACCTTTGTTGGCAAAGTAATGTCTCTACCAAATAAAATGCAGCCTTTTTCGTATCTTATTGTTTACTTAATTTTACTTTAAAGGTGGTGTGGCTAAAAATAGTGTAAGATAATAGAGCTTGACTTTTCCACATGGTCAGAGTAGGAGGCAACTGTAGGCTGTAGATCCTGCAGCTTCTGAGTCAGCCACTCCTTTAGCCAATATTCTCTCTGGATATTAAGCAATCTGCCCACATTTCTTAAAGGGATTTCTAAAGTATCTTCACAAGTCTCTTCTCCCATAAGCTCTCCTTCCTGCTGATCTTCCATCATACCTGCATCCCAGGAACATCTGAATTTTCTTGAGGATTCCTCTTCAGTTCTCTTTCTCTTGATCCTTTAGAACTCTTTGTAATTGGTTGTTGCTAAGTTGCTAAGTCACTTTAGTCATGTCCGACTCTGTGTGACCCCATAGACAGCAGCCCACCAAGCTCCCCCGTCCCTGGGATTCTCCAGGCAAGAATACTGGAGTCAATCTTCAACTCTTTCTACTTGCCTCCCACCTCAGGTCCTAAGCAACCACGTTTTTGCTAGTCTTTGACGTGACAAGGATTATACATATTTACTAAGGTTTCCTGTCAAGGGAGAGAACACACAATTGAGATGACAGCAAGCTGGTGTCCTCACAAGTACTGAGGCTTCAGTTAGACTGAAGTGGGAGGGAGAATGTGGCCCTTCCACCATATGAGTTACAGCAAGGAGTCTACAGCCAGGAATCTACAAGAAGGCTATCACTTGACCATGTTGCCATCCTCATCTTGAACTCCCAGCCTCCAGGATTGTGAGAAACAACACATTCCTGTTGTTATAAGCCATCCAGTACGCAATGCTTTGTTATAGTAACTGCAAAGAACTAAGACATGGTATGAAATAATCATTTTAGGGAAAAGGAAAATGAATTTACAAGGAAAGTAAATTATTCTGTTTATTGAACATCCACTTTTAATTTTTGCTTATAAATTTTAAATGAGTCTAGTGAGTTTTGGGAGAAGGCAATGACACCCCACTCCAGTCAGTACTCTTGCCTGGAAAATCCCATGGACGGAGGAGCCTGGTGGGCTGCAGTCCATGGGGTCGCAAAGAGTGGGGCACCACTGAGCGAATTCACTTTCACTTTTCACTTTCATGCGTTGGAGAAGGAAATGGCAACCCACTCCAGTGTTCTAGCCTGGAGAATCCCAGGGACGGGGAGCCTGGTGGCTGCCGTCTATGGGGTTGCACAGAGTTGGACACAACTGAAGCGACTTAGCAGTAGGAGCAGCAGCAGTGAGTTTTGTGGTATGTTTCTGTCAGTGCTAGGCTGCTTTAACTGAATTACAATGTAGATGGTTAGGTTAAACAAAGTTTAGTATTGCTAGATTTGAATGAGAGAGGGAAAGAGGAATGAGGGAAGTAAGGATATTTGCTATGAACTGTTAAAGAGCTGGGCCATGGACTCTTCTTAGGGTGCAAGATACGAAGTCCTACAGGGGATAAAAAATTTTGAAAAATAGGGAAAAACAGTGCATTCACTGAACTGAGAGTCTTGATGAGATCAAAGAGCTTTGGATTGGGGTCAAAAGTGTGAGTAGAATAGGAAGCAATCATGAATTGTGATCATGGATCAAGATGTAAGGAGACGTCAATGTCTAGGATATGAGTGCGTCAGTATACAGCTGTAGCAGCTTTGCTCTTTGGTGGCAGTGAGTGGAACCTGGGGAGGGCCGTGCTGATTCATCACAGGAATGATTTCAATGAGTCAGACAGAGAAGGAGAAATATCATATGATATCCCTTATACGTGGAATCTAAAAAAAAAAAATGATATAAGTGAACCTATTTACAGAGCAGAAACAGACTCAGACTTAGGGAAAGAACTTATGGTTGCCAGGGGAGAAGGATGAGGGGAAGGGATAGTTAGGGAGTTTGGGATGAACATGACATACTGTTATATTTAAAATGGATTGCCAACATGGACCTGCTGTGCAGTACAGGGAGCTCTGCTGAGTATTATGTGGCAGCCTGGAGGAAAGGGGAGTTTGGGGGAGAATTGATACATGTATATGTATGTATGGCTGAGTCCCTTTGCTGTCCACCCGAAACTATCACAGCATTGTTAATTGGCTCTACTCCAATACAAAATAAAAAGTTTTAAAAAATGACTTTAAGACATGCTTTATACCTGTTACCCTCTCCCTCTAAAACTAGCTCTAATTAATCATTGCAAGGAGAATGAGGCATTTAACAAACAAACTGCTCAGCTGACACACACCCTCAGCTTACAACTAGTCTTTGTCTCTCATTGTTCTTGGATAAAGAGCACAACTCTAAGTATTTCCATATTGTCCAGTCTTTACCTACCTTACCAGTCTCATCTTAACCAAATGACTCTTCTTGGCTTTACTGTGTACTCCATATGCAATGCACTCTTAGGATTCTCATTCTTTAAAAGTCAGCCCCTTTCTTCCTTCAGAGGTCAGCTCAGTTAGTCTTTTCTTGGAAAATCTTCCCTAATTTTCCAAACTATCACAATCCCAATCTCCCTGCCTCTTGAATTCAGAAATGCACATTAAATAATGAAGATCATGCTCCACATTTCAAAAAATCTAAAATGTCATATCATCCCATTTTAGTGAGGATGTGGAAAAATATAAGTTCTTGCACAGTTGATGAGAGCATATATAAGCCTCAATTCAGGTTTGATACACCATTGAGTAAAAAAAGCATATAAGACACAGGAACATCATGAAGCAAATTTTGTAATAACTTAGTACTAATTAAAGTGAAATTCTGTTACATGTTACTGGGGAAAAAAAGATGGATAAACAGGTAGATAAGAAGGACTATTTCAGTGGCGTGTTTTAGTGGTAACACACACACTCAGAAACTGCACTATTATGCTATATTAAGGCAACTCAGATCATAGACTGATTTCAAAATTTACCAAAATGCTTAGAGTAAATATTTTTGTGGGTGAGTTTTGGGTGGAGAAACTTCAAATTAGTTTCTGGAAAATGAATTATTTGTGTTGAGTAGAATTATTAATAGACCACAAACACTCACTAAAAGCCTAGACCTATTTTCTGGAAATTTCCGTTGACTGTAACTAATTCAGCCATTTACTCTAATGCAATGTTTAGTTGTTCCCTGTCACCATTCAGCTGTTTTCCTCTGGCATATCCTATGTGCTCACCCTCTCAGAGATGGCTATTCCAGGAAATTGCCTGTCAGACTTCTGAACATCTACTGTTCTGGGGCAATCTGGCTTTTTCCTATATTAGGTGAAGTCAGCAAGGAGATTTTTGTCTTAAAGAAAAAATGATGTTTTAACTAAAATATCAACAGATTTTTTTTTCTAAAATAACAAAGGGTTAGATTAAGACTTGAAACATACAAAATTAGAAAACTAGAATGAATATACATATCGCATCTTAATATTCACCCAGAAAAATGATTGATAATAGTACTTTTTAAATGGGGGAAAAACACCTAAAGTCAGGGAGGCTGGGGGAAAGAAGGAAAATAGAATTTTGATTCTACTTTGAATCCTATAGTACAAGCATTTATTAGAAAAATAATTAGACTTGACTGTGAAGACTGAGGACAAAAATCATAATGTATTACAGAAGAAGCTTGGGGTTTACCTTTTATCACCTTGGGGTCAAACACTTACCAACTGTATACTCTCAGATCATTCACTTCTGTCTCTGATTCTTTGTTTCCCCTACATTAAAAGTGGAAATAATGAAAACATGTGTTCCCTATGCTTCCAGGGTAAAGTGGGACAGTGTGTTGAGGCATGTGGAAATTATTTATAAATTGCCATGCAAGTTAACATTATATTATCTTTGTTCTGGGGTTGGATGTGGCTTCCCTACTAGCTCAGACAGTAAAGCATCTGCCTGCAATGCAGGAGACTGGGTTTGATCCTTGGGTCAGGAAGATCCCCTGGAGAAGGAAATGGCAACCCACTCCAGTATTCTTGCCTGGAAAATTCCATGGACAGAGGAGCCTGGAGAGCTACAGTGTATGAGGTTGCAAAGAGTTGGACACAAGACAAACACACACACACACACACACACACACACACACAGAGGATTGAGTGAGTCCCTCCATGTCTCCACAAAAACTGATGCCACAAAGATGTAGGAACACTATTCTTATGGAGGAGAAAATAGGACACAGGGCACACTTCACCAGCAGGTCTCTTGTCAGAATTGTCCCTAATGGCAATTCTGATTGTAGGGGACTGTTCCTCCCAGGAGCGATAAACAAGGGAAAAGCCAACCTGCACCTCCGGGTCACACCTCTGAGAACTATTCCATCTGGTTAGGGCAACACGTAAAAAGCGTGAGACTAGACGTGAGTTTGCAAAAGAAAGGACAAACGAATCTATAACATTGGTCTCTTGTGGGAAGTATCATGTTTTTAGTTTGGATAAAGCACAATGTTTTCATTACAACTCTCCATTTATCCATATATGGATAAATATGGTTAAAAAAGTATGAAAACTCAGTGATTTCAGAGTAACTATTCAAAATATACAAATGACCAGAATTTATCCTAAAGCTCAGCAAACAGAATCTACCAGTCATCATCTTTATTTGTGGGTATTAGCCATAAAATTTTTTTGCTAAGTCGCTTCAGTCGTGTCTGACTCTGTGCGACCCCATAGACTGCAGCCCATCAAGCTCCTCCATCCCTGGGATTCTCCAGGCAAGAACACTGGAGTGGGTTGCCATTTCCTTCTCCAACGCATGAAAGTGAAAAGTGAAAGTGAAGTCACTTAGTCGTGTCTGACTCCTAGCGACCTCATGGACTATAGCCTACTAGGCTCCTCCATCGATGGGATTTTCCAGGCAAGAGTACTGGAGTGGGGTGCCATTGCCTTCTCCAAGCCATAAAATACCTGTGGCTATTTGCTGTATGCAATGATCATACAGATCTTATCTATCCCTGAGGTTGAAACATTGATTAAAGACTTACACATAATTCAAAGGACAGAATTCTTTGGGTTGCTCAGGAAGCATTTACATTTAATGTTCTTGGATGCATGTCTTTAGAGTAACAGAAAATACTAAGTAGGACAAAAATAATTAAAGACAACAGAAAAGGGAAATAATGAGCAGTATATATCTATTTTATAAGAAAAGGCCAAATTCAAATTGTCCTCTGAATTTCTGTAGCACTCTTTTCCTATCCCATCTCCCATCAGGATAAAATGAATACTGAGTTCCATCACAAGTGGGTTATAAATGAGCACCATACAGATATAGTAAAATGCATATTAACCCAAAAGGATATAAATGCCTTCCACATAATGCAGTGATAACAGCAATAGGAAGGGAAATTTTCAAAAATTTTTTCATTTTATGCCAACATGTTGCAGGTAACTATGGCAACATTTCCTGACAGTCTTAATTTAAACAGTAGATTCTGAAAAAAGTTCCAAATTGATTCCAGGAAAGAAATAGATTCATCATTGTCTACATAAATCTAATTTAAAGAAACGCTTTATACAGTAATGGAAAGGTTTTATCTAAGTTATGATAATATATTGTAGTTTTGTGTTCAACCTTGGCAACAATTAATTTACTTTTACATATGTTTATTCATGATGATTCCTAGGTAAGGATCAAAAGCTATCTATCATTTCTCTACTCACTAGAATGTATGCAATGCCTATAAGACATAAAATTTTAGTATATTAAAAATGAAAGCAGTATTCAAATTCAGAACAGTTTTAAATTTAGAATTATATTTAATCCAAATAGCTGGTTACTGGTGATACCACTGCTTGATTCCATGTGTTCACAAATAAAAGCACCATGAAGCTATATGTATTTACACAGAAGACATTTTTACAAATATATATGTGTGTGTATATATATATACACATACATAAAGAGAAAGAGAAGTAGTGGTGTACTCATTAAGTCATATCTGACTGCGACCCCGTGGAATGTAGCCTTCCAGGGTCCTCCGTTCATGCGATTACCGAGGCGAGAATACTGGAGTGGGTTGTTGTTTCTTTCTCCAGGAGATCTTCCTAACCCGGGGATTGAACCTTCATCTCCTGCATTGCAGCTGGATTCTTTACCACTGAGCCTTATATAGGTACAAAATATTCAAAGTGAGAGAAAAAAGAATCACAAGAAATTAAATATTTAAAAGGCTGATAAATACCATAAACATCACAAAACCTAGAAATATTCATAACTTACTTATTTGCTTGACACACTTCACATTATAATTGTTATTTCATTTTGAACTATGTAAGAATATGATTATTAAATGTAATTTATGATATTTTCTATAGAGGGAATAGACAGATCAGTCTTTCTTCTAGCATGGTGATCCAAATTTCTTTTTAAGAAATTTTTAAAATACAGAAGAATTTTAGTTTTACAGAGATGTGAGTATGGTTCAGAGTTCCTATATATCCTTCACCCAGTTTTCTCTATTATCTGTTACAATCAATAAATCAATATTGAAACATCATCTTATAAAAATTTTTATTGGAGTATGCTGCTGCTGCTGCCAAGTCACTTCAGTCGTGTCTGACTGTGCGACCCCATAGACGGCAGCCCACCAGGCTCCCCCGTCCCTGGGATTCTCTAGGCAGGGACACTGGAGTGGGTTGCCATTTCCTTCTCCAAGGCATGAAAGTGAAAAGTGAAAGTGAAGTCGCTCAGTTGTGTCTGACTCTTAGTGACCCCATGGACTGCAGCCTACCAGGCTCCTCTGTCCATGGGATTTTCCAGGCAAGAGTACTGGAGTGGGGTGCCATTGCCTTCTCCATTATTGGAGTATAGATGATTTAAATGTTTTGTTAGTTTCTGCTGTACAGAAAAGTGAATCAGTTATATGTATACATATATCCACTCTTTTTTTAGGTTCTTCATCTTTGTATATATTATATATTTTGGCTCAAAATTCACATAGGTTCTCTCATCCATTGGGCACAAGCTCATTTTGACTATTTAGAATAAAGAGATTCTATTTGAGTCAGGCACTTTTGATCTCCTTTCTTGTTCTTATTTGTTCTTACAAACCAGAGTCAGATTTTTAGGCCAAATCTTATCACATTAATAAAATAGGAAGAACACAAAGAGGTGAGACAGTTTTCCTAGGCACATTTATTTTTAATGCTTTCTTTCAGAGCTGGAAACACTACTGCTGACTCCATCCTATCATTGATGAGTCTGTATCTAGTATGCTTTTGTATATTATATCAGCATTCTCTATTTTGGAAAACATAAGTGGAAGGCAACAGCCTTGAGTTTCTCTTGATAGTTATAATATTTCACTAAAAATATGGATGACTGCACCCTGTGAACTAATACTTAAAATGATGTTTTATTTTTAATTCCTTATGTGTATTAATATCACGTTTCCATCAGACACAAGGTATATACAAAAGTATATTTGGGAAACATGGTAACAGATCATTCTAAAGAACAGTGTGAGTGTTAAAAGCATGAGGGAATGGGTGGATAGACTATTCTCTGCTGGATCCAGTTAAATTCTTCAGACTCTCTCAGACCTACAGTAGATGGCTAGTCCAAACAGAAGGAAAAAGAAGTTCTGAAATATCTCCTTCCTTATTGCATGCATATTGGCCCAAACTTCCTGATAGCAATGAAAGAAACAAACCTAAACTCTGTTGTCAGAGACACAACTATTTTCAGAGCTTTGCAAAAATGGCTTTGCATGGAACAGCTACTCTATTTGAGGAAAGATGATTCATTTCATTTCACTTCATTTCAATGGTGTTCACTTGATTTGCTTTAACCAATCCCACAATTTAGGGGCAGTTGAGAGTAGCCATGAAATTAAAAGATGCTTACTCCTTGGAAGGAAAGTTATGACCAAACTAGATAGCATATTCAAAAGCAGAGACAGTACTTTGCCAACAAAGGTTTGTCTAGTCAAGGCTATGGTTTTTCCTGTGGTCATGTATGGATGTGAGAGTTGGACTGTGAAGAAGGCTGAGCACCGAAGAATTGATGCTTTTGAACTGTGGTGTTGGAGAAGACTCTTGAGAGTCCCTTGGACTGCAAGGAGATCCAACCAGTCCATTCTGAAGGAGATCAGCCCTGGGATTTCTTTGGAAGGAATGATGCTAAAGCTGAAACTCCAGTACTTTGGCCACCTCATGCGAAGAGCTGACTCATTGGAAAAGACTCTGATGCTGGGAAGGATTGGGGGCAAGAGGAGAAGGGAACGACAGAGGATGAGATGGCTGGATGGCATCACTGACTCGATGGACGTGAGTCTGGGTGAACTCTGGGAGTTGGTGATGGACAGGGAGGCCTGGTGTGCTGTGATTCATGGGGTTGCAAAGAGTCGGACACGACTGAGCGACTGATCTGATCTGATCTGATTGAAACTGTCATTTCTTTCAAGGTTTCTGAAAATTTCAAAACAATACAAATTTTTATAGCAATACTTTATAGATAAAACATCAAAAAAATTAAATACATGTTTTTTACAAAACGTGGCTTATGCTTAGTATAAGTATAATGTTCAAGGACCCATTAAACAATTATGTTTTAAGCCTGTAGAATCACTTTTATTGCTTTCTATAATATGTGATTTATGTATCTTACATATTTTTATATTGCACTGAGATCTAAATGTATTATCATTTCTTAAAACTTCTTTTTTTACAAGATGACACATTTTTTAGTTAAGCTATTGTCACTTTCAGTTCACTTTCACACACTATTGTAACTACAAACTTTAAATAAGAGCATTAGTAAAGTTTTTACTTAGATATTCATGTTATTCCAAGAAAGAAATCATTTGAAGATAATGATCCAATTGCCCTTCAGCTCATCTAATATGACTTTAATTCAAGTGTGTGCAATCTAGATGAGTAACGTTCACCTGAGATTCAAAGTGACCAGTAAGTAAAGCTATTAGAAAAAAGTTAAATTTCAGTTTAGGTGGTCATTTTTGTGCTGATGAAATAATTTCCACTCCATAATTTTTTTCATACTATTATCATCTGCTCTAAGATAGAGTATATGGTACGGCATAGAAACCAGCTGTGAAAGTATCTGTAATATCTGATACAAAGTCTTTATACTTAAGTATAAGAGCTCTCACTTGGCCCCTTTGGGTCATTTTAGGCAATATGGGATTTTGTAAAGGCCAACACATAGAATAAACCCTTCAGTTATTGGGGAAAATGGGGATATTCTTTTCTTTCAGTTTCACTGAGATACAATTGACAAAAAAACATTGCATAAATTTTGGAGAAGGAAATGGTATATTTGCCTGGAAAATTCCATGGACGGGAGCCTGGTGGGCTTCAGTCCATGGGGTTGGATGCAAAATTTGGACAAGGCTGAGCACACACACACACTATATAAATTTAAGGTGTACAGAAAATGATTTGACATATATATTGCAAAATGATAACCATAGTAATGTTAGTCAACATCCATGGTCTCATAGAGATAACAAGCAGGAAAAAAAAGGAGAAATGTGTTTTTTCTGTGTGATGAGAACTTCTAAGACTTAACTCTCTTCAGTTCAGTTCAGTTCAGTCACTCAGTTGTGTCCGACTCTTTGCAACCCCATGAATCGCAGCACACCAGGCCTCCCTGTCCATCACCAACTCCCGGAGTTCACTCAGATTCACGTCCATCGAGTCAGAGATGCCAACCAGCCATCTCATCCTCTGTTGTCCCCTTCTCCTCCTGCCCCCAATCCCTCCCAGCATCAGGGTCTTTTCCAATGAGTCAACTCTTCGCATGAGGTGGCCAAAGTACTGGAGTTTCAGCTTTAGCATCATTCCCTCCAAAGAAATCCCAGGGCTGATCTCCTTCAGAATGGACTGGTTGGATCTCCTTGCAGTCCAAGGGACTCTCAAGAGTCTTCTCCAACACCACAGTTCAAAAGCATCAATTCTTCGGTGCTCAGCCTTCTTCACAGTCCAACTCTCACATCCATACATGATCACTGGAAAAACCATAGCCTTGACTAGACGGACCTTTGTTGGCAAAGGAATGTCTCTGCATTTGAATATGCTATCTAGGTTGGTCATAACTTTCCTTCCAAGGAGTAAGCATCTTTTAATTTCATGGCTGCAGTCACCATCTGCAGTGATTTTGGAGCCCCCAAAAATAAAGTCTGACACTGTTTCCACTGTTTCCCCATCTATTTCCCGTAAAGTGATGGGACCAGATGCCATGATCTTCGTTTTCTGAATGTTGAGCTTTAAGCCAACTTTTTCATTATCCTCTTTCACTTTCATCAAGAGGCTTTTTAGTTCCTCTTCACTTTCTGCCATAAGGGTGGTGTCATCTGCATATATGAGGTTATTGATATGTCTCCTGGCAATCTTGATTCCAGCTTGTGTTTCTTCTAGTCCAGCATTTCTCATGGTGTACTCTGCATATAAGTTAAATAAGCAGGGTGATAATATACAGCCTTGACCTACTCTTTTTCCTATTTGGAACCAGTCTGTTATTCTGTGTCCAGTTCTAACTGTTGCTTCCTGACCTGCATACAGATTTCTCAAGAGGCAGATCAGATGTTCTGGTATTCCCATCTCTTCCAGAATTTTCCACAATTTATTGTGATCCACACAGTCTCTCTTAGCAACTTTCAAATGTACCATAGAGCAGTGTTAACTATGGTTCTTATGGCATATTTTATATCCCCAGTATCTTTTAATAAAAGGGGGAAATTTTAACCTTCTTGAGAAGAACTAAATAATACCATTAGTCTGTAGATATATGTATATAGACCTTATATAAAAGCGTGATCATGGACAATTAGAAGTAATGTATTAATTTTATACTGCTGTGATTTTAATAAAGCAATTGAAATAGATACTTGCTCTAAAAGGAAGGATAGGGTGCACAGTTGTGTGGGGAAAGAAATGTACCAGGTGAGGGGTTATGGGGTGGAAATGGAAATATTGAAGACTAACTCCAATACTACTCCAGTACTTTGGCCACCTGATGTGAAGAGCTGACTCATTTGAAAAGACCATGATGCTGGGAAAGATTGAGGGGAGGAGCATAGGGGGACTACGGAGGACAAGGTAATTGGAATCAATGGACATGGGTTTGGGTAAACTCCAGGAGTTGGTGATGGACAGGGAGGCCTGGCATGCTGCGGTTCATGGGGTCACAAAGAGTTGGACACAACTGAGTGACTGAACTGAACTGAACTGAACTGATTGAGAAAAACCCAGAAAAACTTCTGAATTTGCTCCCTTCAGGAAGGTGCTGAAGTCTTATTGAGAGAAATACTCAACAAATAAAACAAAAACGAAATCAAAACTGTAATTTGTATGTGAAGCATGGTGGACAAAGTCAATCAGGAAATCACTCAGTTTCCATCAAAGATCTCAACCAGGGACACCTGAGGGCAAAGGGCAACAATGGCCCCTGTGGTGAACAGACCTGGCAGCAACCCCAGCGTCTGGATCCGTGACAGGACTGGTTGACCCAGTCCTGGGATCTGTGAAGAGAAGGTACCATCACCACCTTTACTGGAAGCCCAGAAAGCCATGTGGGAAGATAGTGGAAAAAGGAACATATCCAAGGCTCCAGGGCTTTGAACTAAAAGCTACGGTGCAAGTTCCACTGATACACCTTTAGGACCAAAATAAGCTACTTTTTAATCTGTTATTACTTTTATAATCATTCTGAAAGTGAAGGTGTTAGTTGCTCAGTCGTGTCTGACTCTTTGTGACCCCATGGACTGTAGCCCACCAGACTTCTCTGTCCATGGAATTTTCAGGCAAGAATCCCGGAGTGGGTAGCCATTACCTTCTTCAGGGGACCTTCCTGAACCAGGGATGGAACCCGGGTCTCCTGCCTTACAGGCAGATTCTTTACCAACTGAGTCAACAGGGAAGCCCATACTTTTTCTAGGATTACATTGCAGCAGGATGCATGGCAAATAGCAGCAATTCTTCTAGCAATTAAAAACCTTGCACATAATTAACTTATTGAGGATGTACAAAAATGCTGAAATTGTGAATAAGGATAAGAGACACAAAAACTATATACTTTTACTAAAACTGTGTATGTACAAGTATTTTAAATCTGCTTGTTTTTGAAGGTCCTTGTAGTTATGTAGATCACTCTGTTAAACTTATAATAATTACAATTTTTACAAATTAAAATTTGTATAATTTGTATAAATTCAAATTATAATAATTGTATTTGGTCAGTTCTTTGCCACCCCATGGACTGCAGCATGCCAGGCTTCCCTGTTCATCACCAACTCCTGAGGCTTGCTCAAACTTATGTCCATAGAGTCAGTAAAGCCATCTGACCATCTCATCCTCTGTCGTCCCCTTCTCCTCCTGACTTCAGTCTTTCCCAGCATCAGGGTCCTTTCCAATAAGTCAGTTTTTCACATCAGGTGGCCAAAGTATTAGAATCTCAGCTTCAGCATCAGTCCATCCAATGAATATTTAGGACTGATTTCCTTTAGGATTGACAGATTGGATCTCCTTTCAGTCCAAGGAACACTCAAGAGTCTTCTCCAACACCACAGTTAAAAAGCACCAATTCTTCAGTGCTCAGCTTTCTTTATGGTCCAACTCTCACATCGATACATGACCACTGGAAAAACCATAGCTTTGACTATTTGCAAATTTGTCAGCAAAGTAATGTCTATGTGTTTTAATAGGCTGTCTAGGTTTGTCATAACTTTTCTTCCAAGGAGCAAGTGTCTTTAATTTCATGGCTGCAGTCACCATCTGCAGTGATTTTGGAGCCCAAGGAAATAAAGTTTGTCACTGTTTCCATTGTTTCCCCATCCATTTGTCATGAAGCGATGGGACTGTTTGCCATGATCTTCGTTTTTTGAATGTTGAGTTTTAAGCCAGCTTTTCCACTTTCCTCTTTCACTTTCATCAAGAGGCTCTTTAGTTCTTCGCTTTCTGCCATAAGGGTGGTGTTATGTGCATATCTGAGGTTATTGACATTTCTCCCAGCACTCTTGATTCCAGCTGGTGCTTCATCCAGCCTAGCATTTCACATGATGTACTCTGCATATAAGTTAAATAAGCTGGGTGACAATACACTGTCTTGATGTACTCCTTTCCCAATTTGGAACCAGTCTGTTGTTCCATGTCCAGTTCTAACTGATGTTTCTTGACCTGAATACAGGTTTCTCAGGAGGCAGGTCAGGGGGTCTGGTATTCCCATCTCTTGAAGAACTTTCCACAGTTTGTTGTGATCCACACAGTCAAAGGCTTTGGCATAGTCAATGAAGCAGAAGTAGATGTTTCTCTGAAATTCTCTTGTTTTTTCAGTGATCAATGGATGTTGGCAATTTGACCTCTGGTTTCTCTGCCTTTTCTAAATCCAACTTGAACATCTGGAAGTTCATGGTTCATGTACTGTTGAAGCCTAGCTTGGAGAATTTTGAGCATTACTTTGCTAGCATGTGAGATGAGTATAATTATGTGGTAGTTTGAACATTCTTTGGCATTGCCTTTCTTTGGGATTGGAATGAAAACTGACCTTTTCCAGTCCTATGGCTTCTGTTGAGTTTTTCAAATTTGCTGGCATATTGAGTGAAGCACTTTCACAGCATCATCTTTTAGGATTTGAAATAGCTCAGCTGGAATTCCATCACCTCCACTAGCTTTGTTCGTAATGATGCTTCCTAAGGCCCACGTGACTTCACATTCCAGGATATCTGGCCTAGGTGAGTGATCACACCATCGTAATTATCTGGGTCATGAAGATCCTTTTTGTATAGCTCTTCTGTGTATTCTTGCCACCTCTTCTTAATATCTTCTGCTTCTATTAGGTCCATACTGTTTCACTCTCCTCTTTCACTTTCATCAAGAGGCTCTTTCGTTCTTCTTTGCTTTCAGCCATAAATGGCTATTAAGTGGCTGTTAAGTGGACATAAGTGGTGTTATCTGCATATTCTGAGGTTATTGACATTTCCTTTATTGTGACCATCTTTGTATGAAATATATAAAAAAAGAAATATTCCCTTGGTATCTCTAATTTTCTGGAAGAGATCTCTAGTCTTTCCCATTCTTTTATTTTCCTCCATTTCTTTTCCTCCGTTTCCTCCATTTCATTGATCACTTAGGAATAATGTGTAATTACATTATAATCCTATAATGTTGAAAAATGATAGTCTGATAAACAACATTTAAGTTCTAGTTTCTGCCTCTGTTTATTTGCAATACACAATGCAGATTTAAATGAATAACTGTGCTCTAAATGCATAGATTAATTTTAATTTTCCATACCCACACTTTCATATGTATGTGTGTGCATATAGCTACAGATTAATTGTATTATTGAGCTCTGCTCAAGTTTGGCAGAATGATCTACATAACTATTAGAATTCAAGGAACTTCTTCAAAAAGAGACAGGTTTAAAATACATGTACATACACAGTTTTAGTAAAAGTACATAACCTTTGTGTCTCATCTTTATTCATAATTTCAGCATTTTTGTACATCCTCAATGAGTTAATCATGTTCAGGCTTTTAATTGCCAGAAGAATTGGTATTATTTGCTATCCACCCTTCTGCAAACCACTGGATGGAACCTATTTCTAAGTATGAATAGTATGAGATAATATCTCAGGTCTTCTTATTTTTTCTATTTTGGCACGAAATTTTTTTTTTTACCTGGGCACCAGTCCTACAAAAAGTACATATAACTTCTTTGAGATAGAATTCCTTTAAAGAAAGATAGTCATTCCAACTTTAATAGACAAGATAGAGATTATAGTCCTTACTCCCTAAATTGCCATCTGAGAAGTCTTTTGATCATCTCAAAACTTTTTGAAGGATTTTAAACTGGAAAAAAATCATTTAACTTTTTCACTAAAGCTGAAATTCCAGTAGTTAGGTATGGGACATCTTGCAAAGTATTCACAAAATCACCTGGTTTCAGGCCTATAACATGTGTGACTGTGTGGGTACATTGAGAATCACTGGTGGAGACTGAGCGGCACCGCAGACCTTGTCTCCAGACACCACCTCGCTGGTACACCAAGCAGGATCACAGAGAGCTGGGCAGGGCAGAAACCAGAGTCAGTGCCCAAAGAAGCATCATTTAGATTCTAAGAACTCAGAATTCTGGGTTTGTGTCAATTTTAATTTGTTCATCACTTTTATACTTGGTCTGTCCCTTTATTCAAGTAAACTGAAATAAATATTTTTGGCATTCTGTTCCCAAATGCCTGTACTGAAAGTCATAACTAGCTCCCCTTCATCTCTTGGTGACAGGGAAGGGGAGAGAAGCTGTCCCTAAAGTGTCAGGATCCCCTGAGGTCCCAGAAACACTCTCTCTTGAATGAGAATTCTTTAGTGCGTGTGAATCCCTTGGTTAACTACAGCAACAATTCCAGAACAACCTTCCTGAATATGAGTTTGCTTGTCAGTAAAGTGTGAAGTAAAATTCATATTCTATGGTAAGACAAAAAAAAAACAAAAACATAAAATTTTCTCTGACATGTAGCCTCTTCTCTCCCATCACTGTGCATTATGTTTCTGCATTATACATTGACCAAAACTTCCACATCAGTAGAAATACCTGCTCAACCATAAAGAGCAAAATTCTAGCACCAAAAAGACAATTCTTTAAAGATAAAATTCCTTCTTAATAGATCCAGTTTGTGTAAATTGTCAGTTATACAAATATACAACCCTCTGTCTCAACAAACATATGTAACTGTGACTTGAATTCTAAGAGGCAAAACCGTTCTTGGAGCTTTCTGAGATGCTGTTCCCAGGTCATAATCCTTAAATTTGACTTGAATAACATTTTCTATTTCTTTCTTAGATAAAATGATAAATTTTTTTTTTGTCAACAAAAGGAAAACCCATCTCAGGAGAGTGGAGCATGTCTACTTGCCCCACATTTTTGGAGGGTTGTTCTCTATTGAGCTCCTCCAGAAGACTCTAGTGATGTTGTTATTAACTAATTCAGGATACTGCAGATCCTCATGAAGCTGTGACTGTGATTCTGGGTTCAAGCTGGCCTCTTCCTGCTTCTGCAAGAGATTCTACACCAGAAAGATGCAAGCTTGTGCCAAACATGGCTCTAGCTGTACTGCTGCTGCCAGTCATGGGTCAGAAAGGTCTGATTTGGTTTTAAACGTGTGTGTGTGCTCATTTGTGTCCAGCCCTTTTGTGTAGCTGGCCAGGCTCCTCTGTCCATGGGATTTTCTAGGCAAGACTACAGGAGTCAGTTTCCATTGCCTTTTTCAGGGGATCTTCCCTACCCAGGAATCGAACCTGTGTATCTTGCATCTTCTGCATTGGCAGGCCAATTCTTTACCACTGTGCCACCTGGGAAGCCCTCGTTTTAAATGTGCTTTGTATAAATATGCTTTAGAAGTAGGCCTCTGTCTGCCTTAATCTGTAAATTGAGTGTCTCCTAAGTGACATCTGACTGCTTTTTTTCTTTAATTCTAGCCTTATGATTTTTGCCCTCTGTACAGTCAAATTGTGAACTGATCTTTCCTGGGATCCTGATAGAATGTTTTTATCTGTGAGCTGTGCAAGTCTGTGCATTAACTCAAGAGCATTTCCTTCATCCACTAGTTAATTTGGACCTGCATTCTAAGCTCTAGGATTAACTAAAACATTTCAGTCACTTCTATCAGCTGTTCATGAATCACAATTATATTATCCTAGGCCAGTGGACTTGACCTTCAAGCAAATGCCTGACATTTTCACAAGTGTTTACTTTCCTGTAGTCTTCAGACTACCAGACTGATCAGGTTTGCAAGGTTACATTGATCTGGATTAAAATTTCTCTCTCAAATGACCTCACAAATATTATTTTCCATTTTAGTCAAAAGACAACAAATGGCTTTAATAGTACTAATTATTTTAGTTTGTACCTATTATACTTACCTTAGCAGTGTTCTATAATCCAATTTCACTCTCCAAATTGTGCCACAATTATTACTGAAATTCCTAGTGAAGGAAATAAAATGTTTTTACATGTATAAATTTTTTTTTCCATTTTTATTATTATTTATTTATTTATTTTTTACTTAACAATATTGTATTGGTTTTGCCATACAACAACATGCATGCCGTGGCAGATACATGTATAAAATTTTATCCATCATTCCTTTTCTCCAACTAAAGATACACTTTAAAATGTGTATTTTATAATATATAATTATAATTTAAAATGATAGATGACTTTTAATAAATAAATATATCATATTATGGTAGAGCAAATTATGTTTTGCTTTAATAAAACAGAAAATTTAATTTTCTGTTCTTCCCTTGGTCATCTAAAATCCTCAAGAATGGTGCACTGCAGCACTTGCTGTATTTACACAGAATTGTCCTCCCCAAAGGTTTGCTGGGGTCACTCCTTCACATACTTTTCAATGAGGTGTTCCCTCCTGATTACTATGAGTCTATTTTAAATTGCAACTTTATTTCTCAATTATCCTCTTTATTTTTCCTATGTTTTAAATTTGTTCCAATTGTCATACATGACAGTGATGTATGTTTCATTTATTTATTAACCTGTCACTAAAAATGTAGCCCATTGAAAAATATTCCATAGGGTATACAAATATAAATCATTCTCTTTAGCAATAGCATATCACTGGAGATATTTACTTACTTCTAAACAAAACAGCCTGTGAAGGAGTTATTTCCAATGACTTTTGTGGATGAAGATGCTCAAGTGATCAAGTACTGACCAACAGAACATGAGGGCAAGACAGAACTCTTAAGAAATGTCTTTTAGACAGGGTAGGATCTGTTTTGCCCTTTATTTTCTTCTTTATCTCACCTGAAATGAGTGTTCAGTGCTGGCAGTGGAACAACAAGTTTGTAGCCATTAGGTGATAATTATGAGGACTAAACCACACGCTAACAAAGATTGGGCAGAAACATAGATTGAACTTAAATCACTGATGAGATTGGCACTAGATTTCCTTTTTCTGGACTCCCTGG
Organism: Bos taurus; assembly: GCF_002263795.3. Classification (NCBI taxonomy): domain Eukaryota; kingdom Metazoa; phylum Chordata; class Mammalia; order Artiodactyla; family Bovidae; genus Bos; species Bos taurus. The sequence goes on along the minus strand of NC_037333.1, from coordinate 3,333,464 downwards.
TTACATGAAAATAACAGGCCCTCGCCTGATCAAGGTATTGTTATTTGGGTTCTCTATTGTTGTTCAGTTGTCTAAGTTGTATCTGACTCTTTTCAACTCCATGGACAATAATACAGCAGGTACTCTGTCCTCCACTATCTCCTGGAGTTTGCTCCAATTCATGTCCACTGAGTGATGCTATCTAACCATCTCATCCTCTGCCACCATCTTCTCCTTTGGCCTTCAATGTTTCCCAGCACCAGGATCTTTTCCAATGAGTCAGCTCTCTGTGTCTCTCTACATCAGGAGGCCAAAGTACTGGAGCTTCAGCTTCAGCTTCAGCATCAGTCCTTCCAGTGAATATTCAAGGTTGATTTCCTTTATGATTGACAGATTGGATACCTTGCAATCCAAAGGATTCTCAACAGTCTTCTCCAATCCCACAATTCAAAAGCATCAGTTCTTTGGCTCAGCTTTCTTTATTATCCAACTCTCACATCTGTACATGAATAAAGAATCCACCTGTAATGCAGGAGACCTGAGTTCAATTCCTGTGTTGGAAAGAACCCTTGGAGGAAGACATGGTAACCCACTCCAGGATTCTTGCTTGGAGAATCCCCAAGGAAAGAGGAGACTGGTGGGCTGCAGTCCGTGGGGTCAGAAACAGTTGGACACAATTGAGAGACTAAACACACATGCACTGGAAAATCAGTAGCTTTGACTATATGGACCTTTGTCGGGTAAGTGATGTCTCTCACAAAATGTAATCACTTGTGTGCTCAGTCACTCAGTTGAACTCTTTGTGACCTTATGGACTGTAACCTACCAGACATGGTAGGTTACATGGAATTTTTCCAGGCTAGAATACTGGAGCAAGTTGCTATGTCCTATTCCAGGGTATCTTCCTGGCCCAGGGATCAAACCTGCATCTCTTTGTGTCTCCTAGCATTGACAGGCAGGTTCTTTACCATGTACCACCTGGGAAGCCTTTCGGTTCTCTATTATAGGTGGTCAAAAACAAATCCTAGCCAATGCAAACCTAAAAATATCTTATAAAGTTCTACCTTATTTATGCATTTCAAAAGCTCCTCTTGCCTGAGAGTTGCACTCTAGAATTATAATTTAGGCAACAAGTTTACATATAAAATATATCTCACAATAGTATGGGTTTTATTTTAGGATCAATTTTTAATGGATCTGTAGGAAAATTGCATAAGTTCCTGAAAAGAGCAAGACACAAAGGCTAGAATTTGAACATGCTAGTGAGCAGTATGGGACTTCAGGATGATCGTATAATCATTCTAGGTCTCAGTCTCCTAATTTGATTGAGATTGAATTTAAAATCCTCTGAAATCTCTTCTACTTGTAATACTGCTTGGCTGTTTCTGGGATGTGCCATGGATGATTACTGTAAAGGTCTACATGAAGAGAAATGCTTCAGTGAAATTAGCTCAGAGTAGCCAACTTTAGGGCTTCTGAGGTGGTGCTAGAGTTAAAGAACCCGCCTGCCACTGGTGGAGAAATAAGAGAAGTGGGTTTAAACCGTGGATTGGGAAGATCCCTGGAGGAGGGCATGGCAACCCACTCCAGTATTCTTTCCTGGAGAATCCTATGAACAGAGCAGCCTCGTGGGCTACAGTCCATTGGGTCAAAAAGAGTCAGACAAGACTGAAGTGACTTAGCACGCATGCACAGAGAAGGCAATGGCAACCCACTCCAGTACTTTTGCCTGGAAAATCCCATGGACGGAGGAGCCTGGTAGGCTGCAGTCCATGGGGTCGCTAAGAGTCGGGCACGACTGAGCGACTTCACTTTCACTTTTCACTTTCATGCATTGGAGAAGGAAATGGCAACCCACTTCAGTATTCTTGCCTGGAGAATCCCAGGGACAGAGGAGCCTAGTGTGCTGCCATCTATGGGGTTGCACAGAGTTGGACACGACTGAAGCGACTTAGCAGCAGCAGCAGCAGCATGGCCAACTTTAAACTAGACGATTAAGGCTACCCCTTTGCCCCATGAAACACAGTGTTAAGGCTGTGGGTCAGATATTTTATATGCTTTATTCACCAAATTAGAAAGCTATTGTAACACTCTCCAATGACACCTGTTGTCTTTTATTTTTGATTTTCTAAACTATTCCTGGCAGATTAGACTCTATTTCCTACATCTATTTCTAGTACATGGTCAGACTGACCTGGAGAAATGTCTTTGTTGGTGAGAGTGGAAGATTGATGGGGCAGTATTTGCGAAATTGAAGAACTGAGAAAATATAATTAGAAACATTTTATAAAGCAAAGGCTCTGAGTCACTCTAGAAGTTGCCTTTCTATCTGTATATCATTCTAGAACATCCATGCCATTGCCTTATGAAGTTGCAGTTGCCTTGCTGACAAATGTACTTCAAAGGGCAAGTGTATGCATCTCTTTTTCTCCATCCTAAACCCTTATGACACTGGCACAGAGTAGACACTCAAGAAATAGTGTTTTAATTGAACTTAATAAAAATGGCTTAGTTCATAGCATTGCTTCTTTAGAAGAAAATTGGCTGTATTTAGAGTAGATAATTTCCAAATTTAAAAACTAACAACCCATTTGTATTGCTAAGCAGAAAGTCTGTCTTCCTATGAAACATAAAATGTATGTTTTAAGAATATATCAAATACATTTTCTGATTTTTGCTCAAGTTACCATGACTTGGTGTGAATTCAATGTCATAACAAATTTTAAGATGCATAAATATTAAATGCATAAATTGTACTTTCTTCTTTTGCTAAGTTTTCACAGACAAGTGGCCCCAAGTAGTAAAGAGCCTGAGTGCCAATGCAGGAGACATAAGATACGTGAATTTGATCCCTGGGCTGGGAAGATCTCCTGGAGGTGGGCATGGCAAACCACCCCAGTATTCTTGAATGGAGAATCTCCCATGGACAGAGGAGCCTGGCGGGCTACAGTCCATGGGGTCGCAAAGAGTCAAGTATGACTGAGAGAGTAACACTATCACTTTCACACACTAGCATCAAGGACTCAGCTCAGACACATGGGCATGAATAGGAGAGTATGAGGAAGACCTGGGTCAGGTTTCCCAGTGTCTGTCAAAGGAGGGGCAGCATTGCTATCAAGCTGTTGATAATTTATCAGGAAGGAAGTAAACATAATGAAGGTATATTGCTGAGACGCAATACAGTTTTGCCACTACAGTGAGCAAAAAGGACAGAGAAATAAAATACAGATTGCAAGGCTTTCTCTCAAGTTCAGTTCAGTTCAGCCACTCAGTCATGTCCAACTCTGCGACCTTATGGACTGCAGCATGCCAGGCCTCCCTGTCCATCACTAACTCCCGGAGTTTACCCAAACCCATGTCCATTGAGTAAGTGATGCCATCTATCCATCTCATCCTCTGTTGTCCCCTTCTCCTCCTGCCTTCAATCTTTCCCAGCATCAGGGTCTTTTCAAATGAGTTAGCTCTTGGCATCAGGTGGCCAAAGTGTTGGAGTTACAGCTTTAGCATCAGTCCTTACAATGAATATTCAGGACTGATTTCCTTTAAGATGGACTGGTTGGATCTCCTTGCAGTTCAAGGGACTCTCAAAAGTCTTCTCCAACACCACACTTCAAAAGCATCAATTCTTCAGCACTCAGCTTTCTTTATAGTCCAACTCTCACATCCATACATGATTACTGGAAAAATCATAGCCTTGACTAGATGGACCTTTGTTGGCAAAGTAACATCTCTGCTTTTTAATATGCTGTCTAGGTTGGTCATAACTTTTCTTCCAAGGAGTAAGCGTCTTTTAATTTCATGGCTGCAGTCACCATCTGCAGTGATTTTGGTTTGGAGCCCAAGAAAATAAAGTCAGCCACTGTTTCCACTGTTTCTCTATCTTTTGGCCATGAAGTGATGGGACCGGATGCCATGATCTTTGCTTTTTGAATGTTGAGCTCTCTCAAGTTAGGCATTGATTATAAAAAAACTCACATAGTGAGACAATGCTGCCTTATATTGAAATTTAGTGAAATAAACATAAAAGTAAGCTACCATACGCTGCAGTCTCCCATCATTACAGGGGATATCAACTGCTATTGAAATATGATTTGATATTAATTCTAGATGATCCAGACTTAAGTTATTTGTTCCTATAGTGGAAGGGAATTAAATTTGCTAATCTTTTATACTTAAAATTTTTTATCTCTAGGAATTCCATTATTAATAGCAGGTGCTTCATGATAAAGTGCCCCAAACCTTTTTTTTTTTTTTTTTTTAAATCTCATGTTTGAAATTAAAAATAGTAACATACTCACAAATGTATATGATACATATAACAAATTTTATATGTTGGAGCTACTGAAAACAGGAAAGGAGGAAACTACATCCATTTTGATGGGTCATTTTGGGTGTTTAGAAGGTGGAAGATTGAGACTGGGCAGCAAGAGAAATATGGATGTCTCAATTCTTTGGTGGGATCTTCTCCAATAACACCGTTGTCTCCTGACTGCAGTGGTGGCCCCCCTACTTATGCTGGCCCCATCCATCCCCCCAACTTCCTCTCCCACCTTCTCTCTCTCCAGCCAGCCTGGCTTTCTTGGTGCTCTTGGATGTCAGACTTTCACCTTATAGTGTTTTCATCTTTGTTGTCTGGTGAGAATGGTATTCAGCCATTTATCTTCATAACTTACTCCCCCGTGTAATCCTAGTTGATCGTCAAATATCACCATGTTATTAAAGGTTTCACCTACAGCCATATGTCAGGGAACACTTTATGTCTCTCACTTTATATCTCCTGGTTTGATTTTGCTATCCAATCAATGTCACATGCATGCCTGCCAAGTCGCTTCAATCACGTCTGATGAGTCTAGTCTGATTTGTGACTCTATGAATCAGGATCCTCTGTCCATGGGAATCTCCAGGCAAGAATACTGGAGTGGGTTGCCATTTCCTTCTCCAAGGGGTCTTGTCCACCCAGGGATCTAACTAACATCTCTTGCATCTTCCAAATTGGTAGACAGGTTCTTTACCAGTAGCGCCACCTGGGAAGCCAATCAATGTCTCATATTATGTACTCATTTATTTCTGACTATTTTTTTTTCCTGTAGAATATAAGCTCCACTGCCTATCCACAACACCTGGCATAGTCCCTAATAGTAGCAGCTGCTCTCATAATTACACTTGGATGAATAAATGAGTGTAGCTTCAATGGCAGCCTACTCGAAACATGCTGCAGTTGTGAGATAAGCCACTTTTTAGACTTAATAGCCAAGGTGCTAGCTGACTCTCTAGGATCTTTAAAAATGAAATATTCTGCTTAGATAGTTTTCTCCCATTTCAATGTGTCCTTTGATCATCTCTCCAGTTTTGGAATTGGGTCCAGTTTAATGCAGAGCTCAGACTCCAGGTGTTGCCCTATAAGACATGCTAGTCTGATTTGTGACTAGCATGTCTTATATGTTATTTGTTCACCTATGTTAATAGAGGTTTTAGGCTGCAATAAAAAGAATATGCCGTCTTTTTCTTTTCTAAATTTAGATCAACTTTATTTTCACAACTGTATCTCACTGTTAGCTTCTGCTGATAGATAACTCTCTTGCCTGCAGACACTAACAATCTACTACAGGGTTTCTACTCAAATGTTACATCTCTTGCTGTATTTTTCAAGTATTGAACAGGGTCTTTCCCTGGTATGTGGAGTGTTTGGGGACATGGGACAGGGAAGAAAGTTTTATGGGTCTGTGCTGAATGACTTTGGGCAATCTATTACCCTATCTCTAGTCTTCCATACCAGCTTGTGTGAGAATTTTTTTTTGTTTGTTTGTTTTCCCCTTGATAGCTAGAATATTAGAACTAATGGTTGACATTGACTTTAAGGTACTTTAGAGATCTGTGTATCAAAGTATAGAGAAAAGAAAATTTTGAGTAATGGAAACATGAATGTGATTCTTGGTTCTTCTACTAGATAAGAGAATTTTAAGAAAACCATTTAGTGTCCCTGAAATGGTTTTCTTCATCTGAGAAATTCTAGTCACACCTTTATTTTACAGGAAATTTGCAATAATTATGTGAAATAATATATACAAAATACCTGGAACATAGTTGATGCCCAATAACTGTTGCCTATTGATTGAGTATTAGTCTAAGTAGTAAGATTAGCAAGTGCTGTGAAAATGAGGAGAAAAGAAGATGCAAAAAAGCAAGAATGATAGAGAAATAAAGAAGAAAAAGAAAAAGAAAATATCCCAAAATAAAAGAAAAGGAGGAAGGCAAATTCACATACACAGAAGAGAGCCATGAGAAGGAGAATGGGATCAGGAAGCCACTGAATTATCTATGTTACAAAGTATATTAAAACTCTTGCATTCTCCAACTCAAGAATTCAAATATTCTACGTGATAGTATTAGCAACATTTAGTAGATTAGAGCATAGGGGACACTATTGTTAGACACATAATTAAATTCACAAAGTCAGTTTTGGAAATCATTGAACACACGATCATGAGTCAGTCATTATTATGGATTACTATCAATTATGGCTCTGGTGATGAAAGTAAAATCTGATGCTGCACAAAACAACATTGCATAGGAACATGGAATGTTAGATCCATGAAACAAGGGAAATTGGACATGGTCAAGCAGGAGATGATAAGAATAAACATTGACATCTTAGAAATCAGTAAACTAAAACGAACAGGAATTGGCGAATTTAATTCAGATGACCATTATATCTACTACTGTGGGCAAGAATCCTATAGAAGAATTGGAGTATCCCTTATAATCAACAAAAGGGTCCAAAATGCAGTACTTGGGTGCAACCTCAGAAATGACAGAATAATCTGGGTTCATTTCCAAGGCAAACCATTCAAAATCACAGTTATTCAAGTCTATGTCCCTATCACCAATGCCAAAGAAGCTGAAGTTGATGAATTCTATGAAGACCAAGAAGACCTCAAAGACCTCCTAGAACTAACACCAAAAAAGATGTTCTATTCATCACTGGAGATTGGAATGCAAAAGCAGGAAGTCAAGAGATACCTGGAGTAACAGGCAAGTTTGGCCTTGGAGAACAAAATGAAGCAGGGCAAAGGCTAACTAAATTATTTCAAAAGAATGCACTGGTCATAGAAAATACCCTTTTTCAACAACACAAGAGACAAACTTTACACATGAACATCACCAAATGGTGAGCACTGAAATCAAATTAATTACATTCTTTGTAGTTGAAGATGGAGAAGCTGTATACAGTCAGCAAAAAAAAAAAAAAAAAAAGACCTGGAGCTGATTGTGGCTCAGATCATCAGCTTCTTGTAGCAAAATGCAGTCTTAAACTAAAGAAAGCAGGGAAAACCACTGCGCCAGCTAGATATGACTTAAATCAAATCCCCTATAAATACGCAGTGGAGGTAATGCATGGATTCAAGGGATTAAATCTAGTAAACAGAGTGCCTGAACTATGGACAGAGGTCTGTATTATTGTACAGGAGGTAGCAAACAAAACCATCCTAAAGTAAAAGTAAAGCAAGAAGGCAAAGGGGCTAGCTGAGGAGGCTTTACAAATAACTAAAGAAAAAAGTGAAAAGCAAGGGAGAAAGAAAAAGGTATGTTCAGCTAAGTGCACAGTTCCAAACAACAGCATGGGGAGACAAGAAGGGCTTCTTCAATGAACAGTGCATAAAACTAGAAGAGAACAACTGAAGGGGAAAAACTAGAGACCTCTTCAGTAAAATTGGAGATGTCAAGGGAATATTTCACCAAAAGATGGGCACAATAAAGGACAGAAACTGGGAATACCTAGGAGATGCTGAAGAGATCAAGAAGAGAGGGAAAGAATACATAGAACTGTGCAAAAAAGATCTTAATGAACTGGTTTACTACGATGGTGTTGTCAGTCACCCAGACCCAGACGTTCTGGGGTGCGAGGGCAAGTGGGCCTTAGGAAGCACTGCTGTTAATAAGGCTAGTGGATGTGATGGAATTCCAGTAGAACTATTCAAAACTCTAAAGGATGATGCCATCCAGGTGTTGCATTCCATATGTCAGCAAATCTGAAAGACCCAGTAGTGGCCACAGTACTGGAAAAGGTCAATTTTTATCCCAATTCCCAGGAAGGGTAGTACTAAAGAATGTGCCAACCATTGGACAATTGCACTTATCTCCCATTCTAGTAAGGTCATGCTTAAAATCTTGCATGCTAGGCTCCAGCATTAGGCAAACCTAGAACTTCCAGATGTCCAAGCTGGGTTTAGAAAAGGACGAGGAACCAGAGATCAAATTGCCAACATTCACTGGATCATAGAGAAATTTAGTGAATTCCAGAAAAACATCTACCTCTGTTGCATCAGCTATGCTAAAGCCTTTGATGGTGTGGCTCATAATAAACTGTGGAAATCTCTTAAAGAGATGGGAATACCCAGCTCCTGAGAAACCTGTATGCAGGTCGAGAAGCAATAGTTAGAATCCTGTGTGGAACAACTAAAAATCTTGGTTCAAGATTGATAAAGGAGTACGACAGGGCTGTCTGCTGTCACCCTGTTTGTTTAACCTATATGCTGAGTATATCATGAGAAATGCTGAGCTGGATGAGTTACAATCCAGAATCAAGATAGGCAGAGAAACAACAACAACCTCAGCTATGTGAATGATACATAATGGCAGAAAATGAAGACAAACAAGAGCCCCTTGGTGAGGTGAAGGAGGAGAGTGAAAGAGTTGGCTTAAGATGAAATATTAAATAAACTAAGAACATGGTATCCGGCCCCATTACTTCATGGCAAATAGAAGAGGAAAAAGTGAAAGTAGTAACAGATTTCCTCTTCTTGGGCTCTAAAATCACAGTGGATGGTGACTGTAGCCATGAAATCAGAAGATGATTGCTTCTTGGCAGGAAAACTCTGACAAACCTAGACAGTGTGTTGAAAAGAGACACTGCTCTGCTGACAAAGGTTTATGTAGTCAAGGCTATGGTCTTCCTAGTGGTCATGTACAGTTGTGAGAGCTGGGCCATAAAAAAGGCAGAATGCCAAAGAACTGATGCCTTTGAACTGTGGTGCTGGAGAAGACTCCTAAGGGTCCCTTGGACAGCAAGGGGATCAAACCACTCAATATTAAGGGAAATCAAACCTGAATACTTGCTGGAACTAAAGAGCCTCTTGGTGAGGTGAAGGAAGAGAGTGAAAGGGTCGGCTTGAGATTAAATATTAAACAAACTAAGAACATGGCATCCAGCCCCATTACTTCATGGTAACGGTCTTCTCAGTGGTCATGTACAGTTGTGAGAGCTGGACCATAAAGAAGGCAGAACGCCAAAGAACTGATGCCTTTGAACTGTGGTGCTGAAGACTCCCGAGGGTCCCTTGGCCAGCAAGGAGATCAAACCAGTCAATCTTAAGGGAAATCAAACCTGAATACTAGTTGGGAAGACCGATGCTAAAGCTGAAGTGACAGTATTTTGGTCATATGATACGAACAACCAACTTATTGGAAAAGTCCCTGATGCTGGGAAAGATTGAGTGCAGAAGGAGAAGAGGACATCAGAGGATAAAATGGCTGGATGACATCACCAATGAAATGGACATGAATTTGGGCAAACTTTGGGAGATGGTGAGGGACAGGAAGGCCTGGCGTGCTGCAGTCCATGGGGTTGCAAACAGCTGGACATGACTGGATTACTGAACAAAAACAACAATAAATTATGATGAATTACTTTTATAATTATTATTATGAATCAATCTATACTTGAGATGATATGAATAATCATAATACTGGAAAAACAATGACTCCCTTAAAGTTTCTGTAACATTTTTAAAGGAGGAAAATTACTAAACATCTTAAAGGTTTAGTAATTATGCAAACAGTTAACCTAAGCAAATTTGTAGAAAAATGTAATAACAAACACAATGTTTTTATAAAATCAAACAACAAGAAGCACAGGATAGGGTTTTAATTTGTTGGAACTTTGTGCTAGTCTTCTTGAAATTGTTCATTGACCCCTGGTTTCATTTCCCATTACTTTCATTTCTATTTCCTCTCATTACAAATTAAATTATTACTTTGAACTTATTTCTATTCCCTTGATAGATTATTCTCACTTGCATCAGTGTATGGGAATGTTATGGGATCATATCTTAAACACATTCTCCAGGGAGCTCTTCTTGACCTCTGGAGCTTGGGTTATTTGCCTTCTGTAACCACTCTCATAGAACCAACATTCAGGACTTCCCTAACCAAAAATTTAGGATTTTGTCATTGCTTATTTAGTACACTCTTTACACCCTCAAAGACAACAAAGTCTAGAAGGCTAAGGACCATAGCTGTGTTGTTCACAGGTAAAATACCTGTATCTGGCTCAACAAATATATTGTGAACTTGGGTATGTGTGTGCTCAGTCACTCAGACATGTCTGACTCTTTGTAGCCCTGTGGATTGTAGCCTGCCAGGCTCCTCTGCCCATGGAATTTTCCAGGCAAGAGTACTGGAGTGGGTTGCCATTTCCTACTGTACTGGATCTTCCCAACCCAGGGACTGAAATTGCATCTCTTGTGTCTCCTGCATTGGCAGCAAGATTCTTCATCACCAGTGCCACCTGGAAAGTCTTGAATTGGGGGAAATAGACACATAAGTTTATAGGGTGACAAATTCTAATATATGCACACATTTGTTTACAAATTTGGAAAAATGTAATAATGTGGTCAAAATACACATAATGTGGTATAAATTTTTTATCATTTCAGCTTGAATTTTCATCAAGCTTCAGGAAGTTTTTCTTAGGGTAATATATACAACCGGTGTTTCTAGTACAATTATATCATCATGAAAGCATAATCTTTCTTCTTTTCACAAGTACCTCTTATTAGTTGGTAGGGGAAGCACAGTTCTTACTTATGTAACAGAAGTGATGGAACTTGAAATGAGTTATCATGATAAATAGCAACTGAATACAGCAAATACAAGTCCAGACACATTTGTATACACACATTTATGCTGCCAAGTAGAATGAAATACATTTCTTAAGAAACAGCTAAATAGCCTTATGAGCTCAGAGAATAGGATGATCAGTTCTTGCTGGAAAGAACAGAATAGATGGATCTTCATGGAATGTGTGGCATTTAATTTTAGCCTTAAATAGGAGTGATGGCAGAACAATAGGTGACTAGTCTGTGAAAAAAGTAGCTAAAATAGAGATTATGATGGTGGGAAAAGGGGGAAGGTTAAAGATGTATTTGGGAATTTTGAAAGGTGTAGGGGTCATGCAGAAATATGACAAACAAACTGTAAATACACGTTTGATTTGAAACCGGGACAGTTCTGAAGAGTAAGGATTTTGCATCCCATAAGACTATTTGAGGGCTTCCCTACTGGATTGATGGTAAAGAACCTGCCTGCCAAAGCAAGAGGCACACGTTTGATAACTGGGGAGGGAAGATTCCCTAGAGAAGGAAATGGCAACCCACTCCTGTATTCTTGTCTGGGAAATCCCATGGACAGAGGAGCCTGGCAGGCTATAGTCTATGGTGTCGCAAAAGAGTCAGACACAACTTAGTGACTAAACAACAATGAAAGACCATTTGAACAGAGAAGGGATGTGATTAGAGATTTCTTAGTGAGAGTTTTTCTTTGGAGACATTTTGTTTTTAAGGCAGAAAAAGAATTAGAAACTGCAAGATGTTTAAACTAGTGCTTCTGATAAATACCCACAGCTTTCTGTAAAAACCATGGCAAAGGGGTTAAAATCTCAATGAGAACAATATCAGATTCAAACCCGTCATTATATAAACCACATTAGGGGTGAATCATGTACCATGTAAATGGAAAAACGGTTTACTCTAATCTTAGAGAAATTTTCTCATCTATAATTTTCCTCTCTGACTCCCACCATGCATATCAATTTACTTACTTGTTCAATTCCCATTTACACGTAAAACAGTTATTGAATTGTTAACCTGTACTACCACAAGAAACAAATTTCTCGGTTTGAATACAGTGTTTATGTACAGTTCCTTTAGTCTTTAGCCTGACAGTTTCCAGTCAATGCACCATTTCCCAAAATTATGAGTACATTTTAATGGCTACAAAGAATGCTAGAATTAACATTTGTCTTCAGGTTTATATATTTTCAAAAGAAATGAGACACTTACAGAAATGGTAAAGGCTTAACCATCCTGGGATGAGATATGAAGAAACAAGGTAATTTATTGGTTTGGATTAGATTTTGGTTGCAAGAGACTAGTTCTGTAAACCAAACACAAATTATCATTATTATTTTTTTTCTCATGGCAGATCCTGGAGATGTTGGTCCCATGGCTGGTGTGCTCTGTGGAACCAAGCATTTTCTTTCTTACTAATCAGACATTCAGGCCTCTTTTGTTAAGTGACCATAGATGCCCCCAAAACTGCTTGAACTCCAACCTTCATGTTGTCATTCTAGTTAGCAAGAAGAAAGAAAGAAAATTAGAAGAAAGTTACTTTTTAGGAAAATCCCCAGAATCTGCACATGTCATCTTCATGGATATCTCAGAGGCCAAAACCTAGTCATATGGACACAGTATTACTGTACTCTTGTCATCCATATGTCTGCTTCAAGTTTGGCTAGTATAGCACTGCTAAAGAGGAAAGAACAATTTTCTTCTTTTTTGATGTCTACAACATAAATAAGCTAGCACAAGTGTATCAGTAAATTTGTTTATAAAGAGAATTTAGGAAGAGAACCTCCCACAATGGTTTTTATGAGTCACAGGATGCAACAATGAGATATCAGTTGTCAGTCCATGATTGAGCTCTTCCAGGGTGCTTCTGGAGACAGAAATTACTTTCTGTCTCTTGTATGCTATTGTTATTTTTTTCTGATAAAGGCAAACCTAGTCCTACATGATATAGAGAAAAAATCACCTGTTTCTTTCACAATAACTTCATTCAAATTGCTGCCACAATAGAGAGACTTTTTTTGAAAGTTTTCAAAAGTAAAACTAGGACTAATTGGTAAATTCACAAAACAAGATTTCAATTCATAGATTGCTTACCAAATTTCTACTATGTACCAGACTGTGTGCTAAGACAACAAGAGTGAAGTTTGAGCTGATCTTAACATGGCCCAGCCTTCCTGAAATTTTCTGTCTACTTAAGAGTAGATATTTTAATAAGGTAATTTTACAAAAAAAAAAAAAAAAAGTATGTGTATAATTTTGGAAAGTGATACCCAAGAAAGGAAGAGAAAGAACTTTTAGATGAACTTGCCCGTTTGATGATGGCATCTCACTCCAGTACTCTTGCCTGGAAAATCCCATGGATGGAGGAGCCTGGTAGGCTGCAGTCCATGGGGTTGCTAAGAGTTGGACATGACTGAGCGACTTTACTTTCACTTTTCACTTTCATGCATTGGAGAAGGAAATGGCAACCCACTCCAGTGTTCTTGCCTGGAGAATCCCAGGGACGGGGGAGCCTGGTGGCTGCCGTCTATGGTGTCACACAGAGTTGGACACGACGGAAGCGACTTAGCAGCAGCAGCAACCCATATGATGAAAGCATCACTACTTATTGTTGCTTTTTTTTTTTTTTTAAAGCAGGAGGTAGATGACAGCTTTGGAATGCAGTGGCAAAAATCTGTGTGTGGAAAGAGACCTTTTGAAATTAAAGGTCCCACACAAATCATGCATAGATCCTATGATATGAAATCTTACAGGAATTATGCCATAAATCCTAAGGTTTAAAAAATATATTCTAAATTTCTAAAAGCTCTGTTTCACATGCTATCTTATATATCACATGAAATGAGCCTTTGATAGATTTCATGGTGTTAAAAGGATCATATTTAATTTCAAATGCATCCTTCAGCCTCCTCAGGAATTATGATGTCATTTATTATCTTCTTCCATGAGGTTTGATGAAGTTGTGGCATATGTTAACTGCTTGACAATTACATGTTGCTGAGTAACTCTTTTGGTCTCAGGCTGATGCTCAATTAAACCTCTAGGAAGACAAATAATTCCAAAAAAAGGTATTAGCTCCTGGTTTGTGATGTAAATGCTTTGGGGAATTTAAAGAATTTTAAGAAAGCAATATAACAATCTGATAAGATAATTGCCTTATAAATCCTGGATGGTTCCTCATTTTACTGAAAATAGCACAGAGTCTCACAAACATCTAACGTGAATTTTTAAAAAGCATTCTTCTGCAACAGTAGAATGGGGATAAATACTGACATCTTCTTATTAATTCTGAAGTTAGTGTGTTTGCTCTCCTTAAGTAATCTAATTATTCCACATTGTGAAGCTATTTGAAATTTAGGTTGGCAGTAAAAAATAGCATAAAAGTGATCTCTAGTTTTATTTTCAGAAGCAATGTTTATCTTCAAATGCCTTTCTGTAGCATTTCATCACTTTCTCCAAGTAAAACTGTTTCCTATTTTCATTAACTACTAAATTAAATAATGGTGACAATATGATTAGTTGACTTATGAAAGAAGTTCTAATGCTTAAAAAATTAAATGACAAAATTATATTCAAGTTTTGAGAGCATCTGATAGTATAGATACTTCTGAAAGCAAAGCACAATCCACATTAAAAATATCCCAGTCTTGAGAGTTCAAAATGGCAGTGTTGAAGCTGAACTCACTTCCTCTCATGGATGCAACAAATCTACAATGACATATGGAATAATTTATGCAGAAAGGGACCTGAAAACTGAATGAACAAAGCACCCACAACAAAAGGGGGAAAGTATAGCATTAAGATGGGTAGAAGAGGCAGAGAGACAGTCTTGCCAAGAAAAATGCAACAGTCCAACCAGTGAACCACAACTGAGTGGGATCACCAAGGGTTAGATCTTTCTCCTAACCAGCAAAGGATTCAGGCTCCACATCAGGAATCCCAACCCTTAATCCTGTATGGGAAGGACCAGCCCCCAAAACACCTGAGCCAGAACTGCCTTTGAGTGTTTGTCTCCTGCAGAGTCATGGGTTAGCAGTGACCTGCCGCAGGGACAGGGGCTCTGGCTGTAGCAGACCTGGGTCATGCAGCATTACCCAACATAGAGCCGCAAAGCAGACAACCCACAAACTGCAGAACAATTATACTAAAACAATCTCACATTGCTAAGAAAGCTCTAGGACCCACAACAGATTTCCCAATCTGGGGATCTGGTAAAGGGACTGAGAACTCCCAGGAAATTTGACTTAGGGCACCAGTGGGATTTGACTGCAGAACTTTCACAGGACTAGGGAAACAGACTTTTGGTGAGCACAAACAAAACCTTGCATGTACCAGGAGCCACGAGAAAGGAGCAGTGTTCCCACAAGAGACTGAGTCAAACTTGCCTGTGAGTGTCCACGAGTCTCCTGTGGAGGCATGGGTCAACAGTTTGGCCTCAGGCCAAACAAGAGGGAGGGAACACAGCCCCACCCATCAATAAACAATTGGATTAAAGATTTACTGAGCATGGCTCCCCCATCAGAATAAGACCCAGTTTCCCCCACAGTCAGTCTCTCCCATCAGACAGTTTCCAGAAGCTTATCCTTATTCATCAGAGGGCAGAAAGAATGAAAACCACAGTCACAGAAAACTAAACAATCTGATCACATGGACCACAGCCTTGTCTAACTCAATGAAACTATGAGCCATGCCATGTAGGGCCACCCAAGATGGATGGGTCATAGTGGAGAGTTCTGACAAAACATGGTCCACTGGAGAAAGGAAAGGCAAGCCACTTCAGTATTCTTCCCTTGAGAACCCCATGAACAGCATAAAAAGGCAAAAAGATATGACACTGAAAGATGAACTCCCCAGGTTGGTAGGTGCCCAGTATGCTACTGGAGAAGAGTGGACAAATAATTCCAGAAACAATGAAGAGATGGAGCCAAAGTGAAAACAATACCCAGCTGTGTATGTGACTGGCGATGGAAGTAAAGCCTGATGCTGAAAAGAACAAATTGCATAGGAATCTGGAATGAATTGCATAGGAACCTAGTCATGAATCAAGGTAAATTGGAAGTGGTCAAAGAGGAGATGGCAAGAGCAAATATCGACATTTTAGGAATCAGTGAACTAAAATGGACTGGAATTCAGTTCAGTTCAGTTGCTCAGGTGTGTCCAGCTTTTTGTGATCCAGGGGCTGCAGCATGCCAGATCTCCCTGTCCATCACCAACTCCAGGAGTCTACTCAAACTCATGTCCATTGTGTTGGTGATGCCATCCATCCATCTCATCCTCTGTCATCCCCTTTTCCCACCTTCAATCTTTCCCAGCATCAGTGTTTTTCAAGTCACATCAGGTGGCCAAAATATTGGAGTTTCAGCTTCAACATCAGTTCTTCCAAAGAACACCCAGGACTGATCTCCTTTAGGATGGACTAGTTGGATCTTCTTGCAATCCAAGGGACTCTCAAGAGTCTTCTCCAACACCACAGTTCAAAAGCATCAATTCTTCAGCACTCAGCTTTCTTTATAGTCCAAATCTCACAACCATACATGACTACTGGAAAAATCATAGCCTTGGCTAGACAGACTTGTGTTGGCAAAGTAATGTCTCTACTTTTTAATATGCTGTCTAGGTTGGTCATAACTTTTCTTCCAAGGAGTAAGCGTCTTTTAATTTCATGGCTGCACTCACCATCTGCAGTGATTTTGGAGCCCCCCAAAATAAAGTCTGACACTGTTTCCACTGTTTCTCCATCTATTTGCCATGAAGTGATGGGACCAGACGCCATGATCATCATTTTCTGAATGTTGAGTTTTAAGCCAACTTTTCCATTCTCCTCTTTTACTTTCATCAAGAGGCTCTTTAGTTCTTCTTCTCCTTCTGCCATGAGTGTGGTGTTGTCTGCATATCTGAGGTTATTAATTTTTCCAGAAAATCTTGGTTCCAGCTTGTGCTTCATCCAGTACAGCATTTCTCATGATGTACTCTGCATATAATTCAGACAACCATTATATCTATATGTGGGCAAGAATCTCTTAGAAGAAATGGAGTAACCCACACAGTCAACAAGAGTCTGAAATGCAGTACTTGGGTGCTGCATCTCAAAAATGAGCAAATGATTTCTGTTCATTTCCAAGGCAAATCATTCAATATCACAGTAATCCAAGTCTATGCCCCAAACAGTAATCCTGAAGAACTGAAGTTGAATAGTTCTATGGTGACCTACAAGACCTCCTAGAACTAACATCAAAAGAAGATGTCCTTTTCATGATAGGGGACTGGAATGCAAAATTAGGAAGTCAAGAGATACCCAAAGTAACAGGCATGATTGGCCTTGGAGTGCAAAATGAAGCAGGGCAAAGGCTAACAGAGTTCTGGCGTGAAAATGCAGCAGTCATAACAAGCACCGTCCTCCAACAACAGAAGAGATGACTCTACACATGGACATCACCAGATGGTCAATACTGATATCAATTGACTATATTTTTTGCAGTTGGAGATGGAGCTCTATATGGTCAGCAAAATCAAGACTAGGAGCTGACTATGACTCATATCATGAACTCCTTATTGCAAAATTCAGACTTAAATTGCAGAAAGTAGGGAAAACCACTAAAATCTTCAGGTATGACCTAAATCAAATCCCTTATGATTATACAGTGGAATGACAAATAGATTCAAGGGATTAGATCTGATGGACAAAGTCCCTGAAGAACTATGGACAGAACTCAATGTCATTGTACAGGAGCAGGCAGTGATCAAGACCAGCCAAAGAAAAAGAAATGCAAAAAAGCAAAATGGTTGTCTGAGGAGGCCTTACAAATAGCTGAGAAGAGAAGTGAGGGACAAGGGAGAAAAAGAAAAATATATCCATCTGAATGCAGAGTTCCAAAGAAACCACGATGCTGTGATCACTCACCTATAGCCAGACATTCTGGAATCTGAAGTCAAGTGGGCCTTAGAAAGCATCACTATGAACAAAGGTAGTCGAGGTGAGCTGGAGTCAAGCTGGAGTCCCAGCTGAACTATTTCAAATCCTAAAAGATGATCATTCCAATCCCTAAGAAAGGCAATGCCAGAGAATGCTCAAACTACCACAGAATTGCACTCAGCTCTCATGCTAGCAAAGTAATGCTCAAAATTCTTCAAGCCAGGCTTTAACAGTACATGAATCATGAGCTTCCAAATGTTCAAGCTGGTTTAGAAATGCAGAGAAACCAGAGATCAAACTGCCAATATCCGTTGGATCATCAACAAAGCAAGAGAGTTCCAGAAAAACATCTACTTCTGCTTTAGTGACTATGCCTTTGACTGGGTGATCATAGCAAACTGTGGAAAACTTTTAAAGAGATGGGAATACCAGACCACCTTATCTGCCTCTTGAGAAATCTGTGTGTAGGTCAAGAAGCAACAGTTAGAACTGGATATGAAACAACAGACTGTTTCCAAATCAGGAAAGGAGTACGTCAAGGCTGTATATTGTCACCCTGCTTATTTAACTTAAATGCAGAGTACATCATTCAAAATACTGGGCTGGATGAAGCACAAGCTGGAATTAAGATTGCTGGGAGAAATATCAATAACCTCAGATATGAAGATGACACCACCCTTATGGCAGAAAGTGAAGAAGAATTATAGAGCCTATTTATGAAAGTAAAAGTAGAGAGTGAAAAAATTGGTTTAAAACTCAACATTCAGAAAACTAAGATCATGGCATATGGTCCTCTCACTTCAGGGCAGGTGCAGGTGCAAATAGATGCAGGAAACAATGGAAAAAGTGACAGACTTTATTTTTGGGGGGCTCCAAATTCACTGCAGATATTGACTGTAGTCATGAAATTAAAAGATGCTTGCTCCTTGGAATAAAAGTTCTGGTTAACCTAGACATCAAATTAAAAAGCAGAGACATTACTTTGCCAACATAGGTCCATCTAGTCAAAGCTATGGTTTTTCCAGTAGTCATATACGGATGTGAGAATTGGACTATAAAGAAAGCTGAGTGCCAAAGAATTGATGCTTTTGAACTGTGGTGTTGGAGAAGACACTTGAGAGTCCCTTGGACTGCAAGGAGATCAAACCAGTCCATCCTAAAGGAAATCAGTCCTGAATATTTATTGGAAGGACTGATGGTGAATCTGAAACTCCAATACTTTGGCCACCTGATGCCTACAGTTGACCTATTGAAAAGACCCTGATGCTGGGAAAGATTTAAGGCAGGAGGAGAAGGGGACGACAGAGGATGAGATGGTTGTTTGGCATTACCGAGTCTATGGACATGAGTTTGAGTACACTCTGGGGGTTGGTGCTGGACAGGGAAGCCTGTCATGCTGCAGTACATGGAGTCATAAAGAATCGCATGTTGATGTATGGCAAAACCAATACAATATTGTAAAGTAAAAAAAAATAATAATAATGATAAAAAAATAAAATGAAAAAAAAAAAAAGAATCAGATATGACTGAATGACTAAACTGAACTGAAGGAGCCTAAACAACATGCTTCTGAATAACCAACAGATCATGGAAGCATTAAAAAAGGAAATCAAAATATGCATAGAATCAAATTAAAATATAAACATAGCAACCCAAATGTATTGGATTCAGTAAAAGCAGTGCTAAGAGGACAATTCATAGGAATACAAGCTTATCTCAAAAAGCAAGAGAAAAATCAAATAAACAGCCTAGCTTTACATCCAAGTCAACTAGAAAAAGGAGAAATGAAGAACCCTGAAGTTAGTAGAAGAAAAGACATCATGAAAATCAGAGTGAAACAAGTGAAAAAGAAACAAAGGGGACTATAGCAAATATCAGCAAAACTAACAGGTGGTTCTTTGAGAAGATATATAAAATTGACAAACCATTAGCCAGACTCATCAAGAAAAAGAGGAGAAAAATCCAACCAGCAAAATTAGAAATGAAAATGGAGAAATCACAACAGACAGCACAGAAATACAAACGATCATAAGAGAGTAGTATTAGCAACTCTATGCTTATAAAATGGGCAACTTGGAAGAAATGGATGAATTCTTAGAAAAGTATAACTCTCCAAAACAGAACCAGGAAAAAGTAGAAAATCTTAACAGACCCATCACAAGGATGGAAATAGAAATTGTAATAAAAAATCTTCCAGCAAACAAAAGTCAAGGACCAGATGGCTTATAGGTGAAATCTACCAAAAATTTAGAGAAGAGCTAAGACCTATCCTACTCAAACTCTGCCATAAAATTGCAGAGGAAGGTAAACTCCCAAACCCATTCTATGAGGCTGCCATCACCCTAATACCAAAACCAGACAAAGATGCCACAATAAAAGAAAGGTACAGGCCAATGTCACTGATGAACATAGATGCAGAAATCCTCAACAAAATTCTAGCAAATGGAATCCAACAACATATTGAAAAGGTCATACATCATCATCAAGTGCACTTTGTGCCAGGGATGCAAGGATTCTTCAATTTTCACAAATCAATCAATGTGATACACCACATTAACAAATTGAAAGATAAAAACCATAAGGTTATGTCAATAGATGCACAGAAAGCCTTTGAAAAAATTCAACAAACATTTATAATAAAAACTCTCCAGAAAGCAGGCAAAGAAGGAACATATCTCAACATAATAAAAGTCATATATGATAACCCCACAGCAAACATTATCCTCAATGGTGAAAAACTGAAAGCATTTCCTCTAAAGTCAGGAACAAGACAAGGGTGTCCACTCTTACCACTACTATTCAACATAGTTTTGGAACTTTTAGCCACAACAATCAAAGAAGAAGAAGAAATAAAAGGAATTCAGATTGGAAAAGAAGAAATAAAACACTCACTGTTTGC
Source organism: Bos taurus (assembly GCF_002263795.3). Classification (NCBI taxonomy): domain Eukaryota; kingdom Metazoa; phylum Chordata; class Mammalia; order Artiodactyla; family Bovidae; genus Bos; species Bos taurus. The sequence goes on along the minus strand of NC_037333.1, from coordinate 3,312,766 downwards.
AGATGACATGATCCTCTACATAGAATACCTTAAATACACCACCAGAAAATTACTAGAGCTAATCAATGAATATGGTAAAGTTGCAAGATATAAAATTAATACACAGAAATCCCCTGCATTTCTATACACTTGCAATGAGAAAACAGAAAGAGAAACTGAGGAACAATCCTATTTACCATTGCAATGAAAAGAATAAAATGCTTAGGAATAAATTTACATAAAGAAGCAAAAGACCTATATATAGAAAACTATAAAACCCTGATGAAACAAATCAACGATGATAAAAATAGATGGAGAAATATGCTATGTTCATGGATTGGAAGAATCAATATAGTGAAAATGAGTATACTACCCAAAGCAATCTATAGATTCAATGCAATCCCTATCAAGCTACCAGTGGTATTTTTCACAGAACTAGAACAAATAATTTCACAATTTGTATGGAAATACAAAAAACCTTGAATAGCCAAAGCAATCTTGATAGAGAAGAATGGAACTGGAGGAATAAACCTGCTGACTTCAGGCTATACTACAAAGCTACAGCCATCAAGACAGTATAGTACTGGAACAAAGACAGAAATATAGATCAATGGAACAAAATAGAAAGCCCAGAGATAAATCCATGTACCAATGGACACCTTATCTTTGACAAAAGAGACAAAAATATACAATGGAGAAAAAACAATCTCTTTAACAAGTGGTGCTGGGAAAATTGGTCAACCACTTGTAAAAGACTTAAAGTAGAACACTTTCTAACATCATATACAAAAATAAACTCAAAATGGATTAAAGATCTAAATGTAAGACTAGAAACTATAAAACTCCTAGAGGAAAACATAGGCATAACACTCTTTGCCATAAATCACAGCAAGATTCTCTATGACTCACCTCCCAGAATAATGTAAATAAAAGTAAAAATAAACAAATGGGACATAAATAAAGTTAAAAGCTCTTGCACAATGAAGCAAACTGTAAGCAAGGTGATATGGCAGCCTTCATAATGGGAGAAAATAATAGCAAATGAAACAACTTACAAAGAATTAATTTCCAGCTACAAGCAGCTCATGCAACACAATACCAGCAAAATAAACAACCCAATCAAAAAATGGGCCAAAGAACTAAACAGACATTTCTCCAAAGAAGACATACAGATGGCTACCAAACACATGAAAAGGTGCTCAACCTCACTCATTATCAGAGAAATACAAATGGAAACCACAATGAGGTACTATCTCATGCTGGTCAGAATGGCTGCTTATCAAAAAGCCTACAAACAATAAATGCTGGAGAAGGTGTGGAGAAAAGGAAACCCGCTTACTCTGTTGGTGGGAATGCAAACTAGTAGAGCTGCTATGGAGAACAGCATGAAGATTCTTTAAAAAACTGGAAATAGAGCTGCCATACCACCCAGCAATCCCACTGCTGGGCATACATGCCAAGGAAACCAGAATTTGAAAGAGATACGTGTACCCCATTGTTCATTATAGCACTGTTTACAATAGCTAGGATGTGGAAACAACCTAGATGTCCATTGGCAGATAAATGAAAAAGAAAGCTGTGGTACATATACACAATGGAATATTACTCAGATATAAAAAAGAATGCATCTGAATCAGTTCTAATGAGGTGGATGAAACTGGAGCCTATTCTACAGAGTGAGTAAGTCAGAAAGAAAAACACCAATACAGTATATTAATGCATATATCAGAGTTTAGAAAGACGGTAATAATGATCTTATATGCAAGACAGCAAAAGAGACACAGAGGTAAAGAACAGACTTTTGGACTCTGTGGGAGAAGTTGAGGGTGGGATGATTTGGAAGAATAACATTGAAACATGTATATACCATATGTGAAATAGATGACCAGTCCATGTTTGATGCATGAAACAGAGCATACAAAGCCAGTGCACTGGGACAACCCAGAGGGATGGGACAGGAAGGGAGGTGAGAGGGGTGTTCAGGATGGGGGGAACACATGTACACCTGTGGCTGATTCATTTCAATGTATGGCAAAAACCAGCACAATATTATAAAGTAATTAGCCTACAATTAATTCAATTATTATTACTTTTTTTAAAGAAAGAACCAAACAAAGTTTTAACTCAACTAAGAAATACACTGTATGGGTTCAACATCAGATTGGATGAGGGAGAAAAATCATGATCTAGAAGACAAAACAATGGAAATCACTCAGACAGTAACAATTTTTTTTTTAATTTAAAGAGCAAAACAACTTAAGAGCCCTTTGGGACATCAACCAAAATACTAATAACATTCATATTGTAGGGGTCCCAGAGAATAAGAGAGAAATGAACTAAAAAAATTATTTCAAGAATTCATGATGGAAATCTTTCCTAATCTTGGGAAGGACATAGGAATCCAGGTTGAGGAAAACCAGAGTTCCAAGTTAGATGAAGCCAAAGAGATATACTCCAAGACATATTATAACTAAAGTAGTAATTAAGGGACTCTGAACAGCAGTAAGTAAGAATAACTTGTTATGTATAAGGAAAATCCCATAAAGTTTTCAGAAGACTTTTCAGCAAAAAATTTACAGGCCATAAGGGAGCCACATGATTTATTAAAAAAGCTGAAAGAAAAAAGAATCAGCCAATAATTCTCTACCTAACAAAGTTCTCATTCAGAATTGAAGGAGCTGTAAAGAGTTTCCCAGGTGTACAAAACCTAAAGAAGTGTGTAATCACTAAACTAACCCTACAAGATATAGTAAAGGGAGTTCATTAAGCTAAACTAATTGCTAATAAAAAAACATACAAAAGTAAAAATCTCTCAGGAAAAGGCAAATATATCATAAAGGTAGTGGATTAGATCACTTATAAAGTAAGAATGAAGATTATAAGAAAACAGTAGTAAAATTAAATTACAAGGATGTGTAAAATAAAAAGATGTAAAGTATGCCATTGCAAGCATAAAACATGATTGAGGATGGATAAAAAATGATAGCTTTGGAATGTGCTATCAACTTAAACTACTACTAATATAGAATATTAAATGTAAACCTCACAGAAACCACAATAAAAAAAGTCTTATAGTAAATACAAAAAAAAAAAAGTGAAAGGAATCTAAACTTGGCATTAAACACACACACACACACACACACACACACACACACACGCAAGAGAAGAGAGAAAGAGAGGAAAGGAACAGAAAAGAATAACAAAAATAGAAGAGAATTTAAAAATGGTGATAGGTGTTGGCAAATTTTGTACATTTGTATTTATACCTGGTAATAATTACTATAAATATAGATGTATAAAATTTGCCAACCAAAAAGCATAGAGTCGTTGAATGGATAAACAGTTCTGTCAATATATTGCCCAAAAGACTCACTTCAGAAGAAAGGATACACACAAACTGAAGGTGAAATAATGGAAAAAAATTAAGTAAATGGAAGTGAAAAGGAAGCTGGAGTAGTCAGACAAAATAGACTTTAAAACAAAAGCTATAACAAAAGGAAAAAAGATATTAAAAATATGATAAAGGGCTTGATCCATCAAGAAGATATAACATTTATAAACATTTATGCATCCAACAGAGAAATGCCAAGATATATAAAACAAATATTAATGGATTTAATGCAAGAAATTGAAAGCAATACAATAATAGTAAAGAGCATTAATATTGCACCTACATCACTGGATCTATCATCCAGACAGATAATGAATAAGCAGTCATTAGGTTAAATAGTATGCTAAATCACACTGACTAATAGATGTAGCAAAGTGTTAGTCGCTCAGCCATGTCCAGCTTTTTGCAACCCAGTGGACTTGTAGCCTGCCAGGCTCCTCTGTCCATGGAATTCTCCAGGTAAGACTACTGGAATGGGTTGCTGTTCCCTTCTCCAGGGAGATCTTCCTGACCCAGGAATCAAACCTGTGCCTCCCACATTGTGGGCAGATTCTTTACCATCTGAGCCACCAGGAAACTACAGAACATTTTATTTAAAAGTAGCAGAATACACATTCTTTTCAATGGCATATAGAAAATTCTCCAAGAAGAATACATATTAGTTCACAAAACAAATCTCAAAAAAATTCAAGAATTTTCAAATAATATCAAATGTCTTCTCTGACCAAAATAGTATGAAACTAGAAATCAATCAAAGGAAAAAAATAGGAAAATTCACAAATATGTGGAGATTAAACAAGATGTGACTGAATAACAAAGGGGTCATCAAAGAAATCAAAGAAGAAATCAAAACTTTCCTAGAGATAAATTAAAACAGAAATATGGCATACCAAATTCTATGTAACACAGCAAAGGTAGTTCTAAGAGGGAAGTTGTTAGTAATGCAGGTCTGCCTCAATAAAGAAATAAAAAGATTCCAAGTAAATAAAGTAATTTTATACCTAACGAAGCTAGAAAGAGAACAAAGTTCAGAATTAATTAAAAAAAAAAGTAGGAAAGAGGAATAAGATGAAAGTAAAAATGAGAGTGGAAATAAAGACTGAAAAAAGAAAATAGGTTTGATGTAACTGAGATTTAGTTCTTTAAAAATATAAGCAAAAATCAACAAACCTTTAGCCAGACTAACCAAAGAAAAAAGAAAATTCAAATAAATAAAATCAGAAATAAAAAAGAAGATACAACTGATACCACAGAAATGCAAAGGATCATGAGAAATAACTAAAATAATTATGCACTAAGGAAATTGTACAACCTAGAAAAAGTGGAATTCTAAATTCCTACAAATATACACTCTTTCAAAACTACCTCATGAAGAAAAGGAAAATCTAAATAGGCCACTTACTCAGAGAGAGATTGAAAGAGTAATCTAAAATTTCCCAACAAGAAAAACTTCAGGACCAGAAGACCTCACTGGCAAATTCTATAAAGTATACAAAAAAAAAAAAAAGAAGATTTTATATGTATTTTCTTGAGCTTTTAAAAAAAACTGAAGAGGAGGAAAATCTTCCAAACTCAATTTATAAAGAAAGCATTATGCTGGTCTCAAAACCAGACAAGGGTATCTCAAGAAAATAAACCTGATAAACATTTGCAAAAATATTCAATGAACTATTAGGAAACTGAATTCAACAATACATAAATGAATCATGCACCATTTTAAAGTGCAATTTGTTTTGGGATGCAAAGATGGTTCAACATCTGCAAATCAATCAAAGTGAAACAACACACTAACAAAATAAATGGAAAATTAGAGATATCAAGGGAACATTTCATGCAAAGATGGGCTTGCTAAAGGACAGAAATGGTATGGATCTAACAAGCAGAAGATATCAAGAAGAGATGGCAAGAATACACAGAAGAACTGTACAAAAAAGAGCTTCACGACCCAGATAATCAAGATGGTATGATCACTGACCTAGAGCCAGACATCCTGGAATGTGAAGTCAAGTGGGCCTTAGAAAGCATCACTATGAACAAAGCTAGTGGAGGTGATGGAATTCCAGTTGAGCTATTCCAAATCCTGAAAGATGATGCTGTGAAAGTGCTTCACTCAATATGCCAGCAAATTTGGAAAACTCAGCAGTGGCCACAGGACTGGAAAAGGCCAGTTTTCATTCCAATCCCAAAGAAAGGCAATGCCAAAGAATGCTCAAACTACTGCACAATTGCACTCATCTCACACACTAGTAAAGTAATGCTCAAAATTCTCCAAGCCAGGCTTCAGCAATATGTGAACCGTGAACTTCCAGATGTTCAAGCTGGTTTTAGAAAAGGCAGAGGAACCAGAGACCAAATTGCCAACATCTGCTGGATCATTGAAAAAGCAAAAGAGTTCCAGAAAAACATCTATTTCTGCTTTATTGACTATGCCAAAGCCTTTGACTGTGTGGATCACAATAAACTGTGGAAAATTCTGAAAGAGATGGGAATTTAGAAAGATGGTAACAATAACCCTGTATGCGAGATAGCAAAAGAGACACTGATGTATAGAACAGTCTTTTGGACTCTGTGGGAGAGGGAGAGGGTGGGATGATTTGGGAGAATGGCACTGAAACATGTATAATATCATATATGAAACGAGTCGCCAGTCCAGGTTCGATGCACGATACTGGATGCTTGGGGCTGGTGCACTGGGACTACCCAGAGGGATGGTATGGGGAGGGAGGAAGGAGGAGGGTTCAGGATGGGGAACACGTGTATACCTGTGGTGGATTCATGTTGATATATGGCAAAACCAACACAATATTGTTGTTAAAAAATAAAATAAAATTAAAATTAAAAAAAACATTATTTAAATAAAAAAAAATAACATTGCCAAAAAAAAAAGAGAGAGATGGGAATGCCAGACCACCTGACCTGCCTCTTGAGAAATTTGTATGCAGGTCAGGAAGCAACAGTTAGAATTGGACATGGAACAACAGACTGGTTCCAAATAGGAAAAGGAGTATGTCAAGGCTGCATATGGTCACCCTGCTTATTTAACTTACATGCAGAGTACATCATGAGAAACGGTGGGCTGGAAGAAGCACAAGCTGGAATCAAGATTGTGGGAGAAATATCAATAACCTCAGATATGCAGATGACACCACCCTTATGGCAGAAAGTGAAGAGGAACTAAAAAGCCTCTTGATGAAGGTGAAAGAGGAGAGTGAAAAAGTTGGCTTAAAACTCAACATTCAGAAAACAAAGATCATGGCATCTGGCCCCATCACTTCATGGAAAATAGATGAGGAAACAGTGTCAGACTTTATTTTTTTGGGCTCCAAAATCACTGCAGATGGTGACTGCAGCCATGAAATTAAAAGACTCTTACTCCTTGGAAGAAAAGTTATGACCAACCTAGAAAGCATATTGAAAAGCAGAGACATTACTTTGCCAACAAAGGTCAGTCTAGTCAGGCTATAGTTTTTCCAGTGATCATGTATGGATGTGAGGGTTGGACTGTGAAGAAACCTGAGCACCAAAGAATTGATGCTTTTGAAGTGTGGTGTTGGAGAAGACTCTTAAGAGTCCCTTGTATTGCAAGGAGATCCAACCAGTCCATTCTGAAGGAGATCAGCCCTGGGATTTCTTTGGAAGGAATGATGCTAAAGCTGAAACTGCAGTACTTTGGCCACCTCATGCGAAGAGTTGACTCATTGGAAAAGACTCTGATGCTGGGAGGGATTGGGGGCAGGAGGAGAAGGGGACGACAGAGGATGAGATGGCTGGATGGCATCACTGACTCGATGGACGTGAGTCTGGATGAACTCCGGGAGTTGGTGATGGACAGGGAGGCCTGGCGTGCTGTGATTTATGGGGTTGCAAAGAGTCGGACATGACTGAACGACTGATATGAACTGAGCTGAAGTGAACAAAATAAAAGATAAAAATCATATGGTCATCTCAATAAGTGTGGAAAAGCATTTGACAATATCAAACAACCATTTATGATAAAAACTTCAAAAACCAGCTATCAAAGGAACATGCTTCAGTAAAATAAAAGCCCTATATGACAATTCGATAACTACCACCATCCTCAACAGTTAAAGGCTAAAAGATTTTTCTCTAAAATCAGGAACAAGATAAGGATGCCCACTGTGATCATTTTCATTCCATATGCAATGCAATGAAATGTATTTCATTCCATATGCAATTGTTGGACTCAGTTTGCTAATAGGACTGGAAGTCCTATCCATATCAATTAGAGAAGAAAAGGGAATTGAAAAGAATTAAAATAGGAAAAGATTAATTAAAACTCACAAAATTAAATATACAGAAATCGGTTTTGTTTTTCTCTACCTATAACAAACTATCATAAAGAGAAATTAAGAAAATAATCCATTTACAATTGTGTCAAATGTAATCAAGGTAGTGAAAGATCTGGTACCAAAAATTTTAAAACACTAGTGAAAGAAATTGAAGAAGACACAAATAAATTAAAAGATATTCTGTGTCCATAAATTGAAATAATTCATTATTGTTAAAATGCCCATACCTTCCAAAGCAATTTGAAGATTCAATGCAGTCACTATAAATATTTAAATGACATCTTTCACAAAAATTGAACAGGTGATTCTAAATTGTTTATGGAATCACAAAAGATCCAAATAGTCAAAACATTCTTGAGAAAGAAGTACAAAGCTGGGGGCATTAAGCTCCCTGATTTTCAACTATACTACAAATCTATAGCAATCAAAAATTGACATATACACAGATACATGGATGAATGGGACAAAATAGAGAGTTCAGAAATAAGTCCACATGTATTTGGTCGATTAATTTATGACAAACCAGTCAATCCTAAAGGAAATCAGTCCTGAATGTTCACTGGAAGGATTGATGTTGAAGCTGAGACTCCAATACTTTGGCCACCTGATGGGAAGAGTCAACTGATTGGAAAAGACCCTGAAGCAGGGAAAGATAGAAGGCAGGAGGAGAAGAGGATGACAGAGGATGAGATGGATGGCACCATCGAGTCAATGGACATGAGTTTGAGCAAGCTTAGGGAGTTGGTGATGGACAGGGAGGCCCGTGTACTGCAGTCCATGGGGTCACAAAGAGTCAGACACAACTGAGCAATTGAACTGAATTTATGACAAATAAGCAAAGCTCATACAGTGGAAACAAGAGTCTTTTCAGTAAATGATGTTGGAAAAACTGGACAGCCGCATGCAAAATAATGAACCTAGACAACTCTCTTATGCCATACACCAAAATTAACTCAAAAGGAGTTAAAGACTTGAGTGTGGGGATTTTCCCTGGAAGTCCAGTGGTTAGGACTCCATGCTTCCACTTCAGGGAACTTATGTTTGATCCCTGGTCAGCGAACTAAGATCCCACACGGCATGTGGTGCTTCCAAAAAGTTAAAAACAAACAAACAAAAAAGAGTTGCATGTAAGACCTGAAACTATTAAATTCCTAAAAGAAAACATAAGTTTTGATTTTACTGATATCCATCGTTAGTGATGCTTTTGTGGATCTGACTCCAAAGGCAATGGAAACAAAGCAATAATAAACAAATGGAGCTACATTAAGCTAAAAAATTCTGAACAGTGAAGGAAAACATCTCAAAACAAAAGGTATTTTACAGAATGTGAGAAGATATTTACAGAATATATATTCAATACAGGGTTAATATCTAAAATATAAAAAGAACTCATATGACTAAAGAAAAAAGACACAACCCACTTAAAAGTGGGCTGAGGTCCTAAAGAGTTATTTTTCCAAGAAAAGACATGGGTAGCCAAGAGGCACATGAAAGGATGCTCAATATCCCTAATTACTAGGGAAATGCAAATCCAAAGCACCATGAAATATCACCTCACATGTGATAGAATCAGTTCAGTAGCCCAGAATGGTTGTTATTAAAAAGACAATAAATAACAAATGTTGAATAAAATGTGGAGAAAAGGGCACCCTTATCCAGTTGCTACTAAAAGCTGATGATGTCAATGTGGAAAACAGTATGGATATTGCTCAAAAAATTAAGAACTATCATATGACCTAGTTATTCTATCTTAGGTACTTATCTGAAGAATATGAAAACACCAATTTGAAAATATATATGCACCCTTGTATTCATTGCTGCATTATTTACAATTGCCAAGATATGGAAGTAAACTGCCTGTACACTGATGGACGAATGAATAAATAAGATGAAGTGTATATACACAATGGGATACTCGGTTCGGTTCAGTTCAGTTCATTTCAGTCGCTCAGTCGTGTCCGACTCTTTGCGACCCCATGAATCGCAGCACGCCAGGCCTCCCTGTCCATCACCAACTCCTGGAGTTCACTCAGACTCACGTCCATCGAGTCAGTGATGCCATCCAGCCATCTCATCCTCTGTCGTCCCCTTCTCCTCCTGCCCCCAATCCCTCCCAGAATCAGAGTCTTTTCCAATGAGTCAACTCTTCTCATGAGGTGGCCAAAGTACTGGAGTTTCAGCTTTAGCATCCTACTACTCAGTCATAAAAAAAAACTCTGAGATTCTTCCATTTGGAACATGGATATCTCTTGAAAGTATTGGATTTGCCAAACAGTTCATTTGGATTTCTGTAGTATCTTAGAGAAAAACCCAAATGAACTTTTTTGCCAATCCAATATTATGCTATGTGATATGTCAGAGAAAAACAAATATGCCTGATTTTATTCATATATAAAATCTAAAAAAAATGGTAAAACAAAAACAGATACATAGAAACAGATATCAGATTAGTGTTTATCAGAGGAAGGGAAAGTTGGGGTTCCAGAAAAATGAGTAAAGAGAGCCAACTACATGATTATGGATGGTAACTCGACTTGTGGGGTGATCAGTTCATAGTGCATACACATGTCAAAGTATAATGTTGTATACCTGAAGCTTTAATGGTAATAATATCATCTCCAAGGGAAAAATTAAGGTCTTATTTTCAACTAAATCTTTTAAAATAAGAATGTGTTAATGAACATCTTGGACTCAGTTTTAATGAACAGAAACTCAAGATAAAGTAATTCAGTGAGGCAGATAGGTGACTAATCTCATACAATATTTTCCAAAATCCCTAGCTATCCAACACAGAAGTGTGTAACACACATACCAACAAAAACACTGTGATCTCAAAACTTTGGGAAGTCCTGGGTAATGTAAAACAGTTTTGTAACATCGTGGTATTTATTTTTGCAGAGTGTCTCATGTGACAAATGTTGAACCAATCAAAATGAAGCAGGTTTTACTTCATTTTAGGAATTTGGGACTTGAAAACTTATGAGTCTAAATTTCTTCAGTGATTGAATTGCTCATAGAATTATGCAAATAGTGTGTTATTGTGGAAAGAGCTGTGCAATAAACTAGAAATGAGTTCAAATATTTTACTATCATTTACTAGTTTCATGACCATAAGCTGCTTAATTAAGTTTTATGAATTTCAGTAATATCTTTGATAAAAAAAGAAAACTTTTAAAAATTCACCTGATATAGTTTATGTAACTTAAAGTTACATAATTGACTTCATATCAATTGAAGTCATTGATAATGCATTCAATGACTAAGAATAATTTTTAATAAATTATGCATAAAAATTCATCATAGCTATTATTTACCTTATTTTTATGTTTATGACTGTTTAGATAAACATATAAAACATTTATTTAAACATATTTGGATAAACATATAAAAAGGTATTTTCAAAATGATATGGGCTTTTCTTTCTTGTTATGCTTTGTAGTGAATTTAATTTTAGGGGACACAAGGGATCCCATGATTGTTATGCAAATGCAAGAAAATACATGTACACAAAAAATGCTTACATAATTCAAAGATTATGTGTAAGTCAGAGTGGAAACCTCCAACTCTTGGAAGTCTACCCTATACCACAGTGCTCAGTTTTTTTGTGTCCAAGTTTGATGAAGGATAAAAACAACTTTTAGCAATATTTTTGGCTTTTGATTCTATACAGAAGTGAATAATTTTGAATATGTGTGGGTTGGTGAAGGGGGATTAAGTGATAATGATGTGAGTGTAGTTTAAAAAGACTGTATATCTGATTCTGATAAGCTTTCCAAGTTCAGTAAAAGGTTATAGAATTATAGAGCCATGGACTTACAAATCCATTCTAAATTAATCATCATAGGGTTTTAAATACTCAAAAGTTATGACTCACCTTTGTGTAAAACACAGTAGACATATTGAATCAGTAGCAGTTTATAAAGAAAAATAGCTATTTAGGCAAGCTTTTGAGTGAAAAGGAAAATGTTCATATGGAGTGATCTTTGCAGAAAATGATTCAATATATGAAAGTATAAGGCACAAGATTTTAAGAGCCTCATGCTGTACTGACTGAGCTAGTTGGGTGCTAAGGCAAAAGATTTTAAAAATGATTTTTCACATTTAAAGAGAAAGAATGAGAAGTTACCGGTCGATATTAAGAGAAAATCTAAAGGGAAGAATAGCAGGCTTTTAGAGATTTTGTGAAGAAAAAACATAATGGATTTGAGCCACTTGTGGAAAAAAATGGTCTTAGTCTTTAAAAACCAAAAAGGACTCAGGAAATTGAGAGCTTAAAAGGGATTTTTCGGTATTAGTGTGAAATTACTGTAACTGCTCATTGTGGCATTATCTCAGTAATGGAATCAACTGCATATTCCCACAAATATGTTAAACTTCTGTTAATACTATATTCATAGCTTCACTGAATTTTGAACTTTAAAAGTTAGCGTGGGTATATCACTTAACAGTTGCTTTAACATTATTTAATTTACTGGGAAACCAGTCCATAGAGAAGATTCATTTGTAATGAATTTTAGTTTGAGTTATTAAATAAAACAACCTACCTCTGAAGAAAGATAATGCTTATAAGGAAAAAAATCCCCCTTTGCCAGTTCAGTTCAGTTCATTTCAGTCACTCAGTCATGTCCAACTCTTTGCGACCCCATGAATCGCAGCAGGCCAGGCCTCCCTGTCCATCACCAACTCCCAGAGTTCACTCAGACTCACGTCCATCGAGTCAGTGATGCCATCCAGCCATCTCATCCTCTGTCGTTGCCTTCTCCTCCTGCCCACAATCCCTCCCAGCATCAGTCTTTTCCAATGAATCAACTCTTCGCATGAGGTGGCCAAAGTACTGCAGTTTCAGCTTTAGCATCATTCCTTCCAAAGAAATCCCAGGACTGATCTCCTTCATAATGGACTGGTTGGATCTCCTTGCAGTCCAAGGGACTCTCAAGAGTCTTCTCCAACACCACAGTTCAAAAGCATCAGTTCTTTGGCGCTCAAATACCTATTAATTAATACAAGATTTTAAGACCCAGGTCAAATGTACTTTCTCTGTAAAACTTTTTTTTTTTTCATTAAAATACTTTTATCCATTAAAACCATTCATTCAGTGGATATTATCAACAGCTACGTGTTACCCATTTTATTGTGTTGGAGATATTTGAAAGCACTGTTTTTAGGAAATCTAAAAGGGAGGAAAGACAGGTATATTGCATTTACAGGTCGTTTTCTCTCTCTAAAAAAAAGAAATAGTGAATACAGATCTCAGTGGGAGAGTGTGCCTTTTGAGCTGGTGGTGATGAGGTGTGAGAAGAAAGGATTGCAAAGAATTTTTCAGGGATGAGAAGGTGTCTGCAACAAGTTCTGAAAAAAGAAAAGGAGTTACTTGGTAGGCAAAGTGAAAAGAACCTATGTGTATTTAACATGTTGAATTAAAAATCTTTGTTAATACTTCTAATCCATATGCCATACTCTAAACTTGAGAGCAAGGATAGGTATGATAAATTATTTCTTTATTCCACTAGCAATTAGAAAAGAACCTGAGTTTCAGATGTCATTCAACAAATTATCACTAAGTAAGGGCTTCCCTGGTGGCTCAGATGGTAAGGAATCTGCCTGCAATGAGGGAGACCTGAGTTTGATCCTTGGGTTGAGAATATCCCCTGGAGAAGGGCACAACAACCCACTCCAGTATTCTTGCCTGGAGAATCCCATGGACAGAGGAGCCTGGCGGGCTACAGTCCATGGGGGTCGCAAAGAGTCAGACACGACTGAACGATTAAAAACAAGCACAAGCAATGAATATACACACAAAAGATAACATAGTGACCTTGATGCAAGAACTTATTTGGACTATAGGAACATCAAGGGCAAAGTTGGAGGTCCTTTAACAAAATCTTGTAAATAGAATTCAAGCTAGAAAGCAGGAGTGGCAGCATAGTTTCTGAAATTGTTTAAATCCTCCAATAAAATCAAACAAGAAGGTAGGGTAGACAAGCTAGAATAAAACTGAAAACTCATGGAAAATGTACATAGTAATATTAGGTAGTAAACATTCTCATATAACACAGAAAGTATGAGTGGAAGGAGATCAGTCACCACCAACTACAAAATCTACATGAAATCAGTGTTTGTACATGAGGAAGTAGCAGGAACTGTTGTAATATCCAAGAGACCTAAAATTTTCAGGATAATCACCATTCCCTCAAAATCTCAGTAAGCTGACTTGAAAACTGTAAGGGGTTAACATTCCAAAAGCAAGTAGGAGTAAAGGGCTGTGATGAGATTCGAAGGAGAAAAAAGTGGTTTGTGCCTTATGAATTCTCAGAACTAACCAGGCTGTAAGTTAGAAAACAAGATTTCTCCTGGTTTTAGGAGAAAGCATCTTTGAGGAAAAAATTGTTAAACATAGGTTCCAAATGTAACAAAATGGGACAATAGAAACAAAGGAAAAAGAAGATCCAGATAAAGTGGGGGAGGGAACAGGGCAAGGAAGATCCAAGAAAACTAGCCACATATATTTAAAACTTTTTTAGAAGAGGAAGCTTTAAAATAATGAAATTAGAAGAAAGAGTCTTATGCCTTCTATCTAAAAGTTCAGAAAAGTAATTATGCATACAAAAAAGAAAAGGAACAGCAATGAAGCTGAATACCATAGAATGTTCATAATAAAAAATAAAAGTGTAGACTAGAGACAACATAAAAACAAGTCACACATAGATTATGCATTAAAAAGTAGAAGAAAAATGATGCAACATCTACTGTATAATAAAGAATTTAGAAAGATGATAACAATAACCCTGTGTACGAGATAGCAAAAGAGACACTGATGTATGGAACAGTCTTATGGACTCTGTGGGAGAGGGAGAGGGTGGGAAGATTTGGGAGAATGGCATTGAAACATGTAAAATATCATGTATGAAACGAGATGCCAGTCCAGGTTCGATGCACGATACTGGATGCTTGGGGCTAGTGCACTGGGACGACCCAGAGGGATGGTATGGGGAGGGAGGAGGGAGGAGGGTTCAGGATGAGGAGCACATGTATACCTGTGATGGATTCATTTTGATATTTGGCAAAACTAATACAATTATGTAAAGTTTAAAAATAAAATAATAAAAAAAAGAAATTAGATAAAAATGAAACATTGAAGACAAGCAAAGTATATATCCAATTTCCATATATTAGGAACAGCAGAGCAAAGAGGAGGGGGAGCAAATAATCAGATCAGGGCTAAAACTTCCCAGATGTTTATGAAATCAAAATTAAAGAAGGTTTGAAACCCTATATTGAAGAAGTACAATGACACATACATGGAAAAGTCTACATAAAATGTCTAACATTAAGAAACATTCTAGTAAATTTTGGTTGTTACAGGAAAGGAATAGAAAAGAAAAATCCTTCAAGTAACTTCGAGCAAACAGGTAAACAAAGAAGTGAGTTGGAAGGGTAAGAAAATTCAGATGTAATAAAATTTCTCAGTAGAAAAAATTGTGAACATTTTAATGATATTTACAAAAAAAAGACAATCACTCAAAGGTTTCATTTACATCTAAACTGCATTTCAAGTATAAATACTGCAAATAAACATCTTCAACATGCACATTTTCAGGGAATATATTTCCTAGAAATCTTCCAAGGAACGATTTGGGAGAAAAAGATTAAACAATTATTGACATAAAGTGGTTAATGGTAAATCTATATTCATATGTAGAATAGAATAAATTAGGAGCAAACAAGAGTAAAGATTAGGTAATGGCTACAACTATATTTAAATTTGAAGTAAAATTTAAATAAACATAAAAATTTAAACAAATATTTGCAGCAATAAAATAGGTGAGTTTTATGTTGCCATTCTAGGCAACATAAAAAAAATTTCATCATGTTTTTATAATATCTCCCTTTGGGTCCTTGAGAATGATGATTCTCTGAGGAAGAAAAGAAGTAAAAGATATGAACTGAAGAGTTATGTAAATACTATGAAGGCTAGACTTTTATTTGGCAATAGCAGTTTGAACACATGATGTATTTTATCAAAAAGGAAAATATACTTAACAAATATTTTTTCTAGCTCTGTCCACCTAAAAGACCTAGGAAAAATAATATACCTGGTGTCAGTGATTGCCTCCATCAGCCAGATTGAAATGCCATTTCCTACTAAAATAAAACATGCTATTTTAGAGAAATGACTGATTTTAAGTCTGGAATAAAAAATGGACCAAATGAGCTACAAAATCTTATTTTAAATTAAGCACACACATATATTTTTGCCTTTTAAAACGTACATTCTATGTATTTGAACACATATATGGAGTTCTATAATCACCTCCACAATCAGGATACAAAACACTATAATCTTCTCAAAACTCCTTCAGAACTCTTTATAAACACATTCACTCCATCTGTAACTCGGCAACCACTGACCTGCTCTCAATCACTATATTTTGTCTTTTTAAGAATGTTATATAATGGACTTATATAAGATGTAATCTGTCAATATTGGCTTTTTCATTGTATTGTTGTTCAGCTATTCAGTTGTGTCTGATACTTTGCGACCCCACGGACTGCAGCACACCAGGCTTCCCTATCTTTTGCTATCTCCTGGGTTTGCTCAGACTCATGTCCGTTTAGTCAATGATGCCATCCAACCATCTCATTCCCTGTCACCTCCTCTTCCCCCTGCCCTGTTTTTCTCAGAATCAGGGATTTTTCCCAAAGAGTTGACAGAAGCAGAAGATATTAAGAAGAGATGGCAAGAATACACAGAAGAACTGTACAAAACTTCACGACCCAGATAATCACAACGGTGTGATCACTGACCTAGAGCCAGACATCCTGGAATGTGAAGTCAAGCGGGCCTTAGAAAGCATCACTACGAACAAAGCTAGTGGAGCTGATGGAATTCCAGTTGAGCTATTCCAAATCCTGAACGATGATGCTGTGAAAGTGCTTCACTCAATATGCCAGCAAATTTGAAAAACTCAGCAGTGGCCACAGGACTGGAAAAGGGCAGTTTTCATTCCAATCCCAAAGAAAGGCAATGCCAAGGAATGCTCAAACTACTGCACAATTGCACTCATCTCACATGCTAGTAAAGTAATGCTTAGAATACTCCAAGCCAGGCTTCAGCAATATGTGAACCATGAACTTCCTGATGTTCGAGCTGGTTTTAGAAAAGGCAGAGTAACCAGAGATCAAATTGCCAACATCCGCTGGATCATGGAAAAATCAAGAGAGTTTCAGAAAAACATCTATTTCTGCTTTATTGACTATGCCAAAGCCTTTGACTGTGTGGATCACAATAAACTGTGGAAAATTCTTCAAGAGATGGGAATACCAGACCACCTGACCTTCCTCTTGAGAAATTTGTATGCAGGTCAGGAAGCAACAGTTAGAACTGGACATGGAACAACAGACTGGTTCCAAATAGGAAAAGGAGTATGTCAAGGCTGTATATTGTCACCCTGCTTATTTAACTTCTGTGCAGAGTACATCATGAGAAACGCTGGACTGGAAGAAGCACAAGCTGGAATCCAGATTGCCAAGAGAAATATCAATAACCTCAGATATGCAGATGACACCACCCTTATGGCAGAAAGTGAAGAGGAACTAAAAAGCCTCTTGATGAAGGTGAAAGTGGAGAGTGAAAAAGTTGGCTTAAAACTCAACATTCAGAAAATGAAGATCATGGCATCCAGTCCCATCACTTCATGGGAAATAGATGGGGAAACAGTGGACACAGTGTCAGACTTTTTTGGGGGGGGGGTTCCAAAATCACTGCAGCCATGAAATTAAAAGGCGCTTACTCCTTGGAAGGAAAGTTATGACCAACCAAGATAGCATATTGAAAAGCAGAGACATTCCTTTGCCAGCAAAGGTCAGTCTAGTCAAGGCTATGGTTTTTCCAGTGGTCATGTATGGATGTGAGAGTTGGACTGTGAAGAAGGCTGAGTGCTGAAGAATTGATGCTTTTGAACTGTGGTGTTGGAGAAGACTCTTGAGAGTCCCTTGGACTGCAAGGAGATCCAACCAGTCCATTATATATTATATATAATATATATAAAAACTCCAGGTGTTGGAGAAGACTCTTGAGAGTCCCTTGGACTGCAAGGAGATCCAACCAGTCCATTATATATTTTATATATATATATATATATATATATTATATATAATATATATAAAAACTCCAGGAGTCAGTGATGGACAGGGAGGCCTGGGATGCTGCTGTTCATGGGGTCACCAATATTCAGACATGACTGACCGACTGAAGTGACTGAACTGACTGAATGTACTTCACTCTGTATAACAGATTCTAGGTCCATCCTATTGAACATAACTGCTGAGAGCAGAGTCATTGCCAGCCTTTTTTACTGCATCTCCAGTATCTTGGACACGGTCTGGCATTTTTTAAGTAAAAGTGAGTGCGTGTTGGTTAAGTGAATAAATTTACAAATGCATAAATGACTTAAATGAGAGTGTTACCTGAAGGTTAAAAAAGAAAAAGTATGATCTCAGACCCTATGTCAGGTCAAGGCATTTAAGAAATCTCTGTTTTCCCCCCTACTTTATTGTTAACTGTGCCTTGAATCAGTTACATAGCTGTATATATTCATCTCTCCCCTCTCTCTCTTTCTCTGCTTCAGTCTGTCCTAGGGGATGTATAGCATCCTTTGACTAGACAAAACTATATGGATATTTTTTAATTTTTTTATGCCCAGCATATTGGATCTTAGTTGCCCCATGGGGATGGAATCAGAGCCCCTTGTAGTGGGAACATGGAGTCTTAACTACTGACCTGCTAAAGAAGTCGCCAAAACTATACAGATTGATCCATGTAATAACGTTCCTCAATATATCAGAAAAAACAAAAGTCACAGTATTTCATAGTTATATTTTAGTTTTATAGTGTGTAGTCAGGAACCCTTGGCATCTGGTAAATTTAGAATCCTTGCAGCACAGCATAATAGTGGGAATTTTGGAAGCTCAACACTTAACGTCTTCAATTTGAGTTCACCAAAGATTCACACCATCAATGAGCTCTACAAATCCCTGCACTGGACACATTGTCTCCTTAACCAGTCAGTAGGCTTTCGATTGAGCAACTATTTTTATTTATTTATTTATATTTTTTAAAGCTGCTATTTTTAATGCTGATTTCTCATTAAACAGAAGAAATGTATGTAATGCATAGATAGTTATTCTCTTTCTATTATCTTAATATTTTAATACTTGACCCTAACAAAGCCCAGGAGAGGAAACAGCAAACTGTGGTATGAAGTACCTGCCAGCTAAAAGAAACATAGTGGATCAACCTCAGATTATAGGAGACCATAAAAGGAAAATAAGTCCATATAAAACCAGCATCAAGCTGGGCTTGAATGCACATCAGTTCACTGAGGTCACACAACTATGAGATAAGGTGGTAATAATGGTATACTCTTTTACACATGGAGGAACATAAGTGTTTAATGAACAGTAACTTGCACAAGAACATCATAAATTAAAAAAAAAATGCAGACATCAAGCCCAAACTTTCAGACACTAATGTTCTTTCTGGAAGGATAAAATGGAATAGCTATTCTTACCTTACATATTTACTTCTGAATAAACATTTTGCAGCTTTCAAATTCAGAGCATTTTGGAAGTAAGATATATATATATATATATAACATTCTATACTATTGCCATTATTATTTATCTGAAATTTAAAAATAAAAACTGTCACTTGCTATTTTTTTCAGAAAAATAAAAACACTTTTTTAATCAATGTTTTAATATTCCTGCTTATCCTGACAATATTTTGTCTATACAAGTAAACATTTGAATAAGAAATGTGCATGCATATGGACAGCTAATTATTCTAAAGTAAAATATGCAACTTGTATTTAAAAACTCTTTCCCTTCCCACCAGCTGTCCTCAAATACCTCATGAATAAATATTGAAAGCCTACAGAAAGTCAATTATGCTATAACAGCTAAAAGGCAATTTCCTCCATTTAACTGTTTCATTACAAAAATAGTGATGAACACTAAAAATTCAATATTATCAGGAAATCCAGTGTGTATTATATTTAGATGTTATCATGAATGTATTTACATATTCTTATCTTGCTAGAAAAAACCCTTTGTGTTTTTGATAAGACTGATCTTAGTT
Source organism: Bos taurus (assembly GCF_002263795.3). Lineage (NCBI taxonomy): Eukaryota > Metazoa > Chordata > Mammalia > Artiodactyla > Bovidae > Bos > Bos taurus. Next base: position 3,292,947 of record NC_037333.1, on the reverse strand, counting down.
TGACAAATATTTATGCTCAAATATTGGATGTGAAAAATTATATATCAGATTTTATTTAGATTAAAGTATGTGTTTTTAACTGAATAGAAAAAATTATTTATGCCACTACATAAATGGTAATTACTTCTGGATGGTAGGATTCTTTGGATTTTCTATATTTTCTAAAATGACAATATATCATTTCTTTATTCACTAATTTAACATTACTATAAATACTTGATGATGGTACCATTTAACTTATTTAGCCTTATTACAGCTGTTTAAATGTTATTATTTTATTAAGTTAATACAAACCTTAAAAGTTCATTTTGAAAGAAAATTAGCTATTAACTAAATACCCATTTTATATAGCATATTTTGAAAATTTTTTAATTTTAAGTAGATAAACCTTCTAGTTAAGATGAATTATATATCTAAATTTAAACATAATAAACAAATAAATGTATATTTACAAGTTACAAATTGTATATACATACTTATTCCATGCATTAATAATGCACATACATAACTCATATAGTAGTAATACATAATTATTGTATTATATTTATGATACATATCTTTATACTATAAATTTTATGCATTATTGTCTCATGTAAACAATGCATTCTCACAAAGACTTTATATTTGTCTTATATTTTTAAGATATTTACACACCCTAATAGTTTATTCAAGCTCTGTCCTTCCCATGCATAAATTATGGTGAAGCAGTTTTATTTTGTGGTTATTACACAGAAGATTCCTAAGAAAAAGTTTAAGTACAAATTAAATATTATATATATTATTTTTAAATTAAAATATTAATATTATTTATGAAATGTATAAGGTAATAAAGCAAGGGAACTAAATATTTGCAATATATATTAATAAGAAATTATTATGTAAAAATATACAACTGATTATATCAAGAATTTTTATTTTTTTAACAAAACTACAACTATGAAAAGAAGAGATAAGAAATACCAGTATCCAGAAAGAGTGATAAACATCAAAGATAGTTTTATTCATTGCCAGGCACCTGAAGATAAAATCTAGAGAGTATCACATTCTATAGAGAATGTCTATACTGTGGAGAACTGTATGTTGGGGAAAAATTAAAATCTTCAATTCTAGATATAGGATGCTACTGTCTCTTCTCTATCACTAGCAAACTGACTTCAGTGGAAGTAGAATAAAGAGAAAAGGTAAGGACATAGAGGTTCATCAAAAAGGAAGAAAGTTTCTATTCTCCATACTCTTGCTGAGTCTGCGTAACATCAAGTTTTATTTTTGCATTTCTGAAAAGTTTAAAAAGTAACATATTATCAAAGATTCTATTTATATTCCCCCTTTAAATCTTGAGTTTAATCATTTTTTCAAAATTCAAAATGATCATTATATCTTTTCTATTCTCTCTCTGTTCTTGTGTTTTGCCCATTTTTAATTGGAAGTTTTCTCTTATTTAAATTAATATTTAGGCATGTGTAATATTTAAGACATATTTCTCCATTTTTGTAAATGAATTTCAATAAATTTTCCCTTTTGCTCTTAGTTCCTTGACTTTGTATACATAGTTTATGCTGGAATATTTTTCCATGTAACTGAATACTTAATCTATTTAGTGTTTTTAGTTGTTTTGAAATTAAGTAGAGGTGAAGTTCACATAGTATAAAATAAACTATTTTAAATTTGATGTCCGTGACATTTAGTACATGAACACTGTTACACAAACTCCAATTCCATCTAGTTACAAAATATTTTCATCATCACAAAAGGAAATGTCTTACCTGTTAAGTAGTTATTCTCTGGTCCCTACTTCCCCTGCCCCTCGTAATTTGCAAACTGCATTCTGTCTTTGAGGATTTAGCTCTTCTGGGTACTCCTGACAAAACAAGCCATACATTCTCTGTCATTTCGTAGGTGGCTTCTTTCACTTAATGCTTTCTAGGTTCATCAGTGTTGTAGCCTCTAACAGTTAAATTTTTTTTTTTTTTAATACCTGAGTGATACTTCGTTGTATGTAAATATACCACAGCTTATAGTATATTCACCTTGTGACCATCATAAATAATTCTACAATAAACATACATGCACAGGTACTTGTTTGAATACCGGTTTTGAATTCTCCTGAATATACATGTAGTTGTGGAATTGGTAGATCTTATGGTAATTTCATGTTTAAATTTTGAGGGCCCATCAAACTACTCTCCATAGTACTGAACCATCTTTCGCTCCCATCACTCATATATAAGGGTGCTAATTTCACCGTATCTTCTTTAACATATTTTATTATTGTTGCTTTTAATTGTTCAGTAGCTAAATCGTGTCCAGTTCTTTGAGATGCCACGAACTGCCGCATACCAGGCTTCACTGACTTTCACTATTTCCCTGAGTTTGCTCAAATTCATCTCCACTGAGTCAGTGATGCCATCCAACAATACCATCCTCTCTTACCCCCTTCTTCTCTTGCCCTCAATCTTTCCCAGGATCAGGGTCTTTCCCAATGAAACAGCTGTTTGCATCAGGTGTTGGAGCTTCAGCTTCAGCATCAGCCATTCCAATGAGTATTCAGAGTTGATCTTCTTGCCGTCCAAGGTACTCTCAAGAGTCTTCTCCAGTACCACAGATCAAAAGCATCAGTTCTTCAGTGCTCAGCCTTACATATAGTCCACTCTCACATCCATACATGACTACTGGAGAAACCATAGCTCTGACAATTTGGACGTTTTTTGGCAAAGAGATGCCTCTGCTTTGTCATAGCTTTTCTTCCAAGGAGCAAGTGTCTTTTAACTTCATGGCTGCAGTCTCTGTCCACAAGGATTTTAGAGCCCCAGGAAATGAAGTCTGATACAGTTTCCACTTTTTCCCCATTTTTTTGTTAAGAAGTGATGGGACCAGACCCCATGATCTTTGTTTTTTGAATGTCGAGTTTTAAGTCCGCTTTTTCACTCTCCTCTTTCACCTTCATCAAAAGGCTCTTTATTTCCTCTTCACTTTCTGCCTTTAGTGTGGTATCATCTGCATATCTGACATTGTTCTATTTCTACTTGAAATCTTGATTCTAGCTTGTGCTTCATCCAGTCCAGCATTTTGCATGATGTACTCTGCATATAAGTTATGCAGAGTGAAAATATACAGCCTTGACATATTCCTTTCCCAATTTGGAACCAGTCCATCATTCCATGCCTGGCTCTAACTGTTGCTTCTTGACCTGCATACTTATGAGGCAGATAAGGTGGTCAGGTATTCTCATCTCTTTAAGAATTTTCCAGTTTGTTGTCATCCACACAGTCAAAGCTTTAATGTAGTCAGTGGAGCAGAAGCAGATTTTTGTTTTTTAATTCCATTGCTTTTTCTATGATCCAGCAGATGCTGGTGTTTTTGTCTCTGGTTCCCATGCCTTTTCTAAATCCAGCTTGTACATCTGGAAGTTTTTGGTTCACATACTGTTGAGGCCTAGCTTGAAGGATTTGAGCATTACCTTGCTATCATGTGAAATGAGCACAATTGTATGGTAGTTTGAACATCCTTTGGCATTGCCCTTATTTGGGATTGGAATGAAAACTGACCTTTTCCAGTCCTGTGGCCACTGCTGATTTTTCCACATTTGCTGGCATATTGAGTGCATCACTTTAACAGCATCATCTTTTAGTATTTTAAATAGCTGAACTGGAATTCTGTCACCTCCACTAGCTTTGTTTGTAGCAATGCTTCCTAAGGCCCACTTAACTTCACATTTCAAGATGTCTGGCTTTATGTGACCACACCAACGTGGTTATCTGGGTCATTAAGACCTTTCTTACATAGTTTTTCTGTGTATTCTTGCCATCTCTCCTTAATCTCCTATGCTTCTGTTATGTCCTTGCTGTTTTTCTCCTTTATTGTATCCATCTTTGCCTAAAATGTTTTCTTTAATTTTCTTGAGGAGATCTCTAGTCTTTCCCATTCTATTGCTTTCTCTATTTCTTTGTATTGTTCACTTAAGACTTTTTATCTCTCCTTGCTATTCTCTGGGACTCTGCATTCAGTTGGATATAGCTTTCCCTGTGTTGTTGCTATTATTATTATTGATATCTTAGTGCCTCAACTCTCTTTCTCTCCCTCTCTTTCTTTTTTTTTTTTAATTTTATTTTATTTTTAAACTTTACATAATTGTATTAGTTTTGCCAAATATCAAAATGAATCCACCACAGGTATACATGTGTTCCCCATCCTGAACCCTCCTCCCTCCTCCCTCCCCATACCATCCCTCTGGGTCGTCCCAGTGCACCAGCCCCAAGCATCCAGTATCGTGCATCGAACCTGGACTGGCATCTCGTTTCATACATGATATTTTACATGTTTCAATGCCATTCTCCCAAATCTTCCCACCCTCTCCCTCTCCCACAGAGTCCATAAGACGGTTCTATACGTCAGTGTCTCTTTTGCTGTCTCGTACACAGGGATCCATATATATGCGTTAGTATACTGTATTGGTGTTTTTCCTTCTGGCTTGCTTCACTCTGTATAATAGGCTCCAGTTTCATCCACCTCATTAGAACTGATTCAAATGTATTCTTTTTAATGGCTGAGTAATACTCCATTGTGTATATGTATGACAGCTTTCTTATCCATTCATCTGCTGATGGACATTTAGGTTGCTTCCATGTCCTGGCTATTATAAACAGTGCTGCAATGAACATTGGGGTACACATGTCTTTTTCAATTCTGGTTTCCTCAGTGTGTATGCCCAGCAGTGGGATTGCTGGGTCATAAGGCAGTTCTATTTCCAGTTTTTTTTAAGGAATCACCACACTGTTCTCCATAGTGGCTGTACTAGTTTGCATTCCCACCAACAGTGTAAGAGAGTTCCCTTTTCTCCACACCCTCTCCAGCATTTATTGCTTGTAAACTTATGGATTGCAGCCATTCTGACTGGCATGAAATAGAAAGCCCAGAGATAAATCCACGCACATATGGACGCCTTATCTTTCACAAAGGAGGCAAGAATATACAATTGATTAAAGACAATCTCTTTAACAAGTGGTGCTGGGAAAACTGGTCAACCACTTGTAAAAGAATGAAACTAGAACACTTTCTAATACCATACACAAAAATAAACTCAAAATGGATTAAAGATCTCAACGTAAGACCAGAAACTATAAAACTCCTAGAGGAGAACATAGGCAAAACACTCTCTGACATACATCACAGCAGGATCCTCTATGACCCACCTCCCAGAATACTGGAAATAAAAGCAAAAATAAACAAATGGGACCTATTTTTGAGATTAGTTGTTTGTCAGTTGCTTCATTTGCTATTATTTTCTCCCATTCTAAAGGCTGTCTTTTCACCTTGCTTTTAGTTTCCTTTGTTGTGCAGAAGCTTTTACGTTTAATTAGGTCCCATTTGTTTATTTTTGCTTTTATTTCCAATATTCTGGGAGGTGGGTCATAGAGGATCCTGCTGTGATGTATGTCGGAGAGTGTTTTGCCTATGTTCTCCTCTAGGAGTTTTATAGTTTCTGGTCTTACATTTAGATCTTTAATCCATTTTGAGTTTATTTTGGTGTATGGTGTTAGAAAGTGTTCTAGTTTAATTCTTTAACAAGTGGTTGACCAGTTTTCCCAGCACCACTTGTTAAAGAGATTGTCTTTAATCCATTGTATATTCTTGCCTCCTTTGTCAAAGATAAGGTGTCCATAGGTGCGTGGATTTACCTCTGGGCTTTCTATTTTGTTTCATTGATCTATATTTCTGTCTTTGTGCCAGTACCATACTGTCTTGATGACTGTGGCTTTGTAGTAGAGCCTGAAGTCATGAAGGTTGATTCCTCCAGTTCCATTCTTCTTTCTCAAGATTGCTTTTGCTATTCGAGGTTTTTTGTATTCCCATACAAATTGTGAAATTATTTGTTCTAGCTCTGTGAAGAATACCGTTGGTAGCTTGATAGGGATTGCATTGAATCTACAAATTGCTTTGGGTAGTATACTCATTTTCACTATATTGATTCTTCCAATCCATGAACATGGTATATTTCTCCATCTATTAGTGTCCTCTTTGATTTCTTTCACCAGTGTTTTATAGTTTTCTATATATAGGTCTTTAGTTTCTTTAGGTAGATATATTCCTAAGTATTTTATTCTTTTCATTGCAATGGTGAATGGAATCGTTTCTTTAATTTCTCTATTTTCTCATTATTAGTGTATAGGAATGCAAGGATTTCTGTGTGTTGATTTTATATCCTGCAACTTTACTATATTCATTGATTAGTTCTAGTAATTTTCTGGTGGAGTTTTTAGGGTTTTCTATGTAGAGGATCATGTCATCTGCAAACAGTGAGAGTTTTACTTCTTCTTTTCCAATTGGATTCCTTTTATTTCTTTTTCTGCTCTGATTGCTGTGTCCAAAATTTCCAAAACTATGTTGAATAGTAATGGTGAAAGTGGGAACCCTTGTCTTGTTCCTGACATTAGAGGAAATGATTTCAATTTTTCACCATTGAGGATAATGTTTGCTGTGGGTTTGTCATATATAGCTTTTATTATGTTGAGGTATGTTCCTTCTATTCCTGCTTTCTGGAGAGTTTTTATCATAAATGGATGTTGAATTTTGTCAAAGGCTTTATCTGCATCTATTGAGATAATCATATGGTTTTTATTGTTCAATTTGTTAATGTGGTGTATTACATTGATTGATTTGCAGATATTGAAGAATCCTTGCATCCCTGGGATAAAGCCCACTTGGTCATGGTGTATGATCTTTTTAATGTGTTGTTGGATTCTGATTGCTAGAATTTTGTTAAGGATTTTTGTATCTATGGATACTGGATTTTGTCAAACGCTTTTTCTGCATCTATTGATATAACCACATGGTTTTTATCTTTCAATTTGTTGATATCGTATATCACGTTGATTGATTTGCATATGTTGAAGAATCCTTGCAACCGTGGTATAAAGCTGACTTTATCATGGTGTATGAGCTTTTTATGATGTTGTTGGATTCTGTTTGCTAGAATTTTGTTGAGGATTTTTGTATCTATGTTCATCAGTGATATTGGCCTGTAATTTTCTTTTTTCATGTTGTCTTTTTCTGGTTTTGGTATCAGGGTGATTGTGGTCTCGTACAATGAGTTTGAAAGTGTTCCTTCCTCTGAAATTTTTTGGAAGAGTTTCAGAAAATAGGCATTAGCTCTCCTCCAAATGTTTGATAGAATTCCCCTCTTAAGCCATCTGGCTCTGGGCTTTTGTTTGGCGGAAGATTTTTGATTACTGTTTTAATTTCAGTGTTTGTAATTGGGTTGTTCATAATTTCTCTTTCTTCCTGGTTCAGTCTTGGGAGGCTGATCTTTTCTAAGCATCTGTCCATTTCCTCAATGTTGTCCATTTTATTAGCATATAGATGCTCATAATATTATCTTATGATCCTTTGCATTTCTGTGTTGTAACCTCTGCTCTTTCATTTCTAATTTTACTGATTCAATTTATCTCCCTTTTTCCTTGATTGAGTCTGGCTAGTGGTTTGTCAATTTTATTTATCTTCTCAAAGAAGCAGCTTATAGTTTTATTAATCTTTACTATTGTTTCCTTCATTTCTTTTTCATTTATTTCTGCTAGAGAGCTTTATGATTTCTTTCCTTCTGCTATCTTTGAGGATTCTTTGTTCTTCTTTTCCCAGTTGTTTTAGGTGTAAAGCTAGGTTGTCTATTCGATGTTTTTCTTGTTTCTTGAGGTACGATTGTGTCACTATAAACCTCCGTCTCAGAACTGCTTTTGCTGAATCCCATAAGTTTTGGGTCATGTTTTCATTGTCATTTGTTTCTAGGAATCTTTTGATTTCTTTTCTTACTTCTTCAGTAACCTCTTTGTTAATTAGTTTATTGTTTAATCTCCGTGAATTTGTGTTTTTTCTGTATATTTTTTTTCCCCTGTAGTTGATATCTAGTATCAGAGCGTTCCGATCATAGAAGATACTTGATACAATTTCAGGTTTCTTAAATTTACTGAGGCTTGATTTGTAACCCAAGATGTGGTCTACCCTGGAGAATGTTCCATGTGCACTTGAGAAGAAAATGTATTCTTCTGCATTTGGATGGAAAGTCCTGAAGATATCAATTAGATCTCTTTGGTCTAATGTTTTATTTAAGGTTTGTGTTTCCTTATTGATTCTCTGTTTTGATGACCTGTCCATTGATGAAAGTGGGTTGTTAAAGTCCCCTAATAATACTGTGTTGCTGTTGATTTCTTCCCTTATGCCTGTTAGTGTTTGTCTTATGTATTAAGGTGCTCCTATATTGGCTGCATAGACATTTACAATTGTTATGTCTTCTTCTTGGGTTGATCCCTTGATCATTATGTAGTGTCCTTCTTTGTCTCCTATGATATTCTTTATTTTAAAGTCTCATTTCAGTTCACTTCAGTCACTCAGTTGTGTCCGACTCTTTGGGACCCCATGAATCACAGCACACCAGGCCTCCCTGTCCATCACCAACTCCCGGAGTTCATCCAGACTCACGTCCATCGAGTCAGTGATGCCATCCAGCCACCTCATCCTCTGTTGTCCCCTTCTCCTCCTGCCCCCAATCCCTCCCAGCATCAGAGTCTTTTCCAATGAGTCAACTCTTCGCATGAGGTGGCCAAAGTACTGGAGTTTCATCATTCCTTCCAAAGAAATCCAGGGCTGATCTCCTTCAGAATGGACTGGTTGGATCTCCTTGCAGTCCAAGGAACTCTCAAGAGTCTTCTCCCATACCACAGTTCAAAAGCATCAATTCTTTGGCGCTCAGCCTTCTTCACAGTCCAACTCTCACATCCATATATGACCACTGGAAAAACCATAGCCTTGACTAGATGGACCTTTGTTGGCAAAGGAATGTCTCTGCTTTTCAATATGCTATCTAGGTTGGTCATAACTTTCCTTCCAAGGAGTAAGCGTCTTTTAATTTCGTGGCTGCAGTCACCATCTACAGTGATTTTGGAGCCCCCCAAAATAAAGTCTGACACTGTTTCCACTGTTTCCCCATCTATTTCCCATGAAGTGATGGGACCGAATGCCATGATCTTCGTTTTCTGAATGTTGAGCTTTAAGCCAACTTTTTCACTCTCCTCTTTCACTGTGATCAAGAGGCACTTTAGTTCCTCTTCACTTTCTGCCATAAGGGTGGTGTCATCTGCATATCTGAGGTATTGATATTTCTCCCGGCAATCTTGATTCCAGCTTGCGTTTCTTCCAGTCCAGTGTTTCTCATGATGTACTCTGCATATAAGTTAAAAAAGTAGGGTGACAATATACAGCCTTGACATACTCCTTTTCCTATTTGGAACCAGTCTGTTGTTCCATGTCCATTTCTAACTGTTGCTTCCTGACCTGCATACAGATTTCTCAAGAGGAAGGTCAGGTGGTCTGGTATTCCCATCTCTTTCAGAATTTTCCACAGTTTACTGTGATCCACACAGTCAAAGGCTTTGGCATAGTCGATAAAGCAGAAATAGATGTTTTTCTGGAACTCTCTTGCTTTTTCCATGATCCAGTGGATGTTGGCAATTTGATCTCTGGTTCTTCTGCCTTTTCTAAAACCCGCTTGAACATTGGGAAGTTCGCGGTTCATGTATTCCTGAAGCCTGGCTTGGAGAATTTTGAGCATTACTTTACTAGCATGTGAGATGAGTGCAATTGTGCGGTGGTTTGAGCATTCTTTGACATTGCCTTTCTTTGGGATTGGAATGAAAACTGACCTTTTCCAGTCCTGTGGCCACTGCTGAGTTTTCCAAATTTGCTGGCATATTGAGGGCAGCACTTTCACAGCATCGTCTTTCAGGATTTGGAATAGCTCAACTGGAATTCTGTCACCTCCACTAGCTTTGTTCGTAGTGATGCTTTCTAAGGCCCACTTGACTTCACATTCCAGGATGTCTGGCTCTAGGTCAGTGATCACACCATCGTGGTTATCTGGGTCATGAAGCTCTTTTTTGTATAGTTTTTATGTGTACTCTTGACACCTCTTCTTAATATCTTTTGCTTCTCTTGGGTCCATACCATTTCTGTCCTTTATCGAGCCCATTTTTGCATGAAATGTTCCCTTGATATCACTAATATTCTTGAAGAGATCTCTAGTCTTCCCCATTCTGTTGTTTTCCTCTATTTCTTTGCATTGATCACTGAGAAAGGCTTTCTTATCTCTTCTTGGTATTCTTTGGAACTCTGCATTCAGATGCTTATATCTTTCCTTTTCTCCTTTGCTTTTTGCTTCTCTTGTTTTCACAGCTATTTGTAAGTCCTCCCCAGACAGCCATTTTGCTGTTTTGCATTTCTTTTCCACGGGAATGGTCTTGATCCCTGTCTCCTGTACAATGTCATGAACCTGATTCCATAGTTCAGCTGGCACTCTGTCTATCAAATCTAGGCCCTTAAATCCATTTCTCACTTCCACTGTATAATCATAAGGGATTTGATATAGGTCATACCTGAATGGTCTAGTGGTTTTCCCTACTTTCTTTAATTTAAGTCTGAATTTGGTAATAAAGAGTTCATGATCTGAGCCATGGTCAGCTCCCGGTCTTGTTTTTGTTGACTGTATAGAGCTTCTCCATCTTTGGCTGCAATAAACATAATCAATCTGATTTTGGTGTTGACCATCTGGTGATGTCCATGTGTAGAGTCTTCTCTTGTGTTGTTGGAAAAGGATGTTTGCTATGACCAGTGCGTTCTCTCGGCAAAACTCTATTAGCCTTTGCCCTGCTTCATTTCATACTCCAAGGCCAAATTTGCTGTTACTCCAGGTGTTTCTTGACTTCCTACTTTTGCATTCCAGTCCCCTATAATGAAAAGGACATCTTTTTTGGGTGTTAGTTCTAAAAGATCTTGTAGGTCTTCATAGAACCGTTCATCTTCAGCTTCTTCAGCGTTACTGGTTGGGGCATAGACTTGGATTACTGTGATATTGAATGGTTTGCCTTGGAAAGGAACAGAGATCATTCTGTCATATTTGAGATTGCATCCAAGTACTGCATTTTGCACTCTTTTGTTGATAATGATGGCTACTCCATTTCTTCTGAGGGATTCCTGCCTGCAGTAGTTGATATAATGGTTATCTGAGTTAAATTCACCCATTCCAGTCCATTTGAGTTTGCTGATTCCTAGAATGTCGACATTCACTCTTGCCATCTCTTGTTTGACTTCCAATTTGCCTTGATTCATGGACCTGACTTTCCAGATTCCTATGCAATATTGCTCTTTACAGCATCAGACCTTGCTTCTATCACCAGTCACATCCACAGCTGGGTATTATTTTTGCTTTAGCTCCATCCCTTCATTCTTTCTAGAGTTATTTCTCCACTGATCACAGTAGATTGCCACTCCAGCTTTCTTTTGGTTTCCATTCACGTGGAATATCTTTTCCATCTTTTTACTTTCAGTCTGTATGTGTCTCTAGGTCTGAAGTGGGTCTCCTGGGGGCAGCATATATATGGGTTTTGGTTTTGTATCCATTCAGTCAGTCTGTATTTTTGGTTAGTGCATTTAGTCCATTTACATTCAAGGTAATTATTAATACATATGTTCCTATTGGCATTTTCTTGATTGTTTTGGGTTTGTTTCTGTAGGTCTTTCATTTCTTTTGTGTTACTGGCTATGTAAGTCCCTTTAGTATTTGTTGTAAGGCTGTTTTGGTGGTGCTGAATTCTCTTAACTTCTGCTTGTCCATAAAGCTTTTGATTTTTGCATCAATTTTGAATGAGATCTTTGCCTGGTACAGTAATTGTGGTTGTAGATTTTTCTCTTTCATTACTTTAAATATATCCTGTCATTCCCTTCTGGCCTGTAGAGTTTATGCTGAAAGATTCACTGTTAATCATTTGGGTTTCCCCTTGTATGTTACTTGTTGCTTTTCCCTTGATGCTTTTAATATTCTTTCTTTGTGCTTAATCTCTGTTAGCTTGTCTCATTGTGTTTTTTCTTGGGTTTAACCTGTAGGGGACTCTGCACTTCTTGGACTTGTTTGACTATTTCCTTTCACATGTTGGGGAAATTTTCGACTATAATTTCTTCAAAAATTTTCTCAGTGCTTTTCTTTTTTTTTCTTCTTCCTCTGGGACCCCTATAACTCGAATGTTGGTGTGTTTAATATTGTTCCAAAGGTCTCTGAGGCTTTCCTAAATTCTTTTCTATTCTTTCCCTTTATTCTTCACTTCAGCCGTTATTTCCACCATTCTATCCTCCAGCTCACTTATGCATTCCTCTGCCTCAGTTATTCTGCTATTGGTTCCTTCTAGAGTATTTTTAATTTCAGTAATTGTGTTATTCATCTGTCTTTGTTTATTCTATATTTTTTCTATGTCCTTGGTGATTGTATTAACTGTGTTAAATGCTTTTTGCATTTTCTCCATTCTATTTTCAAGTCTTTGGAGCATCTTTGCTATCATTATTCTGAATTCTCTTTCAGGTAGATTGACAGAGTCATTTCCTAGGCAATGGTAAGAAGTCTAGGGGTCCCCAAGGAGAGAGGGGTCTGGAATTCTCAAGGAGGAAGAAAGGACAAACTTTTTTTCCTTCTCTACATTCCTTAGGATTATATAACAATAATGTATCCTGCCTTAGGACAGTCTCTGGATTACACCTTCTGGCTAATTCTGTTATCTTAAAATGTAAATTATGGGAGTAGGTCTGGAGAGGTCTTTACAACCTTCAGACATTCTTTGGATTCATTGGAGAGTATATAACTTCATTGTTAACACTAGCAAGGGGGTACTCCTTCTGCCCCCTTTTGATGCCTATGTCAGAAGCTTTCTCTATCTTCTTTATACTTCAATAAAACTTTATTACACAAAAGCTCTGAGCGATCAAGCCTCGTCTCTGGGCCCAGATTGAATTCTTCTCCTCCAGGGGCCAAGAATCCTGGTGTCTTCACGTGATTCAACAGCAACCTTTCTAGATTACTTACTTCCTCTTTGTTTATTTGGTCCTGTGAGTTTCTACCTTGCTCTTTCATTTGTGCTGTATTTCTCTGTCTTTTCTTTTTTTTTTTTTTTTAACTTGCTCCACTTGAGGTCTCCTTTTCCAAGGCTTTAGGGTTGTATTGCTTGTTCCTTTTGATTTTTGCCCTTGGAGGGAAATGTTGGCTGGGTGGTTTGTGTTGATGTCTTGTTGGGGGTGACTTGTGCCTGTGTTCTAGTGGGAGAAGATCAAGTATGTAATTACAGAAATACTGGGACATATACACACACACTTTCACACATAAAGTTATAACCAAAGTGTTCTAAAGAAAAGAGTACAGGAGATTGACTTGGTGAGCAAATTAAACCAGAGGTGATATCAACCAATTGAAAGCAGAGTTAGCTAATGCTCAATCTGGAAATCTAACCATGAGCAGAGGGCCAACTGGGGAATATAGCTTAGAGAGCTCAACAATTTAACTTTCTTGGTGAAAGAAGAAAGAGTGAAGGAAAAAAGAGAGTGAAAACAGAAAGAAGAGAAAGGAAGAAAAAGAGAAAAGGAAGGGGTGGAGAAGAGGATTTAAAAATTTTTTAAAAACAGAAAGAAAAGAAAAAAACAGAAAAACAAAGATAATTATATGTATGTGGAAAAGAGTTATAATATTCAGGATAGCTACAGCCAGTAAAAAAAGTAGGAAAAGCAGTTGAATATATAAAAAACAAAATCTGAAAAACTCATCAAGAAAAAAGAAAAAAAAATGAGAAAGAGGAAAAAAAAACAAAATGAATTTTTTTCTTTTTTTTCTTTTTTGACAAGAACACAAAGAGGAAAACTCCACACCACCACAAAAGGCTAATATGGAGGTGGAAACATGTAGGGGAAATAAACTGTGTGATTTATAAGAAAAAAAAGAAAAAAAAATCTTAAGATGATTTTTTTTTTTTTTAAACAAGGAAAGCTCCCTAGCACCGCAAAAAGCTAATGTGATGGTGAAAATATGTTGGGAAATAAGCAGTGTGACTTATAAGAAGAAACAATCTTTAAATGATTTTTTTTTTATGTTATAATAAGAAAAATAAAGAGGAAAATTCCATAATAGTGCTAAAGGCTAATGTGAAGGTGGAGATATGTTGGGGAAATAAACTGTGATTTATAAGAGAGAAAAAAAAAAAGAAAAAATTTAAAAAAGATTTTCAAGGTCATAATTCTTGGCTGTGGATTCTGCCCCTGAGGATAGTGTTGGCTTAGTGCCCTGTGACATTTTACTGGTTGGTGGAGCTTGTGCCTGTGTTCTGGTTGATGGAGCTCGACCTTGTCTCTCTAAAGGGCAGTGCAGTGTCCAGTAGTAGGTTTTGGAGTATTCACTGGTTCAGTATGACTTTGGGCAGTTGTTCTAGCTTTTGCAGTATTGAAGTGAAGTGAAGTTGCTCAGTTGTGTCCAACTCTTTGTGACTCCATGGACTGTAGCCTACAAGGCTCCTCTGTCCATGGAATTTTCCAGGCAAGAGTACTACAGTGGGTTGCTGTTTCCTTCTCCAGGGATCTTCCCCGCCCAGGGATCGAACCCAGGTCTCCCGCATTGCAAGCAGACACTACCGTCTGAGCCACCAGGAAGCCATTATTAAAGTTCATTATTAAAAAGCCATTATTAAAATTCAATTCAACTTTACATTAATATACCCTAACAGCAAAGAACTATCCAGGAAATGAGTCTTAGTAGATAACTAAGACTTAGAAGATAACCCTCCATTAACAAACTGGGATTAAACATTCATTGAAACATCTTTTTCTCCTTAAAATCACCATCATTTTTACCAAATATAACCAAATTCAGACCTGTTTGTAGTATAGGTCTGGTCTCAATAAACTTGGCCTGATGACTTATATAACCATAATTGATCATAGACTTTTTAGCTTTGCTGAAACTTTTATAGAGTCTCAGACTGAACTTTTAAAATAAAACCTTTCCAGGCTAGGAAAGCCATGTCAAAAGCTTATCACAGATTTTGCCTAACAAATCTAAGTAAATTCCTTTCTTCTCAAGGTATCCAAAATTCCTTGAGATTTCTGTACCTGTTATTGAGATAATCTTCCTAACTGATCTGATAAAGTTATTGGAAACTAAGAGCTTCCAGGGTCGGGGCGAGGAGGACCAACACCACATCCAAGGAGCAGTAGCTGCGTGGGCACAGGAGGGCCTAGAGGAGCTATCCCACGTTGAAAGTCAGGAAGGGTGGCGGTGAGGAGATACCCCTCATCCAAGGTAAGGAGCAGCAGCTGCACTTTGCTGAAGCAGCCATGAAGAGATACCCCATGCCCAAGGTAAGAGAAACCCAAGTAAGATGGTAGCTGTTGCAGGAGGGCATCAGAGGGAAGACACACTGAAACCATACTCACAGGAAACTAGCCAATCTAATCTCACTAGGACCACAGCCTTGTCTAACTCAATGAAACTAAGCCATGCCTGTGGGGCAACCCAAGACGGGTGGGTCATGGTGGAGAGATCTGACAGAATGTGGTCCACTGGAGAAGGGAATGGAAAACCACTTCAGTATTCTTGCCTTGAGAACCCCATGGACAGTATGAAAAGACAAAATGATAGGATACTGAAAGAGGAACTCCACAGGTCAGTAGGTGCTCAATATGCTACTGGAGATCAGTGGAGAAATACTCCAGAAAGAATGAAGGGATGGAGCCAAAGCAAAAACAATACTCAGCTGTGTATGTGACTGGTGATAGAAGCAAGGTCCAATGCTGTAAAGAGCAATATTGCATAGGAACCTGGAATGTCAGGTCCATGAATCAAGGCAAATTGGAAGTGGTCAAACAAGAGATGGCAAGAGTGAATGTCGACATTCTAGGAATCAGTGAACTGGAATGGACTGGAATGGGTGAATTTAACTCAGATGATCATTATATCTACTACTGTGGACAGGAATCCCTCAGAGGAAATGGAGTAGCCATCATGGTCAACAAAAGAGTCTGAAATTCAGTACTTGGATACAATCTCAAAAACGACAGAATGATCTCTGTTCCTTTCCAAGGCAAACCATTCAATATCACAGTAATCCAAGTCTATGCCCCAGCCAGTAATGCTGAAGAAGCTGAAGTTGAACGGTTCTATGAAGACCTACAAGACCTTTTAGAACTAACACCCAAAAAAGATGTCCTTTTCATTATAGGGGCCTGGGATGCAAAAGTAGGAAGTCAAGAAACACCTGGAGTAACAGGAAAATTTGGCTTTGGAATATGGAATGAAGCAGGGCAAAGACTAATAGAGTTTTGCCAAGAGAACGCACTGGTCATAGCAAACACCCTCTTCCAACAACACAAGAGAAGACTCTACACATGGACATCACCAGATGGTCAACACCAAAATCAGATTGATTATGTTTATTGCAGCCAAAGATGGAGAAGCTCTATACAGTCAATGAAACCAAGACTGGGAGCTGACCGTGGCTCAGATCATGAACTCCTTATTACCAAATTCAGACTTAAATTGAAGAAAGTAGGGAAAACCACTAGACCATTCAGGTATGACTTAAATCAAATCCCTTATGATTATACAGTGGAGGTGAGGAATAGATTTAAGGGACTAGATCTGAGAGATAGAGTGCCTGATGATCTATGGACTGAGGCTCGTGACATTGTACAGGAGACAGGGATCAAGACCATCCCCATGGAAAAGAAATGCAAAACAGCAAAATGGCTGTCTGGGGAGGCCTTACAAATAGCTGTGAAAAGAAGAGAAGTGAAAAGCAAAGGAGAAAAGGAAAGATATAAGCATCTGAATGCAGAGTTCCAAAGAATGGCAAGAAGAGATAAGAAAGCCTTTCTCAGTGATCAATGCAAAGACCTGAGGAAAACAACAGAATGGGGAAGACTAGAGATTTCTTCAAGAATATTTATGATACCAAGGGAACATTTCATGCAAAGATGGGCTCGATAAAGGACAGAAATGGAATGGATCTGACAGAAGCAGAAGATATTAAGAAGAGGTGGCAAGAATACACAAAAGAACTCTACAAAAAAGATCTTCATGACCCAGATATTCATGATGATGTGATCACTCACCTAGAGCCAGACATCGTAGAATGTGAAGTCAAGTGGGCCTTAGAAGGCATCACTATGAACAAAGCTAGTGGAGGTGATGGAATTCCAGTTAAGCTCTTTCAAATCCTGAAAGATGATGCTGTGAAAGTGCTGTACTCAATATGCCATCAAATTTGGAAAACTCAGCAGTGGCCACAGGACTGGAAAAGGTCAGTTTTCATTCCAACCCCAAAGAAAGGCAATGCCAAAGAATGCTCAAACTACCGCACAATTGCACTCATCTCACATGCTAGTAAAGTAATGCTCAAAATTCTCCAAGCCAGCTTTCAGCAATACGTGAACCGTGAACTTCCAGATGTTCAAGCTGGTTTTAGAAAAGGCAGAAGAACCAGAGATCAAATTGCCAACATCCACTGGATCATGGAAAAAGCAAGAGAGTTCCAGAAAAACATCTATTTCTGCTTTATCAACTATGCCAAAGCCTTTGACTGTGTGGATCACAATAAACTGTGGAAAATTCTGAAAGAGATGGGAATACCAGACCAACTGACCTTCCTCTTGAGAAATCTGTATGCAGGTCAGGAAGCAACAGTTAGAAATGGACATGGAACAACAGACTGGTTCCAAATAGGAAAAGGAGTACGTCAAGGCTGTATATTGTCCCCCTGCTTATTTAACTTACATGCAGAGTACATCATAAGAAATGCTGGACTGGAAGAAGCACAAGCTGGAATCAGGATTGCGGGGAGAAATATCAAGAACCTCAGATATGCAGATTTCATCCTTCACTTTCACCCTTATGGCAGAAAGTGAAGAGGAACTAAAGTGCCTCTTGAGGAAAGTGAAAGTGGAGAGTGAAAAAGTTGGCTTAAAGCTCAACATTCAGAAAACGAAGATCATGGCATTCGGTCCCATCACTTCATGGGAAATAGATGGGGAAACAGTGGAAACAGTGTCAGACTTTATTTTTTTGGGCTCCAAAATCACTGAAGATGGTTACTGCAGCCATGAAATTAAAAAACGCTTACTCCTTGGAAGGAAAGTTATGACCAACCTAGATAGCATATTGAAAAGCAGAGACATTCCTTTGCCAACAAAGGTCCGTCTAGTCAAGGCTATGGTTTTTCCAGTGGTCATGTATGGATGTGAGAGTTGGACTGTGAAGAAGGCTGAGCACCAAAGAATTGATGCTTTTGAACTGTGGTATGGGAGAAGACTCTTGAGAGTCCCTTGGACTGCAGGGAGATCCAACCAGTCCATTCTGAAGGAGATCAGCCCTGGGATTTCTTTGGACAGAATTATGCTAAAGCTGAAACTCCAGTACTTTGGCCACCTCATGTGAAGAGTTGACTCATTGGAAAAGACTCTGATGCTGGGAGGGATTGGGGGCAGGAGGAGAAGGGGACGACAGAGGATGAGATGGCTGGATGGCATCACGGACTCACTGGACGTGAGTCTGAGTGAACTCCGGGAGTTGGTGATGGACAGGGAGGCCTGGGGAGTCGGACACGGCTGAGCGACTAAACTGAACTGAAGAGCTTCCCATCTCTGCAGGGTTCAGATATAGAGAAAAGATAAATGTTTCAATTTGTTGATAAAATATAATTTTACCAAATTTAGTTCAATCGCTCAGTCGTGTCGGACTCTTTGCGACCCCATGAATCGCAGCACGCCAGGCCTCCCTGTCCATCACCAACTCCCGGAGTCACTGAGACTTGTCCATCGAGTCAGTGATGCCATCCTGCCATCTCATCCTCTGTCGTCCCCTTCTCCTGCCACCAATCCCTCCCAGCATCAGTGTCTTTTCCAATGAGTCAACTCTTCGCATGATGTGGTATTAGGCGCGTCTATTTCCTCAGCTGCTTCGAAGTGTGGCTCTCTCAGCATAACTTCAGTGCTGCCAGCCATCTACTTGTCCCTGGAATCATTGCTGGTGCTTCTGTTCCCCTGTCCCGCTCTGCTCTGTGGGCGGAATCTTGCTAGGCAGGGGCTTGTGTGGATCCTTCTGCATCATGGGCGACTTGTGTGGATTTCCCTCAGCCCCCTCAGCTCACCTAAGTTCACCTAAGCTCGGTGTTGCGGACTTGTGTGCACTTGACTCCGTTCCCGAGGTCCACCCTCTGTGTCGTAGGCTTGTGTGCACTGATCTCGGCTTCCCTGGCGCGCACTCTGCGTCGAGGGGCGGGCGTGCACTTGTTTCAGCTCCCCGGCTGGCCTCTGCATCTGGCCTCTGTGTTGCAGGGCTACTGTGGACTTATTTTGGCTCTGTGCCTGCCCTCTGTATTGCGAGGTTTATGTGCACTTGCTTCACCTTACTGCCTGCACTCATTGTCGCGGGGGTTATTTGTTCTTCTTTCGTTGTGCTGGAAGGGTTGGGTGCGCTGCCCAAGTTTGCATGCCACCCCTCTATGACACCCCAGTCCCACACTTTGTGCCCGCTGTGTTTGTCTGTCCCATCACATTCGGCCACCTGGGCCCGCCCTCTGTGCTGCAAGGGTTGTGTGCAGTGGCTGGGTTTCTACGCTCACCACTCTTGGTCCCGCGAGCCCGACATGTTTGGGGCCATAGTGCATGAGCTGTGAACCGGCTAAAAAGTGTAGCGTTCTCTGCTTATTGCCCTCCAAGTCTCTGCTTTGACTGTTTTCCCAAGACTCCCCTTTGGGCCCGCCTGTGAGGGAGTTTCCCTGTGCCCAGGAACTCCTGTTTCAGGGCTCCTTCTCCATTCCTTGGGGCACACGCTCCTGCCCAGAAGTTCTCCATCTTTTCCTTTTTGTGTCTCCCTCCTCTCTCCTACCTCATTTCTGGGAGCTTAGCCTGTCCTCCTGGATGCCTGGGGTCTTCTGCTGTCGCCTAGAGGTTGCTTTCTAGGAGTTATTCCATATCTTGATGAGTTTTTGATGTATTTGGGAGAAGACTGGCAATCTCTCCATCTTACTCTTCCACCATATTCTTCTGTCTCCTCCCTCATAAACAATAATTTTAGGAAAAATTTTTCAAGCAAATCTTGTTAATAATAGGTGCAACAAACATGGACTTTAAAAGACAAAATTCCTAAATTAAAATTTGTGAGACTTGCCCTAAGGGGAATATACTCTCTTACAGGCATGAAAATTTTTGTTCAAATCATACCCAACTCTTCACAACCCATGGACTGCAGCACACCTATCCCTCACCATCTCCCTCAGTTTTCCCAACTTCATGTCCATTGAATCAGTGATGCATTCTAACCATCTCGTCCTCTGTGCCTCTTTCTCCTTCTGCTTTCAACCTTTCCCAGCATCAGGGTCTTTACCAATGAGTTAGCTATTTGTGACTGGTAGCCAAAGTATTATAGCTTCAACTCTAATGAGTATTCAGGGTTGACTTCCTTTAAGATTGGCTGGTTTGATGTCTTTGCTTTACAAAGGACTCTCAGGAATCTTCTCCAGCACCACAACTTGAAAGCATCAATTCTTTGGTGCTTTACCTTCTTTATTGTCCAGCTCTCACATCCATACATGACTGCTAGGAAGACCATAACCTTGACTATATGGAACTTTGTTGCCAAAGTGTTGTCTTTACTTTTTAACACACTGTCTAGGTTTATCATAGCTTGCCTGCCAGGAAGCAATTGTCTTTAATTTCATGGTTGCAGTCACTATCTGCAGTGATTTTAGAGCCCAAGAAGAGGAAATCTGTCTCTGCCTATTTGCCAAGAAGTGATGGGACTGGATGCCATGATCTTAGTTTTTTTAAACTGAGTTTTTTTTTTTTTTTTTTCAGCTGGCTTTTTTCACTGTCCTCCTTCATGTTCATCAAGAGGCTCTTTAGTTCCTCTTCGCTTTCTGCCATTAGAGTGATATCATCCATGTATCTGAGATTGTTGATATTTCTCCTGGTAATCTTGATTCCAGCTGGTAATTCATCCAGCCCAACATTTCATTTGATGTGCTCTGTGTATACTTACATAAACAGGGTGACAGTAAAGAGCCTTGTTATATTCCTTTCTCAATCCTGAACCAGTCAGTTGTTCCATATAGGGTTTTTTTTTTTTTTTGCTTCTTGACCCACATACAGGTTTCTCAGGAGACAGGTAAGATGATCTGGTATTCCCATCTCTTTAAGAGTTTTCTACAGTTTGTTATAATTCATGCAGTCATAAGCTTTAGTATAGTGGATGAAACAGAGGTAAATGTTTTCTGGAATTCCCTTGCTTTTTCCATGATTCAGCAAATGTTGGCAATTTGATTACTAGTTCCTCTACCTTTTCTAAACCCAGCTTAAACATCTGGAAGTTCTTGGCTCACATAATGCTAAAGCCTAGCTTGGAGAATTTTGAGCATAAACTTACTAGCATGGGAAATGAGTGCAATTGTCCGGTGATTTGAACATTCTTTAATATTGTCCTTGGGAACTGGGGTGAGGATTAACCTTTTCCCTACCTGTGGCCACTGCTGGCTTTTCCAAATTTATTGACATAATGAGTGTGGCACTTTAGAAGCATCATCTTTTAGGATTTTAAATAGCTCTGCTGGAATGCCATCACCTCCATGAGCATTATTGGCAGCAGTGCTTCCTAAGGCCTACTTAAATTCACACTCTAGAATGTCTGGCTCTGAGTGAGTGATTACACCACTGTGGCTATCCAGATCAAGATGTATTTTGTACAATTATTCTTTGTATTATTTACATCTGTTCTTGATCTCTTCTGCTTCTATTAGGTCTTTACAATTCAGTTTAGTTCAGTTTAGTCTCTCACTTGTGTCCAACTCTTTGTGACCCCATGGACTGCAGCACACCAGGCTTCCTTGTCCATCACCAACTCCCGGAGCTTACTCAGACTCATGTCTATCAAATCAGAGGTGCCATCCAACCATTGCATCCTCTGTTGTCCCCTTCTCCTTCTGCCTTCATTCTTTCCCAGCATCAGGGTCTTTTCCAAGAAGTCAGTTCTTCACATCAGGTGGCCAAAGTATTGGAGCTTCAGTTTCAGCGTCAGTCCTTTCAATAACTATTCAGGACTGCCTTTTGTTAGGATGGACTGGTTGCATCTCCTTGCAGTCCAAGGAACTCTCAAGAGTCTTCTCCAACACCACAGTTCAAAAGCATCAATTCTTTGGTGCTCAGCTTTCTTTAGAGTCCAACTCTCACATCCATACATGACTGCTGGAAAAACCATGGCTTTGACGAGATGGACCTTTGTTGGCAAAGTAATGTCTCTGCTTTTTAATATGCTGCCTAGGTTGGTCATAACTTTTCTTCCTTCCAAGAAGCAAGTATCTTTTAATTTCATGGCTTTAGTCACCATCTGCAGTGATTTTGGAGCCCCTCTAAAATAAAGCTGTTCCATTGTTTCCCCATCGATTTGCCATGAAGTGATGGGACCAGATGCCATGATCTTAGTTTTCTGAATGTTGCATTTTAAGCCAACCTTTTCACTCTCCTCTTTCACTTTCATCTAGAGGCTCTTTAGTTTTTCTTTGCTTTCTGCCATAAGGGTGGTTTCAACTGCATGTCTGAGGTTATTGATTTTTCTCCCAGCAATCTTGATTCCAGCTTGTGCTTCATCCAGCCCAGGATTTCACATGATGTATTCTGCATATAAGTTAAATAAGCAGGGTGTCAACTAAAAAAAGATGTGCAATTTGAGAGCTGTGAGTTAAGTTTTATTTGGGACAAAATGAGAACTGCAGCCCAGGAGGCTGCATCTCAGATAACTCTGAGAGACTGTTCCAAAGCAGCAGTGGGGGAAAGTCAATATATAAGGTTTTGGTGAAGGGGGAGTTCAGTACCATGAAGCACTCATTTTACAAAAGTCTTTTTGTTAGTCATGAGGATCTGATATCACCATGAAGGGATTTAGTGCCTTCTCTAGATATGAGGAGATGCAAGGATTGAGATAATAAAATCTGTTCCTAAAAACATCCAACTGTCTCAAGACCTGTCCCACCAGATTCCCTGGAGCACAGAGTGCCTCACTCCACCCTGAACTCCCTCAGGGGTTGTTGAAGGTCATCGGCTACAGCAGCATGGGGTTCAATCTCCATAGAGGCAGATGGCAAGTGCCTTTGTTGTTCAGTCATTGGTGATGCTCTTGGTAAGTGCCAATTTGTTTGTAGCCAGTCTGTTGTTCCATGTCCAGTTCTAACTCTTGCTTCTTGACCTGCATACAGATTTCTCAGGAGGCAGGTAAGGTGATCTGGTATTCCTATCTTCCCATCTCTTGTGCCCATCTTCAGATAAAATGTTCCTCTGATATTTCCAATTTTATTGAAGAGATCTCTAGTCTTACCCTTTCTGCCCTTTTCCTTTTTCTTTGCATTGATCACTGTGGAAGGCTTTCTTATCTCTCTTTGCTATTCCCTCAGTTCAGTTCAGTTCAGTTCAGTCGCTCAGTCGTGTCCGACTCTTTGTGACCCCATGAATCGCAGCATGCCAGGCCTCCCTGTCCATCACCAACTCCCAGAGTTCACTGAGACTCATGTCCATCGAGTCAGTGATGCCATCCAGCCATCTCATCCTCTGTTGTCCCCTTCTCCTCCTGCCCCCAATCCTTCCCAGCATCAGGGTCTTTTCCAGTGAGTCAGCTCTTCGCATCAGGTGGCCAAAGTATTGGAGTTTCAGCTTTAGCATCAGTCCTTCTAATGAACACCCAGGACTGATTTCTCTTTAAGATGGACTGGTTGGATCTCCTTGCAGTCCAAGGGACTCTCAAGAGTCTTCTCCAATACCACAGTTCAAAAGCATCAATTCTTTGGCATTCAGTTTTCTTTATAGTCCAGCTCTCACATCTATACATGACTACTGGAAAAACTGTAGCTTTGACTAGATGGAACTTTGTCAGCAGGGTAATGTTTCTGCTTTTTAATAAGCTGTCTATGTTAGTCATAGATTTTTTACCAAGGAGCAAGTGTTTTTTAATTTCATGCCTGCAATCACCATCTGCAGTGATTTTTGAGCCCCCCTCCCCCCCAAAAAATAAAGTCAGCTACTATTTCCACTGTTTCTCCATCTATTTGCCATGAAGTGATGGGACCAGATGCCATGATCTTAGTTTTCTGAAAAATCAACTTTTTCACTCTCCTCTTTCACTTTCATCAAGAGGCTCTTTAGTTCTTCTTCAATTTCTGCCATAAGGGTGGTGCATCTGCATATCTGAAATTATTGATATTTCTCTCAGCAATCTTGATTCCAGCTTGTGCTTCATCCAGTCCAGCATTTCTCATGATGTACTCTGCATATAAGTTAAAAAATGTAGGGTGACAATATACAGCCTTGAAAGACTTCTTACCTGATTTGGAACCAGGCTCTTGTTCATGTCCAGTTCTAACTGTTGCTTCCTGACATGCATACAGATTTCTCAGGAGGCAGGTCAGTGGACCTGGTATTCTCATCTCTTTCAGAATTTTCCATAGCTTTTTATGATCCACACAGTCATAGGCTTTGGCATAGTCAATAAAGAAGAAGTAGATGTTTTTCTGGAACTTTCTTGTTGGCAATTTGATCTCTGGTTCCTCTGCCTTTTCTAAAACCAGATCGAACATCAGGAAGTTCATGGTTCACATACTTCTGAAGCCTGGCTTGGAGAAATTTGAGCATTACTTTGCTAGCATGTGATATGACTGCAATTGTGCAGGAGTTTGAGCATTCTTTGGCATTGCCTTTCTGGGGATTGGAATGAAAACTGCCCTTTTCCAGGCCTGTGGCCACTACTGAGTTTTCCAAATTTGCTGGCATATTGAGTACAGCACTTTCACAACATCATCTTTTAGGATTTGAAATAGCTCAACTGGAATTCCATCACCTTCACTAGCTTTGTTCATAGTGATGCTTTTTAAGGCCCACTTGACTTCACATTCCAGGATGTCTGGCTCTAGGTGAGTGATCACATCATTGTGATTATCTGGGTTGTGAAGATCTTTTTTGTATAGTTCTTTTGTGTATTCTTGCCACCTCTTCCTAATATCTTCTGCTTCTGTTAGGTTCATACCATTTCTGTCCTTTATTGAGCCCACCTTTACATGAAATGTTCCCTTGGCATCTCTAATTTTCTTGAAGAGATCTCTAGTCTTTCCCATTCTGTTGTTTTCCTCTATTTTTTTTGCACTGATCACTGAGGAAGTCTTTCTTATCTCTCCTTGCTATTCTTTGGAACCCTGCATTCAAATGGGTATATCTTTCCTTTTCTCCTTTGCCTTTCAATTCTCTTATTTTCACAGCTATTTGTAAGGCCTCCTCAGACGGCCATTTTGCCTTTTTTGCATTTCTTTTTCTTGGGGATCGCCTTGATCTCTGTCTCCTGTACAATGTCATGAACCTCCATCCATAGTTCATCAGGTACTCTATCAGATTTAGTCCCTCAAATCTATTTCTTAATTCTACTGTATAATCATAAAGGATTTGATTAAGGTCATACCTGAATGGTCTAGTGGTTTTCCCTACTTTCTTCAATTTAAGTCTGAATTTTGCCATAAGGAGTTTATAAACTGAGCCATAGTCAGCTCCCAGTCTTATTTTTGCTGACTGTATAGAGCTTCTCCATCTTTGGCTGCAAAGAATATAATCAATCACATTTCAGTGTTGGCCATCTGGTGATGTCCACGTGCAGAGTCTTCTCCTGTATTGTTTGCTATGACCAGTGCATTATCTTGGCAAAACTCTATTACTGTTTGCCCTGCTTCATTCTGTACTCCAAAGCCACATTTGCCTGTTACTCCAAGTATTTCTTGACTTCTTACTTTTGCATTCCAGTCCCCTATAATGAAAAGAACATCTTTTTGGGTATTAGTTCTAGAAGGTCTTGTAAGTCTTCATAGAACTGTTCAACTTCAGCTTCTTCAGCATTCTTGGTCAGGCCATAGACTTGGATTGCTGTAATATTGAATGGTTTGCCTTGGAAATGAACAGAGATCATCCTGTTATTTTTGAGATTGCATCTAAATACTGCATTTCAGACTCTCTCTCTTTTTTTTTTTTTTTTGACTCTGAGGGCTACTCCTTTTGTTCTAAGGGATTCTTGCCCATAGTAGTAGATATA
The DNA here is from genome assembly GCF_002263795.3 of Bos taurus. Taxonomy (NCBI): domain Eukaryota; kingdom Metazoa; phylum Chordata; class Mammalia; order Artiodactyla; family Bovidae; genus Bos; species Bos taurus. Next base: position 3,266,993 of record NC_037333.1, on the reverse strand, counting down.
ATGGTCATCTGAGCTAAATTGACTAATTCCATTCCATTTTAGCTTGCTGATTCCTAAAATGTCAATATTCATTCTTGCCATTTCCTGTTTGATCACTTCCAATTTGCCTTGATTCATAGACCTAACATTTCAGGTTCCTATGCAATATTGCTCTTTACAGCCTCAGACTTTACTTCCATCACTAGTCACATCCACAACTGTTGTTTTTGCTTTGGCTCTGTCTCATCATTCTTTCTGGTGTTATTTCTCCACTGATCTCCAGTAGCATATTGGGTACCTCCCCATCTGGGGAGTTCATCTTTCAGTGTCCTATCATTTTACCTTTTCATACTGTTCATGGGATTCTCAAGGCAAGAATACTGAAGTGGTTTACCATTCCCTTCTCCATTGGACCACTTTTTGTCAGCTCTCTACACTATGATCCATCCATCTTGGGTGGCCCTACAAGGCATGGCTCATAGTTTCATTGAGTTAGTCAAGGCTGTGGTCCATGTAGTCAGATTGGTTAGTTTCTTGTGATTGTAGTTTTCAGTCTGTCTGCCCTCTGATGGAAAAGGATAAGAGGCTTATGGAAGCTTCCTGATGGGAGAGACTGACTAAGGGGGAAACTGGGTCTTGTTCTGATGGTTGGGCCCATACTCAGTAAATGTTTAATCCAATTTTTGTTGATGTGTGGGGCTGTGTTCCATCCTTTTTATTTACCTGGTGCCAATCTATGATGGAGGTAATGAAGACCATGGTGACCGCCTTCCAAAGGTCCCATGCTGGCACTGCTACACTCATTGCCCCCAACCCTGCAGAAGGCCACAGGGAACCCATGCCTCCACTGGAGACTCCTAGACACTCATGGGCAAGTCATAGGTAGAGACCAACTTTGAGAAAATAGATTACATGCTTGTTCAGTCTCTATAGAATTTAGCTTTCTAGTCTACCATTTTGCAGTAAATGCTTTTCTTTTCTTTTCAAATTCACTGGAGTCATTTTGTTTGTTATTAATTTAATATCTTCTTTTTCACACTTCTCAGCATTCACATAGATTTATGGTCCTTCTTTGATTTTATGTTCTATCACAGGACACAATGTTATCATTTGAGCTCTTTCATCTAGCACCTCTTTCTTTCACCCCCTCCTTCTACTTTCTATCTTTTAATTGTGAGTTTTTCTTATCTCTGCATCTCTGAGCTTTTATTTTTTTAATCATTCTTTCTGTCAGAGATTTAATTCTAAGAATTCAATTCCCCCCCTGTATTGTGTTTTAGAATCATTTGCTTTTAGTTCCAGATATATAAAAAGCAATAGTATTTTATAAGAGGTGCACTTATTTATTGGTGCACTTTTTTTAAAAAGCAACAATCACAATAGTAATTAGGAAGGGGGCTACTAGCTCACACTAAAGGAGATTTGGGGGCAGATGCAAAGCAGGCCCACCATGAAATAAGGTAATAACGAAATTACACATTTAAAGAAGAGTGAGGATTTTCAGGAAAGACTGTTTATTACTTTGCACAAATGACATCAGAACCCATTGCCACTCTGTCAATGAAGGGAGGCAATGGATATTAACAAAACAGGAAAGTATGGTGTTTCTGAATTAATCTGTAGGGAATGAGAAATCATTCCCATATTTCTGAAGTACAAGTACTTACATTATTTCTCATCCAGTGTACTTTTATTTTTAAATAATTATTAGACCTAAACCTTATAGTCTGTAGAAAAATAAGTCCTATCAATCTTTTAAATCTTTAAACAAGTGAAATTTATTTTTAATTGAGGTAATTATGATATTAAGCAAAGTATGCACATAGTGAATCAGGTGAAGTTCAATTCAAAATAATCTAAGCCGAGATGTTGCATTAAAAGAACTAATATATATTTCTGAAGTATAAGGAATCCAAGGATATTTGTGGTAAAATATATGATAATTTAATTGTGAAGAGAAATTCAGATGAAAATTTAAAAACTCATATATATATGTGTGTGTGTATGTGGAAAATTCATATAGACATATTGTAAAAACTTCACATTTCTCGTCAATAATTTATATTTAATAAGATACATTTCTTTCTGATAGTACATCATGCATACAAAAGTCAGCATATATCACTGAATTGTCCTCAGTACAAAATGTGCCATTTTAATAACATGATACAATAAAATAGCTATTTGACTTCAGAAACTTATGCATCTGATTTGACAGTACATTCAAATTAAATAGATACCAAATATTTTCTTCCACCCTTCCAATATAAAAAGGGGTCAGAACATTTGCATATGAAATACGTGAACTGTCATGAAAGACTTATCTTTACAGCCATTTCAGCAGACAATATTTATTTGATCATACAGTCATAATTCAAAAGAAAATTTAATGAGAATTTTATTTAAGAACATTGTCATCTTGTTTCTGGAAAAAAACAATTGGGACACTATTTCTGGCAAAGAGGTTTAGGAAACTCAAAGCTGCCAGTTATGCAAATTCATATGAAACAACGACTCCAACGTCATTCAAGGACGCGGTGTTGGTAATGATTATTCTTCTACTGTGACCATCTTTGTAATTGTGCATTTAAGAAGAAAAGTTAAATTTTCAACCCATTTAACATCAGGAAGAAAATAATGAATCTCAGGGGTGGCTGTTTTGATGATTACATTGAAACTGTTATAGATTTTGTTAGAGAAATGCCATTTTCCCCATGATGTACTTTATTTTCTGGTTGCTTCATTTCTCTTTCAGTTGCCTTGTTTAGCGGTAATGATATGTAATGTTGGTAATACATTATTACTCTACAACAAGAGAAAATATTGTAGATTTTGGGGTTTGTAAGGAATGTGTTTTTCTTTTCTCCAAACTAATTCAGAACCATCTGAGAGAGAGATTCAGGATTTAGATTGATTGAGATCTAAACTTTACTTTTACCGTTAATGAAGCTGAATGAAGAACATGATTTTACATATGTGTGAAGGGAATTTGTTACTACTTATTCCTGGTTTTGGTTTATTAACTAACCTAATTAGAAGCACAACTAGAAAAATTACAGGATTTCCATGAGAGAATTGTCCCATGAATCTTGTGATCAGGAAGCTCTCAAAGAATAAAATATTGAGCAAAGTTTTCTTACAGACTTATCCTAAACTTACTGTATTAACTGTTTATCATTGCATTGAAATCACTACAGACTTACTGGCTTAAACCAACACTCATGTATCACCTCACACATATGTCAGAAGAACAGGCATGCCTATTATGGGTACTGGGTGCAGGGAATCACACCCTACAAAGTCACATTGGGCAGGGCTGAGGCTCAGGGTCCTCTCCTAAGCTCATGTGACTCTGGACAGAACTCATTTCTTGAACACATAACAGCTTTTTTATTCAGGACCAGATACAGCATCTCTCTGATCTCAACAAGAGCCTGAACAGTCTTTTAAAGATTCACCTGGTAAGGCAGGCCCACCTAGAATATTTTTTTCTTCTGATTAATTCAATGTCAAACTGATTAAAGACTGCTTTTATCAAAATGCATTCACCTTTGTCATTTAATGTAACATCTTCATGGGAGTGAATTCCATCGATCAATTCTTCCTACAAGCAAAGGAAAGAGATTATGGAGCATGTTAATACCAAGGTCTGGGAATTTTGGGAGCCATCTTAGAATCCTTCCTACTACAACTGTCAAACATAAAGTCCACTCTTTCTTTAAGCAGTTAATATGGAATAAAGACAGAGTTCAAAAGTTATCATATATATACATATTTCTACTAGAAAGTATCAGCCGAAGGGAAAGATTATCTCCAATAAAGATCTTTGCTACATTTTATTTTAAACATTTATTGAGTCATATTTCCCTGGTAAAAACATGTTCCAGTATTGTTCAAGGTTTATTCTAAATTTCCCCAATTAGCACTTCAAGAATTCAAGAGAGATACAACTCATAACATTATATTTTAAAACTATGATTTTTCTATATAGTAGTTTCAATGTAGTTTGAGCTTGTGTTATATACACACATAAAACCTTGGAAGAAACTATGTTAAACACTGCACTTCACTTAAAATTGTACAGATTCTCTGGTATTATTCTTTTTTTTTTTTTTTCTACCTCTTCCTGTATTTCATTACAGATATTAAACACAGACACTTTAAAATTCTTATCTTACTTCTATTGACTGAGTTTTCACTTATATTTTGGTCATTTGGTCCTATCTTTTGGCAACTCTAGTAATTTCAGTAAATATTTGATGTTGTTTGAAGAGTATATGTTCTAAATTGTGCCTTCTTCTATCAAAGCTTTATCCCAAATCTGTATTCCTAGCTGAGGAACTGATGAACTGACTCTAATTATGAACTTGCTGATTTTGAGATGAGCTACAGTTGCAGTAATAATATGTCTTATATGTTTTACACTCACCACCCACTTCTCGTCATATCCCTCCAGTGATTCCAGATCACTGAAGTATTCACTGAATTGGCCTCCCACTGGGGTCTGAACCTTATAATCTTTGTCCATTCAGCACATTGAGACAAGAGAAAATTCTATTATGTTTTTCAGAATGTTTTGACTCACTTTCTTCACTTCTTACTTACATTGTTTATAATTTGAAAATATCGTGATTGAAAAAAATCATCTGCATTTATGTTCAGTTCTTTAACCTTTCTTTCTACCAGAATCTTGTACATTCTCATCTCCAAATTTCATGTCTTCAGTCACACAAAAATTCAAAACACTTGCTGATCTTCTCTGATGCTCAACTGTCATCTTTTTCTCAAGCCCTGTGCCTACAACAGCCTGTTTCCAAATACCTAGAAACAGAAATAGTCTAAAAGGAGAAATGACTGACATCTGCTCATCTCTCCACACTCACACTCTATAAAATGTAGCCTTTCATAATTATCTCAGCAACATTCTGCTGCCTTTAAATAAAACAAAAATTATTAAGCCATCAAATTAGTAAATAAATACATTTGCAATTTTTCTAGATTTCTAGATCATTCCCATGGAGGAATTATTTGGCTAAACACTACTTTTCTTAGCCAGAAGCAGAAGTTTTCTGCTGACCTAGTTTTGAAAGGACTTGAATCCTCACCTCAAATTAATAAGCAATGTAAGGAGAATACTGAATGTAAAGGTGTAAATTTAAGCATAGAGGTAAAATAGAGTGAATTGGATATATGTATTGCTACTGCCTAAATGACCTCCCTTCTGTTGTCAAAGTCAAAGATTATGTAATAAATCATTTGTGTAGCTAAATGTCTAAGTCCTATTTTAAAAGTCACATCTAGTTGTCTGATTAGTATGCTATCAAGAATTTCTTAAGGAATATTGTCCACTGGTAGGTGAAAAATTTTTAATTTAGAAAGGCCATACAAAATTGTCAGATCATGTCCAGCATAATTAAGCATTTTTTGAAGTCTTAAAAGTTACTTTTTACTAGGTATACATTCTACTGGATAAGGAAAACTTATGACTGTTAAGATCATCATGTTTTCTATACCATTTGAGTATAATAAGTATAATTTAAATATAAATTTTTGGGAAAGCTCAAACATGAAGCTTTACTTTTTAGAAAAATAACCTAAAGAGGAGAGTTTCATTTAGAAAGAACTTTGTTCAGAGATCACTAAGAGTTAGATGCAATCGCTTTCATTAGAACAATAATTAGCATCCGGACTACCTTGGAGATTCAGTAGTTAAGACTTCAGTCTTCCACTGCAAGGGGCCTGGCTTCCATCCATGGTGGAGGAACAATCCTGCATGCCTTATGGATTGCTCCTCCCAAAAAAGAACAGGCTAATTAGCAACTGTTGACTGTAATATGTATGCTTCTCAGAGCTCGTTTGACCCTGCTACTTTATGTTAGGTAAGAGTAACCACATTTTAAACAGAATATCTATTTGTCCATATATGCAAAAATAGATATTCACCTTATTTAAATATAAGGTGATAAGTATTGCATTTCATCCATCTCACATATAAAATTTCATATGTATATATGTATTAGTCACATTATTTACACATATTACTTTTCTTATATGCTAACTTCTGATTTGATTTTCTTGAGGCATACAAAATTAGGTCTCTGTCTGAGGGTAAAAGTCTCCACTTCCACTGTAGGATCAAGAATTGTAACAAAACAGTGAATAAAGCCTAAATATATCACTGTAGATACTATACAAAGTTAATTTATAGCAAAGGAATTTCCATTGTAGATTTAGACAAAGACTTTGAGAGCAAAATATACCCTCTTAAAATAGAGTTCGATCTACCATTAAAAAGTACACATGTCAGGCAATACACTGTATGCAACAAACGTAAAGACAAAATGTTCTTGTTTTAAGAAGTCAACAATCTTCAGTTTGGAAGGAAAATTGGTGGGAAACTAGACAGAGCCTTTTACATGTATAAAACATAACTTTAATTCAAAATGGAAAGTTTCCACTTGTCATGAGAGGTATGGGTGTGTGGATTGAAGAGTATTGTTGTGTTTGAGAAGGTTTTTAAGGAAAAATTTTCAGTAGACTTAGTATTTTAAGTAGGCCTGGAAGAAGGGGTAAGCTTCCATTTTGTAAGGAAGGAATGCACTTCAAACATAGTTTCTGCAGTGAGCAGAAGCTGAGATATGAGAGTGAATCTTAAGTGCATGATAGAAAGTATATCTAAATGAAGATGGAAAGATTAGTTGTGGTCAGGAAATGAAGGCCTTAAATACAGACAAAAAGTTCTGACATCCTGTAAACCCAGAAGAATCACCGAGAAGTATATTATTTGGAGTTATGTTTTAAGATAATATTCCTTAAAGCAGTCCTTGGGAATTTAATTACAGATGAGAGAAACATGACATTGGAAGGGCCTTGTGAACACTGGAATTTCATGTCTATTATAATAGCCCAGGCAGAAAATAGTATTGTCTCAATGAGAGTAATAGCAGTAGGACTGAAAAAGCAAAAAGGTAGAATGGATTAGTTAATAACTTATTTTTGCACATACCAATATTTCCTAAGCTTCTTAGAAATTTAAACGTGTTCTTGCCTGGAGAACCCCAGGGATGGGGGAGCCTGGTGGGCTGCCATCTATGGGGTCGCACAGAGTTGGACACGACTGAAATGACTTAGCAGTAGTAGTGCTAGAGAAAGGAAAATAAAACACAAAGTGTCTGTAATTTGGCAGTTTACATCCACTGTGTTTACAATCTTAAAAATTATTAAATCAGACACATTTTGCTGCTGAGGAAACCAAGACCAAGAGATGGTAAATAACTTCCCCAAGGTCAGGGATGGAGCTAGGCACTACTTACAGTTCTAATCCCCTTCAAATATATTACATAGCATGTTCAGATAATTTCTTCAACAGTTTTATGTATATATACACATAAATATATATGTGTGTATACATATATACACATATATATTTAACAATTTTATCATTAATTTAAGGAAAATAAATATTTGATATACATTTATTACCAATATATATTAAATACATATATAAATATATTTTTTTCTTAAACTAATGATAAAAATTGTTTAAAAATATGGTTTTAAAAAGAGAAGACGTGTACATACGTGGCAGATGCATGTTGATGTATGGCAAAACCAATACAATATTGTTAAGTAAAAATAAATAAATTAATCAATTAAAAAAATAAAAAGAGTACCTACTTCTGATTCAAGATGGTGGAGTTGAAGGATGTGAGCTCATTTCCTCCTAGGAGAGCACCAAAATTGTAGCTAACTGTTGAACAACTGTGGACAGGAGGACACTGAACTCACCGAAACAAACAAACAAAAAAAACCCCAAGGTCCAAAGACAAAGAAGAAGCTGCAGCAAGACAGTAGGAGGGGCACAATCATGAAACAATCAAATCTCATATCTGCTGGGTGGATGATCCACGAACTGGAAAACAGTAATACCCAAGAAGTTCTCCAACTGTTGTGAAGGTTATGAACTCCACTTCCAGCCTGGTCTGATCTAATAAAGAAACTGGGATGTCGGGAGCTGCATTAGGCATTACTGACAAAATGGAGGCACTGCCCCAACCCCCTCTCCTCACCCCGCAGGCACGGTCCCAGGATGAAGGAGTTAGGTTTTGTGATTCTGACTTGTTCTTTCTTTTCTTTGGTTGAGTTGGCTGGAAAGAATATTAAGGTGCTTATTGTTCTTGAGAGAAGCATGAGAAAGCACAGAAGCCTTCTGCAGTTGTGCCCAGAAAATAATCTATAAAGTAACCATTGACATTTGTTCAAGGATCTTTACAAAGAATGTTCCAGGATGAGCACGTAGGTTGCAGCTTGAGGCCATGGGAAGGATTGTTATCTGAGACCTGATTGTGAGGGAAATATTTATGGCAAAAGAAGTTTGCTGAGTTTAGGGTTTAGGAATAATTAAGAATAGTTAGAAGCTAAAAGTTTAAGGAATGTCATAGTGTTAGCATATTTTATTATAGCTTATAGAGATTAGGAATTTTAGCAATATTAATAGCTAGAAGCCTTTTTAGGAGATAGTGATCTTAAGATGCTAGGGGCAAACAGGATTTAGAAAGGTAAGAAATAAACTGAGGATTGTAGCATGAGTTACAATGTAATCACAAGTTAAGTATAGGACACATAAGAGGAAGTAGATAATAGATGGTAAAGATTCTGAGAGAATCGCTGAAGCAGGAATTCTGTTTGTAGGGCAACAATGATTTCTGGAGACAATAAATCTGGGTGGGGGAAACTAAAAATGTCAAACCTCTGACCTAATGCTTTTGTCAAAGTATAAAAGAAAACCTGAAGCTTGAAATAAACATGCAGTCCTGTATCTCGAGTCAGAGGCTACATCATTGTCCGCTGACACTGCTCACCCCTTCAGGCTGATTCCCTGGCTGCTGGAGCTGGACTCTGGCCCTGGGAATCCCAGGGAATCTGACCTTGAAGACCAGTGGGATTTGCTTATAGGACTTCCATAGGACTAGAGGAAACAGAGACTCAGTTTTGGAGGGCGCAAACAAAATCTTGCAAGCATCAAGACCCAGAGCAAAGGAGCAGTAATCCCACAGGAGACTGAGCTAAAACTATTTGCTAGTGTTGGAGGGCCTTCTGTGAAGCCTTTGGTCATCAGGGGCTCACCATAGGGATAGGGGCACAGGCAGCAGCAGTTTGGAAAGGTCTCCCTTGCATAAGCCTTCTCTGAGTTGCCATTAATGCTATCTTAGAGCCCATACACCACAGGGCTGGGTTCAGTTCAGTTTAGTTGCTCAGTCGTGTCTGACTCTTTGCGACTCCATGAAGTGCAGCATGCCAGGCCTCCCTGTCCATCAACAACTCCCAGAGTCCACCCAAACCTATGTCCATTGTGTCCGTGATGCCATCCAATCATCTCATCCTCTGTTGTCCCCTTCTCCTCCTGCCCTCAATCTTCCCCAGCATCAGGGTCTTTTCAAATGAGTCAGCTCTTTGCATTAGGTGGCCAGTTTCACCTTCAACATCAGTCCTTCAAATGAACACCCAGAACTAATCTCCTTTAGGATGGACTGGTTGGATCTCCTTGCAGTCCAAGGGACTCTCTCAAGAGTCCTCTCCAACACCACACTTCAAAAGCATCAATGCTTCTGCACTCAGCTTTCTTTATAGTCCAACTCTCACATTCATACATGACCACTGGAAAAACGATAGCCTTGACTAGGTGGACCTTTGTTGGCAAAGTAATGCCTCTGCTTTTGAATATGCTGTCTAAGTTGGTCATAACTTTCCTTCCAAGGAGTAAGTGTCTTTTAATTTCATGGCTGCAGTCACCATCTGCAGTAATTTTGGAGGCCAGAAAAATAAAGTCGGCTACTGTTTACACTGTTCCAAATCTATTTGCCATGAAGTGATGGGACTGGATGCCATGATCTTAGTTTTCTGAATGCTGAGCTTTAAGCCAAACTTTTCACTCTCTTCTTTCACTTTCATCAAGAGGCTCTTTAGTTCTTCTTCACTTTCTGCTGTAAGGGTGGTGTCATCTGCATATCTGAGGTTATTGATATTTCTCCCAGAAATCTTAATTCCAGCTTGTGCTTCCTCCAACCCAACACTTTTCATGATGTACACTGCATATAAGTTAATGAATCAAGGGCTGGGTTACCTCAAGCCAAACAATTAACAGGGAGGGAGATAACTGGATTAGAGCCTTACTGAGCAAGGCCCTGCCCACCAGAGCAAGACCAAGTTTTTCCCACTGCCAGTTCTTCCCATCAGGTCCTCCCTCAGAGGGCAGACGGGAGAGACCAGAAGAACAAGAGTCCCACAGCTACTCAAATGTAAACCATATTACAGAAAGATAATCAGCATGAAAAAGCAGAAACTTATGTCCCAGATGAAGAGACAAGATAAAACCCTAGAAAAATAACAACATGAAGTGGAGATAGGCAGCCTTTCAGAAAAAGAATTCAGAATGATAGGGAAGATGATCTAGGATCTTGGGAAAATAATGGAGAGGAAGCAAGAAATGTTTACCAAAGACCTACAAGAACTAAGGAACAAACAAACAGAGATGGATAATATAGTAGAAGAATTGCAGTTATTCAATTGCAGAATAACTGAGCCAGAAGAACAGATAAATGAACTGGAGAACAGAATGGTTGATATTACTGCCACAGAACCGAATATAAAAAAAAAAAAAAAAAAAAGAAAGAAAGAAAAGAAATGAAGACAACCTAAGAGACCTCTGGAACAACATTAAAAACACCAAATTCATATTATAGAAGTCCCGGAAGGAGAAGAGAGAGAGAAAGGATCTGAGAAAATATTTGAATAGATAATAGCTGATATAAAACAATCTCTTTTTCCAAAACTTAATTACTGTCTCAATGTTTTGGCTTGTCACCCTAAAATACTAATATATGTAAAAAAAAAAAAAGAGAGAGAGAGAGAAGATGACTTTGGCAAACATGGTTTGCTGTTTGGTTAATGATATGTTAAGTTAGGAAAGATGTAGTATTTTCTCTAAGGAATGTTATCTTGGAGGATACTATAGTAACTTCCCTACATTTGAACCTTCAAGTTGTGACATTTCAAAGATGAGAACATGTCCCTATATGCCAGCTGTTGTACTGTATTACTGTACCTTTCATGATGTCATACTGTAAGGTTAAAATGTTCTCTTTATTTTCCGTGTTTTTCTTTTTTATGTATTATTTGTGTGAAAACTATTATGCATCTGTTACAGAACAGTACTATATATCTGATTGTGTTAGTCGGGTACCTAGGTTAACTTTGTTGGACTTATGAACAAATTGGGCTTACAAACACACTCTCAGAACAGAGTGCATTCATATGTAGTGGACACACTATAAGAGCTACTACAGAAAGTCTATCACATGCAGCCATTGCTTAAGCACTTTGTCTATCTCAACCTAGTTCACACTAATAATTACCCTGTGAAGTGGGTACTGTTATTTTAAAAGAAAATGAAAAACATAGAGGGTAAGTAATGTGCCTTAACAGTGTGTGAATGAGAGAAAAGGGATTAAAACCCAGTCAGACACTGATATCTCTGATTATAATTATTGTAACTGTATTTACTTTTATGGAAAAATGATAACTATGTTATTAATTAATAGAATGAAATTAATGCTTAAATATGGTAAATTTTTATGTTCCAAATCCTACTAAAACTTAAGTATCCAAATGGTTCAATGTCGTGTCATGGCTTACTCTAAGGAGTAAAACCATAAGTACAAAACTAATCTTTATTATGGTACAATGACTTTAGAAAAAAAACCTTTTCATTTTCATCTAAAATTTATCCTTTTTGATGGTATTATAAATAAATCCACATTTGTTTATCATACTAGTAAAATGGAGCTTTGTTTCTACTACTTTATTTTGTATTTGTATTTATAAGGCTATTCTTTTACTTTAGTCCTTTACTGCCTTCCTTTTCTATTTCATCATGTTTGATTTATTTATTTTTTCCATAATATTTGAATTTGATTGTTCAGGATGCAAGAGTTTGCTTTTAATCTGAGTAATATTGATTGTTTACATTTTTCTTCTGATAAAATACCAGCTTTAATGCACAGAATACTAGTTCAAATCAAACATTTTCTGTTCTGGAATTCATTATAGGCATATATAGGAGCCATCTAATCTAGCTTCTATGTCTTATGGGAGCATTTTTCATATTTTTTAGAATCTTTGTACAAATTTTGTTTTGTGTGACTTCTCGTTAATGTATTTCAATTAGTCAATTTTATCTTAATTGATTTAAAATTCAGTCTACTGTGTGACGTGTTTGTCTCAATGACTTCTTTTTATTTCTAGAATTTTTCAGGTGGACTTTATTTTCAGAACAGTTTTAGGTTAAAACAAAATTGAGAGGAAAGTATAACTCCTTACCCAGAGTGGTACATTAGTTACAATCCATGATCCTACTTGAATATATCATTTTCATTTAGAGCCCATAGATTAAATTAGAGTTCACTCTTGGCATTGCACATTCTATGGATTTGAAATGCACAGTGATGTGCAGGCAGCATTATAGTATCATACAGAACTGTTTAGCTGCCCTAAAAATCCTCTGTGCCTCACCTATTTATCTCTCCCCACTAATGCCTGGTGATCACCGATCTTGTTATTACCTCTGTAGTTTTGCCTTTTCCAGGAGGTCATATAGTTGGAAATAAAATATCCACTCTTTTCAGATTGGCTTATCTCCTTTAGCAAGATGCATTCATGATTATTCCATGTATTTTCACAGCTTGATAGCTGAATCATTTTTGGCTCTGAATAATATTTCATTTCTGGATGTATCAAAGTTTATTTATGCATTTGCCTTTGGAAAGCCATCTTTGTTTGCATCTATGTTCTGGCAATTATGAATAAAGCTGCTATAAAGATCTGTGTGGGTTTTTGTATCAACATAAACTTTAAACCCAAGAAGCATGATTGCTGAATTGTATGATAAGAGAATATTTACTTTTGTAAGAATCTGCCCAACTGTCTAACAAGGTGGCTGCATCGTTTTGCATTCTTACCAGCAATAAATGAAAATTCCTGTTGCTCTACATCCTCATCAGCATTTGGTATTGCCAGTGTTTTGAATTTTGGTTATTTTAAGAGGTGTGTAGTGGTACTCATTATTGTTTGAATTTCAAATTCCTTAATGACATATAATGTGGTGTATGTTTTCATAAGCTTATTTGCCATCTGTACATCTTCTCTGGTGAAGTGTCCATTAAGACATTTGTCCCATTTTTTTTTAAATTGAATTGTATGTTTGCTTACATTTGAATGTTAAGAGTTCTTTAAATATTTTGGATAAATTCTTTGTTGCCTGTGGTTTGCAAATGTTTTCTTCTGGTCTAGAGTTTATTTCCCCATTGACAGTGTTTTTGCAGAACAGAAATTTTTCATTTTAATGAAGTCCAGCTAAGCAGTTCTTCATGGATTATGCTTTTGGTGTTATAACTAAAAAGTTTTTGCAACGCAAGGTTATCTAGATTTTCTGCTATATTATCTTCTAACAGTTTCACAGATTTGCATTTTACATTTAGGTCTATGATTCATTTTGAGTTAATCTTCCCAAAGGGTGTAAATTCTGTATAGAGTTTTTAAAATTTATTTACATGTGTATGTCCGGTTGTCCAGCACAATTTGTTATAATACTTTTGCTTCTTTGTTAAATATCAGTTCACTATATTTGTGTAAGTTTATTTCTGGACTCTTTATTATGTTTCATTGATCTATTTGTCTCTTCTCTTACCAATATTATATTGTTTTGAAGGCTGTAGTTCTAGTATTTTCAATTTGTCCATTTTCATTGCTACTGGCTTACGTCACTTGAAGTTAAGAGGACTTTTCATAATTATCAATTAAATATATTCACTATCACCTTGAGGATACATATATATTCATTGGATAGCTCTTTTAAGGTTGTCTTGCTTAGAATTCTAAACAGATTTGTCTCAAATTTTTTATTTATTAGCTCTCTTAGTATCAAGTTTCATTACATATTTTCAGATGTATTTTGTAGACTCATCTTTAATGTGCATTTTTTGTGTTCCAGATTATACTTCTTAAGGCTACTATTTTGATTTCAATTTCATCTGTCTTCCTAAGTTTCTTTGACCAAAATTAAATTACATGTTTATATTTGTGTTTATCCATCTATAGTGATATTGGCAATATTGCAGATTTTGTTGCAAAGGTTTAGTTCAAAGTGTGGCCTCTAAGCTCTGTCTGCTTCATTTGTTATTTTTCCATGTGTAATGGCATTTTATATGTCAACTTGACTAGGCTATGGTACCCAGTTGTTTGGTAAACATCAGTTTAAATACAGCTATGAAAATATTTTGCAGATGTGATTAACATTTAAATCTGTAGACTGTGAGTAAAGAAGATTACCACCATAACCTGGATGAATCTCATTTGATTAGCTGATGGTCTTAGAGAAAAGGCTGAGGTCACCAAGGAAGAAGGAATTCTGTACCCAGACTGCTTTAGACTCAAACTTGAGCATAGCTCTTCTCTGGGTCTTTAGGCTTCAGTCTTCCCTGAAGATCTCAAATCTGCCAGCCTCCATAATTGCATGAGCCAATTCCTTCAATATTCTCTCTCTCTTTCATGTATAAACATCTACTGTTCTGGCTGTCTGAAGAACTCAACACCATATACAGAGATTTACATTTCATATATATATTACCTATAGCCTCATGAGGTGGTCAATTACATTTTTTTTGTTTTGTTTTTCAGAATAAAAATTTTTTTAGCTTTCTTTTTTAATACCCAATATGCTTGGGGTAGAGATAGGGGTGATGGTTGGGGGTGCATCACCATAAGTAGGCTTCCTCTGCTTTTTATCTATGTCAAATTTGGAGAATTATTATACCAATCCTTATATTCTATTGAAGAGTAAAAATATGGAAATATTAAATGTATTCTGCTTTTTATTTTTAATGCTGCAATTTTCCTTAAAAATGAGTGACACTTGTATTTCTATTATATCTAAATTACTATGAATATTTAATATAATTTGACACTTATTGTTTTGGTTTAATATTTTCATTACTTTTTGACAAATAATTTAGCTTGTTGTGATAAAAATAGTAAATTTCTTGTTAGTATTTGATTTAGAATCTCAGAATTTATAGAGATCTTTTTAGAATATTTGTGGATTAAAACAGGTCAAGACAATAGTCTTCCAAATAAGAGGAAGTCCTACAAGATGGTTTTTGAGGTATTTACATAGAAGCCCTTTGGTGTCATTTTCTGTGATTTCAGCACATTTGTATTTTTATACATAACTGTAAAGTCAATCAAAACATTTTAGTTCAAAAGCCATTATGTATTATCTTAGGTTTATAACATTTTAATATACAAAAAGTGTTGTCCTACTATCACTACACTTAAAATTCTGAGTCTGCTCCATTTTACTATAAAATTCTCAAAATATATTTGCTGAACTGGCTCAGGCATGGTAACTACAGTCTGTAGTCTCCCAATTTGCAGTTTATGTCACTATGATGTAAAATTTGACTGGTTTATTATTTTTATCATACAGAATAAATTTTAGGTTATGCTAATAATTATATCACTTTCAAGCACTTGCATCCTATTCAGATTCTTTAGGATAAAGTAAAAGATGGACTTATAGTTCATGCAATTAAAATTATGTAAAGCTGTGATGTGTTCATTGATGTGTATCATGAAAATGAAAGTATTTTTATAGAACGTGCAAAGTTTTCTACATATAACAAGTGGAAGTACTTCACTTAGCTTCAAGAACGTCCCTCTATAGACCTCTTTATGGAAGGACTGAAAGATTTTTGTTCAGTTTTCTTTGCTGATTCCAATTCGTACAACCAAATAATTTTTTCCTGCCTAGATGGAATCCCTGTCTCCTGCATTGCAGGCATATTCTTTACAGTCTGACCCACCAGGGAAGCCCCTAAAGCAGGGGTGAACAAGAGGCACTAGCTAGAATCAACTCATCACCCCTGGTTTATAAGACTGGTGCTCTAACCACTGAGATACGGAGCCCTTAGGTGATCTTATCCAACTAAATATCACCTATATCCATGATAGCATCTTCAGCCTCGACTCTTTTTTCATCTAAAGATTGACATACACAAACTTTTCAGGTGCTGGAAATGCAAAGACGGGGAAAGAGATTATCTTATCCTTTGAAACAACACACTTTTCAGGTGCTGGAAATGGAAAGATGGGGAAAGAGAATATCTTATCCTTTGAAACACTTGGTTTAGTATGAGAAATAGATACTTCATCAGTGGACAAATATAAAAATATAGGAGTTATATAAAAATTTTAAAATACAATGATACATGTTAATATAAAATAGAGAAGTAATGAGAGAGACAGGACTTCAGCATGTTTAAAATGCTACAAAATATTTTTTAAATACTTTGTAAAATATTGTTCTAGACACTAATGAAAATTAAATCTTTAGATTTATGGTATACTTGTTGATTTAAAGTATATGTTACAGTTTTGCACTGTAGAGAAATATACTTTCTGAATATTATAGAGGGCAAGTAAAGTGTTCATACAGTGGATTATATTCCTTACTCTACCATTTTTCCTTATGAGCTCTTCCTATTTTTCTATTCTTTATTAAGTCATATAAGAAAAAAATATATATATATATTTCCTCCTACATTTATATGTATTATATGAGAATATTTCTAGACATACAAGCCCACATACATGCTACACACACAGAGTTATTACCAAATAAAGGTATAAAAGTAACAGGACAAGAACACTGAGAGTTACACATTTTGTGTCATTGTTTTCCATTTCCCTTATTTCATTAAATCTATTAGTTGCCTATTAAAGGCAATATCTGGTCACAGGGTTGTTTTATGAAACAAACATCTCAATTTTATGGATAAACAGGGGAACAGCTGTCACATAATCTTACTCCAGGAT
Source organism: Bos taurus (assembly GCF_002263795.3). Lineage (NCBI taxonomy): Eukaryota > Metazoa > Chordata > Mammalia > Artiodactyla > Bovidae > Bos > Bos taurus. The sequence goes on along the minus strand of NC_037333.1, from coordinate 3,250,085 downwards.
TTTCAGGCCAGCAGAGCAATTATAAAGCAGGACACTCTGTCTAATGTAGCTGACATGTAATCAGCTTCCACTGTTGCTTTGGCCAAAATAATGTGCATTAAATTTTGTAAGGAAAACATCTTTATTGAGCAAGAAATTATTTCCAAATGACTTTGCATTAGGTAAAATAATACACTTTAACAATCATAATGATGTTTGGGGGGTATGTGGGGGCTGTGCTTAGTCACTCAGTTGTGTCTGACTGTTTTATCTCATAGTTGTGTGACCTCAGTGAACTGATGTGCATTCAGGCCCAGCTTGATGCTGATTTTATATGGACTTATTTTCCTTTTATGGTCTCCTATAATCTGAGGTTGATTCACCATGTTTCTTTTAGTTGGCAGGTACTTCCTACCACAGTTTGCTGTTTCCTCTCCTGGGCTTTGTTAGGGTCAAGTATTAAAATATTAAGATAATAGAAAGAGAATAACTACCTATGCATTATGTACATTTCTTCTGTTTAACAAGAAATTGGTATTAAAAATAGCGGCCTTAAAAAATATAAATAAATAAATAAAAATAGCTGCTCAATTGAAAGCCTACTGACTGGTTAAGCAGACAATGTGCCTAGTGCAGGGCTTTGTAGAGCTCATTGATGGTGTGAATCTTTGGTGAACTCAAACTGAAGATGTTAAGTGTTGAGCTTCCAAAATTCCCACTCTTATACTGTGCTGCAAGGATTCTAAATTTACCAGATGCCAAGAGTTCCTGACTACACACTATAAAGCTAAAATATACGAAATTGTGTGACTTTTTAAAAATTCTGATATGTTGATGAACGTTATTACATGGATCAATCTGTATAGTTTTGATGACATTTTTAGCAGGTCAGTGGTTAAGACTCCATGTTCCCACTACAAGGGGCCCTGATTCCATTCCCATGGGGCAACTAAGATCCAATATGCTGGGCATAAAAAAATTTAAAAAACATCCATATAGTTTTGCCTAGTCAAAAGATGCTATACATCCCCTTGGAAAGACTGAAGCAAAGAAAGAGAGAGAGGGGAAAGATGAATATATACAGCTATATAACTGATTCAAGGCACAGTTAACAGTAAAGTAGGGGGGGAAACACAGATTTTAAAAATGCCTTGACCTGGCGTAAGGTCTGAAGATCATACTTTTTCTTTTTTAACCTTCAGGTAACACTCTCATTTAAGTCATTTATGCATTTGTAAATTTATTCACTTAATCAACACACACGCAGTATTACTAAATAAATGCCAGACAGTGTCCAAGATACTGGAGATTCAGTAAAAAAGACTGGCAATGAATCTGCTTTCAGCAATGAGGTTCAATAGGATTTACCCAGAATCTGTTATACAAAGTGAAGTACATTCAGTCAGTTCAGGCAGTTCAGTCGTTCAGCCGTGTCTGACTAATGGCGATCCCATGAACCGCAGCACGCCAGACCTCCTTGTCCATCACTAACTCCAGGAGTTCTATAATTATACATATATGTATGCTGCTAAGTCGCTTCAGTCGTGTCCGACTCTGTGCGACCCCACAGACGGCAGCCGTCCCCGTTCCTGAGGTTCTCCAGGCAAGAACACTGGAGTGGGTTGCCATTTCCTTCTCCAATGCATGAAAGTGAAAAGTGAAGTCGCTCAGTCGTGTCCGACTCTGTGCGACCCCACAGACGGCAGCCCTCCCCGTCCCTGGGATTCTCCAGGCAAGAACACTGGAGTGGGTTGCCATTTCCTTCTCCAATGCATGAAAGTGAAAAGTGAAGTCGCTCAGTCGTGTCCGACTCTTAGCGATCCCATGGACTGCAGCCCATCAGGCTCCTCGGTCCATGGAATTTTCCAGGCAAGAGTACTGGAATGGGGTGCCATTGCCTTCTCCCTATATATGTATAACTATATAAATAAAAAAAATATGTGATATATACAAAATATACAATATCATATATTTTATAATAAAATTATATAATATAAAATATATCTTGCATTATAAAAATTAAATTTACAAGTTTTTAGAATTATACACAATTATAAATTTATATATTTAATTTATAATAATATTTTTATTAAATATATATTTAATACACACACTGTATTATATACATAATGTATAATATATAATATATATGTTATATATAATATTTATATACTATATATACATATATAGTATATAATATATAACTATTATATATTGTATATATATATTACATATAATATAATGTATATTATATCAATCAGATCAGATCAGATCACTAGCTCAGTCGTGTCCGACTCTTTGAGACCCCATGAATCGCAGCACGCCAGGCCTCCCTGTCCATCACCAACTCCCGGAGTTCACTCAGACTCACATCCATCGAGTTAGTGATGCCATCCAGCCATCTCATCCTCTGTTGTCCTCTTATCCTACTGCCCCCAATTCCTCCCAGCATCAGAGTCTTTTCCAATGAGTCAACTCTTCACATGAGGTGGCCAAAGTACTGGAATTTCATCTTTAGTATCATTCCTTCCAAAGAAATCCCAGGGCTGATCTCCTTCAGAATGGACTGGTTGAATCTCCTTGCAGTCCAAGGGACTCTCAAGAGTCTTCTCCAACACCACAGTTCAAAAGCATCAATTCTTCGGTGCTCAGCCTTCTTCACAGTCCAACTCTCACATCCATACATGACCACAGGAAAAACCATAGCCTTGACTAGACGGACCTTTGTTGGCAAAGTAATGTCTCTGCTTTTGAATATGCTATCTAGGTTGTCATAATTTTCCTTCCAAGGAGTAAGCGTCTTTTAATTTCATGGCTGCAGTCACCATCTGCAGTGATTTTGGAGCCCAGAAAAATAAAGTCTGACACTGTTTCCACTGTTTCCCCATCTATTTACCATGAAGTGGTGGGACTGGATGCCATGATCTTCGTTTTCTGAATGTTGAGCTTTAGGCCAACTTTTTCACTCTACACTTTCTCTTTCATCAAGAGGCTTTAGAGTTCCTCTTCACTTTCTGCCGTAAGGGTGGTGTCATCTGCACATCTGAGGTTATTGATATTTCTCCCAGCAATCTTGATTCCAGCTTGTGTTTCTTCCGTCCAGCGTTTCTCATGATGTACTCTGCATATAAGTTAAATAAACAGGGTGACAATATACAGCCTTGATGAACTCCTTTTCCTATTTGGAACCAGTCTGTTCCATGTCTAGTTCTAACTGTTGTTTCCTGGTCTGCATACAGATTTCTCAAGAGGCAGGTCAGATGGTCTGGTATTCCCATCTCTTTCAGAATTTTCCACAGTTTATTGTGATCCACACAGTCAAAGGCTTTGGCGTAGTCAATAAAGCAGAAATAGATGTTTTTCTGGAACGCCCTTGCTTTTTCTGTGATCCAGTGGATGTTGGCAATTTGATCTCTGGTTCCTTTGCCTTTTCTAAAACCAGCTTGAACATCATGAAGTTCACGGTTCACATATTGCTGAAGCCTGGCTTGGAGAATTTTGAGCATTACTTTACTAGCCTGTGAGATGAGTGCAATTGTGCGGTAGTTTGAGCACTCTTTGGCATTGCCTTTCTTTGGGATTGGAATGAAAACTGACCTTTTCCAGTCCTGTGGCCACTGCTGAGTTTTCCAAATTTGCTGGCATATTGAGTGAAGCACTTTCACAGCATCATCTTTCAGGATTTGGAATAGCTCAACTGGAATTCCATCACCTCCACTAGCTTTGTTCATAGTGATGCTTCCTAAGGCCCACTTGACTTCACATTCCAGAATTTCTGGCTCTAGGTCAGTGATCACACCATCATAATTATCTGGGTCGTGAAGATCTTTTTTGTACAGTTCTAATATAATATAATTAATTATATACAATACATATAAAATATTATATATAATATAATACACTATATTATATTAATACATTAATATATATTATGTAATATGGTATATATACAATATTATATATAATATATATATATTATATATAATTTATAATTATATATTATATAATATAATCTACATTAATATATTAATCTACATTATATATTAATCTATATTAATATAGATTAATATATTAATCTATATTATTATTAATATAGATTACATTATATGCAATATTACATATAATACTGTATATATATCATATATATACATATTGTATAATATGTAATATTATTATAATATATTTACAATGTTATATATTATATATACAGTATATATTATAATATATTATATAAATTGTATATATTATACATTTATATATATTCTATTATATATAATATTATATATATTAACAAATATATTGTATATTATATATATACAATATATACAATATATATATGCTATGCTATATTAAGTCACTTCAGTCGTGTCTGACTGTGTGACCCCATAGATGGCAGCCCACCAGGCTCCCCCGTTCCTGGGATTCTCCAGGCAAGAACACTGGAGTGGGCTGCCATTTCCTTCTCCAATGCATGAAAGTGAAAAGTGAAAGTGAAGTTGCTCATTCGTGTCTGACTCTTAGCCACCCCATGGATTGCAGCCTAACAGGCTCCTCCATCCATGGGATTTTCTAAAATATATATATATTATATCGTATAATTATATATATTTATATATTTTTATTATATACATAATATTATACATATTATGTATATTATCATATATATTATATATTTTATATTATTATATATTTTATTATATATATCATATGTATATTATATATAATATATTATTATATATTATATGTATATGATATATGTAATATGTAATAATAAAAATATATATTATATATAATTAATATATGACATATATTATAATATATAAAACATATATAATTATATAAATAATATACATAATATATAATATATAATTATAATATAAATATAATGTAATTATAATGTGTATAATATATGTAAAATATAATATATATTAATATAATATACATAATTAATATAAAATATAATATAGATAATATTTTATAAATATAATATTTTATTATATAATATTATATTATTATTATATTATATAATATTGTATATAGTATTTTATGTATAATATTATATTCTATATAGTATATATTATAATATTATCTTTAATATGATAATAAATATTATATATTATATAAAATATAATATTTTATATTTATAAACATTTATAAATAAATATAATATAAAATAAATATTATATATATTATATAAAAGTGTAATATATATTATATATACATATATAATATTATATTAAGGGAAATGGAAATTGCAATCCACTCCAGTGTTCTTGTCTGGAGAATCCCAGGGACTGTGGAGCCTGGTGGGCTGCCATCTATGGGGTCGCACAGAGTTGCACATGACTGAAGAGACTTAATAGCAGCAGCAGCAAATTTTGTATTGTATTCAGTGTGAATATAATGGCTATGAAAACAAATATTTTCAGTTCTAAGAAAAAATATTATTTGTGAAAATAATGTATTTGGGAGATAGCATTTTAACTCAAATATTATTGATATCTCATGCAGTTTATAAACTTAAAAATATATTGATACATAAATTAGAAAGAATACATAAATAATTTTTAAAATTATCTCTGAATAATGGTGTATTTTATGAATTTATAGTCCATAGAGTATATTTACTAGTAGCATAAAAAATCCTATAGTGTTACATATATGATCTAAATCCTTTATTTAAGCACAATTATGGAGTAATTTTTAATAGCACACATGTATTTTATAAACTCTGAGTAAAGTATATCACAGGTAACATTAGTTACTTGCCACAATGGGATATATTTATCTGTAAAGATCATGTAAGATTTTCATTGTTTTGAGCATGATCAAAACTGTTTTTTTAAAATTATAACTCTAAAACATTTCAGAATGCTCAACAAAATATGTAAAACATTGCCTTTATTTTATTTTACAAAAGAATTTTTGATGAAAATAATAAGTTGTTTACAGGAAAATGACATGTCAGACCATTTCTCATTGTAAGAAAAGGTTCAGGCATCTTGACTGAAATAGGACAACTTGGCAGCCAAAAAAAAAAAAAAATGTAGATATGTATACAGTGGCTTCACAGGGTGGTGCTATGGTTAAGAACCCACCTGCCAGTGCAGTAGACATAAGAAACTGGGATTCGATCCATGGTTTGGTATGATCCCCTGGAAGAGGGCATGCAACCCACTTCAGTATTCTTGCCTGGAGAATCCCATTGACAGAGGAGCCTCGAGGGCTACAGTCCATTGGGTTGCAAAGACTTGGACACAAATGAAGTCACTTAGCATGCACAGTTGTTTATTTATTTATTTATTTTTCTTAATTCCTTTTGTAAAGCAATAATGCCTGCTAAGATTCTTAACTCTAAGCTTAGGGCCTTTTGAACTCTAATGGCCAGACTCCAGGACACATTTTGAGAAAAAATAGCTTTTGTCAATGCTTTTTATTTTATAGTTATCTCTTTCTTTTTCCTTGAGGGTTTTTAGGGAACTTGTAGAATAAAATTAAGTGTATTGATTATCATTCTGATTAATTAGGCAACTTGGATTCAAAGTTAGTATGTTTATTTTCTTTGATAAAGTATGTAAAATTCTGCCTTAAAACAGAATTGGACCCTAAAGGTACATAGGGCTCCCCAGGTGGTACAGATTTAAAGAATCTGCCTGCCAATGCAGGAAACACAAGAGACACGGGTTTGATTCCTGGGTCAGGAAGATCCCCTGGAGTAGGAAACAGCAATCCTCCCCAGTATTCTTGCCTAGAAAATTCCATGGACAGAGGAACTTGGCGGGCTACAACATAGGGTCTCAACAAGTCAGACATGACTGAGCAACTAAGCACAAACATAAAAGTATATAAGTATAATTTATTTTATATTTATTGCAGTATATAATCCTAAAAGCTAGCTTGGTATTACAGAAAAAATAATATGATTACACAGCAAAATATGACCAATGCTTCAAATAAAATAAATGTTAAGACAAAGTATGAAAAGTGTCAGATAGTATGGCTGATTTAATATTATAACTAAACATTTTATTGACTGTATTGAAAAACATCAGTGACTGTGTTATATCTACTATCTAGCTAGCTAAGTATTTTTTTATTTATATACGTTTTTTTTTGGACAAATCTAGAGAGTGTATTAAAAAGCAGCGACATTACTTTGCCAACAAAAGTCCGTCTGGTTAAAACTATGGTTTATTCCAGTAGTCATATATGGATGTGAGGGTTAGACCATAAAAAAGTCTGAGTGCTGAAGAACTGCTTTTGAATGGTAGTGTTGGAGAAGACTCTTGAGAGGCCCTGAGACTGCAAGGAGATCAAACCAGTCAATCCTAAAGAAAATCAACCCTAACCCTGAATACTCATTGGACGGACAGATGCTGAAGCTGAAGTTCCAATACTTTGGCCATCTGATGCGAAGAGCTGACTCATTGGAAAAGACCCCAATGCTGGGAAAGATTGAGAAGAAGGGGACTATAGAGGATGAAATGGCTGGATGGCATCACCATCTCAATGACATGAGTTTGAGCAAACTCTAGTGAGTGATGGTGAAGGACAGGGCAACCTGGTATGTTGCAGACCATGGGATCACAAAGAGTTGGACACAGCTCAGCAACTACACAACAACAATACATATTTTTGCTTAGAAGATATTTTTTTCAGTATGGTATGATAAAAACTATTTTCAAAGGATGAAAATTATTAATATGTAATTGTAATGTGATTCTTTGCCTTGCAATTTTTTTTTTCTCATTGTGAATTTGACAACTTTGGTATAAGTTGCAAGTAGATAGATAGATATAAAAAAAGTGGAGAATGACAGATAACAGTCCATGAAAAAGACATTATCTCTTAGGAAGTAATCTTACTGTGTTCAGGTTAGAGGATCTACGGAGAGGAGCATTAATATATTTGGAGTTGGAGGGCTTCTCAAAACTAGAAATACTGTAAAAGCAGGTTTTCAATCCTCCTCTATAGCAATGATAAAGGTAAATTATATTGGTTTAAAATAGTAGTTCAAGAATTTCTATTTTGGTCCAAAATAGATTTACAGAGGTTGGATTTACTCTCCTACTTGAAGGAAAAAAAAAAAGACAAATATGTTTAAAAATTCTCTCAAAGTATTGAGCATCAGGCAATGGAAAGCAGAGATCCCTGAGAATAGGAAAACAAGCAAGGCAATCCCCATTGTGGCACAGCTTTCTGTCTGGAGAAAGATTCTAGATTGCAATACAAGAAAAGGTACTGCCTGCTAGCACAGTTAGGTATTGCCTGTGCTGGACAGATTGATCTGGAAGTCCAGGGAAGCTAAGTAGAGTAGAATTTCCAGCACATGATACTGGGGGAAGAGAGAGATGCATATAGAGACAACTCCAGAGCTAATGTACAAGGTCCCTTGAGAAAGCAGTTGAGAATTTCTCAGCATATGTGTGCAGGAAATTGTCCTAAAAACCAGGGAAAGAGCCACATCAAAAAATTAAGGGAAGAGTGGCTAAAGCCCACATAGGCCAAACTGGAAATCTTCATACAGTCATCTTTTGGTATCCATGGAATGTTTGTTCCAAGACCACCACCCCAACCCACACTGTGGATGCCAAAATCCTAGGACACCCAGGTCCCTTGTATAAGTGGCATACTATTTGCATCTTCCTTTGTACTTCAGATCATCTCTAGATTACTAATAATACCTGCTGCTGCTGCTGCTAAGTTGCTTCAGTCGTGTCTGACTCTGTGCGACCCCATGGACAGCAGCCCACCAGGCTCCTCTTTCCCTGGGATTCTCCAGGCAAGAATACTGGAGTGAGTTGCTGTTTCCTTCTCCAATGCATGCATGCATGCTAAGTTGCTAATACAATGTAAATTCTATGTAAATAGTTTTCCAGGCAAGACAAGTGCTATGTAAATATGTAAATAGTTATTTGAATGCAAGAAACTCTAGTTTTGCATTTTGAAACTTTCTGGAATTAAAAAAAATATATATCCTCATTTCATAATTGGTTGAATTTGCAGATGCAGAACAGGAGGATACAAGGACTGATCATAATTGAGGGGCATCGGTTGACTACTAGAAGGATATTACCTCAGTAGTGGGGAAGATTGATCTTAGACTAAACGCTGCTCAGATCCTGATTAACAGAAAATGAAAAAGTAAGAAAAAAAAAGAATCAAACTCTTTTTAAGTAACTTAGTCATCTCCAGAACAAAGTCTTCAGATTATTTAAGACTATGAAAATATCCAACACTCAACAAGGTAAAAGTCACAATGTCTGGCATCCAATCAAAACCCACCAAGCATATAAAGAAGCAGGAAAATACTACTCATACTAAGAAAAATTAGTTGACCAAAATTTTACTCAGAAATGACATAAGTAATAAAATTGACACAGAAAAGAGTAAGAGTTATATTTTCAGAAAGCTTATTAAAATAGACTTGAGAGGTAACAAAAAGTCCAACTAGAACTTTTAGATACCAGAAATTGCAATGTCTGCGATACAAAGTTCACAAAGATAGGATAATAACTAGCTAAAACCCTACAGATGAAAATGTTAATGAGCTTGAAGCTAGCAACTGATACTATAAAAGATGAAACAAAGAGGGGAAAAAAGCAGAAAAAAATAAACAGAGCATCTGTGAGATGAGACAAGTGTAAGTAGCCAAATATAAGTTAATTTGAATCCTGGTGGGGAATACAAAATTTAATTATTTGAATAAATAATGAGAAAATTTGTTCAAAAAATATTTTCACAGAACTAAAACAAATAATCCTAAAACTTATTGTTTGTTAATGTCTTTTAAGATGTGGAATATTTATTTTATTGAAGTATAGTTGATTTCAAAGTTATGTTAGTTTCAGGGTACGGCAAAGTGATTTACATATATATATATACTTTTCATATTCTTTTCCCTTATTGGTTATTACAAAATACTGCATTTTTCCCCTGTGCAATATAATATATACTTAGTTATCTATTTTATATATAGTAGCGTGCAAATGTTAATCACAATGTTTTTGTTAATCCAATCATTTATGTTTAAAATTTATAAAAACTATGAATTTACAGATAAGATGGTCAACCTATCCCCAAGTAGAAGAAATTTGAAGAAAATTACAAGAAGACACAATCTAAAGAAATTGCCTAAAACAATGATAGAATGAATATCTAAGAGTAGCCAGGGAAAAATAACACATTATGTACAAAGGAAAAAAGCTAAACATGAGAGCAAATTCTAGCAGATAAATATTTAAAAGTACTAAAAGTAAAGATAAATAAAATTGTCAAACTTTCAACTTAGAATTCATTACCCAGAGTAATTTTTTTTTTAAATGAAGGAGAAAACTTTTCAGACATGTAAAACCTGAAAGAATTCAACTGCAGATCTGCACTAAAGAAATGTTAAGAAAAATTCTTTAGGCAGAAGAAATGGTACCATATGCAAATAAAGATCTACACAAAAGAGTGAGAAGTGTGGGAAATGGAAGGATGGAGGAACTGTAATTTTTTCTCATTCAAATCTTTTTAAAGTAATAGCATTATGATTTGTAGTTGTTGGATAATACATAGGAACCAACATTTCCTGGAAATAGAAAATTGCCTGTCTTGAAACAGTCAAGAAAAATAACTGTATCTCAAAACTTTCAGAATTTTCTCTTCACCGAACCACCTAAAATTAGTGACAGGGTGGACAAGGTGATATAAATTAGAGATCCATCACTAGGATTTTAAAATATGGTATGAAAATACTAAAACATCTTCTCTAGCATTTAATACACCTTTGCCCACTAAAGGGGCTTCCCTGGTGACTCAGATGATAAAAAAATCTGCCTGCAGTGTGGGAGGCCTGAGTTCAGTCCCTGTGTTGAGAAGATCTCCTGGAGAAGGGAATGGCTACCCACACCAGTATTCTTATCTGGAGAATTCCATGGACAGAGGACTCTAGTGGGCTGTAGTCCATGGGGTCACAGAGTTGGATACAATTGGGTAATTAACACTTCCATTTCCCCACTAAAGAAATGAAGAAAATTCTGCACTGCTCTGAAGTTTGCTTTGGATTATAATTTTATTTCAATCTTCTCCACCCTGAAGTCCTTGACCTTCTGAAGAAATATTGTCCATATCCTTGTCCTCATCCTTTACCTCGCTTGTTCATTTTTAAGAATTTGAACTTCCTTCACAATGACCCCAGAACAGAGCCAGAGACTGAAAATACATTCATGCCTACTCTGCTGAATTCCAGAAGTACAACTGAACAAAATATGGTTTTATTTGCAACTCAATACAAATAGATTAAATTGAATTAACTAATTTATATGATCTTTCCAAAACCCATTAAGGCACAGATGTGCGAAGCCTGGTGTATGGCAGTCCATGGGGTCACAGAATCGGGCAGGACTTACTGAATGGCAACAAAGACTATGCATAACATCATGTGTACATTAAGTTGACACAGATTTATCTTTTGTTTCTCTGCCTCCTTCCCAGGAACTCAACTCAATCCAGTAGTCTCTATGCATCAACCTAATAGTTGTATAAAAAAGGAAACTATATTACAAAAAAACACAAAACAAAACACAAAACTCATGAATGAACTCTAAGCCTAGATATCTAGTAGGTATGTTGTATACTGTTATTTTGTCAGGCTGTGGCCAAAGAACTGTCTCTTGACAATTCAGCTATGTCTCATCTTCTAAAGGTAATTGGTGTGTCTTAGTTGGGGTGGGGGGGTACACAGTGAGGGGGGGCACTACAGAACTCACATTGGGCCTGTGGTATTTATTCTCTAGGAGTTCAAATGAAAGACAAAGTCTACAAAATCTGTTAATTGAATCATGTTAATACGAGTGGCAGCTGCCCAGGCACAGGATGGTCGAGAAGAGCTACTTCATGTGCCAGGGTCCAGCCCCGGCTGATCCAGGGTATTCGAAGCGGGGACGGCGTCAGCGACCTATTTATTTAAATATTTTATCAAAGATATAAAGAGTAATAGGATGAGGATAGCTCAGTAGGAAAATTCAGTGGAGAAAAGAGGCTGAGTAGCTTGGTTTACGTGGGAGACCAATAAAACTTCAAGACAAGAAGTTTGCACCACTTACGTAGGCCGCAGGTGTCCTTCCATTCTCCCGAAGGAGAGGAGACACTGAGGCCTCCCCAGTCGGATCTTAGAAGCCCAGGCATAATTAGTAAGCATGGCGGGTTCCACGCTCCAGATGGAGACTCAGCCAGAGTTTGAGAGAGAGCGACATGGGGAGACCAGTATTTCGAGAAACTGATCCCAATTCTTTATTTTCCATGGTCTACTTTTATACACTGAGATGTTATGCAAAAGTCACGTGGGGTCAGCAATCCTGACTTTTATCAAAGTCAGGTGCTTCATACAAATGTATACAGAGGTCTTAGGGGTGTTACATCATCTTCTGGCCAGGGGGGCCTGCTGACAATTTATGACCCTCTCCTTGTGACAGTGGTCAGTCAACCAGGACACTTATTTCTCCAGGGGTGATTATTCTTAAAACAGACGCCACCCAAATAAAGTTACATTCCTATAGGGTGAGGGTGTAGTGGGTTTTAGTCAAGGAAAGAATTTACTTAGCCTAAGGTCTAACGTGATTAATATCAAAGGTTAATACTTATTTCTTCTATATATTCATTAACATGTGTAAGGGCAGGGATGTGGAGACTTAGCAACAAACATTGGCTCAACAAATGAAAAACCCTTCACCAATACAATTTCTAATCAGCCCATTATACTTATACTAATAGTTTTCTAACTTTTCTAAGGAACCTGTTTTTAGAAGGTTTAAAGCATCTCGTGCCTCTCATGGTTGGGAGGCTGTGAGCAATCACATGTGGCTGGACAAGCCTGTCAGGCAGGCTAGAGAACCTTCAGAGGAGTTTGTAGGTTAAAACACTCTTGTCACACCCAGGAGTTTTTATTAACTGGAGCTCTAGGTTAACTCCTTCTCCGAAAGAGGTGGTGGGGGACAGCCCCCCGTAAAGTCAGAGGTGTAGATTAGAGCACAAAGTAGTAAAGTAGGCAGGCTCTGGTTATGGGGGTAGATGCTCGAGGATTTCCAGGGGGACTCTTGAGGCTCAATCCCGCCTTTTCGTATGTCGAGCCTCCTTCCTCATGACCTTTGCCACGGGCAGAGTACCTCACTCTGGCCCCCAACATTCATGTTCAAGGAAAGGAGGGGCGGCCGTGAGGAGATACCCCTCATGGAAGCTAAGGAGCAGTGGTTGCGCTTTGCTGGAGCAGCAGTGAAGAGATACCCCACGTGCTAGGTAAGAGAAACCCAAGTAAAATGCTAGGTGGTGCGAGAGGGCATCAGAAGGCAGACACACTAAAACCATAACCACAGAAAAGTAGCCAATTTGATCACATGGACTATAGCCTTGTCTAACTCAATGAAACTAAGCCATGACATGTGGGGCCACCCAAGACAGGCAGATCATGGTGGAGAGGTCTGACAGAATGTGGTCCACTGGAGAAGGAAATGGCAAACCACTCTAGTGTTCTTGCCTTGAGAACCCCATGAACAGTATGAAAAGGCAAAATGATAGTATACTGAAAGAGGAACTCCCCAGGTCGGTAGGTGCCCAAATTGCTACTGGAGATCAGTGGAGAAATACTCCAGAAAGAATGAAAGGATGGAGCCAAAGCAAAAACAATACCCAGCTGTGGATGTGACTGGTGATAGAAGCAAGGTCCGATAGTGTAAAGAGCAATATTACATAGGAACCTGGATGTCAGGTCCATGAATCAAGGCAAATTGGAAGTGGTCAAACAGGAGATGGCAAGATTGAACATCAACATTCTAGAAATTAGCGAACTAAAATGGACTGGAATGGGTGAATTTAATTCAGATGATCATTATATCTACTACTGCGGGCAGGAATCCCTCAGAAGAAATGGAGTAGCCATTATGGTCAACAAAAGAGTCTGAAATGCAGTACTTGGATGCAATCTCAAAAACGACAGAATGATATCTGTTTGTTTCCAAGGCAAACCATTCAATATCACAGTAATCCAAGTCTATGCCCCAACCAGTAACGCCAAAGAAGCTGAAGTTGAATGGTTCTATGAAGACCTACAAGACCTTTTAGAACACCCAAAAAAGATGTCCTTTTCATCATAAGACACTGGAATGCAAAAGTAGGAAGTCAAGAAACACCTGGGGTAACAGGAAAATTTGGCCTTGGAGTACAGAATGAAGCAGGACAAAGGCTAATAGAGTTGCCAAGAGAACGCACTGGTCATAGCAAACACCTTTTTCCAACAACACAAGAGAAGACTCTACACAAGGACATCACCAGATGGTCAACACCGAAATCAGATTGTTTATATTCTTTTTTTTTAAATTGAAGTATATTTATTTACATTAATATGTTAGTTACAGTCTGACACAGAATTGCAGATCATATCATACAATACACAATATAAATTTTCTAAGTAGTTAATAAGAGTAAAACAAGACCTGACTGTGGCTCAGATCATGAACTCCTTATTGCCAAATTCAGACTTAAATTGAAGAAAGTAGGGAAAACCACTAGACCATTCAGGTATGACCTAAATCAAATCCCTTATATTATACAGTGGAAGTGAGAAATAGATTTAAAGGACTAGATCTGATAGACAGAATGCCTGATGAACTATGGACGGAGGTTCTTGACATTGTACGGGAGACAGGGATCAAGACCATCCCCATGGAAAAGAAATGTAAAAACTCAAAATGGTTGTCTGAGGAGGCCTTACAAGTAGCTATGAAAAGAAGAGAAGCAAAAAGCAAAAGAGAAAAGGAAAGATATAAGCCTCTGAATGCAGAGTTCCAAAGAATAGCAAGGAGAGATAAGAAAGCCTTTCTCAACGATCAAAGCAAAGAAATAGAGGGATACAACAGAATGGGGAAGACTAGAGATTTCTTCAAGAAAATTAGAGATACCAAGAGAACATTTCATGCAAAGATGGGCTCGATAAAGGACAGAAATGGTATGGACCTAACAGAAGCAGAAGATATTAGGAAGAGGTGGCAAGAATACATAAAAGAACTGTACAAAAAAGATCTTCATGACCCAGATAATCACGATGGTGTGATCACTCACCTAGAGCCAGACATCCTGGAATGTGAAGTGAAGTGGGCCTTAGAAAGTATCACTATGAACACAGCTAGTGGAAGTGATGGAATTCCAGTTGAGCTATTTCAAATCCTGAAAGATGGTGCTGTGAAAGTGCTGCACTCAATATGCCAGCAAATTTGGGAAACTCAGCAGTGGCCACTGGAGGAAAAGGTCAGTTTTTGTTCCAATCCCCAAGAAAGGCAATGCCAAAGAATGCTCAAACTACCACACAATTGCACTCATCTCACATGCTAGCAAAGTAACGCTCAAAATTCTCCAAGCTAGGCTTCAGCAATACGTGAACTATGAGCTTCCTGATGTTCAAGCTGGTTTTAGAAAAGGCAGAAGAACCAGAGATCAAATTGCCAAGATCTGCTGGATCATGGAAAAAGCAAGAGAATTCCAGAAAAACATCTATTTCTGCTTTATTGACTGTGCCAAAGCCTTGGACTGTGTGGATCACAATAAACTGGAAAATTCTGAAAGAGATGGGCATACCAGACCACCTGACCTCCCTCTTGATAAACCTATATGCAGGTCAGGAAGCAACAATTAGAACTGGACATGGAACAACAGACTGGTTCCAAATGGGAAAAGGAGGACATCAAGGCTGTATATTGTCACCCTGCTTATTTAACTTCTATGCAGAGTAGTACATCATGAGAAACGCTGGGCTGGAAGAAGCACAAGCTGGAATCAAGATTGCCAGGAGAAATATCAATAAGCTCAGATATGCAGATGACACCACCCTTATGGCAGAAAGTGAAGAGGAACTAAAAGCCTCTTGATGAAAGTGAAAGAGGAGAGTGAAAAAGTTGGCTTAAAGCCCAACATTCAGAAAACGAAGTTCATGGCATCCAGTCCCATCACTTCATGTGAAATAGATGGGGAAACAGTGGAAACAGTGTCAGACTTTATTTTTGGGGGCTCCAAAATCATTGCAGATGGTGACTGCAGCCATGAAATTAAAAGATGCTTCCTCCTTGGAAGAAAAGTTATGACCAACCTAGATAGCATATTCAAAAGCAGAGACATGACTTTGCCAAAAAAGGTCCGTCTAGTCAAGGCTATTGTTTTTCCAGTAGTCATGTATGGATGTGAGAGTTGGACTGTGAAGTGATCTGAGCACCAAAGAATTGATGCTTTTGAACTGTGGTGTTGGAGTAGACTTTTGCGAGTCCCTTGGACTGCAAGGAGATCCAACCAGTCCATTCTAAAGGAGATCAGTCCTGGGTGTTCACTGGAAGCACCGATGCTAAAGCTGAAACTCCAATACTTTGGCTACCTCATGCAAAGAGTTGACTCATTGGAAAAGACCCTGATACTGGGAGGGATTGGAGACAGGAGGAGAAGGGGACGACAGAGGATGAGATGGCTGGATGGCATCACTGACTCGAAGGACATGAGTCTCAGTGAATTCCGGGAGTTGGTGATGGACAGGGAGGCCTGGTGTGGTGCGATTCATGGGGTCGGAAAGAGTCAGATGCAACTGAGCGACAGAACTGAAAAGCTACTATTTAGGGAAGCATTCTCAAACTTTGATGTGCAAACATATCACCAGAGGGTGTTGTTAAAGTACAAATTCAGGTTCAGTGCATCCAAAGTGGGATCTGAGATTCTGCATTTCCAACTTGCCCTCAACATATTTGGCATCAGTTCATCTTCAGACCACACTTATAATAGCAGAGCTCTAGAAGTGCTGTTCATAAACTGTTGAGATCTTACAAGTAGTTTGGTTTCCTACATTAGCCAGGACTTAGATTCTTAGATTATTCTATTCCTTTGTTTTATGAAATAACCCAACACAAACACACACAAACATCTACCTTGACTACTTAGTGTCTTAAATTAAATAGCTATTAGAGTGATAGACTACAGAACAGGGAAATGATTCATATAATTAAACAAAAGTAAAGACCCTTTATCGGAGAAGGCAGTGGCACCCCACCCCAGTACTCTTGCTTAGAAAACCCCATGGATGGAAGGGCATGGTAGGCTGCAGTCCATGGGGTCACAAAGAGTCGGACATGACTGAGTGACTTCCCTTTCACTTTTCACTTTCATGCATTGGGAAAGGAAATGGCAACCCACTCCAGTGTTCTTGCCTGGAGAATCCCAGGGACGGGGGAGCCTGGTGGGCTGCCGTCTATGGGGTTGCACAGAGTCGGACACGACTGAAGCGACTTAGCAGCAGCAGCAGCAGCAGCAAAGACCCTTTATAGAGAAGTTTTAGGTTCAAAATAAAATTAAGAGGAAAAGACGGAGATTTTCAATATACCACTTGCCCTCTTATATGCATAGCCTCCCCCATCATAAACACTCCCACCAAAGTGGTTTATTTGTTACAATGGATGAGACTATATTGACACATGACTTAAAGTTCACCATTTAGAATTCATCCTTCCTGTTATACATTCTCTTAGTTTGAACAAATATATAATGTCATATATGCACCACCATAATATCATGCAGAATATTTTTGCTGCTCTAAAAATCCTGTGATCCATCTAGCCATCCATGTCTCCCATCAAAACACTGACAATCACTAATCATTTTGTTTTCTTCATAGTTTTGCCTTTTCCAGAATGTCATGTACATGGAATCATATAATATGCAGGTCCTTCAAATTGGATTTTTTCACTTAGTGATATGCAATTTATATGATTTTTATTTATACAACATTTTGAAAACTGTTGATGGGATGTTAAAATTAACTTTTATCGATTCATTACAAATTAGAAAACTATTAAAAAGCACATCTCAGAACTATTATATGAACTGGCAAGGAATATTTCCTAGCAACCAATTGTTCTTGTTAAATTTTAATGATAGTGCAGCTTCTAATTGGCAGAATCTATGTTCTTGGCAAACATAAATAGTTCTGAACTTCATTTCTTTAATATTTACCATATATTCTTTTAAATTTCAACTAGCAAGAAGTAATATTATTACATTTTACATTTCAGATGCACATTTGTTTTTTTTTTTTTTTTCTGTTAGTTTTTTTATTTATATATTTTAAAAGTCAATTCTGTAAAGTAGTTATCCTTCAATTAAAAAATAAATAAATTTGTGTCAGTAAAAAAAAAATAAAAAAAAAAAAAAAAAAAAAAAAAAAAAAAAAAAAAAAGAAGTAATATTAAGTAAATGTATGATCCCCATATGAAAGAACTGATGCTGTCATATGTGGCATTTTCAAAGATATGTTTACAAATGCTAGTGCTAAATTTCTCATTTTTTAAAATTCATGACTTGCTATTTTCATTATAAATATACAGCTAAGGTACTCCAGTCCCAGGGCAATTGTGAAGGATAGCAGTCAAAAGAGTCTAAGTAACAACTTCTGATCTTCTTATACCAAACAGATACCATTTCTAGAGAACAATGAATTGATGCACGTATTAAATCATGCATCAATTAATTTAATAAATTGATTTAAATGCATCAATTAATTTAATAAATTAAATATTAAATTAATATTAAAATGTGTTAGGGACTTGTTTTAATCATGTATGGTAAGGTGACAGATGTGGAGGCAAATGCCTTTGAAAGAACAGTTTCTTATTTACAGTTACCAAGAAAACGGAGTTTGTCACATAACAAAGCACCCCATGGGGAAGTATCAGGGTCCTTCAAGTGACAGAAGGAATAAAGAACTCATAGCACAGAACTTTTATTGTGTGGCAGGGTAGGCAACTATGAGCAAGTTTAGGATTAGACAGTTTGAATGCTTTGGGTTATAGGAGTGGTCTCTAGTTGTCTGGTATCTGGCCATAGAGTGATTTAGGACAGAGGAAATAAAGACTTGGTGTGCGAAAGTTAGATGAAAAGGCTGCTGGGTACCTGGGCTTTGAATTGTTTGGCTTGCATGTGAAAGGAATGCCAACAGGGAAGTTGTTTACTATCGCTAGGAAACTGCTAACCATGGGAGGGGTTATCTAGCCTTCTCAGGCTGTCCAACAAGATCATCAGAAAATGCAGCAAACTTTTAAAAGCATGATTAAAACAATGCATTAACAAAACAAAACAAAACAAAAAACAAAACTTGCCTAAATTCAGTTTGCCTGAATATCAGTGAAAATGATTCTGATCCTCCAAATTCCTTCATCCACAGATGATTTAGCAGATGTCAGAATAAAATCAACTTTACCTGAATTAGGTTTTCTTACTTTATATCTTAGGCAAATAATAATTTTTTTTTTTTTTTTTTTACAAAATAGTCAGTATTAGTTTCCCATGCCTTTGGCTTTATATCTCTTCAGCTCATGTAAATATTTCCTAGATAAACTTAAATTCAAAAGATAAAAAAGAAGAAAGCAATCTTTGTACCCTAAGGAGAAGATAATTTCATATGAAACAAATCCTTTTTGAGCAACTTGTGTGTGGGGGTGCATGCTCAGTCGTGTCCAACTCTTTGCAACCCCACTGACTGTAACTTACCAGACTCCTCTGTCATGGGATTTTCCTGACAAGAATACTGGAGTGGGTTGCCATTTTCTCCTCCAGGGGATCTTCCCAGCTCATGGATTGAACCCTCATCTCCTGCATCTCCTGCATTGGCAGGCAGATTCTTTTCCACTGAACCACCAGCGAATTCCTTTTGAGCAGCACTAGATCCTAAAAGAAAATTCATCTTTGCTTCCTACTTGAGCTATGAGAAAGAAGGAAAATATACTGATTACATGACAGAATATGAATGGTGAAAATGGACATAATAAAAGTTCATAGATTTGATAATGTTATTAGTCAAATTATTAATAATAATTCAAATATTGCATTATGTTTTCTAATGAAAATTCCTCCTGAGGAATTACCATTACATTACTAGTTAAGTTTAAAATGCAAAATGTAAAATTACATTTTATCTTTATTCAAATAAAGTGAATACATATAAAAACTCACAAACTTCTCAGAATTTACTAACGTTTTCCTTAACAGTTCCTGTATTCTGAATATACTTCATTATAACTTATACACAATTTTAAATCCCACATATTTGTCTTATCATCTCATTTCAAAATGTGTTTTCACTGCTATAGTTGACACTTAGGATCGCTAAAAGACTCCAACTCTTTTTATTTCATCATGTTTTTGAGTTTTAAATTCCCTTTTATCCTACTATAAGCCTTTAGTTTTATTCTGCTTCCATTGTTTTTCACAAATATGCTGCATCTTCTTATTTTTTTCTTTTTATCCACTTCTATATGACTTTCCTGAATAATAGACTTGGAGCTGACTGTGGCTCAGATCATGAACTCCTTATTGTAAAATTCAGACTTAAATTGAAGAAAGTAGGGAAAACCAGTAGACCATTAAGTTATGACCTAAATAAAATCCCTTATGATTATACAGTGGAAGTGACAAAAGACTTAAGGGATTAGATCTGATAGACAGAATGCCTGAAGAACTATGGATGGAGGTTCATGATATTGTACAGGAGGTGATGATCAAGACCATCCCCAAGAAAGAGAAATGCTAAAAGGCAAAATGGTGTCTGAGGAGGCCTTACAAATAGTTGAGGAAAGAAGAGAAGTAAAAGGCAAAGGAGAAAAGGAAAGATATACCCATTTGAATGCAGAGTTCCAAAGAATAGCAAGGAGAGATAAAAAAGCCTTCCTCAGTGATCAGTGCAAAGAAAGAGAGGAAAACAATAAAATGGGAAAGACTAGAGATGTCTTCAAGAAAATTAGAGATACCAAGGAAATATTTTATGCAAAGACGGGCACAGTAAGGGACAGAAATGGTATGGACCTAATAGAAGCAGAAGATATTAAGAAGAGTTGGCAAGAATACACAGAAGAACTGTACAAAAAAGATCTTCATGACCCAGATAATCACAATGGTGTGATCACTCAACTAGAGCCAGACATCCTGGAATGTGAAGTGAAGTGGGCCTTAGGAAGCATCACTATGAACAAAGCTAGCAGAGGTGATGGAATTCCAGTAGATCCATTTCAAATCATAAAAGATTATGCTGTGATAGTGTTGCACTCAATATGCCAGCAAATTTGGAAAACTCAGCAGTGGCCACAGGACTGGAAAAGGTCAGTTTTCATTCCAATCCCAAAGAAAGGCAATGCCAAAGAATGCTCAAACTACCACACAATTGCACTCATCTCAATGCTAGCAAAGTAATGCTGAAAATTCTCCAAGCCAGGTTTCAACAGTATGTGAACCGAGAACTTTCAGATGTTCAAGCTGGATTTAGAAACGGCAGAGAAAAGGCAGAGATCAAATTGCCAACATCTGCTGGGTCATTGAAAAGCAAGAGAGTTCCAGAAACATCTATTTCTGCTTTATTGACTATGCCAAAGCCTTTGACTGTGTGGATAACAACAAACTGTAGAAAATATTAAAAAATATAAGAATACCAGACCACTTTACCTGCCTCCTGAGAAATCTGTATGCAGGTCAGGAAGCAATAGTTAGATCTGGACACGGAACAATGGACTGGCTCCAAATAGGGAAAGGAATACGTTAAGGCTGTATACTGTCATCCTGCTTATTTAACTTATATGCAGAGTACATCATGTAAAATGTAGGGCTGGATGAAGCACAAGCTGGAATCAAGATTGCCGGGAGAAATATCAATAACCTAAGATATGCCAATGACATCACCTTTATGGCAGAAAGTGAAGAGGATCTGAAAAGCTTCTTGATGAAAGTGATAGAGGAGAGTGAAAAAGCTGGCTTAAAACTCATAATTCAAAAATTAAGAATATGGCATCCTGTCCCATCACTTCATGGCAAATAGATGGGGAAACAGTGGAAACAGTAACAGACTTTATTTTCTTGGGCTCCAAAATTGATGCAGATGGCCTGTAGCCATGAAATTAAAAGACGTTTGCTCTTGGGAAGAAAAGCTATGACCAAACTAGACAGCATATTAAAAAGAAGAGACAATAGTTTGACAACAAATTTGTGAATTGTGAAAGCTATGGTTTTTCCAGCAGTCATTTATGGATGTGATAGTTGGACTATAAAGAAAACTGAGCACTGAAGAATTGATGTTTTTGAACTGTGGTGATGGAGAAGACTCTTGAAAATCCCTTGGACAGCAAAGAGATCAAACTAGTCATTCCTAAAGGAAATCAGTCCTGAATATTCGTTGGAAGGACTGATGCTAAGGCTGAAACTCCAATACTTTGGCCACCTGATATGAACAACTGACTCATTGAAAAAGCCCCTAATGCTGAGGAAGATTGAAGGCAGGAGGAGAAGGGGACAACAGTGGATGAAATGGTTGGATGGCATCGCTGACTCGATGAACATGAGTTTGAGCAAGCTACAGGAGTTGGTGATGGACAGGGAACCCTGGCGTGCTGCAGTCCATGGGTCACAAAGAGTTGGATATGAGTGAGCAACTGAACTGAACTGGTTATGCCTTTCCTATATCCTCTTGCCTCTGTGGTGTTACCACCATGTCCTGTTTAATTTTGAAAGGTTCTATTCTACCTCAGCCTGACATTACTTTTAGAACATATCATATATGCCCATCTAACAGATCTTATACCTAGGCCAAACTAGTACAGGAATAGTATATAATCATTGGATGTATCTCTAGCTATCTTTCTATTTCTTTATATAATGAAGAAAACCTCATAATGAAAATATTGATATCAATATGTCATTTTGATGTATAATCCTATATCCTGAAACTGTCCATGACTTTTGTCTTTAGCTTCTAACAGGTAAAAGAGTTCTGAGGGTTTTCTTAGAGTCTGTATCCCAGTTTATAATTTTTAATTTGGCTTGAATAAAATTCCCTTTTTAAAAGTTCTTTATTGTTATTTTATTTTTGTTGATATTTGCTTGATGTAATTGGCAACATATCAGAGACATCCAACAGAGGAGGCTTGGAGTCTACCTTGAACTAGTGCCTGGTACTAGCACGAGTCCTTTGAGCCCCACCTACTTCTCAGTACTCTTCTCAGGGGCTTTGGTGAGTTCTCTTGATATCCAGACTTCATTGTTATAAATGAGGTACTGAAAGAAGATTAAAGGTCTAAATAAAAAAACATACATAAACCCCAGTGTTCACAGCAGCAGTATTTACAATAGCCTACACATGGAAGCAGCTTAAATGTCCATCAACAGATGAATGGGTAAAGAAGATGTGGTATATATATATAGTGGAATATCACTCAGCAATAAAAAATAATGAAATAAGGCCAAGTGCAGCAACACAGATAAAACTAGAGATTATCATACTAAATGAAATAAGACAAAGACAAATATTGTGTAATGTCTCTTGTATTTTGGATCTAAAAATATGAACTCTTTCACAGAAGAAAAAAAAAAAGACAGAAAACATAATTATCAAAGGGAAAGTGAGGGGGATGGGGGAGGATAAATTAAGAGTTTGGGATTACCAGATACACACTACTATGCATAAAATATACAAACAACAAGAGACTACTGTCTAGCACAGGGAACTATATTCAATACCTTGTAATAAGCTATAATGGAAAAGAATCTGAGAAAGAAAGAAGCACACTCAACGATCACACTGCCCTCTCAGAGAGTTGTTCAGATTATAAATGAATTAGGCTACCAAATAAATAATGGGAAACTGTGTCTCAAAGGCCAAACAGCTTCCTGAGAGACAGCCACTCAGGGGAATTCTGATTGGCTTCAGATACAATTGGGCTTCCCTGGTGGCTCAGATGATAAAGAATCTACCTGCAATGCAGAAGACCTGGGTTCCATCCCTGAATTAGGAAGATTCCCTTGGATAAGGGAATGGCTACCCACTCCAGGATTCTTGCCTGGAAATTCTCATGGCCGGAGAAGCCTGGCAGACTACAGTCCATGGGGTTACACAAAGTCACACACAACTGAGCAACTAAGCACTATAGCACTCAGATACAATTAGAATGAAGCCAATGCTTGTAAGTACTTAACTCATGAATGGCCAGGATGGAGCTCTTTTTCGTATTCCAAAACTGCAGAGAAAGCCAGATTGATTAAACATCTTTGCAAAGTTCTGATCCCGAGAAGACAAAAGTATTTCTAAAAGAAAGCTTGGTATTATAACTCTTATTATATTTTTGAAGTGTAAACCAAGCTTACTTTTGAGACTACAGTCTTGGCTCAATTAGTAGACCCTAAAATTAAAGAAAAAAACAACAACAAACAAATCCTGGGGTATACTTTTTTAAATTCAAGCAGGAAAGCCACAAGATCAATGTCTATCTGGATATATGTATAGCTCTGTGTAGCTTGTAATTATGATGTGTCTCTATATCCAGATAACATTATCAAAGTTAATTTGTGAAAGAGTTCTAGTTCACTGACTTAAAGCAAAGTGCTTCCAAATAAATTATATATTTAAGTGTAACTTTAGCCTAGCTTAAAAAGGATTACACAATCTAGGAGTTATCTAGGGAACAAAAACAAGTTTAAGCAATGGTTTAATTAATAGAGACATGCCTTTCAGTTCAGTTCAGTTGCTCAGTCGTGTCCGACTCTTTGGGACCCCATGAATTGCAGTACGCCAGGCCTCCCTGTCCATCACCAACTCCCAGAGTTCACTCAGACTCACATCCAGCGAGTCAGTGATGCCATCCAGCCATCTCATCCTCTGTCATCCCGTTCTCCTCCTGCCCCCAATCCCTCCCAGCATCAGGGTCTTTTCCAATGAATCAACTCTTCGCATGAGGTGGCCAAAGTACTGGAGTTTCAGCTTTAGCATCATTCCTTCCAAAGAACACCCAAGACTGATCTCCTTTAGAATGGACTGGTTGGATCTCCTTGCAGTCCAAGGGACTCTCAAGAGTCTTCTCCAACACAATTCAAAAACATCATTCTTCGGTGCTCAGCTTTCTTCACAGTCCAACTCTCACATCCATACATGACCACAGGAAAAACCATAGCCTTGACTAGATGGACCTTTGTTGACAAAGTAATGTCTCTGCTGCCTTTAGAGGCATCAAAATTAATTATAACATTTCTGTTGTACCTAAGTCTACTGAAAAATCAATATGTTCATGTTATCTCTTATAAAATTTGTCAACAATAAAATTAACTTGGTGTGATGATATTTTCATACGTAATGAAATTGGGATAAATGAGATAAAAGGTTTTGGATGAACTCTTTAACAATAATTAAGTTTTATGATATTTATTTTTCAGTCCCTCAGTCATGTTTCATTTTTCAGGACTCCATGGACTGCAGCAAGCCAGGTGTCCCTGTCCCCCACCATCTCCCAGAGTTTGCCCAGGTTCATGTCCGTTGCATTGGTGGATGATATGCCCACTGCATTGGTTTTATGATATGTTTACTTAAAAGCAGTTTCTTCAGATTTTCGGTAACTTGATACTTTAGAGTTCTGCCATATTAAATTAAATGATGAAACTCATTGAACGTCTAGATCATTATTAACAACATAAAAATCACTTCAGTTCAGTTCAGTCGCTAAGTCATGTCTTACTCTTTGTGACCCCATGAACTGCAGCACGCCTGGCCTCCCAGTCCATCACCAAGTCCTGGAGGTTACTCAAACTCATGTCCATTCATTCAGTGATGCCATCGAACCATCTCATCCTCTGTTGTCCCCTTCTCTTCCTGCCCTCAATCTTTCCCAGCATCAGGGTCTTTTCCAAGGAGTCAGTTCTTCGCATCAGGTGGCCAAAGTATTGGAATTTCAGCTTCAGCATCAGTCCTTCCGATGAATATTCAGGACTGATTTCCCTTAGGATGGACTGGTTGTATCTCCTGCAGTCCAAGGGACTCTTAAGAGTCTTCTCCAATACCACAGTTCAACAGTTCAAAAGCATCAGTTCTTTGGTGCTCAGTTTTCTTTATCGTCCAACTCTCACATCCATAAATGACTACTGGAAAAACCATAGCCTTGACTAGACAGACCTTTGTTGGCAAAGTAATGTCTCTGCTTTTTAATATGCTGTCTAGTTCAATGGCAACCCACTCCAGTACTCTTGCCTGGAAAATCCCATAGACAGAGGAGCCTGGTAGGCTGCAGTCCATGGGGTCGGGAAGAGTTGAACACGACTGAACGACTTCACTTTCACTTTTCACTTTCACGCATTGGAGAAGGAAATGGCAACCCACTCCAGTACTCTTGCCTGGAGAATCCCAGTGGCGGGGGAGCCTGGTGGGCTGCCGTCTGTGGGGTCGTACAGAGTCGGACACGAATGAAGCGACTTAGTAGTAGTAGTAGTAGTAGTAGTAGTTTGGTCATAACTTTCCTTCCAAGGAGTAAGCATCTTTTAATTTCATGGCTGCAATCACCATCTGCAGTGATTTGGAGCCCCACCTCCACCCCCACCCCCCAAAAAAAAGTCAGCCGCTATTTCCACTGTTTCCCCTTTTATTTGCCATGAAGTGATGGGACTGGATGCCATGATCTTGTTCTCTGAATGTTGAGCTTTAAGCCAACTTTTTTACTCTCCTCTTCCACCTATGTTTACCTAATTCTGACCTCATTGTGCTGTGCTTTGCTGTGTTTAGTGGCTCAGTCGCCTAATTTTTTGTGACACCATGGACTGTAGCCCACTGGTTTCCTCTGTCCATGGGGATTCTTCAGGCAAGATTACTGGAATGGGGTGCCACATCCTTCTCCAGGAACTCTTCCCAACCCAGGGATAGAACCCAGGTCTCCTGCATTGCAGGCAGACTCTTTACCAGCTGAGCTAACAGAGAAGTCCTTTGGCCTCATTGCAGAGACTAAATCTGTTTGAGAATATTAATAAATATATTTTATGATTTACTGCTGGAGAAATTGATGGAGAAGCAGTGGCAGACTTCAATTTTTTGAGCTCCAAAATCACTGCAGATGGTGACTGCAGCCATGAAATAAAAAGATGCTTACTCTTTGCAAGAAAAGTTATGACAAACCTAGACAGCATATTAAAAAGCAGAGACATTACTTTGTCAATAAAGATCCATCTAGTCAAGGCTATGGCTTTTCCAGTAGTCATGTATGGATATGAGAGTTGGACTATAAAGAAAGCTGAGCACAGAAGAATTGATGATTTTGAACTGTGGTGTTGGAGAAGACTCTTAAGAGTCCTTTGGACTTCAAGGAGATCCAACCAGTCCACCCTAAAGGATATCAGTCCTGAGCCTTCATTGGAAGGACTGATGCTGAAGCTGAAACTCCAATACTTTGGCCACCTCATGCAAAGAGCTGACTCATTGGAAAAGACCTTGATGCTGGGAAGATTGAAGAAAAGAGGAGAAGAGGACAACAGAGGATGAGGTGGTTGGATGGCGTCACTGACTCAATGGACATGAGTTTGGGTGAACTCCGGGAGTTGGTGATTTACAGGGAGGCCTGGCATGTTGCAGTCCATGGGTTGCAAAGAGTCAGACACAACTGAGTGATTGAACTGAACTGAACTGATGATTTATTGCAAGATTATGCTATGAAAAGCCATATATTTTTGGAAATTATTTTTTTTTAAAGTAACTCTGAGAAAACAGTTCTATGCATGGTCAGGAATGACCAAAATTAGATTGAATTTTAATGTTAAATGTGAAATGGTATAAAACTTGACTTTGTGTTTTTTTTTCCCTCTGTTAAAGGACAAAGTTTTCTTGAAATATTAATCTGTTTTTATAGTAAATGGTGTAGTTTCATTTCCATTTAATTAATGTCAATTTCTGCATTTGCCTTTGAAATCTTTTATTGTCACTTTGTTTAAGTAAATAGGTATTGTTTCACATGACATATGATCCTCCTTAGGTAAAAGTTTAAAACCTTTCCAAAACTTTGACAAAATTCCTCAAATAAAATTCTTAGTTATTTTGAGAAATAACTTCAGGATGATTCAGAAGGAGCCTGAATATCTCAAAGAGAGATATTATACTATTTGGGCATATTTGGTCTTTTAAATTACATGAGAAATACTGTGAAAAGAGTAATGACAAACCTTCTTAGTTTATACTGTATGGATAAATATTATTAATATAAATAGTCTAGATATTATATCAAGTTCTTAAAATTTGAAATAGTCTGGTATGTTGTCAGTTGTAATTCTAGTTATCTTAAAATTTTGCATGTCACAGAAATAACCAAATTTACTTGACAGTTGCATTGTCATCAGGTCTTTTCTCATGATTTTGTCTTTTGCATTTTTATATTACAGATACTGTCTTTTTATAAAAATGCCTGTAAATGACTTGCTTTTATGCTGCAAACCTAGATGCAGTAGCAAAAGGACTTCCATTTTGTATGTGTGATATTTCAGCAGTGGATCTCTTTTGTGAATCTACTAAAGGAATAATAATAATGCAGTGTTATTTAACTACTTATGTCCCACACTCACTTTAGTCTCTTCAAAACCCTCACCACACTCAGAACTATTCTGCAAGCTGGCTAAATTCTATGAATGTTGTTGCTTTCTGCACCTAACAGGACATTGATTCAATGTAATAAACTTAACCCTGCAACTTTGCTTCCAGTGACATAGGAAGCAAACAACCATGAATGCATTTTAACTAATTATCATCTTGTTCTCAGGAATGATTTACAAGAAGTTCTTGTTGATAATGCTTGATCTATTTTAATTTACAGATGGGTCCTACATGAGGGATGGGAACATTATCAAACTGGCTATGCAACAGTGCATACAGTGGACATTATTGAAATCTTTTATTTACCAGAAACTAAGTCTGCACAACAAGCCAAATTAATTGCCTCAACACAATCTTGTCAACTAGCAAAAGAGTAGGTAACATATCTCTTGAGTGGCACACAACTTTGAAATGCTGCAAAAACAGTGAAGATTTTAACCCAATGGAAAACAGATTGCAGAGTTGTTAATTGTTATACAACTGTCATAACAGTTAGCAATTATTGAAACACCAAGGCATTCCAAACCTGACACTATAAACACTGGAGGAAATCAGCTTGGTTATGTTGCAAAAAAAGCAGCTTTCAATTCTCCTCCTACCCAGCCTCAACAATGTCTAGTGTTCTCTATTAAACCTGCTGCTGCTGCTGAGTCACTTCAGTCGTGTCCGACTCTGTGCAACCCCATAGACAGCAGCCCACCAGGCTCCCCGTCCCTGGGATTCTCCAGGCAAGAACATTGGAGTGGGTTGCCATTTCCTTCTTCAGTGCATAAACGTGAAAAGTGAAAGTGAAGTCAATCAGTCGCTAGCCCAGGAAAATATTTACTTGTACATGCTCAAGAAATCACCACCAAAAAGAGAAAAAAATATGGTAATAAAAAGAGGAATTTTGACCTCACCATACAAATATGACTTAGAGCTGATTGAAAATGAAAAGTGCCTATATTGTCTTTTAGATCACAATCACCACTCCTCTAGCTCATTGGGAACCTGAGAAAGTGGCTTTAAGGGGGAAGCAATATTTTTGGAAATTTTCATCCATAATGATTAAAAAATAGATTACTTTATTATCAGGGTCTTATTTAAAAATTTAAAAATAAAGAAAAAAAGGTAACTAACTCCTTTTACAGCAAGCTTCCAGGAGATGAAACCCTTAAAGATCATGGACTGCAACCTAGAGACTTTGTTTACTGGCAAGGATATCTAGTAAAAGATACTTCACAGCAAAGATGGAAACAGTTACTTTAAATAATCCATATGCAGGCAAGCTGAAAGCTGTATATCCAAGGATTCATATCACTCATTTAAAAATGGCCCCTCCTTCTGATCTTTCATTATTAGTGTATAGAAATGTAAGATTTGTGTGCATTAATTTTAAAGCTTTAATAAATTCATTGATTAGTTCTAGTAGTTATCTGGTGGCATCGTTAGGATTTTTTATGTGTAGTTTCATGCCATCTGTGAACAGCAACAGTTTTTCTTCTTCTTTTCCAATTTGGATTCCTTTGATTTATTTTTCTTTTTAGATTGTCATGGCTAGTACTTCTAAAACTATTGAATAATAGTGGTTAGTGTAGACATCCTTGTTATTGTTCTTAGACACATTCAGGATCTTAGAATCTTTCAGTTTTTCATTCTTAGGATATTTCCATTGAGACTGATGTTTTCAGTGGGTTTATCATATATGTCCTTTACTATTTTGAGATAGGTTCCCTCAGTGCCCACTTTCTGGAGAGTTTCTATTATAAATGGGTTTAAATTTTGTCAAAAACTCTTTCTGCATCTATTGAGATGATCATATGATTTTTATCCTTTACTTTGTTAATGTGATATATCACATTCATTGCTTTGTATATATTGAAGAATCCTTGCACTCTTGAAATAAATCCCAGTTGATCATGGTGTATGACCATTTTTATGTTCTGTTGGATTCTGTTTGTTTTGTTGAGGATTTCTGCATTGCTATTCTTCAGTGATATTGGTCTGTAATTTTCTTTTTGTGTGTCTGATATCGTGGTTTTGATATAAAGGTGGTGGTGGCCTCACAGAATGAGCTTGAGAGTGTTCTTTCTTTTGAAATTTCTTGGAAGAGTTTGTGAAGGATGAGTGTTAGTTCTTCTCTAAATGCTTGATTGGATTCACACATGAAACCATTTGGTCCTGAACTTGTTTGCTGGAAGATTTTTAATTGCAGTTTCAATTTCATTACTTGTAACTGATCAGTTTACATTTTCTAATTATTCTTGGTTCAGTTATAGAAGGTTGTACCTTTCTAAGAATTTGCCCATTTCACCAGGTTGTCCACTGATTAGCATATAGTCACTTATAATAATCTTTTATGATCATTTGCATTTGCATTTTATCACATTGCATTTGCATATGTGGTGTCAGTTATAATCTTTCCTTTTTCAATGAAATGATATCATTTATCATTGCAGCAAAAATAATAAAAATAGTAATAAGCTTGGGAGAAGGCAATGGCACCCCATTCCAGTACTGTTGCCTGGAAAATCCCATAGATGAAGGAGCCTGGTAGGCTGCAGTCCATGGGATCGCTAAGAGTCAGACAAGACTGAGCGACTTCACTTTCACTTTCCACTTTCATGCATTGGAGAAGGAAATGGCAACCCACTCCAGTGTTCTTGCCTGGAGAATCCCATGGATGAGAAGCCTGCTAGGCTGCAGTCCATAGGGTCACACAGAGTTGGACACGACTGAAGTGACTTAGCAGCAGCAGCTGCAGCAGCAATAATAAGCTTACATAAGGAGATAAAAGACCCACTCCAGTATTCTTGCCTGAAGAATCCCAGGGACGGGGAAGCCTGGTGGTCTCTCTGGGGTCGCACAGAGTCGGACACGACTGAAGCGACTTAGCAGCAGCAGCAGCAAGGATATAAAAGAACCATACTCAGAAAGCTATAAGATACTGATGAAAGAAATTAAATATGATACAAATAGAGATATAAACCATGTACTTGTATTGAAAGATTACCCAAAGCAATCTACAGAGTCGGTCCGTTGAGCCTGACTCTTCCTGACCCCATGGACTGCAGCCTACCAGGCTCCTCCGTCCATGGGATTTTCCAGGCAAGAGTACTGGAGTGGGTTGCCATTGCCTTCTCTGAGAGTCAATGTAATCCCTATCAAATTGATTATGGCATTTTTCATAGAATTAGAACAAAAAATTTTACAATTTGTATGGAAACACAAAATACTCCGGATAACTAAAGCAATCATGAGAAAGAAGAATGGAGCTGGAGAAATCAAGGCTCCCTGATTTCAGATTATATTACAAACCTACAGATATCAAAGCAGTATGGTACTAGCACAAAAACAGAAATACAGGTCAATGGAACAAGATAGAAAGCCCAGAGATAAACCCACACACCTATGGTCCCCTAATACATGACAAAGGAGGAAAGAATGGAGAAAAGACGATCTTGTCAATAAGTGACGCTGAGAAAATTCAACAGCAGCATGTAAAAGAATGAAATTAGAAAATGCGTTAACACTATATACAAAAATGCTCAAAATGGATTTTACCTAAATGTAAAATCAGACACTATGAAACTCTTAGAGGAAAATATAGGAAGAATACACTTTGACACAAGTCACTGCAAGATCTTTTTTGACCTACCTCCTGGAAGTAATAAAAGCAAAAGCAAAAATAAGCAAATGGGATCTAATTAAACTCAATAACCTTTGCACAGCCAAAGAAACATAAATGAGAGTAGAAGACAACTTTCAGAATGGGAGAAAATATTTGCAAACAAAGCAGCTGACAAGGGATTAATCCTCAAAATATGCAAGCAGCTCATAGAGATTAATGTCAAAAAGACACACAACTCAATCAAAAAAATGGGTGGAAGACCTAGATAGACTTTTCTCCAAAGAAGATACAGATGGCAAAGAGACACATGAAAAGAAAAGTGCCAGTCAAAGATGCAATGAGGTATCACCTCACCCCACTCATAATGGCCATGATCAAAGCAGCTACCAAAAACAAATGCTGGAGAAGTTGTGGAGAAAAGGGAAAGTTTTTCACCACTGGTGGGAATGTAAATTGATACAGATACTATGGATAATAGTATGGAAGGTCCTTAATAAAACCAAAAATAGAACTACCATATGACGCAGCAGTCCCACTACTGGGCATATATCCTGAGAAAACTATAATTCAAAAAGATACATGCACCCAGTTGTCATTGCAGCCCTATTTACAATATCATCAAGGACATGGAAGCAACCTAAATGTCTGTTGACAGATGAATGGATAAAGATGGGGTACATATATACAGTGGGATGTTAGTCATAAAAAGTAATGAAATTGGGTTATTTGTAGTAATGTGAATGAACCTGGATTCTTTCATACTAGTAAAATAAATCAGAAAGAGGAAAACAAATATCATGTATTAATGAATACATGGGCTCCCTAGGTGGTGCTAGTGGTAAAGAATATGCATACCAATGCAGGAGATATAAGACACATGAGTTTGATCTCCAGGTCAGGAAGGCACCCTGGAGGAGGGCATGGCAACCCACTCCAGTATTCTTGCCTGGAGAATCCCATGGACAGAAGGGCCTGGTGGGCTACTGTTCATAGGGTCACACAGAGTCAGAAACAACTGAAGTGACTTAGCACACACACACACACAGTGTGTATATATGGAATCTAGAAAAATGGTACTGATGAGCCTATTTGAAGGACAGAAAGAGATGTAGATATAGAGAATAGATTTGTGCACATGGTGGAGGGGAAAAGAGTGGTGGGGTGAACTGAAGGAGTAGCTTTGACAAATACGTACTACTTTGTGAAAAACAGATAGCTAGTGGGAAGCTGTTGTATAGCACAGGGAGCTCAGCACAGTGCTCTGTAATAACCTAGAGGGGTGGCATGCAGGTGTGGGAGGGAGGCTCAAGATGGAGCCTCAAGGTGGAGGGGATGTATGTATACATATTGCTGATTCACTTTGTGGTACAGCAGAAACTAACACAACGTTGTAAAGCAATTATACTCTGAAAATAGATAAATAAATATTTTATTGTATATTACAAAAAAGTTAAAAGCTTTTTTTCATAGCAAAAGAGACAGACAACAAAATAAAAAAACAATCTATGAAACTGAAGAAATTATTTGAAAATCATAGATCTCAATAAGGAGCTGATATCCAAGATATCTGTTGGGGATTTAAAATCGTCTTTGTTATTTGAAAAAAAATCATATGGCATCTAATGGTCAGCCCATCTTCTGAGAAATTTTATACAGTAAGGAGAAGTAGGTCTATACAGAGTACATGCTTTTTTAAAGTTAGACAACATGCCAAAATCTACACCAGCCCAAGAATTTTGACCCTGGATGGGTTGATCAAATTGTATTGGGAAAGCGAAAGCACAAGCAGGCATCTCCCACGGAGGAGTGAAGCGGTTAGTACGAGCAAGGTTAACAATTGCAGTTACAGATGGAGCAGAAGGAGAAGCCTCAGATTTGGGCTGTCTGCTGAACGAAATGACTTCTGCCTTAGCGGTTTTGGTTTTGACACATCTTTAATAGACACATCTTTAAGTTGTTTTTCCAGGGTTTGTGTTTGATTGAGCATGACATTCTTGCATTTCAAAGCACCTTGTGTGTCTTGTTTATCAAGCTCGTATTCATGTAAAGACCGAACAGTCTCTACCTCCAAATCAACATTATGTCCTTCAATTTGTTTTATGACAGCCCATATGAGTGACCAGGTAACCCACCATTGAGGAGGAATGTGAATTCTTTGCTGATATGTTTGCAAAACATTATTTTTAACCCTTTTCCATACATCAAGATCAAGTGTCCCCTCCTCTGGGAACCATGGATTATGTTCCAATAGTATATGATAGCAGTCATTTAACTGATCTCTTGAAACATTAACACCATTTTATTTCAAAAAATGATGTATTATAGAAATGAAAGGAATTTTACTGTTATGTTGTCTCATCTTATTTACCTCTTTCTTCAGGGGCTCATCGCTTTGTTCAGCCTTCCTTTCAAGTCCCTGTTCGGGCGCCACCTGCTGGGGATTTTTCTCCCCGGGACTTGGAAGTGACGAACCTGAAAGAATGGTACTCGGACACTCTCTTGCAAGGACTGACAAGTTTATTTCTGCAGTCAAGCCTATTTATCAAAGCAGGAACAAGGCTTAGAGTATATGGACAGCAGAGTGCGTACGGGGTTAACACATAATCAGTAAAAATACTTTAAGGACAGCACGCTCTAAGTGACCCATGTGCTTATCCCATAACCCGGTTTTTTAAGCAACATCCTTAATATTTATTATGAAATCTTGGCGCCGAGCATAACCAAAGGCAGGAGATGTTTTTCAGCCCACAGCACACAAAGCCAGGGTACTTCTGGCCCTTTGCCATTTTCCCAAGGACTTTCTCCTTTACGGCTATTTTGTACTGCGCTTCCCAACAATATCATACATACAACAAAATAGATATCAAGATATCCAAGACATCATATCATACAACAAAATAGCAAAAAAATGCTAGTGGAACTGAATAGATATGTTTTCAAAGCAGACATACAAATATTCAACAGGTCAGTGTGTACAAGAAATGTGCTTGACATCAGTAAATATCAGGGAAATGCAAGTAACAATCATAAAGACATATTACCTCACACCTGTTAGAATGAATATCATCCAAGTGACAAGAGATAACAAGTGTAGGCAAGTATATGGAAGAAAGAGAACCCTCTGCCCTATTGGTGGTAATCTCAATTGGCACAACTACTTATGGAAAACAGTATGGAGGTTCTTCAAAAAATAAAAAAGAAACAGAACTACCACATGATTCACCAATACTATTTCTAGATATATAACCAAAACAAAGAAAACAAGCTCTCCAAGGGACATCTGCACCCTTTTGTTCACTGTAGCATTATTCACATACCCAAGATATGGAAACAACATAAGTGTGCATCATTTAATGAATGGAGGAAGAAGAGTTGAGATTTTACACACACATTTGCACACACATCCATCCCTTGGATCTTCAAGGGATTCATTCGATGATCCTTCATGGATGGATATCAAAATCTGGAGGCTCCCCTCCCTTATAGAATATGGTATAGTATTTGCATATAATCTATGCATATTCTCTTACATACACTTTAAATCATCTCTACTTAAAGCAATATACATTCTATGTAAATAGTTACCAATAAAGTAGAAAATTCAGGTTTTGTGTTTTGGAACTTTCTGGAATTTTTTTTCCTGGATATTTTTATCTGTAGTTAATTGGTTCCAAGGATATAGAACCCATGGCTATAGAAGGTTGACTGTGTATGATGGAATTGTATGCAACCATGAGAAGGAAAAAGTGTTGCCATTTCTGACAATATAGATGGACCTCATGGGCACTACGCTGTCTAATGAATCAGAGAGAGAAAAAATACTGTATGATATGGAACCTTAAAAATCTAGCCTCATAGAATGGTGAGTATTTGGACTGACAAGTGGACCAAATGTGGAGATATTGGTCAAAAGGTTGCAAACTTCCAATTATAAGAAGAATAAGTTCTGGGAATCTAAAGTACAGCATGGTGATTAAGTTAATAATACTGTATTACATATTTGAGCATTATTAAGAAAATAGATTTTAAATTTTCTCACGACAGTAAAGTACTGATAATTGTGTGACAAGATGGAGATATTGGCTAATGCTGTGAAGGCCATGATTTTGCAAAGTATAAGGATATCAAATCAACAGATTGTAAACCTTAAACTTGCACAATGTTACAGGTCAATTATATCTCAATAAAGCTGGAAAATGTCTTTTTTATTTCTCCTTCTATTCATTCCCTTCTCCAGAGGATCTTCCCAATCCAAGGACTGAACCCAGGTCTCCTGCATTGCAAGCTGATTCTTTACTGTCTGAGCCACGAGTGAAACACAAAAGTGAAAGTGAAAGTGAAAGTGAAAGTCCTGTCCGACTTCTTGCAACCCCATGGACTGTAGCCTGCCAGGCTCCCCTGTCCATGGAATTCTCCAGGGAAGAATACTGGAGTGGGTAGCTATTTCCGTCTTTAGGAGATCTTCCTGACCAGGCGTAGTACCCAGGTCTCACACACTGCAGGCGGTTTCTCTACCATCTGAACCACCAGGGAAGCCCTGACTATACTCTTTAGAAGGAAGTCACCATACACAGTTCAAAAAGAGTGTGGTGTTATACCCCATCTTTTTTAAAGATGAATTATCTCCATAAACTGTTTGGGGTTCTTATGCATGACAGATTTGTATATTCTTCCCATTTATTCAGACATTTATTTAAAGAGATAATGACATGACATTTATCTTTTATTTTTTTTTTTAATAATACTACTGATTTCTCTTTGTGTTCAAACTTTCTAACTTTAGCTATACAAAGCTTTCTGTTAATTTGCTTATCCCTTTGACAAATTCCAATCATAGTATGTTTGTGTGTATGTGTGCATGTGTGTGTGCATGACACTCTTACTTTCTGGCAATACAATATGATCCATGATCATATTACATATTCCCTGACCCATACTCAGTTCAGTTTAGTAGCACAGTAGTGTCAGACTCCTTGTGACCCCATGGACTGCAGCACACCAGGTTTCCCTGTCCATCACTAGCTCCCAGAGCTTGCTCAAACTCATGTCCACCAATTCGGTGATGCC
Organism: Bos taurus; assembly: GCF_002263795.3. Lineage (NCBI taxonomy): Eukaryota > Metazoa > Chordata > Mammalia > Artiodactyla > Bovidae > Bos > Bos taurus. The sequence goes on along the minus strand of NC_037333.1, from coordinate 3,213,000 downwards.
ATCCAACCATCTCATTCACTGTTGTCCCCTTCTCCTCCTGTCTTCAATCTTTCCCAGCATCAGGGTATTTTCCAATGAGCTGGTTCTTCCCATCAGGTGGTCAACGAATGGAAGCTTCAGCTTCATCACCAGTCCTTCCAATGAATATTCAGGACTGATTTCCTTTAGGATTGACTGGATCTCCTTGCAGTCCAAGGGACTCTCAAGAGTCTTCTCCAACACCACTGTTCAAAAGTATCAGTTCTTCAGCACTCAGCCTTCTTTACAGTCCAACTCTCACATCCATACATGGCTACTTTGTCGCCAAAGTAATGTGTCTGCTTTTTAATATGCTGTCTAGGTTGGTCATGGGAGAAGGCAATGACACTCCACTCCAGTACTCTTGCCTGGAAAATCCCATGGACAGAGAAGCCTGGTAGGCTGCAGTCCATGGGGTCGCGAAGAGTTGGACATGACTGAGCGACTTCACTTTTACTTTTCACTTTCATGCACTGGAGAAGGAAATGGCAACCCACTCCAATGTTCTTGCCTGGAGAATCCCAGGGACAGGGGAGCCTGCTGTGCTGCCGTCTATGGGGTCGCCCAGAGTCAGACATGACTGAAGTGACTTAGCAGCAGCAGCAGCAGGTTGGTCATACATAGCTTTTCTTCCAAGGAGTAAGCGTCTTTTAATTTCATGGCTGCAGTCACCATCTGCAGTGATTTTGGAGCCCAAGAAAATAAGTCTATCACTGTTTCCTTTGTTTCCCCATCTATTTGCCATGAAGTGATGGGACTGGATGCCATGATAATTGTTTTTTGAGTGTTGAGTTTTAAGCCAGCTTTTTCACTCTCCTTTCATTTTCATCAAGAGGCTCTTTCAGATCAGATCAGATCAGATCAGATCAGTCGCTCAGTCATGTCCGACTCTTTGTGACCCCATGAATCGCAGCACGCCAGGCTTCCCTGTCCATCACCAACTCCCGGAGTTCACTCAGACTCACGTCCATCGAGTCAGTGATGCCATCCAGCCATCTCATTTTCTGTCGTCCCCTTCTCCTCCTGCCCCCAATCCCTCCCAGCATCAGAGTCTTTTCCAATGAGTCAACTCTTTGCATGAGGTGGCCAAAGTACTGGAGTTTCAGCTTTAGCATAATTCCTTCCAAAGAAATCCCAGGGCTGATCTCCTTCAGAATGGACTGGTTGGATCTCCTTGCAGTCAAAGGGACTCTCAAGAGTCTTCTCCAACACCACAGTTCAAAAGCATCAATTCTTCTGCACTCAGCCTTCTTCACAGTCCAACTCTCACATCCATACATGACCACTGGAAAAACCGTAGCCTTGACTAGACGGACCTTTGTTGGCAAAGTAATGTCTCTGCTTTTGAATATGCTATCTAGCTTGGTCATAACTTTCCTTCCAAGGAGTAAGCGTCTTTTAATATCATGGCTGCAGTCACCATCTGTAGTGATTTTGGAGCCCAGAAAAATAAAGTCTGACACTGTTTCCGCATCTATTTCCCATGAAATGGTGGGACCGGATGCCATGATCTTCGTTTTCTGAATGTTGAGCTTTAAGTCAACTTTTTCACTCTCCACTTTCACTTTCATCAAGAGGCTTTTTAGTGCCTCTTCACTTTCTGCCATAAGGGTGGTGTCATCTGCATATCTGAGGTTATTGATATTTCTCCCAGCAATCTTGATTCCAGCTTGTGTTTCTTCCAGTCCAGCATTTCTCAGGATGTACTCTGCATATAAGTTAAATAAACAGGGTGACAATATACAGCCTTGATGAACTCCTTTTCCTATTTGGAACCAGTCTGTTGTTCCATGTCCATTTCTAACTGTTGCTTCCTGACCTGCATACAAGAGGCTCTTTAGTTCTTCATTTTTTTCCATAAGGGTGGTGTTATCTGCATATCTGAGGTTATTGATACTTCTTTCAGCAAACTTGATTCCAGCTTGTGCTTCATACAGCCCAGCGTTTCTCATGATGTACTCTGTATATAAGTTAAATAAGCAGAGTGACAACATATAGCCTTGACGTACTCCTTTCTCAACTTGGAACCAGTCCATTGTCCCATCTCCCATGTTTTAAGTGTTGCTTCTTGATCTTCATATAGATTTCTCAGACCCATACTAGAATAAGCCATTTATCTGAGGACCACTGGTTTCTTTTATTGAAAATACTATTAGAATCATCAGTTAGGATGTTAGCTGTAATCAGTGCTGCCAAGGTGTTACATCTAGTCCTCTCAGCAAATACAACAAAGAGATATATGTTTTTATAATAGCTAATGTATGTACACATATCTACTAGTCATCTTTCTATGTACTCATCTGTACTATATAGTAGTCCCCCTTATCAGTGGAGAATATAAGACCCCCAGTGGATGCCTGAAACCATGAATTACACCAAACCCTGTACACAGATCATGCTTTTGCATATGCGTCCAAAACTATGATAGTTTAATTTATAAATTAATCACAGTGAGAGATTAATAACAACAATAATAAAATAGAGCAATTATTACACATACTGTAATAAAAATTATGCAAATATGGTTTCTCTGTCTCTCAAAGTATCTTATTCTACAAATTTTAGGTAGTTTCTGTCTTTGCCAAGTACTCCCCAATGCCCTGTGGCTATAACTTTTGCAGTTTGAGAAGTGGCAGCATTTCTAGCAGCAATTTCTTTTGCCTCCTTTGCAATTTCAAAGACAAAAAATTATTATTACCATATATCTTAGCAACGTCAGCAAATGATTTTTTCTTTCCTGATAAAGTTGAGAACTTTCACCTTTTCACTTCCAGTCAGCACTTCAGAGCTTCTCTTTGGAATATTAGAACTCCCAGCATTACTACTCTTGCACTTTGGGGCCATTATTAAGTAAAATAAGAGTTACTTGAACACAAGCACGGTGATGCTGCAACAGTTGAACAGACAAGTGAGTGACTAGTGGACAGGACAAGCTGGACCAGGGGATAACTCATCCTGGGTGGGACAGGGCAGGACAAGGAAATGGTTCAATCATGCTGCTAAGAACTGTGCACAATTTAAACTATTAAGTTATTTCTGGAACATCCCATTTAATATTTTCAGACTCTGGATGACACCAGTTAACTGAATCCACAGAAAGCACTGGTAAAAAGGGGACTCATCACATGAAGTTAAACATGAGTCCACTCTGGTGTTTCCAGCTTTAAGCTGTTATCACATGAATCATTTTAGCTTTTTCCATATGCTTATCTGTAAATTCCTGCTCCAACAGTGAGGTTTCTGGATCGCAGCATCCACCATCCATTTACCTCATAGTTCCATTCCCACATATATGTATAGCAGTAACAGATTTGTTCATTATCTCTGTGAAAAGAAACTCTACGAACTAAGTACATGCTTATGTACATTTTCTTTTTAGCTTACTTCTATAGACTCAATTCATTTCCAGAGTTATTTAGGTAAGAAGCTTATTCTCTGACCCCATTCTGTGAGGTTTTTCATACATTTGTAATACATTTAAATTACTTTGTAACCTACAGCATGCTATTCTGGGATTCTCCAACCTCCTAAATAAGATTTTCAAATTTTTCAAACATTGAGGTTTACCTTTAGTGCTCTAAAGTTCTATGAATTGGGTTTGTTCATTCTACCTTATATTCATTATTACAATATTATACATTTAGCTTCACTAATGTAAAAATTCTATATTTCTTACCAATTCAACCACACCCCCCAACCACTGGCAACTACTGGTCTTTTTATTGTTTCTATAGTTTTATCTTTTTCAGAATGTTATTTAAGTGATATCGTATTAATATTTAGCTTTTTCCGACTGGCTCTTTTTGGCTCAGTAAAAATTAAGGCTTAATAAAATTTAATATTTATCCACATCTTCTCATGACTTGATAAGTCAGTTTAATTACTGTCATACTATTTCTAAGTGTGTGAGTCTGTGCTAAGTCACTTCAATGTATCTGACTCTGTGTGATCCTATGAACTATAGCCTGCCAGGCTCCTCTGTCTATGGCATTTTCTAGGCAAGAATACTGGAGAATACTTGGTTGCCATGCCCTTCTCCAAAGGATCTTCCCAGCCCAGGGACTGAATGTGGGTATCCTGCATTGCAAGCAGATTCTTTACCATTTGAGCCACTAGGGAAGCTCTTGCAAGTGTGTGTGTGTCCCTAAATTAATATGTTGAAATCTTAACCTCTAAGATGATTGCATAAAGCAGTGGGGCTTTTGGGAGATCATTAGTGTTGCGGTCCTTTAATGGACCGGAACCTCGTGGTCCGGAGTTGACGATAAGAAAGTGAAAGAAGAAAAGAGACTAATATCCCCTTGGTTATGCAGAAAACCAAAAAAGCCCTAGAACAGGGCTTGTACCACTTATGCAGGCACAGGGCGTCCTCTCAAGGAGGTCTTGAAAGCCCAGGCAGGAAAGTGAGCTCGGCAGGTTTCCATGCTCCAGAGAACTTAGTCAGAAAGAGAGAGAGAGAAAAAGAGAGAGAGAAGGACACGGGGACCCAAGTGCAACAAGAGTGCTTTATTGAACTCTGTGTAAGTATATATACTGTTTTACAAGGTAGCTTCTTCAGCAAAGATAAAGATCAAAAGGCCAGACTTACAAGTTACCAAGGAAACAAGGAGTAATAGAGGTCATCAAGCAAGAAGACAATCCATATCGAAAGAAAGAGGGTCGTAAGTAATCATTTTCACCATATGGAAAAGCTAATGAAGAAAATCCATGCATGCATTCCGTCTCATGACCTGTTCTAGGAGCAGCATGCTGCTCCACTTATTCCTGTTACCAGGAACTGATAAGGAACAGAGGGCTCATGAGAGACAGAAAACAACACACAGGAATCCTACTGTTAAACATTCCCTGACACATTAGGTCATGAGAGTGGAAGACTCTCGATGGTACTGGAGTCCTTACAATAAAAGCCCATGAAAGTTCCTTTCTCCTTCTACTATATGAGGTGGCGGTGAGAATGACCTTAAGTAAGGAAGAAGGTTCCCACTAGACACTGAATCTACTGAACTCTCAGCTTACAGAACTGAGAAATAAATTTCTGTTGTTCATAAGCTCTCCAGTCTGAGGTAATTTGTATAGCAACCTGAACATATTAAGAAAATTGGTACCAGAAGTGGGAATGCTGCTAAAACAAATATCTAAAGATATTGAAGAAGCTTTGGACATGGGTAATAGGTAGAGACTGGGAAAGTTTTGAGATTCATCTCATCCTCTACTGATCCCTTCAGCTTTTTGTCTTCAATCTTTCCCAGCATCAGGGTCTTTTCCAATGAGTCAGCTCTTCACATCATGTGGCCAAAGTACTGGAGCTTCAGTTTCATCATCACTCCTTCCAATGAATTCAGGGTTGATTTCCTTTAAGATATGTGTGTATATATATATATATATATATACACACATCCTATATATGTATATATATATATAATTTTTTTTCTTGTTTCACTAGTTAGGACTTCCAACACAAAGCTGGGATTTGGACATCCTTGTCTTGTTAGGGGGAAAGCATTCAGTCTTTCACCATTAAATATAATGCCAAGTGAAAACATTTTGCTGACTGTTGGAACCAGCCCCAAAACAAACCAACCTGAGGGAGTGGTGCCACAGAAGCATAAGAAAAAACAAGACTCAAAAATAAGGTGGGGATCAGGGAGCTGATGCCATTTGCAGGCAAAAGCCCGGATACTAATCCTTGCCTGCCTTTTATTGTTGACTTCTAGTTCCTTATTTGTGCTTTAGAGATATCTGTTTTTTACAATCTCAGATCAGGGATAAAGATATACAAAGCACAGTCCTCAATGTCAAACCTTCAGGCCTTTCATGACTCTGTTTAGCCCTTCAGCAAGTGATGCCCTTTCTCAACAACTCCCTCAAGGCTCTGGTCATGAGAACAGGCACTAATGGTTTTCCATCAGTCACATCAGTACTTCAGCATCTTGTTTTCAAGATGACTTTCCAAGATGTACTTTTTACTGCTCCCAGCCCTTAGCCTGGGGGTAATGAGAAAGTCATTCTTATTTTTCAAAGAAGCCCTGTTAATTACCGTACAGCCCTGTGCATAGCATATTCCCGACAAGTGACATTCTTTATCAAAATGAGAAAATTATGCTCAATTCTTACTATACTGAGAGCTTTTGCAAGAAAATTAGTACAAGACTACTTAGTTTTAGTGTGCTTCACTTTATTTCTCTTCCCAAGTATATATATATTTTTAACACATTGAAGATTTCCTGCAATCCTTCATTGAACAAGTTTATAGGCACCATTTCTCCAACAGCATTTGCTCACTTTATGTCTCTGTATCACATTTTGTTCATTCTCATATTTTAAACTTGTTTACTATTGTAATGTTTGTTTTGATGATCTACGATCAGTGATCTTTGAAGTAACTATTACGATTCACTCAAGGATAATGGTTAACATCTTTTAGCAATAAGATTTTTTAAATTAAAGTATGTACATTGTTCTTTTGTTTTTAGATTAAAAACCCTGTTCTACACTTAATAGACTATTCAGTTCAGTCACTCAGTCGTGTCTGACTCTTTGCGACCCCATGAATCGCAGCACACCAGGCCTCACGGTCCATCACCAACTCCTGGAATTTACTCAAACTCATGTCCATCGAGTTGGTGATGCCATCCAGCCATCTCATCTTCTTTTTTCCCCTTCTCTTCCTCACCCCATCCCTCCCAGCATCAGGGTCTTTTCCAACGAGTCAACTCTTCGCATGAGGTGGCCAAAGTATTGGAGTTTCAGCTTCAGCATCTGGTGTAAATGCAATTTTTATGCACTGGAAATGTGACTCATAGGGCTTCCCTGGTGTCTTGGGTGGTAAAGGATCTGCCTGCAACATGAGAGACCCGGGTTAGATCCCTGGGTAGCGAAGATCCCTTGGAGAAGGAAATGGCAACCCACTTCAGTATTCTTGTCTGGAGAATTTCATGGACAGAGAAGCTTGGCAGGCTACAGTCCATGGAGTTGCAGAGTCAGACAAGACAGCTACTAACGATGTAGTACATTATTGTGGAATCTGATTTATTGTGATGTCTGGGACCGAACCCTGCAATATCTCCAAGGTATGCCTATATTCAGTTATGTCAAATGATTTGTCTGTTTCAATTGATATGCTCAAATGTTTTCTCTTCATTAGACTTTTTGTATGTTTGGTTAGATTGAATGCTAAACCCTCCTTGAATAACTTTCCTAAATCCTACTTCAGCTCAGTTCAGTTCAGTTCAATTGCTCAGTTGTGTCCCACTCTTTGCGACCCCATGCCTTCAGGCTTTGCTGTCCATCACCACTTCCTGGAGCTTGTTCAAAATCATGTCCATTGAGCCTGTGATGCCATCCAATCATCTCATCCACTGCCGTCCCCTTCTTCTCCGGCCTTCAAATTTTCCCAGCATCAGGGTCTTCTCTAATGTGTCAACTATTTGCATCAGTGGCCAAAGTATTGGAGCTTCAGCTTCATCACCAGTCCTTTCAATGAATAGTCCAGGTAGATTTCCTTTAGGATTGACTGGGTTGATCTCCTTGCAGTCCAAGGGACTCTCAAGAGTCTTCTCCATCATCACAGTTCAAAAGTATCAATTCTTCAGCACTCAGCCTTCTTTATGGTCCAATTCTCACATCCATACACGACTGTTGGGAAAACCATAGCTTTGACTAGATGAACCTTTGTCAGTAAAGTAATGTTTCTTATTTTTAATATGCTGTCTAGGTTTGTCATAGCTTTTCTTCCTAGGAGCAAGCAAATTTTAATTTCATGGCTGCGGTCACCATTTGCAGTGATTTTGGAGTCGAACAAAATAAAATCTGTCACTATTTCCCCATCTATTTGCCGTCAAGTGATGGGACCAGATGCCATGATCTTAGTTTTCTGAATGTTGAGCTTTAAGCCAACTTTTTCACTCTCCTCTGTCATCAAGAGACTCTTCAGTTCCTCTTCACTTTTTGCCATAAGGGTGGTGTCATCTGCATATCTGAGGTTATTGATATTTCTCCTGGCAATCTTGATTCCAGCTTGTGCTTCATCCAGCCTAGCATTTCTCATGATGTGTTCTGCATATAAGTTAAATAAGCAGGATGACAATATACAGCCTTGATGTACTCCTTTTCTGATTTTGAACCAGTCCATTGTTCCATATTCGATTCTAGCTGTTGCTTCTTGACCCGCATACAGATTTCTCAGGTGGCAGTCTGGTATTCCCATCTCTTTAAGAATATTCTACAGTTTGTTGTGATCCATACAGCCAAAGGCTTTAGCAAAGTCATGAAGCAGAAGTGTATGATTTTCTGGAATTCTCTTTGTTTTTGTACAGTCCAAAGGATGTTGGCAATTTGATCTCTGGTTCCTCTGCTTTTTCTTAATCCTACTTAGTGAAGGTATATTATAGTTTTTACAAGTTTTGGCATATCAAATTTTAAAGGATGCTTGTTCAAGATATTTACAGATATATTCACGTTTATCATTACCCCTTCTTTATTGTAATGTATTTTTCTGATGTGTGTATCATGATTATCATGGTCTCATGGAATGAGTTAAGATATGTTTCCTGTTTCTACTTTCTGAAGGAGATTTTGGAGAATTGGTATAATTTGTTTTTTTAAATGTTTAATAGAATTTACCATTAAAACCATCTAGCTTTTAGGATTTTTTTGGAAGGATGTTAATTATTGATTCAATTTTCTTAATTAATATTGGGCTCTTCAGGTTTTCTATTTCTCTTTGTGATGTCTCATAGCTTGTGCCTTCAAAACAATTGTTCCATTTCATTTAAGTTATGAATTTTGTGATCATATTATTATAATGCTTTATTATTCATTTAATGTACTTTAACACAATAATGATTCCATTTATACTTATATTAGTAATTCATGTCTTTTCTATTTTTTCTTTATTAGTTTGGCTTGGGTCTTATCAATTTTATTAATATTTATGAAGAACCAATTTCTCATTTTATTGATTTTCTCTGCCATTTCCTGTTTCATTTATAAATTTCTTCTCAAAAATTTTTTTTTGTGTGTGTGCTTGCTTTCTTTTGTGCTTGCTTTAATTTGATCTTCTTTCTCTAATTTTCTAAGGTGGAATTTTGTTATTGATTTGGCATTTTTGTATTGTATTAATTTAATGCTTAATTTTTTTTTCCCAAAGGACAAGTTTCACTGCATTCCACAGATTTTGATAAGTTGTATTTTTTTTTCCCTTCAAAACATTTTCTAAAAATATTTGATACTTCTTATTGGTCTGAGGTTTTTAGAAGTCTGTTTTTAAATATCCAATTATCTGAGAGACTTTCCATTTGTATTTATGTTATTCAGCTCTAATTTTATCCCATTGTGGTAAAGAATATACTTGAACAATTTATATAGTCTTAAAGTTGTTAGTATGCATTTTGTAGTTCAAAACATGGTCTATCTTTGTGAACACCCCATATATCCTTGAGGAAAGTGTTTTTTTTTTTTTTTTCTGATATTGTTGTATGGAGAATCCATAAACTTCATTTAGTTCAAGTTGATTAATAGTGCAAGTCAAATCAGCTGTATCCTGATTGATTTTCTGTCTTGTGATCAATCAGTTACTGACAGATTGAGTACTGAAATGGGTCTACTTATTTCTTTTTTTAGTTCTATCAGGTTTTACCCTATGTATTTGATACTCTCTTGTTAGATGCATATACCTTTCAGTTTGTTACATCTTTTGGCGTATTATCCTCTTTATAAATATGCAGCTTCTCTTTTTATCTCTGATAATTTTCCTTCTTCTGAAGTCTGGTTTTTCTGATACTCTACCTTTCTTTTGATGGTGTTTCTGTATCTTTCTCTATCTCTTTACTTTTAATATACACGTTTCTTCATATTCAAAGTAGAATTCTCATAGACAACATATAACTGAATTCAATTTGTTTATCTACTCTCAGAATCTCTTTCTTTTTATTGCTATATTTAGACAAGTCATATAAAAAGTCATTTTTGAGGTATTTAGATTAATATCAATCATATTTACAATTGTTTTCTGTTTTTATTTCCAGAGGCTTCTTTTCTTTAGCCATCTTTGGTTTAATTGAGCATTGCATATGATCATTTTATCTCTTAGCATATAAATTATACATCTTTTAAATTAAGGTTTTTCCATAGTTTGAGGTAAACATGTTTAACTAATGTAAATCTACCTTCAAATAATACTATTTCACTTGATAGGTAGTGCTGGTGTATTATAATAAAATATTCCCAATTCTTTCCTACCTTGAAGCATTGTGGTCATTTTTACATATCCACATAATATAATCACACAACCATTATTAGTATTATTATTTTGTTACTTCTAGATCAATTTTTAAAAATTAGCTATTTATACCTTCTCTGATTTTATTCCTTGTTTTGAAGCAAGTATCTGGTTTTCCAGACAGAATGGGCATGATGACTTTCAAGCTTTTTACATGTCAGAGTTGAAGGGGAATGCTAATTCAAGTCAATGCTTCTATTGATTTGATATTTGAAATTAGAATGCCTGAATTCAAATGCAGGGTCCTATGAGAAGACCGTTGAGAAACCCTTGGACTGCAAGGAGATCAAACCAATTAATCCTAGAGGAAATCAGTCCTGAATATTTATTGGCAGGACTGATGCTGGGGCTGAAGTTCCAGTACTTTGGCCACCTGATGCAAAGAGCTGACTCATTGGAAAATACCCTGATGCTGGAAAAAATAGAAGGCAGGAGGAAAAGGGGATGAGTGAGGATGAGATGGCTGGATGATGTCACTAACTCAATGGACATGAGTTTGAACAAGCTCCAGGAGATGGTGAAGGATAGGGAAGCCTGGTGTGCTGCAGTCCATGGGGTCACAAACAGTTGGACACAATTAAGTGACCGAACAACAACAATGCCAGAATTACTGCTTTTTTAAAAAATCACTAATTCTGTGTATGCAGCCATTGCATCTTCTCTTTTATCCAATCAAAATACTTGATAATTCATCTCTTCACAAAATCTAAGCTATTTGCCAAACATTCTATTAATAAGTGGATGATCTAATTTTCCCTAATTTTCATTGCAATGCCAGATGATAGAATGTAATGTTGGCATACATATAAGCAGCCAACTTTTCAGTCTCATGTTGAATCATGGATCAAAGATCTAATGACCTGTGACTGAGAGGTGAGTATCACATGGTATGACTTTGGTCAAACATTGATTGCAAATACATAGTCAATTTTAAAATGATGTATTTATATTAATCAGGATTCTTCAGAGAAATAGAACTGATAGGATGTGTGTGTGTTTATGTGTAGAAATGAGTTGGTTCATGTAATTATGCAACTTAGGCAGTCCAAACTCTGGCAGGAAAACGAGACCCAGAATAGCCAAAGTTCTGGTCTGAGTTTAAAGGTTTTCTTATTTAGAACGAGGAGCAACTGTTGTTGCAAATCAAGTCTAAAGGTAGTCTTCTGAAGAATGCTCTCTTGTTTTATTCAGGTTATATACTGATTGAACGAGACCTACTCACAATGAAGAGGGAAATCAATTTTACTCAAAGTTCATCAGTTTCACTGTTAACTTCATCCAAAATTACCTCACATAATATTCTGAAAAAGATAAAAACATCCCAATATCAGGGCACTCCATCACCCAGTCAAGTTAAAACATAAAATTAATCATCAATGAATGTAAATAGGTATCTTGGTAGATTTATAGTATATTTTCTAGAATAGCTTTTTAAAATTAATGACAAAACTAAGGATCATATAGAATAAGTGACAATTTCAAAACCACACAGTAAATATTAGGACAAGAATTAAAATTCATTTCTGATTTGGGAATCTATACATATCCCATTATGTCCTACATTTAGCTGAATGCCATTTGCTTTTTAGTTTGGTATTTCTCATACTGTTTTCAACTCAGATTTTATTATCCATGGCTAAATCATGTTAAAACTAAGTGGTAGTATTGTACAATAAAGGATTTGACTGGTCTTTGTCCCAGGTTTCTTAGACAAAGCATTTAAACCATTGGAATTATGCTAGTAATAGAAGTATATTTATTATAGTGGGTCCCTTCTGAGTCTAAGCTAAAGAGGTGACTCATAATAGGGCTTTAGATAGCTTTAGGCTGTGTGTTGGCCATGCCAGAAAGACCAACCATGACATTAGAAGCATAGTATTTTGAGCTAAGTGACATCAACCCAACCTCCATGGAGTGCAAGGGAGATGAAGATTGAATTTGGTTACATAATCATTGATTCTATCAATCATGCCTACGTAATGAAATTCCGATAAAAACTTTGGATACCAAGGTTCTGGTGAGCTTCCTGATTGGTGAGCACATGAACACGCCAGGAGGATGACATGTACTGATTCTACAGGTAGAGAACACAAACTCTACATTCAATTTCTTTGACATTGTCTTATAAGTTTCATCTTTTGTCTGATTCAAGTCTTTTTATAATAAAACCATAATAATAATTAAAATGATTTCTTTAGTTCTGTGAAATATTCTAGCAAATTATCAAATCTGACAGGGTAGTGGAAACACAAAATTTATCCAGTTAGTTCGAAGTGTGTTGGTGGCCTTTAATTTGCAGCCGATGTCTGGGATGAAGGCAGTCTTGTTTAGTACTGTGCCCTTAACTTGTGGTGGTGGTGGTGGTGGTTTAGTCACTAAGTCGTGTCTGACTCTTGCGACCCCATGGACTGTAGCCCACCAGGCTCCTCTGTCCTTGGGATTCTCCAGGCAAGAATCTGGAGTGGGTTGCCATTTCCTTCTCCATGGGATCTTCCTGACCCAGGGATTGAACCCAGGTCTCCTGCATTGCAGGCAGATGATTTACCAACTGAGCTATGAGGGAAGCCCCCTTAACTTGTGGAGCATATAGCAACTCTGGGTAGTTAATGTCAGACTTGCATTGCAATATTGCAACTAGTCTATATGACTAACTTGCTGTGTCTGGAGAAAAAGCAGAAAATATGGAGTAAATTCTTCCTTTTCCATCTATAATGGCCATTATTTTTCTCAAGAATGTCACACTCACTGAGCCTAGATAAAAATCTCAAAAATGTCTTAAAATCTTCCTCCAAGCATAAACGACCTGATTCCTTTGCTCACACTAGAGGTTCTTTGTACAAATTAATTTGACTGGATCTCCTATACCAGTCATAAAATATGTCACCTTAAGAATGAGCCACACTAGATCATGTACTCACACTTCTCTCAAGCAATGTATAACAAAGCCTAAGACAAGAGTCATTCTTATGCTTCTCAACATATTGAAAATTATTGATCAACTATACTGTTTCTCAAACTAATTTCCCTAGTAGCAGATCTAGGGTTTAAAGATCTATGGATTAGGGAGAAAAATGGGACAAGATTAGGGTTTCAATTTTATCTTGTGTTAAAATTATCAAGGATAATAAAACTATTTTATCAATTGCAAAACTTGGGTTTCTATAAAGTTGGCTGGACACCAGATAATTGATCTGACACATACAGGTATAATGTGAGTAAATAATAGTTTTCTTACTCCTAAGGATCAAGAGATTTATCAAAAGGAGATGAAGATAATATCAATAATATCAATGAAGATAATATCAATCAGGCTGAAGAACTATAAACTATAAAAATAGTACTGGGGAGGAGACACAACAGTCCTCCTCATACTACAAAGTGTATTATAGTTCTGGATGCTCACATATGAAATGCTCATAGTTCTGAAAGTGGGGGAGCATACTGATGGCATTTAAGATGACATATAATTCAGCTCATTAGAGCTAGGAATGACTACAGACTTCTGTAGATGAATATATCCTGTTGCTTAGCCATAAATCATATAAATACATCTTTCCTTTGGGCTAATAACCCACCATTAAAGTCATTTTTTTCATTGAGAAAGTCTTTATTTCTTAAGTTTGTGTGGTTCAAACTCCTCCCTGTTTTAAAAAAGGTATTTTTTGTTATTCAATTCTATAATACTCTCTACAGGCTTAAGAAAAATGAAAAATCAAAAGCCACATAAGTGAAGTGAAAGGGGAAGCTATGTTCTTTGTGAACACATTGTACTCCATTTATTTTGCTGAGCACTTTCCCCTGTGCTATCACCTTTAACCATCAAAACAACTTTGAAATAAGGATAAATAATCTTCTGAAATATGCAGAACTAACTCACAATGTCAATGATAGGTAATTTGGAAAATGTTACAAAGCTAGCAAGAAATAAAGTAGGATTTAAATTTAACTTTTTATCCAAACCTGGACTTCTATTTAGGATATATTTATATAAAACCATATATTCATATATTCCTTGGTGGCTCAGCTGGTAAAGAATCTGCCTGCAATCCAGGAGACACAGGTTCAATCCCAGCGTTGGGAAGATACCCTAGAGGAGGGCATGGCAACCCACTCCAGCATTCTTGCCTGGAGAATTCCATGGACAGAGGAACCTGGCGGGCTGCAGTCCATGGGGTCACAAAGAGTCTGACACAACTGAGCATAGACACATACATATAAAACCATATACAGTAGCATTTTTTCAAGTTATCTGAAGCAGTATAACTTTATTTTTTTATTTCATTTATAAAGAAGAAATCAAAAGAAAATAAAGTTTCAATTTTATTGTGTTAAAATTATTAATTATAAAAAAATTGCTTATTGTTGATCCTGCTCATTATGCCAATTGCCTTGCTGTTCATACTGTTTGTTGAACCCAGGGTAGGTAAGGCTAGAGCTAGGAGGCTGGAAGAAGATGGGAGGAGCTGTAGGAACTGAAGACATACTTATTCTTTCCTGGCTGGCATGGGGGACATAACACAGCCTCTCTCCTTGCTGATGCAGCAGCTATAGCAGCAGCCATAACTTAACCATAATGTAGCCATAACTTAACCTCACATAACATAACCATGATGTGGCCCCAGTGTATCCTTGGGGCAGCAGCAGCCAGGGCTTTTTAGGTGAAGCTTATACATTCTTACAGAACAAGAGTAGCCATGGCTAAGCGAGTACCTCTTGCTGCACGTGTGAAGCACTATAAGTGATCTCAGCTGTGATATAACTGTGCAAAGTCATTGTTTACAGAACACGTGCTGAGAGGGCATGAGAGCGTGAGTTGAGAGAGCCTGACTGGCGCCATCTTGTTAATTTACCCACAATCCTTATGCAATTTTTAGCACCTGCATGAAATATATTCATAAATAAACCTTAAGCAAGGCACATTATTGTGAAATGTCACAACACCAAAAGAAAAAAGGCTTGACATGGGATGTCTCAAAGACTAACCTGAAGAAAAGAAAATAGAATATTTAATCCCATGTTAAGATAGTCCTCAAAATAACAGAATCCCCCAAACTTCATTTGTTTCTGTATCAACCACTTTCTTTTGTTTGTTTTTTAACACCTAAATTTAATTTAAAAATTGTATACAAGTTTTAAAGGTAATTTTCCATTTGCAGTTTATTGCAAAATATTGGTTATATTCCCCACATTGTATAATATATCCTTGAGCCTATCTTACAACCAATAGTTTGAACTTTCTACTCCCTCACCCTTACATTGTCTCTGTATCACATTCTCCACTGGTAAGGACTGATTTGTTTTCTATATTTGTGACTCTGCTTTTTTTTTTTTTTTTTGCTATATTCACTACATTACTATAGTTTTCAGACTCCACATATCATTTATATCATACAGCATTTGTCTTTCTTTGTCTGAAATTGCACTAAACTTAATACTCTCTGAGTCAATTGCAAATGACAAGATTTCTTTTTTATGGCTGAGAATATTCCATTATATATATTGCTTCTTCTTCATCCATTCATCTATTGATAGACACTTAAGTGTCTTACAAGTCTTATCTGTTATAAATAGTGCTACTACATTAACTTCTTTATTAAATTATTTTTAATTGGAGGACAATTGCTTTACAAAGTTGTGTTAATTTCTTCCATACATCAACATGAATCAGCCATAGATATATGTATATCCCTTCCCTCTTAAATCTCCCTCCAACCTCCCACCCAATCCGGCCTCTCTAGGTTCTCACAGAGAACCAGGTACAGCTCCTTGTGTTATATAGAAACTAAAAATAAGCTGTTTACTTTACATATGGTAATGTATATACTCTCTCAATTCATCTCACCCTCTCCTGCCACCTCTGTGTGCATAAGTCTGTTCTCTATGTCTGAGTCTCTATCCCTGCATTGAAAATAGGTTCATCATACCATTTTTCTATATTCCATATATGTGTATATATGTGTGTGTGTGTTAATATACAATATTTGTCTTTCTTTTTCTGACTTACTTTACTCTGTTAACAGGCTCTAGGTTCATCCAGCTTACTAGAACTAGATCAAATGTTTTCCTTTATATGACTGAGAAATATTCCACTGTATATGTGTATCACAACTTCTTTATCCATTTATCTTTTGACTGACATCTAGGTTGCTTTCATGTCCTGGCTATTGTAAATAGTGCTGCAGTGAATATTGAGATACATGTGTCTTTTTCAATTCTGTGTTCCTCAGGGTATATGCTCAGTAGTTGAGATTGCTGGGTCATATTGTAGTTTTATTCCAAGTTTTCTTTTCTTCTTTCTGTTTTTTAAAATAAATCTCCATACTGTTCTCCATAGTGGCTGTATGAATTTACATTCTCACCAACAGAGCAAGAGGGTTTCCTTTTCTCCACATCCTCTCCAGCATTTATTGTTTGTAGATTTTTTGATGATGGCCATTCTGACCACTGTGAGATGACACCTCATTGCAGTTTTGATTTGCATTTCTCTAATAACAAGTGATATTTAGTATTTTTTAAATGTGTATCCATCTGTATTCCAGAGAAACATCTACTTCTGCTTCACTGACTATGCTAAAGCCTTTGACTGTATTCAGTTCAGTTTGGTTCAGGCACTCAGTTGTGTCTGACTCTGTGTGACCCCATGGACTGCAGCACGCCAGGTGTCCCTGTTCATCACCAACTCTCGGAGCATACTCAAACTCATGTCCATCGAGTCAGTGATGCCATCCAACCATCTCATCCTCTGTCATCCCTTTATCCTCCCACCTTCAATCTTTCCCAGCATCAGGATCTTTTCCAATGAGTCAGTTCTTCACATCAGGTGACCAAAGTATTGGAGTTTCAGATTCAACATCAGTCCTTCCAGTGAATATTCAGGACTGATTTCCTTTAGGATGGACTCTGTAGATCACAACAAACCATGGAAAATTCCTAAAGAGATGGGAATACCAAATCACCTTACTTGCCTTCTGAGAAACAGGTACTCAGGTCAAGAAGAAACAGAACAGGAAATGGGACAACAGATTGGTTCAAAATTGGGAAAGGAGTACATCAAGGCTGTTTATTGTCACCCTGCTTATTTAACTTGTATGCAGAGTACATCATGTGAGATGTCAGGCTGGATGAAGCACAAACTGGAATCAAGATAGGCAGATGACACCAACCTTATAGCAGAAAGCAAAGAGGAACTAAAGACGGTCTTTGATGAAAGTGAAGAGGAGACTTAAAAAGCTGTCTTAAAACACAACATTCTAAAAATCTAAGATCATGGCATTCAGTCCCATCACTTAATGGCAAATAGATGGGGAAACAATGGAAACAGTGACAGATTTCATTTTCTTGGGCTCCAAAATCACTGCAGATATTGACTACAGCCATGAAATTAAAAGATGTTTGCTCCTTGGAAGAAAAGCTATGACAAACCTAGACAGCATACTCAAAAAACAGAGACATTACTTTGCTGACAAAGGTCTGTATAGTCAGAGGTTTGGTTTTTCTAGAAGTCAGGCATAGATGTGAGAGTTGGACCATAAAGAAGGGTGAACGCTGAGGAAGGGATGTTTTTGAACTGTGGTATTGGAGAAGACTCTTGTGAGTCCCTTGGACTGCAAGGAGATCAACCCAGTCAATCCTAAAGGAAATCAGTCCTGAATATTTATTGGAAGGACTGATGCTTAGGCTGAAGCCTCAGTATTTGGCTACCTGATATGAAGAACTGGCTCATTAGAAAAAATACTGATGCTGGGAAAGATTGAAGGCGGGAGAAGAAGGGGATGACAGTGGTTGAGATGGATAGATGGATGGCATCACGACTCAATGCACATGAGTTTGAGCAAGCTGCAGGAGTTAGTGATGGACAGGGAAGTCTGGCGTGCTGCAATCCACGTGGTCACAAAGAGTCGGAAGCAACTGAGTGGCCGAACTGAACTGAGGTTCCTTCTCTTCTGAGCCAGTTACTTTTATCACCTTATTTTTTCATTCTGGCCTTTCATTTCATTGTTCAAATTTACTGATATTATTTATAATTTAAGATTGTAGCTAAAGAATATTCACTGAAATATCAATATTTTCCCCATATTGGCTGTTTGTTCTAATAAGACTCTCAGTGTCTGGAAGATGACATTTTAATATATCAGTATTTCAATACAATTCATCTGGAATTTATTTTAACAACTACACTGTGTAAAGCATCATGGTTTGGAGAATAAGTAAGGTACTAACACTGCTTCCAGTATTTTATATTTTCCTAAAGAGGTTACTCTTTCTCTTCTTTGAGAGTGATTTCTTTTCTCAAGTCATTATACCTATTTTACTCTTTATATGAAAGCTTTCGTCAGTAACTAGCTAGGATTTTTGCATGTTTAAATGTTTAATAACACTTGATGAATGTCTAATGCATAATGAGTAGTTCCTCAGGGAGCAATACACTTTTTTCATGTCATTGCTCAGTCTATTATGTCAGAGAACAAAAAGTAATAAAATAATTTGAAAGGAAAATACATTTTAAAAATAAAGGAGTTTCTAAGCCCAACTTTATGTTGCTAAATGACATGTCTCTAAGATATTTGCCAGAGAAGGCAATGGATGGAACTTTGACCTATCATTAGGTCAAAGTTCAGTTCAGTTCAGTTCAGTCTCTTCAGTCGTGTCCATTTCTGCTACCCCAATGGACTGAAGCACGCCAAAATAGTGAACTGTAGACAGTCTTTTATTTTTATGAGGGCTTATTAAATTAAAAATTGTAATTAATCTATTTCATAAAGTTTAAAATTTTTAAGTGCTCTAGGAGCTAAGAAATGCTTGGCATGTACTTGATTGTTCAGAATAAGTCACGTTAACTTAACACCAGAGAACATTTACTAAATATTATGATGATTTTTTAAATTGAGAGCCTAAGCAAGTAAGTAAATTTATCAGAAGTGTTTTACCATATTATAATAATTGTCTTCCCTTTTCTAATATTCATAATTTTCCAAAGTGAAAGAGAAAGGAAAGAAAGAAAGACAGGAAGGAAAAAAAGAAAGATAGCCACAGAAGGCATGTATATTAGAAACTTTCCAGATAAGAGCCAGTAAGCCAGAGTTCCACAAGTGGCAATGGACAACTATTATCTAAACTGTTCAGGTTAATATTAAACATCAAAAACAAACAAACAGATTGAGAATTATATGATCAAAAACCACATTGCTTTAGTTCGACTCAGTAACTTTTAAAAAAGGATCTATCCTGTTTTGCATGAGATTTAATGACTCACTTTGAAACTTCATCACAGAACTTTTGAATTTATGTTATACTACATGTAATATTATTTAATATGTTTCAGAAGGTAGAGAGTCTGCCTGCAATGCAGGAGACCTGGGTTCATTCCCTAGGTTGGGGAGGTTGGGGAGATCCCCTGGAAAAGAGAATGGCTACCCACTCCAGTATTCTTGCTTGGAGAATCCCATGGACAGAGGAGCCTGGTGGGCTACAGTCCATGGTGTCACAAAGAGTTGAACATCACTGAGTGACTAACAATTTCACTTTTTTATTATTTAAGGAAACTAGGTAATAAGAATAAAGAAAAGAGAATAAACATAAGTAAAAAGAAAAATAAAACAGTATAAAGGAGTGAGAAAGACAAAGAAAGAAGAAAAAAATGGAAGAGAAGAGAATGAAATCAAAATGTGTGTGTGTGTGTGTATCTGTGTGTGTGTGTGTGTGTGTGTGTGTTTTAGTGGATAATTTGGACTAATTAGATAAATTGGACTATTCTCTACTCTATCACTTCTCTAATTCTATCTCAAAGCAAGATATTTTCCTTGTCATTTGACTTCCCTTGCCCTTATAACCTACATTATACCTCCCACTGTCAGTAGACACATTGATAATCTACTTTGTATCATAACTCCACTACCTTGGACTTTTAGGGCATATATTAAAATTAAGTCACTTAATTTTAACCAACTATATCAATCTTTACTTCATGCTAAAATCTGGAGACTCAAATATCCTCCATCAACCAAATGACCCAAGGATTATGGTTTGATATGTTGACATAATTTTCAACTAGGAGCTATACCTACATGAAATTTTGGAAGACAAGAGTAAAGCCCTTGAAGTGAGGACTCTCATTTCAGGTGACAGTATAGAAATGGACACATTTCCCCCCTGCAACAGCTGAAGCAAGAGGCTGGGTGCCTGATTCTTAGTGTTGTTATATTGAGAAGTAGATGTAGGGCATGAATCATTCTGGCACTAGTGACAAAAGAAGCAATGTTTTTCTGGAGCCAGAAGTTGGGCTATAAATTTGTCATGTTCAGATCACAGTAGAAATGAATTTTAGAAACTCAGATATGAAGAATAGATAGCTGAAACCCTGTTTTGCAGAGGTAAATATATTAATCCAGGTATCACTTATAGTTTATAGGAAGGAAAACAACATGTAAACTAAAAGTACAGTGATAGGGAAATTGTTGAAAATTATATTATTAATGTTTTCTGGATTTTTTTTCTGGTTATTTTTACCTCCTTTTTACAGTTCTTAGCAAAAATCTATGAAAAAAAGACAAAGGCAGACCCAGGGACTTTCCACTAGCCTAAGCAAAGAACTTATTCCCCTGAGAAATCAAAGATCTGTGCAGTTTCTGTAAGTGGTGTTTTATTACAACTAGAAACAAATCACTGATCATTTTCTACATTTACTTTTATCTTCTGATTTATACATTTTTAAAAACATTTCTACACTGTAAGAAGCCACATCTGAGTTGTATGAACAGGACAGTTTAGCACCTAGAGATTTTCAATCTTGGGAAGGATAAAGTAGATGAATAAAATTATAAGACTGGTATGAGGAAGAATTATGAGATTTTCTTGGGGAATAAGGAATGTGTGGTATGTGAGAAAAACTCGATCTGCTTTTGTCTGCCCTAATAGATTTTTCTTTTTCTTTTTTTCTGGTTGCCTAACAATACATTATACAGGAGACAGGGATCAAGACCATCCCCGTGGAAAAGAAATGCAAAAAAGCAAAATGGCTGTCTGGGGAGGCCTTACAAATAGCTGTGAAAAGAAGAGAAGCAAAGGAGAAAAGGAAAGATATAAACATCTGAATGTAGAGTTCCAAAGAAGAGCAAGAAGAGATAAGAAAGCCTTCGTCAGCGATCAATGCAAAGAAATAGAGGAAAACAACAGAATGGGAAAGATAGAGATCTCTTCAAGAAAATCAGAGATACCAAAGGAACATTTCATGCAAAGATGGGCTCGATAAAGGACAGAAATGGTATGGTCCTAACAGAAGCAGAAGATATTAAGAAGAGATGGCAAGAATACACAGAAGAACTGTACAAAAAAGATCTTCACGACCCAGATAATCACGATGGTGTGATCACTGACTTAGAACCAGACATCCTGGAATGTGAAGTCAAGTGGGCCTTAGAAAGCATCACTAAGAACAAAGCTAGTGGACGTGATAGAATTCCAGTTGAGCTATTTCAAATCCTGAAAGATGATGCTGTGAAAGTACTGCACTCAATATGCCAGCAAATTTGGAAAACTCAGCAGTGGCCACAGGACTAGAAAAGGTCAGTTTTCATTCCAATCCCAAAGAAAGGCAATGCCAAAGAATGCTCAAACTACTGCACAATTGCACTCATCTCACGCTAGTAAAGTACTGCTCAAATTCTCCAAGCCAGGCTTCAGCAATATGTGAACCATGAACTTCCTGATGTTCAAGCTGGTTTTAGAAAAGGCAGAGGAACCAGAGATCAAATTGCCAACATCTGCTGGATCATGGAAAAAGCAAGGGAGTTCCAGAAAAACATCTATTTCTGCTTTATTGACTATGCCAAAGCCTTTGACTGTGTGGATCACAATAAACCGTGGAAAATTCAGAAAGAGATGGGAATACCAGACCACCTGATCTGCCTCTTGAGAAATCTGTGTGCAGGTCAGGAAGCAACAGTTAGAACTGGACATGAAACAACAGACTGGTTCCAAATAGGAAAAGGAGTTCGTCAAGGCTGTATATTGTCACCCTGTTTATTTAACTTGTATGCAGAGTACGTCATGAGAAACGCTGGGCTGGAAGAAACACAAGCTGGAATCAAGATTGCTGGGAGAAATATCAGTAACCTCACATATGCAGATGACACCACCCTTATGGCAGAAAGTGAAGAGGAACTAAAGTGCCTCTTGATGAAAGTGAAAGTGGACAGTGAAAAAGTTGGCTTAAAGCTCAACGTTCAGAAAACGAAGATCATGGCATTCGGTCCCATCACTTCATGGGAAATAGATGGGGAAACAGTGGAAACAGTGTCAGACTTTATTTTTCTGGGCTCCAAAATCACTACAGATGGTGACTGCAGCCATGAAATTAAAAGACGCTTACTCCTTGGAAGGAAAGTTATGACCAACCTATTCAAAAGCAGAGACATTACTTTGCCAACAAAGGTCCGTCTAGTCAGGGCTATGGTTTTTCCTGTGGTCATGTATGGATGTGAGAGTTGGACTGTGAAGAAGGCTGAGCGCTGAAGAACTGATGCTTTTGAACTGTGGTGCTGGAGAAGACTCTTGAAAGTCCCTTGGACTGCAAGGAGATCCAACCAGTCCATTCTGAAGGAGATCAGCCCTGGGATTTCTTTGGAAGGAATGATGCTAAAGCTGAAACTCCAGTACTTTGACCACTTCATGAGAAGAGTTGACTAATTGGAAAAGACTCTGATGCTTGGAGGGATTGGGGGCAAGAGGAGAAGGTGATGACAGAGGATGAGATGGCTGGATGGCATCACTGACTCGATGGACGTGAGTCTGAGGGAACTCCGGGAGTTGGTGATGGACAGGGAGGCCTGGTGTGCTGTGATTCATGGGGTCACAAAGAGTTGGACATGACTGAGCGACTGATCTGATCTGATCTGAACAATAGGAGCCTGATTTTCAGCAAAGTATATGGCCACGGTGTGTAAATATGTTTCCCAGCCTGTCTTGAAGGTAGATGTGGCGTGTAACAAATTTTGGGCAACAATATAGAAGGAAAAACTTGTGTCCAACATGCTAGAAATATCCTTTTTGTCATTCATTTCCCTTCTTTGTCCCTTCTCCCTTCATTAGACTGTATTAAGGTGTCATGACTGGTTGACATCAGGAAAATAATGTAGAAAGAATTACTGAAATCAGCACAAGTAATACAGATAATATTTCATAATAATTTTTGTGGACTATAAACTATAAAAAATATCAAATCACTATGTTGCACAGCTAAAGTAATGTAATATTGTAAGTCAACTACACTTCAATAAAAAAAACAAAAAAATTACTGAAAATTTTCCTTCCTGTAAAAGCAGTGAGAAAGAGCTTGTAAAAATTGTCAGAGTAAAGATTTTCAGAACTCAAAAAATTAACCGATAGCTCTTAGCAACTTAAAAACATTTATAAAAGAACAAAGGCAGAATATCAATGAGAACAAGGATTTTTAAGTTATTGTAACTACTAAAGACCCATTCCCTGCTTCCTAGCTCAGTGGAAGAATTGATAATAACATTACAGATTTCCATTACTGGTGAGAGAAGAATGAAACTAATTCATAAAAAAAAAAAAAAAAAAAAAATTATTGTTTCACATGTCTCATGGCTTCATGGCTGAGCTGCTTAAAAGGTTTGCCTTTATCAGATCTGACTCAGGACCTGCCCAGTGCTAAAAACTGCATCTAGGCCCACATTAGCTGGAAACTCTAGCAGCTGTTTTAAAGGCATGGCTATTTAAGGTAATGCAAACATTAACAAGGCAAAGAAATAGAGGAAAACAGTAGAATGGGAAAGACTAGAGATCTTGTGAAGAAAATTGCCTTAATGTTGGTGGCTGCTGACTGATCAGGTGGTGTTTGTTGAAGGTTTGGGATGGCTGTGATAGCTTCTTAAAATAAGACAACAATTGAATTAGCCATACTGATTTACTTGTTCTTTCACAAAGAGGAGTGTCCGTGGTGGCTCAGTCGTAAAGTATCTGCCTGCCTGGAGAAAGGAATTGCAACCCATTCCAGTATTCTTTCCTGGAGAATTCCATGAACAGAGGAACCTAACAGGCTACAGTTCACAGGGTCTGTATCAAAGAGTCAGACATGACTGAATGACTGACATTTTCATTTTCACAAATAATTCCTCCGTAGCACACAATTTTATTTGATAGCTTTTTACTCATAGAAATTCTTTCAAAATTGTAGTCAGTCCTCTCAAACCCTATGGTTGCTTTATCAGCTAAGTTTATGTCATATTCTAAATCCTATGTAGTCATTTCACCAATTTTCACAGCACTGTCACCAGTAGTAGATGCTATCTCAAAACACTTTCTTTGTTCATCCCAAAGAAGCAACTCCTCATCTGTTTAAATTTTATCATAACATTACAGCAATTCAGTACATCTTCAGGTTCCACTTCTAATTATAGTTCTCTTGGTATTTCTTTCATGTTTATAGTTATTCCCTCCACTAAGTAACTTTAAACCCCTCAAAGTCATCCTTGAGTGTTGGAGTCAACTTCTTCAAAATTGTTAATGTTGGTATTTGGACCTTTTTCCATGAATCACAAATGTTCTTCATAGTGTCTAAAATGCGGAATCCTTTCCAGAAGGTTTGCAATTTGCTTTGCCCAGGCCCATCAGAGGATTTGCTATCTACTGCAGGTATATTGTCTTATGACATATCTTAAATAATAATACTTGAAAGTTGAGATTACTTCTTGATCTATGGGCTATGAAATAAATTAGGTTGTATTAACAGGCATGTAAACATTAATCTCACTTCATTAATATATCTCCATTAGAGCTCTTTTGTGACCAGGAACATTGTTAGTGAGCAATGATATTTTGAAAATAAGCTTTTTCCTCTGAGCAGTAGGTTTTAATAGTAGTCTTACAATATTCAGTAAGTCACATTGTAAACAAATGTGCTATCATTTGGGGTTTGTCATCCATTTATAGAACACAGGCAGAGTAGATTTAGCATAACTCTTAAAATCCATAAGATTTTCAAAAGGTAAACAAACTTTGACTTCATCTTAAAGTCACCAGCTCCACTATCCCCTAACAAGAGAGTCAACCTGTGTTTTGAAACTTTCAAGCCAGGCGCTGACTTTTCTGTAGCTATGAAATTCCTTGATGACATCTTTCATTAGAAGACTGTTTCATCTATAAGAAAAATCTGGTTAGTGTGCTACCATCATCAATTATCTTACCTAGATCTGGATAACCTGTTGCAGCTTCCTAATCAGTGTACATGCTTTCTGCTTCACCTTGTCCTTTTATGTTATGAGTACAACTCCTTTCCTTAAACTTCACAAATCAGGAGGACGGTTCAGGATGGGGAACACATGTATACCTGTGGTGGATTCTTTTTTAAAATTATTAAAAAAAAAAAAATCAACCATTTCTACCTTCAGACATTTCTTCTGTAGTTTCCTTATCTCTCTTGGCCTTCATAGCTTGAAGAGTTGAAGCTTTGCTCTGGATTAGGCTTTGGCTTAAGGGAATGTTATGAAATTTGATTGCCTATTCAATCACTAAAACTTTCTCCATGTCAGCAATAAAAATGTTAACACTTACTTTCTTACTTACATTCTTCTCATTTGTGTGTTCATTGGAGTAGCATTTTTAATTTCCTCTGAGAACTTTTCCTTTGCATTCACAACTTCGCTGTTTGGTACAAGAGGCCAACTTTTGTCCTTTTTCAGCTTTCAATTATTTATCTTAGCATAACAGCCTCCAATTTAGGAGAGACTTATCCTTAATCTTTGAACTCAGAAATATATCAATCTAGTTCCATCACTGGGCTTTTACACTTGTTCTTCTCTGTATTTAGATATTTTCCCCCAGATCTTCACGTGGTCTTTTCCTTCAGCCACATTTCAAATATCAACTCCTCAGAGAAGTCCTCTTTGACAAAATTAACTATAGCATCTATTCCCTATATCTTAGCAATGTACTAACAAGTTTTCCTGTTATTTTTACAGAACTTATGATTTGAAAGCATTTGATTAATTTTTAGTTTTCTGTCACATCAACCACTGGAATAGCAGCTTGCTGAGGATAAGTCCTTGACTTCTATTCATCTTTATATTTCAATGCCAGAGTTTTTAAAACACTTTAAAAAAAAGTATTTGGTAAACTAACAACCTGGTAGAAAATATGTACTGCTTATTTAAGTTGAAAATATACTGCTGACATATACCAGTTTGTTTTTATCACCTATAATTAACTAAATGAGCTACTGAATAAATAACAAGCATAAAGGCTGAATTGCTTTCAGTATGAAATCTTGGAAAATACAAAAAGTAGGTTACAATATTTAAACTGCCTCATGATATGAGGAAACTTATGATAATAGTACTGTTTTCTTCACTACCTTTAACTAAACAATTGGTTTAAAGAGTTTCTATGATTTCAAGTAGATAAACTTTATCTGCACTCTGTCTCATTTAATTGTAAAATTAATTAGATATAATTCTTTGTTGGGGGCCAGAGTGAGGCACTTCGCCCGTGGCAAAGGTCATGAGGAAGGAGGCTCAACATACGCAAAGGCAGGATCGAGCCTCAGGAGTCCCCCTGGAAATCCTCGAGCATCTACCCCCATAACCAGAGTCTGCCTACTTTACTACTTTGTGCTCTCACCTACACCTCTGACTTTACAGGGGCTGTCCCCCACCACCTCTTTCGGAGACAGAGTTAACTTAGAGCTTCAGTTAATAAAAACTCCTGGGCGTGACAAGAGTGTTTTAACCTACAAACTCCTCTGAAGCTTCTCTAGCCTGCTTGACAGGCTTGTCCGGCCACGTGATTGCTCACAGCCTCTCAACCATGAGAGGCACGAGATGCTTTAAACCTTCTAAAAACAGGTTCCTTAGAAAAGTTAGAAACCCATTAGTATAAGTATAGTGGGCTGATTAGAAATTGTATTGGTGAAGGGTTTTTCATTTGTTGAGCCAATGTTCGCTGCTGAGTCTCCACATCCCCTGCCCTTACACACATTAATGAATATATAGAAGAAATAAGTATTAACCTTTGATATTAATCATGCTAGACCTTAGGCTAAGTAAATTCTTTCCTTAATTAAAACCCACTACACCCTCACCCTATAGGAATGTAACTTTATCTGGTACCTTCGGAAGGTGGAGTCTGTTTTAAGAATAATCACCCCTGGAGAAATATATGTCCTGGTTGACTGACCGCTGTCACAAGGAGAGGGTCATAAATTGTCAGCAGGCCTCCTGGCCAGAAGATGATGTAACACCCTTAAGACCTCTGTATACATTTGTATGAAGCACCTGACTTTGATAAAAGTCAGGATTGCTGACCTCACGTGACTTTTGCATAACATCTCAGTGTATAAAATAGACCATGGAAAATAAAGAATTGGGATCAGTTTCTCGAAATACTGGTCTCCCCATGTCACTCTCTCTCAAACTCTGGCTGAGTATCCATCTGGAGCACGGAACCCGCCATGCTTACTAATTATGCCTGGGCTTCTAAGATCCGACTGGGGAGGCCTCAGTGTCTCCTCTCCTTCGGGAGAATGGAAGGACACCTGCGGCCTACGTAAGTGGTGCAAACTTCTTGTCTTGAAGTTTTATTGGTCTCCCACGTAAACCAAGCTACTCAGCCTCTTTTCTCCACTGAATTTTCCTACTGAGCTATCCTCATTCTATTACTCTTTATATCTCTAATTAATGTCTAATTGAAGCTATTGTATCCTGATCCTCACTAACGCCGTCCCCGCTTCGAACTCCCTGGATCAGCTGGGGCTGGACCCCGGCAATTATCCTCTGAAAGCAATAGAAATTTCACAAAACATTTTTTCAACCTAAAATAGATATATACCTAAAACTTCTATAAGTTTCAAGACAGTTTATTCCTGTAATATTTTCCTTCATGCCATGTAATTAATTTTCTATTATAAATCAGTTCAGTTCAGTTGCTCAGTTATGTCCAACTCTTTGAGACCACATGGACTGCAGCACACCAGGCTTCCCTGTCAATTATCAACTCCCGGAGCTTACTCAAACTCATGTCCAACGAGTTGATGATGCCATCCAACCATCTCATCCTATGTCATCCTCTTCTCTTCCTGCCTTCAACCTTTCCCAGCATCAGGGTTTTTTCCAAAGAATCAGTTCTTTGCATCAGGTGGTCAAAGTGTTGGAGTTTCAGCCTCAGCATCAGTCCTTCCAATGACTATTCAGGACTGATTTCCTTTAGGATGGACTGGTTAGATCTCCTTGCAGTCCAAGGGACTGTCAAGAGTCTTCTCCAACATCACAGTTCAAAGCATCAATTCTTTGGTGCTCAGCTTTCTTTATGATCCAACTCTCAAATCCATACATGACTACTGGAAAAACCATAGTTTTGATTAGATGGACCTTTGTTGGCAAAGTAATGTGTCTGCTTTTTAATATGCTGTCTAGATTGGTCACAACTTTTCTTATAAGTAGCAAGCATCTTTTAATTTCATGGCTGTAGTCACCATCTGCAGTGGTATGGAACACCCCACCCCCACCAAAAAAAAAAAAAAAGTCTGACACTGTTTCCATTGTTTCCCCATCCATTTGCCATGGAGTGATGAGACTGGATGCTATGATCTTAGTTTTCTGAATGTTGACTTTTAAGCCAGCTTTTCCATTCTCCTTTTTCACTTTCATCAAGCAGCTCTTTCGTTCTTCTTTGCTTTCTGCCATAAGGGTGGTGTCATCTACATATCTGAGGTTATTGATATTTCCCCCAGCAATCTTGATTTCAGCTTGTGCTTCATCCAGCCCTGCATTTCTCATGATGTACTATGCATATAAGTTAAATAAGAAGGGTGACTATGTACAGCCTTGATGTACTCCTTTTCCTATTTGGAACCAGCCTGTTGTTCCATGTCAGGTTCTAACTGTTGCTTTTTGACCTGCATACAGATTTCTCAGGAGGCAGGTCAGGTGGTCTGGTATTCCTATCCCTTTAAGAATTTTCCACTGTTTGTTGTGATCCATACAGTCAAAAGCTTTGGCACAGTCAATAATACAGAAGTAAATGTTAGATGTAGCAAGTAAACTCTTGCTTTTTCAATGATCCAACAGATGTTGGCAACTTGATCTCTGGTTCCTCTGCCTTTTCTAAATCTAGGTTGAACATCTGGAAGTTCACGGTTCACATATTGCTAAAGCCTGGCTTGGAAAATTTTGAGCATTGCTTTACTAACGTGTGAGATGAGTGAGATTATGTGGTAGTATGAGCATTCTTTGGCATTGCTTTTCTTTGGGGTTGGAATGAAAACTGACCTTTTCCTGTTCTGTGACCATTGCTGAGTTTTCCAATTTGCTGGCATATTGAGTGCAACACTTTCACAGCATCATCTTTTAGGATTTGAAATAGCTCAACTGGAATTCCATCACCTCCACTAGTTTTATTCATAGTGATGCTTCCTAAGGCCCACTTGAGTTTGGATTCCAGTGTATCTGGCTCTAGGTGAGTAATCACATCATTGTGGTCATCTTTGTCATTAAAATCTTTTTTGTATAGTTCTTCTGTGTATTCTTGCCACCTCTTCTTAAAATCTTCTGCTTCTGTTAGGTCCATACAGATTTTGTCCTTTATTATAAATACTTCCACACTAAAATGCTCCTGTTTAAATGTAATCCACAAAGTAAACTATATTTAGAATTCCTATGTCTACAAATTCTGTTTTATACACTTTGATTTAGTATAATTCTTTAATTTTATATCTTTATACTAATTTATCTCTTCATTCTCAGTGTAGACTCATATTTCCTGCAAAGAAAGATTTTTGAAATATTAATGATATTTATTTCTCTTTACATATGTTAATGAATGAATTTATCCATAGAATAACATTTAGTTGATGCTTTACTTATGTATAGGTGATACAATGCTGTCTATGGTCATAAAAAACTTACTGTGACTAGACTTACTCTTTTTCCATAAAAAATTGGAAACAGGACATAATATAAAAACTTTTTCTGTCATCAGACAACAGGTAGTAGGGTACTGATATCCTTGAGAGAAAATAAACAAGGTATACTGTATAATTGCTTCAGTTTTCTACCTGGAAGCAGTCTACACTGAAACAAGCAGAACATGGAGGGTCATGTTAAATCAAGCAGACAGAGATTAGAGTTTAGGAAGACTTAAGAGGGTGAAATTTTTATAGCATAAATCTGAAGAGAAAAGATTTCAGAGAAAAAGAGCTATAGAAGTTCTCACATAAATCCTGTGGATTTAAGATTAGATGCAAGAATGTGTATTCAGTAACTTCTAATCAATATTGTGTAGATGTTCTAATCAGAGAAATCAAGCAAGAAAAATAAATAAAAGGAATGTCTATTCAAAAGGAAGAAGTAAGATTATCTCTATTTACAGAAGACATACTATTATACATTGAAAACCACATTACAAAAAAATCATTAAAAGTGAATTTAGCAAAGCTGTAAGATACAAGATCAATACACAAACATCCATTACATATATCTCTATGATCTAGCAAAGCACAATGTGAAAATGATAGTACAATTTTATTTACAAATGGCAACAACACAAAAGAATTAGGAATAATTTTGGGCAAAGAAATGAAAATACAAATGAAATAATCTTCAGCAAAGACTATATTGTAAGTATAAATGTTCCTATTCTTGAATTATTACTGAACTCTAGTTCAGTTACTTGCAGCTCAAAAGTCAGTAATAGAGGTTGCCCTTAGATTTGGTAGAAAGGAAACATAATTTATTCAGAAAAGCTGGCAATCTGGGGAGAAGGTGACCTCTTGCTCAGAGACCCAGTCTGAACATCTGCTCAGCCATGACAGTGTTTAAAGGAAAAGGGGGAAAGAATTTCAGTTAATCATTAAGGTGGGAGGTCAGATTCTTCATCTTTCCATTGTGTGCAGACCTGCTGATTTCTCTTGATCTTCCTTTGGATGATGCTCTGCTTGCCTGGTCTGATTGCAACTAGATGCTTTCTTGCCTATGTAATCCACCTTCAAATTTATTAAGGGAAGGCTGAGAGTGGAGGGTCAGTTATTCTTCATCCACTTAATTCTTCATTCTTATTTCTTTTAAGCCAGGAAAGGAATAAACAGGTTAGGCAAGACCTTATATACATTCAGTAGAGCAGAACTCAGGCGTTATGGTAAATGCAACCTCATGATCTCATTTTTTAATTAAAGTTTAATGGGAACAGAAATAGACAAACTGGAAAGTGGTAAAATAACTTTTTTAAAATCCCTACTTGTCAGACATCATTCTACTTCCATGGGATTAGAGGGCAAAGAGGGGCTTCCCTGGTGGTTCAGATGATAAAAAATCTGCCTACAATGCAGGAGACCCAGGTTTGATCCCTGGCTTGGGAAGATACTATGGAGAAGAGAATGACAACCCACTCCAGTATTCTTGCCTGGAGAATTCCATGGATAGAGGAGTCTGGCAGTCTATACTCCAATGGAGTGAGAAAGAGTCAGACATGACTTTGTGACTAAGAGGGCAAAAATCCATTTTCTGTAACTTCATCATACTGACATAGGGCATTGTATTTTCAGAGTGAAAGACATCGACGTGGTCCTGTTGTATCTCTTTGCTGACAATTTTATTTTTTTGCTTACATATATGAGCAGAGCACACTACAATCTTTGTAATGCCCACAAAGATATGTGCTATTGTGAATAATAATGTTGATCCCATTCTTACATCACATACTGAGTCTGTGACTATTGTCCTAAGCATAAATTGCTAGTCAAAGTCTTCCTAGATAGGACACAAAAAACGCAAAGTAGCCAGAGAGAAAAGATACAAATTGAACTTTATCAAAATTGGAATTTGCATATCAAAGGGTACTATCAAGAATGTAAAAATATAGCCTATACAGTGGCAGAAAATACTCTCAAGTCACATAACTAGTAAAAGATTGTATCCAGAATACAGCAAGTTAACCCATATATGAATGAATTCTGTGCCAAGAGCATGTTTGTAAGTCCAACAAAGTTAGCCTAGGTATCCAACGAACACAATCGGCTATATAGAGTACTGTGCTGTAATATGTTTATATGTTTCACACAAATAAACAGAAAAACAAACACAAAAAATCAAGTGTTAGTTCCTCAGTCATGCTTGACTCTCTGCAATCCCATGGACTGTAGCATGCCAAGCTTCTCTGTCCATGAAATTCTCTATGCAAGAGGGAAGAATACTGGAACAGGTAGTCATTCCCTTCTTTGAGGGAACTTCCCGACCCAGGGATTGAAACCTATATCCTGCATTGCAACCAGATTCTTCACTTTCTTAACCGTCAGGGAAGCTTCATAAAACAGAGAAAACATTTTTAATTGTACAGTACAGTAAGAAGGACAGTACAATAGCTGGGATACAGGCGGGCATTCACATCTTTGAAAGTTCACAACTTGAAGGTTCCTATGTAGGGGACTTGCTGAATATAAAATACTGTGACAAAACAACAACAACCACAAAAACAATTACAAATTGGATAAATAATGCAGTTTAAATTATTTAAAGAAGACATAAAAATCACAATAAGCACATGAAAGTAAATCCAACAGTAGTAATCATTTCAGTTCAGTTCAGTTCAGTCACTCAGTCGTGTCCAACTCTTTGTGACCCTATGAATTGCAGCACGCCAGGCCTCACTGTCCATCACCAACTCCCGGAATTCAACCAAACTCACGTGCATCGAGTCGGTGATGCCATCCAGCCATCTCATCCTCTGTCGCCCCCTTCTCCTCCTGCCCCCAATCCCTCCCAGCATCAGGGTCTTTTCCAATGAGTCAGCTCTTCGCATCAGGTGGCCAAAGTATTGGAGTTTCAGCCTCAGCATCAGTCCTTCCAATGAACACCCAGGACTGGTCCCCTTTAGGACGGACTGGTTGGATCTCCTTGCATCCAAGGGACTCGCAAGAGTCTTCTCCAACACCACAGTTCAAAACATTGATTCTTCGTCACTCAGCTTTCTTCACAGTCCAACTCTCAAATCCATACATGACCACAGGAAAAACCATAGCCTTGACTAGACGGACCTTTGTTGGCAAAGTAATGTCTCTGCTTTTGAATATGCTATCAAGATTGGTCACAACTTTCCTTGCAAGGAGTAAGTGTCTTTTAATTTCATGGCTGCAATTGCCATCAGCAGTGATTTTGGAGCCTCCCAAAATAAAGTCTGACACTGTTTCCACTGTTTCCCCATCTATTTCTCATGAAGTGATGGGACGGGATGCCATGATCTTCGTTTTCTGAATGTTGAGCTTTAAGCCCACTTTTCACTCTCCACTTTCACTTTCATCAAGAGGCTTTTTAGTTCCTCTTCACTTTCTGCCATAAGGGTGGTGTCATCTGCATATCTGAGGTTATTGATATTTCTCCTGGCAATCTTGATTCCAGCTTGTGAGTCCTCTAGCCCAGCGTTTCTCATGATGTACTCTGCATATAAGTACGCAGGGTGACAGTATAAAACCTTGACGTACTCCTTTTCCTATTTGGAACCAGTCTGTTCTTCCATGTCCAGTTCTAACTGTTGCTTCTTGATCTGCATTCAGATTTCTCAGGAGACAGGTCAGGTGGTCTGGTATTCCCATCTCTTTAAGAATTTTCCACAATTTGTTGTGAACCATACCTTCAAAGGCTTTGGCATAGTCAATAAAGTTGAGGTAGATGTTTTTCTGGAACTCTCTTGCTCATAAGACAAGACAATTCTTAGATATATGCCAAAAAGAAATAAACTTGTTTGTACACAAATGTTTCTAAAAGCATTTTGAAATAGCTAAAAAGCAGAAACAAGCCAACTGCCCACCAGTTGATGAATAATAAAAGTGATATGTCCATACAATGGAATGTTATTCAATACAAAAAATGAAGTGTTGAAATTTGCTGCAACATGAGTTTACCTTAGAAATACTATGTTAAGGGAGAGAATTTGTTCATGAAGAACTTGTGCCAAAATTCATATTTATATCAAAGGTCCAAAATAAATAAATCTGTGTAAATAGCAATTATTTTCATAATTGCTAGGACACAAAGAGTTGTGTGGGGCAGTGAAGGAGAGTCACTGAAAATGTGTACAAGATGTGTTTTAAATGAGATGAAATGTAAAATCATGGTAATGATGGAACAGCTCTCTATATATACTGACAACCAATCAATTGTGAACTTGTGTGTGAAATATATCTCAGGAAAGCCATAAAAATCAATCTAATTCATCACATTAGCAAAAAAAAAAGGGGGGGGGAAATAAAATTTCCATATTTATAGATCCACGAAAAATTTGATAACATTTAATTGCCATTTAATAAAGGAAGAAAAAAAAAAACTCTAAGCAAAGTAAAAATGGAAATAAAGGACTACAAAAAGCCTACAGTAACCATCACACTTAATTGTGAAATATATAAACTTTCCCCTTGATGCTAGGTATAAGATAAGAATATTCTCTTTTTCCATTATATTCAGCATTGTTTCAGAGTTTTCAATACTTGTAATGAGGTCAGAATAGAAATAAATGGCTTCAGTTCAGTTCAGTTCAGTTCAGTCGCTCAGTTGTGTCCGACTCTTTGTGACCCCATGAATCACAGTAGGCCAGGCCTCCCTGTCCGTCACCAACTCCAGGAGTTCACTCAGACTCACGTCCATCGAGTCAGTGATGCCATCCAGCCATCTCATCCTCTGTCGTCCCCTTCTCCTCCTGCCCCCAATCCCTCCCAGCATCAGAGTCTTTTCCAATGAATCAACTCTTCGCATGAGGTGGCCAAAGTACTGGACTTTCAGCTTTAGCATCATTCCTTCCAAAGAAATCCCAGGGCTGATCTCCTTCAGAATGGACAGGTTGGATCTCCTTGCAGTCAAAGGGACTCTCAAGAGTCTTCTCCAACACCACAGTTCAAAAGCATCAATTCTTTGGTGCTCAGCCTTCTTCACAGTTCAACTCTCACATCTATGCACGACCACAGGAAAAACCATAGCCCTGACTAGACGGACCTTTGTTGGCAAAGTAATGTCTCTGCTTTTGAATATGCTATCTAGGTTGGTCATAACTTGCCTTAAATGGCTTAAGGGCAAGTAAAGAAGTAATAAAATTGTCTTTTTTTTTGCTTTTGATATAATCCTAGTTTTAGAAAATCCAAAAAAATCTGTGGCAAAGTTATAAAGCAAAATCTCTGTATGCAAACTTATAATACATAAAAAATATATGTAAATATATAAAAATAAATGAATTTCTTCATTCCAGCAACAAAGGAAATTCATTAAAAAAGCCATTTCAGTAACATCAATATGTCAAATACATAAGAACAAAGCTAGTGAAAATATTCAAGTTTTCTACATTGAAGACTGCAAAGTGATAGTGAAAAAATTTAAATAATCTAAATATGTAGAGGGATTATACCATATTCATGAATTGGAAGGTTCAGTATTATGGATAAATTTCCCCAAGTTTTTCTATGGAGTCTATGCAAAATATATAAAGAACACTCAAATGAATTGAAAGGAAAAAGCAGAAAATTCATTAGAAAAATGAAAAATAGAATGCTCTGGATCTTTACAATAGTGTATTTCCAAATGGACAAGAAACAATGAAAAAGTTTCTCACCGTCATTAGACTTTAGAGAAATAAAAAATAAACCACAGTGAAATACCATTACATGACTCCCCATAAGACAATGACTAAAGTTAAAAATAATCATGCAATTTTTTCAAAAGTGTTGTGAATATTTGAGCTAAGTCATGCTCTGTTAGAAAGAGGAGGTGTACCCTGGCCATATGCTTAATAATATCTAATGAAAAGTCACTTGTATACTTTATTACCCAGTAATTCCATGTCTAGTATACAGTCAATTGAAATCTATGTACATATTCAGCAGATACTCAGGGCTAGACTAGACTTTTTTTAAATTTTATCTTTAATTGGAGGATAATTGCTTTACAGTGTTATGTTGGTCTCTGCCATAAAATAACATGCATCACTCATAGGTATGCATATGTTCCCTTCCACTTGAGCCTCTCTCCCACCCCACCCCACCCCACCCTTCCCCACACCACCCCATTAGGTTGTCACAGAGCACCAGGTTGAGCTCTCTGCATCATACAGCAATTCCCTACTGGCTATCTATATATTTTACACATGGTAAAGTATAGGTTTCAAAGCTACTCTTAATTTGTCCTACCTTATCCTTCCCTCACTGTGTCCACAAATCTGTTCTTTATGTCTGCATCTCTAATGCTATGCTACAGATTCATCATTATCTTTTTTCCAGATTCCATATATATGTGAAATATATGATATTTGCTTTTTTTGTTCTGACTTACTTCACCCTGTATAGCAGGCTCTAGGTTCATCCACTTAACTAGAAACTGACTCAAATTTCTTTTTATGGCTGAGTAATATTCCATTGTATATATGTAGCACTACTACTTTATCAATTCATTTGTCAATGGGCATCTAGGTTGCATCCATGTCCTAGCTATTGTAAATAGTGCCATAATGAACACTGTGGTACATATGTATGTTTGAATTATGGTTTTCTCAGGATATATGCCCTGTAGTGAGATTTCTGCTTTATTCCTAGACTTTATAATAGAACTGCACATAATAGTGTCAAGTTTTAAACTTTCTGAACACAAAATAAATACATGAATGGTAATATATTCACATATTAGAATGTGATACATCAAAAAATGTTATATTACAATTTCCTATATCAATATGGATGAATCTCATAGCTGAAATGATGAAAAATGAAGGCCAGGTACAAAGGAGACTGTATTGCATTTTTATAAAATTCAAAAGTAGCTGAAATGATTTGGATTTAGAAGATCGCATAGTGGTGACTCTTTGGGGAGAAAAGAAACTGGAAGAAAATAGCTCTAGGGAGATGAAAACATTGTTTACTTTTTTTTTTTTAGGTGTATTCTTCCCATTTTTAGTTTTATTTTTAAAAAATGTATTTATTTTTTAATTGAAATATAATTGCTTTGCAGAATTTTGTTGTTTTCTGTCACACATCAATGTGAATCAGCCATGGGTATACATATATCCCCTCCCTCTTGAACCTTGTTCCCGTCTCCCTCCCCATCCCATCCTTCTAGGTTGATACAGAGCTCCTTCTTGAGTTCCCTGAGCCATACAGCAAATTCCCTTTGGCTATCTATTTTACATATGGTAATGTAAAATACCATGTCACTCTTTCCATACACCTTACTGTCTCCTCCTCCTACCCATGTTCATAAGTCTGTTCTCTACTTCCATTTCTCCATTGTTGCCCTGCAAATAAATTCATCAGTACCATCTTTCTAGATTCAATATATAAGCATTATCTTGCTCTTTCTGACTTACTTCACTCTGTATAACAGGCTCTAGGTTCATCCACCTCATTAGAACAGACTCAAATGAATTACTTTTTATGGCTGAGTAATATTCCATTGTATATATGTACCACTGTTTCTTTATCAATTAATCTGTAGTTGGACATATAGTTGCTTCCATATTTTAGCTATTGTAAATAGTGCTACAATGAATATTGGGGTACATGTTTTTTTTTAAATTTTGGTTTCCTCTGGATATATGCCTGGGAGTAGGATTACTGGGTCATATGGTGGTTTTATTTCTAGTTTTTCAAGAAATCTCCATACCTTCTTCCATAGTGGCTGCATCAATTTACATTCCCACCAACACTGCAAGAGTGTTCCCTTTTCTCCACACCCTCTCCAGCATTTATTGCTTGTAAACTTTTTGATCATGGCCATTGTGACCAGTGTGAGATGATACCATTGTAGCACCATTGTAGTTTTGATTTGCATTTCTCTAATAATCAGCGATGTTGAGCTTTTATTCTAATGTGTCTGTTAGCCATCTGTATGTCTTCTTTGGAGAAATGCCTGTTTAGGTCTTTTTCCCACTTTTTGATTGGGTTGTTTGTTTTTCTGGTATTGAGTTGTATGAGCTGCTTGTATATTTTGGAAATTAATCCTTTGTCAGTTGTTTCATTTGTATTATTTTCTCCCATTCTGAGGGTTGTCTTTTCTCCTTGTTATAGTTCCCTATGCAGTGCAAATGCTTTTAATCAGGTCCCACTTGTCTACTTTTGTTTTTATTTCCATTACTCTAGGAGGTGTGTCACAGAGGATCTTGCTTTGATTTATGTCATTGAGTGTTCTATGTTTTCCCTAAGAGTTTTATAGTTTCTGGTCTTACATTTAGCTCTTTAATTCATTTTGAATTTATCTTTGTGTGTAGTGTCAGGAAGTGTTCTAATTTCATTCTTTTACATGTAGCAGTCCAGTTTTCCCAGCATCACTTAATGAAGAGGCTTTCTTTGTCCCATTGTATGTTTTTGCTTCCTTTGTCAAAAATAAGGCATCCATAAGTGTGTGGGTTTATTTCTGGGCTTTTCATCTTGTTCCATTCATCAGTATTTCTGTTTTTGTGCCAGTAGCATACTGTCTTGATGACTGTAGCTTTGTACTATAATCTGAAGTTAGGAAGGTTGATTCCTCCAGCTCCATTCTTCTTTCTCAAGACTGGTTTGGCTACTCATGGCCTTTTGTGTTTCTATATGCATTGTGAATTTTTTTTTTTTCTAGTTCTGTGAGAAATACCATTGGTAATTTGATAGGGTTCATATTGAATCTGTAGATTGCATTTGGTAGTACAGTCATTTTCACAATATTGATTCTTCCTACCCAGGAACATGGAATAGCTCTCCATCTGTTTATGCCATTTTTTATTTCTTTTTCAGTGTCTTATAATTTCTTGTATATAATTCTTTTGTCTCCTTGAGTAGTATTAGTCCTAGATATTTTATTCTTTTTGTTGCAATAGTGAGTGGGATTGATTCCTTAATTTCTCTTTCTCATCTTTCATTGTTAGTATATAGGAATGTAAGTGAACTCTGTGTATTGATTTTGTATCCTGTGACTTTGCTAAATTCACTGCTTAGCTCTAGTAATTTTCTGATTGTATCTTTAGGGTTTTCTATGTATAGTATGATGTCATCTGCAAACATGAGAGCTTTACTTCTTTTCTGATCTGGGTTCCTTTTATTCTCTTTCTTCTCTGATTGCTGTAGCTACGACTTCCAAAACTATGTTGAGTAATAGTGGTGAGAGTGGACACCCTTGTCTTTTTCCTGATCTTAGGGGGAATGCTTTCAGTTTTTCACCACTGAGAATGCTTGTTGTGGGCTTATCATATATGGCCTTTACTATGTTGAGGTAGGTTCCTTCTATGCCCAGTTTTTGAAGAGTTTCAATCATAAATGGGTGCTAAATTTTGTCAAAGGCTTTTTCTGCATCTACTGAGATTATCGTGTGGTTTTAACCTTTCAATTATTAATATGGTGTATCATATTGATTTGTGTATGTTGAAGAATCTTTGCATCCCTGGAAGAAATTCAGCTGGATCATGGTGTATGGTGTATGTATAATGTGATGTTGAATTCTTTTTTGCTAGGATTTTGCTGAGGATTTTTGCTTATATGTTCATCAGTGATATAGGCCTCTAGTTTGTGTGTGTGTGTGTGTTGTCTTTGTCTGGCTTTGGTACCAGGGTGATGTTGGCCTCATAGAATGAGTTTGGAAGTGTTCCTTCACTGCAATTTTTTGAAATAATTTTATAAGGATAGGCATTAGCTTCTCTCTAAATGTTTGATAGAATTCTCCTGTGAAGCCATCTGGTCCTGGGCTTTTGCTTTTTGGGAGATTTTTAATCACAGTTTCGATTTCAGTGCTTGTATTTGGGTTGCTCATAATTTCTATTTCTTCCTGGTTTAGTTTTGGAAGATTGAACTTTTCTAAGAATCTGTCCATTTCTTCCAGGTTCTCCACTTTATTGCCATATAGTTGCTCATGGTAGTCTCTTATAATCCTTTATATTTCTGTATTGTCTGTTGTAACCTCTCTTTTTTCATTTCTAATTTTGTTTATTTGATTCTTCTCTCTTTTTTCCTTGATGAGTCTGGCTAAAGTTTGTCAATTTTGTTTATCTTCTCAAAGAACAAGCTTTAGTTTTATTAATCTTTACTATTGTTTCTTTTTGGTGCTTCCCTGGTGGCTCAGAGGTTAAAGCATCTGCCTGCAATGCAGGAGACCTAGGTTAGATCCCTGGGTTGGGAATATCCCCTGGAGAAGGAAATGGCAACCCACTCCAGTATTCTCACCTGGAGAATCCCATGGACAGAGGAGCCTGGTAGGCTACAGTCCACAGGGTCGCAAAGAGTCGGACACTACTGAGCAACTTCACTTTCACTTTTCTTTCATTGTTTCTTTAATTTCTTTTTCATTTATTTCTGCTCTGATTTTGTGATTTCTTCCCTTCTGCTAATTTTGTGGATTTGTTGTTGTTCTTTTCTCCAGTTGTTTTAGGTGTAAAGTTAGGTTGTCTATTCAATCTTTTTTCTTATTTTTTCAAGTAGGATTGTATTGCTTTAAACTTCCCCCTTAGAACTGCTTTTAACACATCACGTAGGTTTCGAGTTGTCATGTTTTTATTGTCATTGGTTTCTAGGAAATTTTTTTATTTCCCTTTTGATTTCCTCAGTAACCTGGTCATCATCTAGAAATGTATTGTTTAATCTCTATGTGTTTACATTTTTTACAGTTATTTATTTTCCTTGTAATTGATACCAGGTCTCTTAGTGCTGTGGTCAGAAAAATTCTTGATGTGATTTCAATTTTCTTAAATTTACTGAATTTTGATTTGTGACACAAGATGTAATCTATTCTGGAGAATGTTCCATGTGCACTTGTGAAGAAGGTGAATTTTGTACTTTGATGGAATGGCCTGAAGACATCGATGCTATCCATCTAGTCTAATGTATCATTTAAAAGACTTGTGTTTCCTTATTAATTTTCTGTTTTGATGATCTGTCCACTAGTGTAAGTGAGGTGTTAAGGTCTCCTACTATTATTGTGTTACTATTAATTTCTCCTTTTATATCTGTTACTGTTTGCCTTAGGTATTGAGGTGCTCCTATGTTGGATGCATAGATGTTTACAATTGTTATGTCTTCCTCTTGGATTGATGCCTTGATTATCAAGTAGTGTCCTTCCTTATATCTTGTAATATTCTTTATTTTCAGGTCTATTTTATCTGATATGAAGATTCCTATTATAGATTTCTTTTGGTTTCCATTTGCATGGAATATATTTTTCCATCCTCTCATTTTCAGTCTATATGTGCTTTAGGCCTAAAGTGTTTCTTTTAGACAGCATACATAGGGTGGGTCTTGTTTTTGTATCCATTCATCAGCTTGTGTCTTTTGGTTGGAGCATTTAATCCATTTACATTTAAAGTATTGTAATTGAGATCTAATCTTACTGGATTGTGGTCAGAAAAGATGCTTGGAATGATTTCAATTTTTTTGAATTTACCAAGGCTAGATTTATGGCCCAGGATGTGATCTATCCTAGAGAAGATTCCGTGTGCGCTTGAGAAAAAGGTGAAATTCATTGTTTTGGGGTGAAATGTCCTATAGATATCAATTAGGTCTAACTGGTCTATCATATCATTTAAAGTTTGTGTTTCTTTATTAATTTTCTGTTTAGTTGATCTATCCATAGGTGTGAGTGGGGTAGTAAAGTATCCCACTATTATTGTGTTATTGTTAATTTCCCCTTTCATACTTGTTAACATTTGTCTTACATATTGCCATGCTCCTATGTTGGGTTCATACATATTTATAATTGTTATATCTTCTTCTTGGATTGATCCTTTGATCATTATGTAGTGTCCTTCTTTGTCTCTTTTCATAGTCTTTGTTTTAAAATCTATTTTATGTGATATGAGTATTGCTACTCCTGCTTTCTTTTGATCTCTATTTGCATGGAATATCTTTTTCCAGCCCTTCACTTTCAGTCTGTATGTGTCCCCTGTTTTGAGGTGGGTCTCTTGTAGACAACATATATAGGGGTCTTGTTTGTGTATCCATTCAGCCAGTCTTTGTCTTTTGGTTGGGGCATTCAACCTATTTACATTTAAGGTGATTATTGATAAGTATTATCCCATTGCCATTTACTTTATTGTTTTGGGTTCGAGTTTATACACCCTTTTTGTGTTTCCTGTCTAGAGAATATCCTTTAGCATTTTTTGGAGAGCTGGGTGGTGCTGAATTCTCTCAGCTTTTGCTTGTCTGTAAAGCTTTTGATTTCTTCTTCGTATTTGAATGAGATCCTTACTGGGTACAGTAATCTGGGCTGCAGGTTATTTTCTTTCATCACTTTAAGTATGTCTTGCCATTCCCTCCTGGCCTGAAGAGTTTCTATTGAAAGATCAGCTGTTATCCTTATGGGAATCCCCTTGTGTGTTATTTGTTGTTTTTCCCTTGCTGCTTTTAATATTTGTTCTTCGTGTTTGATCTTTGTTAATTTGATTAATATGTGTCTTGGGGTGTTTTGCCTTGGGTTTATCCTGTTTGGGACTCTCTGGGTTTCATTGACTTGGGCCTTATGACCCAGCAACCCCACTGCTGGGCATACACACCGAGGAGACCAGAATTGAAAGAGACACATGTACCCCAATGTTTATTGCAGCACTGTTTATAATAGCCAGGACATGGAAGCAGCCTAGATGTCCATCAGCAGACAAATGGATAAGAAAGCTGTGGTACATATACACAATGGAGTATTACTCAGCCATTAAAAAGAATACATTTGAATCAGTTCTAATAAGGTGGATGAAACTGGAGCCTATTATACAGAGTGAAGTAAGCCAGAAAGAAAAACACCAATACAGTATACTAACACATATATATGGAATTTAGAAAGATGGTAACAATAACCCGGTGTACGAGACAGCAAAAGAGACACTGATGTATAGAACAGTCTTATGGACTCTGTGGGAGAGGGAGAGGGTGGGAAGATTTGGGAGAATGGCATTGAAACATGTAAAATATCATGTAGGAAACAAGTTGCCAGTCCAGGTTCGATGCACGATGCTGGATGCTTGGGGCTGGTGCACTGGGACAGCCCAGAGGGATGGTATGGGAAGGGAGGAGGGAGGAGGAGGAGGGAGGAGGGAGGAGGGTTCGGGATGGGAACACATGTATACCTGTGATGGATTCATTTTGATATTTGGCAAAACTAATACAATTATGTAAAGTTTAAAAATAAAATAAAATTAGAAAAAAAATATATATCTTAAAAAAAGTGTTAATAAATCACTGCAGATGGTGACTGCAGCCATGAAATTAAAAGACACTTGCTCCTTGGAGAAAAAGCTATGACAAACCCAGACAGCATGGTAAAAAACAGACATATTACTTTGCTGACAAAGTCCATCCAGTCAAAGCTATGGTTTTTCCAGTGGTCATGTATGGATGTGAGACTTGGACCATAAAGAAAGCTGAGTGCTGAAGAATTGATGCTTTTGAACTGTGGTGTTGGAGAAGACTCTTGAGAGTCCCTTGGACTGCGAGGATATCCAGCCAGTTCATCCTAAAGGAAATCAGTCCTGAATATTCATTGGAAGGACTGATGCTGAAGCTAAAACTCCAATACTTTGGCTACCTGATGCAAAGAACTGGCTCATTGGAAAAGACTCTGATTCTGACAAAGATTGAAGGCAAGAGGAGAAGGGAATGACAGAGTATGAGATGGTTGGATGGCATCACCAACTCGATGGACATGAGTTTGAGCAAGCTCAGGGAGTTGTTGACGGACAGGGAAGCTTGATGTGCTGCGTGCAGTCCATGTGGTCGCAAAGAATTGAACACAGCTGAGCAACTGAACTGAACTGACTGAATAACCCGGATAACCACAATGGTGTGATCATTAACCTAGAGCTAGACATCCTGGAGTGTGAAGTTAAGTGAGCCTTAGGAAGCATTAATATGAACAAAGCTAGTGGAGGTGATAGAATTCCAGCTGAGCTATTTAAAATCCTAAAAGATGATGCTGTTAAACTGCTGCACTCAATATGTAAGGAAATTTGGAAAACTCAACAGTGGACATGGGACTGGAAAAGATCATTTTTCCTTTAATTCCCAAAGGAAGGTAATGCCAAAGAGTGTTCAACTACTATACAATTGCACTCATCTCACATGCTAGAAGATTATTCTCAAAATCCTTCAAGCTAGTCTTCAGCCGTATGTGAACCAAGAACTTTCATAACTGAGAACAAACTGGATTTAGAAAAGGCATAGGAACCAGGAACCAGAGATGAAATTTCCAACATCTTCTGGATCATAGAAAAAGCAAGGGAATTCTGGAAAGAAAAACAAAACCATCTACTTCTGCTTCATTGACTATGCTAAAAACCTTCAACTGTGTGGATCACAACAAACTGGAAAATTCTTGAATGGGTGATATACCAGA
The DNA here is from genome assembly GCF_002263795.3 of Bos taurus. NCBI lineage: Eukaryota > Metazoa > Chordata > Mammalia > Artiodactyla > Bovidae > Bos > Bos taurus. The sequence continues at coordinate 3,168,390 of NC_037333.1, read as the reverse complement.
CCACCTTACCTGTCTCCTGAGAATCCTGTATTCAAGACAAGGAACAACAGTTAGAACCAGACTTGAAATGGTGGACTGGTTCAAAACTGGGGAAGGAGTATATCAAGGCTGTACATTGTCACCCTGCTTATTTAACTTATATGCAGAGGACTTCATGTGAAATATCAGCCTGGATGAATCACAAGGTGGAATCAGATTGCTGGGAGAAATATCAACCTCAGATATGCAGATTATACTACTTTAATGGCAGAAACCAAAGAGGAAATAGAGAGCCTCTTGAAGGTGAAAAAGGAGAGTGAAAAAGCTTGCTTAAAAGTCAACATTCAAAAATGAAGATCATGGCATCTGGTCCCATCACTTCATGGCAAATAGATGGGGAAAATGTGGAAACAGTGACAGATTTTATTTTCTTGGGCTCCAAAATCACTGTGGATGGTTACTACAGCCATAAAATTAAAATAAACTTGCTGCCTCTAAAACTATGACACACCTAGACAGCATATTAAAAAGGAGAGACATCACTTTGCCAACAAAGGTCCATATAGTCAAAGCTATAGTTTTTTTCAGTAGTCATGTATGGATATGAGAGTTGGACCATAGTGAAGGTAGAGCGCCAAAGAATTGATTTTTTTGAATTGTGGTGTTGGAGAAGACTCCTGAGACTCCTTAGCACAGCAAGGAAATTAAACTAGTCAATCCTAAAGGGAATCAAGCTTGAATATTCATTGGAAAGATTGATGTTGAACCTGAAGCTTTGATATTTTGGCCATGTAATGTAAAGAGAGGACTCACTGGAAAAGTTCCTGATGCTGGAAAAGATTGAAGGCAAGAGGAAAAGGAGATCAAGAGCATGAGATGGTTGGATGGCATCACCGACTCACTGGATATGAGTTTGAGTAAACTCTGGGAAATGGTGAAGGACAGGGAAGCCTGGGTGCTGCAGTTAATGGGCGTTGCAGGGTCGAACATGACTTAGCAAATGGACAGCAATAGAAATGACTACATGTATGGTTGATGCCTTCTCTTTGTTTAGCATTTTTCAGAATAACAAATTGGTTTGTAAACAAATTCAAATGTGAAGAGCTTCATGATAGTTTTCCTATTTTTTAAGAACTCATAACCTTAATATATATGTTTACTTTCTTTCTAGTGTACGTTTTATTCTCTTTAATGTTGAAATTTGTCCCTATGTGCTACTAGGAACCCCTTTAATGTGACTCATGTATCATTTTAATACAATTCCATTTTCTTTGCTTTTGAACAAAACAGTCCAAATTCATCTTGCATCTTTCCTATCACAGATCTAAAGGTATGTATTTCTGCTGTCTGCTTCCCTTTAGTGGAAAATAGCATTTATGGTAGGTGTGCTTATTATTATTGGATGGTCACTTTTTATAGTCTTATTTAGGGAGAAACTATTGTGTATGTTTAAAGCATTGATATTCAAGTTTAGGGTTTGTAAAAATATAGTACTTTTACTAAGATTTTTGAGTATTTCTCTTACACCTACATTTGTGTTTCTGAATAACTTTAGCATAAATATTGTTTGTTTTATTCACATACAATTTTATATTTATATTTCAATGCTTTGTATCATGACACTAAGAACTATATTATATATATAATATGTATAACTTGAAAACAGTGATTTTAATACTACTGTTAATATCATTATTGAAAACAGCTTAATGTATATTTAACATTAAGATATATCCTACTGTGTATGTTGAATACACTTTTCAAAAACTTTATTTTGTATTGATATGTAGCTGATTAACAATGCTGTTATAGTTGCAAGTGAGCAGCGAAGGGAATCAGCCATCCATATACATGTATTTATTCTCCCCCTAAGTCTCCTCCCTTCCAGGCTGACTCATAACATTGAGCATAGTTTACAATTATTTTGAAGTCATTTGAAATAAAACCTTTCTTTAACATTAAACCATAATATATTAATCATAATTATGTTACAATCTCTGATATTTCCAACGAATCTGAGTCTGGTTTTATTGATTGCTTTTTCTAATGACAATTGGTAATTTTTTCATACTTTGTTGTCTCATAGTTTTCATTATCAATACATATTGGACGTTGTATGTGGGGTAGAGATTGAGGTAAATAGTTTTAATGAACACCTCTTTTTCTGTCATAATGTCAGTGGGAGTGGTTGAGTCATTCTAGTGAGTAGTAAAGCTGGGTTTGAAGCACCACAGACTTCAAATTACTCCAGAGATGGAATTTTCTGCTTTGTGCTTATTAAGGATCCCAGAAGTCCTGAGAGTTGTTCACCAGTGTTCTTACTCTACCTCAGTTTTCAGCAGGCAGGCGTGACACAGGTGCAGAAGGTGAACATAAGCCTAGAGGTCAACTTCTGTCGCTTCTGACTTGAAGAGAAGCTCACGATGGGTGCCGGATGGCTCAGTTCTCTTGCTCCAGCTGTGGGCTCAGGCCACACGGGCTCTCATAAGGAGAACAGGGCTTAGCACTCCTGACCCTTCCCCCGTGGCCCTGAATGCTGTTCCGGGTCCCTGGACTATTTTGGGGAGGAGCTCCTGGATTGGAGCAAGTGTCCTGTTCTCCAGTGATAGTGGACCTCCACTTTATAACAGTGCAAGATTCTTGGTAAGGGAGAGGGCTTTTGTCCTTTCCTCACCAGCAGATGGCTTTTTTTAACCTCAAATTTATATTTCAAACGTGTGGTTAGATGTTAGTCACATGGTTCTTTCAGCTGCAATTGGGTCTGACAACATAGCTTTTATCCTACACAGCTTAAAAAAAAATAGAGTTTTGTTATGAATAAAGAAGTAGAAAATGAATATGGTAGTCAGCTAGCATGGTCTGATCTGCAAAAAGTACTGTTAGGCAACTATAAACAAAATATAAAATAATGTTATTTTAATTTTTGTAAAATCTTTCAAGTAAATGTTACTTAATTCTTTTAACAATGCTGTAGGAAACAGAAAGACAATCCCCTACCCCAAGTTTGTTTTGGGGGGTACACACTATAAACCTTAGCCTCAAAAATTCTGCGAGATGCCTAAGACAATACTATTTTTGACAGAATTACATAATCTTTCTCTAGGGATATATGTAAAGTGCACTAAAATAGGTTTCACAAAAGCTGAAATTTTTCTGATTTTTTTCCTTGCAATAGTTCTATAACCTTGTGCTTATTTGAGCCTCAATACTTGCAGCTAAAAATAAGCACTAATCCTTGAAAGTTTGAATTGCAAATGAGAAAATGCAGGGAAAAGTGCTTTGACAACCAGGGACTACTGAAGAACAGTATGCAGTAGGATGGTAGGATACATCCATCTGTTGTAAATTATTGAAATAAGTAATATGTGTGAAATACTGTGCATGAGATTTCTGAGAATGTTGTTGGCAACTGACAAATGTTTGTTAAAAAATCAGAAGTGTGAATGTTGTGATCAGATCAGAGCAGTCGCTCAGTCGTGTCCGACTCTTTGTGACCCCACGAATCGCAGCACGCCAGGCCTCCCTGTCCATCACCAACTCCCAGAGTTCACTCAGACTCAGGTCCATCGAGTCAGTGATGCCATCCAGCCATAGGTATGGTATTTTGTTTTTATTAAGGTACTTTCTTCTTTGCATTTTCCTGTACCCAGACTGGTTAGCCTCAGCCTCAGGGATCCACTTGGCCCAGGGCTGTGGGCAGTGGTCTTAAATTCATTAAACAGGAAGAACGTTAGACTTAGGGAGCTTGTATGGTCAGGTCACTCAAGGTGGCTGTTCTCTTGACTCTGCACATCCCCTGCCAGACCAATACCTGCACCAACTATACCCTACACACATGAATGACCTTCCTATACACTTGCCTCAAGCCCCAGCTAGTGACTGCTCTTATCAAAGGGATGGTGAGGGGCATGGCCCTCTGCTGGTTTCCCTGGTAACTGATGAGCCAACCTGACATCAGTTCTCTTATAACTAGCAATCTCCCCTTCCTCCCTGGCACAAAGAGTCCCACCATGTCACCTGCCTGCTGACCACAATATTCGGTGGCTTGTTGCCCTGGGACCCTGCTTCAGACATATAACTTCCCCCATTCATCAAACCACTGGTGTTTCTGTTGCTAATTCTGGGCTTTTCTTCCATCTTGAAGTTGGGCAAGCACAGGTCTTTGTAGGACTGCAGGGTTCAGTCCTACAGAACTCTAAGGCCTTAGCAGCCTGTAAAAGCAGGCTGAAATCCAAGCCAGAGTCAATCCCTGTAAATGTCTCAAGATTAAAAAAAATTAAAACTTAAGAAAAATCAATCCCTAACAGTCAGCTAGTTTTCCCAAAAAAGGCAACAACGTTAGCTATAGCCAATCAAATAATTTCCTTGCTTTGCTTGCCTATTTGCTTTCTGACATTTCCTGCTGATGGAAAGCTCCAAGCCTTTTTATATCTGGCATTAGCTGATTCAAATTGATGTTTGCTCAAATAAACTCTAAAATTTTAATGCACTGCAGTTTAACTTTTAACAGTGTAGAAATTCAGTTTGCTAAGGTAACTAGAAAGTAAAGAAAAAAGAAAAAAAATCAGCTTCTAAATTAACAATTGAAGAAATAACAGAATTTCTTTAGAAGACAGAATTCTGTAATTTTCTTTATCTCCCATTTTACATATTGGCAGCTAGTCTAGGTCACTAATTCATGGTTTGTTTGTTTTTCCCATTGAATGATTAGGATATCACTTCCTCTGAAAACTGTTAGCCAATGAAGCTTATTACACTCAAATAGAAGGGATCTTGTATAGAGAAAGGAGATCCAACCAGTCCATTCTAAAGGAGATCAGCCCTGGGTGTTCTTTGGAACGAATGATGCTAACACTGAAACTCCAGGACTTTGGCCACCTCATGCGAAGAGTTGACTCATTGGAAAAGACTCTGATGCTGGGAGGGATTGGGGGCAGGAGGAGAAGGGGACGACAGAGGATGAGATGCCTGGATGGCATCATGGACTCGATGGACGTGAGTTTGAGTGAACTCCGGGAGATGGTGATGGACAGGGAGGCCTGGTGTGCTGCAATTCTTGGGGTCCCAAAGAGTCGGACATGACTGAGCGACTGAACTGAACTGAACTGTATAGAGAAAATTAAAAAAAATCGAAACCCTCACCTTCTAACTGAGAAGGGGTGGGGGGTAATGTGTCCAGATATGTGTACAGATCTTTTCTGACCATGAGGACAAGCTATGTTAGTTACATCTAGAGCAGCAGTTTTAAGTATGGTCCTTGCACTAACAGCAGTTTATTATCTGACGTTTACAAGAACACAAAATGTCCTGATTTCTAACAAATAGGAACAAAAAGCATCAGCTGTAACCTACTTGAAAAGTATGTCAGAATCAGCTGCTTCCAGAGGGAAAAGTGGCCTGTAACTGGCGGCCACAGGATAGGATGCTTGTACCAGACTGGAAACTACAGTCAGATTTCAGAGATTAAGCAAAGCTAGAATAATGCTGAGGCTTGTACTGAGTTGAATAGTGCCCACCTCACACCCACCCCCCCCAAAAAAAATTAATGCCCAATCAGAACCTCAGAATGTGATTGTATTTAGACATTGTATGTTTGCAGATGTAATTAGTTAAGATAAAGCTATTGTAGATTGAGAAGGACCCTAAAAACAATGACTGATGTTTTTATAAGAAGGTCTGGTGAAAAGACAAGGAGACATGTAGAGAAGATGCTATGTGGAGATGGAGGCATATTGGAGTGATGCATGAACAAACCAAGGGATGCCAAGGACTATTCCAACCATCAAGAGCTGGGAAAGAGAGGGTTTAGGGGCGGAGCCTGTAAAAGAAATCAAATTTACCAGCACCTTGAGGTCAGATTTCTAGTCTCCTGATCTGTGACAGCATACATGAATGTTGTTTTAAGCTACCAAGCTTGTGGTCATTTGTTACAGCTGCCCTATGAAATCAATACAAACCTAGTCAAAGAAAATTGGGAAGAATATGAAGCATAGGAAAAAACCAGAATTAATTCAGACAAAGATTTCAGCAGCAAAATATTCAGCAAGTAGACATTCAAACGAGACAAATTTTGCACCAGAGTTAGTAATTCAGGGAGATTCCTGATTCAGTTCTTGCAATAAAGTATAAAATGAGGGTACTACAGTTTTACAACCCTGTCTCTTCCCATCACTTTGAGATCTTATAAGTTACCCACCTCTTTCTTAAATCTATGTTCCATCTTGGATGTGAGAGGGAAAAGAGAGAAATCTGAAAGACCACCGTTAAACTGAGGAATATTAAGCATTAAAGCAACAACCTCAGACTACTGAATCTATCTAAGATTACAGATTTTCTGAAATTATTATGATCAAAATAGTAACCTTTTTCATTGACTTCCTCCTATGTCTCCTTCTCTGGTGCTTGGGACTGGGACCAACCAGATGTGAATTCTCTGCAGTTCAGAAAGAATCATCTCAACTGCTTGTCAGTGCTGTTCTAGGAAAGAAGGAAAGGATAGGATCAGGTTTCAGTCAGGGTCACAAAGACAATTAGTAAAATGCCAAGAAAAGGGCCCTGATGACAGGATATTTTATTGGGGCTTCATGTCCATGATTCTGCTTATTTATCCATTTATTTCTAAAGTTTGATTAGACACTCCCTAAACAACAGACATTGAGTTCAATGCCTTAATATATTAAAAGTGAACAGAGAGCATAAGCTTTCCAGGATTTAATTGTGAAAATGTGCAAATAGGAAAACTTCAGACTTCTTCAGTGCATATCAATATACCCACCATTGCCTAGCTTATAATTTAAATATTTTGCTGTGCTTCCTTTATAACATATTAATCCATCCCTCTATTCCTCATTCATGAATCTTATTTTTGATATATTTCAAAATAAATTTCAGACAGCAGTAAAATTTCTCTAAATACTTAATCTTGCTTATAATTTACTAAGATTAAATATTTGTTTACTGGTTTATTTTCTTTAGAGTTTAAATATATATACATTGAAATGCAGGAACTTTTGGTGAACATTCACTGAGTTTTGACAAGTAGATAGTTATATGTAACACCCAAATCTGCAGACCCCAGATTCTCTCACTTTCCCACCCATTCTAGAGACAACCATTGTTTTTTGTTTTTTCTTACCATGGAAAAATTTCGTCAATTCTACAAGTTTATATGTACAAAATAATACATATAGTGTTATTTTGTGTAAGTTTTTTAAAACTCTTTTTATGTTGAGTTATATTGTTTTTTGGAGAAGGCAATGGCACCCCACCCCAGCACTCTTGCCTGGAAAATCCCATGGACAGAGGAGCCTGATGGGCTGCAGTCCATGGGGTTGCTAAGAGTCGGACACGACTGAGCGACTTCACTTTCACTTTTCATTTTCATGCATTGGAGAAGGAATGGCAACCCACTCCAGTGTTCTTGCCTAGAGAATCCCAGGGACGGGGGAGCCTGGTGGGCTGCCGTCTATGGGGTCGCACAGAGTCGGACACGACTGAAGCGATTTAGCAGCAGCATATTGTTTTTATCTAAATATGTTCCTTTTCATACTGTTCATGGGATTCTCAAGGCAAGAATACTGAAGTGGTTTACAATTCCCTTCTCCAGTGGACCACGTCTGTCAGAACTCTCCACCATGACCTGTCCATCTTGGGTGGCCCTACACGGTGTGGCTCATAGTTTCACTGAGTTAGACAAGGCTGTGTTCCATGTAATAAGATTGGTTAGTTTTCTGTGATTGTGGTTTTCAGTCTGGCTGCCCTCTGATGGAGAAGGATAAGAGGCTTATGGAAGCTTCCTGATGAGAGAGACTGACTGAAGGGGAAACTGGGTATTGTTCTGATGGGCGGGGCCATGCTCAGTAAATCTTTATTTTAATTTTCTGTTGATGGGTGGGGCTATGTTCCCTCCCTGTTATTTACCTGGGGCCAAACTATGGTGGACACTGAAAGATGAGCTCCCCAGGTCGGTACATGCCCAATATGCTACTGGAGATCAGGGGAGAAATAACTTCAGAAAGAATGAAGAAATGGATCCAAAGCAAAAACAACACCCACTTGTGGATGTGATGGGTGATGGAAGTAAAGTCTGATGCTGTAAAAAGCAATATTGCATAGAAACCTGGAATGTTAGGTCCATGAATCCAGGCAAATTGGAAGTGGTCAAACAGGAGATGGCAAGAGTGAATATCCATATTTGAGGTATCAGCAAACTAAAATGGACTGGAATGGGCGAATTTAAATCAGATGATCAGTATATCTACTACTGTGGGCAAAAATCCCTTAGAAGAAATGGAATAGCCATCATAGTCAACAAAAGAGTCCAAAATGCAGTACTTGGAGGCAATCTCAAAAGCAACAGAATGATCTCTGTTCATTTCCAAGGCAAACCATTCAATATCATAATAATCCAAGTCTATGCCCCGACCAGTAATACTGAAGCAGCTGAAGTTGAACAGCTCTATGAAGACCTACAAGACCTTCTAGAACTAACACCCAAAAAAGATGTCCTTTTCATTATAGGGGATGGGAACGCAAAAGTAGGAAGTCAAGAAATACCTGGAGTAACAGGAAAATTTGGCTTTGGAGTACAGAATGAAGTAGGGCAAAGGCTAATGCAATTTTGCCAAGAGAATGCACTTGTCATAGCAAACACCATCTTCCAACAATACAAGAGAAGACTCTACATGTGAACATCACCAGATGATCAATACTGCAATCAGACTGATTATATTCTTTGTAGCCAAAGATGGAGAAGCTCTATACAGTCAGCAAAAAACAAGACTGGGAGCTGACTGTGGCTCAGATCATAAACTCCTTACTGCCAAATTCAGACTTTAATTGAAGAAAGTAGGAAAAACCTCTAGACCATTAAGGTAGGACCTAAATAAAATCCCTTATGATTATATAGTGGACGTGACAAATAGATTCAAAGGATTAGATCTGGTAGACAGAGTGCCTGAAGAACTATGGACAGAGGTTTGTGACATTGTATAGGAGGCAGGGATCAAGACCATCGCCAAGAAAAAGGAATGCAAAAAGGCAAGATGGTTGTCTGAGGAGGCCTTACAAATATCTGTGAAAAGAAGAGACGGGAAAGCCAAAGGAGAAAAGGAACGATATACCCATTTGAATGCAGAGTTCCAAAGAATAGCAAGGAGAGATAAGAAAGCCTTCCTCAGTGATCAAAGCAAAGAAATAGAGGAAAAGAATAGAATGGGAAAGTCTAGAGATCTCTTCAAGAAAATTAGAGAGACCAAGTTGAACATTTCATGCAAAGATGGGAACAACAAAGGACAGAAATGGTATGGACCTAACAGAAGCAGAAGATATTAAGAAGAGGTGGCAAGAATACACAGAGGAACTATACAGAAAATATTTTCATGACCCAGATAATCACGATGGTGTGATCACTCACCTAGAGCCAGACATCCTGGAATGTGAAGTCAAATGGGCCTTAGGAAGCATCACTACGAACAAAGCTAGGGGAGGTGATGGAATTCCAGTTGAACAATTTCAAATCCTGGAAGATGATGCAGTGAAAGTGCTGCACTCAATATGCCAGCAAATTTGGAAAACTCAGCAGTGGCCACAGGACTGGAAAAGGTCAGTTTTCATTCCAATCCCAAAGAAAGGCAATGCCAAAGAATGCTCAAACTACCACACAATTGCACTCATCTCACATGCTAGGAAGGTAATGCTCAAAATTCTCCAAGCCAAGCTTCAGCAATACATGAACTGTGAACTTCCAGAAATTCAAGCTATATTTAGAAAAGGGAGAGGAACCAGAGATCAAATTGCCAACATCTGCTGGATCATGGAAAAAGCAAGAGAGTTCCACAAAAAATCATATACTTCTACTTTATTGACTATGCCAAAGCCCTTTAACTGAGTGGATCACAACAAACTATGGAAAATTCTGAAAGAGATGGAAATACCAGACCACCTGTCCTGCCTCTTGAGAAATCTGTATGCAGGTCAGGAAGCAACAGTTAGAACTAGACATAGATCAATGGAGTGTTTCCAAATAGGGAAGAGAGTATGTCAAGGCTGTATATTGTCACTCCTGCGTATTTAATTTATATGCAGAATACATCATGAGAAACACTGGGCTGGAGGAAACACAAGCTGGAATCAAGATTGCTGGGAGAAATATCAATAACCTCAGATATGCAGATGACACCACCTTTATGGCAGAAAGGGAAGAAGAACTAAAGAGCCTCTTAATGAAAGTGAAAGTGGAGAGTGAAAAAGTTGGCTTAAAACTCAGCATTGAGAAAACTAAGATCATGGCATCTGGTTCCATCACTTCATGGGAAATAGATGGGGAAACAGTGGAAACAGTGGCTGACTTTATTTTTCTGGGCTCCAAAATCACTACAGATGGTGACTGTAGCCATGAAATTAAAAGATGTTTGCTCCTTGTAAGAAAAGTTATGACAAACCTAGACAGCATATTAAATGCAGAGACTTTACTTTGCCAACAAATGCCCATTTAGTCAAAGCTATGTGTTTTGTTTTTTTTTTTCAGTAGTCATGTATGTATGTGAGAGTTGGACTATAAAGAACGTTGAGCACTGAAGAATTGATGCTTTTGAACTGTGGTGTTGGAGAAGACTCTTGAGAGTCCCTTGGACTGCAAGGAGATCCAACTAGCCCATCCTAAAGGAAATCAGTCCTGAATATTCATTGGAAGGACTGATGCTAAGGCTGAAACTCCAATACTTTGGCCACCTGATGTGAAGAACTGACTCATTGGAAAAGACCCTGATGCTGGGAAAGATTGAAGGCAGGAGAAGGGGACAACAGAGGATGAGATGGTGGATGGCATCACCAATTCAATAGACATGAGTTTAAGTAAACTCTGGAAGTTAGTAATGGACAATGAGGCCTGGATGTCCTGCAGTCCGTGGGGTCACAAAGAGTCGGACACGACTGAGTGACTGAAGTGAACTGAAGTGAAATATGTTCCTTATTTACAACATATTTAGAATTACATTGGGTAGAATTACATTGCATAACCTTACCCCACTTTTCTATTTTTCTGATATTTATGGGCATTTGGACAGTTTTCAATTTGAGGCTGATATAAATCAGCTTTCTATCAACATTCTATAAAAGTCTTCTGGGGTATGTATCCATGTGTGTGTGTGTGTGTGTGTTTCCCTGCAGTACTCCAGGATAATATGACATTTGATCTTATTTTTGTGTGTACATTTTTATTTTTCAAAAATAAGAGAGATTGTTTAAAAAGATATAGACCATGACATCAGCTGTTAGTATCACTGAGATAACAATGTGCTCAGAAAGAAAAAGAAGGTAGCTCTTACCTTTGTGACCCTTCTGAAATTCTCTGGAAATTTTTCTTTATAGTCATATTTAATAATCTTAGAGAATTCATTTCCTTGCAGGTGAAAAGTGTTTTAAAAGACTCGGTAGGCCTAGATTTTCAAGATAGACAATAACAAAGACTCCAGCATTTCTCATCAGAAACAGTCATGTTCAACTAAATTAAAAAGAGAAAACTAAATGTCAAGCATTGTGTATAAACTTGGTTATCCTGTAAGGCTTAGAAACACTTAATGACCAAACATGGGAGAGGGTGTAACATCCCACCTGTTTGGGAAGTTAGGGAACCATTCTGTCATTCCTGTTACTAACTAATGTCATTATTTTGAAGTATTTTAAACAATGTGTCTGAATAATATTTGACCTTGTGGTCCCTTGCTCCTGTCATGGCTTTTCTTTCTAAAGCCCAGTATATTCAGTATAAGTTGTGAAAGTTGGGATATATGGACTTGTACCATATGAACTTAACTGCTTTTCAAGCTTTACAACCATCTTCATAAAATTTGTTGTTTCTGAAAATATTTGTTTGCTTCTCTTTCCTAGAGACCTTTGTGCTTTAGCTTTCCTCACTACACTTAGTTCCCACACAGTAATGCTATAAAAGACTCTGGCAGTCTTTCCTGCTGACATTCCAAATGTGATTTCTCTTTCTTCTGAATCCTTACATCTTTTAATTATGTATCTTTATCATTAGCACATGAAAGCTTGTACAGTAGTGACATTTTTCAAATGTTTCTTTACCACAAACTAGGTAGTAACATGGTTTATACATCATTGTCTTCCTCCTTGCTCCCTAATACCTAAAAAATGCATTTACATATATGAAGAGACACCTGGTTGTGCGAAAAAATGAAAGAATCTACCTAGAGATGTAACACCCACCCACACCATTTCACATACCATAGCCATTAAAAGCCTTAACAAATAAATCTTTCAAAAAAAAGAAAAGCACACACACATTGAGCAGACTTTGTTGAGGCTGACATCAAATAAACAAGATGAAAAGGAAAACATACCAGTTCCATGGTTGGATTTTTTTTTTTTGATTTTTTACTTGCTTCCAGACAGAATTGCATTGTTCTTTGTGGCTTAGATGGTAAATAATCCACCTGCAATGCAGGAGACCTCAGTTTGATCCCTGGGCTGGGAAAGTCCCCTGGAGAAGGGCATGGCAACCCACTCCAGTTATCTTGCCTGGAGAATTCCATAGACAGAGGAGCCAAAGAGTTGGAGACGACTTGGCAACTAACACTTTCACTCTACAGACAGAATTATCCTCAGATGTGTTCACTGCACATAGAATCAATACTTTAATTGTATAAGAACAATTAAAAATTAATGTGTTAATCTCTGGTTGGGGAACTAAGATCCTATATGCTGCAAGGCAACTAAACCCACGTGCTGCAACTACTGAGCCCACGTGCTACACCTAGAGAGAAGCCCTCACTACAACAAAGATCATGCATGCTGCAGCTGAGACCTGACAAACCAAAAAGAAAAATAAAGAAATAAATAATTTAAAAAAAAGAATAGTATGACAAGACACTTGATGAAATTTGAGAAACTCTGCCATGGTTTTTGGAGAAGGCAATGGCACCCCACTCCAGTACTCTTGCCTGGAAAATCCCATGGATGGAGTAGCCTGGTAGGCTCCAGTCCATGGGGTCGCTAAGAGTTGGACACAACTGAATGACTTCACTTTCACTTTTCACTTTTATGCATTGGAGAAGGAAATGGCAACTCGCTCCAGTGTTCTTGCCTGGAGAATCCCAGGGATGGGGAGCCTGACGGGCTGCTGTCTATGGGGTCACAGAGTCGGACACGACTGAAGCGACTTAGCAGCAGCAGCAGCAGCCATGATTTTCCATCAAATTAAATACTACCTTAGCATTCCTAGTACTGTTATTTTTTTTATTAAAATACACAGGCTGTAGATCTACCACATCCTCCCTGCTTATAGTAATTTTTAACTGCTATAATTAGGTTTAAGTTGATCAGTAATTGCCCATGAAGGCTCCCCAAAACCCATCATAAGCCTGTGACAGAGTCCTCTGAATTTTCTTTTTCATCTTCACTGCTGAGTGAGGCTATGACAAGTAGTCTTTGGTAAATATAAGCAAGAATTTTTCATAATACTTTAAAAAAACAATCCATGGATACTACTTGTATTACTCTGCTCTGATAGAGGTTAATTTACTAAAAAAGTGTGTCTGCATTAATGGGAAAGTGATATATGTCTATACTTAGCATAAATATATTTATGATATATATCATATATTTACCACACAAGGCTAGCTGTAATAAAACTTGAGTTGCATTTTTCCAAGATTATTTAGACTTTGTTATTTTATCCTATCTGGAGAAGGGAATGGCTACCAACTCCAGTATATTATATGCTATTCCAATTTTACATCACTTTCAGGTGGTTCATTATAGTTGAGTTTTATGACCTCAATGTAAGATATTACAATTCAAAAAAATTTAGATTCAAAGACCATCTTATTTTTTATTCGTTTTGATCACATCTTATAATATTTCATTGTACTGGCCTAATTATTTTTTTTCCATCTAGACAACACATTTTACTAAAAGAGCCAGAAAAATGTACCTCAACTCACACCCAAAAAACGTTTTAGTCTAGACAGCAATATCAGTCTGAAAGTTTTTCCCAGGTTCCACACATTCTGTTCATGCACACAAACAAATAAATCTGCTCAGACCAATTCCAAGGAACAAGACATTTGGTGTATAGGATAATTCCCTGAAAAGAAACTGTGATAAACGTAACTTTAGGGAAATCACAAAGCCCTTTACTGTTCTTCTTCCCATTACATCCAAAATTCTATGTCATTTATCATATTGCATCAAAATAGAAAAGAAATATATGTAAACATCATATATATTTCTAAAGCACATACGGTGTGCTATGTAGATAATGATAAGGACCAACATTGGCTAAAATATTATATATAACATAAACACCAAGACAGTAGCCAGCAAATACTTCATCCATCTAAGCTGGGGCCAGAGAACATACAAGATAACTGGGAACGCTCCAAACTCACTGGTGAGTAAGACTCCTTCCTTAAGTGGAGTCCAGGGGCTGGGATTAATGAATTAGATGTCTATTTTTCAGGTCATATTGGCTTCCCAGGTGGTGCAGTGATAGAGAATCCCCCTGCCAGTACAGAAGACACAGGAGATTCAGGTTCAGTTCCTGGGTTGGGAAGATCCCCTGGAGAAGGAAATGCAACCCACTCCAGTATTCTTGCCTGGAGAATTATATGGACAGAGGAGTCTGGCAGGCTGTAGTCCATGGGGTTGCAAAAAGTTGGGCATGACTGAGCATACACACACACACGTCAGGTCAGACTTATTCCAGTTTGAGAATAGCTTGAGCAAACCAAAAAAGAGAGAACAGCTTCACATCCAACTTTTACCTAGAATCCCACAGAGGGTCCTCTCTCTGAACACTGCTCAAGAGAAGTTAATTCTCCCAGTATCCCCTCCCCAACCTTCATCAAAAGCAAACAGCTCTTGCCTTCATGGCCCAGCATCTGGTAAGTAAGATGGTATTCCTCTCCCTTCACTTTATATTCATTTTATTTACAACTGTAGTATAGGTAAAGGTATGTAGAGGAAGGAGAGAGATAGTTGAAATATTCCTTTAAGAACACCATGGGACTTCCGCTGGTGGTCCAATAACTAAGACTCCATACACCCAGTGCAGGGAACCCATGTTTAAACTCTGGTCAGGGAACTAGATTTCACATGCCACAAAACAAACTGAAGCCTGCTGAGGTCCTCTCTTCATGGAATTCTCCAGGCAAGAATACTCTTCTGCAAGGATCTTCCAGATCCAGGGATCAAAACTGGGTCTCCCACATTAGAGGCAGATTCTTTACCATCTGAGCCCTAAGGAAGCCCAAGCATTCACACATCACAACTAAAGATGTCATATGCCACTGCAACGAATATCCTGTGTGCCTCAACTAAGACTTTGCACAGCCAAATAAATGAACAAATATAAATTTAAAATTAAAAAATAAGTACATTTAAGGAAGGTATCTTTCTTTTCTTTTATTATCTATATAATCTCTGAGATAAAGCGATTTGTCACATTGGAAATTACAAAGCCCATTAATTGGGTTTGCAAAAATCAAAGCCAAGCACAGAAATCACACACACACAAATGGACACTATTGTTTTCACACACAGGCTCCCAGAGAACATATATTACATTGCAGAAGATATAATTCAGTCATTCCTATAAGGAGCACTACCAAATCTTTGCATATTGAAAACCCTACTTACTGACCTACTTCCTTTCACAGCACACTAATTAACTGTTGAACCAATCACCACAAACGTTTTGGGAAAAAAAAATCACTGCAGTCAACAGCTAGTTTTTTTCAAAAGCCCTATTCTCTATTTGAAATTAAACATGAGAGCAGTAGGTGTGCACAATGAAAGTTTACTCCAGCCTACTTCAAAGGACAAGCAAAACAACATAAAGAAAGAAGTCATTTCATTCCCCTTATTAACAGATCTAAGTGAAAGTGCTCCAAACAGTTTGGGACTTAATGATGACAGAGACCAGTGGAGAAGATCCATCATCTTTTTATTCTGACTATGAATAGTACAACAAGTCTTAAGCAGACTGATGCAGAAATAAGGAAAAACTCTTTCTAGCCACTCTAATTTGCTGGCTGATGTCTTTGAAAGTAGCATGTCATTTTACCAGAATGTGTTTTATTCAGTCTTATACCTAAATAAAAGAAATTATATGCATGCTGTCATTTTAACACATTAGGAAGTATTAAATTAATTAAAGAGGTCATTATGTTGAAAGGCTTGTGTGTAAGTTCATTCTTGTCTGACTCTTTGCAACCCCGTGGACTATAGCCCACCAGGCTCCTCTGTCCATGGGATTATCTGGGCAAAAATACTGGAGTGGGTTGCCATCTCCTCTTCCAGGGGATCTTCCCTACCAAGGGATTGAACCCCCATTTATTATGCCTCCTGCATTGGCAGGTAGGATCTTTACCACTAGCACCACCCGGGAAGCCCAGGCTACTGAAACAAGCAAAAAGCCTCAAGGTTGGGAAATGGAAACAGAAGGAAACAGCAACCCACTCCAATATTCTTGCCTGGAGAATTCCATGGACAGAGGAGCGAGGCAGGCTACAGTCCATGGGGTTGCAAGAGTCGGACACGATTTAGTGACTGAACAACCAACCAACAGAGGACAACCAGTGATAGCCAGCTAGACTTTAATTGATAGTCAATCAGTAATCTCCTTAACTTTTCTTCCACCTTTTCTCTATTAAATTCTCTCTCTGAGGATCCTATGGGTGGAGTGCTCCTAATCACTTACTATTGATGCTACCTGACTGAAATGAATTTTTATTCAAATAAGCTATTAAAATTTTTTAAATGCCTCAGATTATCTTTTTACAGAAACAAAAAGATTTTAAAGAAAAACATTTCTGTTTTTAGTAAATAAAGCACACTGAAAAAGTATTTTTGAGTGCATTTTAAGAATTTTACTATGAATGTCTGTTATTTTATAATATTGGAATACATTAGTGCCTTCTTGGGTCTTTGATATCAGCAAAGCTTGTCTGCCTTTGGCATCCTTGTAATTCATACAGTTTACTCCGATGTTCCAGTGGGCTTCTGCTGTGTCCAGATGCAATGGTTTCTACACAGTACCTCCTATAATGTTTTAGTTAATGCTTCTGCTTTTCTTTTCTTGCATCTGAAACCTTGGATTCAGCGAATTTATTTCTATTGCTTTCCAAACTTTCATTCTAATTTGGATCATCAGTTTGTAAAATCACTGCCCCAATTTCTGATTGTAATCTAAGGAAGCTGGTAAAAATAACAAAAACATAAGATGCTGCATAATTGTTATTATAAAGAACAAATCCATCACTGCCTATAGTATATTTAGTAATAATGAATTTCTTCCACTTCTAAATTCTTGTTACAAGTGTTTAGCAATTTTCCACTTCTACTTCATTTTATGCACACTTTATGTATGTCTTAGCTTGCACACTAAATTTCAGTCTTTTTAAGGACAGAAGCAAGTACATAATGATTTCTATCTTTCCTTACTAGTCCCAACGTAGTATCTTAAAATGAATGTCTGAGTAGTGGAAAGAGCATATTCTTTGAGACAAGATTTTATAGATTAAGAAAAAGAATGTTAAAGAAAATATCAGAACATGGAAAACAAAACAGAAGTGCCAACAAACAAAAATAGTATGCTGCAATTGCTAAACACGTGCTTGTGTGCATGCTAAGTCACTTCAGTCGCATCCAACTCAAATGCTAAACACAGCACCTGTAAAATAGGATTTATTTATAAAGAAAAGCAATAGTCTCCTGCCTCATCTTTCTTTAAATACAGGCTTCCTTGGCAGAGTTGGCTATGGTTCATTCACGTAGCTATATATATGCCTTTAATTCTTTGGATTTGACTCATATTACAAATTAACTTGCTTAGACTGCTATGTCTTAACTTTAAAGTTTTAAACATTTAAAATTGATGTGTTGTGGGAAAGAGAGAAAGACTTGGAGTAGGAAACCCTCTGCCACCCTCTGCTCTCAGGTACACCAAAATTGCAGCTATTTACATGGGACCCCCAACTCTCAGGTCCTGCACCAGGAACACCAACCCCCAGAAAGCTGGGCTTTGAAAACTAGTGGGGCTTTTGTTCAGGAGAGCCACAGTGCTATAACAAACAGAGACTCTGCTTGCAAAATCTCACACTCAGAGTCCCAGTACAGAGGCACTAGTCTGAAAGGAGCTGGGGACATACCCAACAGGGAACTTGGGAGAGCTTCATGAGAGTCAGAAGAGAGCCGGGACTCACCCTGGTGACTGAAACACTGGCATCAGCCATTTGGGGAGCTGCTCTGGTAACACCAGCTATCAAATGCTAATTTGAAATCATTCCTTTAGCCTATTAGCACTGCAGGCCCCAACCACCAATGAGTCCACAGCAGCCAAGCAGCAATGGGCCACATGCCTGCCTGCTCAGGAAAGCAGCCTCACCTGCCAATGGCTGCAGCAGCCACAGGGCCTGGTCTTGCAGCCTGCCTGGTGGGGGGTCAGCCTCACTGTATCCATGTACTCAGCCCTCCACAATAGAAGGGTTCACATAGCCCACCTAAGGGACAACTTTGAAGCATCTAGCTCTGATGGTCAGAAGGGAACATGTGGCTGGGTTCCCCAAGATGTCCTTCTTCTAAAATCAGGAGGTATACTGTGCTGTGCGTTGTCACTCAGTCGTGTCTGCCTCTGTGACCCCATGGACTGTAGCCCACCAGGCTCCTCTGCCCATAGGGATTATTCAAGCAAGAATACTGGAGTGGGTTGCCATGCCCTCCTTCAGGGGATCTTCCCAAGCTGGGGATTGAATCCAGGTCTCCCACATTGCAGGTAGATTCTTTACCTTCTGAGCCACCAGGGAAGCCCCAGGGGATATACTAGACTTACGTGACACATAGAAAGAAACAGAGAATTAGACAAATGGAGGAGACAGGGTAATATGTTCTAAATGAAGGGAAAAAGACAAAACTTCAGAAAAAGATCTAAGCAACCTACCTGTTAAAGAGTTCAAGGTAATGATTATAAGATACTTAATGAAATTGGGAGAGGAATGGATGAACACAGTAACAATTTTAACAAAGAATTAGATAATATAAATAACCATAAATACCTGAAAAATACAATAATTAAAATCAACTACAGAAAAAAAAAAAAACCTGAAAAAAAAACCCACAACCAAGTGGAGGATAAATAATATGCTGCACTGCTGCTAAGTCGCTTCAGTCGTGTCTGACTGTGTGGCCCCATAGACAGAATCCACCAGGCTTCCCCGTCCCTGGGATTCTCTAGGCAAGAACCCTGGAGTGGGTTGCCATTTCCTCCTCCAATGCATGAAAGTGAAAAGTGAAAGTGAAGTCGCTCAGTCGTGTCCGACTCGTAGCGACCTCATGGACTGCAGCCCACCAGGCTCCTCTGTCCATGGGATTTTCCAGGCAAGAGTACTGGAGTGGGGTGCCATTGCCTTCTCCGAAATAATATGCTACCAAACAAATAATGAATCATTGAAGAAATCAGTGAGGGAGTGGACAAAATACCTAGAAAGAAAGGAAAATGGAATCTCAATGATTGACTATTAAGGGACTCACAGGAAAAAAACCTTTAAAAAACAAGATCTAAGAGACACAGCAAAACAATTCTAAGAGAGAATTTATAGAGATACAATCTTACTTCAAGAAACAAGAAACATTTCCAATAAACAATCTAAAGTTACACTTAAAAGAACTAGAAAAAAGTAACTGGAAGAAAAGAAACAATAAATATCATCAGAAGTAAGTAATACTGAGGTTAAAAAACAATAGGAAAGATCAATGAAACTAAGAACTGATTCTTTGAAGAGACAGACAAAATTGATAAACCTTTAGTCAGACTCAACAAGAAGAGAGTCTGTCCCAAAGAGAGAAGGCCCAAATAAATAAAATCAGAAATGAAAGAGAAGTTATAATCAATACCACAATAAAATGGTATCCTAGAAGAATGAATAAATTCCTAGAAAATAACATGATCCTGAGATCAATGGAATAGAATACAGAGCCCAGAAATAAACCCACACATTTATGAAGTGCATAGAATATGCAAATATACAAAGAATATACAGATGCAAAGAATATACAGATATATAGAATACAGATCAGATCAGATCAGATCAGTTGCTCAGTCGTGTCCGACTCGTTGTGACCCCATGAATCGCAGTACGCCAGGCCTCCCTGTCCATATGCTTTTTCCTGTGGTCATGTATGGATGTGAGAGTTGGACTGTGAAGAAGGCTGAGCACCGAAAAATTGATGCTTTTGAACTGTGATGTTGGAGAAGACTCTTGAGAGTCCCTTGGACTGCAAGGAGATCCAACTAGTCCATTCTGAAGGAGATCAGCCCTGGGATTTCTTTGGAAAGAATGATGCTAAAGCTGGAACTCCAGTACTTTGGCCACCTCATGCGAAGAGTTGCCTCATTGGAAAAGACTCTGATGCTGGGAGGGATTGGGGGCAGGAGGAGAAGGGGACGACAGAGGATGAGATGGCTGGATGGCATCACTGCCTCGATGGACGTGAGTCTGAGTGAACTCCGGGAGTTGGTGATGGACAGGGAATACAAACATACGTATACAAATATACTAAGGAGGCAAAAATAGACAATAGGAAAAACAGCATCTTCAAAAAATGATATTAGCAAAACTGGACAGTCACATGCAAAGAATCAAACTGCACTACTTTCTCACACTGTATACAAAAATAATTGCAAGATGGATTAGATATTTAAATGTAAAATCTGAAGCCATAAAACTTCCAGAAGAAAGCAAACATAGTAGGCTCTTTGACATTAGTCTTAACGATGAAGATTTTTTTTTTTTTTTTGATCTGCCTCCTTAGGCAAGGGAAATAAAAGCAAAAATGGAACTACATCAACTGAAAAGCTTCTGCAGAGTAAATTACAACAAAGTCAAAAAGCACCCTGCTAAATGGGAAACAATATTTGCGGATAATATATCTCTGACAAGAGGTTAATATCCAAAATATACAAAAAAAAAAAAAAAAAAAACCCTCATACAATTCAAATTCAAAACAAACGACTCAATTAAAAAAATGGGCAGAAGGCCTGAATAGATTTGTTTTCCCCCAAAGAAGACAAAAGGTGGTCCATAGGCACATGAAATAGGCTCAGTAGTGGTAATCATCAGAGAAATACAAATCAAATCCACAATGAAATATCACCTCACACCTGTCAGAGTGGCCATCATCAAAAAGACCATAAAAACAAAATGTTGGCCAGGATATGGTGAAAAGGGAACCTTGTACACTGTTGATGGGAATGTAAATTGATGCAGCCACTGTGGAAAACATACTGTTCCTCAAAAGTTTAAAAACAAAACTACCATATGAACCAGCAATTTCACTTCTGAGTAATTTTCCAAAGAACAAAAACACTAGTTCAAAAATATATATGCACCCCGTGTTCATTGCAAGATATGTAAGCAACTTAAGGGTTTATAGATAATTAGATACAGAAGTGGTAAATAGGCACAACTAAATAATATTCAGCCACAAAGGAAGAATGAAATCTTGTCATTTGTGACAACATAGGTAGACCTAGAGAGTATTACACTAGGTTGAAATAAGTCAGAGTAGGAAAAATATCATACGGTTTTACTTACATGTGCAATCTAAAAGGTAAAAAAAAAATAACGAAACAGAAACAAACTCATAGAATAGGGAACAAATCAACCACTGTCTGAGGAAAGAGAAATGAGAAGATGAGTGAAAGTTGAGGGAAATTAAGAGGTACAAGCTTCCAATTATATATATATATATATAAAAGTCATGGGGATGTAAAGTACAATGTAGGAAATATAGTCAATAATATTATAACAATTATGTATGGTGACAGATAATAACTAGACTTGGATGATCATTTTGTGGTATATAAAACATTGCACCTGTCAGAATGGCTATCATAAAAAAGACTAGATATAATAAGTGCTGAAGAGTGTGTGGAGAAACAGAACCCTTCTACACAGTTGGTTGGAAGTGAATTGGTTCAGCCACCCTGGAAAACAGTTTGAAAGTTCCTAGAAAAACTAAAAATGTAACTACCATATGACCTGACACTTCCACTTCTGAGCATTTACCAAAATAATAATAATAATTACAAAAAGTATATGCATCCCTTATTATGTTCATTGCAGCATTATTTACAGTTGCCAAGAAGCAACCTAAGAGCCCATCAAGAGATGAATGAAGAAGATGAACATATGAATATTACTTAGAATAAAAGGATAACTTCTTTAAAGAAATCAATACACACTGAATCATTTATGTAATACACCTGAGAGTAATATAGTATTGTGATTCAATTTTACTACAATAGAAAGAAAAAAAAATTAAGAAGTGACAGGAGCCAAAATAAACCTCTTTATCTTTGTAAGATTTATGTCAATAAAATTATTATGACCTTCCGCTTCAAACTCCAAGGAAGGTAAAGCTAGTTCTCACTTAAATAGATCTGGCAGTCCTCGATGATGAAATAGTGTGTGTGTGTGTGAGTGAGAGAGAGAGAGAGAGTACTATTTTTAAAAAATCTGCTATAATTCAAATTCTATACAGCATATGGTTTACTTTATGGCTAAAATAATAATACTATGAATTATATTACTTTAGATTTAGTAAATCTGTTCCTTAAATCAGCCCTCCTATACAAACAGTATTATTTTCCTATTTGAGTAAACTCAAGTACAAAGCCTGTTATTTTCCCAACGTCAGGAGACTAATAAATGGTTTTGCTACACAAATTGAGACACAAGCTGTTTGTCTTCAGAAAAAGTACATTAAACCACCTTCTTCTCATATCTTGTCTTCTCATATGTCTCAATATGTCAATATGTCTTCTCATATCATATTTGATTCAATAACTAAGAAATAATTTTCAAGACATTTTCTTTAATAACCTCCTGCCAACCTATTTGCTGCCCCTTGACCAGCTACCCCTTTCATGTTTGTGTATTCTACAATCAGCTCATTTGTCATACTGTATGAAACTGTTTATAAATTGTCTCCCAAAGGAAAATTCAATTCATTGAAGATTAAGCACTAGACAACTATCAAAAATAAAGAAAATAAAGCTTTTGTGCAGAAGATCATATGTGAATGTTTAATTAAATAAATTCATGGTTATATGCTTTCATGTTAATATTCCTTCCAGCTCTGCACCCCCATGTCAATGATACAATGAAAACTTTCCAACAATGTTTTCACTATCTTGGTCCTGACTTTAAAATCAGCTTTTCCCTGTAAATAGAAGGAATTTTAAAAATGTTCCTTTTTATTATAACACTTTTACTTCTATTTGCCTATTTTTTAAAATTTAAATTTATTTATTTTAATTGGAGGCTAATTACTTTACAATATTGTATTGGTTTTGCCATACATCAACATGAATCTGCCATGTACACATGTACACATGTTCCCAATCCTGAACCCCCCTCCCACCTCCCTCCCCATACCATCCCTCTGGGTCATCCCAGTGGACCAGCCCCAAGCATCCTGTATCCTTCCTAAACCTGGACTGGTGATTCATTTCTTATATGATATTATAGATGTTTCAATGCCATTCTCCCAAATCATTTATTCTTCATTTTTATTCAAGTGTTAGGTAATTAGAATAGGGAAAAGGAGTCCAAAATGGCGGTGGCTAAAAGACAAGGAACGGAAAAGCCTGCAAAAATAGAACAAAGGAAGGTCAAAGAAAGGTCCGAGGACAGGAATGAGGACCTCAGGAAGAACAAACAGCACTCCTGGCTAAGCCCAATTTGCATAGGGCAGGCCCAGGGGGAGGAAGAAACATATAAAAGGAGAAGCCAAAATGCTTTCTCTCTCTCTCTCTCTCCTGCACGTGTGCGCTCTTTTTCTCTCTTTCTCCACCGACCCCCCCCCACCCCCAACTCTCTTTTCTTCTTCGAGGATGGATTCTTCTGCTATCTTATAAATAAAATAGAGCTGTAACACTGATTTGTCTAAGAGCTATGACACAGTTTGTTCAAGACCCAAGAGCTGTGACGCGCCAAGGGCTTTAATGTCCGTCGCCCCAAATCATTGTTGTGATGAGACAAGAACCGAGAAACATACACTCACCTGACAGTTCCATAATTACTTTCTGCTGTTTAGGGGCGTAGTCCTTAAATTGTTAAGGCAACATTTTCTCCTAACCCTCATATTGAGGGTCTCTGATCCAGGGGCCCCAAGTAATATTTGGAAGAGGCCGTGGCACTCATAGGAACTTGGACAACCATTTCTAACTTAAAGGCTTTCATGCAGCTAGAAACAAATCCAATTTTACACAGTTACAGATGTAAGGCAAAATAGTCATTAAAACAAGTTAAAATTAAAATTAAAAGTCATATTTTGTCCATAGATACATCAGTCCATCTTAGGATTGTTAAATGTCATCAGTTTAAGAAGAGGCATCACATGCGATTGTTGTTGAAGGTATTTGCAGACTTGGAGAAAGTATTTTTCTTGAAGTAGAGATGTCCACCATGGGAAGCCTTCCACTGATGAAGAGGGGAGCGCTCCACAGACCCAGCAGTTAGACTTATTGTGGAATTCAATGTAGGAGTGAGCCCAGGACAGGAAGGCATTGTCTTGTGGATCAAACGGCTCAGGATTTTTGGAGTTAGCAGAAGTAGGCTCACATAGATTATCAGGCCCATCTGAAAAGTACAAAGTCAGAGCATAGAAAGTAAAGACATAAAATGAAGTCACTTAGTTCTGGCCAGGGTGCCACCTCTTAACTTGAGTGTGATGTATCCACAAATCACTTCCTGGTACTTTGGCAGCTGTGGGAGAAGAAATAATAACCTGGTAAGGGTCTTCCCAGAGGGTCTCAAGGGATGGGCCCCCAGATTCCAATGTTTTTATGAGGACCTCGATTCCTGGCTCAAATAGGGGCTTGCTTGACTCAGAGGCTGGGTCAGGAGTCGTCTCCTGGAGTTCTGTTAATGTCTATTGAAAAGCTGAGAGCTGAGTTACATAATTAGTTAATTCCAAGGCTTTAGGGTCTATAACAATTTCCGTGCGTAAGAAAGCCCTTCCATAAATATATTCAGAGGGGGACAGTCCCTCCTTTTTTGGGTCAGTTCGAGCCCTCATTAAAGCTATGGGCAGGTCTTTAATCCAATTGTCCTATGTTTCCTGAGTTAATTTGCGCAGATGTCTTTTGATAATGTCATTAGCTTTTTCAACCTTTCCTGAGGATTGGGGTCTCCAGGAACAGTGTAAGTGATATTCTATTCCTAGAGCTTTAGACACCCCCTGAATTACAGCAGCTTTGAAGGTGGAGCCATCGTCACTCTGAAGGCTCTGTGGCAGCCCAAACCTGGGGATAATTTCATGGATTAAAATCTTTATAACCTCCTTAGCTTGTATACTATGACAGGGAAAAGCCTCAATCCATCCAGTAAAAGTATCCACCCAAACTTGTAAGCAAGAATACCCATTAGCTTCTGGCATATGAGTAAAATCAATTTCCCAGTCCTCTCCAGGATATTTTCCACTTTGTTGTAATCCAGATTTTGCTATCTTTTCAGTCTTTGGGTTATTTTTCTGACAAACCTCACACTTTTTGATAATGTTCTTTAAGGTTTTCATTACATTTTTACTTTCAAATAAGCGAGAAGCCAGCTGGTAAGTACTCTCTGTACCCAAATGAAAACTCTGGTGTAAATCTCTTCCACTGAGCACTTTTAGGAATTATTAATCATCCATCCTCAGACTGTAACCATCCTTTATCAGTAATCTTTGCTCCTCTTTTCTCATCTTTCTAATTCTTCCTCAGTATATTGTGGTTTTTCCTGTTCTACAGGACCTGTCCAGATCAAAGATGTCTGTAGTGAAGGCGTTTTGTAAAGTGCCACTTTTCTGGCTTGACAGTCAGCCAGCTTGACCTTCAGCTACTTTACTCCCATCTCTGCTGTGTCCTTTGCAATGCAGAACAGCTACTTCTTTAGGACAATATATAGCAGCTGGAATGGGTGAATTTAACTCAGATGACCATTATATCTACTACTGTGAGCAGGAATCCCTTAGAAGAAATGGAGTAGCCATCATGGTCAACAAAAGAGTCCAAAATTCAGTACTTGGATGCAATCTCAAAAACAGCAGAATGATCTCTGTTCGTCTCCAAGGCAAATCATTCAATATCACTGTAATCCCAGTCTATGCCCCAACCAGTAATGCTGAAGAAGCTGAAGTTGAACAGATCTGTGAAGACTGACAAGACCTTCTAGAACAAACACCCCAAAAAATGTCGTTTTCATTATAGGGGACTGGAATGTAAAAGTAGGAAGTCAAGAAACACCTGGAGTAACAGGCAAATTTGGCCTTGGAACATGGAATGAAACAGGGCAAAGGCTAATAGAATTTTGCCAAGAGAATGCACTGGTCATAGCAAACACCCTCTTTCAACAACACAAGAGAAGACTCTACACGTGGACATCACCAGATGGTCAAAACCAAAATCAGATTACTTATATTCTTTGCAGCCAAAGATATAGAAGCTCTATACAGTCAGCAAAAACAAGACTGGGTGCTGACTGTGGCTCAGATCATGAAGTCCTTATTGACAAATTCAGACTTAAATTGAAGAAAGTAGGGAAAACCACAAGACCATTCAGGTATGACCTAAATCAAATCCCTGATGAATATACAGTGGAAGTGGGAAATAGATTTAAGGGACTAGATCTGATAGATTGAGTGCCTGATGAACTATGGATGGAGGTTCATGACATTGTACAGGAGACAGGGATCAAGACCATCCCCATGGAAAAGAAATGCAAAAAAGCAAAATGGCTGTCTGAGGAGGCTTACAAATAGCTATGAAAAGAAGAGAAGCAAAAAGCAAAGGAGAAAAGGAAAGAAATAAGCATCTGAATGCAGAGTTCCAAAGAATAGCAAGGAGAGATAAGAAAGCCTTCCTCAGCGATCAATGCAAAGAAATAGAGGAAAACAACAGAATGGGAAAGACTAGAGATCTCTTCAAGAAAATTAGAAATACCAAGGGAACATTTCATGCAAAGATGGGCTCGATAACGGACAGAAATGGTATGGGCCTAACAGAAGCAGAAGATATTAAGAGGTGGCAAGAATACAGAGAAAAACTGTACAAAAAAGATCTTCATGACCCAGATAATCACAATGGTGTGATCACTCACCTAGAGCCAGATATCCTGGAATGTGAAGCCAAGTGGGCCTTAGAAAGCATCACTATGAACAAAGCTAGTGGAGGTGATGGAATTCCAGTTGAGCTATTTCAAATCCTAAAAGATGATGCTGTGAAAATGCTGCACTGAATATGCCAGCAAATATGGAAAACTCAGCAGTGGCCACAGGACTGGAAAAGTCAGTTTTCATTTCAATCCTAAAGAAAAGCATTGCCAAAGAATGCTCAAACTACCGCAAAATTGCACTCATCTCACACACTAGTAAAGTAATACTCAAAATTCTCCAAGCCAGGCTTCAGCAAAACATGAACCATGAACTTCCAGATGTTCAAGCTGGTTTTAGATAAGGCAGAGGAGCCAGAGATAAAATTGCCAACATTTTCTGGATCATGGAAAAAGCAAGAGAGTTCCGGAAAAACATCTTCTGCTTTATTGACTATGCCAAAGCCTTTGACTGTGTGGATCACAAGAAACTGTGGAAAATTCTGAAAGAGATGGGAATACTAGACCACCTGACCTACCTCTTGAGGAGCCTGTATGCAGGTCAGGGAGCAACAGTTAGAACTGGACATGGAACAAGAGACTGGTTCCAAATAGGAAAAGGAACACATCAAGGCTGTATATTGTCACCCTGCTTATTTAATTTATATGCAGAGTACATCATGAGAAAAGCTGGGTTGAAAGAAGCACAAGCTGGAATCAAGATTTCCAGGAGAAATATCAATAACCTCAGATATGCAGATGACACCACCCTTATGGCAGAAAGTGAAGAGGAGCTAAAAAGCCTCTTGATGAAAATGAAAGAGGAGAGTGAGAAAGTTGGCTTAAAGCTCAATATTCAGAAAACTAAGATCATGGCATATTATCCCATCACTACATGGGAAATAGATGGAGAAAGAGTGAAAACAGTGTCAGACTTTATTTTTTGGGGCTCCCAAATCACTGCAGATGGTGATTGCAGCCATGAAATTAAAAGATGCTTGCTCCTTGGAAGGAAGGTTATGACCAACCTAGATAGCATATTAAAAAGCAGAGACATTACTTTGCCAACAAAGGTCCGCTTAATGAAGGCTATGGTTTTTCCAGTGGTCATGTATGGATGTGAGAGTTGGACTGTGAAGAAAGCTTAGCGCCGAAGAATTGATGCTTTTGAACAGTGGTGTTGGAGAAGACTCTTGAGAGTCCCTTGGACTGCAAGGAGATCCAACCAGTCCATCCTAAAGCAGATCAGCCCTGGGATTTCTTTGGAAGGAATGGTGCTAAAGCTGAAACTCCAGTACTTTGGCCACCTCATGCGAAGAGTTGACTCATTGGAAAAGACTCTGATGCTGGGAGGGATTAGGGGCAGGAGGAGAAGGGGACGACAGAGGATGAGATGGCTGGATGGCATCACCAACTCGATGGATGTGAGTTTGAGTGAACTCTGGAAATTGGTGATGGACAGGGAGGCTTGGCGTGCTGCATTTCATGGGGTCGCAAAGAGTCGGACACGACTGAGCGACTGGAGTGAACTGAAAAGTCTCTTGATCTCTCTGAAATGTTTAATAGGTTCTCTTTACTTTTTTTTTTAAGAGAGCCTATAATTTAATAGGAAGAAAAAAAACCCTTAATTGATTTAATTAATGTATATTTGAATACAAGTTTGTGTTTTTTTATTTTTTTATATCTTAATTTAAATTTATTTATTTTAATTGGAGGCTAATTACTTTACAATATTGTATTGGTTTCGCCATACATCCACATGAATCCACCACGGGTGTACATGTGCTCCCCGTCCTGAACCCCCCTCCCACCTCCCTCCCTGGACCATCCCTCTGGGTCATCCCAGTGCACCAGACCCAAGCATCCTCTATCGAACCTAGACTGGCAATTCGTTTCTTATATGATATTATATATGTTTCAATGCCATTCTCCCAAATCATCCCCCCACCACCACTCTCTCCCACAGAGTCCAAAAGACTTCTATACATCTGTGTCTCTTTTGCTGTCTCGCATATAGGGTTATCGTTACCATCTTTCTAAATTCCATATATATGCGTTAGTATACTGAATTGGCGGAGAAGACAATGGCACCCCACTCCAGTACTCTTGCCTGGAAAATCCCATGGATGGAGGAGTCTGGTAGGCTGTAGTCCACGAGGTTGTTAAGAGCCCTTTCACTTTTCACTGTCATGCGTTGGAGGAGGAAATGGCAATCCACTCCAGTGTTCTTGCCTCTAGAATCTCAGGGGCGGGGGAGCTTGGTGGGTTTCCGTCTATGGGATCTCACAGAGTCGGACACCATGGAAGTGACTTAGTAGCAGCAGCAGCAATACTGTATTGGTGTTTTTCTTTCTGGCTTATTTCACTCTGTATAATAGGCTGTTACTGTTTTAAACTGTCTTTCTTTCCATATTACTGCATGAGCATGTAAATCCAAATAAGCACACTTAGAATCAGTGTAGATATTTGCCTGCTGCCCCTGGCTTAACTCTAGAGCTCGGGTCAGAGCCACAAGCTCCACTAACTGAGCACTGGTTCCCTGGGGGAGAACCTGTTCAGCAGTCACCACAGCATAACCTGCTTTATGTTTCCCATCCCGAAAAAAAGAACTTCCATCTGTAAATATTTCCATGTCAGGATGTCTAATGGGGTATCCATTAGATTTTCCCAAGCTGCATAGTTTAAAGTTAGGAATTGGGAACAAACATGACCAGGTGTTTCATTTTCCTTCTCAGGAAGGAAAGTGGAAGGATTTAAATTTCCACAAACTTTAAGCTTAGTTACTGGTCCTTCTAACAACGACTGTTATTTAAGAAGCCTACTGTCTGTGATCCAAATATCAACCTTAGAATTTAAGATTCCACTCACGTCATGAGAAGTCAGTGCAGTAATGTTTTGTCCATTAATTATTTTTAAAGCTTCAGGTGCTAATAAAGCCAGTGCCTCAATTACTCTTAGGCAGTGGTGCCACCCACGTGAAATTACATCTGATTCTCTGCTTAGATAAGCAATAGGTTGCTGGTGGAGCCCTCGGGGTTGTGTCAAAACTCCCAAAGCCACACCTTTTCTTTCAGTGACAAACAAATTAAATTCTGACCCTGTGGGCAAGCTCAGAGAAGGAGTTTGCAGGAGAGCAGTCTGAAGAACCTTTAAAGACTTTTGAGTATCTGGAGACCAAACCAGTTTGTCGGTTTGGGCCTGCTGAGTTTCAGCTATAAGTTTATATAAAGACCAGGCAAGTTCCCCATAACCCAGAATCTAAATGCGACAGTAGCCTGTGATTCCCCAAAATCTTCTCAGTTGCCTTAAAGCCATAGGTAGGGGATGATTTAGTATAGGTTTAATTCTCTAGGGGCCTATGGCCCGAGTCCCTTCTGATATGATTAGGCCCAGATATCTAGCAGATTGCTGACAAAGCTGAACCTTTTCTCTTGATGCCTTGTAACCTCAGCCTGCCAGAAAGTTTAAGAAGTCTTCTGAGGCTCATGAACAAGCTTCCTCTGTCTCAACACAGAGCAAAATATCATCTACGTATTGTAACACCTCTGCTTTGAAGCTATTAAAGTTTTGTAGATCCCGTGACAAACTTTGTCCAAATAAGTAAGGACTGTCACGAAATCCCTGGGGCAAAACTGTCTAGGTTAACTGAGAAGTTGGCTGCGTAGAGTCCTCAAAGGCAAATAGAAATTGACTTTCCTCCGCCAAAGGCACTGAATAGAAGGCATATTTCGAATCAATTACTGAGAAATATTTGGCTCATTCAGGAATTTCAGACAACAGAGTGTAAGGCTTAGGCACCGCGGGGTGTAAAGGAACTACAGCCTCATTTATTATTTGTAAATCTTGAACTACTCTCTATTCACCATTTGATTTCTTTATACCCAAAATAGGAGTGTTGCATGGACTGTTACAGGGAATTAATAGTCCCTGTTCCTTTAAATTTTCGATGATGGGTTTTATCCCTTTCTTTACCTCAGGTTTCAGTGGATACCGCTTCTTATATGGAAATAAGTGCGAGTCTTTGAGTTTGACAACTACAGGAATAGCATTTTGTGCTTGGCCCACAGATTTTCCATCAGCCCATACTCCAGGATTTACATTTTGTTCAGTTAAAGGGAGAGAAAGGGAAGGCTCCATATTCATGAAAACAAAGGCATGGACCTTGCTCAGTATATCCCTCCCCAAAAGGGGTGATGGAGACTCTGGCACGATCGGAAACTTGTGTGAAAATAGCACCGGATTCCAGTCACAACTGACAGAAACAATGAAGTAATACCTTTTGGCTCGTCTAGATAGTCCCATTATGGAAGCGGATTGGGAACAAAGTGGGCCAGGGGCTTCAGTACGCATGGAGTACGTTGCCCCAGTGTCTAAGAGGAAACTGACGGATTGGCCCCCCACAGTTATTAATACCCGGGGTTCCTTGGGTGTAATTAGGACGGGAGCTAGTGTGGGGACCCCTGGGCACCTTCAGTCCTGATTGTCTTGAGTCTGACTCCTGAGACCTACGGCTCTGGGGGCAGTATCTCTTCCAGTGT
This sequence comes from Bos taurus, assembly GCF_002263795.3. Classification (NCBI taxonomy): domain Eukaryota; kingdom Metazoa; phylum Chordata; class Mammalia; order Artiodactyla; family Bovidae; genus Bos; species Bos taurus. The sequence continues at coordinate 3,136,718 of NC_037333.1, read as the reverse complement.
GGTCTTTGCAGACCAGACATGGAGCCGGGGGCAGCTTAGATGCCTGAGGGCAATTCCGCTTGAGGTGCTCCTCCTTTCCACAGTAATAGCAAGTCCATCCCTTTTCACCTGGGTCCCTCTGGGCATTTTTCTCAGGCTGTTTAAGAACGGTTCTGATAGCCATTGCGAGGGCTTCCACTTGTTCCTTTGTCCTTTTCTGACTTTCTTTCTTTTCCTCATATTCCCTTCCATAATAGACTGTCTGAGCCAGTTGTAACAGAGTATTTAAAGACTGATTTGGTCCATACGCCCATTTTAATACCTTATGGCAGATATCTGGAGCCAACTGAGTGAGAAATCTATCCTTGAAGATCACTCTCCCCTCTTCACTTTTGGGATCAATCTCAGTGAATCTGCAAAGGGCTTCTCTCAGTCTATCTAGGAATTTACCAGGAGCTTCCTTCTCCTGTTCTATGTCTGCCAATTTGCCATAGTTTAAAGGACTGAGTGACTTCACTTATTGGAGAAGGAAATGGCAACCCACTCCAGTGTTCTTGCCTGGAGAATCCCAGGGACAGAGGAGCCTGGTGGGCTTCCGTCTATGGGGTCGCACAGAGTCAGACACGATTGACGCGACTTAGCAGTAGCAGCAGCAAAGGCTTAGCATGCGCCTGCCTGAGTCCTTCAAGAATACATATGACAAAATGACTCTGATCCCATCTTCCTCTAGCTGTGCTGTAGTCCCAGTCTAGTTCTATAGTTGGGATTGCCTGCTTTCCAGTGGGGAGCGTGGCTATCTCGCCCTCCCTCTTCCCTACTGATTCATTACCAAGCCATTCATCTCCATAAGCAACCACTTTCCCCAAAACTCGACTCTTTGAGTTGGGAGTCAGCGTTTGTCCCAAGATATACATCACATCCTTCCAAGTAACGTCATAAAGCAGAGTAACACCTTTAAAAGCTCTAATATATTTTTCTGGGTCCTCTAAATAGTCTCCAAGATCCTCCTTGATTTTTTGTATTTCTTGGTAAGAAAAAGGCTTATTAACTCTCATAGACTAATTATTTCTCCTAGTGGGTTCTTCATGAAGAGGCAACAGTTTGTGTGGCTGTTCTCCAGTCTCTCTGGCTGCTCTGCGCATATGATCTCAGGGATAGATTGGAGAAACCTGCTTTTCTTTATCTCTTTGTCTCCTGTCCTCCATCTCATTTAGCAAAGTAGGAGGAGAGGAGGGAGCTGAAGGTGTCACACCCAAATCTATACCCTTAGGACATAAGTCTGGCATATTTCACAGAGAGAAAAAGGGCAACGCATATGCTACTTCTACCCATTTTCCTTGTTTCCTACAGAACCAGTCTAGAGACCCTCCAACTGGCCACAGTTTGCCATCCTTCAATGGATACCGTGGCCATGAAGTATCCCATAGGAAGACCAGGTTTGTTTTCTTTAAGCCTGGGGATCAAATCTATCCCAGTTTTTCAGGATACAGTTCAAAGGAGTGAGGCTGGAATTGCTAGCTCCCGTCTGTGAGAGAGAGAGAGAGAGAGAGAGAGAGAAAGAAACCAGCACCCTCTTTCTACAGGAGGCATCCCTCCTTGCTCTAGATGGGGGTGTAGACAGATTTACACCAAAGCTTTTCTTTCCTGGGCGGACTTAGTCTGTCCCTTACTGACGCAGGCGACATACTCGTCCCTCCTGGTTCTACCCCTGAGATGGGATGGAGATGCACCAGGGGTAGACCTGATGGCATCCCTGACTGACGTCCAGCTCCTCACCATTGAAACCTTGCTTGCCTCTGATGCCACCCAGGGTGCAATCAGAGTAACCTTCCGGAATGCCTCCCAGGCTAAACCACTGGGGAAAATATTTCTCACCTGAGTGCCAGTGCATGACTGTATATTCTTGACCACAATAAGACCGATATAAACATAAAACTGAGATATTCCTTTCAAGCATCACCACACCAGTGTAAGAGCCTCCTAAGCATCACCACACCAGTATAAGAGTCTCCTCTGGTCCACTAAGAGCCAGCATTACCAAAGGGGGGAAAAAAAATCCATTGTAGTTCCAATCTGAGTAACCTTTAACCTCAGAGATGCTCTTGGAGCTAGAGCTCTATCTAGCTTCCAAACTTTCCATGCCTAGCGAGGCTAGGTGCTTCCTGACTACCAATCCAAGTTTGGGACCTAACTCATAGTACATAGTAACAGCGTAGATCACAAGTCCCTTAAAAGTCTATAATCCAACAGATTAGGTTAGTACTTCTAATTTCCAAGGAGTTACGAAATGGTCAAAGAGACTGAAAAGTTTGACCAAGAAAGGAGAGTTCGGTCCACACACTTTGCCCGTTTCTGGTCAGTCCCCCAAAGGAGACATGGGGTGCCTCTTGGCATTGGCAAGTTGGTACAAACCCCCGACAGGTTTCTGCCATAAGCCGTATGAGGTCACCATGGAACCACAGAGCAGGGCTCCTCACTTGCTTTGCTCAGGATGTTTCATTCATCCACGCAAGCATACCGTAGAGTTAGTAAAGTACAGCAGAAAACATGTTCGCTAGGAGAACAAAGGACTAGAGCTCCAAGCATCCTTACCTTGTCCTGAAGAATCCTGGATGAGACCCCAAGATGAAAGCTTGTTGCAGACACATGAAAAGACACAGGGATTCTTGGCCTCTGGAGGAGAAGAATTCAATCTGGGGCCAGAGACGAGGCTTGGTCACTCACAGCTTTTGTGTAATAAAGTTTTATTAAAGTATAAATGAGATAGAGAAAGCTTCTGACATAGGCATCAGAAGGGGGAAGAAAGAGTACCCCCTTGCTAGTGTTAGCCATGAAGTTATATACTCTCTAATTAGTTATTACGGTGAATCAAAAGAATGTCTGGAGGTTGTAAAGACCTCACTAGACCTACTCCCATAATTTACACCTTAAGATAACAGGATTAGCCAGAAGGTTTTTTCCAGAGACTGTCGTCAAACAGGATACATTATTGTTATATAATCCTAAGGAATGTAGAGGGACAAAAAAGTTTGTCCTTTCTTCCTCCTTGAGAATTCCAGACCCCTCTCTCCTTGGGGACCCCTGGACTTCTTATCAATCTGCCTAGGAAATGACTCTCTCATATATATATATATATATATACACACTTGTATATGTGTATATATAATATGTATATATGTATATTATATATAATATATATATATATACATTCTTTTTGCAGTCTTTTATTGTTTATCACATGAGATTGGTTATAGTTTCCTATATTATACAGTAGGACCTTGTTGTTCATCCATTCTATATATAATAGTTCATCTGCTAACCCCGACCTCCCACTGTATCTTTCTCATAACCCTCTCCCCCATCTCATAATTCTGATCTCTATCTCTGTGATTTAGATTTATATGGAATATAAAAATATGGGTATATTTTATCATATGATATTTGTCTTTCACTTTTTGACTTAACTTCACTTAGTATGACAATCTCTAGTTGCATCTATGTTATAATAGTAACTGAAAATGGCATTATTTCATTCTTTTTCATGGGTGAGTAGTATTTCATTGCATATATGTACCACAACTTCTTTATTAATTCATTTGTCAGTGGACATTTAGCCTGTTTCTATGTTCTGTCTATTGTTAGTAGAGTTTCTATGAACATAGCATGCATATGTATTTTTGAATTATAGTTTTGTTTAGATATATGCCTATGAGTGATATTGTTGGATCATAAAGTAATTCAGTTTTAGTTTTCTGAGGACCTGCTATATTGTCTTCCACAGTGTTTGCACCAACTTGCAATCCCATCAGTGGTGTAGAAGGTTTCCTCTTTCTACACACCGTCTGCAGCATTTGTTATTTGTAGACTTTTAAATGATATGGAATGGAGTTTTCAAGTCAAGAATGCTGAAGTGGATTGCCATTCTCGTCTCCAGCTAATTGCCAACATCCGTTGGTTAAAAGAAAACGCAAGAGAATTCCAGAAATGCATCTACTTCTGGTTCGTTGGCTATGCTAAAGCCTTTGACTGTGTGAATCACAACAAACTGTGGAAAATTCTTAAAGAGATGACCTGTCTCCTGAGGAACTTGTATGGACATTGAACAATGGACTGATTTAAAATTGGGGAATCAGTATATTGTCACCTATTTATTTAACTGCTGTGCATAGTACATCATGTGAAACGCTGGGCTGGATGAATCACAAGCTGTAATCTAGTTGCCAGTAGAAATATCAGTAACTTCAGATATGCAAATGACACTATCCTAATGGCAGAAAGTGAAGAGGAACAAAAAAGCCTCTTGATGAAGGTGAAATAGGAGAGTGAAAAAACTGGCTTAATACTCAACATTAAAAAAACTAAGATTATGGCATTCAGTCCCATTACTTCATGGCAAATAGATGGGGAGAAAATGGCAAAAGTGACAGATTTTATTTTCTTGGGCTTCAAAATCACTTTGGACAATGATTGCAGCCATGATATTGAAAAATGCTTGCTCCTTGGAAGAAAAGCTATGACAATCCTAGACAGCATTTAGGTTGATTCTATTCCTTGGCTATTGAAAATATTGCTGCAATAAAAATTGGGTTGTGTATATCTTTTCTCTGGATACATGCCCAAGAGTGGGATTGCAGTATCATATGGTAACTTTATTTTTAATTTTTAAAGGAACTTTCATACTGTTCTCCATAGTGACTGCACCAGTTTATATTCTGATCAGCAGTATAGTGGGGTTCCTTTTTTTCTACACGCTCTCCAGTATTCATTGTTTGTAGATTTCTTGATGATGGCCATTCTGACTGAAGTGAGGTGATATCTTATTGCAGTTTTGATTTGCATTTCTCTAATAATTGTCTATATTGAGCATCTTTCCATATGTCTTTTTGCATTTTCTATGTTTGCTTTGGAGAAATGTCTATATAGTGTATCTGCCCATTTTTTATTGGGTTGTTTTTTGCTTGTTTTTGCTTTTACAATAAGTTGTATGAGCTGTTTGTGTATTTTGAAAATTAATCTGTTGTTGGTTGCATCTTTACAAATATTTTTTTTTCCCATTCCATTGGTTGGATTTTCTGTTTATGGCTTCCTTTACTGTGCAGAAGCTTTTAAGTTGATTAGGTCCAATTTGCTTATTTTGTTATTATTGCCATTACTCTAGGAGATGGATCCAAAAAAATGTTGCTACAATTTATCTCAAACTAGTGTTCTGCCTATGTTTTCCTCTAGGAGTTTTAGAGTATCTGGTTTTAACATTTAGGTATAGTCCATTTTGAGTTTATTTTTATATATAATATTTAAAAAAATGTTCTGATTTCAGTTTTTTACATGTGGCTGTCCAGCTTTTCCAGAATCAGTTACTGAAGAGACAGTGTCTTTCCTCCACTGTATATTTTTTAAATTAATTTTTATTTTAGTATACAGTTGCTTTATGATGTTATGTTAGTTTCTACTGTTCAGCAAAATGAGTCACAATAAATGTACATATATCTTCTCTTTTTTGGATTTCCTTCTCATTTAGGTCACCAGAGAGAACTGAGTAGGGTTCCCAGAGCTATACTGTGGGTTCTCATTAGTTATCTATTTTATACATAGTATCAATAGTGTGCCTGCATGCTAAGTTGCTTCAGTCGTGTCCAACTCTTTGTGACCCTATGGACTGTAGCCTACCAGGCTCTTCAGTCCATGGGATTCTCTCAGCAAGAATACTGGAGTGGGTTGCCATGCCCTCCTTCAGGGGATTTTCCCAATAGAAGGATCAAACCCTCATCTCCTATGTCTCCTGTGTTGGCAAGCTGGTTCTTCACCACTAGCACCTTTATGTAGACCATAAATGCCTGGATGTATTTCTGGACTTTCTGTCCTATTCCATGGATCAATGTGTCTATTTTTGTGCCAGTACCATACTGTTTTGATTACTGTAGCTATGTAGTACAGTCTGAAGCCAGGGAGCCTGATTCATTCAGCTTCATTCTTCCCTCTCAAGATTATTTTGACTTTTTGATGTCTTTTGTGTTTTCATATAAATTGAACGACTTTTTGCTCTAGTTCTGTGAAAAAATGGCATTGATAATTTGATAGGATTGCATTGAATCTGTAGCTTGCCTTGTGTCATTTTAACAATAATAATTCTTCCAATCTAAGAACATGGGTATATCTTTCTATCCATTTGTGTGTTCTTCAGTTTCTTTCATCAGCATGTTATAGTTTTTGGAGTACAGATTTTTGCCTTCTTAAGTAGGTTTATCCTTGAGTATTTTTTTTTTTTGATACCATTGTAAATGTAATCACTTTCTTAATTTATCTTTCTGGTATTTTGTTGTTAGTAAAATCATTTTTAAAATATTTTTATATTTCCTTCTGCACACTCTAGCACTGAAATTAGCAGTTCCTTTAGGTTTATTCCCCTCCCTCACTCAAGCCTTACAAATCTTTCTTTATACTAAATTACTTATGTGAATCTAGGTTAAATTTTGTCATTTGATAATCAGTTTATTTTTTCTGTTATCTCTATAGACGGTATCATTTTATACAAGCAAACACGTTTTCTTATCTATGTCTCATATTGTCCCCATCTAGTTTTCTTATTCCAATCATTAACCTGTCTTTTGCCAGTTTAATATTACCTGTCTCATCCCATTACTCACTCCCTCATCTGTTTTCCTTAATCCTCTCTCCCCACTATGCAACAAAATTTTCCTAAAACCATTCCAAAAGGTAGAACAGAATGGTCTGGGACTTGAGACTTTATCTAGTTATAAAGTTAAATAATTAAAAGATTCAAATGTAAGATATCATTTCATAATGATTTAAGAAGAAAGAACAGAGACATAGGTGGCTAAATGGCTAATGATTGGGTATAATTTTGAGTAATAAAGACTATTTAAAATCTTTTTCCTTTTTAATTTAAATAAGATGCTATAAACCCTTGCTCTGGTTTCTGATAAATACTACTATCACAAATACTACTGCTATTACAACCTTTTTAATGAAGACATAAAATCTAGTGATACTTCTCTGCCAGAAATTTGAGATAAAATTTTTAGAAATAAAGAAGTCTAAGTAATTCTACAAAATGATATTACAGTATATATTGCTAAATATTAACTAAGGTTTTAGGAGTATGTGTGGAAAAAAAGATTCATTTATATTTGAGTGCTTTAGAGGAAATGGGAAAAAATCTTCAACTTAAAGAGAATGAATAGCATTCATGGTTTGGAAAAGGAAGAGGTAGGAAAGGAAGGAAAGGAATAAGGAGGGGTAGTGGAAGGGGGTAGGAAGGGAATGATGCACAGAGAAATTTTGAGAGTAGAAACCTGCCAAAGAAACCAAACACTTCCCTGTGATTTGATGACTCATTTTTCATAGCAAAAATTATAATTCTGTTCTAATTTTTTGTGTTGAATTCATGAAGCATTAACACTAACTGGGAAAAATTTAAGTGATAAAAACAATAGTATTCACAAAGCATTCTACAACAGTGCACGGAGATATGGGCAATGGGTCTGGACATCAGATCCTGGACATGGAACCTTTGGCTATTGGGCTTTGAAAGAGCATACACAAGGAAACACTAGCTCTTTCCCTGGTGAGACTGAGTACAGGGCACAAGCAATATGATATGGAGGGGAAAAAAAGTATGATTTAGCCCATCATCCCATCTCAGGCTTTATGTTTGGTGGGAAAATGGCCTCCCCCTAGACCTATAACACTCCAATGTCTGAGGCTCACAGCTGCAGCTCAGTGGCCTGGTAGAGCCTATGTTTGGAGGATGCATCAGGCACCATCCAGGTGGGGTGGAGCTTGGACTCAAACATTGCTGTTGACTGAGACTGAAATCCTGAAGCACAAGGCTCTGGTTAGTGTCTGTGGAGTTTTTCAGAAAGTCAGTTCTCTTATGGGAGGCCAGTCAGAAGGCAATCTTACATAATTTTCCTTCCCCCACTTTGTTAGTTTTAGAGGAAGCAGCTGCTGTTGCATGCTTCCCAGACACTTCCAGACTGGCAAACACATGGTCGTCTTTAAATCATTAACATACTTTAATGTCCTGATGTTTATAAAATTGTTCATCCCCATACTTTTCAAGATCAATGGAAACTTAAAAAAAATTTGAGTAAGAACGTATGCCTCTGGCATTCTGTTTTCTCCCTCAAATAGAGACACTGAGGTTGACATTATAAATTCTTTTCAAATAATCAGATCTTAAACTTAAAGAATCAAGTTTTCTGGTATATGTTTTAGAAATCATTTTATATTTATTGCTTTTTCTAGTTTACCTTAATAACATTTTTTTTTCAAATTTTTAATCTTACACATTAATTTTCATTCTGACAAATATGTTCTATCTTCTAAAATTGTACCTAGTTAAACTTAGGCACTTTTGCAAAACAAACCGTAAACACAATGAAAAGACCACACTTAAAATGGGAGAAAATATTTACAAATTAAGCAAGCAATATGGATTAATCTCCAAAATATACAAATAGCTCCTGCAGCTCAATATCAAAAGACAAATATTCCAAACAAAAAATGGGTGGAAGATCTAAATAAATATTTCCCCAAAGAAAATATATGGATGGCTAAAAACCACATAAAAATACAATATTATCTCTAACCATTAGAAAAATGTAACTCAAAACTACTGTGATATATCCTTTTACACTGGTAAGAACAGCCATCATTAAAACCCCCATTTTATTAGGGAGCCATGGGGCCATGAAATGTACTTATTAAGGGAGTTTTAACTGGTAGGATATTAACAAACCATAAGCAAGAAGATATGACATTGAAAGATGAATTTCCCAGGTTGGTAGGTATCCAATATGCTACCGGAGAAGAGTGGAGAAAGAGCTATAAAAATAATAAAGAGGGTGACCCAAAGAAAAAACAACACCCAGTTGTGGATGTGACAGGTGATGGAAGTAAAGTCCATTGCTGTAAAGAACAATATTGCACAGAAATCTGGAATGTTAGGTCCATGAATCAAGGTAAATTGAAAGTAGTCAAACAGGAGATGGCAAGAGTCAACATCGACATTTTACAAATCAGTCAACTAAAATGGACTGGAATTGGTGGATTTAATTCAAATGACTATTGTATCTATTACTGTGGGAAAGAATCCCTTAGAAAGAATGGAGTAGCTGTCATAGTCAACAAAAGACTCAAAAATGCAGTACTTGGGTGCAATCTCAAAAGCGACAAAATGATCTCTGTTAGTTTCCAAGGCAAACCATTCAACATGACAAAAATCCAAGTCTATGCCCTAAGTGAAGAATGCTGAAGAAGCTCAACGGTTCTGTGAAGACCTACAAGACATTCTACAACTAACACCAAAAAAAAAAAAAAAAAAAAAGATGTCCTTTTCATGATAGGGGACTGGACTGCAAAAGTAGGAAGTCAAGAGATAGCTGGAATAACAGGCAAATTTGGCCTTGGAGTACAAAATGAGACAAGGCAAAGGCTATGACAGTTTTGCCAAGAGAACATCCTGGTCATAGCAAACACCCTCTTCAAACAACATAAGAGATGGACACGGACATGGACATCACCAGCTGGTCAATACCGAAATCAGATTGATTATATTCTTTGTGGCCAAAGATGGAGAAGCTCTATAGAGACAGCAAAAACAAGACAAGAAGCTGACTGTCGCTCAGATCATGAAATACTTATTGCAAAATTCAGACTTAAAATGAAGACAGTAGTGAAAACCACTAGTGAAAACATTCAGGTATGGCCTATATAAAGTCCCTTATGATTATACAGTGAAGGTGACAAATAGATTCAAGGGATTAGATCTGACAGGTAGAGTGCCTGAAGAATAATGGATGGAGATTTATAACATTGTACAGGTGGTGGTGATCAAAACAATCTCCAAGAAAAAGAAATGCAAAAAGGCAAAATGGTTGCCTGAGGAAGCCTTACAAATAGCTGAGAAAAGAAGAGAAGCAAAAGGGAAAGGAGAAAAGGAAAGATATGCCCATTTGAATGCAGAGTTTTAAAGAATAGCAAGGAGACATAAGAAAGCCTTCCTCAGTGATCAATGCAAAGAAGGGAGGGAAACAACAGAATGGGAAAGACTAGAGATCTCTTCAAGAAAATTAGAGATACCAAGGGAACATTTCATGCAAAGATGGTCTCAATAAAGGACAGAAATGGTATGGACCTAACAGAAGCAGAAGATATTAGGAAGAGGTGGCAAGAATACACAGAAGAACTGTACCAAAAAAAAAAATCTTCACGATCCAGATAATCATGATGGTGTGATCACTCACCTAGAGCCAGACATCCTGGGATGGAAAGTCAAGTGAGTTCACCTAAACTCATGTGCATCGAGTCGGTGATGCCATCCAGCCATCTGATCCTCTGTCGTCCTCTTCTCCTCCTGACCCCAATCCCTCCCAGCATCAGAGTCTTTTCCAATGAGTCGGCACTTTGCATAAGGTGGCCAAAGTATTGGAGTTTCAGCTTTAGCATCAATCCTTCCAATGAACACACAAGACTGATCTCCTTTAGAATGGACAGGCTGGATCTCCTTGCAGTCCAAGGGACTCTCAAGAGTCTTCTCCAACATCACAGTTCAAAAGCACAATTCTTCGGTGCTCAGCTTTCTTCACAGTCCAACTCTCACATCCATACATGACCACTGGAAAACCATAGCCTTGACTAGATGGACCTTTGTTGGCAAAGTAATGTCTCTGCTTTTCAATATGCTATCTAGGTTGGTCATAACTTTCCATCCAAGGAGTAAGCGTCTTTTAATTTCAAGGCTGCAATCACCATCTGCAGTGATTTTGGAGCCCCCCAAAATATTACTTGTATGATATTCACCTTAAATTTTTTAAGATGTTCACTTTTACTCAGAATTCTATTTAAACAAATGGTATTTGACAAGTTACTTACTATTCAAAACATGCTTTGCTCATTGATGCTATATATTCACTTTTCTCATATATAAAATAAGACATATTTGTCTTTTAAGGCTATACAAACTATATTTGTTGTTTTAATTTAATCTTTATAAAATGTAATTCCCAAGCTCTTATTTTTATATATCCTGAATTCTTTAATTCAAATTTCACAATTAAGGTATTCAGTTCAGTTCAGTTCAGTCGCTCAGTCGTGTCCGACTCTTTGCGACCCCATGAATTGCAGCACGCCAGGCCTCCCTGTCCATCACCAACTCCCGGAGTTCACTCAGACTCACGTCCATCGAGGTGGTGATGCCATCCAGCCATCTCATCCTCTGTCGTCCCCTTCTCCTCCTGCCCTCAATCCCTCCCAGCATCAGAGTCTTTTCCAATGAGTCAACTCTTCGCATGAGGTGGCCAAAGAACTGGAGTTTCAGCTTTAGCATCATTCCTTCCAAAGAAATCCCAGGGTATTAGTCCCTGATAATATCTTTTTGTCTGTATGCCTGTGTATCTGTCTTTCTATGTCTCTTTGTCTCCAATTCTCTCTTTCTCTCTCTCACACACCACACACACACACACACACACACACACACACACACACACACGAAGCACATTGTTAATCTTATTTGCCTCGGTCACTAAAATGCCAAGAGAAAATTCAGAGCCATGCTAACACCATAACTTTTCCTGTTGCACCCTCAGCATCCCAGATCTAGAAACCCATTGCAGAGTGGGGTCTTTGCTAGGTGTGTGTCCTCAAACTAACCTCATGGTAAACATCTGCTGATCCCAGCAGGCAAAGGTGTTTCTACAAAGTAAGTTCCCATCTTCTGTGCTGTATGATAACCATGTGTATCTCTCAATGGAGAAGACTGGACCCAAATGATACAGCTTTCTGGTGGTATTATGTTTTCAACTCACACACAGTCTGCCATTTTCTCCAAACCCTTTCCATAGTCCTGAGTTTCTGGAATGAAATCGATTCTGACATCATCATTTTCCTCTAGTTTTAATGAGATAAAACTCTGCTGGATCAGACTCATTTGATCTTAGTCATAATTTCTTTCTCAGATATATCTTTATCCATTTCTGTAAAAAAGCTTGGTAAAGAACATCTTGTGGAGGTAAGGACTATATTGATTTTGTTATCTCAAGAAAATAACATAGTTCCAGGAGTGTTATTAATCTGTTTATGTATTTGCTCTCTCAAACTTACTCTCCTAAACCTTAGCAGCAGGGATAATGTATTTTACAGTAATCACTGCATTCCTTGTTCTCAATGTAGTGCATGAGACATGGGGAGTACACAGTAATGCAGGATTAATAAACATTTGTCTGATTGGTGGGTTCGTAGGCAGGCTTCAGGTTGTCAGTTCTCTGACCCTCCCCTTCATCATTAATTTACATGAATATATGGTAAACAGTGATGAGTAAAGTGACAAAAACAGAACTTTAAATAATTTTGAAGCTAGCTCATGGGTACAATAAAATAATGTAAAATATGTTCCATTTGGTTATTTCAGTCAGTTTGAGAAATGCATCAAGGGAGAAATCTGGGAAAGTTTTTAAGCTTATTATTATATTACTGTCTTTTCAGGAAACTCTCATGTTCTGCCACTGAATCTAGCTGTTTCTATTTTGATTTAAATCATATATATATAATTATATATATAATATAGAGAAGGAAATGACAACCCACTCCAGTATTCTTGCCTGGAAAACCCCATGGATGGAGGAGCATTGTAGGCTACAATCCATGGCATTGCAGAGTCGAGTCAGACACGACTGAGCGACTTCACTTCACTTCATATATATATATATATATATATATATCATTACATATATGTTAGATCTGATAGAGCACCTGAAGAACTATGGGCAGAGGTTTGTAACACTGTACAGAAGGTGGTGGCCAAAAGCATGCCCAAGAAAAAGAAATGTAAAAAGCAAAATGGTTGTCTGAGGACGCCTTACAAATTGCTGAGAAAAGAAGAGAAGTGAAAGGCAAAGGAGAAAGGGAACAGCAAACCAAATTGAAAGCAGAGTTCCAGAGAACAACAAGGAGCGATAAGAGAGCCTTTTAAGTAACCAATGCAAAGAAATACAGGAAAACAGTAGAAAGTCTAGAGATCTCTTCATGAACATCAGAGATACAAAGGGAACATATCATGCAAAAAATGGGTACAATAAAGGACAGAAACAGTAAGGACCTAACAGAAGCAGGTGAGATTAAGAAGAGGTAGCAAGAATACACAGAACAACTATACAAAAAAGGTCTTAATGTCCCAGAAAATCACAATGGTGTAGTCACTCACCTGGAGCTAGACATCCTGGAGTGTGAAGTGGGCATTACCATATGTGAAACAGATCGTCAGTCCAGGTTCGATGCATGAGACAGGGTGCTCAGGGCTCATGCACTGGGATGACCCTGAAGGATGGGATGGAGAGGGAGGTGGGAGGGGGGTTCAGGATGGGGAACACATGTACACCCCTGGCTGATTCATGTCAATGTATGGCAAAAAACACTACAATATTGTAATTAGCCTCCAATTAAAATTAATTAATTAATTAAAAAAAGGAAGCATTTGTTGTTGATTGTATAGTCACTAAGTTGTGTTTGACTCTTGTGACCCCATGGACTGTAGCCTGCCAGGCTCCTTGGAATTCTCCAGGCAAGAATACTGGAGTGGGTTGCCATTTCCTTCTCCAATTAGGAAGCATAACTACAAGCAAAACTAATGGAGGTGATGGAATTCCAGCTGAGATATTTCAAATCCTGAAAGACGATGTTGTTAAAATGCTGCACTCAATATGTCAGCAAATTTGGAAAACTCAGCAGTGACCATTAAGACAGGAAAATTTCAGTTTTCATTCCAATCAAAAAGAAGGGCAATACATGCTAAAGAATGTTTAAACTACAACACAATTGTGCTCATTTCACATGTAAGCAAAAAAAATGCTCAAAATCCTTCAAGCTAGGCCTCAACAGCACATGAACTGAGAACTTCCAGATTTTCAAGCTGGATTTAGAAAAGAATGAACAAGAGGTTGAATTGCCAACATCCATTGGATCATAGATAAAACAAGGGAATTGCAGAAAAACATCTACTTCTGCTTCATTGACTATGCTACAGCCTTCGACTGCATGGATTACAACAAATTGTGGAAAATTCTTAAAGAGATGGGGATACAAGACCACCTTATCTGCCTCCAGAGAAATCTGTATACAGGTCAAGAAGCAACAGTTGAAACCGGCCATTGAACAAAGGATTGATTCAAAATTGAGAAAGCAGTACAGCAAGGCTGTATATTGTCACCCTGTTTATTTGCCTTCTGTGCAGAGTACACCATGTACAATGTTGGGCTTGATGAAGCTCAAGTTGGAATCTAGATTGCAGGGAGAAATGCCAATAACCTCAGTTACACTGATGACACTACTCTAATGACAGAAGGTGAAGAGGAACTAAAAGGCCTCTTGATTAAGGTGAAAAAGAAGAATGAAAAAGCTGGCTTAAAATTCAACTTTCAAAAACTAAGATCATGGCACCTGGTACCATCACTTTATGGTAAATAGATAGGGAAAAATGGAAACAGAGACAGACATTATTTTGGGGCTTCCAAATCACTGCAGACAGTGACTGTAGCTGTTAAATTAAAAGAAACTTGCTCCTTGGAAGAAAAGCTATGACAAAACTAGTTACTGTATTAAAAAGCAGAGATGTCACTTTGCTGACAAAGGTCCACCTAGTCAAACCTAGAGTTTTTCCAGTAGTCATGTACAGAGGGAGATTTGGACCATAAAGAAGGCTGAGTGCCATAGAATTGTTGCTTTTGAATGGTGGTGTTGGAGAAGACTCGAGAGAGTCCCTTGGACAGCAAGATCAAACCAGTCAATCCTAAAAGAAATCAGCCCTGACTATTCACTGGAAGGACTAATGCTTAAGTTGAAACTCCAATACTTATAGCCACCTGATGTGAAGAGCCAACTCATTGGAAAATACCTTATTCTGGGAAAGTTGAGGGCAGTAGGAGAAGGGGGCACAGAAGTTGAGATGATTGGATGGCATCATTGACTCAATGAACATGAGTTTGAGAAAACTCAGGGAGATAAAGAAGGAAAGGGAAGCCTGAAGTGCTGCAGTCCATGGGATTGCAGAGTCAGATAGGACTGAGCTTCTGAACCACAACAACAACTAAATATATATATGTATGAAGTGAAGTCTCTCAGTCGTGTCCGACTCTTTGCAACCCCATGGACTGTAGCCTATCAGGCTCCTCCATCTATGGGATTTTCCAGGCAAGAGTGCTGGAGTGGATTGCCATTTCCTTCTCCAAGCGATCTTCCTAACCCAGGAATCAAACCCGGGTCTCCTGCATTGCAGGCAGACGTTTTACCATCTGAGCCACCAGGGAAGCCCATATATATGTATATATGCATATATATATATATATATATATATATATATATATATATATAGCACAGTGATTCCATTGGGTATCAACTTTGTTAAATGATACATTAGTGTTCTTACTTATAAATGTTAAGAAGAGTAGGTTAGATTCAGTTTTCAAAATCGTTCAGTTCAGTTCAGTCACTCAGTCTTGTCTGACCCTTTTTGACCCTATGGACTGCAGCAAGCCAGGCTTCCCTGTCCATCACCAACTCCCAGAGCTTACTCAAACTCATGTCCATGGAGTTGGTGGTGCCATCCAAACATTTCATCCTCTGTCATCCCCTTCACCTCCTGCCTTCAATCTTTCCCTGATTTAATCTTTCAAAGCAGTTACCTAAGAAAAATTAGGATTCTCTTTTTATACCAGATGGCTAACTGTCTTTGGACTACCTAAAGCCTTGTACTTTCACTGGAGTATTAAAAACACTTTGAACTGTAAAATAATTTTACTTTCTGCAAGCTGTAAACTTTTCAGAAATCAAAAGAAGACAATTGATATTGACGGAAATAAAAATTTTATTACAAAAATGATCAGGAAGTTTAAAAGAAATTGTTAAACTGTAAAAAATCACATTTCACTTTTATCTGGACATTCGATTCTAAATGATTTATAATAGTAGCTGACATGACTATCAAATAGATATCAGACACGCTAAATGTGTTATCATGACAACAGATGTCTTACAGTGACTAATGATGATTTTTCTTATTTAAAACTGTTTATCTCAAATAATTTATGAGTTCTAATCAATCCCATCAAATTCATCTCTATTCTATTGAAAAAAAAGCTCATCATTGATCGTTCCCTTGAAGGCTCAGACAACTTAGATGGCAAATTTAGTGTAATTATACCAGTTTAAAATTGTTTGCTGCTAAGTCGCTTCAGTCGTGTCCGACTCTGTGCGATCCCATAGATGGCAGCCCACCAGGCTCCGCCGTCCCTGGGATTCTCCAGGCAAGAACACTGGAGTGGGTTGCCATTTCCTTCTCCAATGCATAAAAGTGAAAAGTGAAAGTGAAGTCACTCAGTCGTGTCCGACTCCTAGCGACCCCATGGACTGCAGCCCATCAGGCTCCTCTGTCCATGGGATTTTCCAGGCAAAAGTACTGGAGTGGGTTGCCATTGCCTTCTCCGAAAAATTGTTTAGTATGCATTAAATAAAAACATATTCAAAATAACTATGCTTAACTGGAGATATACAGCAAACTGCTTTATAATCTGTCTTTCTAAATATTATATATTTTGTCAATTGCCATTTATAAATACTATTAGTTGGATGAGTTTAAAGTACCAAACATATTTTCATGTGCCTGTTGGTCATTTGTATGTCCCTTTTGGGAAAATCTCTATTCAACTTCTCTGCCCATTTTTTTAAATTAGGGATTTTGTTGTTGAGTTATGTGAGTTCTTTATGTTTTTTGAACACTAGCCCTTATCAGACATACTGTTTACAAGTATCTTTTCCTATGCAGTAGGCTGCCTTTTCATTTTGTTGATAATTTCTTTCACTCTGTGAAAGCTTTTTAGTTTGATGTAGTCTCATTTATTTTTGCTTTTGTTTCCCTTGCATTTAGGAGACAATACCCAGAAATACGTCACAAAGACCAGTATCATAGTGTCAAACTAATACTGCCTATGATTTCCTCTGGGTGTTTTGTGGTTTGGAGTCTTTCATTCAAATCTTTAATCCATATTTAGTGGGGTTTGTGTATGGTATGAGATACTGCAGCCAGAAAATTAAAAGACACATGCTCCTTGGGAGAAAAGCTATGACAAACCTGTAGATAGCATATTAAAAAGCAGAGACATCACTTTGCTTAAAGATCCATATAGCCAAAGCTGTGGTTTTTCCAATAGTCATGTACAGATGTGAGAGTTGGACCATAAAGAGGGCTGAGTGCTGAAGAGTGATGCTTTCAAACTGTGGTGCTGGAGAAGGCTCTTGAGTTTCCCTTGAAAAGCAAAGAGATCAAACCAATCAATCATAAAAGAAATCTACCCTGAATATCCACTGGAAGGACTGATGCTGAAGCTGAAGCTCCAATAATTTGGCCACCTGATGTGAAGAGCTGACTAATTGGAAATGACCCTTATGCTGGGAAAGATTGAAGGCAGGAGAAGGGGTTGACAGAGGATGAGATGGTTGGATGGCATCACCAACTCAATGAACATGAGTTTGAACAAACTCATGAGTTTGAGAAAACTCACAGAAGTAGTGGAGGACAGGGAAGCCTGGTGTGCTGAAGTGCATGGGGTGGCAGAGTCCAACATGAATTAGCAACTGAAAAACAACAAATGAGATAGTTCTGTTTTTTTTTTTTTTTAACATGTAGCTGTCTAGTTTTCCCAACATGACTTATTGCAAAGATTATCCTTTATCTATTGTATCTTTTTGCTCTTTTGTCATAAATTAATTGTCAATTTATGTGTAGGTTTATTTCTGGGTTCTCAGTTAGGTTTCACTGATCTATGTGCATGGTTTTTCGCTAATAGCATGCTGTTTTGATTACTGTATCTTTGTATTATAGCTTGAAATTAGGGACTGTGATGTCTCCAGCTTTGTTCTTTTATCTCAGGATTGCTTTAGCTATTTGGGATTCCACATAAATTTTATAATTTTTTGTTTTATTTCTATGAAAACTGTCCTTGGGATTTTCATAGGGATTATATTTAATCTGTGCAAATTGCTTTAGCTAACATTTAAATTTTATCAGTGCTATTTTTTTTTTCAATATGTGAGCATGAAATATCTTTCCATTACTTTTGTCTACTTCAGTTTCAACAATATATTCTGGTCTTCAGTGTATAGGTCTTTTATCTCCTTTGTTAAATTTATTCCTAAGTATTTTATCCTTTCTGTTGCAATTGTAAATGGAATTCATTTCTTAATTTCTCTTTTTGGCAGCTCATTGTTAATAATTAGAAATGAAACAGATTTTTATATTTTATGTCCATTTTATTGTATTAATTTATTATTTTGAATAGATTTTTGGTGGAGTCTTTAGGATTTTCTATGTAAATAAAACCATGTCATCTTAAAATAATGAAAACTTCATTTCCAGTTTGGATGCCTTTTATTCTTTTCCTTGCCCAAGTGCTCTCACTAGGACTTCCAAAACTATGTTGAATAAAAGTGATGAGAATGGGAATCATTGTCTTATTCCTGATTTTAGAGGGACAGCTTTCAGTTTTTCACATGGAGTATGATGTTAGCTGTGTTTGTCATATATGGTCTTTGTTAATAACTATGTTTCTTCTATGCCCATTTCACTGGGAGCTTTTTTTATTATAAATAAATGTGGAATCTTCTGAAAATTTTTTCTGCATCTATTGAGATGATCATATGGCTTTTATCCTTCATTTTGTTAATGTGGTGAATCACGCTGATTGATTTATGAATATTAAGTCACCCTTGAATCCCTGAAATAAATCCCACTTAATTATGATATATGATCCTTTTAATGTATTGCCATATTCAGTTTGCTAATATTTTGTTGAGGATTTTCACATCTAAGTTTATCAGAAATATTAACCTGTAATTTTTGTGTGTTTGTGTTCTCTTTGTCTTATTTTGATATCAGGATAATGTTGGCCTTGTAAAATGAGTTATGAAGTATTCCCTCCTCTTCAAATTTTTGGAACAGTTTGAGAAAGATAGGTATTAAATCTTTCAGTGTTGAATTGACTGATGAAGCTGTCTGGTCCTGGACTTTTGTTTTGGGTAACATTTTTTATTTCTGTTCCAATCTCTTTACTAGTATTTGGTCTATTTCAGATTTTCTATTTCCTCATGATTCAGTCTTGAAGGATTATATGACTGTAAGAATTAATTTTTTTCCCCTAGGTTGTCCAATTTGTTTGAATATAGCTGTTCACCAAAACCTCTTATAATCCTCTGAACTTCTGTGGTATCTGTTGTTCTTTCTCCTTTTTTTCCTCTGATTTTATGTATTAGAGTCTTCCCCCTTTTTAAAATGAATCAGTTTATTAATTTTGTTTACCATTTCAAAGAACAGTTTTATTGATATGAGTGACTTTTTATAATTTAATTTTTATTAGTTATTTTTTCTTTGATTGTTTACAAACACTTCAGCCACCATTCGACATCATGGGGATGGATGGGGTAGATAAAACAGTTTTATAAAGGTACAGATTGGGTGTTGATAATGCATATCCACATACATAATTGTAAAAGTAACCTTTTCACAGTATAAAGTGTGTTAATATAATCTAAATTCATGAGGCTTTCACCTATTGCCACTTAAAAAAGTTGCTTTTTATAATGTACTCTTCACTTTCCCTTGCATACAAGGATCTCTCAAATTACCAGGCTGTGGCAATGAGTAGGAATTTCATAAGAGCAACTTCACAGAAAGTGCCATATTTGTGCAGTAAATTTTCTGATAATGTTTTAATCTCAATATTATTTGTCATAAGACATATCCTGGGATATTATAAAACATTTGACCAATACACTTTATGAAACTTTCAATATGATATTTTTTTCTCATGAGAGCAAGATAGCAGAGGTTCCTATTAATTCTATGCTATGACTTCTCCCAGAAAATAGCTTATAATTTCCTACAGTTCTAGAAAAAATTGTATGTAATTAATATGAGTCCTTAATAAGTTAGAATTTTCTGGTGTATTAACCACTGAATAAACATAAAAAATAAGTTCTTCAGAAAGCTATACCAATTACACAGACATCTGAAGATTCCTTGAGAGGTTTTCATGCTATTCAATAAATGCCATTCTGTGATAAATTAATCACTTTACATTTATCTTTTAAAGTGCAAAACATTTATTTTGGTATAAATTACATATAGAAATCACTTGACCAAGTATGTCAATTGATTACTTATATTTATGCAGCTTCTTTTCCTTTTTATTTCTAGAATATTCATAATAAAATAAAACTTTTAGAGATTATTGAAAATAATTGAAGGATCAAATATAGTATGAACAGATAAACAAGAACTTAAAAAAGATATAGTATTAGATGAATCTGTAAAACTCTGAGGAAAATCTTGATTGTCTGATACTCAAATCATCCCAAATAACATATTATAGAAGATAATAATCTATTTTCACAAATTGTGTTGTTTTTTTAATATTGAATATGGCATTACTTATTTATGTATTTATTATGTTTTTTCCTGCCTCAACGAGTTGATTTTTTGTTTTTTGTTCTTATGTATTCTTTCTTTTCTTTTTTAAAATGGAGTATAGTTGCTTTAGAATGCTGTGTTACTTTCTGTTGTACAGCAAAGTGAATTTGCCATATATATGTATACATCCCTGCCCTTTTGAACATCTGTCCTACCTTCCATTCCTCTAGTTTATCACAGAGCACTGAGCTGGGCTCCCGTTGTTATACAGCAGATCTGCACTAGCTCTCTATTTTACATACGGTAGTGTATTTATGCCAGTGCCAATCTCCCAGTTCATCCCACCTCCCATTTTGCTCCTTTGTTCAAACAACTATTCTCTATGTTGGCATCTCAATTCTTGGCATGCAAGTAAGTTCATCTGTATCGTTTTTCTAGACTCCATTTAAATGCATCAAAATACAATATTTGTTTTTCTCTCTCTGACTTACTTCACTCTGTATAACAGATTCTAGGTTCATCAACTTCTTTGCAAATGACCCAACTTCATCCTTTTTTTTATGACTGAGTAACATAGTCATTCGGAGAAGGCAATGGCACCCGACTCCAGTACTCTTGCCTCGAAAATCCCATGGACAGAAGAGCCTGGTAGGCTGCAGTCCACGGGGTCGCTAAGAGTCGGACACAACTGAGTGATTTCACTTTCACTTTCATTCATTGGAGAAGGAAATGGCACCCCACTCCAGTACTCTTGCCTGGAGAATCCCAGGGATGGGGGAGCCTGGTGGGCTGCCGTCTATGGGGTCGCACAGAGTCGGACACGACTGAAGCGACTTAGCAGCAGCAGCAGCAGCAACATAGTCATTATGGAGAACAGAACTACTCTAAAAACTAAAAGTAGAACTACCATATGACCCAACAATCCCATTACTGGGCATATACCCTGAGAAAAAAAACATGAATCAAAAGGTCACATGCACCCCAATGTTCACTGCAGCTCTATTCACAAAAGCCAAGACATGGAAGCAACCTAGATGTCCATCAATAGGGTAATGGATAAAGAAGATTCAATGAGTTATTTTTGTATTCTACCCCTAGGATTCCTCTGCAACCTCATTCCTTGCCTCTTTCCTCTTAATACATTAATTAGGAGTCACGCTGAGTTCTTGATATAGACACATTGTGGGGAACTCCTAATTTGTGTGTGTCTGTAGTTACTTTGCCTAGAAAGTATCATGACTATCACCAAGTCACCTGGATAAATTATTACTCTTATAAAAGTACTCAAATACCTCCTAATCCATGATTCCTTTACTTACCTCTGGCACCACCTGATAAAATAATTAATTCCCTACCCTCTAGCATCTAAATGCTTTCTATAACTGTATCACATGTACATCATTGTCTTGTCACCAAGATAGATAACTGTATTTTATTCAGTTTATATATGTACTATCCAGTTTATTGTCTGCCTAAATGTTGCTGAGCTAAAATAAAGTGTGTCATAAGGGAATATCTAGTTCCTTAATGGTGAGTTTAAAAGCAAAAATCTTTAAATTCCCAAGAGAGAGGTAGTGCTGTACCAGCTCTCCTAAAGCATCTGTCTTAGGCAGCTGTGTCTGCCTCAGTGTCCCTCTCCCTTCTACCCTACAAGGCTCCAGGGGAGTGAGAGGGAAACCAGCTGACTGATGTCCTTGTTCCATACTGTTTTACTCAGTCATGGGTCATCTAAACAATCTTTTCTCTGCAATGTGTGGTGTCTCATAGAGTTTCACCATCTGACATTCAAATCTACTCCCTACTTTGTCAATCAGATCACTTGTGAAAGTTACAAAAATGGCTCACCTGGGAATTCACCTAGGATATCATGGGGCCACACTTGACTTGCAGATGATATACTAAAGCTCAGTCTGTGGTTCATTTGCCATTCTAGCTAATAACTAACTACCATCTTCTGAATCCATTGAAAATGTTTTGTTGATCTTCATCATAGTACATTCTAAATTTATGTAGCCAGTGCCTCTTTTCTCTTTTCAATAAAGACTATCCTGAACCTACCTTGTCACCCATGATATACATCCCAGATCTCAGGTGCAGAAACTATTTTTAACCAAATAGGCTAGCTGTGTTTTATCAACAGGATGCCACAAAGGCTACAACACAATGACACTGAACAGGCTAGATCCAAGATGGAGGGCAATGTATATTAACGGTCACCATTTTCTTGTCATGTTTATCTCTGTGTTTGTTTCAAAAGCACCTTGTATTTGGCAGAGAGGCTTTGCAGCTGCACTTTGAGAGATACACAGTGGTCAACCACTCCAACCGACTCTGACTCAACCACAGGAACACAACGTCACAGATGAGACCGGGTGTCCCAGAATTTCCTTTGCTTTGTTGCAACACTAAGATCTTCACCCCAAGACAGGATATATACTCTGTTAGGCACAATAGTGTCATGTTCAAGGGAGCCTAGGGACTGTGTATACACCAGCTGTTCCTGGAACTCTCCACCTTTTCCCTCATTTTCTGATAATTCCCCAACAGTCGTCTCTTAAGGGAGATGATGCCTTTAGAGCATGAGCTCCCCTTCTCCATTCTCTGGTCAGTAAATAAAAGCCTGTCTTGCTTGGACTTAGCTCAGTTTCATGACTGGCAGTGTGACTCCAAGTGCCAAAGAGCTCCCTGACCTATCAGAGCGGCTTTGGTTTAGCCAGGAGCTGAGTCAGCAGTGTCTCATGTCTAATCTGGTAACACTTTTACAAAAGTTTGGAAAAAGTTTTGGAGGTGATACTAAAAATTTATTTATTTTATTTTATCTTTGCCTTTTATTTTTAGAGGATAGATTGTTTCATTTATCAATTTAGGTAATTTCTTATCTTACAGCTGAGAACAATTGCCAGTGTTTTATAATCTCATTAAATTTTGGGAACAACCATCATGCTTCAGTTATGACTTTAATTATAATTTTTTTCGGGCAAGGTTTATTGGATCTCATGCTATAGCACCAAGGTGCAAAAGCAATGGGATATTACTCAGCCATAAAAAGGAATGAAATAATGGCATTTGCAGCAATATGGATGGACCTAGAGGTTACCATACTAAGTAAGTCAGTAGAAAGATAAATCATGTTATATCATGTATATGTAGAATCTAAAAAAGGTAATACAAATGAACTTATGTATAAAACAGATACACACTCATAGATATAGGAAATAAACTTAAAGTTACCAAAGGGGAGAAGGGATAAATGAGAAATTTAGGATTAACAGACACACATTACTATATAAAAAATAGACAAACTCAAGGACCTATTGGGAATTAAATCCAATACCTTGAAATAATCCATAATGGAAAAAAATATCAGTTCAGTTCAGTTCAATTGCTCAGTCGTGTCCGACTCTTTGTGACCCCATGAATCGCAGCACGCCAGGCCTCCCCGTCCATCACCAACTCTCGGAGTTCACCCAGACTCACGTCCATCGAGTTGGTGATGCCATCCAGCCATCTCATCCTCTGTTGTCCCCTTCTCCTCCTGCCCTCAATCCCTCCCAGCATCAGTCTTTTCCAATGAGTCAACTCTTCGCATGAGGTGGCCAAAGTACTGGAGTTTCAGCTTTAGCATCATTCCCTCCAAAGAAATCCCAGGGCTGATCTCCTTCAGAATGGACTGGTTGGATCTCCTTGCAGTCCAAGGGACTCTCAAGAGTCTTCTCCAACACCACAGTTCAAAAGCATCAATTCTTTGGTGCTCAGCCTTCTTCACAGTCCAACTCTCACATCCATACATGACCACAGGAAAAGCCATAGCCTTGACTAGACGAACCTTTGTTGGCAAAGTAATGTCTCTGCTTTTGAATATGCTATCTAGGTTGGTCATAACTTTCCTTCCAAGGAGAAAAAAAAAATATATGTGTGTATATATATATATATATATATATATATATATATATATATAAAATGTGTATGTATACATGAGCTTCCCTGGTGGCTCAGACAATAAAGAATCTGCCTGCAATGCAGGAGATTCAGGTTCAAAGCCTGGGTGGGGAAGATCTCCTGGAGGAGGGCATGCAACCCACTCCAGTATTCTTGCCTTGGAAGATCTCCATGGACAGAGGAGCATGGTGGGCTACAGTCCATGGGGTCACAAAGTGACCCGACTGAGTGACTAAGCACATATGTATATATATATATATATACACATATATATATACATATATATGTATATACATATATACGAATCATTTTGATGTAAACTTGAAATATTGTAAACTGACTATATATAAATTTTATTAAAAAAAACTGAAAAATTCATTCTGTATATACACAAAGTCATTAATCAATATTAGACTCAAAATGGAATATGTTAATAACAAGTGACTAAGTGTGAGTCACAGAATTCGGTGGCGTGATTAATCTAAATATGATTTATTCATTCTAACCCAGTCACAGGAACTTCCCTGAGGCTCGTACTGTACAGGTACAGAGGAGCAGAAGAGCTGGTGGGCTACAATCCATGGGGTCACAAACAGTCAGACACAACTGAGCAACTAAGCACACACAGCACAACACAGTCGCAAGGACCGTTCCTTTCATCTTAGATCTTTGACTGATGTTATCTTTGTTAAACTTGCTGAGAGCAAATTGTGAATGATGTTGGTAATGATGATGGTAATAAGGAAGCAAAGGAAAACAAGGAGGATGAAGAGCAGCTTCACAGAACCCTTTGCCTTTTACAAAGTGGTTTCACATACAGCTTGCACTTATTCGCACAGCAACTTGAAGGGTGATGTTGTACTTCTCACTTCCCAACTCAGACAACATCGTTTCAGAAAGTTTGTGACCTCTTTCAGAGCACAAAGTTCTAGAAGCAGAATTGAATCAAACAAGTATGAGTTTTTCTCTCCAAACTCCATGGTTCTTGTTACCTCAGAGTCAATCAATAAATGACTGTTTCATGCCATTCAAATGCACTTACTTGCAGCCCTCATGACACTTCACCACTAAATATTTCAACATTTCTTAAAAATGAATGTATTCTGCTACATAACAAAATTACATCCATCACTTCAGGAAAAATAACATAATATGTAATTTAATATAATACAGATACCTAACACTCAGTTCAAGCTAAAATTTCTCTAATTGCTCAAGTAATATTCTTTACTGCTTTATCTTCTAAAATCTTGGATCTAAGAAGAAGCATGTGTTGCCTAAAGTTGTTACCTTTCTTTAGTCCACATCATTCAGCACAGGTCTTAGGTTGTGTTTGGTTTTCCTGAAGAGCATAGTCCAGCAGCTCCATTATATAATCCTTAATTTAAGCTTTCCTTATTTTCTCTGATGTTAAATAAAACTTTTATTTAGTAATAGGAGAGTAAAGGTGAATCTCAGATGATCCCTTTTCCACCCAGGAAAATTAATTAAAAAAAAAAAAAAAGGTTTTGTGTGTATGACAAGAAAGAGGGGCAGCTGGAGGACAAACAAGTTCAATCTCATACAATAGGCTTTACAAATGACAGCTAAGGAAATGAGTCCAGGGCATAAGACACACCCTCTGCTCTACATCAACTCTGCAAAAAGGAAAGATAGCATCTTTAATTTGTAGGAAAAAAGGCTGAGGATTATTTAAATAGCCTAGGAAAAAAGATAATTTGAAAGACAACTGAATTAACCTATTTTTTTTTTATATGTTTGAACATTAGCATGAAAAGTAAAGCAAAATCAGTAGGACTATTGGGAGAAAGATTGAGGGCAGGAGGAGAAGGGGGTGTCAGAAGATGAGATGGTTGGATGGTATCATTGACTCAATGAACATGAGTTTGAGCAAACTCCAGGAGATAATGAAGACAGGAAAGCCTGGCATGCTGTAGTCCATGGGGTCACAAAGAGTCAGACACAGCTTAGCAGCTGAACAACAACAACAAAGGATTGTTGCTCTTCATCTCTATGTATTTTTTTAATTTTATTTTATTTTTAAACTTTACATAATTGTATTAGTTTTGCCAAATATCAAAATGAATCCACCACAGGTATACATGTGTTCCCCATCCTGAACCCTCCTCCCTCCTCCCTCCCCATACCATCCCTCTGGGTCGTCCCAGTGCACTAGCCCCAAGCATCCAGTATCGTGCATCGAACCTGGACTGGCAACTCATTTCTTACATGATATTTTACATGTTTCAATGTCATTCTCCCAAATCTTCCCACCCTCTCCCTCTCCCACAGAGTCCATAAGACTGTTCTATACATCAGTGTCTCTTTTGCTGTCTCTAAAATTAGTTTCATATATTGCTTTAGAAAAAAATTTTTTAATTTGAAAAAAAATTCTGGGGAATTTTGAAAGACACAGAGGGATTATAATCCATAACTGGTAACAACAGTTTTCTTAAATTCTTCATTTTAATTCCCTAAAATTCCATCCTCTCTGGAAACTCTTGTCAGGACCTCCACCCACAATTTTCCTGAATCTCAAGTGTTCAGATCATTTTCTCTAATCGAATCTCTTTATTTTCCACCAATATTGTAAGCTGACTTGAACCATTCTTATTGCTGAATGACTTTCATATTTACTTTTCCTTTTTGATCTGTCCTGTTCTTTTCTGCCAATATTGAATCCTGAATTTCTACTGGTGAGGGATGTGGGAGTGGCATCCATGGTAGCTTGGGGGTGTGGGGGTAACAGGCAGTGAGGAGAAGCTAGCTTCCACCAGCTTCATCACCTCCAGGTCTCCACTACCCTCCAGCCGCTGAGCGGTGCTTCTGCTAAATCTGCACTGTGAAGCACACAGAACTGCTCTTGCCTAGATAATATGGAAATGGCAGTGCCTAAACTCTTTCATGTTCATGACTTTGCTGCTTGAAACAAGCGCTAATTGTAAATTATCACACACTCTGGAACAGAAGCAGCTCGGAAGATTCTAACTACACAGCAGAAAGTCAGAGAGGTCAGTAGAGGTTTTCTGTAGATGGCTCTCTTAAAGCTGAAACTTAAAGAATGTGCAGGTAAAGAATCCACCTGCCAAGCAGGAGATTCGGATTTGATCCCTAAGTCAGGGAGACCCCCTGGAGAAGGAAATAGCAACCCACTCCAGTATTACTGCCTGGGAAATCCCATGGAGAGAGGAGTCTGGCGGGTTACAGTCCTTGGGATCTCAAAAAGTTGGACATGACTTAACATCTAAACAACAACAAGCAGTTAGTTAGGAATACAGACAGGAAAATTCATTTCAAAAAAAGAATTAGAGATCAACAGAGCATTTGACTAGACCATAGTGAGACAGGAAGGAAGGGGACAGGACACAACCGTTCAGAAGAATGGGATACCACGAAAACTGGTTAGAACATACTGGGTCCAAGACGACAGAAGATTCAACTTCCAGTAGACCTTGAGTCTCATGGTATGCTCACTGTGATACGTTAGCATTATACCCAACAGCACCATGACTGTTCCAAGGTCAACCATGCAAGGCCAAAAACCGGGCAGTGCGCCTTCTCCAAGATAATTAGCATATCCTTCCTGCTTGTTAGCCTGTAAAATTACCCAGCCCATGAAAACTAACCACCCTCACACCTCAGGACTGCTCTCATCTTGAGACCACCCAGAAAGGGGGAGGCCCTGGGGCCACTTCTTGCCTTCTGAGATGGCCCACACTCTATGGAATATGTATTTGCCTGAATAAACCTACTTTCAGTTTACTATGGCTCTTGAATTCTTTCCTGTGTGACACCAAGGACCTTCACTTGGTGGCCATCCTAGGACTCACCTGAGACCTGGGACAGGACCATCTCACACTCCATTTTCCCTATAACAGTAGGAGCAAAAAGGACTGGGTGAAAGTAAAGAGTATGGATGGGAGGGCACCAGAGATATGAGTAGCCATTGGGTCATAAAGAGACTTGTGCACTAGGTTAGAAGAACTTAATTTCTCATCTGAAGCCAAAGGAAATATTTGTATCTTCTTTATGGTAAAATCATAAACTTGGCTGTTATCTCCATTAAACATATTTATACAATTGTCAAGGCAGCATAATAAAAATCCCATGTTAATTTACCCTTGAGTTACCTAGCACAAGATTAGAGATGAACAAATAATTTTTTTTTGTCTGGCTTCATATATTTCAATGAAACAGAAAAGCATACCATGGTTGTTATTATTTTGGAAAAAACATCCCTTTATCTTGCCAATTTTCTCCAAAATACACCAATATATTTGTTTGAAATATATTTTCCTATATGAATGCTGAAAATAAACACCTCAAATTAAATAGAAACTCTGAGGAACACACCAAGTGTTTCTGACACAAACTCTTCTCTTTTCCAACAATAATTTTGTCCTCAAAATCATGGCTACTCCATGTGATATTTTTTGGATACACTATCTTAGCTTGCAATTTTAATCATGATATCTTGTGGTCATTGAGAAATATTATACTTTTGGGGAAAGGTTTAGTTTTGCCTTACCTCAAGGGAAGAGGCATTCTCACTTTAATAAGTAAACAAAGGGTCCTTAGATATGAAAGGAGAGCATAGATGCTGGTTATTAATGCACTTCGACATAAGTAAGAGCTCTTGTCTCTCTCTGATGCTTATATTTTTGTATCTGGACTTCTAAGAGTCTAAATGTTCTAGCAGGGTTAATTACGTTGGAAATCACATTTGGTGTCTTGGAGTTCTCCACAAGATTGTGCCTAAGAATGGATTAAAAGTTTAATTCTTTATTTGTGAATTATAAGCCCAAGTCAGTGAAAATGAGGGAAAAAGGAAGTGAAACCAGGAAAGATGCAAATCAAGAAGAGATGTTTTACAACACTGGCTCAAGCTTCACAAGCTGCTTTATTGGCATACAGGTGGCTCATAACTTGTGTTCAGCAGTACAAGGCACTTTGTTGGAAGGGCTACAGAAAGATCCACACGTTGAAGGAAGGGAAAGAAGGTGACTTATCCATTTTCACTGTTTTGTGTTACATTTCTCATGGGAAAAGATTCACCCCACAAGTGGCTTAGCTTCTTTCATCTGACTAACCACTCCAGAAGCCATGCTCCACAAACACCAGTTTGGTATTTCACACAAGTCTGGCATTAGAATCATGATTCTACAAAGGATTGCAACGTCACAAAAAAAAAAAGAAAAGAAAAAAGAAAGTGGTAAAGGAACCTGCAAAGATGTGTGAGCTTTTTGTGAAACAAGAAATGGTGCACTGGAGGAATCTAGGTAGGGAGACATACACCTATATGATTTCGTACAGAAAGTGTGTAAGTCACAATTTATGTGGCAAGATCATATTTTGAAAGGTTATGTTTTCTATGCATTTCTTGCCTGATTTTCTCACACAGATACCCTGATGGTTATTTTTCAGTCCTGGCACTCTTTAAGGCAGAAAACAAAGATTCAGATATAAACATTGAAGGCAATTTTCATCCAAATTCCAGGAAACTAAACTTGGAAGTATGTAGATTAATAAAAGTCTTTTTTTTTTTTTCCAGGAACTAATACAGAACAAATTTGACTCATTATTAGATCTATTTCTTTTACTTTAAACTTTGTGTTCTATTGCTTTTGCTATAAGTTACTCACTAAAGTGATGTTGCCTACAGCTAATAGTGTACATAATGGAAACCCAGACTTTCAAATCTGAAGTTAAACTTTGTTTAGGTCACAGGAAATATCCTGACCATACCCACCTGTGAATGGCTTCAGGAAAGAAGAAATTAACATATCCCCTTAGGAGTCTGGCTTACAGAAAATATTTGCAAAGCTTATTGCCTGTTTTACCTTCCCTCCTTCCCTCCCTCTCCTTACTCCATAAGAGCACCTAACACCCAAACCTGGACCATAGGTTCCTTTGAGACAGTAGTCTGCCATCTTATTGGCCTGCTGGCTTTCCTATTAAAGTGGCTATTCCTTGTCCCACAACTCTTCTCTTGATTTACTGTCCTGTTATGCCTAGAGCAGTAGGAGCTTGGACTCAGTATAATACCATCAAATCAGGCACTGTGCAACCTAACCCTGCCAGTTTCATAGATGCTGGCTGAAGATGGGAAACCACAATTGACCCAGCAAGTAACATCAGTTCCCTTTTTGCATCAGTTCCAAGTGCTGTGGAGGTGATGCAGAGAAGCCCAAGTGGAAGTTTCTCATGTGGTGGGTGTGCATCACGCTGAGGAAACCCCCAGATTATATGAGGGCTGCTATCACATCTGACCAGTCCCTGTCCTGTGGAAGATGTTCTCTTTATTATCTTGGCCAGGAAACAAATCTCCCATCCAGCCGAAAGATAGAAAACTATCTATTGTGCTAATATGCTTGAAAAAAGAATCTGTAACAAAGCAACAAAAACTTTTAATGCTTCTTGCTCAAATGTGGAGAATAAAGAAAGCCATGACAAACCATATCTCAGCAAAGAGCAGAAAGTTTAGTTTGGAAGAAAAGCCCATTTGGCTACAAATATTCTCTAGGTCAGGATTTTTGTTGTTGTTATAATGTAAGGATTTAATAAAACCAGTATTTATCCCTTGGAGAAGGTAATGGCAGCCCACTCCAGTACTCCTGTCTGGAAAATCCCATGGACGGAGGAGCCTGGTAGGCTGCAGTCCATGAGGTCGCTGAGAGTCGGACACAACTGAGCGATTTCACTTTCACTTTTCACTTTCGTGCATTGGGGAAGGAAATGGCAACCCACTCCAGTGTTCTTGCCTGGAGAATCCCAGGGATGGCGGAGCCTGGTGGGCTGCCATCTATGGGGTTACACAGAGTCGGACACGACTGAAGCGACTTAGCAGCAGCAGCAGCAGTATTTATCCCTCAACTGTATCAAAAAATTAGAGAAAGTAAAAGGAGTTATTATCTTGCTACCAAACTCCATACACACATACAAAATTACTATTTAAATCAGATGAAATATTGCTAAATTTGTACTTCCAAGTAACTGGTAAGTGTTGTGGGTTTTAAAATAATCCAACTGTTGAATCTTGTATAGATATGAAAAAAATAACTAGTGTAAAAAAATGTCATATCCTGTGTATTATCTTCTAAAAACACTGTTGTTGTTGTCACTCAGTCATGTTCAACTCTTTGTGACCCATGGACTGCAGCATGCCAGGCTTCCCTGTTCATCATCAACTCCTGGAGTTTGCTCAAACTCATGTATCATTGAGTCAATGATACCATCCAAACATCCCATCCTTTACCGCCCCCTTCTCCTCTGCCCTAAAAAAAGGTGGACTTCCTCAAACAAGTAAATAAATGCCAACTTTATCAAGATGTAAAATACCACCTGCACATTTAATATCTTGGACTTTGACTAAATCTTTGACTAATTTGTGGAAATAGAAGAGTATTTCTAAGGCAATTTTATGTAAAAAAAGTCTTATTGGTTAAATCTTAGGTATCTACTGATTTTCTTTGATTCTAAGACCCAGTTTTTCTATAAGAGTCAGTGAGAAAATATATGCCTAAAATCAAATATCTTTGCTTCTAGTCACAAGGTTCAGCAAAAGAAAAAGCAGCAGTTGGTCCGTGGGTCTCTACTCTTTCAGTACAGCTATAACTAAGTTCTCAGCACATGGAACTGGAGAATCAGGCCTACAATCTGACCTCTTGGGAACAGCCATTCAGTGTCCGGAGGACTGGGAAAGCCAGCACTGTTTTCCATGCCATTGGCACATGAACCCAGTAACCATGAGTCTATATCATGACTTTTTATAATAAAGTGCAGACACTGGCCCAGAGCAAACATGTCATATGGGCTTCAGGTTTCCTTGATATCTGTGGCCTCATCATTTCTTGTTCTTTGCTGACATCCATGAATTCATCTTGCAAATGGTTGCCCCATGATTTTATTCTCTGTCCCCAGCCCCTCCTCAGAAAGTAAATGCAGGAAACATTTTATATATATATTTCTGTGAAGGTGTAAATGACTGACAAGTTTTAGCATGCCAATCCTAGTATGGTGCATTGTTACCTAAATAGAAATTTAAACCAAGCATCAGTCAACAAGTAGCAAAATTTGAGAGGAAAAAAATGAGAACTGACTTTTTATTGAACTCTTCATATGACCTGTGTTATTTCAAATAGTGAATTAGCTGTGTTGACTCCTGCCATCCTCATAATACTTCTAGGAGGGAGGTACTGAAACCATACTCTCCTTAAATGGGACTGGAACCCAGCTACACCTCTTA
This sequence comes from Bos taurus, assembly GCF_002263795.3. Classification (NCBI taxonomy): domain Eukaryota; kingdom Metazoa; phylum Chordata; class Mammalia; order Artiodactyla; family Bovidae; genus Bos; species Bos taurus. Next base: position 3,104,082 of record NC_037333.1, on the reverse strand, counting down.
TTAGGAATTGCTCCCATGATCCCTGACTAAGGAGAGGACTCTAACGCACTATGTTTTGATTGAAACTACCTGCCTGGTCTTAGGACTTTCTGACATACAGTTTCTTTGTCTACATGCAGAAAGAATTCAGTTAGAGGCAAACCAACAGGCAAAGAGTGAGGTTATTAGCCTAGGAAGCTTGTGAGAGATACAAGAGGCAGGAAAGGGAGTGCAACCATTGAGAACAAAGAGGGCTCAGTTCAGTTCAGTCATTCAGTCATGTCCGACTCTGTGACCTCAAGAATCGGAGCACACAAGGCCTCCCTGTCCATCACCAACTCTGGAGTTTACTCAAACTCATGTCCATGAAGTTGGTGATGCCATCCAGCTATCTCATCTTCTGTCGTCCCCTTTTCCTCCTGCCCTCAATCCCTCCCAGCATCAAGGTCTTTTCCAATGAGTCATCTCTTCACATGAGGTGGCCAAAGTATTGGAGTTTCAGCTTTAGCATCAATCCTTCCAATGAACACACAAGACTGATCTCCTTTAGAATGGACAGGCTGGATCTCCTTCAGTCCAAGGGACTCACAAGAGTCTTCTTCAACACCACAATTCAAAAGCATCAATTCTTAGGCACTCAGCTTTCTTCACAGTCCAACTCTCACATCCATACATGACCACTGGAAAAACCATAGCCCTGACTAGACGGACCTTTGTTGGCAAAGTAATGTCTCTGCTTTTCAATATGCTATCTACGTTGGTCATAACTTTCCTTCCAAGGAGCAAGCGTCTTTTAATTTCATGGCTCCAATCACCATCTGCAGTGATTTTGGAGCCCAAAAAAATAAAGTCTGACACTGTTTCCCTATCTATTTCCCATGAAGTGATGGGACCAGATGCCATGATCTTAGTTTTCTGAATATTGAGCTTTAGGCCAACTTTTTCACTCTCCTTTTTCACTTTCATCAAGAGGCTTTTTAGTTCCTCTTTATTTTCTGCCATAAGGGTGGTGTCATCTGTACATCTGAGGTTTTTGCTATTTCTCTGGTAATCTTGATTCCAGCTTGTGTTTCTTCTAGCCCAGGATTTCTCATGATGTACCCTGCATATAAGTTAAATAAGCAGAGTGACAATATACATGTACTTGACGTACTTGACGTACTCCTTTTCCTTTTTGGAACTAGTCTGTTATTCCATGTCCAGTTCTAACTGTTGCTTCCTGACCTGCATATAGGTTTCTCAAGAGGCAGGTCAGGTGGTCTGGTATGCCCACCTCTTTCAGAATTTTCCACAGTTTATTGTGATCCACACAGTCAAAGGCTTTGCCATAGTTGATAAAGCAGAAATAGATGTTTTTCTGGAACTCTCTTGCTTTTTCCATGATCCAGAAGATGTTTGCAATTTGACCTCTGGTTCCTTTGCCTTTTCTAAAACCAGCTTGAACATCAGGAAGTTCACGGTTCACGTATTGCTGAAGCCTGGCTTAGAAAATTTTGAGCATTACTTTACTAGCGAGTGAGATGAGTGCAATTGTGCACTAGTGTGAGCATTCTTTGGCATTGCCTTTCTTTGGGATTGGAATGAAAACTGACCTTTTCCAGTCCTGTGGCCACTGCTGAGTTTTCCAAATTTGTTGGCATATTGAATGCAGCACTTTCAAGCATCATCTTTCAGGATTTGAAATAGCTCAACTGGAATTCCATCAGCTCCACTAGCTTTATTCATAGTGATGCTTTCTCAGGCCCACTTGACTTCCCTTTCCAGGATGTCTGGCTCTAGGTGAGTGGTCAGAGCCTCATGATTACCTGTGTAGTGAAGATCTTTTTTATACAGTTCTTCTGTGTATTCTTGCCACCTATTCTTGATATCTTCTGCTTCTGGTAGGTCCATACCATTTCTGTCCTTTATCGAGCCCATCTTTGCATGAAATGCTCCCTTGGTATCTCTAATTTTCTTGAAGAGATCTCTAGTCTTTCCCATTCTGTTGTTTTCCTCTATTTCTTTGCATTGATCACTGAGGAAGGCTCTCTTATCTCTCCTTGCTATTCTTTGGAACTCTGCATTCAGATGCTTATATCTTTCCTTTTCTCCTTTGCTTTTCACTTCTATTCTTTTCACAGTTATTTGTAAGGCCTCCCCAGACAGCCATTTTGCTTTTTTGCATTTCATTTTCTTTGAGATCGTGTTGATCCCTTTCTCCTCTACAATGTCACGAACCTCCATCCATAGTTCATCAGGCACTCTATCAGATCTAGTCCCTTAAACCTATTTCTCACTTCCACTGTATAATCATAAGGGATTTGATTTAGGTCATACCTGAATGATCTAGTGGTTTTCCCTACTTTCTTTAAGTCTGAATTTGGCAATAAAGAGTTCATGATCTGAGACACAGTCAGCTCCCAGTCTTGTTTTTGCTGACTGTTTAGAGCTTCTCCATCTTTGGCTGCAAAGAATATAATCAATCTGATTTTGGTGTTGACCATCTGGTGATGTCCATGTGTAGAGTCTTCTCTTGTGTTGTTGGAAGAGAGTGTTTGCTATGACCAGTGCGTTCCCTTGGCAAAACTCTATTAGCCTTTGCCCTGTTTCATTCCATATTCCAAGGCCAAATTTGCCTGTTACCCCAAGTGTTTCTTGACTTCCTACTTTTGCATTCCAGTCCCCTATAATGAAAAGGACATCTTTTTTGGGTGTTAGTTCTAAAAGGTCTTGTAGATCTTCATAGAACCATTCAACTTCAGCTTCTTCAGTGTTACTGGTTGGGGCATAGGCTTGGGTTACTGTGATATTGAATGGTTTGCCTTGGAAATTAACAGAGATCAATCTGTTGTTTTTGAGATTGTGTCCCAGTACTGCATTTCAAACTGTTTTGTTGACCATGGTGATTACTCCATTTCTTCAATGGGATTCCTGCCCACAGTAGTAGATATAATGGTCATCTGAGTTAAATTCACCCATTCCAGTCCAAAAACTGGGAGGGAAGGAGACCACCTTCTTCCTCATTTTGGGGCAGACATTAAGGCTTACATCATTAGTTCCTCTTTCGACCCTGTGTGGTCTAACCAGGACATTCATGGCTCTATTTATTTATTTATTTTAGATTGGAGGATAATTGATTGACGGTTTTGTACTGGTTCCCAACATACAACAATGTGAATTGGCCATAAGTTTTCAAATGTCCCCTCCCTCTTGAATCTCTCCCATAACCCCCATCACATCTCACCCCTCTGGATTGTCACAGAGCACCCAGTCGAGCTCCCTGCACTACATATGGCACTATTTAAGTCACATGTACATTAGCAAAAGGATGTTGACCTACACTAAGAATGGTAATTCATCTCTGGTTTCACTGTAATGTCCCTTTTCTAACTCTTTCACCTATATTCCTGTCTTGCTTACTTCAAGGACCATTAACTCCCTGACTTCATGTAACAAGATTCAGACCCCATATCTATTGTTTTGTACTTTAGATTGTTGCTAGGTTTTACTGGATTCTTTTCTGGAGTGGTCATCAGCTTACAACAATCTCCAAAACTCCCTTAAAATTCCTTTTCTGTATTTAACCCCCTAGTGGGATTTCTAAACTGTTTAATTACCCTGCTGCTGCTGCTGCTGCTAAGTCGCTTCAGTCGTGTCCAACTCTGTGTGACCCCATGGTTGCAGCCTACCAGGCTCCCCCATCCCTGGGATTCTCCAGGCAAGAACACTGGAGTGGGTTGCCATTTCCTTCTCCAATGCATGAAAGTGGAAAGTGAAAGTGAAGTCGCTCAGTTATGTCTGACTCTTAGCGACCCCATGGACTGCAGCCTACCAGGCTCCTCTATCCATGGGATTTTCCAGGCAAGATTACTGGAGTGGGGTGCCATTGCCTTCTCCCTTAATTACCCTACTTTATCTCTATAGATATTTACATTTTCAAGTAGATATAATTCACATACGAGGAAACCCTGGTGCAGGGTTTTAAGCAGCGAAATTAAGCAATTTGTTCAAGATTATTTCCACAGTTAATGTCTACACTAGAATTTGATTCCACTTTCCTCAGCATCTGCATATGCAAACACTACAGTACACTGAATCTAGGAAGCCAAGAGGAAAAAAAAAAAGAAAATAAGTTTTTGGGCTTTCCAGAAATCATGTCATGTAAGCACCACATTGTCTGTTCTTAATGCCAGCCCAACCAATCTTGTGGGAGTATGTGAATGTTTCTGTGTTCATTATAGCAAATGCCAGAAGCCTGTCTTCACATTCCTTTATTATATTGATGATCACCCAGAAGAATTGACAGGCACCAAGGTGTCAATACACAGTTCTACAATAAAGTTTTCCTGCCTTATTAACATGTACTATATTTAGCTGGAGAATAATTGGATTCAATTATGAAAGGCATTTACAGATTGAAAGTCATTATTTTTGTTCTCTTGTTGGCAGCGATTCCCTCCAGGAATCATTCTCCCACTTTCTCAAAAATTATTTTCCCATTATTTAGCTGCACTTGGTACAGAATGGAAGATTGTTCTAAAATCAGCAGTGAAAAAGCCCCCAAAAGAATGCACAACAGCATTGCAAAAGAATAGGCTGTGCTATTTGTATTATTTCTATAACACTTGTTTTCTAAAAACAAACAAACAAACAAAAAACTGCTATATATATTTCTGAAACAAAATATGTGTGCTTACTGAGTGAGTAGTTCTTAGAATGTGCCAATATTGTGAAATTTGTTTAAAAACATTATTTAAATAATTTAACTGAGTATAAATAATGTAAGTCATAATCAAAAATTTAACTTGAAGCCTCTAGATATGTTTTCACCGTTTTCTAGCTAGAAGTGAAGGCACTAGAAAAATAATGCATATGTACCATAGTTTTCTTATCCATTCATCTGCTGATGGACATCTACGTTGCTTCCATGTCCTGGCTATTATAAACAGTGCTGTGATGAACATTGGGGTACACGTGTCTCTTTCCCTTCTGGTTTCCTCAGTGTGTATGCCCAGCAGTGGGATTGCTGGATCATAAGGCAGTTCTATTTCCAGTTTTTGAAGGAATCTCCACACTGTTCTCCATACTGGCTGTACTAGTTTGCATTCCCACCAACAGTGTAAGAGGGTTCCTTTTTCTCCACACCCTCTCCAGCATTTATTATTTGTAGACTTTTGGATCGCAGCCATTCTGACTGGTGTGAAATGGTACCTCATTGTGGTTTTGATTTGCATTTCTCTGATAATGAGTGATGTTGAGCATCTTTTCATGTGTTTGTTAGCCATCTGTATGTCTTCTTTGGAGAAATGTCTATTTAGTTCTTTGGCCCATTTTTTGATTGGGTCATTTATTTTTCTGGAGTTGAGCTGTAGGAGTTGCTTGTATATTTTTGAGATTAGTTGTTTGTCCATTGCTTCATTTGCTATTATTTTCTCCCATTCTGAAGGCTGCCTTTTCACCTTGCTAATAGTTTCCTTTGATGTGCAGAAGCTTTTAAGGTTAATTAGGTCCCATTTGTTTATTTTTGCTTTTATTTCCAATATTCTGGGAGGTGGGTCATAGAGGATTCTGCTGTGATGTATGTCAGAGAGTGTTTTGCCTATGTTCTCCTCTAGGAGTTTTATAGTTTCTGGTCTTACGTTTAGATCTTTAATCCATTTTGAATTTATTTTTGTGTATGGTGTTAGAAAGTGTTCTAGTTTCATTCTTTTACAAGTGGTTGACCAGTTTTCCCAGCACCACTTGTTAAAGAGATTGTCTTTAATCCATTGTATATTCTTGCCTCCTTTGTCAAAGATAAGGTGTCCATATGTGCGTGGATTTATCTCAATGGAGTATTCCTCAGCCATTAAAAAGAATACATTTGAATCAGTTCTAATGAGGTGGATGAAACTGGAGCCTATTATACAGAGTGAAGTAAGCCAGAAGGAAAAACACCAATACAGTATACTAACGCATATATATGGAATTTAGAAAGATGGTAACAATAACCCTGTGTACGAGACAGCAAAAGAGACACTGATGTATAGAACAGTCTTATGGACTCTGAGGGAGAGGGAGAGGGTGGGAAGATTTGGGAGAATAGCATTGAAACATGTAAAATATCATGTATGAAACGAGATGCCAGTCCAGGTTCGATGCACGATACTGGATGCTTGGGGCTAGTGCACTGGGACGACCCAGAGGGATGGTATGGGGAGGGAGGAGGGAGGAGGGTTCAGGATGGGGAACACATGTATACCTGTGGTGGATTCATTTTGATATTTGGCAAAACTAATACAATTATGTAAAGTTTAAAAATAAAATAAAATTTAAAAAAAATAAATAAAAAATAAAATAAAATAAAATTGCACCTAACAAAAAAAGAAAAAGAATGCAAATAAATAAAAAGGTAATATTGTACAGATCAGATCAGATAAGATCAGTTGCTCAGTCGTGTCCAACTCTTTGCGACCCCATGAATCGCAGCATGCCAGGTCTCCCTGTCCATCATTAACTCCGTGGAGTTCTCTCAAACTCATGTCCATCGAGTCGGTGATGCCATCCAGCCATCTGATCCTCTGTCGTCCCCTTCTTCTCTTGCCCCCAATACCTCCCAGCATCAGAGTCTTTTCCAATGAGTCAATTCTTCACATGAGGTGGCCAAAGTACTGGAGTTTCAGCTTTAGCATCATTCCTTCCCAAGAAATCCCAGGGCTGATCTCCTTCAGAATGGACTGGTTGGATCTCCTTGCAGTCCAAGGGACTCACAAGAGTCTTCTCCAACACCACAGTTCAAAAACATCAACTCTTCGGTGCTCAGCCTTCTTCACAGTCCAACTCTCACATCCATACATGAACACAGGAAAAACCATAGCCCTGACTAGACGGACCTTTGTTGGCAAAGTAATGTCTCTGCTTTTGAATATGCTATCTAGGTTGGTCATAACTTTCCTTCCAAGGAGTAAGCGTCTTTTAATTTCATGGCTGCAGTAACCATCTGTAGTGATTTTGGAGCCCAGAAAAACAAAGTCTGACACTGGTTCCACTGTTTCCCCATCTATTTCCCATGAAGTGATGGGAAGAGATGCCATGATCTTCGTTTTCTGAATGTTGAACTTTAAGCCAAATTTTTGACTCTCACTTTCACTTTCATCAAGAGGCTTTTGAGTTCCTCTTCACTTTCTCCCATAAGGGTGGTGTCATCTGCATATCTGAGGTTATTGATATTTCTCCCGGCAATCTTGATTCCAGCTTGTGTTTCTTCCAGTCCAGCATTTCTCATGATGTACTCTGCATATAAGTTAAATAAACAGAGTGACAATATGCAGCCTTGATGAACTCCTTTTCCTATTTGGAACCAGTCTGTTGTTCCATGTCCAGTTCTAACTGTTGCCTCCTGACCTGCATACAAATTTCTCAAGAGGCAGATCAGGTGGTCTGGTATTCCCATCTCTTTCAGAATTTTCCAGAACTTATTGTGATCCACACAGTCAAATGCTTTGGCGTAGTCAATAAAGCAGAAATAGATGCTTTTCTGGAACTCTCATGCTTTTTCCATGATCCAGCAGATGTTGGCAATTTGGTCTCTGGTTCCTTGGCCTTTTCTAAAACCAGCTTGAACATCAGGAAATTCACGGTTCACGTATTGCTGAAGCCTGGCTTGGAGAATTTTGAGCATTACTTTACTAGTGTGTGAGATGAGTGCAATTGTGCAGTAGTTTCAGCATTCTTTGGCATTGCCTTTCTTTGGGATTTGAATGAAAACTGACCTTTTCCAGTCCTGTGGCCACTGCTGAGTTTTCCAAATTTGCTGGCATATTGAGTGCAGCACTTTCACAGCATCATCTTTCAGGATTTGGAATAGCTCAACTGAAATTCCATCAACTCCACTAGCTTTGTTCATAGTGATGCTTTCTAAGGCCCACTTGACTTCACATTCCAGGATGTCTGACTCTAGGTCAGTGATCACACCATCGTGATTATCTGGGTCATGGAGATCTTTTTTGGACAGTTCTTCTCTGTATTCTTGCCATCTCTCCTTAATATCTTCTGCTTCTGTTAGGCCTATACCATTTCTGTCCTTTATCGAGCCCATCTTTGCATGAAATGTTCCTTTGGTATCTCTGATTTTCTTGAAGAGATCCCTAGTCTTTCCCATTCTGTTGTTTTCCTCTATTTTTTCGCATTGATCGCTGAAGAAGGCTTTCTTATCTCTTCTTGCTATTCTTTGGAACTCTGCATTCAGATGTTTATATCTTTCTTTTCTCCTTTGCTTTTCGCTTCTCTTCTTTTCACAGCTATTTGTAAGGCCTCCCCAGACAGCCATTTTGCTTTTTTTGCATTTCTTTCCATGGGGATAGTCTTGATCCCTGTCTCCTGTACAATGTCATGAACCTCATTCCATAGTTCATCAGGCACTCTGTCTATCAGATCTAGGTCCTTAAATCTATTCTCACTTCCACTGTATAATCATAAGGGATTTGATTTAGGTCATACCTGAATGGTCTAGTGGTTTTCCCTACTTTCTTCAATTTAAGTCTGAATTTGCCAATAAGGAGTTCATGGTCTGAGCCACAGTCAGCTCCTGGTCTTGTTTTTGCTGACTGTATAAAGCTTCTCCATCTTTAGCTGCAAAGAATATAATCAATCTGATTTTGGTGTTGACCATCTGGTGATGTCCATGTGTAGAGTCTTCTCTTGTGTTGTTGGAAGAGGGTGTTTGTTATGACCAGTGCATTTTCTTGGCAAAACTTTATTAGTCTTTGCCCTGCTTCATTCCGTATTCCAAGGCCAAATTTGCCTGTTACTCCAGGTGTTTCTTGACTTCCTACTTTTGCATTCCAGTGCCCTATAATGAAAACAACCAGAAACTAAATCTTTAGTACTATGGTCTACAGTGATAATCAGGTCTGGAAAGTATTACTTCTTCACTTAAACAACAGAAAAGCTTGTGATAAGTATTCATAATAACCATTTTGGCATTCCTTTCTTTCTTCTTTGTATGCCTATGAAAATATGCTTGCATAAATATATATAATTAGTCAAATTTTGTGTGTAAATATTAGACAAGGGCCATAAATCTGACTGATACTCAGAATCATATTCAAGTTGTTTCAAACTACGGAATGTCAGGATCTGTTCCAGTCATGCCAAGTCAGGATTCCAGGATTAGAGACAGCATGTGAGTATGTAAGAAACCCCTGTAGAGGAGTCTGTTAATCAGCAGATCTTTAACTAGGCTATTATACTTAAGAGGACTTGTTTAACCCAATTTGCATTTATAGTTTATCAACTACAAATTGACATTTGCCATGGCCACTTGAAGAGAATTGAAAGGCAAAGGAGAAAAGGAAGGATATACCCATCTGAATGCAGAGTTCCCAAATTATAGCAAGGAGACATAAAAAAGCCTTCTTAGGTGAACAATGCAGAGAAATACAGGAAAACAATAGAATGGAAAATACTAAAACTTTCTTCCAGAAAATTAGAGATACCAAGGGAACATTACATGCAAAGATGGGCACAATAAAGGACAGAAATGGTATGGGCCTAAAAGAAGCAGAAGATATTAAGAAGAGATAGCAAGAATACACAGAAGAGCTATACAAAAGAGGTCTTAATGATCACAATAACCACAATAGTGTGATCACTTACATAGAGCCAGACATCTCAGAGTGTGAAGTCAAGTGGTCCTTAGGAAGCATCACTATAAACAAAGCTAGTGAAGGTGATGGAATTCTAGCTGAACTATTTCAAATCCAAAAAGATGATGGTGTTAAAATATTGCACTCAATATGCCAACAAATTTGGAAAACTCAGCAGTGGCCACAGGACTGGAAAAAGTCAGTTTCCACTTGAATCCCAAAGAAGTGCAATGCAAAAGAATATTGAACTACCACACAATTTCACTCATTTCACAGGCTAGCAAGGTAATACTCAAAATGTTTCAAGCTAGCCTTGAACAGTACATGAATTGAGAGCTTGCAGATGCACAAACTGGATTTAGAAAAGGCAGAGGAACCAGAGATCAAATTACCAACTTCCATTGGATCATAGAAAAAGCAAGGAAATTTCAGAAAAACATCTACTTCTGCTTCATTGATTATGCTATAGCCTTTGACTGTGTGGATCACAATTAACTGTGGAAATGTCTTAAAGATATGGGCATACCAGACCACCTTTATGAGAAACCTGAATGCAGGACAAGAAGCAACAGTTAGAACTGGACATGGAACAATGGACTGGCTCCAAATTGGGAAAGGAGTTTGTTAAGACTGTACATTGTCACCCTACTTATTTAACTTATATGCATAATATATCATGTAAAATGCCAGACTGGATGAAGGAGAAGCAGGAATCAAGATTGCCATTAGAAATACCAATAATTTAAGATATGCAGATGACACCACCCTAATGGCAGAAAGCAAAGAGGAAGTAAAGAGCCTCTTGATGAAGGTGAAAGAGGAGAGTGAAAAAGCTGGCTTAAAACTCAGCATTCAGAAAACTAAGATCATGGCATCTGGTCCCATCACTTCATGGCAAATAGGGAAACAATGGAAACAGTGACAGACTTTATTTTTGGGGGGCTCCAAAATCACTGCAGATGGTGACTGTAGCCATGAAATTAAAAGCTGCTTGCTCCTTGGAAGAAAAGCTATGAAAAACCTAGATAGCATATTTTAAAGCAGAGACATCACTTTAGCAACAAAGAGCTGTATAGTCAAAGCTATGGCTCATTGGAAAAGACTCTGATGCTGGGAGGGATTGGGGGCAGGAGGAGAAGGGGACGACAGAGGATGAGATGACTGGATGGCATCACTGACTCGATGGACGTGAGTCTCAGTGAACTCCGAGAGTTGGTGATGGATAGGGAGGCCTGGCGTGCTGCGATTCATGGGGTCGCAAAGAGTCGGACACGACTGAGCAACTGATCTGATCTGATCTGATCTGATGGTTTTTCCAGTAATCATGTATGGGTGTGAGAGTTGGACAATAAAGAAGGCTGAGGGCTGAAGAATTGATGCTTTTGAACTGTGGTGTTGGAGAAGACTCTTGAGAGTCCCATGGACTGCAAGGAGATCCAACCAATTCATTCTAAAGGAAATCAGTCCTGGGTGTTCATTGGAAGGACTGATGCTGAAGCTGAAACTCCAATACTTTGGCCACCTGATGCAGAGAGCTGACTAATTTGAAAAGACCCTGATGCTGGGAAAGATTGAGGGAAGGAGGAGAAGGGGATGACAGAGGATGAGATGGTTGGATGGCATCACTGACACAACGGACATGGGTTTGGGTGGACTCCGGGAGTTGGTGATGGTTAGGGAGGCCTGGCATGCCACGGTTCATGGGGTCACAAAGAGTCAGACACGACTGAGTGACTGAACTGAACTGAACTGAACAAAATAAGATCCTTTATGATTATACAGTGGAAGGAGACTAATAGATTCAAGGGATTAGATCTGGTAAACAGAGTGCCTGAAGAACTATGAATAGAGGTTCATAACATTATACAGGAGGCAGTTTCCAAAACTATCCCAAAGGAAAAGGAATGTAAGAAGGCAAAGTGGTTGCCTGAGGAGGCTTTACACATAGTAGAGGAAAGAAAAGGGAAAAAAGCAAGGGAGAAAGGGAAAGATATACCCAACTGAATGCAGAATTCCAGAGAAACAGAAGGAAAGAATAGAAGGCTTTCTTCAATGAACAGTGGAAAGAAGAGGAAAACAATAGAATCAGAAAGACTAGCAATCTCTTCATTTAAAGTGGAGATATGGAAGAGTTGTTGTTGGGCTGAATATGACATGACTGTAATGGGTCCACCGTCTATACTATCAAGAAGTGACTCAGGTCATGCTGCCTACATCTGCCAGGCAAAAAGCAGAAACATCATTCTGAATGCAGAAAACCCAAGTCAAACTGACACTCATCTGCTATCTAGCCAATATTGATTAGATGCTGTGAGAGAACCCTATTGTATAATGCTCTAACAATATCAAATTTGCTGTTTATTTTATTTTGGTAATTACCTTAACATTTCAAAATCAAATAGAGATGGTTCAGTACCAGAAATGAAATCATTGGTAATGTGTTGATTGATCATATTCACACACAAGAGATAGGGTGCAAAATGGTTTCTTCTTTATTCCCCCAGTATCTATCAATAACTCTTAAAATGATGTTAGGGAAAACTTTCTCTGACACCCCTCTGTCCTTCATCCCTCCTCACAGGTTCCCTGGATCTTATAGCCCATGGTTCCGCAGTACAAATCCCCTCTCTCTGCTGGATATGGTGTCAGTCCAAAACTGCCTAAGTTTCTCCTGGATGAAGATTGGAATCATGAGGTTACATCCTTCAAAGTCCTGTCCATAGAAGGAGTAAATGAGTAAAATAGTTTGCCTCATCCCATTTTGCACTTATAGATATAAAATACAAAATAAGTTACTTACTAAAATTATTTGCTTGGCCTATAAGAAAACACTTTTATCAATCTAGATTGCAACGGCCATTGTTTGGAAGTATGAGTGAGTGAGCACACAGCTTTAGAAGAGAAAGTGGGAAATAAAATTCCATTCTAGTATAAATTCCCCCTGTGAAACTTTTTTGGAGAAACTCCTTAAAGAATAGACTTTGGAGAAGACCCTGATTTATCTACACTGTCTTACAGGGTACATTTGCTCAATATAGATCAATGGGTGGGTCTCTCCATGACCTCAGTTTGGAACTGACATTGATCTTTCACTTCATTATCCAAAATATACCTCCACCCTCAGAAATATACTTTATCTGCATTATTTTAAATCTGAAATATCACCAAGTTCTTGTGTTTCAAACACTGAAACCTTAAGGTTCTGAGGAGGGTGATTACCTATATGAATTAAGGCTTGTCATATGCAACCTAGGGTTTGAGAACACTGGGTTCCTGCCTTAGACAGTTCCCTTATCCTCTTATTTACTATCAAAAATCCACATATTCACTTCTGGAAGGAAGATCAGCTCTCTTTCATGTTCCTGCTTTACTAAGGGTTTTGCATAGATTTGAAAAAGACAGTCACTTAGAAGAAAGTGTCTAATTCTCCCAAAACATTTATTTTTGTGAATCTGAGGGGACAGGCAAGAGGGTAAGAAATCTTTTCAATATATCTCCTCAAAAACAAGGACAGCATTAGAGGAGATATGGAGATAACTCATTTAGGTGGAACAGCAGTAACCTACAGCATGTGTGAGGGTAGAAGAAAGATGACTTGTCTTGAAGGATACCAGAGAGATTTGGGCAGGGAGATAGCAGCTATGGTAGAGAGTTGGGGTCCATCAAAGCATGAAAGATGGAAGACAGTGTAGGCTGCAAGTCTATACGGGATCAGTTGACCCTTTGTCTTCCTTAGTTTATAGGGGTCTAACCTCACACACTCCAACCAATGGGAAGATGAGACCTAAGAATACAACATGAATAAATACTCAGAAATGGTAGGCCTCAGAAGTGAAGAGGATGAAGCTGACATAGGTTTTGAACTGGGAAATAATTAAAATCAACAGGAAGAAAGAATAGCCAAATTTGAAGGGCCCTATCACTATGATAGGCAGAAAACATGTAAAAGCGGCCCTTTGGGGAACCAGCCTCTGCTTCAATGGGTAGAGTATATTAAAAATTGAAGGAAAGAGAGAACGAAAGGAAGGAGGAAGGCTGGGAGAGAAGAAATAACTGTGGTTTTATTATTTTTATTTTTAATTAGAGAGATCATCCTCAGCAACCTGTTGGTCCTTCCTTAATTCTGATCTTACAGATTGAGACGCATCCTTATTTGTTGCTTGAGGGATGCACGCATTGTTAACAGTTTCCTATATTTCTATACTTGTTGTAGGTTATTGGCTTCCCTTCATTGCAATAATTGCCTCCACATTTAAATACTGCTGCCAGGCCTCCTTTGGTGGTGGAGGGGAGGGGGTCAGGGGGCAGCTTCTATAAACTTTCCTGCTATTTGTAAGCCCAGATTTCCAATGGTGTCTTCCTCATCAGCCCTATCATAAATTGATCATTGTGCTCCTTCTCAATACTAACTCATCATTGCTTTGAAAAATGGTGCCTCATCCAGGATGTATAATGAAGTATAGTCTTGGGTAAATTTTCAGCCTTGCATGCACTTTAATTATTAAATTAACAAATTAAATTTAATTATTAATTTAATAATTAAATTTATTAAATGCACTTTAATACATATATACCAACCTGCCCACCTCTGCCTTTAATCCATATTTCCACAGTCTCTCACACCAAATCTGGCCAGCATTTATTCTTATATGGATCACAATTTTTCCACTCTTATGGGATATTCTAGACTGTATGCTTCATTTTCCAGGGTCCTTGCTGGGGTATTAAATCATACATCTGAAAAGGACCCCCTTATATCAATATGTACTTTTTATTCAAGATTAAGTTAAACCTCTGTTCATCCAGTACCCTCAGAATTCAGTACTGTATTCACTTTCACAGCTCCTGCCAGTTTGTGATGTCTGGGTCCTGCCGTTTCACAGGGCCTTTCTTCTCTTTAGTGGATCCACTGCATCCCCAACCAGGTTATGTTGAGACTTGCCCATGCACTGGCCATGTGTGAGCATGTCTTGACAGAGTGCATGTCATCTTGTAAACAAGAGACACTTGCATCATCTTCAAGCAATGGCAGAGCTCCAGCCCGTAGTGCATAAAAGTGAGTGACTTTTGCAAGCTCACAGAGTTCTGGGAAAGTGAAAGATTCAAGACTTTTTACCCATCCATACGTGTCCCAGTGCCATGCTTTCTGAGTAGGACCCTAATCTTCATATGGGTAGTCTACCTTGATTGAGAATTTGATATTCACAGGAGCTTTTTCTACTTTTCTGCTGCAGGTGATGAATATCCCTTTATACCCTGCCACAGAGGCCTTGAACGCTTGGCTTCTAGCTGCCAATTGTCTCTGCTCTTATTCACCTTTTTATCAGAGCATCAGTTGAGCAGAGTAATAACCACCCAATTACACTGCCTTTACAGTACTGTTTCCTGCCTATTTCTAAATTCATAATAGAGAATTCAGTCCTTTTGGGTGGGAATTTTTTCATAGCACCTGGTCAGCAGCAGTGCTAAGCAAAGCATAGGCGCAGACACAACCTTCCTCTCTTCCTGGCTCACTCCAACTTGTCCTATCCTTCTCCCATAAATGCCAGGTAGGTCCTGAAGGATGTGTGTTTGACTCCATTCATCTCATTTCCCACAAGACTGCATATCCTCTGCCACAGTACCCAGCACATTATGTGGGAGCTGTCTACATGTGAATCTCTTCCCCACTCTACAGACTCAGCTGGAGGTAGGGCCCCACGTCTGTCTTACTACCTATTGGTTATACCTGTAGCAAGGAGCATAGCACCAGAGACATACTAAATAATTGATAAAGGCTTGTTTAGAGAATAAGTCAATGTTGCTCAATACTCTGGCTTTCTATTATCCAGATGTCCCTTGATTCAGTATGCTGTCCTCATTAAAGAAAAAAAAAAAAAAAAAAGGAAGAGTGAGTTAACTGTTAATAAAAATATTCATGAGATTTAGTGACAAATCTCTTTACACATCTGTTGTGTAGCTAGACAGCATCCCCTAATCCTGCTTTTCAGAGCTAGCTATATATATCACTAAAACATCACTTGTCATTGTTTTATTAAGTTTGCAGACTTTCAATTTAGGATCTATCAGCATTGTCACCATTGTTTAAAAATGTACTGCTGTTGCATTATGTAAAATGGTCTTGTAATGACCTAACTGTGTTACTCACTTTCTTGGACTATTCAGTGAGTCATATTATATTTCCTTTCAAAATCTTTCATCTTATTTTTAACTATCCAAATGCTTAAATAATTGGCATTATTTATGGAAATGAAGCATGGTGAAAGTAAGTGGAAAGTTAGTCAAAAACTAGTCCATTTTATTGGAGAAGGACATGGCAACCCACTCCAGTATTCTTGCCTAGAGAATCCCATGGACAGAAGAGCCTGGTGGGCTGCTGTCCACAGGGCCGCACAGATTCGGACACGACTGAAGTGACTTAGCAGCAGCAGCAGCAGTCCATTTTATTAGAGAAGGACATGGAAATGCACTCCAGTATTCTTGCCTAGAGAATCCCATGGACAGAAGAGCCTGGTGGGCTGCTGTCCACAAGGCCACACAGAGTCGAACATGACTGAAGCAACTTAGCATGCATGCGTGCATTGGAAAAGGAAATGGCAACCCACTCCAGTATTCTTGCCTGGGGAATCCTGGGAACAGGGACTGAGGCGACTTAGCATGCATGCATGAAGTCCATTTTAGAAGGTACAATTATTTAAGAGGTACACAGTTTTGCCACAGTTTTATTACAATACATGTGTGTCCACCTCTTTGCAACCCCATGGACTATAGCCCACCAATCTCCTATTGTCTAAAGGATTCTCCAGATATGAATACTGCAGTGTGTTGCCATTTCCTTCTCTAGGAAATCTTCCTGACCCAGGGATCGAACCCAGGCCTTCTACATTGCAGGCGGATTCTTTAATATCTGAGCTATCACAGAAGACCACTATAACAAGAGGAATAATTATGCCATCTTCTTATTTAAAAGGCTATGTTCTCTTTCTTTCTATATACA
The DNA here is from genome assembly GCF_002263795.3 of Bos taurus. Lineage (NCBI taxonomy): Eukaryota > Metazoa > Chordata > Mammalia > Artiodactyla > Bovidae > Bos > Bos taurus. The sequence continues at coordinate 3,087,501 of NC_037333.1, read as the reverse complement.
AATAAAATAGATGATATACATGTATCTATACATATAATACACACATATATATTTACACATGTATGGGCATAATTGTACATTCATAATAAAATGATATTTTCTTTAATATCCACTTTGAAAGTTCTATAAGCTGTTCTATGATATACTCCTTTACAAACACTGAATCTATTCTTTGACATGAAGGAATGTCTGTTCTGTTGATCTTTGTACCTATTGGCTGCAAATCTTAGTGCCCACCTTTCTTTCAATTATCTTAGATCAATTTATCTGGTAACAACTGGCTTCTGGAATCCTGTAGAGAATTTCAGTTTATTGCCTTTGAAATAGAATTAATTTCCAGAGCTTCATAGTTATAGATACAGCTAACTACTTAGAGTTGCATACAGATTATGGTTTATATTTGCTGCTGAGGAAACTGCTCAAAAAATTGGAACCAGAAGAAATGTGAAACACAGATCCAAGTGTATCAGTTATGTACAAAGTAAATCCCAATTTAGTCTCCCAGTAAATCCCACTGATTCGTTCCAGTGATAGAAGCCACATCTTTGCCTGCTTTGCTGTTAGCTCAAAGTGTGTGCATGCTGACTTACATGATTTGATTTTCTATTCTGTCAATTAAAGTTTTAGCCACTGTGTAAGAAAATCCTCTACTAGGAATGAAAGTGTAAGTTTTAGCTTTTATTTCTCCATGAAATGAAACTACCCAATCTAGTTCAGTTCACTTTAGTTTGTTGTTCTCTGGGCATATCGATTATATTATATATCAGATTGACTATATTCTTTGCAGCCAAAGATGGAGAAGCTCTATACAGTCAGCAAAAACAAGAATGGGAGCTGACTGTGGCTAAGATCATGAACTTCTTATTGCCAAATTTTGACTTAAATTGAAGAAAGTAGGGAAAACCACTAGACCATTCAGGTATGACCTAAGTCAAATCCCTTATGATTATACAGTGGAAGTGAGAAATAGATTTTAGGGACTAAGTCGAATAGATAGAGTGCCTGATGAAATATGGACTGAGGTTCATGACATTGTACAGGAGACAGGGATCAAGACCATCCCCATGGAAAAGAAATGCAAAAAATCAAAATGGTTGTCTCAGGAGACCTTACAAATAGCTGTGAAAAGAGTAGAAGTGAAAGGCAAAGGAGAAAAGGAAAGATATACCCATTTCAATGTAGAGTTCCAAAGAATACCCAGGAGAGATAAGAAAGCCTTCATCAGTGATCAGTGCAAATAAAGTGGAAAACAATAGAATGGGAAAAACTGGAGATCTCTTCAAGAAAATTAGCAAGGGAACATTTCATGCAAAGATGGGCTCAAAAGGAGAGAAAAGGTATAGACTTAACAGAAGCAGAAGATATTAAGAGGTGTCAAGAATACACAGAAGAACTGTACAAAAAAGATATTCATGACCCGGATAACCACAATGGTGTGATCATTCACCTAGAGCCAGATATCCTGGAATGGAAAGTCAAGTGGCCTTAGAAAGCATCACTACGAACCAAGCTAGTGGAGTTGATGGAATTTCAGTTGAGCTATTTCACATCCTAAAAATGATGCTGTGAAAGTGCTGCACTCAATATGCCAGCAAATTTGGAAAACTCAGCAGTGGCCACAGGGCTGGAAAAGGTCAGTTTTTATTCCAATACCAAAGAAAGGCAATGCCAAAGAATGCTCAAACTACCGCACAATTGCACTCATGTCACAATCTAGCAAAGTAATGCTCAAAATTCTCCAAGGCAGGCTTCAGCAATACACGAACCATAAATTTCCAGATGTTCAACTGGTTTTAGAAAAGGCAGAGGAACTGGAGATCAAATTACCAACATCTCCTAGATTATCAAAAAAGCAAGAGAGTTCCAGAAAAAACATCTATTTCTGCTTTATTGACTATGCCAAAGCCTTTGACTGTGTGGATCACAACAAGCTGTGGAAAAAGCTGAAAGAGATGGGAATACCAGACCACCTGACCTGCCTCTTGAGAAATCTGTTATAGGTCAGGAAGCAACAGTTAGAACTGGACATGGAACAACAGACTTATTCCAAGTAGAAAAAGGAGTATGTCAAGGCTGTATATTGTCACCCTGATTATCTGGTGGCTCAGACGGTAAAGCGGCTGCCTGCAATGCGGGAGGCCCAGGTTCAATTCCTGGGTCAGGAACATCCCCAGGAGAAGGAAATGGAAACCCACTCCAGTATTCTTGCCTGGAAAATTCCATGGATGGAGGAGACTGGTAGCCTACAGTCCATGGGGTTGCAGAGTCGGACACAACTAAGTGACTTCATGTTCTTTCTTTTATTTAACATATGCAGAGTACATCATGAGACACACTGGGCTGGAAGAAGCACAAGCTGGAATCAAGATTGCTGGGAGAAATACCAATAACCTCAGGTATGCAGATGACACAACCCTTATGGCAGAAAGTGAAGAACTAAAGAGCCTCTTGATAAAAGTGAAAGAGGAGAGTGAAAAAGTTGGCTTAAAGCTCAACATTCAGAAAACTAAGATCGTGGCATCTGGTCCCATCACTTCATGACGAATAGATGGAGAAACAGTGAAAACAGTGACGGACTAATTTTTATGGGCTCCAAAATCACTGCAGATGGTGATTGTAGCCATGAAATTTAAAGACACTTACTCCTTGAAAGGAAATTTATGACCAACCTAGACAGAATATTAAAAAGCAGAGACATTACTTTGCCAACAAAGGTCCATCTAGCCAAGGCTATGGTTTTTCCAGTAGTCATGTATGGATGTGAGAATTGGACTGTGAAGAAAGCTGAGCTCTGAACAACTGATGTTTTTGAATGGTGTTGGAGAAGACTCTTGAGAGTCCCTTGGACTGCAAGGATTTCCAACCAGTCCATCCTAAAGGAGATCAGTCCTGGGTGTTCACTGGAAGGATTGAAGTTGAAGCTGAAACTCCAATACTTTGGCCACCTGATGAGAAGTGCTGACTCATTTGAAAAGACCTTGATACTGGGAGGGGTTGGGGACAGGAGGATAAGGGGATGACAAGGATGAGATGGCTGGATGGCATCACCAACTCGATGCACATGAGTTTGGATGAACTCACTTGACTTCCCATTCCAGGATCTTTGGCTCTAGGTGAGTGATCACACCATCATGTTTATCTGGGTCGTGAAGATCTTTTTTTGTACAGTTCTTCTGTGTATTCTTGCCACCTCTTCTTAATATCTTCTGTTTCTGTTAGGTCCATAACATTTCTGTCCTTTATTGAGCCCATCTTTGCAATAAATGTACCCTTGGTACCTCTAATTTTCATGAAGAGATCTCTAGTCTTTCCCATTCTCTTGTTTTCCTCTATTTCTTTGCATTGATTGCTGAGGAAGGCTTTCTTATCTCTCCTTGCTATTCTTTAAAACCTGCATTCAGATGCTTATATCTTTCCTTTTCTCCTTTGCTTTTCACTTCTCTTTTTTTTCGCAGGTATTTGTAAGGCCTCCTCAGACAGCCATTTTGCTTTTTGTATTTCTTTTGCATGGGGATGGTCTTGATCCCTGTCTCCTGTACAATGCCATGAACCTCCGTCCATAGTTCATCAGGCACTCTGTCTATCAGATCTAGTCCCTTAAATCTATTTCTCACTTCCACTGTATAATATAAGGGATTTGATTTAGGTCATACATGGATGGTCTAGTGGTTTTCCCTACTTTCTTCAATTTAAGTCTGAATTTGGCAATAAGGAGTTCATGATCCGAGACACAGTCAGCTCCCGGTCTTGTTTTTGCTGACTGTATAGAGCTTCTCCATCTTTGGCTGCAAAGAATATAATCAGTCTGATTTCCGTGTTGACCATCTGGTGAAGTTCATGTGTAGAGTCTTCTCTTGTGTTGTTGGAAGAGGGTGTTTGCTATGATCATTTTGTTCTCTTTGCAAAACTCTATTAGTCTTTCTTGGCAAAACTCTATTAGTCTTTGCCCTGTTTCATTCCATATTCCAAGACCAAATTTGCCTGTTACTCCAGGTGTTTCTTGACTTCCTACTTTTGCATTCCAGTCCCCTATAATGAAAAGGACATCTTTTTTGGTTGTTAGTTCTAAAAGGTCTTGTAGGTCTTCATAAAACTGTTCAACTTTAGCTTCTTCAGCATTGCATAGGCTTGGATCACCATAATATTGAATGGTTTGCCTTGGAAATGAACAGAGATCATTTTGTCGTTTTTGAGATTGCATCCAAGTACTGCATTTTGGACTTTTTTGTTGACCGTGATGGCTACTCCATTTCTTCTAAGGGATTCCTGCCCACAGTAGTAGATATAATGGTCATCTGAGTTAAATGCACCCATTCCAATCCATTTTAGTTCAGTCATTCCTAGAATGTTGATGTTCACTCTTGTCATCTCCTGTTTGACCACTTCCAATTTGCCTTGATTCACAGACCTAACATTCCACGTTCCTATGCAATATTGCTCTTTACAGCATTGGGCCTTGCTTCTATCACCAGTCACATCCACAACTGGGTACTGTTTTTGCTTTGGCTCCATCCCTTCATTGTTTCTGGAGTTATTTCTCCACTGATCGCCTGTAGCATATTGGGCACCTACCAACCTGGGGAGTTCCTCTTTCAGTATCTTATCATTTTGTCTTTTTATACTGTTCATGGGGTTCTCAAGGCAAGAATACTGACGTGGTTTTCCATTCACTTCTCCAGTACCACATTCTGAGGGTATATTAAGATGAAATAAAATTAATGGTAAATTATATATTTAGTGATATATAAATTAACAAAAGCCTATTCTTAAATTCGACCCGGGTTTGATCCCTGGGTAAAGAAGATCCTCTGGAGAAGGAAATGGCAACCCACTCCAATATTCTTGGCTGGAAAGTCCTATGGATGGAGGAGGGTGGTAGGCTACAGTGCATGGAATTGCAAAGAATCATCCCTGGGATTCTCCAGGCAAGAACACCGGAGTGGGTTCCCATTTCCTTCTCCAATGCATGGAAGTGAAAGGTGAAAGTGAAGTCGCTCAGTCATGTCTGACTCTTAGCGACCCCATGGATTGCAGCCCACCAGACTCCTCCATCCATGGGATTTTCCAGACAGGAGTACTGGAGTGGGGTGCCATTGCCTTCTCCTCCTAATGGCTACTTCATAGCAAATAACTGAAGTCCAGTTCCTCTGTCAGTTATGATTAGAGAGTACTGCCTTTGGAACTTTCACGTCCTTCCTGTTTCCACATAAAGGACTATCTAGATATATTTAATCCATGCCCCCTTAGCACAAGCTATCCGGCATGCCCATCCAATATACCATCATCTGACACAAGACATTCCAAGGAGTAGAGTAACACATTTTTATGATTATTATTTTATTGGCACTGACAACAGTGTATGAAACATCTTTTATGGCTTAGTTAGCAAATTTCAGTGTAAGCAACACCATTTGGAAGATAATCCTCAAAATAGTTTATACCATGAATCCTTTGATAGTTTACTTGCCTATTAAATTATTTCTTTTTATCTAAGGCTATGTGTTAGTTGAACAGTCATGTCCGACCCTTTGTGACCCCATGGACTGTACCCCACCAGGCTCGTCTTGTCCATGGGATTCTCCAGGCAAGAATACTGGAGTGGGTTGCCATTTCCTTTTCCAGTGGATCTTCCTGACCCAGGGAGCGAACCCCGGTCTCCTGTATTGGCAGGCTGATCCTTTACCATGTGAGCCACCAGGGAAGTCCTAAGTGAAACTAAAAACAAAACAAATAAATCTTTGTCTTTAGTTTTAGCATGCACGTAGTAGGTAGCCACAAGATATTTTATAATTAAACACATCAAACTGAGTCAAGTGCTTCATATTTTAGAAATTTTACTACACATCTCTTTGCAGTAAACCTAACATTAGTCCATCCATATCTATGAGCTGCATAATCCCTAAAGTCAATTAACTTAGACTATACTTATTTGGACTTCCTTGGTGGCTCAGATGGTAAAGCATCTGCCTTCAATGCAGGAGGCCTGGGTTCGATCCCTGGGCTGAGAAGATCCTCTGGAGAAGGAAATGGTAACCCACTCCAATATTCTTGGCTGGAAAATCCTATGGATGGAGGACAGTGGTAGGCTGCAGTCCATGGGGTTGCAAAGAGTCAGACACGACTGAGCGATTTCACTTCACATACTTATTTTAAAAATGCAGTCTTAGAAACAACACAGTACATATTGAAATTATGTTAGGTAATATAAACTATGTGAATCTGACAATTAATAAATAATGTATTATATTTTAATATCCCTAAAGACTACATTTAAAATCTAATAATTTTCTAAAGCTGTTTGAGTTACATGATCCTTTCAAAAGGTAATCATTTGCATTTCAAAAGGAGCTTTTGTCCTTTAGGGCTATGAGAGCCCATCTGAAATAAAACCTGACTGGGATAAGATTCACTATAGAAGATGAAGCAGTGATAATGTTTACTATGCCTGCAGAGAAAGCAACCAGATAATATCTCTATAGTGTAGTTTAATGCAAATGCTTGTAGCTTTTTTCAACTTAATTTTTATTTAGACAGTGAAGGAATAATTAAAAAAAGGACTGAAATTTTTTATGATGACAGCTTTCAAGACAAAGGTTAACGTTCATGTACTTTTGGCTCAGAAAAATAAATAAAGAGGACCAAAGAGATTTATTGACCAGATTTTTTTTAATACATGTCAAATTGGATTTTAAATCATCAGATCAAAATGCATAGCTAGATCCTTGGCCCAAAGCAACATCAAAATGAAAACAGTTTCATTCAGCTAACATTTCTATCAAATCTAGGGACACAGAGTTTTCTAATTTACATAATTATGGATTTAAAATTTCATGCATTTAAATAACCTTAACATTTCAAACAGATTTGAGTTCCAGTTTTTTAAATAAAGTGAGACGAACTAAGAATTAATCCTCAAATTATGTACATTCACTGCTATTGAAAGTGATGGAAAAAATAGCTGTCCATGAAGTAAGAAATTTCATTTTAGAAGCTGAATGCTACAACAAGAAAGTGTGACTAGCGACTCATAATCTTCAACTGGCTGTTAAGATGCAGTGCCCAGTTAGCATCCGGAAATCCTGAGTGAATTTTCTGCAGTTCTCCCCAGCAGTTCTCTCAAATCTCTACTAATCCAACTATGCATCAACCGCCTCTCTCACATATGACCATTTTCCTGACTTCTGTGAGAAAAGATAGTCCATTAGGTATGAAACCCCACATCTTTCTCTTAATATTATTCTAATTTGACTTCATCACTTTCTCTTTCTTTCTGATTTTTTAATCTCAATGGCCAATCACTCCACATGTAACCTGGATTTCATTATCTGCTGCCTGTTCAGTGGACTTGAAAGTGAAAGTGAAGTCGCTCGGTCGTGTCCGACTCTTTGTGACCCGTGGACTGTAGCCCACCAGGCTCCTCCATCCATGGGATTCCGACTCTTTGCGACCCGTGGACTGTAGCCCACCAGGCTCCTCCGTCCATGGGATTCTCCAGGCAAGAATACTGGAGTGGGTTGCCATTTCCTTCTCCAGGGGATCTTCCCAATCCAGGGATTGAACCTAGGTCTCCAGCATTGCAGGCAGACGCTTTAACCTCTGAGCCACCAGGGAAGCTGCCTGTTCAGTGGACTTACTCCACATTAAAAAAGAAAAAAAAAAATTACTGGCGTATAGTTGCTTTACAGTGTTGTTAGTTTCTGTGCTCTGATGTGCTTAGCTGCTCAGTAGTGTCCGACTCTGTGTGACCCCAAGGGCTGTAGCGCGCCAGGCTCCTCTGTCCATGGGATTCTCTCCTGGAGTGGGTAGCCTTTCCCTCCTCCAGGGGATCTTCCCCACCCAGGGACTGAACCCGGGTCTCTCACATTGCAGGCGGACCCTTCACCGTCTGAGCCCGTGTTAGTTTCCACTGTACAGCAAAGCGAATCAGTCACGTGTATGCTTATGTACCTTATTTTTGGGTTTTCTTCCCATGTGGGTGGCCGCAGGGCAGTGAGTACGGCTCCTGTGCTATGCGGTAAGTTTGCGTTAGGTGTCCATTGTATACACAGTGCAACTAGTGTCTGTGTGTCAATCCCTGTCTCCCAATTCATCCTGCCCTTCCCTCTCCCTGCTTGGCACCCATGAATGCATTCTCTATGTCTGCCTCTCTATTTCTGCTTTGCAAATGAAATAGTCTATACCATTTTCCCAAATTCCACACGTATGTGTTAATACACAATATTTATTTTTCTCTTTCTTACTCACGTCATTCTGTATGATAATCTCTAGTCTCCAGTCAAATTATTTCTCTTTTGTGTATCTTATCTTCACCATCTTCCTCCAGACTTGTTTCTTAAATTCAGTATGCAAGTCTGCTCACACTTAGTATGTGTTAAATAATGAACTTTTCTTGGGCTTCCCTGGTGGCTCAGCAGTAAAGAACCTGCCCGCAATGCAGGAGACCTGGGTTTGATCCCTGGGTCAGGAAGATCCCCCGGAAGAGGGCATAAAACCCCCTCTAAGTACTCTTGCCTAGAGAATCCCACGGACACACGAGCCTGGCAGGCTGCAGTCCATAGGGTCGAACAGAGTAGGACACATCTGAAGTGACTATGCAGCAGCAGCAGTGAACTTTCCTTATGCCTTCATCTCCCTATATCTAGTCCTATACGTACATCTTCCTACACTTCCATTTATGGCCATGGCTCCACGTGGGGCTAATTTATATAGGTTATATTCTGGGTCCACACCTCCTCACCTCACCCTTTCATACCTCTACATTTTGTTCTTAATCTTGCATCTAAACTATCTTTGCCAGAGATATTAATAAGGCTTAACTACTAAGTGAAAAAGTTATATAATCTTTTTTTTCATGTCACTTTCCTGCATTTTACAATCAACCATCTCATCCTTGAAATTCCATGTTCCTCTGCCTTCAATGACTGCACTTTCTTCTGGTTTTCCAGCTACTCTTTCAAAAACACTTTCCTAACTTCCTCATTCTCTGACTAGCTCTTAAACAGCAGTGTTGTCCAGGGTTTCACTCAATCATATGTATTTTATTTAAATTCTGTATCTCCTCCATAAGTGATCATATCCATATTCATCCCTTTAATAAAATTAATAACTAAAGTTTAACCCCTCACTCTATTTATAAGGGTGATTGCTATGTTCTCTACTGCTAAATATTAGAGATTAATAAAATACCACCAATTCATATATAAGAGAATTTGGCCACCTGATCCAATAGTTTGGCCACTGATGTGAAGAACTAACTCACTGGAAAATACCCTGTTGCTGGGAAAGATTGAAGGCAGGAGGAGAAGGGGATAGCAGAGGATGAGACGGTTGGATGGCATCACCAACTCGATGGACATGAGCTTGAGCAAGCTCCGGGAGTTGGTGATGGACAGGGAAGCCTGGCGTGCTACAGTCCATGGGATGGCAAAGAGACATGACTGAACTGAACTGAATATATAAAATACTTGATTGTTCTGTCATTCCAAAATTCCAGATGACTAGTAAAAATTGAGTGTAATAAACACAGATGTGTGTCCAAACTGGTGTTGGACAAACTTTGGTTAAAATCTTAGGCCTGTCATACGGTAGTTGAGTGGCTTGTATCTCACTTTAAGCCTCATTCAATTTAAATTCTCTCATTTGTGTGGCTTAGCTGGTAAAGAATCTGCCTGCAATGTGGGAGACCTGGGTTTGATCCCTGGGTTGGGAAGATCCCCTGGAGAAGGGAAAGGCTACCCATTCCAGTATTCTGGTCTGGAGAATCTCATGGACTATACAGTCCATGTGGTCTCAAATATTCGGACACTACTGAGCAACTTTCACTTCACTTCCTTCATTTGTAAAGTGGGTCTAAGTAGTAATACCCTCTCTACTGCTGTAAAATACATACTTAATGAAGTCCTTGGGTTTAATAAATTTTCAAAAAAAAAATTAGAAAGACAAACTGCTAACATCTTCTTCCATAATTTTACCAAACAAATTTAGCACTTACCCTTAAGTGCTAAAATTATTAGCTATGCCCTGAAATTATTTAATAAAGTTGAATTTTATCGTCACTTTGAAAAGGAAAGTGAAGAGAGTTGGAGAAAGCATTCCCTTCTCTAAGAGGCTCCGGACTTGGAGATTCTCTTGTCAAGCAAAAGACCAGTACAGAATGAAATGAGATCAGATCAGATCAGTCGCTCAGTCATGTCCGACTCTTTGCGACCCCATGAATTGCAGCATGCCAGGCCTCCCTGTCCATCACCAGCTCCCGGAGTTCACTCAGACTCACGTCCATCAAGTCAATGATGCCATCCAGCCATCTCATCCTCTGTCGTCCACTTCTCCTCTTGCCCCCAATCACTCCCAGCATCAGAGTCTTTTCCAATGCATCAACTCTTTGCATGAGGTGGCCAAAGTACTGAAGTTTCAGCTTTAGCATCATTCCTTCCCAAGAAATCCCAGGACTGATCTCCTTCAGAATGGACTGGTTGGATCTCCTTGCAGTCCAAGTGACTCTCAAGAGTCTTCTCCAACATCACAGTTCAAAAGCATCAATTCTTCAGCGCTCAGCCTTCTTCACAGTCCAACTCTCACATCCATACATGACCACAGGAAAAACCATAGCCTTGACTAGATGAACCTTTTTTGGCAAAGTAATGTCTCTGCTTTTGAATATGCTATCTAGGTTGGTCATAACTTTTCTTCCAAGGAGTAAGCGTCTTTTAATTTCATTGATGCAGTCACCATCTGTAGTGATTTTGGAGCCCAGAAAAATAAAGTCTGACACTGAAATGAGAGACTTTATTCAAAAAGACTGTTGGGATAAGGGAAAAGTGACAACTACCATACAGAAAATTTTCCATTGTAAGTCCTGTATGTTTTTCAAAGATTAGGCAAAAACGTTTTCTTTTGTTGGAAATGAAATAAATTTTCATATATTAAGACACAGGGAAGTCATTCAGGCTTACGCATGAGTTAACTTGAGACAGCTCATCTGTGCCCCATCAAACATACACTGTCTCTCTGCTTTAGCTATGTTTCTGTGTTTGTGGCTGAGCTGGGTCTTGGTTGCAGCACACTAGCTCCTTGCTGCTGTGTGGGCTTTTTCTAGCTGCTGCGAATGAGTGCTACTCTCTAGTTTCGGTGCATGGTCTTCTCATTGCAGTGGCTTCTCCTCTTGTGGAGTATAGGCTTAGTTCTTCCACAGCATGTGAGATCTTAGTTTCAGGACCAGGGATCAAACCCATGTCCCCTGCATTGGCAGGAGGATTCTTAACCACTGGACCACCAGGAAAGTCCCTGCTTTAATTATTAAAGAAAAGGGCACACTGATCACAAGTGAAGAATGTTCATGTAAAAAATGACTCCCTTCTCATGTGCCAAGGCCATACTGTATGTGCTGTACATGCAAGTACTGATCTTTTTTTTAAACTTTGGAGAAATGCATCTTTGCTGAAAAATCTGCTTCTCTGGAGCAGTTTTGAGTTATCTGGGAAGCAAGCTTCTGAGCTAGTTCTCAGTTGGCTCAAATAAAACTCTTTTTATTCTTATTATTGATTATTTTCATTGACAGAGGAGTGGGGTGAGCAGGAGGCAATATTTAGTAGTTGAGCAGGAAGTGTCCATTTTGCTGTCAGGCAGTTCTCAGGACGAGGCATTGAGAGTGGAGAGACCTGTTTCTCATTCTAGTATCGAGAAAATTAGAGATACCAAAGGAACATTTCATGCAAAGATGGGCTCGATAAAGGACAGAAATGGTATGGACCTAACAGAAGCAGAAGATACTAAGAAGAGGTGGCAAGAATACACAGAACTATACAAATAAAATATTCACCACCCAGATAATCACGATGGTGTGATCACTCACCTAGAGATCCTGGAATGGGAAGTCAAGTGGGCCTTCAAAAGCATCACTATGAACAAAGCTAGTAGAGCTGATGGAATTCCAGTTGAGCTATTTCAAATCCTGAAAGATGAGGCTCTGAAAGTGCTGCACGCAATATGCCAACAAATTTGGAAAACTCAGCAGTGGCCACAGGACTGGAAAAGGTCAGTTTTCATTCCAATCCCAAAGAAAGGCAATGCCAAAGAATGCTCAAACTACTGCACAATTGTACTCATCTCACATGCTAGTAAAGTAATGCTCAAAATTCTCCAAGCCAGGCTTCAGCAATATATGAATCATGAACTTCCAGATGTTCAAGCTGGTTTTAGAAAAGGCAGAGGAACCAGAGATCAAATTGTCAACCTTTGCTGGATCATTGAAAAAACAAGAGAGTTCCAGAAAAACATCTATTTCTGCTTTATTGACTATGCCAAAGCCTTTGACTGTGTGGAACACAATAAACTGTGGAAAATTCTGAAAGAAATGGGTATACTAGACCACCTGACCTGCCTCTTGAAAAAACTGTACACGGGTTAGGAAGCAACAGTTAGAACTGGACATGGAACAACAGACTGGTTCCAAATAGGAAAAGGAGTACGTCAAGGCTGTATATTGTCACCCTGCTTATTGAACTTATATGCAGAGTACATCATGAGAAACGCTGGGCTGGAAGAAGCACAAGCTGGAATCAAGATTGTGGGGAGAAATATCAATAACCTCAGATATGCAGATGACACCATCTTGATGAAAGTGAAAGAGGAGAGTGAGAAAGTTGGCTTAAAGTTCAACATTCAGAAAATGAAGATCATGGCATCTGGTCCCATCACTTCATGGGAAATAGATAGGGAAACAGTGGAAACAGTGTCAGACTTTATTTTTCTGGACTCCAAAGTCACTGCAGATGGTGACTGCAGCCATGAAATTAAAAGATGCTTACCCTTTGGAAGGAAAGTTATGATCAACCTAGATAGCATATTAAAAAGCAGACATTACTTTGCCAACAAAAGTCCATCTAGTCAAGGCTATGGTTTTTCCAGTGGTCATGAAAGGATGTGAGAGTTGGACTGTGAAGAAAGCTGAGCACTGAACAATTGATGGTTTTTAACTGTGATGCTGGAGATGACTCTTGAGAGTCCCTAGGGCTGCAAGGAGATACAAACCAGTCCATCCTAAAGCAAATCAGTCCTGGGTGTTCATTGGAAGGACTGATGTTGAAGCTGAAACTCCAATACTTTGCTCACCTCATGTGAAAAGTTGACTCATTGGAAAAGACTATGATCCTGGGAGGGATTGGGGCCAGGAGGAGAAGGGGACGACAGAGGATGAGATGGCTGGATGGCATCACCGACTCGATGGACGTGAGTTTGAGTGAATTCCAGGAGTTGGTGATGGACAGGGAGGCCTGGCGTGCTGCAATTCATGGGGTCGCAAAGAGTTGGACACGACTGAGTGACTGAACTGAACTGGTCTGAACTGATCTGCTGAGTTCCCAATGCTTGCTTAAAATTTAGGGTGGGTCAAAGGTCAGAGCCCTTAGAAGAGAGAAGCCTGGCTTATATTTGATAATGTCAAGCTAAGGGGCATTTTGTCCAGATTAGTCAGCTGTTCATTGAAGAGACAGAGACGAGGATGTGTATTCAGCCTTTTCCAAGGTCAATCAGAGGTCTGCCCCCAACTCCTACCTAGATTCTTTAGGGCAAGTGTGGTTCTTAGAATAAGTCCTTTCCTGGAACACACAGCAGGAAGAATTCCTAATCATCTTTGATTTCCTATTTAGGGATGAGGTGAAGTTCAACATTTATCTAACATGTAACAAAACGTGTAACATCTTTGGTACAACCCAATCCATCCCACAGTTAGTGTCTGACCAGAGCAATGCGGGGAATCTGGTTTCACATGGTCACTGCACACATAGGTCACTGCACACACTGCACACTTGTGCAGTCTTTATTTTGGAAGTTTTCACTGTCTAAACGTTAGGCCTTTGTTGTTGTTTTTTAGTGCAAGGCACTCTCAGCTAGCTACTTTGGATATGTGTTGCTATTATTACTGTTTGTGTATCTTTCTTATCACTAGGCTTCTCACCAGTACCGAGTCCAGTGGAAAATTGCTTCTAGACATGCTCTACTTGTTGTTAGGACTAGACCACTAGAGAATAAACTTTTCCTTGAGAAATGTCTTCTTGCAGACCCTTATACAGACATAAGTTGAAGTTCATTAAAGGGATTCCTGCCTAGTTCATAAAAATGTCTTTGCCTCTAAGGCCTTCTTATTATTAACTTTAAGTTTCTGCCATATTAATAATTATGCTATTATTTTTCCATTTTTGAAAAATTAATTTAATATCTTATACCCCCTTTCCCCCAAAAGACTAATTAATGTAACTATGTAATACATGTAAGAAATAATTGTTATGTTTTACTGAGTTCACTGGTAATTTTCCCATCATTCTTATTGAAATGTGGTCTCCAGATTCCAAATGTCCAAATGTGTTACTCACATGCACAATAGATGTGTGCATTTTACTGGTGGTCTTCTCCCCTAAAGTTTCAATTCTTCTGTGCTGACCTAGACTGCTCCTCCCTTACCTGCAACATGGCTGTCCTGTGAATTCTCTCAGCCTCTGTTTTGGTTATACTGTATCCTGATCATTCATGTTTTTACTTTCTGAACTTACTCCTTTGTTTTGATAGAACAAATCTTCTAGTAGCTTCCTCTTTATCCCCATTTTTATAAGTTTATAACTATTTTATTCCTTTAGTTAGTAGGTGGAAAGTAAAGGAACACCCATGTGATCAATCCCTATTTTTAATACTTTTTTTGCTCATAAATAATATTTTAAAAAGAATTTGGAAATCAGGCCTAAGGCTACTTTCATCAAATTTAAAATACAGAAAATTCTACAAATTCAAAACTAATTGCATTTACTAACGATTATCTTTTCAACCTAGAAATAATATTTATATTATCTTATCAGTCTAAGAGTAAAAATTATTTGATATGCCATATTTCATATAACAAAAGAAAGAGAATTGGTGAGAAAAAAAATGAAGTAAACTGTTAATCAATTTCAAAGGAACAAACACCAGTTCCAACTATTATAAGTTTGGCCAGAACTGTGAAGAAATACAAGCTTTAAAAACTTAAAAATGTTCGTTGATTTTGCATCCCACTTTTAATCTTTTCATGCTTAACTTTGTTAACTAGATAACTTACAGCATCCTTTTCCTTTCTTCATGTATCTTTTTTTCTTTTCTTTTTAAAATCTTCATTGGAGTATAGTTGATCTACAAAGGAGTGAGGGATTAGTTTGGAGATTGGGATTGACATATACACACTATATATAATATGGATAACCAACAAGGACCTACTGTATACCATGGGGAACTCCACTCAGTGCTCTTTAACAGCCTATGTGGGAAAAGAATCTTCATGCATGTTCAACAGACATGCATGCATCAAAGAAAAATATTTCCTAGATGACTAAGTTGTGATTGGAAAGAGGTATATATGTATATGAAGTCAGCATTTAAACTAATTCTCAGTTGACTTTATTGAATAACCAAGAATAAGTACAAGAAAAACAATCCTATTCATAAGCTATTCAGACTCTCATGAATAAAAGTAGTTAAAAAGGAGGCCCTGACTGCTTTCCCCACTATGTAGCCTCAGAATTCACTTGAGTGTCCAGTGTCTCAGGGAATGTGTGCTCAGTCACACTGTTGTGTTCAACAATTTGTGACCCTATGGATGATAGCAGGCCAGGCTCCTCTGTCCATGGGATTCTCCAGGCAAGAATACTGGAGTGGGTTGCCGTGTATTTATTCAAGGGATCTTCCTGAACCAGGGATCAAATCTGTGTCTACTGCATCTCCTGCACTGGCATGTGAATTCTTTATCATTGAGCCTCTGGGAAGCCCAAGTTGGTAATATTTGCAGCTAAATGAATACTCTTATAATTAGCTTTCAAAATTATTGTTCTTATCTGAGGATTCTATGTTATATAAGCTACTTTTCTAATTCCTTTTATTGTTTCTTTATTTATATATCTCTAAAATAAGTTTTTTCCACTAATGTTAGAATTGTGGCTTTGTTCCTAAACCGGACATTACTTCCCAATGTGAATATATATATTAAAAAAATACTTCTGCTGCTATATGTAACATTCTTATTAAGAGTTTTGCAGCTGCTAGTGCTGCTACTATTATCAGAATGATATATTATGGTAAGTAGTCATGTATGGATGTGAGAGTTGGACTATAAATAAAGCTAAGCACTGAAGAATTGATGCTTTTGAACTGTGGTGTTGGAGAAGACTCTTGAGAGTCCCTTGGACTGCAAGGAGATCAAACGAGTCAACCTTGAAGGAAATCAGTCCTAAGAAGCTGAAACTCCAATACTTTGGCCACCAAATGCAAAGAGTGACTCATTTGAAAAGACCCTGATGCTGGGAAAGATTGAAGGTGGGAGGAGAAAAAGATGACAGAGGATGAGATGGTTGGATGGCATCACTGACTCAATGGATGCGAGTGCGTAAGCTCTGGGAGTTGGTGATGGACAGGGAGGCCTGAAATGCTTCAGTCCATGGGGTCGCAAAGAGTCGGACACAATTGAGTGACTGAACTGAACTGAACTGATAATCCTAAAAGATGAGTTAATGTACTGCATTCAATATACCAGCAAATTTGGAAAACTCAGCAGTAGCCACAGGACTGGTAAACATCAGTTTTCATGTCAATCCCAAAGAAGCGCAATGTCAAAGAATGTTCAAACTACTGCACAATTGCACTTATCTCACACACTAGCAAAAGAATGCTCAAAATTCTCCAAGTTAGTCTTCAACAATACATGAATCAAGAACATCCAGATATTCAAGCTGGATTTAGAAAAAGGAGAAGAAACAGAGATCAAATTGCCAACATCTGTTGGATCATAAAAAAGGCAAGAGAGTTCCAGAGAAACACATACTTCTATTTCACTGACTGTGCTAAAGCCTTTGACTGTGGGTCACAGCAAACTGTGGAAAATTCTTAAAGAAATGAAAATACCAGACCACCTTACTTGTCTCTTGAGAAATCTCTATGTAGGACAATAAGCAACAGTTAGAATCAGACATGGAACAATGAGCTGGTTCCAAATTGGGAAAGGAGTATGTCAAGGCTATATATTGTCACCCTGCTTATTTAACTTATATGCAGAGTACGTCATGCAAAATGCCAGCTTGATGAAGCACAACTGAAATCTTTGCCAGGAGAAATATGCAGATGACACCACCTTTATGGGAGAAAGTAAAGAAGAACTAAAGAGCCTCTTGATGAAGGTGAAAGAGGAGAGTGAAAAAGCTTGCTTAAAGCTTAATATTAAAAAAACGAAGATCATGGCACCTGGCTCCATCACTTCATGGCAAATAGATGGGAAAACAGTGGAAACAGTGACTTTATTTTTCTGGGCTCCAAAATCACCGCAGATGGTTATTGCAGCCATATTAAAAGATACACTTGCTCCTTAGAAGAAAAGCTATGACAAACCTAGACAGTGTATTTAAAAGTAGAGACAGTACTTTCTCAACAAAGGTCAAAGTGCATGGTTTTTCTAGTAGCCATGTAGGAATGTGAGAGTTGGACCATAAAGTAGGCTGGGTCCCAAAGAATTGATGCTTTTTAATTGTGGTGTTGGAGAAGACTCTTGAGAGTCCCCTGAACTGCAAGGTAATCAAACCAGTTGACCCTAAAGGAGATCAATGCTGAATATTCATTGGAAGGACTGATACTGAAGCTGCAGCTTCAAAACTGTGGCCACCTGATTGGAAGAGCCAAGTCATTAGAAAAGACCCTGATGCTGGGAAAGATTGAAGACGGGAGGAGAAGGGGATGCCAGAGGATTAGATGGTTGGATGACATGAATTTGAGCAAGCTCCAGGTGATGATGAAGCACAGGGAAGCCTGGAGTGCTGCAGTCCATGGAGTTACAGAGTCAGACATGACTGAGTGACTGAAGGAAGACCAGGCTGCTGATAACAACAAGAATGATGATTATGAAGATGACATAAATACATCACATTATTCTTAAAACTTGGATCCATCTCAGCTGCTTTCATGGAGGGTTCACTGTACCTTTAATAAGAGCAAAGCCCTTCACTGTTCACTTTAACTTCTTTCACATAGACATATGCAAATCATCTTAATTCCTTCTTCTTCTTTTTTTTTTTTTTTCTATTCAGAGGTCTTCTCTGTCTGCTAGTTTCATGTTCCTTTCTTCTATCCCTCACTAGGGCAGGCAGCACACTCCTTTTTTACATTTTTGGGTCAATCCCAGCAGGAGAGAGATGATACAGGAGAATTATTTGAAGAATGTATATTTACAAACAGACTAACACACACACACACACACACACACACACAAGATTAAAAGAAGTACCTAAATAGAGGAGGAAGCAGAGGCCAATGGTAGCAGAGCTGCCACGACCCCTATGTGATAGGGAACAAGGGGAGGAAAAGGAAGAGAGTCTGCTGGAGTCTTGAGAGAACCAACGTCCCTCAGTAAAGGGACACCACCAGGTCAAAGCAAACTCTCTGTACAGGAGTCAGAGAAATAAACAGAAAATTGCCAGAGAAATACCCTCCCATCAGCCTCTTCCTTTTTGCTGATCCCAGCCTGTAGTTTAATCCCCAAAGATGCCAGACTGTACAGGAGCTTGTGATGTGATTAATGGGGGTTAGGAACCTGGAGGAGAGAATGAGGTGGAAGGGTGGAGACCAGGTGTGGAGTGGAGCCTTCTGGCACAGTCTGTACCTCTGTTCCTCAGCATCTATTCTCCTATTCCATCATACTTAGTCATAAATCCTGAAGAGCAGGTCAACTTATACTATAGACTAAAACTCTTTATTTCAGTTCAGTTCAGTCACTCAGTCATGTCCGACTCTTTGCAACCCCATGAACCACAGCACGCAAGGCCTCCCTGTCCCTCACCAACTCCCAGAGTCGACCGAAACTCATGTCCATTGAGTCGGTGATGCCATCCAGCCATCTCATTTTCTGTTGTCCCCTTCTCCTCCTGCCCTCAGTCTTTCCCAGCATCAGGGTCTTTCCAAATGAGTCAGCTCTTCGCATCAGGTGGCCAAAGTATTGGAGTTTCAGCTTCAACATCAGTCCTTCCAATGAACACCCAGGACTGATCTCCTTTAGGATGGACTGGATGGATCTTCTTGCAGTCCAAGGGACTCTCAAGAGTCTTCTCCAACACCACAGTTCAAAAGCATCATTCTTTGGCGCTGAGCTTTCTTTATAGTCCAATTCTCACATCCATACATGACCACCAGAAAAACCATAGCCTTGACTAGATGGACCTTTGTTGGCAAAGTAATGTCTCTGCTTTTTAATATGCTATCTAAGTTGGTCATAACTTTCCTTCCAAGGAGTAAGCATCTTTTAATTTCATGGCTGCAATCACCATTTTCAGTGATTTTGGAGCCCAAAAAATAAAGTCAGCCACTGTTTGCACTGTTTCCCCATCTATTTCCCATGAAGTGATGGGAGCGGATGCCATGATGTTAGTTATCTGAATGTTGAGCTTTAAGCCAACTTTTTAACTCTCCTCTTTCAGTTTCATCAAGAGGGTCTTTAGTTCTTCACTTTCTGCCATAAGGGTGGTGTCATCTGCATATCTGAGGTTATTGATATTTCTCCTGGCAATCTTGATTCCAGCTTGTGCTTCCTCCAGCCCAGAGTTTCTTTATTTGGGAACCACATAAAACTGAAATACATGTCATATGATACAAAGGTTGGAAAAACATGTCCAAATGTGACATATGTTTTCTTCTGAAACCCAAAAAGTTTTCCAAGCATGGTGTCACTTTCCTTCATGAGGGGATATTAAATGCACCTTCAGAGCTCATCTTGATTCTGGTGGTGGAATGGCTTAAAAGAGGATCTTGGTCCTTGACTTTTCGAAGAAAGGGTTCAGCAGACAGACCAAGGTTGTGTAATAGAGACAGCGTTTATTAGAAGCAAAGTGTGGAAGATCACATGGGTGAAAAAGCGAGTTTGCACACAATAGGGCAGCTTAGTTTGCTTACGTGAGGGCAGTTTTCCATATTGTCTCTGGCCAGTCTTCTCACTTATGCCCATATTTGGTCTGGCAAAAGGCAGTGGGAGACCAGTTGCATCTGCTCAGCCTGGGACCTGACTATTTTCTATTTCAACCTGACAAGCACTAGGTTATGGACTCTCAAAAACTTCATTAACAGATTGGGTTTCTGAGTTTTTCCAGAGTTTATTTTCAAACCTCAAGACAGAAATGTCTTATCAAGTTGTAGAGGGTGCTTCCTGATTATTAGATCTTAGTATCATGAAGTCATCAGTGCCATGAGTCAATGTGATGTTTTATGGAATATCAAGTTGGTCAAAGTCCCTCTAGATTATATCATAAAACAGACCCAAAGAAAGGGTATAGAAGGAGCAGAGCAGGAAATAGGAAGAATTGCCAGTACTCTGCACATGCGGACTAGTTTTGATTTTGTGTACTGACTGCACTACTGCTAAGTCACTTCAGTCATGTCCGACTCTGTGCAACCCCACAGACGGCAGCCCACCAGGCTCCCCCGTCCCTGGGATTCTCCAGGCAAGAACACTGGAATGGGTTGCCATTTCCTTCTCCAATGCATGAAAGTGAAAAGTGAAAGTGAAGTCACTCAGTCGTGTCTGACCCTCAGCGACCCTATGGACTCCAGCCTTCCAGGCTCCTCCAACCATTCGATTTTCCAGGCAGGAGTACTGGAGTGGAGTGCCATTGCCTTCTCCGACTGACTGCACTAGAAAGGAACATATCTGACAAATAAATAGCTAAAGATCAGAAACCAGGAATTGTATTGAAGTATGCCACTAAAACATTAAACAAGCAAACCAACAAACACAAAACAATAGCAAAAAAACCACACAAATCCATAATGGGTTGTAAATTGCATCATTACTTGGTTTAGATCATGACAACCTAAGGAGACGCTCCATGATGCATCTGGTCTTTTTTCCTGATATGTAACTTATATGTGAAGTGAGTATGTGTTAAGAATCACCATTCCTGCATCTATAGATTTTGATAGTATCCCTCATCTCTATCTATTTCAGGAGCATGGAATTACTTTTGGTACACTCTCTCTGATGGTGAATTTCTGGGAGCTTTAACTTGGCTTTAACATATATAATAGCCCTTCCTTTATTACTCAGATAATCAATTTTAGTATTCTCCTAGTTATCAAAAATATCCATTTCAGCTGTACATTCCTGAGATTGTGGAACTATTGAATGATATTAGAATGTGGAAATGACTGAATGATAGACAGTCTGCTGCTGCTTTGTTGCCTCAGTCACGTCCAGCTCTGTGCGACCCTATGGATTGTAGCCTACCAGGCTCCTCTTTCCACAGAATTCTACAGGCAAAGAGTACTGGTGTGGGTTGCCAGGCCCTCCTCCAGGGGATCATTCCAACCTAGGAATCAAACCCGGGTCTCCTGCATCGCAAGCAGATTCTTTACCACTGATCACCAGGGAAGCCCAAATAATAGTCTAATCTCACACATAAAATCCATTCCAATATTGCCAAGTTCCTGGATTTTACTTTCCTTCTTCTACAATATGCCAACATATCAGGTTCACTGAGTTCATTGAGGGCAGGCCATTGCTGAGTTGAGTCTGATTCTGGCATGTTTTTATTATAAGTTCTAGATACTTGCATCAGACATTGAATTCTAAATTCTAATTTGGTTCAGTGTTATTAACAAATTTGAGCTCTCTGAGATTTACATTATTTCCCCCTTTGTCTAGTATCCTCACAGACTTCAGCTCTTATGCTCCTTGGGATCCTTCAGATAAATATTGGAAAGGTCTTGTAATTCTCTTAAGTTCTCTGGTGGCCGAGATGGTACAGCATCTGCCTGCAATGTGGGAGACCCGGGTTTGATCTCTGGGTTGGGACGATCTCCTGGAGAAGGAAATGGCAATCCACTCCAGTACTCTTGCCTGGAAAATCCCATGGACCGAGGAGCCTGGTAGGCTACAGTCCATGGGGTTGCAAAGAGTCAGACATGACTGAGCAACTTCACTTTTCTTTCACTTTGTGATTCTCATAATGTGCAGATTATATGTCTCCTCCTGAACCATGTTTTATATCTTTTGATCACTGTAGATAACTACAAGTTCAAACTCAAATATTGCCCTCAAGAAAAAGAAAGGAAAGTAGTTTCTGGAGAATTGGTACTGAGTTTGAACACCTATAGAAGAGATTCAATGTAGAGGTGGACTAGGATCCGTCAGGTAGGAGGATATCTTACCACCTATGGCATAAGCATTTAATGAAGATTTTAGACGTTCAGTTTCTCCATCTCAGTTCTGTTTGCCCAAATGTCCTAAGGCTTCAGTCTTTTCCCATCAGCAAGAGACTTATTAGGATACAGGGTTTCATCTGTGTTGTTGCTTTGAGACCCTCACAAAGCTAGGCTGATTTCCAGGTGTATCTTCCCATCTATGACTATTAAAGATAAGAAATTTCAGAAGTACTATAGAGTCTTTTGGTCTCCACAAGTGTCTTAATTTTAGAATCCTAATTTTCAATTTGTCCTTGTTTTTCTATGTATATCCTTTAGAGTGTTATGGAGTAACCAAGTGATTCCACAATCACTGAAGAATTTTTGTTACTATGTTGTGTTGAGGAACCCCAAACCACCCCCCGATTCAGTGATCTTCAAGGAAGATTATAAGACTCTCCAATAGTGACATGAATGCTATGATTTATTATAACTCAAGACTACAAAGTAAGTTCACAGAGGGAAAAGCATATTGGGTGAAGTACAGAGGACACCAGGCATAAACTCTCTCCTTCCCAGTGGAGTCACACAGGGACTGCTTCCAGTGAGATTGTGACAAAAAGTATGCAATGTCTCCCAGGGGAGCTCATTAGACACTCTGTTCCCAGGAGTTTTATTGAGGGCTGGTCATGCAGGTACTCACTGGAGACCAAGTGCTGAAATTCCAGACTCCCAAAGGAAAGCAGGCGTGCAACAAAAAGTACATTGTTGTGTACATCAGAAAACGTTATGGTGTGTACTTAAGTACATAGTTTTTGTCATCAAACATCAAATAAACCTGAGGGAAAACACATTTTCCAAATAGTTTAGGCATAGAGAAACACTCTTGGAGTTCTGAGAATGGTAAGAACCCCCTTCCACAATTTAAATTTCCAGATGTCAGCTAACAGCTTGTCTTGCAAGCAGGCCTTGGAAAGGGTGGGGGTCTCAGTGACATTTGTGTGCAGCCCACTAACTCAGTGCAAAGAAATCTGTTCTTCCAAGACTTTGCTTTCTGATTGCACTTTATCCCAGGTCCCTCTGAAAATTTGAAACATTATAGTATTTTTCAGTGCTATGAATTGCTTGTGTCTTATTTTCACCTGCAATGGAAGTTATCTATGTATTCTTTAAATCTATGACAAACAAAACTCCAGAATCCCATTTTTATTAGCTTTTATTATAATATAGTTGCTTTATAACAGTGTGTTAATTTCTATTGTATAGCAAAATTAATCAGCTATATATACACATACATCCCCCTTTTTTTGGATATCCTTCCCATTTAGATCACCACAGTGTATTAAGTACAGTTCTCTGTGCTATACAGTAGATTCTCATTAGTTATCTATCTTATATATAGTACTGAATATATGTCAGTCTCAATCTCCCAATTCAACCCACCCTCATCCCCCTGCCATGTCCATATGTTTATGCTCTATGTCTATGTTTCTATTTTGTTTTGCAGATAAGACTGTCTATACCATTTTTTTGGATTCCACATATATGTGTTATTAATAATATATATTTGTTTTTATCTTTCTGACTTACTTCACTTTGTGTGCAAATCTCTAGGTCTCATCCACGTTTCTACATATGACCCAATTTTGTTCCTTTTTATGACTAAGTAATATTCTATCATATGTATGGACCACATCTTCTTTACCCATTCCTCTGTTGATGGACATTTATGTTGTTTTCATGTCTTCGCTGTTGTAAACAGTGCTACAGTGAACACTGGTGTACATGTGTCTTTTTGAATTATGTTTCTCTCAGGAAATTCTCTGGCAGTCCACTCATTAAGACTTCATCCTCCCCCTGCTGGGGTGCTGGTTTTATCCCAGTTTGAGGAACTAAGAATCCTACATACAGTGTGGAAAAAAAAAACACAAAAAACAGAATCCTATTTTAAAGACCTTTTTATTAGGCCCACTTCTGGTGGTAGTTATTATATCAATCTGTGACCGAACAGAAAACAAGTGAAATAATAAAATTTGAAATATGTCAGATCAGATCAGATCAGTCGCTCAGTCGTGTCCGACTCTTTGCGACCCCATGAATTGCAGCACGCCAGGCCTCCCTGTCCATCACCAACTCCTGGAGTTCACTCAGACTCACGTCCATCGAGTCAGTGATGCCATCCAGCCATCTCATCCTCTGTCGTCCCCTTCTCCTCCTGCCCCCAATCCCTCCCAGCATCAGAGTCTTTTCCAATGAGTCAACTCTTTGCATGAGGTGGCCAAAGTACTGGAGTTTCAGCTTTAGCATCATTCCTTCCAAAGAACACCCAGAGCTGATCTCCTTTAGAATGGACTGGTTGGATCTCCTTGCAGTCCAAGGGACTCTCAAGAGTCTTCTCCAACACCACAGTTCAAAAGCATCAATTCTTCGGTGCTCAGCCCTCTTCACAGTCCAACTCTCACATCCATACATGAACACAGGAAAAACCATAGCCCTGACTAGACGAACCTTTGTTGGCAAAGTAATGTCTCTGCTTTTGAATATGCTATCTAGGTTGGTCATAACTTTCCTTCCAAGGAGTAAGCGTCTTTTAATTTCATGGCTGCAGTCACCATCTGTAGTGATTGTGGAGCCCAGAAAAATAAAGTCTGACACTGTTTCCACTGTTTCCCCATCTATTCCCCATGAAGTGATGGGACCGGATGCCATGATCTTCGTTTTCTGAATGTTGAGCTTTAAGCCAACTTTTTCACTCTCCACTTTCACTTTCATCAAGAGGCTTTTGAGTTCCTCTTCACTTTTTGCCATAAGGGTGGTGTCATCTGCATATCTGAGGTTATTGATATTTCTCCTGGCAATCTTGATTCCAACTTGTGCTTCTTCCAGTCCAGCGTTTCTCATGATTTACTCTGCATATAAGTTAAATAAACAGGGTGACAATATACAGCCTTCACGAACTCCTTTTCCTATTTGGAACCAGGTCTGTTGTTCCATGTCCAGTTCTAACTGTTGCTTCCTGACCTGCATACAAATTTCTCAAGAGGAAGATCAGGTGGTCTGGTATTCCTATCTCTTGAAGAATTTTCCACAGTTTATTGTGATCCACACAGTCAAAGGCTTTGGCATAGTCAATAAAGCAGAAATAGGTGCTTTTCTGGAACTCTCTTGCTTTTCCTATGATCCAGTGGATGTTGGCAATTTGATCTCTTGTTCCTCTGCCTTTTCTAAAACCAGCTTGAACATCAGGAAGTTCATGGTTCACATATTGCTGAAGCCTGGCTTGGAGAATTTTGAGCAGTACTTTACTAGCATGTGAGATGAGTGCAATTGTGTGGTAGTTTGAGCATTCTTTGGCATTGCCTTTCTTTGAGATTGGAATGAAAACTGGCCTTTTCCAGTCCTGTGGCCACTGCTGAGTTTTCCAAATTTGCTGGCATATTGAGTGCAGCACTTTCACAGCATCATCTTTCAGGATTTGGAATAGCTCAACTGGAATTCCATCACCTTCACTAGCTTTGTTCATAGTGATGCTTTCTAAGGCCCACTTGACTTCACATTCCAGGATGTCTGGCTCTCAAAGGGGTGGTATTTACAAAGTTAAGAGTATGGAGACTTCATAGAATGGGACAGAAACACAGGACCGCCACCAGCAGAGTTGCAAACCACCTCTGCACTAGGAGACATTAGAAGGATAGTTTTATGCACCCACAAAAATGAAGAGGGACACCTTAGGAGAACCAGTGGTCTGTCTTATCCTTGGGGGATGCAGCCACCTGAAGCCATCCAGGAAAGAAGCACTCTGAGCTCATTCTCCTCCCATTTTTATGATCTCTCACAGTACTGCATGTAGGTTTAACCCAGTTGGAGCCCACAGGCCAGAGGGCCTTATATAATCAATATAGGGCAGATCCTCAGGACACGGGACAATTTGCAAAAGATTACAGAGATTGATCTGGAAGGGCAACAGAAGATTTGGGACATGAATTATAGCTTCCTTTCCATTTGCCACAAATTCTGCACCCTTTGATTCAAATATATTCTGACATCTCACCTTCTCAAAGAATAATTCTAAAAATGAATTACAAGTAATGAACTTCCTTTCTCCTCCTTGTCTAAATATTCAAGTCTCATCACTACCTACCAGTTTTCCCAAAATATACTATTAAAATGTACTTCTGTGTTTTAAAAAATTTGCAGTTTTATTTCTAACTATTTTCTCATTTTGTTATTTGTTGAGAATATCTTAATGCCCTTAATAACTATTCATTTTGTACTGTATAAAACAAATCTTGTGTTTTAAAGCTCATAATTTGCAAGTGCTCTATGTGTTTTGCTAAATTAATACAAGGTATTGCCCAGCATTCTGAGCATGTAAATTTGGCATTCATGTTTTTTTTTCTATCCTTGCCAAAATCTAGCTCAGTAAAATGTTTACCAGAGAATAAGAGGCATTAGCTTATGTCAAGAGACTGGGATTCTAAGCACTTCTTATGCCTGCCAGAAACACATCTTGATACAGGAAATTTCTCTCAAACTCATCATCCTCACTTGCAGCTTGGATGTTATCATCTCTGATACCTTTTCCAGGTTTAAGAGTCTGTTTTCTGATTTCAGTTCAATCATCCTTAGAAAATTTTTCTATTCTTCCCCCTAACTGGAAATACAGAGTATTTTCAAGAGGATATCAAATTTCTATGCCAATTATTCTACAGATTTGAAGTGTTCTTCTGAGAGTCAACTTGTCCAAAATCAACTTTTGTGATGCAATGTTTTCATCTGATTTTAGGTGTTAGAATTATAAAACAAATTTCTACCAATATTGGCATTTCCTCATTATCCCATTACATGCTTTATTGGTTTACATCTTAATGATAAGACAGTTCTCTTGTCTGGACCTTACTATGCCAGTTTTCATGTTTATATATAAATATTATTGCATTTAAACTATATATCAAACATTTTAGACTTTATTACTTTTTAAAATTAACTAATTTATTTTAATTGGAGGCTAATTACTTTACAATGTTGTAGTGGTTTTTGCCATACATTGACATGAATCAGCCATGGGTGTATATGTGTTCCCCATCCTGAATCCCCCTCTCACCTCGCTCCCCATCCCATCCATCAGGGTCATCCCAGTGCACCAGCCCTGAGCATCCCGTCTCATGCATCAAACCTGTACTGGCAATCTGTTTCACATATAATATACATGTTTCAATGCTATTCTCTCATATCATTCCACCCTTACCTTCTCCCACAGAGTCCAAAAGACTGTTCTTTACATCTGTGTCTCTTTTGCTGTCTCGCATACAGGGTCATTGTTGCCATCTTTCTAAATTCCACATATATGCATTAGTATACCGTATTGGCGCTTTTCTTTCTGACTTACTTCACTCTATATAATAGGCTAATAGGCTCCATTTTCATCCACCTCATTAGAACTGATTCAAACACATTATTTTTAATGGCTTAGTAATATTCCATGTGTATATATACCACAGCTTTCTTATCCATCTGACTGCCAATAGACATTTAGGTTGCTTCCATGTCCTGGTTATTGTAAACAGTGCTGTGATGAACATTGGGGTACACGTGTCTCTTTCAATTCTGGTTTCCTTGGTGTGTATGTCCAGCAGTGGGATTCCTGGGTCATATTGCAGTTCTATTTCCAGTTTTTTAAGGAATCTCCACACTGTTCTCCATAGTGGCTGTACTAGTTTGCATTCCCACCAACAGTGTAAGAGGGTTCCCTTTTTTCTGCACACTCTCCAGCATTTATTATTTGTAGACTTTTTAATAGCAATCATTCTGACTGGCATGAGATGGTATCTCATAGTGGTTTTGATTTGCATTTCTCTGATAAGGAGTGATGTTGAGCATCTTTTCATGTGTTTTTTAGCCATCAGTATGTCTTCTTTGGAAAAACGTCTGTTTAGTTCTTTGGCCCATTTTTTGATTGGGTCTTTTATTTTTCTGGAATTGAGACACAGGAGCTGCTTGTACATTTTTGAGATTAATTCTTTATTGTTGCTTCATTGGCTATTATTTTCTCCCATTCTGAAGGCTGTCTTTTCATCTTGCTTTTCACCTTCCTTCATTGTGCAAAAGCTTTTAAGTTTAATTAGGTCCCATTTGTTTATTTTTGTTTTTATTTCCATTACTCTGGAAGGTGGGTCATAGAGGATCCTGCTGTGATTTATGTCAGAGAGTGTTTTGCCTATGTTTTCCTCTAGGAGTTTTATACTTTCTGGTCTTATGTTTAGATCTTTAATCCATTTTGAGTTTATTTTTCTGTGTGGTGTTAGAAAGTGTTCTAGTTTCATTCTTTTACAGGTGGTTGACCAGTTTTCCCAGCACCAATTGTTAAATAGATTTTTTCTCCATTGTATATTCTTGCCTCCTTTGTCAAAGATAAGGTGTCCATAGGTGTGTGGATTTATCTCTGGGCTTTCTATTTTGTTCCACTGACCTATATTTCTGTCTTTGCAGCAGTACCATACAGTCTTGATGACTGTAGCTTTGTAGTATAGTCTGAAGTTAGGCAGGGTGATTCCTTCAGTTCCATTCTTCTTTCTTAAGATTGCTTTGGCTACTTGAGGTTTTTTGTATTTCCATACAAATTGTAAAATATTTGTTCTAATTCTCTGAGATATAGCATTGGTAGCTTGACAGGGATTGCATTGAACCTATAGATTGCTTTGGGTATTATATTCATTTTCACTATATTTATTCTTCCAATCCATGAAGATGGTATATTTCTCCATCTATTTGTGTCATCTTTGATTTCTTTCCTCAGTGTTTTATAGTTTTCTATATATAGGTCTTTTGTTTCTTTAGGTAGATTTATTTCTAAGTATTTTATTCTTTTCATTGCAATGGTGAATGGAATTGTTTCCTTAATTTCTCTTTCTATTTTCTCATTGTTAGTGTATAGGAATGCAAGGGATTTCTGTGTATTAATTTTATATCCTGCAAATTTACTATATTCATTGATTAGCTCTAGTAATTTTCTAGTGGAGTCTTTAGGGTTTTCTATGTAGAGGGTCATGTCATCAAAACAGTGAGAGTTTTACTTCTTCTTTCCAATCTGGATTCCTTTTATTTCTTTTTTTCTCTGATTGCTGTGTCTAAAACTTCCAAAACTATGTTGAATAGTAGTGGTGAGAATGGGCACCCTTGTCTTGTTCCTGACTTTAGGAGAAATGCTTTCAATTTTCACCACTGAGGCTAATGTTTGCTGTGGGCTTATCATATATGGCTTTTATTACTTTGAGGTATGTTCCTTCTATGCCTGCTTTCTGGAGGGTTTTTTTTTTTTTATCATAAATGGATGTTGAATTTTGTCAAAGGCTTTCTCTGCATCGATTGAGATAATCATATGGTTTTTATCTTTCAGTTTTCTGGAGGGTTTTTATCATAAATGGATGTTGAATTTTGTCAAAGGCTTTCTCTGCATCTATTGAGATAATCATATGATTTTTCTCTTTCAATTTGTTAATGTGGTGTATTACATTGATTGATTTGCAGATATTAAAGAATCCTTGCATTCCTGGAATAAAGCCCACTTGGTCATGATGTATGATCTTTTTAATACGCTGTTAGATGCTGTTTGCTAGAATTTTGTTAAGGAATTTTGCATCTATGTTCATCAGTGATATTGACCTGTAGTTTTCTTTTTTGGTGACCTCTTTGTCTGGTTTTGGTATTAGGGTGATGGTAGCCTCATAGAATGAGTTTGGAAGATTACCTTCCTCTGCAATTTTCTGGAAGAGTTTGAGTAGGATAGGTGTTAGCTCTTCTCTAAATTTTTGGTAGAATTCAGCTGTGAAGCCATCTGGTCCTGGGCTTTTGTTTGCTGGAAGATTTCTGATTATAGTTTCACTTTCTGTGCTTGTGATGGGTCTGTTAGGATTTTCTATTTCTTCCTGGTTCAGTTTTGGAAAGATACTTTCCTAAGAATTTGTCCATTTCTTCCAAGTTGTCCATTTTATTGGCATATAGTTGCTGATAGTAGTCTCTTATGATCCTTTGTATTTCTGTGTTGTCTGTTTTGGTTTCTCCATTTTCATTTCTAATTTTCTTGATTTAATTCTTCTCCTTTTGTTTCTTGATGACTCTGGCTAATGGTTTGTCTATTTTATGTGTCTTCTTAAAGAACCAGGTTTTAGCTTTGTTGATGTTTGCTATGGTCTCCTTTGTTTCTTTTTCATTTATTTCTGGCCGAATTTTTATGATTTCTTTCCTTCCACTAACTCTGTGGTCCTTCATTTCTTCCTTTTCTAGTTCCTTAGGTGTACAGTTGGATTATTTATTTGATTTTTCTCTTGTTTCTTGAGGTACGCTTGTAAGCTATGGACCTTCCCCTTAGCACTGCTTTTACTGAGTCCCTTAGGTTTTGGGTTGTTGTGTTTTCACTTTCATTCATTTCTATACATATTTTATTTCTTTTTTTATTTCTTCTTTGATTTGTTGGTTATTCAGAAGCATGTATTTAGCCTCCATATGTTTGTATTTTTAATATTTTTTTTCCTGTAGTTGACATCTAATCTTACTGCATTGTGATCAGAAAATATGCTTGGAATGATTTAATTTTTTTTTTTTAATTTATCAAGGCTAGATTTATGGCCCAGGATGTGATCTATCCTGGAGAAGGTTCCATATGCACTTGAGAAAAAGGTGAAATTCATTGTTTTGGGGTGAAATGTCCTATAGATATCAGTTAGGTCTAACTGGTCCATTGTATCATTTAGGTTTGTGTTTCCTCACTAATTCTCTGTTTAGTTGATCTATCCATAGGTGTAAGCGGGGTATTAAACTCTCCTACTATTATTGTGTTACTGTTAATTTCCCCTTTCATACTTATTAGCATGTGCCTTACATATTGTGGTGCTCCTATGTTAGGTGCATATATATTTATAATTGTTATATCTTCTTCTTGGATTGATCCTTTGATCATAATGTAGTGTCCTTCTTTGTCTCTTTTCAGAGCCTTTATTTCAAAGTCTATTTTATCTGACATGAATATTGCTACTCCTGCTTTCTTTTGGTCTCCATTTGCATGAAATGTCTTTTTCCAGCCCTTCACATTCAGTCTGTATGTGTCCCTTGTTTTGATATAGTGGTCTTGTTTTTGTATCCATTCAGCTAGTCTTTGTCTTTTGGTTAGGACATTCAACCCATTTACATTTAACCTAATTATTGATAAGTATGATCCCATTGCCATTTACTTTGTTGTTTTGGGTTCGACTTTGCATTACTCCTTTTCTGTGTTTCCTGTCTAGAGAAGATCCTTTAGCATTTGTTGAAGAGCTGATTTGGTGGTGCTGAATTATCTCAGCTTTTGCTTGTCTGTAAAGCTTTTGATTTCTCCTTCATATTTGAATGAGATCCTGCTGCATATAGTAATCTGGGTTGTAGGTGTTTCTCTTTTATCACTTTAAGTATGTCCTGCCATTTCCTCCTGGCCTGAAGAGTTTCTGTTGAAAGATCTGCTGTTATCCTTATGGGGATCCCCTTGTGTGTTATTTGTTGTTTTTCCCTTGCTGCTTTTAATATTTGTTCTTTGTGTTTGATCTTTGTTAATTTGATTAATATATGTCTTGTGGTGTTTCACCTTGTGTTTATCCTGTTTGGGACTTTGGCTTTCTTGGACTTGGGTGGCTATTTCCTTCCCAATTTTGGGAAGTTTTCAACTATTATCTCCTCAAGTATTTTCTCACAGCCTTTCCTTTTGTCTTCTTCTTCTGGGACTCCTATGATTCGAATGTTGGGGCATTTGACATTGTCCCAGAGGTCTCTGAGGTTGTGCTCATTTCTTTTAATTCCTTTTTTCTTTTTCTTTTTCCCTCTCTGCTTTATTTATTTCCACCACTCTATATTCCACCTCACTTATCCTATCTTCTGACTCAGTTCCCTCCAGAGTTCCCTTGGCTCCCTCCAGAGTGTTTTTGATCTCAGTTATCGCATTATTCATTATTGATTGAATCTTTTTTATTTCTTCTAGGTCCTTGTTAAACATTTCTTACATCTTCTCAATCCTTGTCTCCAGGCTATTTATCTGTAACTCCATTTTGTTTTCAAGATTTTGGATCATTTTTACTATCATTATTCTGAATTCTTTTTCAGGTAGACTCCCTATCTCCTCCTCTTTTGTTTGGTTTGGTGGGCTTTTATCAAGTTCCTTTACTGCTGACCATTTCTCTGCCTTTTCATCTTGCTTAGATTGCTGTGTTTTGAGTGGCCTTTGGGTATGCTGGAAGTTTGTGGTTCCTCTTTATTGTGGAGGTTCCTCCCTGTGGGTGGGGTTGGACAGGTGGCTTGTCAAGGTTTCCTGGTTAGGGAAGCTTGCATCAGTGTTCTGGTGGGTGGAGCTGGATCTCTTCTCTCTGGAGTGCAACAAAGTGTCCAGGAGTAAATTTTGAGGTGTCTATGGGTTTGGTGTGACTTTAGGAAGCCTGTATATTAATGCTTATGGCTATGTTCCTACGTTGCTGGAGAATTAGCATGATATGTCTTGCTCTGGAACTTTTTGGCTCTTGGGTGGAGCTTGGTTTCAGCATAGGTATGGAGGCTTTTGGATGAGTTCTTGTCAATTAATGTTCCCTAGAGTCGGGAGTTTTCTGGTGTTCTCAAGTTTTGGATTTAAGTCTCCTGCCTCTGGTTTCAATCTTATTCTTACAGTAGCCTCAAGACTTCTCCATCCATACCTCACCAATGATAAAACATCTAGGTTAACGGAGAAAAGATTCTCCATGGTGAGGGACACCCGGAGAGATTCACAGAGTTACATGGAGAAGAGAAGAGGGAGGAGGGAGATAGAGGTCACCAGGAAGAGAAGAGAGGGAATCAAAAGGGGAGAGAGCAAGCTAGCCAGTAATTAATTCCCTATGTGCTCTCTACAGCCTGGAACACCTAGAGAGGTTCACAGAGTTACATAGAGAAGAGAAGAGGAAGGAAGGAGATAGAGGTGGCCAGGAGGAGAGGAGGGGGAGTCAAAAGGAGAGAGACAGATCTAGCCAGTAATCGGTTCCTAAAGTGTTCTCCACAGCCCAGAATACCCAATTCACAGCATTAGGTAGAGAATAGAAGGGCAAGGGAGGAGATAGAGGTGACCTGGGGGAGAAAAAGGAGAGTCAAAATGGGGAAAGGACAATCAAACCAGTAATCACACTCCTAAGTAAAAATGGGTACTGAAGACTGTATTCTTAAAGGTACAAAATTGATAACAAATACCAAGCAAAGATTAAAAATCTAAAGTAGAGGTTAGACTCTCAAAAGTACAATGTTAAAAAAAAATCACAAAAATTATAAAAAATATATTTGAAATTTGCTTTAAAAATAGGGTCGTTTTTTGTAAGGTAATAGTAGGTTATAAAAATGAAAATTAAAGGAGAAATAAAGGGCTTAAAATTTTAAAAAATGATAATAGTAAAATATATATAGGAATTTCTCCAAAACTGTTGCAGGCAGTGTGGGGTCAGATCAGTTTCAGATAGTTCCTTGTTCTAGCTTATACTTCTTCTTGAGGTCTATAGGCCCCTTCCAATGTAGTTGGTGCTAACTACAGGGTTTTAATCTGTTGCACCTGTCACTTCCCAAGCGATTCCCTCTGTTTATTTTGGCTCTTTCTGTTTGCAAGTCTCTTCAATGTCTAATTTCCGCCCTGACACAAGCGGGCAGAAGCAGTCACTTATTTAGGCTCACTTGTTCAGTTGTACTGTGGGGAAGGAGGAACACTGCAAACAAATATCACTGGCATGTGGGGGGGGGGTGCTCTCAGTGTCTGGGCCACACTGGGTTTGCCCCCACTCACAGCGTGTGTGCTTTCCTGGTCTACACTGCTCAGGCTCCAGGTTGCTCTTCAGGGGAACTGTCTAAAGTGGGCACTGGGTTGGGTGCACATCCCAGGTCTAAGCTGCTCAGGTTCAGGTTCTCAGGTACTCCACAAAGGCACAGACTCAGTTGGGTCTGCGTTTGGTGCCCTTCCCAGGTCTGAGCAGCTCAGGCGACCAGGTGCTTGGAGAGCACACTCTCCACAGGTGGGCAGTGCATCTTATCACCTCCCCATCCCAGTCGCCGGATTTCCTGGGTGTGCAGCAGGAGAGCCGTCTCAGGTGTGCCATGTGTCTCCTCTGGGGAGCTGATCTCTGGCTGCAGCCCTCCTGGTGGATGTCAACTCTCCAGGATCCCAGGAAGATGTAATTAGCAACTGGGAGCCTGCTCGCAGTTTGGTAGAGGATGCCATCTCTTGGGGCCGAGTTTGCCCCTTTCCAGCTTTGTCTGTTGCCCACCTGTCTCCCTGCCTCTGACAGGGATAGGCTGTTCTGCAGCTGGCTAGCTCTCCTCTGGTATTTGCTCAGTCTTTGTTTTGTGAGCAGGCCCAGAAGTGCCTTAGGTTAGAGATGTTTGCAGGAAAGTTCTCTCTCTCTCTGTTTTTCTTTTCTCTCTCTCTGACTATCCCATAGTTTGGGTTGCTATCTCACGTTAGCTCCCTCAGATTGCCCTCAGGGCATTCAGGCCTGGTCCTTACTCTAAGCAATGCAGCCCGTGCCTCCCTGTTCAGCCCCTGCTTGCTGATGGTGGATGTGAGCGTCTGGGCTACTTCTCTGTTGGGAGTTGCCATTAGGCATGTAATCTGTGGGTTTTATTGATTTACTTTTTCCTCCCTGTTTTGTTGCCCTCTGAGCTTCCAAAACTCCCAACAGACCCACCGGTGAGAGGGTTTCCTATTGTTTGGAAACTTCTCTTCTATTAAGACTCCCTCCCTGGGATGAGTCTCCGTCCCCAAATCTTTTTGTTTTTCTTTTTATCTTTTATATTTTGTCCTCAGTTCAGTTCAGTTCAGTCGCTCAGTCATGTCCAACTCTTTGCGACCCCATGAATTGCAGCACACCAGGCCTCCCTGTCCATCATCAACTCCTGGAGTTAACTCAAACTCACATCCGTCAAGTCGGTGATGCTATGCAGTCATCTCATCCTCTGTCGTCCCCTTCTCCTCCTGCCCCCAATCCCTCCCAGCGTCAAAGACTTTTCCAATGAGTCAACTCTTCACATGAGGTGGCCAAAGTACTGAGGTTTCAGCTTTAGCATCATTCCTTCCAGAGAACATCCAGGACCTGTAGAATGGACTGCTTGGATCTCCTTCCAGTCCAAGACACTCTCAAGAGTCTTCTCCAATACCACAGTTCAAAAGCATCAATTCTTCGGCGCTCAGCTTTCTTCACAGTCCAACTCTCACTTCCTTTCATGACCACTGGAAAAACCATAGCCTTGACTAGATGGACCTTTGTTGGCAAAGTAATGTCTCTGCTTTTGAATATGCTATCTGGTTGGTCATAACTTTCCTTCCAAGAAGTAAGCGTCTTTTAATATCATGGCTGCAATCACCATCTGCAGTGATTTTGGAACCCAAAAAATAAAGTCTGACACTGTTTCCCCATCTATTTGCCATGAACTGATGGGACCAGATGCCATGATCTTCGTTTTCTGAATGTTGAGCTTTAAGTCAACTTTTTCACTCTCCTCTTTCACCTTCATCAAGAGGTTTTTTTGTTCCTCCTCACTTTCTGCCGTAAGGGTGGTGTCATCTGCATATCTGAGGTTATTGATATTTCTCCTGGCAATCTTGATTCCAGCTTGTGTTTCTTCCAGTCCAGCATTTCTCATGATGTACTCTGCAAATAAGTTAAATAAGCAGGGTGACAATATACAGCCTTGATGTATTCCTTTTCCTATTTGGAACCAGTCTGTTGTTCCATGTCCAGTTCTAACTGTTGCTTCCTGACCTGCATACAGATTTCTCAGGAGGCAGGTCAGGTGGTCTGGTATTCCCATCTCTTTCAGAATTTTCCACAATTTATTGTGATCCACACAGTCAAAGGCTTTGGCATAATCAATAAAGCAGAAGTAGATGCTTTTCTGGAACTCTCTTGCTTTTTCCATGATCCAGCGGGTGTTGGCAATTTGATCTCTTGTTCCTCTGCCTTTTCTAAAACCAGCTTTAACGTCTGGAAGTTCATGGTTCAGGTATTGCTGAAGCGTGGCTCTGAGAATTTTGAGCATTACTTTACTAGCGTGTGAGATAAGTGGAATTGTGCAGTAGTTTGAGCATTCTTGGGCATTGCCTTTCTTTGGGATTGGAATGAAAACTGACCTTTTCCAGTCCTGTGGCCACTGCTGAGTTTTCCAAATTTGCTGGCATATTGAGTGCAGCACTTTCACAGCATCATCTTTCAGGATTTGAAATAGCTCAACTGGAATTCCATCACCTCCACTAGCTTTGTTTGTAGTCATGATTTTGAAGGCCCACTTGACTTCGCATTCCAGGATGTCTGGCTCTAGGTGAGTGATCACATCATCGTGATTATCTTGGTCGTGAAGATCTTTTTTGTACAGTTCTTCTGTGTATTCTTACCACCTCTTCTTAATATCTTCTGCTTCTGTTAGGTCCATACCATTTCTGTCCTTTATCGAGCCCATCTTTGCATGAAATGTTCCCTTGGTATCTCTAATTTTCTTGAAGAGATCTCTAGTCTTTCCCATTCTGTTGTTTTCCTCTATTTCTTTGCATTGATCACTGAGGAAGGCTTTCTTATCTCTTCTTGCTACTCTTTGGAACTCTGCATTCAGATGCTTGTATCTTTCCTTTTCTCCTTTGCTTTTCACTTCTCTCCTTTCAAAGACAATGGGTTGCCTTTCTGGGTGCCTGGTGTCCTCCGCCAGTGTTCAGAAGTTGTTTTGTGGTGTTTACTCAGTGTTCAAATGATCATTCGATGAATTTGTGGGGGGAAAAGTGGTCTCCCCATCCTAGTCCTCCATCTTAGGACAGCCCCCTTTAGACTTTATTTCAATGAACAGATATCAACAGGACAAATTTCAAAGTTCATGAGGCGACCTACATATACATACATGCCAAATCAAGAAGTATAAAATTTGATGAGAATTTAAAAGTTTAAAACAGTCTGAAGTTATTAGCTGCCATCAAATTTAGGTAACCGTCCCAGACTCTTCATGCAAGCAGCTGTGAAATGAAGAAATGAAGTCGCTCAGTCGTGTCTGACTCTTTGCGACCCCATGGACTGTAGCCTACTGGCTTCTCCGTCCCTTCGATTTTTCAGGCAAGAATACTGGAGTGGATTGCCATTTCCTTCTCCACGGGAACTTCCTGACCCAGGGATCGAACCCAGGTCTCCTGCATTGTAGGCAGATGCTTTACCATCTGAGCCACAATGAAAGCAAGTAGCTGTACTCATATGTAAAGCAACTTCCCTATAAAGAAGTCACTAGTTACTCTTCCAAATAGCTGTTTAGCAGATGCTCACTTTGTATTGTATACTGTGCTTAGAGCTAAAGACAGAAAGAAATAAAAATTAAAATGACACTGTTATCATAGAACTTACCATCTATTAAGTTAAAATGTACTTTTAAAAATACACATAAATGAGTTAATCATTGTAAACATTTCTTATGTAAATAAACCAAGAAGGACCCAATAAAGTCTGAGAGACAAAGGAAAACTATCCAGAAGAGATATTAAAATTAGATAAAAAGAACAAGTAATCATTAACTGGGTAGATAGAGAAGGAAAACTCCAGGCTAAGGAAACAATAAGTATGAAGAACTTGCTGCTGCTACTGCTGCTAAGTCGCTTCAGTCGTGTCCTACTCTGTGGGACCCCATAGATGGCAGCCCACCCAGGCCCTGCTGTCCCTGGGATTCTCCAGGCAAGAACACTGGAGTGGGTTGTCATTTCCCTCTCCAATGCATGAAAGTGAAAAGTGAAAAGTGAAAGTGAAGTCGCTTAGTTGTGTCCGACTTTTAGTGACCCCATGGACTGCCGTCTACCAGGGTCCTCCGTCCATGGGATTTTCCAGGCAAGAGTACTGGAGTGGATTGCCATTGCCAGAAGAAAGAGATGAAGAGGGAGGCAGTTCTGTGTGAAACAAGAGATCAGACTTTGGGGCCATATTAAGTGTTTTGGCTTTTATCTGTTGGGAATAGGACTTACTAAAGGGTTTTAACCTTTAAAAGAAAAGACTCTGATGCTGGGAGGAGTTGGGGGCAGGAGGAGAAGGGGACAACAGAGGATGAGATGGCTGGATGGCATCACTGACTCGATGGACTTGAGTGTGAGTGAACTCCAGGAGTTGGTTATGGACAGGGAGGCCTGGCGTGCTGCGATTCATGGGGTGGCAAAGAGTCAGACACAACTGAGCAACTGAACTGAACTGAAAGGGTTTTAACAGGCAACACCATGTCTATAATTCCACTTTACAAACATCATTCTGACAAAACATCCATTCATTACTAACATTATTTTGTTTTCTTTTCTGAAAACAAATTATTAGAAACATTTAGAAGAAGCTAAGATTAAAAACTTTGAGACCTCAGTTGGGAGGCTAAAATAGTCCAAGTGGGACATGGAGGTAGCCTAGCTAGGGGCTATGGCAGTAAAGATGGGATTAATAGGATGGTTTCAATAAATACATAGAACATAAAGTTGGAGGAACTTACTGATTTATTGGATAATGGGAAGTGAAAGAAAGATAAAAGACAGGAATAAATCTTAGGATTTTACCTTGAAATTCTAGTGGATGATGGTGTCCTGTATTGATAGTAGAAGCAAAAAGATTAAATATATTGAGTAGTTGTGAGTGGGGACAATGAATCAAGATTTGTATGTGTTTCTTGGAGATGGTCATGTGATACTCAAAGTAGCTTAATATCTTGTCTAAGCCAAAGATGCAGATATAAGAATAATTGATGTTTAGATAACTAAAGCCATGAAAAGGGGTGAGATATAAGTCTGTATACATCATTCTTTAAGAGAATGGAGGAAAGCATGAATTCTGGCATCAGATTGACTAGTGCTGACAGGCTTGAATCTTCATCTAACATTCATCAGCTGAATTAGCTTGAGTAAGATTATTAACCTGTATTTAGTATTCTCATTTTTTAAAGGGAATAATGATAGTGGACAGCTTATGGAGATATTAAGAGTATGTCATTAGTTAAAATATACTAAGAGCATAGGATAGCATCGGGCAGAAAAGGACATACTCAATAAATGTCAGATTACTGTCATCATCATCATTATCATCACTTCCTAAAAGTATGCTGAGTAAAAAGAGGTTCAGGACAGTTATGAGAAGTCTCAACATTTGACAATCAGGAGAGAAAAATGAAGATTGTGAAGAGAAATCAGAGAAACCTGAAAAAATATGCACCAGATTTAATAGTATGAAAGATTTTCTACCTCAAGATCACCTAAACAAAATGGTAAGAGTAAAACTCTAATGATTCTGTTTTGGAGAGTATACAAAACTCTTTCAAGTAGTTACCTGTGAAAGCCAGGTAGTTGGAATGAAAGTGGGATAGCCAGCAAGTTTAAATACAGACAGAAGTATTCTAATAATAACAGAGAGACTGAAGTTAGACAAAGTGAAAGGAGGTAATGGAGGAGTGATTAATAGTCAAAGTCTGTAGAAAGAAAAATGAGACTGTTCTCAGCTACCAATAGGGCAACTGGGGAGAGATTATAGATTTATCTGGAAAGAAATACAGCTCCCTCCTTGTAATAGAAAAAATAAAGGAAAGAAGAAGTTAATATTTAGGATTATTTGTAAATCTAGTTGTTAAAAATGAGGAAAATTCTCTTTAATCATTTTTCTGCTCTCACTAAAAATAGTAGTCAAAGATGAGTCAGATGTTTGTAGTTTGGAAATATTAGGGAAATTTTGTTATGACAAATACAAAAAGATTGAACTGAGAATCAGATACAGGTATTTAGTTGATTCATTTTGATGTTTGGCAAAGCTAATACAATATTGTAAAGTTTAAAAATAAAATTAAAAAAAATAAAAACTACCTTGAATTGCCCCCAAAAAATAATAAAATAAAACAATTAATAAGTAAAATTCTGAAGTTAATGATTGTGAATTTTTGGTACCATCAATGTGCCCTAATATATAAGAATCTCCAGTTTTGCTTAGCTATTTGGGTGAATACATGTATAAGGTGGTCACTTTCATCCACAGTTACAATTTTTAATGTGCTAAATACAGAGGACTTAGAAATACAGGTTTAGGTAATTTTTCATGCAATCTAATTTCTGTTAGAAAGGAAAATTCTGCTGAATATGGAGAAATAAGAAGAGTTGGTATTCTGGCATTTTCCATGGGCCCCAAAATGAACATGAGAGATTTAATAAGTGACTGATCTGGAAGCAGAGTGCATTGCATTAAGACAGTGGGATTTGCAGGCTAACATTCAAAAAGGACTAATAGATTTGAGTGATGTAAATGTACTGGGTATGGTCCTGGGGCCAGAGCCCCATCCATTCAGCCTGCGTGGAGTTCAGCTTTTGATCAACCACTTGTGTTTTTGTGCAGTTCACAGTGTACAGCCTGCTTCCTGGGTATGGTTAGTAAAGGTCAAGTGGAAAGATTTTGTAGTTGAGAAAAAAACTGAGGAACCAGTATGAGGAACTGGGCAACCATGGATTTTATAGTTTAGAATGATGGCAGGACTTAAAAGTAAAAGGAAGATTTTAATGTGCTGACCAAAGTATTATGAGGAAAGATGAGTGAGCCTTGAACCTACAATCCCTGACTTAGGAGGGAATTTGAACCCACTATCTATTAACTGAAGCTGCTCATCTGGTCTCAGGACTTACTGAAGCTCAGGTTCTTTGTTTCAATGCAGAAAGAATTCAGCAGGAGGCAAAGTGATAGACAAAGATTAAGTTTATTAGCACAGGACACTTGTGGGAGATACAAGTGGGCAGACAAGGGAAAACAGCCTTGCGAACACTGAGGGCTGTACCTTTTAATCAAAGGAAAAGTGGAAAGGAGGAAAAACCACTTTCCTTCTCATTTTTGGGCAGATGTCAAGGCTTACATCTTTAGTTTCTCCTTTAGCCCTATATGGCCTAAGCAGGAAGGTTGTGGCACTATTTAAATCATATTATCAGAAGAGCGGGGATATATATATATATATGTATGTGTGTATATATATATATATATATATATATATATATATATATATATAAAATTCATCTCAGGTTTCAATATAATGTCCCATTTTCCTAATTTTTTTTCCCCTTTCACCTGCAATCCTATTTTTGGCAATGAGCAGGAAGGCAGATTTTTTTTTTCCCAGAGTCTGTTATCTTATACACTAACCAAGATCCAATGCAGGTCTTGTATCCATTTTTCTGTGATAATAGTTTAAGTATGTCTGTTTAGTTTCAAAATGTTTTGATTGTTGCTTAGTTGCCAGATGTTCTGGTTGGTGTCTAGTTTATGGTGATCTCTTGAAGTTCCTCTCTATCTATCTTTCCCTAGTAGGATTTCTAGCTGTGTAACTATTAGGTTGGTGCAACTGTAATTGCTTTTGGACCTTGCATTTTAAATCATTGTAACTACACGCAAACACTCCTTATTAATCAAAATAGGAACAATTACAATCAACACATTTTTTTTTTGCCAATGAGAAATAAGTTTGCTTATTCCTGTAGCATAAAAATCTGTGCTTCAGGATTTGACAATATCTTGGAAAGCATTTTCTGCCTCCTTTTCCAGGTGGCATTAGTGGTAAAGTACCCACCTGCCAATGCAGGAGACACAGGAGACACGGGTTCTATTCCTGAGTTGGGAAGATCCCCTAGAGGAGGGCATGGAAATCCACTCCAGTATTCTTTCTTGGAGAATCCCACAGACAGAGGAGCCTGGTGGGCTACAGTTCATAGGGTCACAAAGAATCAGCCACGACTGAGCGACTAAGCACACACACATGCTGGTTGTGGAAGCATTTTCCCTGCAAAAAGTTATCAAGATGCTTGAATAAGTGGTGGTTTGTGGGAGGTCAGGTGAATATGGCAGATGAGACAAAACATCTTAGCCCAATTTGTTCAACTTTTGAAGCCTTGGTTGTGCTATGTACATGAGGTCAGGTGTTGTCGTGTAGAAGAATTGGGCCCTTTCTGTTGACCAATGCAGGCTGCAGGCATGGCAATTTTCAGTGCATCTCATAGATTTTCTGAGCATACTTCTCAGATATAATGGTTTCACTGGGATTTAGAAAGCTATAGTGGATCAGATCGGCAGCAGACAATCAAACATCAACCATGACCTTTTTTGGTGAAAGTTTGGCTTTGGGAAGTACTTTGGCATTTCTTCTCAATCGAACCACTGAATTGGTCTCCTCCAGTTTTTATAAAAAATCTACATTTTGTCACAAGTCACAATCTGAAAAATGGTTTGTTGTTGTTGTGCACAATAAGAGAAGATGACACTTCAAACGATAATATTTTAAATTTACAGTCAGCTGATGAGGCACTCACTTACCAAGTTCTTTCACCTTTCCAATTTGCTTCAAATGCCAAATAACCATAGAATGGTCGACACTGAGTTCTTTGGCAACTTCTCTTGAAGTTGGACGAGGGTCAGCTTTGATGATGCTCTTAATTGGTCATTGTCAACTTCCGATGGCCAGCCACTGTGCTCCTCCTCTTCAAGGCTATGATCTTCTTTGTAAAACTTCTTGAACCACCACTGTACTGTACATTCATTAGCAGTTCCTGGGCCAAATGTGTTTTTTGATGTTGCGAGTTGTCTCTGATGCTTAATGATCTATGTTGAACTCTAATAAGAAAACCTCTCATATTTGTTTTTTGTCTAACATAATTTCCAGTCTAAAATAAATATTAAATAAACAGCAATAACTCATTAGCAAAACAAACACACAAAGCAAGAAATGCATATTAAAATAATGTATAAAATAAACACACTTACTTAAGAATGTATTCCTGTATCAAATGGCTAATTTCAACAATGCAAAAACCGTGATTACTTTTGCACCAATGTAGTATCTTATTCTCTCTCTATCATAATCATTCAGCAGATAAAGATATGTAAACCGAGAAAGTTAGATAAGTTGTCTAAAATGATATTGCCAGTTAACAGCATAGCTGAGATTCAATCCACTTGGTAAAAGGGAGAGAGAAAGAAGCCACTTCTTAATTAAATCAAGGATTGTGAAGGGTAGAGAATTCAGTAGTATTTATGGTTAGTATAAATAAATACTGAGTGGTTAGAAAGATGGTAAAGAGACAAAGATTACAGGAGGAAAATAAGAAGTGGAAGGTTGACTTTTGAAAAGTAATCTGATGCTGGAGTAAGAGCAAAAAGGAGGAAATGTCACTGAGAAAAATAAAAGGTAACACACTCTAAATTGTGTTGGGACAATTCCTTAATAAAAAGTGACTGTTAAAACTGACAGGCTTGTGCCATGATCTGAAACAAAGTTTGGAATTGTTGTGTTTGGTTGGAGCTTTTCCCTTCATGTCCCAAAGATGCAAATGTTTCCTATTCTCAGACAAAAGTTGTGGCCTTGTGGTTCAGCACAGAAACAGGGAGCAGTTAGTTAGAATTAATCATGCTGTTGATCCCAGAAAAGCAAAGGGCACTTCCCCATGGCCCTGTTCACAACCCTCCATTGCGACATGTCTCTGCTACTGTCTACATTCTATTACAATATATGGGTGGTAAATTTCCATTATCTTCATCACACTAAAAATGATTAAGCTACATTGCTTTCTGTTTCTCAAGTTTCTGTGTGTTTGGGCAACAGGACTGCCAGGCAGTTGTTGAATAAGGTTTTTAAGAACCTTAATAAGAACTAAACCACAGGCCGCCATGGTGACTAATCAAATACAAGAGATTAGTGGCACCACTGTGGGGACACTGTGCCAGGCCAATATTTAGCTATAATTTTATTTTTTTAAGATGAAGGATTCAGATTTCCCACTGCTAATCTCACACCCATATTAAAAAAATAGTAATAAAGCAATGAAAATCACTGGGGAAAAAAGAGTCTCCAAGACAGAACACAGTTATAAAGGAGCTAAAGAAGATTTAGATGTTACAGAATAAAGGACCATGGGAGTCATTTGATCTGAGAACTCCTGGGCAGTCATATGACATCTGCTTTTTTCATAACCAAAGCAGACTTCCAAGACAAACCCTAGTATTCTTCCTGCTGATCACAAATCTGACCCTAAAAACTAAAAACAGAGCTTCAGATAGTGCCAGAAAATTAATGTATGTAGCTGGTATACATTAATTTAGATTCCTCCGTGAGATATTATTTCTTCATCTATGAGAAAAGGAAACCAAGAAAAGGAAAAGATGCTAAGTGACCAGTGAGGCCAAGTGAGTGAAGGAGAAAGTCAGACTCACACTCAGATTCACCCCCTGGACCATCTTGTTCTCTGCGAACCATGTCAATTTCAATGATACAATAGTTGACTTACCTTTTGATGAGGGAAATACAGAAATTTTCCTAATCAAAGGAAAAAATGAAGTCTTCCTGCAATCTGAGTCCCCATGTTCCTGTTCA
The DNA here is from genome assembly GCF_002263795.3 of Bos taurus. Classification (NCBI taxonomy): domain Eukaryota; kingdom Metazoa; phylum Chordata; class Mammalia; order Artiodactyla; family Bovidae; genus Bos; species Bos taurus. Next base: position 3,042,936 of record NC_037333.1, on the reverse strand, counting down.
CTGAATGACAGACCCATCTCAGGAATGTTAAGCCAGTACACTGCTTCATTTGTATGACAGATGAAATGTGAGTCTCAGAAGCATAAGTCCAATACTCTCTTCTGAAATTCCATATCCAATAACTAAAGATGGTGGTCATTTTGATTTGGGTAAAGCATTTTTTTAAAAATCAGCTTTACTGAAGTATAGCTGGTAAAATTATATCAAACTTAAGTGTATGATGTGATGATTTGATATGTGTATACATTGTGAAGGATCCCATTGATCCTTCATTGCTTTCACTGCTTATCAATTTTGACTCTAATTGATAATACTGTATTGTATAATTGAAGTTTTCTAATAGTATGACATAAATGTCCTCACCAACAAAGAAAGACTAAAAATGACTAGAGCAATATTTTGAACTTCATGGACTAGGACTTACTAAACACATCATTCTGGAGATGTTTTAATATGTCTTTTGTTATGCAAACATTATTGACCAGAGTATTTCAATATTCACTCACATACTGATGGCCACAAGCATTAGTTTCTGCAAAAATCTTCTGGCTAATAATGTAACAGTTAATTGAAAGCATGGTCTTTATGAGGCCAGGAAATGTGTATTTCCTGGTGGGAAAAAAGAAATAAACTGGAAATTTAAAAAATGGCACTTTGGTATTTTATGCCACTATTTTACCCTGCCCAGGTCCTACCTTTATTAATCCCCTTTCACTTATTCCTAGGAGTATATGTAATGGTACCAAATATCTCTTGGGTTTGAGGATTTTGCAACTAAAGTGACATTCATTTTCTTTCAGAAGACTGTGATGTTGGATTGTGAAAATTATGATAAGTTGACATTCATTCCATTCTAGAACAGTGTGTGTCTTAACCCACAGCTTTCCTCCTTCTTGAGTGCCTTATAGACAGTGTTATTTTTTCTGCCTTCTCATTATCACCTGAACTGTGCTTAAAATGGACCCTAGCAACAGAACTGTTTTTGCCAACTCTCTATTTTCTAGCATCTAATTTGTTCCAGGTAATGTTAATGTTCCCTTGCAGCTTAGGAATAACCTAGAGGCAATAAGGTATTCAAACCCTGTAACTGTATCTTCTCAGATTTTCTTCTAAGTTAATTTTCATATATTCTGCTTTGTTTTCCCTATTCTGTTATGCACACTATGCTTGCAAGATATCTCAAATCCTTAGGGACTTTGAGAGTGAGGGGGATAAATGCTGTCATCTTCCCAAAAGATACTCATCACCCTTAGGCTATCTTTGATTCATGGCTATTTAAAAATAATTGCACTGCCTATTAATTCGTAATTGGCAGGTAGGAAAAGATTTTTTGTTTTTTGATTACCTATTTGCTTTGATGGGACTTCCCAGGTGGCTCAATGGGTAAAGAGTCTGCCTGCAATGCAAGAGACGCAGGAGACATGGATTTGATTCCTGGGTGGGGAAGATCCCTGGAGGAGGGCAGGGCAATACACTCCAGTATTCTTGCCTGAGCATCCCATAGACAGAGGAGCTTGGCAGGCTATAGTCCATAAGATTGCAAAGAGTTGGACACAACTAAAGCAACTGAGCATCCACACATATATTTTGCTAAGCTTTGAAATTTAAAAATATTTTTATGTATAACAAAGAGCTTAATAAATTGGACAATACTGAAGACCGGTGAAATTTAAGCTCAAATATAGAGGGCAAAAGTTGTTGATCAGTGTAATCTAATGGTCTACATTCTCCCTGTGAAGAGTTCATATCTCTAATATGATCTCACTCTCAAGTGCTAGCAATCTTTATGATCTTTTCTCTCAGGGTACAAGGAAGGACTTTTAATTTTGCTCCTAGAGTTTGGAATAAAAGGAAATGGTGATAGAATGCCATAGGGAAAGTTTTTTTTTTTTTTTTTCTTTTCTTTTTTAATGCTTTCCACTGAAATTCCCTTTCCCTTCTCTAATTGTGAAGAAAATTACTCTTGGCTTAAGTTTCAATTTTCCTTCAAAACTCCACTTTCCTACCACCAAATTCAATTAATTTGTTCAACAAATTAAATTTTTTTTGGTCCTAATTCAACAAAGCTTTTCATAGGGCTATATGGCCATTCCTGGAGAAGGGAATGGCACCCTACTCCAGTACTCTTGCCTGGAAAATCCCATGAATGGAGGAGTCTGGTAGGCTGCAGTCCATGGGGTCGCTAAGAGTAGAACAAGACTCAGCGACTTCACTTTCACTGTTCACTTTCATGCATTGGAGAAGGGAATGGCAACCCACTCCAGTGTTCTTGCCTGGAGAATTCCAGGGATAGAGGAGCCTGGTGGGCTGCTGTCTATGGGATCTCACAGAGTTGGACATGACAGCCACTCCATTCTGGGCAAAGTGCTATCAACTCACAGATACACCAACCACTGAACCACATAACATATTGCTGAGTTTAGTGTAGGGAAAACTAACAGGTTAAATGTAGAAAATTGAGTATTCAAGTTAGAATTTTTCATCATGGCCAGAAACTGTTCAGTTCAGTTCAGTCGCTCATCGTGCCCGACTCTTTGCGACCCCATGAATCACAGCACCCAGGCCTCCCTGTCCATCACCAACCGGCGGAGTTCACTCAGACTCGTGTTCATTGAGTCAGTGATGCCATCCAGCCATCTCATCCGCTGAAGTCCCCTTCTCCTCCTGCCCCCAATGCCTCCCAGCATCAGAGTCTTTTCCAATGAGTCAACGCTTCGCATGAGGTGGCCAAAGTACTGGAGTTTCAGCTTTAGCGTCATTCCTTCCAAAGAACACCCAGGGCTGATCTCCTTCAGAATGGACTGGTTGGATCTCCTTGCAGTCCAAGGGACTCTCAAGAGTCTTCTCCAACACCACAGTTCAAAAGCATCAATTCTTTGGCACTCAGCCTTCCTCACAGTCCAACTCTCACATCCATACATGACCACTGGAAAAACCATAGCCTTGACTAGACGGACCTTTGTTGGCAAAGTAATGTCTCTGCTTTTGAATATGCTATCTAGGTTGGTCATAACTTTTTTTCCAAGGAGTAAGCGTCTTTTAATTTTGTGGCTGCAGTCACCATCTGCAGTGATTTTGGAGCTCCCCTCAAAATAAAGTCTGACACTGTATCCACTGTTTCCCCATCAATTTCCCATGAAGTGATGGGACCAGATGCCACGATCTTCATTTTCTGAATGTTGAGCTTTAAGCCAATTTTTTCACTCTCTTCTTTCACTTTCATCAAGAGGCTTTTGAGTTCCTCTTCACTTTCTGCCATAAGGGTGGTGTCCTCTGCATATCTGAGGTTATTGATATTTCTCCTGGCCATCTTGATTCCAGCTTGTGCTTCTTCCAGCCCAGCGTTTCTCATGATGTACTCTGCATATAAGTTCAATAAGCAGGGTGACAATATTCAGCCTTGATATACTCTTTTTCCTATTTGGAACCAGTCTGTTGTTCCATGTCCAGTTCTAACTGTTGCTTCCTGACCTGCATACAAATTTCTCAGGAGGCAGGTCAGGTGATCTGGTATTCCCATCTCTTTCAGAATTTTCCACAGTTTATTGTGATCCACACAGTCAAAGGCTTTGGCATAGTCAATAGAGCAGAAACAGATGTTCTTCTGGAACTCTCTTGCTTTTTCCATGATCCAGCATATGTTGGCAATTTGATCTCTGGTTCCTCTGCCTTTTCTAAAACCAGCTTGAAAATCTGGAAGTTCCTCAGCGATCAATGCAAATGCCGTTCACGTATTGTTGAAGCCTGGCTTGGAGAATTTTGTGCATTACTTTACTAGCGTGTGAGATGAGTGCAATTGTGTGGTAGTTTGAGCATTCTTGGGCATTGCCTTTCTTTGGGATTGGAATGAAAATTGACCTTTTCCAGTCCTGTGGCTACTGCTGAGTTTTCCAAATTTGCTGGCATATTGAGTGCAGCACTTTCACAGCATCATCTTTCAGGATTTGAAATAGCTCAACTGGAATTCCATCACCTCCACTAGCTTTGTTTGTAGTCATGATTTTGAAGGCCCACTTGACTTCACATTCCAGGATGTCTGGCTCTAGGTTAGTGATCACATCATCGTGATTATCTGGGTCATGAAGATCTTTTTTGTATAGTTCTTCTGTGTATTCTTGCCACCTCTTCTTAATATCTTCTGCTTCTGTTAGGTCCATACCATTTCTGTCCTTTATTGAGCCCATCTTTGCATGAAATGTTCCCTTGGTATCTCTAATTTTCTTGAAGAGATCTCTAGTCTTTCCCATTCTGTTGTTTTCCTCTATTTCTTTGCATTGATTGCTGAGGAAGGATTTCTTATCTCTTCTTGCTCTTCTTTGGAACTCTGCATTCAGATGCTTATTTCTTTCCTTTTCTCCTTTGCTTTTTGCTTCTCTTCTTTTCACAGCTATTTGTAAGGCTTCCCCAGACAGCCATTTTGCCTTTTTGCATTTCTTTTCCATGAGAATGGTCTTGATCCCTGTCTCCTGTACAATATCACGAACCTCATTCCATAGTTCATCAGGCACTCTATCTATCAGATCTAGGCCCTTAAATCTATTTCTCACTTCCACTGTATAATCATAAGGGATTTGATTTAGGTCATACCTGAATGATCTAGTGGTTTTCCCTACTTTCTTCAATTAAATCTGAATTTGGTAATAAGGAGTTCATGATCTGAGCCACAGTCAGCTCCTGGTCTTGTTTTTGCTGACTGTATAGAGCTTCTCCATCTCTGGCTGCAAAGAATATAATCAATCTGTAAGTAATATCAAAAATCATAATTGCAAAAAAGAATAAATACATGTTCTTTGTTCTTATATATATCAATGTGGCATGTTCACGTACCAGAAAACCACAAAGCAATGAAAATGAAACTGCAGCTACATTCAGCAACATGGGTTAATCATAGAAACAATGTTAAATGGAAAAAGCTGTAGGAAAAAATGCATTTTGTATAATTCCCCTTTATATGTATTTCAATAATTTGCAGAAAGTGAAAGTGTTAGTCCCTCAGTTGTTTTTGACTCTTTTGACTGTTTTTGACCATGAACTGTGTAGCCCACCAGGCTCCTCAGTCTGTGTGATTCTCCAGGCAAGAATATTGAAGTGGGTTGCCATGCCCTCCTCCAGGGTATCTTCCCCACCCAGTGATCGAACCTGGGTCTCCTGCATTGGAGGCAGATTCTTTACCACCTTAGCCAACAGGGAAGCCCCATTAGAAGGTAAACGTAAGAGTTAAAAGGACAAAGAAAAGTAAAGAAACTATGAATAATAAATGTTATGATAGTGGTAACTTTTGAGGAAAAGGGAGACAATATAATTTTAACAATTATAAAGAAAGGCATAGTGTCCTTGTTCAGGTGTCCAATGTTTGTTCTATACTGGTTTATGAGGTTGTGCATATTGTTTTATTTTTGATGTGTGTCATTTTTCAAAAATAAAAATATTTTTACAACAAAAAGTGTAACATATCCTGAAAATGAATATGTGTTTCTTTATTACTTGTTTTTCAAAATAGAGTCTATGTCCTTTGACAGTGGAAACTGCTGTCTTCAACTCTGCATACTCAATGCCTAGCACTTAGCTTGTGCTTTACACTTTCTTGTTGAATAAATGAATATTTATTGAGTATTGGAAGGTAATAGAAATTGTATATACTTCAAGAACACTTAGTATACATTTTTAATCATTGATAAAAGTTATGGAGGCTTAAAAATATTAAATAGCGGGACTTCCTGGCGTTCCAGTGATTGAGACTTCACCTTCCGATGCAGAGGACACAGGTTCAATCCCTAGTTGTGGAACTAAGATCCCACATGCCATGGGGCAGCTAAGCCTGTGTCCTCTGGAGCCTGCATGCCACAACTGAAAAAAGAGGTCCACGTGCCACAGTGAAAAGATCTTGCATGCCACAGTGAAGATGCCCTGTGCTTCAGTTAAGACCCAACACAGTCAAATAAATAAATAAATATTTTAAATATATAAAATATATATAATATTATATATTATGGTTTCCCAGGTAATTCAAACAGTAAAGAATTTGCCTGCAATGAAGAAGAATTGGGTTCAATCCCTGGATTGGGAACATCCCCTGGAGAAGAACATGGCAACCCACTCCTGTATTCTTGCCTGGAGAATCCCATGGACAGAGGAGCCTGGTAGGTCTACAGTACCTGGGGTCAAAAAGAGTCAGATGCAACTGAGCGACTAACACTTTCTCAATAAGTTTTAGCTTTTTTAAGATTTTTTTTTTTTTATGTAGACCATTTTTAAAATCTTCATTGAATTTGAATTTGTTACAATATTACTTCTGTTTTGTTTGGTTTTTTGGTTGCAAGGCATGTGGGATCTTAATTCCCCACCAGGGATCAAATACTCACCCGTGCATTGGAACACGGAGTCTTCATCACTGGACCAGCAGGGAAGTCCCTAACTCAATAGTTGAATTGAAGAGAGTGAGGCGAGAAGATAGTGGCATCACAGCATTTACAGACAGTCCTCTGAGGGTCTATCACATTTCTGCATGTCCTGAAAGCAGAGATGTTGCTACCTGTATTCCAGACTATCCTCTAAGAGATGTTTCTCTCCTTCCAAAATCAAGGGCTTAGAGCCCATTGTAAATGATTTGGGCTCTCTCAACTCAGGTTGCATTTCTATGATGCAACCTGCTGAGTGTTCAGCCAACACCTGGTCCCCTCACCATTGCTTCGTGGGTATCAGCACTTAGGTCGCCAACAGAAATGTTGATATTCTGGCTATTGCCTTTGTCATGAGTAGCAGACATTCCTTTCTTCTTGGACAGGCGTCTTGTGTCTTCCACAGCATCTTTGGAACTCTTGCAGGCTAACTCGTAGAGAGAAAAACCTGACCCTTGACAACACTTGACACACAGATATTGCCTTAAGGAATTGCAAAGACACTAGAAAATCCCAATGAAATGTATCAACACCTATGGTTTATTTTGAAAATAGATTTTTGGTAGGAAATCATCTGAAGTTCTGGGAGTTTATTTTAATGAATAATTGTACTTACTACTTCTAAGCTGTCACGTTAAAATTGGGTTTTTCCCTTTACCCCAAAAAAGTGTTTTCAATGAAAATGGAATGACATAAGTGAAAAAGAATATCGGAAGTATTTTTTCACTACATTCCTGTTTATTTATGAAGTGTTAGATTTTCCTTCACTTATTTGGCATATTTAACCAGCTATTGAAAAATGATTCAAGAGTTTTATTCCTTAAGTGAAGTCCTGAAAAACAATATTTCTCTATGCACAGGATGCTAAAAGTGAATTCACAGCTAATGCTTCACAAAATATGATGCAGCTGAATGTGACCTACAGGAAATTACACAGCAAGGTCTTTGGGCATAAAAATGTCAGAACAACAGGACACCAAAATGCAAAGGCTTTTGCTTTGCTTTCTGAAAAGAAAAATGACTTGAAAATGAATATAAATACTACACAAAAACATTTAAAACTCTCAGAATAACTTCCATGAAAATTATCAATGTTCATATTTTTCTTAAATGTCTTGAAATATTCTGTACCTAATTAACTATTGCCAATGAAATTTTCCTCTTGGATTTTCTGATGCCCCATTCATCCCATGCCATAATGTGCTGTGTGTGCTCTGTCATTCAGGCATGCCTGACTCTTTGCAGCCCTGTGAACTATAGCCCACCAGGCTCTGTCCATGGAATTTTCAAGACAAGAATACCGGAGCAGATTGTCATTTCCTACTCCAGGGGATCTTCCCAATCCAGGGACTGAATCTGCATCTCCTGCATTGGCAGGCAGATTCTTTATCAATGAGCCACCTGGGAAGACCCCCTTCACGCCATAATACTTTGATATTTTAAAAGTCACTCAAATTAATGAAACCATTTCCTATTTGCCAAGCTCTTATACCTTACATGTCTTATCCCACTTAATCTCCAAGACTGCATAATGTTATTAGGTACTATGCCAAAGTGATTACTCTGGCATAAACATGCAGCATGTGAGATCCTAGTTCCCCAGCCAGGGATTGAACTGGCATTCTCAACATTTGAGGTGCAAAGTCTTAACCACTGTGCTGCTAGGGAAGTCTCCCTAAAACAGTTTTCAAAATACACTTGTCTACATTCATTGTCACTGTTGGGTAGAGAACTATGTTAAAAACTCCAAGGTCATGGAACTGCCTTCATGTGGGTCATAAGGATTTGCTGCCCTCCACAGGCAGACATTTCTCCCAAAATACAAGCTCTTTATGGATCAGGTAAGAGGGAAATTATCTTTGTTATTATTGGGAAAGCTACCCATAAATGCCCCACAATTTTGAGATGATATTGTCACCTGTACTCCTGAGGGACAGCTCAATTTTTTAAGCCTCTAAAATGGGGTCATTTTAGATAAGGTTTATCCTTCATTTATACATATATCATCAATTATTAAGTCACACTACCACTTTATTTCTCTATTTATGGCTTCCTCATCATCATAATTGTCATTTATTAAAACAAATGCTGTGATAGGCATTTATTTAGTGCTATCTCATTCAACAATCACAATAAACCTTTACAGTATTAAGATCTTCATTTTATAGACTATGAAACTAAAACTTAGAAAGACTGTGCATTGCTCCCAAAGCCATATGTCTGTTTAGTGAATATTAACTCAGATTCAAATTTAGGCCTTTTCAACCCCAGTAACTACTTCCATTTTAGCATGTTTCAATGTGGAACCCATAAGATTAAATATATATTGTTTATCTATTTATCAAATATTGATAGGGTATGTACTGCATGCCAGACTGTGATGTATGCACTGGTATTTCAGCAGTAAGTGGTCCAAACAATGTCTCTGTCTTCCTGGTTTTGACACACGAGAGCCAGATAACACACATAAATAAAAAGGATAACTTCAGCTATTGTTTAGTGTTATACTTCAGTTATCAGTTGCTGCATAATGAATCTCTCCAACACAAAAGGGGCTTAAAACCATGATTATTTTGTATATATCATGAATCTGTGGGTAAAATGGACAGATCTGCTAGTCTTAACTAGGCTCACTCGTGAGGCTGGCCCCAACTCACACATCTGGGTATTGGTACCACCTGTCAGCTGGCCTTATCTATCCATTAGAGAGATAAATCAGCTCCTCTTTAGAACTTAGCCTGGACCTCCTGACATTAAAGATGGAGCAAGAGAAGAAAAACAGAAGGTGTTGATTCTGGCTAGTCCATCCTGAGATGCTTCATTCAAGCTTCCTATCAAAAGAAACACTAAAAATGATATTTATATATAGATACAGATATAAATGTAAATCCATACATATGGATTAATAAGCAAGCATTTCTAGAGTTTTGGAGAAATATTAGAATGCTGAAATTTGACTGAAATCACAAATACTAGCCCATCATTCAATATACAACTAGGATAAGTGAAAGCATGTTCATAAAAGTAGATTAAAAATACTTTTAACCCTTGCTCTTCCCCACCCTCCCAGTTTGCCTCATCTCTTCCAGGACAAGAGAGCCTCTTTTTAAAGCAATCAGAATACCTCTTTAGAAACTCTATTACATTTTGTCTTTCTAAGTCCAGTTAAAATTACAATTGCATGAGAGCTACTGGGTGGGAATCAAGGCAGGAAAGAAACCAGTAGAGAGACTACAGCAGCCTGAAAATAAGGCCACTTCACATAAAGGGCTATAGGAGGGGTTCATGTTGTGGGAAATGGGTATCACAGCTCCCCGAGGACCAGACCCACCCACAGAGTCAGAGAGCAGGATGCAGCCCCAAAAGATCCCAGCAGCCATCATCTAGATGTAAGCCTGCCCACTTGTGAGCAGCAAGATGATGGCATCACCCAGCTCCATCACTCAGCCATTACCCTCAGGACACACTGGAAGTATGCCTGCAGGCAAAGAATCAAGACAGAGGGAATAGACTGGAAGACAGGGAAAAATCATTCAGTATATTAAGTAAGAAAAACAAAACCTCTTCCCTACCTAGTAAGGGGTAGACATGCTCATTTGTCACATGTTTTTAAACACTCATCTTTTCTCAGACATTCAGGATGCACACATACAGGCTGTCATACATTTTTATGACTCAGAGAAGGACACTGAAGTTGAGTCCCTGGCAAAGAAGGATAAGGGTACTAATTTTTAATAGAAAATATTGGAAGAACAATTCTGCAAGAAGAATTGTCTTGAGAATTGGTTAATGCTTAAAGTTTTACCTATGTTTGTGAAATGTTAAAATGTGAATTTCATCTTTGAATAAAACTTGATTCATATGGAGTTCTGTGTAGTTCATATATACTGCTGCTTTTTTGTCTGATAATTGTAAAAACTTACCAAAGTTATTGTAATCAGAATCTGACCCCAACCCGACACAAACAATACACTACATGAAACAGGGAGGGGAATTTATTTTATTTTTGGTTAGAAACTATAATTGGATTTGGTATTTCCCTAGAAAACCAAAAACTCAGTTTTGCTTAATTTTTAATCAATCAATAGTCCTTTTAATAAAAAAGGTGAAGGGTTTCATTAGAAACCCTTTGTTTCATTTAATCAGTAAATATGTATAAACATTTGAGAACATTAATTAGAAATATATAATCATCATTGTAGGAATTCAATTAATTTTGGATTCAGTTTGGTTGCAGATAAATTTTCATTGGTAATTTTAATTATCAGTCAGAAATGTTTATTTCTGGAGTAAACAGATATCTCTTAATATCCTTCATGTTCAAGCTGTGTACCATCACAGAACACAATATAGCAAGGTAAGAATATGGTGTTTCACCTCTGCAAGTGTTATCAGATCAGGTCTACTGCTCACTACGCAAAAATCAATCCTCAAGAGGGAAAAATGTTGGTAGGAAGAAATTCAATCATATTAGATTCAAAGTTAATCAGAATTCTGGCAATCTGGGGGAGAAGGTGGACTCGTGTCCATCAGTGTCCCCCAGAAACCACCTCCAAAGATTCTGCTGGGCCATGAAAGTTTTTAAAGAGAAGCGGAAGTAATTTCAGTGAATCATTGACATGGAGGGTCAGAGGCATTGCCATCTCCCATTGTGTGCAGGCTTGTCACTTTTTGTGTTCTTTAGATATTATCTTGTTCACATAGTTTGTGAGATGGATGAAGGGGAAGGTGGAGAAGAGATCTGGCCTGGATCACTTACTTATTCTTCATTTCTACTACTTTGATCTGTGGGAAGCATCAACATCTTAGGCAAAGTATGGCATGATGAAAGGATTTGGAAGGTGTACTTGGGCTGAAGATGAGTAGAGCATGGGGGCAGCTGGTTTAAGGTTAGTGACAGACAAAGCGGCTGCTGCAGGGAGCTCTTTCCTGCCAAAAGCTGCTTACACAAGCTATTTATAAGCCTTGAAATCTGTTTGCAATTTAATTGATTGGAAATGTTTAAGAATTGTCATTGTATAATTTTTGTTTGTTTTTTTACATTTATGGAAATGTATAGTCCTTTCCTGTTGCATGTGGGAGTCCTGTGGAATAGACCTTGGGTGGTTATTTGTGCCCTCAGTTGGATCTTTCCTCCCATGAATGCTGGGAGGAATGGCTGAGATGCTGAATGCTGAAAACCCGATGTCAGCATTTCAGGTTTTCTCAATATGTTGACAACCTTGAGGACTGATGGAGGAGGCAGACTAAGCCCAGGATACCTGATGCTGTTTTGTTGTTTTTGTTTGTTTGTTTTCAGCTTGAGAACAGGCTAGTGAATGGCAGATAAGAGTCTGTATGCCCTATATCATGACTCCCTATTGACATTATTACCAGTCATTTCTATGAGTTTTCTTGGGGTCTAAGTAATGGGAACTCAGAAATATGGACAAATTCTCTTCCTTTTCTTTTTGTTATGGTCCCAAGCCATGGCTTCTGCTGACAAGGAGAGCCTTTTGTTTTGAGCATGACTGTCCTCTCCCTGTGATGACCACTACTGTCGGCATTGTGTGTTGGGGAAGGGACTCTGCTTTAGGACACATGAGAGTAGAATGGTCCCTTATCATCTGGTGAAATCTTAGTCTGAGTTTCAACAGGAATAGGATTAAGAGACCTCAACCTATCCTCAATCTATGTGTCATTCAGTTTGAGCACCACCCAGCTCAAAAGGAAAAGCACCAAGATCACACCACTACCTTTCTAACTCCTCATCCACAAAGCTTGGAGTCCAGTCTCACTCGTGGCTCCCCCTTGCTAAGGATACCTGAAAACACAAATGTGACACTGCACTCCTTCTCGGGTGGGACTTGAACCCCACCCCAAAACTCGGATTGGGGCCTGAACTCAAGAACCCTGACTTAGGAGGGGACTCGAGCCCACTGTCTTTTAATTGAAACTGCCCACGTGGTGTCAGGACTTACTGAAACTCAGGTTCTTTTGTCTTGAAGCAGAAAAAAATCAGTATTAGTCAAAGCAATAGGTAGAGAGTGAGTTTATTAGCATAGGATGCTTATTAGCATAGTGGGCAAGAGAGGGAGCACAGCCCTGAGAACACATAGGGCTACATTTTTATAATCGAAGAAAAAGTAAGGAGGGGAGAAGACCACCTTCATCTTCATTTTTGAGTGGGTGTCAAAGCTTACATAATTAGTTTCCCCTTTGACTCTACACAGTCTCACTGGGATAGTCATGAGCTATTTAAATCACATATTAACAAAGGAGTGGTGATAAACACTAAAATTTGGCAATTCATCCCAAGTTTCAGCACAATGCTCCCTTTCACCTAGTTTCTTTCCACTTTCGCCTATGTGTCTGTCTTGGCTACATCTAGAAATGTTACTCTTCAAGGACCATTAACTCCCTGGCTTCACCTTACGACATTCAAACCTCGAATCTATTGTTTTCTGTTTTGACTATCAGGATTTGTGGCTTGAGTGTGCCTGGTGCTTGAATGTATCTGGTCTTCCTTCAAGGCAGAGTGGATTGTTGGTAGGCTACTAGATTATTTTCTTGAGTGTCATTAGCTTACAACATTCTCCCACACTCCCTTAAAATTCCCTATCATTAATTCCTAGTAGGATTTCTAAACTATTGAATTATCCTACTCTATCCCTATCAAATGTAATAAAGTAATGCAGTGACATCACACAGTAGTGAAAATGATTGAAAGCTACACACATCTACATGGATGAGTCTCAGGAACACTGAGAAAGAGAAGAAAGACTCAGAAGTCTCTAGTGCATACTTCCTTTTATACGAATTTTCCAAACTAAACAATATATTGGACAAATTAAGTATAGAGCGCTTAAACACATATTAAGCAAACTAAAAAATACTGTTAAAAATAAATACGTAGATGTAAAATATGACGAAAATAAATGGGAATGATTGGAAAACAGTTCAGGGTTTGGTCATTCTCCAGACAAACTAATGCTCAGACCTGGGCTCCCAAGAGCTTTCGGGCTATGAGTAATGTATATGTTCTCCTCTGAGGTGGGGCAATCACCTTTCCTTACTCACTTTTCAACTCTATGTATGTATTCATTATTTCTACACTATATTCCAAAGTTTTCTAAAGGGTAAAAATTATAGAAAATAAATCTGAAATATAATACAAATGATGAGCAATTAAACTAATGCAAAATATTGCTTTTTAAAAAGAAAGTATTTAAATCCCAAACTCCCAATTTATGCCCCTCCCCACCTTTCCTCTTCAGTAACCATAAATTTGCTTTCTATGTCTGTGGGTCTGCTTCTGGTTTATAAATAAGTTCATTTGTATCATTATTTTTAGATTACATATATAAATAATATCCTACAATTTCTGTCTTTCTCTGTCTAACATACTTCACTTAAAATATACGTACTACTATATATATAAAATGGGCTTCCCAGGTGGCGCTAGTGGTAAAGAACCTGCCTGCCAATGCTGCAGGCATAGGAGATATGGGTTTGATCCTTGGGTCGGGAAGGTCCCCTGGAGGAGGGCATGGCAACCCACTCCAGTATTCTTGCCTGAATACAAACAGAGAAGCCTGGCAGGCTACAGTCCATAGGGTTACAAAAAGTCAGACACAATTGAAGCAACTTATCATGCATGCATATATATAAAATAACCAACAAGGACCTACTCTGTTGAGGTCCCCATCCTTTTTGGCACCAGGCACAAGTTTCATGGAAGACAGTATTTCCATGGACAGAGGGATGGCTTGGGGATGATTCAAGTGCATTACATTTTTGTGCACTTTATTTATATTATTATTACATTGTGATATACATTGAAATAATTGTACAACTCCCATAGTGCAGCACCAGTGGGAGGCCGGAGCTTATTTTCCTATAACTAGATGGTCCCATTTGGGGGTGATAGGAGACAGTGACACCCAGAGTGTATTGCTTGTGTCCAAATGAAGCTTCTCTTGAGTTCCTGCTACTCACCTCCTGCTAGGCAGTCCTGTTCCTAACAGTCCACAGACCAGCACTGGTCTGTGACCTGGGGTATACTGCTCTATAGCACAGGGAGCTATACTCAACATTGTATAATAACCTTTAAAGGGAAAGAATCTGAAAAAGAATATGTATATATGTATATATATATATATAAACTATATATTTTTTAAATTGTTAATTAAAAAATAAAAAAGGGGGAAAGAAAGAGAAAAAGAGGGGAAAAATGAGATTTTAAAAGATTAGGCTTAAAAAACAGATTTTAGGCTGTAAAGAAAAAGAACTGGAGCAGAATTTTTGCAACAACTCCAAGTCATTTTTGTTGTTTTTATTTTTACTGTTATTGTTGTCATTTAGTCTGTGCTATGGGCTGTGTTATGGACTGTGCTGTAGGGCAATGGCACCCCACTCCAGTACTCTTGCCTGGAAAATCCCATGGGCGGAGGAGCCTGGTAGGCTGCAGTCCACAGAGTTGCAAAGAGTAGGACACAACTTCACTTTCACTTTTCACTTTTCACTTTCATGCTTTGGAGAAGGAAATGGCAACCCACTCCAGTGTTCTTGCCTGGATAATCCCAGGGACAGCAGAGCCTGGTGGGCTGCCATCTGTGGGGTCGCACAGAATCGGACACAACAAGTGACTTAGCAGTAGCAGTAGATTGATTGGGCCTCTCTCTTTGCCACTAGCTGTATTATATGTCTGCTTGATGTTGCCATTAGGGGACGTTGGTTATGTGGCCAGTTCTAGATGCCTATAACAAAGGTGAAGAAAAACCAACACATCATTGCTGAGCTTCCTGGCCTTTTGATGTGCTGGTTGGGCTTTCTATGTTGTCCATTTTGTCTTATTGTACTCTGATTTTCCATTCTTGTTTATTTGAGGGAATACATACAAGATAACATGAGTATGTTGGCAGAATGACAGCTGTAGTGGAATTTAGTACAACTTTATGTAAAAGACATCTAGCCACATAGGAGAAAGAAAAGGGACTTCTGACATATAACAAAGTGTGTAAACTTATTATTTTTACTTGGAAAAAATTACTCCAAGGTTGATGGCTTACAGATGTGATGAAGAGGTTGGCAGAATAGATTGGGCAGTCTTATAGGACTTCATTGTGAGAAATAGTCAAAATATCAGGACCTTGAGATTTTTATCTCCTGACACACAGAGGTATGGAACAAAGACCAGAAGAAAACATTTTTTTTAATGCCCTACTATGAAATCTCTGTGACTTATAACTTATAACATACTGTGTAACTTATAACATACTTATAACATCCTGTGTAAAAAGCAGCCCTAGGTCACATGGATGTATTTCCCTTTATTAAGATGAGCTGAGTAGATCAATGAAATATTTCCAAAACCTGTCAGAAGTATCCTAGTTATTGTCAGCAGTATTCCAGTTGTAGTGTTGCCCTACATCCTCCACAAAGGCCACTACCAAGTTCCTACAACCTGCCAACACTACTGTTCCAGTGGCATCATTGTCCTAGGAGCATAATATAAATGGTATTTACTAGAGTTGTGCAGAGGGGTGGCCTGGGCCCCTGAGCACCATCTTATAAAATATAATGAATGAGGTGTATCTAGGAAAGCTCAAACCCTACAGAATACTGTGTATCCCACAAAGTGTGATGGGTACAGCTGTTAAATGAACTGTGTCCTTTGTCCAAATTCATGTGTTGAAGTCAGCCCTAACTTCTATGTGACTATGCAAAAGATAGGGCCTTTTGAATAGGTGATTAAGGCTAAATGAAGTCATTAGGATAGAGACCTGACCCAAAAGAACTGGTTTCTTTATAGAAAAGGAAGAGACACCAGAGCTTGCTCTCTCTTTCCATGCATGCTGAAAAACCAGGCCATGTGCACACACAATGAGAAGACAGCTTCTACCAGTCAAGGGAAGAAGCCTCAGAATGACACCTACCTTGCTGGTTCCTGGACCTTGGGCTTGCAGCTTCCAAAGCAATGAGGAACAAATCCCTGTCATTTAACCTCCACTCCAACCCCAAGTCTACAGCTTTTGTTATGACATTGTGAGAAGAATAAAACAGAAACATAAGCTCTTGAGTGCAAAATTTTACTAGTGATTTTATTTATATCTAGAGCGCTACCCTTCCTATTATCTCTATCTACTCACAAGCAACTTCATAATATTTATCTTTGCATCCTGAAAATCCATGTCAGGTGATCTCTCTTCCACAGTGCCTTTCTTCTTCTTTCCTTGTATGTCATCCTGCTAGCAAACGAAATTAATAGCATGTTTTCACCATTCATAACTTATGTTCCAGTGATCTGTACGTGTAATTATGAGCATTATCAATATTCCTGTCATTATCCTGTCAGTAAAAGTCAGTTGCTGAGAACAGAAACTTTTCTTTCCTTCATATTGAGTATATTGGCAAGTTTTGTCAGCCCTGTGTCAACATATTCCTCGAGATTGAGCATGTTGCCTCAGATCCAGCTCCATCTGTTGAATTTTAACTACATCGCCTGTTACTTGGACAATATCAGTAACTTCCTAGACACAGTTGTCTTCCACCGCTCTAGTTTCCTTATAGGGTAATCTTTTCATAGAAGCCATTGTGATCTTTTTAAAATGTAAGTCATATAGGATCACTTATCTGCTTAACCACCAATGCCACCATCTTGCTGCAAGTTACATTAAAAAATCAAAGGTTGTCCTAACAGGGATCATTTAACTTATCTTTTTGGTCATTTCAGAAATGAAGGACTGAGAGTATTGGAGTGGGCAAGAGTCTTTCTGAGTCACATTCAATGTACCAGCTGCAGAACTGGGACTGTGCCTAATGCCAGCACCAATCATTTATCACACCACATGGGGTACAATGTTTCCTTTTAGTAGGGATGAAAGAAAGACAATCTTTGAGAAAGCAGAGATTCACAGAAGGAAATGCCTGGTTGGAGGACAGAAATTTGTGATAAATAATATCTTTTATTCTGGCTTCCAGAATCTATCTGAAAGAATGAGTTTCCATTATATGTGTTTTTCATTGCAAATTAACTTGTATGTATCATGCAAATTATAGTTATGATTAATAAATAGCACATTAAATCCATTTGTTCCTTCACTTCTCAAATATTGTTGGATATCTCCTAAGCCCCAGACATTATTGTAGGTATTAGAGAAAAGTAGTTAACAAAATATACACATATGTATAAATTCAGTTAAATAAAATTATAAAAGTTAATTGGTTTAGAACTATTATATGAGGAAATCAAAACTGAAAAATTAGTGATTTACATCTGTACAATGTACAAAAGACAGACAATGTACAGAAACTTCAGTAAAGCATGGAGTATGTCAGATCCAAATAAGTGTTGAAAAGTAAAATCAAAGAGGGAAGAGCTAGGAATAATTTGGGGGTGGAAAAAAAGATGAAATTTAGGTTGAGGATCCAGGAGAGTTTTCCTTGACAAGTTCAGTCATTTGACTACAAATCTGAAATAAATGAAGGGGTGATCCACTTGGGTACATGAGAAGGAAGAGCTGGAAGAGCAGAGTCAGTGCGAAGGCCACGAGGCAGGAGTGTGTCTGCATGTATGAAGACAGGTTAGTCAGAGCAGGCAGAGCAGAATGAGCAACAGGGAAGGGGTGCTACCATGGTAGAAAGATACCAGGTCATGCCAAAAGTCAGGGGCTGGTGTGAAACCTCAGCTTTTTCTCCGAGATGGAAACTCTTGGAGGGCCTGAGCAGAGCAATTGTTCCAGGGTGAAACAGCAGCAAGGGAGAAGCAGGGGTACACTTTTAAGACAATTATAACAACCCAGGCATCTGAAATGTGGGCAATTCTGAGTCACCTCCACACAGGTCCCATCTAATATCATAGATTGCCTGACTAAAAATTCACCTAATCTTGTCTAGGTAACCAACCAGATTAATACATCTTCCCCATTCCCTTGGAAACATGGCTCAGGTCAGTTCTCTTTCATTCAGCTACCTTGCCTGTGGGATGCTTGCCAATTATCACTATCTTCTTCAAAAATGTTTTAGGCTAATTTTATTAATTGATTATTTTATTGACTATGCCAAAGCCTTTGACTGTGTGGATCACAATTAACTGTGGAAAATTCTGAAAGAGATGGGAATACCAGATCACCTGACCTGCCTCTTGAGATACCTATATGCAGGTCAGGAAGCAACAGTTAGAACTGGACATGGAACAACAGACTGGTTCCAAGTAGGAAAAGGAGTACATCAAGGTTGTATATTGTCACTCTGCTTATTTAACTTATATGCAGAGTACATCATGAGAAACGCTGGGCTGGAAGAAGCACAAGCTGGAATCAAGATTGCCGGGAGATATATAAATAACCTCAGATATGTAGATGACACCACCCTTATGGCAGAAAGTGAAGAAGAACTAAAAAGCCTCTTGATGAAAGTGAAAGAGGAGAGGGAAAAAGTTGACTTAAAGCTCAACATTCAAGAAATGAAGATCATGGCATCCGGTCCCATCACTTCATGGGAAATAGATGGGGAAACAGTGGAAACAGTGTCAGACTTTGTTTTTTTGGGGCTCCAAAATTACTGCAGATGGTGATTGCAGCCACAAAATTAAAAGACGCTTACTCTTTGGAAGAAAAGTTATGACCAACGTAGACAGCATATTGAAAAGCAGACACATTACTTTGCCAACAAAGGTCCATCTAGTCAAGGCTATGGTTTTTCCAGTGGTCATGCATGGGTGTGAGAGTTGGACTGTGAAGAAAGCTGAGCGCCGAAGAATTGATGCTTTTGAACTGTGGTGTTGGAGAAGACTCTTGAGAGTCCCTTGGACTGCAAGGAGATCCAACCAGTCCATTCTAAAGGAGATCAGTCCTAGGTGTTCTTTGGAAGGAATGATGCTAAAGCTGCAACTCCAGTACTTTGGCCACCTCATGCAAAGAGTTGACTCATTTGGAAAAGACTCTGATGTTGGGAGGGATTGGGGGCAGGAGGAAAGGGGATGACAGAAGATGAGATGGCTGGATGGCATCACCAATTCAATGGATGTGAGTTTGAGTGAACGCCAGGAGTTGGTGATGGACAGGAAGCCCTGGCATGATGTGATTCATGGGGTCACAAAGAGTCAGACACAACTGAGCAACTGAACTGAACTGATTATTTTATGCATTGATTTATTGTGTAATTCAAACAAATATTATGTAAATAAATTAAACATGTACACAAAAAGTCACTATTTATATGAAGACCACGTGAAAATTTTTGAAAAACTGATAAAAGTAGTGTGTTTTTAAAATATTGAATTAGGTGAAGGAGATGATTTTAAAGACTAGGGAAAAGGAAACATCTATAAAGATGCTTTACTCAGATTGTTTTAAAAATCTATTTAAGTAGAATGTCTACTTTTAAATAAACCAAACTAAATGCAAATATTGACAAAGATTTCAATTACTCAACCTATAATTTCTACTCCTGATATAGAGAAGGTTCCTATTAGAATATGTGTAATGTCAAATAATTAAGGAAAACTATTAAAATTAAGTATTTGAAATTTTTATCTGAAAACAAACATAACAAAGAATAGTGATTGATACTATCTACAAAGCATAGAACTACTGAAGCAAGTCTTTGCCAGAGACTGTTGTGCTATATTCATATATGCTTTCTGTTCTGTTCAGTTGCTCAGCCATGCCTGAGTCTTTGCAACACGATGAACCACAGCATGCCAAAACTCTCTGTCCATCACCAACTCCCGGAGCTTGCTAAGACTCATGTCCATTGAGTCGGTAATGCCATGCAATCATCTCATCCTCTGTTGTCCCTTTCTCCTCCTGCCCTCAATCTTTCCCAGCATCAGGGTCTCTTCAAATGAGTCAGCTCTTTACATCAAGTGGACAAAGTATTGGAGTTTCAGCTTCAACGTCAGTCCTTCCAATGAACACCCAGGACTGATTTCCTTTGGGACAGACAGGTCTCCTTGCAGTCCAAGGGACTCTCAAGAGTCTTCTCCAACACCACAGTCCAAAAATACCAATTCTTCTGCACTCAGCTTTCTTTACAGTCCAACTCTCATATCCATACACGACCACTGGAAAAACCATAGCCTTGACTAAACAGACCTTTGTTGACAAAGTAATGTCTCTGCTTTTTAATATGCTGTCTAGGTTGGTCATAACTTTTCTTCCAAGGAGTAAGTGTCTTTTAATTTCATTGCTGCAATCACCATCTGCAGTGATTTTGGAGCCCAGAAAAATAAAGTCAGCCACTGTTTCCCCATCTATTGCCATGAAGTGATGGGACCAGATGCCCTGGTCTTAGTTTTCTGAATGTTAAGCTTTAAGCCAACTATTTCACTCTCCTCTTTCACTTTCAAGAGGCTCTTTAGTTCTTCTTAACTTTCTGCCATAAGGGTAGTGCCATCTGCATATCTGAGGCTATTGATATTTCTCCCAGCAATCTTGATTCCAGCTTGTGCTTCATCCAGCCCAGGGTTTCTCATGATGTACTCTGCATATAAGTTAAATATTCAGGGTGACAATATGAAGCCTTGATGTACTCCTTTCCCTATTTGGAACCAGTCTGTTTTTCCATGTCCAGGTCTAACTGTTGCTTCCTGACCTGCATATAGGTTTCTCAAGAGGCAGGTCAAGTGGTCTGGTATTCCCATCTCTTTCAGAATTTTTCACAGTTTCTTGTGATCCACACAGTCAAAGGCTTTGGCATAGTCAATAAAGCAGAAATAGATGTTTTTCTGGAACTCTGTTGCTTTTTCAATGATCCAGTGGAAGTTGGCAATTTGATCTCTGCTTCCTCTGCCTTTTCTAAAACCAGCTTGAACATCTGGAAGCTTATGGTTCATGTATTGCTGAAATGTATGCTTTAGCTTACTGGAAATCGAACTTTAAGGCAGAATTTCTGTGATTCAGTCCTTCCCCATAGAAATAGAGACTAGCAAATATAAAAAAAATATGTAAAAATAAATCTACCAAATTAAAAAAAAAAACAACAAACTAGCCTGTTCCTCAAAAATTTCCATAGTGTTTTTTGTCAGTAATGTGAATATTCAAATGATATACTAAAGCAATCTACAGATTCAGCACAATTAATATCAAATTACCAATGACATTCTTCAGAGAATTGGAACAAAAACTTTTACAATTTTTATGGAAACACAAAAGACCCTGAATAGCCAACATAATCTTGACATAGAAGAACCGAGCAGGAGGAATGAGGAGCCCCAAATTCAAACTATACTACAAAGCTACAGTAATCAAAACAGTATGGTACTGCACAAAAACAGAAACAGGAAAATGGTATAGGATAGAAAGCTCAGAGATAAACCCATGAACCTATGGTCACCTAATCAATGATAGGAGACAAGAATATACAATGGTAAAAAGACAGCATCTCCAATAAGTGGTGTCTGAAATCTGGACAGGTACATGTAAAATAATGAAATTAGAACACTACCTAACACCATAAACAAAAATAAACTCAAAATGGATTAAAAACCTAAATGTAAGGCTAGATAGTAAAAAATTCTTAGAGGGAAAAAAGAAAAAGGAAAAACATTCTTTGATATAAATTACAGCAAGATCTTTTTCAGCCCACCTTCTAAAATAATGAAAATAAAAGCAAAAATAAACAATTGGGACCTAATCTGCCTGCAATGTGGGAGACCTGGGTTCAATCCTTGGGGTGGGAAGATACCCTGAATCTTCCACTCTTGCTATTTTGGCCTGGAGAATGCCACAGACTGTATAGTCCATGTGGTAGCAAAGAGTTGGAAACGACTGAGCCGCTTTCACTTTCACTTTCTTTGGGACCTAATTAAACTTTAAATCTTTTGCACAGCCAAGGAAACCATAAACAAGATGAAAGACAATGGGAGAAAATATTTTCAAAGGAAGCAATAGACAAGGAATTAATCTCCAAAATATACAAACAGCTTATGAAACTCAAGATAAAGAAAAAAAAAAAAACAAGCAAACAATCCGATCAAAAAATGGGTGGAATATCTTAATAGACATCTCTCTAAAGATGACATATGGATGGCCAAGAGACACATGAAAATAATGCTCCTTATCACTAATTATTAGAGAAATGAAAATCAAAACTACAGTGAGTTATCACCTCATACTAGCCAGAATAGTCACCATCAAAAAATTTACAAACAATAAATGCTGGAGAGGGTGTGGAAAAAAGGAAAACCTTTTACATTGTTGGTGGGAATAGAAAATGGTACATCCATTGTGGAGAATAATATGGAGGTTCCTTGAAAAACTAAAAATAAAACTGCTATATGACCCAGAAATCCCACTACAGCAAATATACCCTGAGAAAACCATAACTCAAAAAGACATATGTACTCCAATGTTCACTGCACCACTATTTACAGTAGCCAGGACATGCAAGCAGCCTAGATATCCATCAAGAAATGAATCAGTTAAGAAAACATGGTACGTATATACAATGGAATATTTCTTATTCATAAAAAAGAATGAATTTGAGTCAGTTCTAGTGAGGTAGATGAACCTAGAGGCTGTTACACAGAGTGAAGTAAGTTATAAAGAGAAAAACAAATATTGCATATTAGTGTGTGTGTGTATATATATATATATATATATATATATATATATATATATATAACACCTAGGAAAATGGTATTGATGAACCTACTTGAAGGGAAAGAATGGAGATGCAGATATAAAGAATGGACTTGTGGACACAATAGGAGGAGAGAGTGGGACAGATGGAGAAAATAGCTTTGACATATATATATATACTACCATGTGTAAAACTAATTGGTTGGTGTGATTATAGATAAGTAGTGGAAAGCTGCTATATAACACAGGATCTCAACTCTGTGGTGACCTAGATGGGTGGAATGAGAGAGAAGGGTGTGGGGCAGGGTGGGGAAAAACAAAAGAGGTGGGGATATATGTATACTTATGGCTAATTCACAATGTGGCACAGCAGAAACAGCAGAACATTGCAAAGCAATTTTTCTCAAATTAAAAAAAAAATCTGATCACATCCCCCAAAAAAGGGGGATGTGAAAACTAAGAATATTTAGAATATAGAAAGAGATTCTTCAATGGCTAGTGTTCAAAGGTTTTGTATTCAGTGTGTTTTATTGTATCACAATACTTAGGGAACATTATGACCTTTCACAGACTCTTTCTAATTGAGGTGTAATTACAGAAATTGTACAATAAGTGATGCAAATGTAACATGGGTACTGTACTCCCGGTGCCATCTTCCTCTCTCATTTTTCTGGTGAATAGATAAGTGTCTTTTACTGAATGAAATCCACCCTCTAACCTGGATACTTCCCTAACTCTGGCTACACAGTATCCCTGCTGGTTCAATGTTGTCCTCAGAACATTTTTTTTTTTTATATCCAACAGAGTTATGTGAAATAGAGCATAAAAAGTAGGCACTGTACACAGAAAATAATAAGCATTTGACCAATAATAACTGCAGTTGTAAATGTTTTATAATTTTAAATATTTATTTTTTGCTGCAGTCTTTAATTTAAAATTTTTAGGGCAGACTGGAAATTTGGGAGAGAATTGATATTACAGTCTTCTTATTTTCCAGAAAATCTCAGTATTGCTCTAAAGGCCTCCACTGATAGGGTGAGCCCCACCCTCATTGTTGAGGTTCGTCTCCTTTACTTGATGTCAGTTGGCTGTAAATGTGGACCACATCTTCAAAATACTTAGATTAATGTTGGATTAAACAGCTGAATACTATAGCCTAATGAATTTAGCACATGAAACAGACCATCACATAATGTTATGGCAGCCATACACAATATGTAAGCAAATGGATGTGTAGATGTTGCTGTTCCAATAAAACTTGATTTAGTTTGAATTTCATAAACTTTTCACATGTTACCTATTGTTTTTTCCCTAAAACACTCCAAAATATACATACCATATTAAGCTCACAGACAGACCATATAAATCAGGTAGTGTGCCAAATTTGTCCCAGTTGCTGACCCCCTACTCCAAGACAATGCATTGCATGTGTTATCTATGTTAATTATAAATATATTAAAATTTTGTTTTAATCACATTGACTGACATTAAGAGAGGATCTGATAATATGTCCAGACTCAGAGCAGTGAAATACAGAAATCAGAGTATGTCTTGGTTTCTGACATAGGCTGTACTCTTGAACCAGGAGGTGCTTGTTGTGCATTGTAAAGCAATAGGAAATGTTTGGGAAGTCCCATGGACAGAGGAACTTGGAGGGCTACAGTTCATGGGGTTGTAATTGAGTCAGACATGACTGAGAGACTAAACAACAAGAACAAGAAAACTTTTTGTGCATTTTCCCTATGAATTAAATGATATAAAGAAAAAAATTAAAAGCAGGTCTGTAGACAGAATAAGCACTAAGCAAAAGATAGTTACTGTTATTATCAGTGATAGCATCTTTTGGCCTTATTGTGGCCAAAACACTGGTTATGTAATTATCAGTTTTGGCAATTTAATGACCTAACAATGCAAAAAAACATCATTAAGAAACAAAAGTAGTATTTCATACAAAATACATAATCAAAAATATTCTTAAGTTGACACATAATTTTCTCCTAGAGAAGGGAATGGCAACCCACTTCGATATTCTTGCCTGGAGAATTCCATGGACAGAGGAGCCTGGTGGGCTCCATGGAGTCTCAAAGAGTCAGACACGACTAAATGACTGACACATACATACACATTTGTAACTGAGCAAATAATATTTTCAAAGTATAAAAGATACAATCTTCATTAGAAGTGCCTTCATTTTTTCCATATATCCACTTGAATTCTCCAAAGTCTCTTAAAATCAAGCAAAATCTAAAACATGTATTTTTTCACAGTTCCCAACTTTTACCTGTCTTCCCTTGCTTCTGCACATTTAATCTTTAGATAATACTTCCCGAGTTTTGTGTTTGTGCCATGCAGTGGGCCGACACTCTCCTTGAGAATACCTGTGAGGGGAAAATAAACTTCCTTCCATTGATTCTGTTTAAAATGAAATCTCATGTGCACATATTCTTAATAACTACCTTCTTGTATAACTAAAATTTTCTACACAGTTAAAGAATCATTTTCTTCCTCCATAAATTTGACCATTTCAGCACTGACAATTTTATTAATAGGTAAATAATGTCCTCTATGATACTTAAATAATCTATCATGGGCTTTTAGCATCCATTTTTAGTCTCCCTCTTATCTATTTGAATTTTTTATGTGAGTCTCAATTTCCACACATCACCTTCTTAACCTTCTGAGACATTGCAAATTGAATTTCTCCTTCTGAAATGAATGACAGTTTAGTACTGATATTAAAATTCTCCTTTCTTTCAAAACTCTCCATAATCTGTGTCTTCTACGAAGGCCTTGCACTCCGGCAACTCCTGTAGACTTCAGCAGCCTTCTTTGTGCTTCACACCATCTTCCTTCCTGTCACAGTTCAGTTCAGTTCATTTGCTCAGTCGTGTCCGACTCTTTGTGACCCCATGGACTGCAGCATGCCAGGCTTCCCTACCATCACCAACTCCCAGCACTTGTTCAAACTCATGTCCATCAAGTCAGTGATGCCATCCAACAATCTCATCCTCTGTCAATCCCTTCTCCTCCTGCCATCAGTCTTTCCCAGCATCAGGGTCTTTTCTAAGGAGTCAGTACTCGCATCAGGTGGCCAATGTATTGGAGCTTAATTAAGCTTTAGTATCAGTCTTTCCAAGGAATATTCAGGACAGATTTCCTTTAGGGTTGACTGGTTGGATCTCCTTGCAGTCCAAGAGATTCTCAAGAGTCTTTTCCAATACCACAGTTCAAAAGCATCAATTCTTCAGTGCTCAGCTTTCTTTTAGTCCAACGAAAAGACTTTCTTTAGTCACATCCATATATGACTACTGGAAAAACCCATCACAATTGTGCCTAAAATAAGATTTGCACTCAGTCATTCAGTCACATCTCTTTGCAGCCCCATGGACTACAGACTTACAGTCTCCTCTGTCCATGGGATTCTCTAGGCAAGAATACTGAAGTGTGTTGACATTTCCTTCTCCAGGGGATCTTTCTGACCCAGGGATCAAACACTGGTCTTCTGCATTGACAGGCAGATTCTTTACCACTGGACCATCTGAGAAGCCCTAAAAGATGATTCACCCAAGGCTCAAAAAAATTAACCATTATTAATTAAACAGAGACCTGTTGCTACCAAACCCTATGTGAAGTTCAACTGAGTTGCCATCTATGAGGATTAGCTCAGCTGTCACTTAGCAACCACAGTGTAAAGCACTGACATTTGTCAAGTTTTAAAGGATCATAGCCAAAATTACTGCTTATTTTCTCTTTCTGTACATGTGTATTGCTTCTATAAACCACAGCCTCATGGGACTATTACTGGTCCTTGTCTTCAAGTTCTTTGGGGGCACATTTAAAGTATATTTTATATCATGCTACATGTGTCAGTTCAGTTCACTAACTCAGTCGTGTTCGACTCTTTGTGACCCCATGGACTACAGCACACCAAGCCTCTCTGTCCATCACCAACTCCAGAGCTTGCTCTAACTCACGTCCATCAAATTGGTGATGCCATCCAACCATCTCATTCTCTGTTGCCCCATTCTCCTCCAGCCTTCAATCTTTCCCAGCATCAGGGTCTTTTCTAATGAGTCAGTTCTTTGCATCAGGTGGCCAGAGTATTGGAGTTTCAGCTTCAGCATCAGTCATTCCAATGAATACTCAGGACTGATTTCCTTTAGGATTGACTGGTTTGATCTCCTTGCTGTCCAAGGGACTCTCAAGAATCTTCTCCAACACCACAGTTCAAAAGCACAATTCTTCAGTGCTCAGCTTTCTTTATAATCCAACTCTCACATCCATACATGACTCCTGGAAAAATCATAGCTTTGACTAGACAGACCTTTATTGGCAAAGCAATGTCTCTGATTTTTAATATGCTACATGTGTCAGTCCACATCAAATTAATACTCTAAAAGTGATGGCAATCATCTCAGATTTAACTGCTCCAAGAGAGATGGGGTGGTGAATATTTAGATCTCTCTTACCTACTAGTATTCTATTTACTCTAGCTTGGATAATTGTCATTTCCACATATACCTTGCTAGCTTTATATTTAAGAGATTAACCAGACTTCCCCAAAGTTCATTTTGTATATGTCATATAGTCAATATTTAGTCAGTCCACCCCATACATGCCCCCCAGTTTGGGCAAAGATTCATACACTCTTCTAAAGTGATGGAGTATTAGGAGATAGTGCTTACTTTTTTTAATAGTTGACCTTTGAACAAAGTGGTTTGAACTGTGTGGTTTCACTTATATGGATATTTTCAATAGTAAATATTAGAGTACTACATGGTCCAATTTATACTTGGATTAACCCTCATATTGTTCAAGGGTCAACTGTATATATAAGTTATTGCAC
The DNA here is from genome assembly GCF_002263795.3 of Bos taurus. Taxonomy (NCBI): domain Eukaryota; kingdom Metazoa; phylum Chordata; class Mammalia; order Artiodactyla; family Bovidae; genus Bos; species Bos taurus. Next base: position 3,015,127 of record NC_037333.1, on the reverse strand, counting down.
ATTGAAAAACCAAATGCAATTGAATAAAAATATAGCTACTTTCATTTCTATTATTTGTTTTTATTGGAAAGATAAATTTTATTGTGAACACATTATAATATTAGCTCATTATTTTTCTATATGCTTTTCTAGTAGTTTTCTTAGGTTCTCTCCTCAGACACTTCTTTTTATCACACCTATTGTGTTTTCATTATATCTTTAATTTTAAGGTATAATCACCTTTCTGGAATTTTCTACAGACTTTTAAAAAATTTAAATATTTTTATTTTTTATTTATCCTATAAAATCTTTACAAACTATAATTTCAAATTGATTTAGAATTTTACAGTAATGAAAACTGTACTATAAACACTATGAAATGTTACACATGTTTCATAAAGATATTTGATTAACAAAAAGTTATTAGTCTATCTAGTCTAAGCATATATTGTAAGAATTAGTTCAATCTAGAAAACAAAGGAAAACATTTTGGAACAAGCATCTCCATGATATGAAAGTAAAGGTTAATCTTTATCAATTTATTTGGACTCTGACATTATTAAATCAATGCTGATTTTTCCAAAGCAGAGATGTCAAGTTACCCTGATATACAGTGAGACGGTAAGACTGAGATGCAGACCAAATGAAGAAACTCCCATAATTTGTGTGTCACAGAAAAAAACCCATAATTCAGTTTGGAAATATATACTGGTTACAGTATGAAATAAATTGTCAAAAGGCAATCAGGGATTCTAGAAAAAAATCTATTTAGCTCACACAATATATGACTTTCATTATTGTCAGTTCTCACCAAGTTAGAAAGCAAAGGAAACCCACTTGTTTGTATGTGTGCTCCTTTTTAAAATATTAAATAACATAAAAACTTTATAAGCATTAATATTTCAATAGAATAAAAGACACTAACCTACATAAAAATTTCAAATATTTTAAAGTGGCTTGCATATCATTTGATATACTAACTGAAACAGTGATTATTAAAACAAGAATCACCAAGAAGTTCTACCTGTCAACATTCTTAGAGATAAGAGGTGTTATGGATATAATTGTGATCTCATTAATTCAGACTATTACTCTCTGAATATTTTGTTCTTAATATTTTAAGAACAGCAGAATGTTTTCCATACTAAACAAATTCTATTTGTGGAGTTTGTCTTTGATCATTCTTTAAAAGTAAAATATCAAGGCAATTTATTCTTGAAGTGAAGAGATAAGCATATTTTCTTTAAAGGTAAAGGATTATCTGATTAGATACTTAAATAGCATAAAAATAATCTCTGAAAAGTGTTGATTGAAAGTTACAAATAAATATAGAGGATCAATGTTTGAATTAGGTGGTGCTCCTATCACAACCTTTTTGTTTGCAATGAGTAAAAGCCTATGCAAATTAGCATAAAAGTAAATGTGAAGATATAACACACAGCAGGTGAGTGCCGTACGTGGGTCCACCAGGTCTCAGCACAGCTGTCTTGGGCTGTTCCAGGCACGTTGCAGCCTCCCACTTGTGTCACAAGGTGTCTGCTTTACTTTCTAGTGGCTCTCCTCACCACCAGGACAAGCTACCCAGCTCATCAGCAGAACCCAGAGTGCAGGAGATGGGTGCCCACCAAGGGAAACAGAACTTGCTGGGCCATTTACTTAGCTTCACGGTCTTTGGTGAAAAACTGTAAGGTATGCATGGGCTCCTCAGGAGGCCCCCAAAGGAAGTAAGTGTCATTTGGCATAGCTTATAATGCTCCCTTATCAGGTTTCCCCTTTCTTGTCTCATTCTCCTCTTTAATTCCACTTCCAGGAATCACTTCCCAAATATTGTGTTGAAGGCCATGTTTCAGGCTCTGCTTTTAGTGGAATCTGAGGATACAGGACACAGACCTCTCTCCCAAATTTCAGCAAGTACTTATGGGCTTGCAGGGCATGAAGAATGTACTAGTCCCTCACAAGTGTTCTCTGTTATGTCCACTGGCGGGGCGGGTGGGCAGGGGGCAAAGGGGAGCACCATCTAAAAATTGACAACTGTGTTTTGTTCTACAGACAGGCTGAGGACTCAAACCCAGGACATAGCCTCTCAGGTAACTCTGAGGGACTGCTCCACAGAGAGGAGACTAGATATATAAGGGGTTTTGCCACAAAACCCAGGTGGTTGAAACATCAAAAGATTACAGCTAATTAAAGAAAATCAGCTATCTTGGATCTTCCCAGGTGGTGCTAGTGGTAAAGAACCCATCTGTCAGTGCAGGAGACATGAGATATGAGACATGAGACATGATCCCTGCATCAGGAAGATCCAGTGGAAGAGGACAAGGCAACCCACTGCATTTATTCTTGCCTGGACAATCCCATGGACAGAGAAGCCTGGTGAGCTACGGTCCATAGTCCATAGAGTCACAAAGAGTCAGACAAGACTGAAGTGACTTAGCACGCACACACAAACACACACACAGATATCTTCAGTTAAGGAATTTAACACTTTTCTATATATGGGGCATTGCAAGAGTCTGGGGTCATCAAAAGAGGTCTTTTGATATGCATCTCAGCTATCTGGGGTGTATATCCTCTGTTTTCACACCCTGAGTTATCTCAGTGTACACCACTGAGAGCAGCTGAGTGGCTAATGACTTTTGTTCTAGCATCCTTTGTTTACTGATTTGGCAGTTAACGATCTTAGTCTACACTTATATCTCCTTCTCTTGAGTTTCTCTGTCTCTATGTCATTTTTTTTTTTCCCCAGAAGCTCAGCAGTTTAATTCTGTTTCCGGCTTGTTTATCTTCTGTAAATCTATCTCATCATCTAGTGCAGGCAACTTATAAACACCTTATCCTAAACAAAGACAACTTTGCCATGAGAAGAATTTTGGTTAACTGTTAGCTTTTAAATGTGTTCATAAATAAGTAGTATTTTTAAGGTAGAACTTGTTTATATTTATCAGACATCTTTATTCCCTTCCTATGCCAGGAGATATATGTCATATTTTTAAAAATTATTTACCTGTGATGGAGCAGTGGCTGCATGTTGCTGGAGGAACTTTGAGGAGATATCCCATGTCCAAGGGCAAAGGAGAAGCCCCAGCAAGACAGTAGGAGGAGCGAAATCAAGTTTAGACTCAAACCCCATACCTGCCAGAGATGCTCAGAAGGCTCAAACATACCTTGTGCACACCAGGACCCAGAGACTCCACAGAGACTGAGACAGAACTGCATTTGAATGTCTCCTGAGGAGGAATGGGTCATCAGAGGACTGCTGCAGGGGCAGGGGCTCTGGGTCCAGTAGACCTGGGTATGGCATAAGCCCTCTTGGAGGAGGTCACCATTAACCCCACCATAGAGCCGCCAGAACTTACACAGGACTGGGGACACAGACTCTTGGAAGGCACGAACAGAAGCCTGTGTGCACTAGAACCCAGGAGAAAGGAGTAATGACCCCAGAGGAGACTGACCCAGACTTGCCCATGAGTGTCCAGGAGCCTTTTACAGAGGTGTGGGTCAGTATTGGCCTGCTGAAGGGTTGGGGGCACTGAGTGTAGCAGTGTGTGCATGGGACCTTTTGAAGGAGGTCACCATTATCTTCATTAACTCCACCATAGTTCAGGCTTAGCTCAAATAACAGGGAGGAAACATAGTCCCGCCCATCAACAGAAAACTGAATTAAAGATTTACAGAACATGACCCCCACCCATCAGAACAAGACCCAGTTTCCCCCTCAGTCAGTCTCTTCCAGTAGGAAGCTTCCATAAGCCTCTTATCCTTCTCCATCAGAGGGAAGACTGAGTGAAAACCACAATCACAGAAAACTAACCAATCTGAACACATGAACCACAGCCTTGTCTAGCTCAATGAAACTATGAGCCATGCCTTGTAGGGCCACCCAAGAGGAATGGGTCATGGTGGAGAGTTCTGACAAAACGTGGTCCACTGGAGAAGGGAATGGCAAACCACTTCCCTATTCGTCCCTTGAGAAACCCATGAACAGTATGAAAAGGAAAAAAAAAGATAGGACACTGAAAGATGAACTCCCCAGGTCGGTAAGCATATTGCTACTGGAAATCAGTGGAGAAATAACTCCAGAAAGAATGAAGAGACAGAGCCAAAGCAAAAACAACATCCAGTTGTGGATGTGACTGGTGATGGGAGCAAGGCCTGATGCTGTAAATAACAATATTGCACAGGAACCTGGAATGTTAGATCCATGAATCTAGGTAAATTGGAAGTGGTCAAACAGAAGATGGCAAGAGTGAACATCGACATTCTAGGAATCAGTGAACTAAAACTAAATTCAACATTCAGAAAACTAAGATCATGGCATCGGGTCCCATCATTTTATGGCAAATAGATGGGGAAACACCAGAAACAGTGGCAGACTTTATATTTTTGGACTCCAAAATCACTGCAGATGGTGACTGCAGCCATGAAATTAAAAGACACTTGCTCCTTGGAAGAAAAGTTATGACAAACCTAGACAGCATATTAAAAAGCAGAGACATTACTTTGCAACAAAGGTCCATGTAGTCAAGGCCATGGTCTTTCCAGTAGTCATGTATGGATGTGAGAGCTTGACTATAAAGAAAGCTGACCACCGAAGAACTGATGCTTTTGAACTGTGGTGTTGGAGAAGACTCTTGAGAGTCCCTTGGACAGCAAGGAGATCAAACTAGTCCATCCTAAAGGAAATCAGTCCTGGGTGTTCATTGGAAGGACAGATGCTGAAGCTGAAACTCCAATACTTTGGCCACCTGATGGGAAGAACTGATTCATTTGAAAAGACCCTGATGCTGGGAAATAGTGAAGGTGAGAGGAGAAGGGGATGACAGAGAATTAGATGGTTGGATGGCATCACCGACTCAATGGACATGAGTTTGAGAAAACTCTGGGAGTTGGTGATGGATGGGGAGGTTTGGCGTGCTGCAGTCCATGGGGTGGCAAAGAGTTAGACACAACTGAGGGCCTGAACTGACTTACTGATTGTAAGTTCAGTGATAATAACTATGATTTACTGTCCATTAAAGAAAAGAAATATGTGAAGTCAGACAGAGAAATAAAAATATATCACTTATACATGAAACCTAAAAATATGATACAAATGAACTTATTTACAAAACAGAAACAGACTCACAGACAGAAAACAAATTTAGGATTAGCAAGGGGAAGAGTGGAGGGAAAATTAGGAGTTTGGTATTAAGATATACCCGCTATTATATATATAAATATATAAACAAAAAAAGACCTACTTTATAGCATAGGGAGCTATACTGAATATGTTTTAATTTTTTAATAGTTTATAATGAAAAAGAATGAAAAAGAATCTGGAAAATAATATATATATATTCATATATGGAGAAGGGGACAGCAACCTATTCCAGTACTCTTGCCTAGAAAATCCCATGGACAGAGAAGCTTAGCAGGCAACAGTCCTGCTAGGACTGTAAAGAGTAAGACATGCCTGAGTGGCTAAACAACAACAACAGCAGTATGTGTGTTTGTATGTATATATATATATATATATATATATATATATATATATATGAATAACTGCTGTACAGTTGAAATAACAGCACTGTAAATTAGCTTTGATTTAAAAAATTGAAATTAAAAAACACTTTTCAAATAACAGGAGATATATTTAGCTGATACACACACATATGTATATATACATTTGTCATGCAGAGCATAATAAGCTGATTTTTTCCCTATGAGGTTATATAACTTTGCTTTTCTGTTTGTAGTTGTTAGAAAAATATCATCAACAGTTCTTCATTTTTCTTCCCCTAAATGCTGCACATGATTTTTGACCACATTCTTTCTATACAAATCAGTAAGATATCAACACATTTTTACCTTGGACATTTTTAAATATATAGACCTTTGAATTGTTAACTAAAAGATGATGCTGTTAAAGTGCTGCACTCAATATGCCAGAAAATTTGGAAAACTCAGCAGTGGCCACAAGACTGGAAAACGTGTTTTCATTCAAATCCCAAAGAAAGGCAATGCCAAAGAACATTCAAACTACTGTGCAATTGCACTCATCTCACATGTTAGCAAAGTAATTTTCAAGATTCTCCAAGCTAGACTTCAACAGTACATGAACTGAGAACTTCCAAATGTTCAAGCTGGATTTAGAAAAGGCAGAGGAACTAGAGATCAAGTTGCCAACATCCACTGGATCATTGACAAAGCAAGAGAATTCCAGAAAAAGCATCTACTTCAGCTTCATTGGGCTTTCTCGATAGCTCGGTTGGTAAAGAATCTGCCTGCAGTGCAGGAGACCCCAGTTCGATACCTGAGTCAGGAATATCCAGTGGAAAAGGGATCTTCCCCAGCATTCTTGGCTACCCGCTCCAGCATTCTTGGGCTTCCCTTGTGGCTCAGCTGGTAAAGTATCAGCCTACAATGTGGGAGACCTGGGTTCAGTCTCTGAGTTGGAAAGATCCCCTGGAGAAGGGAAAGGCTACCCACTCCAGTATTCTGGTCTGGAGAATTTCATGGACAGCAGAGTTCATTGGGTCCCAAAGAGTCGGAAACCAATGAGGGACTTTCACTTTCATTTTCTGCTTCATTGACTACAGCAAAGCCTTTGACTTTCTGGATCACAGCAAACTGTGGAAAACTCTTTAAGAGATGGGAATACCAGAACACCTTACCTGCCTCCTGAGAAGTCTGTGTGCAGGTCAAGAAGCAACAGTTAGAACCAGACATGAAACAATGGACTGGTTCCACATTGGGAAAGGAGTACGTCAAGGCTGTATATCGTCACCCTGCTTATTTAGTTTATATGCAGAGCAGATCATGTGAAATGCCAGGCTGAATGAAGCACAAGCTGGATCCAGATTGCCGGGAGAAATATAAATAACCTCAGATATGCAGATAACACTACCCTTATGGCAGAAAGTGAGGAGGAACTAAAGAGCCTCTTGATGAAAGTGAAAAAGGAGAGTGAAAAAGTTGGCTTTAAACTCAGCATTCAAAAAACTAAGATCATGGCATCTGGTCCCATTCTTCATCATAGATGGGAAAACAATGGAAACAGTGAGAGACTTTATTTTTCTCGAGCTCCAAAATCACTGCAGATGGTGACTGAAGCCAGGAAATTAAAAGACACTTGCTCCTTGGGAAAAAAATCTCTGACCAACCTCAGTTCAGTTCAGTTCAGTTCAGTTCAGTCTCTCAGTTGTGTCTGACTCTTTGCGACCCCATAGACTGCAGCACACCAAGCCTTCCTGTCCATCATCAACTCCCAGAGTTTACTCAGACTCATGTCCATTGAGTCGGTGATGCCATCCAACCATCCCATCCTCTGTCATCTCCTTCTCCTCCCACCTTTAATCTTTTTTTTTTTTTTAATATATTTATTTATTTTTTAAATTTTATTTTATTTAACTTTGCAATATTGTATTGGTTTTGCCATATATCAAAATGAATCTGCCACAGGTATACATGTGTTCCCCATCCTGAACCCTCCTCCCTCTTCCCTCCCCATACCATCCCTCTGGGTCATCCCACCTTCAGTCTTTCCCAGCATCAGGGACTTTTCAAATGAGTCAGCTGTTTGAATCAGGTGGCCAAAGTACTGGAGTTTCAGCTTCAGCATCAGTTCTTCTAATGAATATCAGGACTGATTTCCTTTAGGATGACCAACCTAGACAGCATATTGAAAAGCAGAGAGATTACTTTGCTGACAAAGGTCCATCTAGTCAAAATTATGGTTTTTCCAGGAGTCATGTATGGATGTGAGAGTTGGACTATAAAGAAAGCTGAGCACCAAAGAATTGATGTTTTTGAACTGTGGTGTTGGAGAAGACTCTTGAGAGTCCCTTGGACTGCAAGGAGATCAAACCAGTCAATACTAATGGAAATCAATCCTGAATATTCATTGGAAGGACAGATGCTGAAGCTGAAACTCCAATACTTTGGTCGGGTGATGGGAAGAACTGACTCATTTGAAAAGACCCTGATGTTGGGAAAGATTGAAGGTGGGAGGAGAAGGGGATTACAAAGGATGGGATTGTTGGATGGCATCACTGACTCAATGGGCATGAGTTTGAGTATACTCTGGGAGTTGGTGATGGACAGGGAGGCCTGGAGTGCTGCAGTCCATGGGATCGCAAAGAGTCAGAGGCGACTGAGCGACTGAACTGAACTGAACTGATGAATTTTAAGCTGCCAGTCAATATGAAAAGACCTGCATTTAAAGGCATTTTAGAACTACCATTCCTGGTTTGGGGTTTAATTCAGCTACCAGCCATAGGCTTCATCAACAGAATGGTTCAGCTTGGCGTCCTCCACCTGACTACTGGCCCTGGGACCCAGAGTCTAACATTTTCTCTCGCCACCTCTGCAATGAGTTCTCACACTTTCAGTTTAGCATGCAAAGCTCCCTGATGGCCAGGGCTCTGATGTCTTCCACACCATGGATATAGACCTAGACTTCACTCTGGATGAATCTCTCTCTCCCTACCCTTTGGGAAAGAGGCGTGAAGGAGTGCTCCAATCCCAGCTCACTGCTGTCACCTTCTGATCTTGAGTAGTAATTCTGACTGCCCCCTTCCCACCTATCCCATGTGGGCCATTTGCCCTGAAAATTAGCTTTGTAAAACTCAGGTTAAAGAGACTTATTTGATTTTGCATTAAAAGCTTGAATTCTTCACAGGGCCACATTCCCCTGATTATCCTGTCATGTCTTATCTAAGGATTATTTTAAGCTTCACTAACTGGCACAATGTAGTCATAGCAACATAGCTTTCTTCTTTGTTTCAGGTTGATGGCAACTACTCTGAAGTCAATACTGCTAACTTCATTTCTAAATTGTTTCACCTACTGTTCCAGTTAGATTTACCTTTTGTGCCAGAGATTTAGAATCCACTGAGTACCACTGACATGTTGGGGGAGATTAGAGAAGGGTACTTTGATATGGACAAGCATTTCTTGAACCAAGCATACCAGCATCGATCTTATGTGCCTTGAGTGGCTCACGGGCTCAGCACCAATGACAGTTGTGACATGGGTGGACAGGTGGTGAAGGAGTTTGGTCTCCATCCCAAGTACCCGCACACTCCGTAGATGCAGCAGAATGCTGCTGTTAGAGCTGTGGCTATTATTACAGCAAAGGTGTGGGAAAACTTGGAAGGATAAGACCAAATAACACCAATCATGTCCAAAGGAGTCTTAAGATGTTCTTTCAATGGTTAAACGGTGAATCTGAGCTGGGGAGGATATTTTCTTCTTTGTGATACAAGTACTTTTACAAAATGATAGACATCCAAGAGCACTAGATTTGAACTAATATGAACCTTAGCTTCTTCAACAGAACTACAGACCCAGCTGCACCTTCTCTTTCCTCAGTAAAGAACTTCAGTCCCATTGCTTAGGGTGGAAGCCCGGGAGGGCTCATCACCTTCTTCAGCAGGAAGTTGAGGCTAGGCCTGATCTCGACCACATAGATCAGGCTGCAGGACCAGAGTCACAAGCAAACAGGTTAAGGCAGGGTTTGCAAACTGAAATGTCTGGAGGGACTAAGCTGATAAGCTAATCAAGGAAGCAATTTCTCCTATGCAAATTAGCTGAAAATGGGAGGAAAAGTGATAAGTGACCTGACGCCTCAGTTTTGAAGGAGCAATATAGAGTGATGGTCAAGAACTGTCACAAGTGTAAAAACTCATTATGTGAGTGAGCAGCCCCAAATCTTGCCATCTAAAAATGTGGTCTTAGTGTACCAGAGGTTTTGTTTTTTCAACAAAAGTCATTCATTTGATTCTTTAAGTGAATTTGCCTGGAGTTAACAACTAACGCAATTTTCTAAACAAGTATGAGAATCTCAAAGAGCTTTCTGACAAGTTGGTAACTCTTGGAATAGAAGCTGTTGTCTTCAAAAGACATCACCTTCTCAGGGTTATGTCCACTTAGTGTTTGCTCTGTGGTTCAGTCTGGAGTCTTTTAACTTTTGAGCTTCTCTCTCTGAAGGTCTGATATGACTTGTTTGACTCCAGTTTCGAATGGATCACAGGCCTTAGGAAAACTGGGCAGGTGGCAAGAAAAAGAGGTACTATCTGAATCCACCGCAGTTTTTCAGAAAACTGAATTGGGATTTTGGCCAAAGCCTTACAGACCCCATAATTTTCTCCAGAATACCTCCTTAACTGAGACAGAAGTAATCATCTGTTAATAAGTCAGTGATTCCTTCCTGTTAGTCTTTTTTAGGTTTTTTCTTTCATTTTGCACCTGTAAAATATGTTAATAATATTTATATCCTATAAGACCAATAGAAAATTATAGACAATTGTTTCCCATACCCTGTGTTGATATTAATGTCTACATGCACCAGATGATAGATTGTGATTATGACACACTTATGTCTAAACACTGGTAGTCTCACATGACTGTACTTCACCATGGACCATGTCAACTGTCTGTTGAGACACAGTCCTCCGCAGATCTCTTGTGTTTCCTCATAGCTCATTAGTGAAGCACTGACTGTACTTTTTTGGCATAAGCCATCATGGATGCTTGTCTAGTGAACAGCCTTGGAAGACAGAGATGGTATCTCCTTCTGGAACAAAGGCTGAGTATGCATCTGCCCATTATAAGACAGGGGTGTTCTCAAGTTCAATACAGCTTAGTGTGAGTTGACATCCATGTGGCCCATTCATATCATCCCCATGAGTGTAGAGGCCTAGAAAACTGACACACATGTGTTAATGCTGATGCTGCTGGTCATGTCCTGAATGACAGAGTTGAGTCCTCTGTGCCTGACCTGAAGTCTTGTGTCTGCTGTCAGCGTCCATGAAACTGGCTGGCCACCATCTCAGCTCCCAAAGAAGGGAGAACCTCAGACTCTCCCCGTGCTGGGCAGTGCTGTGCTTGTAACAGAATGCTGACCTGTTACAAGCTGCTGGCCTCTTGCTGTTGCTCTAGTTTGCCCTTTCCACGTGTCTAACCTGAGACTGTGTTACTGTTCTGCAAGCTTGAGGTTAGTGTCCTCCACCCACCTGAGGTATTAGAGGATTTTAATTAATGTCATTCCTTTTTGTGCTAACTCTTCATGACAATGACAGAGGGCAAGGACTGTGGGTCCCTGCAGAGGCTGAAACAGTGCTTATTTCTTCATTCTTGCATAAAACTATAGAATAATTTAGTACCCTCAAATATATATTTAACAACAGCTCTCATTTGTTTACAATCCAGATAGTAACTATGTTCTACAACTAAGATGTGGCTGTCCCAAGAAACTTGCCTTTCACTGTTTGCAGAAAATCCAAACCATTTCTTCCAAAACTTTTTCTGAATCTTTGCATGTCTTGTGTCCTTCTCCAATTCTTCAGTCCTATTTTCTGTCTTACAGTTATCTTTTTTTATCACTGTTCTTTCATTAAGTCAAATATGATAATCATCTCCTTATCTTGATTTTCACTGAGGGTAAAATATACTGTATGAGATCAATATACATATATGAGATTTATTAAAGATTTGAAAAGTTTATGCTATATCAAAGACATAGGGGTTAGGATACTGTCTTGTCCTTCCTGTTAGGGAATGAATGTCTAATACCCACTCTACAGTTCAGGGAGAGTGGTGTCTATTCTCAGTTGGCTTCACCCTTGTGTCACTCTGCTTTTCTCTGCTGTGTGCTGAGCCCCAGGACACCAGGAAGTGCATCACTCAGGCTCACATGTCCATTAGGAAGAAAGCAGAAGATCAGAGCTTGGTAGAGAGAGGGAAGATTCTCTCTCCTTTGCCATCTCTTTAGCTCACTGTCGTCTGGCAGAAGCAACCCTCCTCTATCAAGGCCCACAGGTCCTGTCCAGACATTTAGGCAGAGGCTGAGTGCCCTTGCTACACTCCAGGTGTCTCAACATCCCTGTTGGTTCCCCTGCCCAGAGTTCAGAAAATAGATCCTTCACTGAGCTACCTGTAGCTGACTTTTTGAATATATCATCTATTTTCTTCTGATATCCCACCTGATACATCCAAGCACTGAAAACTTATTATTTATAATCCCAGTTTTCCAGAGAAGAAGCTAAAGCTCAAGGAGACTAAGTGATCTAGCCCTTGATCACTCAACCCTCAAGGGAAACATCCAAGATGTAATGATGAAAGGGCTGTTTTCAAATCCTACACAGTTGTTACCATGTCAGGCTGCCTCTCCTACAGTGATCTATAGTTCAGTAATGGATATGCTATAATAGCAAGAATGCTCTAAAACACTTTTCTAAACATGGTTCTATTGCTTCTATAAACTGCATAACAATGAAAGCTCCATATGAAGCTTCGTTAGTCTTGAATGATCTACATGGTTTATAGTAGATAAATAAATGTAACTAGATAAGATTTTTAAGGAATATAGTCCAGATGTCATTCAATTATTGCTGTATGTTTCCTCATAGAGCATTTATTTCTCACTCAGAATGAAGCAGAATATAAAAAATTTCTCAGTTAATTAACAAGTACTAAGATTAAAAACACTTTATTCATATTTATCTCCATCTATCACTTTACCAAGAAAAAATTTGATACAAGTGTGAAAATTTAAAGTCAGAAAGTCAGGTAGTAGAGTGTCAGTAAAAGATACTCCTGAGGATGATTTTAGATGTGCTTTCATTGGAGCCTATCAAGGAAATCTGGGACAATCCAAAGAAAAACCATCAAGGTTGACTTCTGGGAGAATGTAATTAAAGCTTGGTCTCATTAGTTGTTCAGGAACACAGACAACATCACTGTTCTCTACATAACTAGTGAACAAATGGATGTCCTTGATGGCAGGCTAACAGATACCAAAGACATCTTACGGAAATTTAAAACCAGTTGCTTCTGATTTCCTCAATCATGCTTAGTGTATCCCTCTGTATATTGATGTTCACACTTTTCTCCAATTCCTAAGCCTAATTTTACTTAATTTTCTTTTAGAAATTCAGTTGATAATTTGGCCATATTTTTAAGACACTTTATTATGTACCTTTTTGTTCTTTGCATACATAACATGAAAATATTGTTTCCTAATATATTTGGAGGAAAAAGCAACTCCCTCTCTTTTGGTGGCAGTTCCAGTTAGATATACAATATGCATTCCAGTAAATACAAATATCTATCAAAATTCACCTGACTAGAACCATTCAAAACATTCCCAGGATACATAGTCAGTTCCTTGTATATAAGAGTGACTTTTAGATATTTGTTTTCAATAAATATATCTTGCAGACATTTTGGGGGAAAATAGAACTTTAAGGATAAATAATTGGATTTTATTGAATTTTCTGCTACATCTGATAGGAGTTCTCTAAACAAAAATGTTCAACAATAAAAATAATGGAAGCATGTTCAATAATAAATGGTCAAAAGGCATGGTAAATATAGGAAACATAAAAAGATCACTTCAAGTACCATTAAAGAACCACAAAGTGTCTATGTCAAAAGGACCCAAAAAAAGGAATTATTGGACTTTTTAAGAACAATCTCTGGAACTCGAGTGAGTCATACCCAAGGCCTATCTTGAATCCCATCTTGCCCTGCCCAGCAAATGTTATTCTGATACCAAGCAGCCAAGCTTTACAGTCAGGCTCGGCAAGGTGGACGTGCATCAGGTCAACATGACAGGAAGAAAAAGAAAACCTTTTGGAGGAGGACAGTCAGCTCGCTCTTTTCCAGCTTTTGATGCTCTTAACAGCACTGAAGATTATGCTGTTCCTTTCAAATAAACAGCCACAGACTGATCTTCTGAATCTCCTCTCTGACCTACAGTCATCATCACGGCTTTCTTGTTAGAGCCCAAAATGATCCTCTCCTTTCATCGTGTTAGTGGATTGCCACCTGTGTGTCTTTGTACAGAAGAAGGTGAGCAAGAGTACCTATCAATGTGCATGTGTGTAGAGATGTCTTTTTGTGCTGGGTGAATAATTGATAATGGATAGATGATAGATAGATAGACAATGGATAGAGAGAGATAGAGAGATAGGGAACTAATAGATCATAGATAGATAATGAATAGAGAGAGTGCTAATGGATAAATAGTGAATGTATAGATAGATAACAGATAGATGAAGAGGTAGATAGATGAACAGAGAGATATAATGGATAGATAGATTCATACACAGAAAGATAAATAAAAGATAGATAATGGATAGATAAATAGATAATGGATAACTAGACTATGGATAGATGGATAGATTGATAGAAATGGAGAGGTAGATATAATGGACAGATAGATGATGGATAGATGATAGATGAATAGATAGATGTTAGATAGAAAAGCCTTTCAAAATTTGAAAAATATGAATAGATTTTAATATATTTTATGAACTTTTAGTTTATACACAAGTTTTCCCCCTAGTTAATATGTATCTCTCTTTCTCTCAAAGTCACTTAGTCATGTCCAACTCTTAGTGAACCCATGGAATGTAGCCCACCAGTCTCCTCTGTCCATAGAATTCTCCAGGAAAGAATACTGGAGTGGGTGGGTATTCCCTCTCCAGAGGATCCTCCTGACCCAGGGGTCAAACCAAGGTCGCCTGCATTGCAGGCAGATTCTTTACTGTTTAAGCTACCATGGATAGACTTTATACAATTTTTTAATTTATATTTACTTAATATAAATTGCAAAAAATGACTAGTACCTTAAATCAATGATTTCATTGCTTATGTATTCATGCTTTCAACTAGAAATACCAAGTCTATTTAAATAAAAATATTAAACAGTATTACAGTTCAAATGCAGTTAAACAAAAATCACAAAAGAGGTAAATGACTAAGTTTGGAATGTTTCAGATGTTCAAGCTGGATTTAAAAAAGGGAGAGGAACCAGAGATCAAATTGCCAACATCCATTGGATAATTGAAAAAGCAAGAGAGTTCCAGATAAAACATCTACTTCTGCTTTATTGACTATGCCAAAGCCTTTGATTGTGTGGATCACAACAAACTGGAAAATTCTTAAAGAGATGGGAATACCAGACCACCTGACCTACCTCCTGAGAAATCTGGATGCAGGTCAAGAATCAACAGTTGGAACTAGACATGGACAACACACTGGTTCCAAATAGCGAAAGGAATACATCAAGGCTGTATATTGTCACCTGCCTATTTAACTTATATGCAGAGTACATCATGAGAAATGATGGACTGAATGAAGCACAAGCTGGAATCAAGATTGCTGGGAGAAATACCAAAAACCTCAGGTATGCAGATGGCACACCCTTATGGCAAAAAGCAAAAAAAGAACTAAAGAGCCTCTTGATGAAAGTGAAAGAGAAGAGGGAAAAAGTTGGCTTAAAACTCAATATTCAGAAAACTAAGATCATGGCATCAGGTCCCATCACTTCATGGTAAATAGATGGGGAAACAACAGAAACAGAGACTTTTTATTTTTTTATTTTTTGGGGCTCCAAAATCACTGTTGATGGTGACTGCAGCCCTGAAATTAAAAGACACTTACTCCTTGGAAGAAAAGCTATGATCAACTTAGACAGCATATTAAAAAGCAGAGACCTTACTCTGCCAACAAAAGTCCATCTAGTCACAGCTCTGATTTTTGCAGTAGTCATGTGTGGATGTGAGAGTTGGACTATAAAGAAAGCTGAGCACTGAAAAATTGATGTTTTTGAACTGTGGTGTTGGAGAAGACTCTTGAGAGTCCCTTGGACTGCAAGGAGATCAAACCAGCCCATCCTAAAGAAAATCAGTCCTGAATATTCGTTGAAAGGTCTGATCCTGAAGCTGAAACTCCAATACTTTGGCCACCTGATGCAAGGGACTGATTCATCAAAAAAGACTCTGATGCTGGGAAAGATTGAAGGCAGGAGGAGAAGGGGTCAAAAGAGTATGAGATGGTTGGATGGCATCACTGACTTGATGGACATGAGTTTGAGCAAGCTTTGGGTGTTGGTGATGGATAGGGAACCCTGGCATGCTGCAGTCCATGGGGTCGCAAAGATTCAAACATGATTGAGCAACTGAACTGAACTTATTTGAATTGACTATATGGACATTTGTTGACAAAGTGATGTCTTTTCTTTTTAACAAACTGTCTAGGTTTGTCATAGCTTTCCTGCCAAGAAGCAATCATCTTCCAATTTCATGGCTGCAGTCACCATCCACAGTGACTTTAGAGCCCACAAAGAGGAAATCTATCACTGCTTCCACCTTTTCTCCTTCTATTTTCCATGAACTGTCAGCAAATTTGGAAAACCCAGCAGTGGCCATAAGATGTGAGGTCAATCTTCATCCCAGTTCCCAAGAAGAGTAGTACTAATGAATGTTCAAACCACTGGACAATTGCAGTCTTTTCACATTCTAGTAAGGTTATGCTCAAAATCCTCCAAGCTAGGCTTCAGCAGTACATGAACCAAGAACTTCCAGATATTCAAGCTGGGTTAAAAAAAAGGCAGAGGAACCAGAGATCAAATTGCCAACATTCACTGGATCATATAAAAAGCAAAGAAATTCCAGGAACAAGTGTAATTCTTCTTCTTTGACTACATGAAAGCCTTTGATTGTGTGGGTCATAACAAATTGGAAAACTCTTAAAGAGATGGAAATACTAGACCACCTTACCTGTCTCCTGAGAAATCTGTATGCAGGTCAGGAAGCAACAGAATAGGACACAGAACAGCAAACGGTTTCAAAATTGGGAAAGAAATGCATCAAGGCTGTATATTGTCACCCTGCTTATTTAACTTAGACGCAGAGTACATCATGCAAAATGCCAGGCTGTGTGAATCACAAGCTGGAATCAAGATTGCTGGGAGAAATATCAATAACCTCATATATATGGATGATACCACTCTAATGGCAGAATGCAAAGAGGAACTAAAGAGCGTCTTGATGAGGTTGAAGGAGAAGAATAAAAAAAGCTGGCTTAAAACTCAAAAAAAAAAAAACCAAAAAAAAGAAAGAAAGAAAAGAAAACTAAGACCATGGCATCCAGTGCCATCACTTCATGGCAAATAGAAGAGGAAAATGTGGGAGCAGAGGAAGCAGATCTTCCAGATCCTTCCAGGTCTTGAGCTTCCAGGTGGTATATATTTATATACATTGGAATATTACTCAGCTACAAAAAAGAGTGAAATAATGCCATTTGCAGCAACATAATGGACCTAGAAATCATCATACTAAGTGAAGTAAATCAGACAAAGGCAAGTATCATATGACATCACTTATATGTGGAAACTAAAAAATGGTACAAATTAATTTATTTACAAATCAAAAATAGACTCACAGACATATAAAACAAACAAACTTATGGTTAATACAGGGGAAAAGTGAAAATGAAAGTTGCTCAGTCATTTCCAACTCTTTGTGACCACATAAACTATACAATCCATGGAATTCTCCAGACCAGAATACTGGAGTGGGTAGCCATTCCCTTCTCCAGGGGATCTTTCCAACCCAGGGATTGAACCCAGGTCTCCTGCGTTGCAGGTGGATTCTTTACCCGCTGAGCTACTAGAGAAGCCCCTAATATAAATGCAAAGAGGTTAGTAATTAGGAGTTTGGGACTAACATATATACACTACCATACATATATATATATATATACATATATATATATACACACACACATATATATATATATATATACACACACACACAGAGTAGTTTCTATATTGAGTTTAAGAAAGCTGCAGGGAAAACTCGTGTGGTGCAGTCCATATATATATGTATGTATATTTTAATTTTTAATTTATATACATATAAATTAAAATTTTAAAAAAGCTTTACCAAGAACGTGTGAATTGAGCAGAGATTTTAAAAAAGGTGACAATGAGCCTTGTGGTTCCCATAAAGAGAGTATCTCAGGTAGAGGAAGTATAAGAGCAAAGACCTGAGGGTGGAGAACCCCTGGCTTGCCTGCAGACATGAGAGAGATCTGAAGGATGGGTGGGTGCAGAGGGCCAACACAGAGTCCTGATGGTAGGCCATTGTAAGGACCATGGCTTTCACTCTGAATGAGGTGGTGGGAAACTACTAGACAGTCTTAACCACAATAGTGATGGGATCTGATTCATATTTTTAAAGGTGGGATGTAAGTAAGGTTACAAGAATGGAGACCAGTGAGGAGTCTAATGCAGTAACTCAGGGATGAGATGAGGATGCTTGTACCAGAAATAACAACAGGGAAGTGGTTCACAAAAAAAAGATAAAAATCTGAAAATATTTTAATAATGCAACATAATTTTCAACAGATTTTATGGGAACTATGATATAAAGAGAGAGGAATGAAGAATTCTACATTTTCAGAGACTACCTAAAATTATTGACCTACAATCCCTACTTATAAGGGGTTGTATTTCCATACTTAAAAGTAAAGGAAACCAAAATCTAAGTAGATTAATGAGACTTGGCATTGAAGTACAATTATTTTGTGATTGAACAGAGACATTACTTTGCCAACAAAGGTCCATCTAGTCAAGGCTATGGTTTTTCCAGTGGTCATGTATGGATGTGAGAGTTGGACTGTGAAGAAAGCTGAGCACCAAAGAATTGACGCTTTTGAACTGTGGTGTTGGAGAAGACTCTTGAGAGTCCCTTGGACTGCAAGGAGATCCAACCAGTCCATTCTAAAGGAGATCAGTCCTGGGTATTCTTTGGAAGGAATGATGCTAAAGCTGAAAGTCCAATACTTTGGCCACCTCATGTGAAGAGTTAACTCATTGGAAAAGACTCTGATGCTGAGAGGGATTGGAGGCAGGAGGAGAAGGGGACAACAGAGAATGAGATGGCTAGATGGCATCACCGATTCAATGGATGTGAGTTTGAGTGAACTCTGGGAGTTGGTGATGGACAGGGAGGCCTGGCGTGCTGCAGTTCATGGGGTTGCAAAGAATTGGACATGACTGAGCAACTGAACTGAACTGAAGGCATCCAGATTCAAAAATCTACATTTTTTCACTATACCTACTTTGCTTCTCAGTTCAGTGTTTATGCCATTTAACCTCAAATCGTAAGCATTTACCCAATTCAAGCTGAGTAACATCTGCCTTCTGGAGTTTACTCTTTTTGCATGAGATAGTGTAAGATTATCAAAGGGTTCACAGATACAATAGGAGGCAATTTCTCAACTTACAATGCATTTGCTCAATTGCTGAGGCTGAGGAATGACTGTTATGATAAAGTATGAATGAACTAATCTTTTCTTGAATAAGAAGAACAGTTCTGGGTGAAAATGCTTTCATTTTTCCTCCTCACTTTTTATAAGCTCCATTGCCACTGACAACAAATGAAAAATATTGTGGAAAAGCCGAGACAAACAACTCCTTTAAAAACAGCTGTGTGAACCGTCGTACTAATGACTCCCTACCCAGGTCCTTCTCCTTGAGAGGGAGACATTTCTCATTTTATACAAGAAAGCAATTTGTTGTAAGAGTCCTTGAATTAAACCTTCAGACTAAAAGGAAGTTCAGAAACTATTTGAAGAGTCTTAGAAGCAATGCAAGCCACATTCTCAGGTTTATGTCAATTGATGTGGTAACAAATTCCCAAGAGCTCTTTCCCAAGACCTCTGATTGCAGGCAGCATTCAGAACTGAAGGATGATGACACACCAGGGTTACAAGCATCCTAGAAGAATATGGGGGCAAGCTGTTGGCAGCAAACTACACCTACCTGGTTCAGTTCATGAGCTGGCTGAACCCATTTGAAGCTTTTTATACTTGAGTTTAGCAGAAAAAATGGTACATCGAAGTGAGTTCAAGGAAAACAGCCATTTCCAAAATTAAAATGATAATTTGGACTTACTAATAAGCCTTACAAGTTAACCGATAGTGTTTCCTGACCTGGATTTTTCATATATAAGCTTTAGATCATAAGGTCCAAATAAATTTATAATTATAAGACAACCTTATACAGCTTCTATAAGCACTTAGATGACCATGAACACATACCAAAAAGAACAAGGAACAAGTTTTGAAATGAGAATGAGACAGTGACAAAAAAGTAATAAGATTGGTTTTTATATATTTATGAAGACTTAAGTTTATCAGATAAACTTAAAGCTATGCTTTATACACATCTGTTTTGTAGACAATGTAGATGACTAAAAAGTGAACTAGAATTGCCATAAAAAGAAAAAATGAACATAAAACTTAACTGCTACTGCTAAGTCACTTCAGTCGTGTCCAACACTGTGCAACCCCATAGACGGCAGCCCACCAGGCTCCCCTGTCCCTGGGATTCTCCAGGCAAGAGTACTGGAGTGGGTTGCCATTTCCTTCTCCAATGTGTGAAAGTGAAAAGTGAAAGTGAAGTCATTCAGTCGTGTCCAACTCTTCGCGACCCCATGGACTGCAGCCTAAGCTGTTTCTAAAACACTACTGGGATAAATTAGATTGCCAGATAAAATACGGGGTGCTCAGTTCAACTTGAGTTTCAGAGAGACAATAAATATTTTTAGTATAAATATGTTGTAAGTATTGCAGTTTTTAGTCTGTTAAATTTGTATATTTTAGAGTTTAGTATCACATAACATGTATTATGCATATTGCACATTTCATGTTTAAGTATGGCCTAAATATTGCATGGAACATAGTTAAACTAAAATGTTAGTTGATATCTATATGAGATTCAAATTTAAACGACTGTACTTTTGTTTGCTAAATCTGCAAACCTAGATGGAGAGAGATCATTCTGGATAAGCCAGCAAGGTTTTTGGGAGAATATATTTTCCAAGAATTTGGGAAACTTTTGAGTCTTCAATCAGCTGTGTGATTTTGAGCTTGTCTGATTCTTAGTTTTCAAGTTGTCAGTTAAATCATTTAAAGTATTATTGGTTTCAATTTTATGATTTATAAATATTCAAAATTAAAGTGTCTTATTATTTGAAAACTCTCAGTCTGGAATATCAAGCTAAATACCACCAGCAAACACTAATTTAGATCTTATCAGGATGCATGGAAAGCACTGTATTTATAGGGTATTAACCACTTGACCCCTAAATAATCTAATAACACAATAACATCAGTGGAATTATGTCCCATTTTGCAGGTGAGAAACTCTGCTTCAAAGTTTAAATAGCTTTTTTTGAGAACACAAATCTACTAAGTGGCAGATCCAGGATTTAAACAGAGATCTTGACCTCAGGAAACCTCATACTTAGTAACACTGTACTATGTCCTTTCCAGTGATGCTTAAATCAAACCAGACAACTATTCAGTCTTCTTTGTTGCCTTAAATACATGTTATAGAGAGCCAACTTGGATGTATTTTTTACATGAAAAATGAAAACAAGGCAGTGATTTTTACCATGTGTATTAAACAGAAAGTATAGTTCAACTGGGGCTTCCCAGGTGGTGCTAGTGGTAAAGAATCTGCCTTTTAATACAGGAGACACGAGATATGGGTTTGATCCTTGGGTTGGGAAGATCCCCTGGAGGAGGGCATGGCAACCCACTCCAGAATTCTTGCCTGGAGAACCCCATGGACAGAGGAGCCTGACAGACTATAGTCCATAGGGTCGCACAGACATGACTGAAGTGATTAGGACACACACGTACATGCATAGATCAATTGCCATCTTGCCAACTTGCCCTGAACCCTAGAAGCCATCTTCCCTTGGCAGCTTCACTGCCTTTGGGCCCTTACTTCAAAAGAAAATCACCAGCCACTTCGTGGAGCCTAAACTAGCTCCAGTTGTCTGGCAAAGCATCTGTTGAAAGACCACAGATTGACAATTTGAGTCAATAAAGATACAGCCCTTGCTGTGGTGCCCACCAATTTGCAGTGTGGCTGGAGAATGGGAAATGTCAAGTGTATATTAGGAAATGAAATTAATATTGTCCAGTGATAAAACAATTAATGGTAAAATAAGTCATATGATTCCAAGTTATTGGAGATTGAAAGCAATATTTATTTGGTCCTCTAAGCATCAAACACAAATATTGTTTGATTAATTGCTATGTCTAAAAGATGACAGACAAAATAAGAAAATATTCCAAAACTAGCATGCTATCCAGAATATAGCATAAAATACTTTATAAAGTTATTAAAAAGTCAACACGACTTTATTAAATCTAATGGTTTTAAAATATAAAGCCCCTGGTAGCATGTTATGGCCCTTTCTGGAGGGAGAAGAATATTAGCAGAATGTAGCAAATGTCGTAAGAAACAAAATCACATTTGAGGCAGAGCTGATCTAATTCTGCTATAAGTGAATGGAGATACAGGGAATGAGGCCATGAGTTTCCAACAGGAGGGAGACAGAAGAGAATGATGTTGCTGCTTGGTGAGAGAGGAAAGGACAGCTTTGAATTAATTCCCTGCCACTATGTGGTGCTAGCTACCACAAAAATAATAAAATGGCCATGCCATCTATCTTGGCACCTGATTAAGAGAATTTGACCCCTTAAAAATAATTTCTAATGTGAAAAGAGTAAATAACCCAAATTGGCCTCTCAGATATGGGGCTGCTCTGAAGGAAACAGTATGAAGTGTCAACAGTAGCTGAACAGCAGTTCGGCAGCATCAGGGGTATGGATCCACCTCACTGGGTAGACAGCTCCCATCTCATCCTTATGGGAAATGAGAGAACAAGTAGGACAGGAAGAATAGCAGCAGGGCACAGGGACCCCCTGGGCATCTGTCCCTAACTGAACCCCCAGCTCTGCAATGAGTGGAGCTAAAGTGAGGGAATATTGGTTTTTCGAAGCCTGGCTAGGTCTTATCTGGTGCTCTCACTTTTCAACTGCTGAGGTCTAGACAGTGACAGTGAAAGTTGCTTAGCCATGTCCAACTCTTTGTGACCCCATGGACTGTGCAGTCTATGGAATTCTCCAGGCCAGAATGCCAGAGTGGGTAACTCTTCCCTTCGCCAGAGGATCTTCCCAACACAGGGATCAAACCCAGGTCTCCCACATTGCAGGCGGATTCTTCACCAGCTGACTAATGGGAAGAGCTGACTAATGGGCACTCCTGAATGAGTCATTTCAATAAATAGAAGAAATCCATGTAAAAATCAATGGTATGTGTTATTTTCCTTCAGGTCTAGAGACCTAAGGGCTTCCCTGGTAGCTCAGATGGTTAAAAATCTGCCTGCAATTCAGGAAACCCCAGTTCAATTCCTGGGTTGGGAAGATCCTCTGGCTACCCACTCCTGTATTGGGCTTCCCTGGTGGCTCAGACAGCAAAGAATACACTTGCATGCAGGATATGTGGGTTGGATCCCTGGGTTGGGAAGATGCCCAGGAGGAGGGCATGGCAACCCACTCCAGTATTGTTGCCTGGAGAATCCCCATGGACAGACAAGCCTGGTGGACTACAGTTCATGGGGTCACAAAGAGTTGGACCCAACTGAGCAGTCAGCTTAGCTGACTAAGCAGCTAAGAGACTAAAGTCATAATGAACAGCTAGAGAACAGCTAGAGACTAAAGTCATAA
The DNA here is from genome assembly GCF_002263795.3 of Bos taurus. Classification (NCBI taxonomy): domain Eukaryota; kingdom Metazoa; phylum Chordata; class Mammalia; order Artiodactyla; family Bovidae; genus Bos; species Bos taurus. The sequence goes on along the minus strand of NC_037333.1, from coordinate 2,991,787 downwards.
TGTAGTTTGATGGGAGTATAACATTCCACAGTCTAAGCTAGCTATTTAAACTATGTTATTTGATTCAGCAGTGGACAAAATAGTACCCAAAACAAACAAACAACAACAACCAAAAAGAAAAAAAAAGGCAAAAAAGCTAACAAAAACCACTAACCACTGAGGAATTTCAATTTAATATCTAAATAAGATTCTGTGCTTTCCAGTATTAGACTACTCTCTCTTTTGAAGCTATAAATGAGACACAGGCTGGGCTTATTCATAATTAATTACTTTCTTTGCTCCCATCTTAAAATTAATCATCTGCCTTATATTGCTATGTTTTTTATAATTACCTCTAAAATTACTGGACAATAGTTGCAGAGAATAGAAATTGTTTCAGCCAATATATGTAAAAATGTGTTTAAAAGTGTCTTGCAAAATAGTGAAGGTACGTGAAGAGACAACCTTTAGACTGAGCCTCCAGAAGACTCATCAGTAAGCCACCCCATGAATCTGTTACCACAGTTGACAGCTCCCTGATCTGCACAAGCGAAACGGACCCCCAGCATTCTTCTTCTGTCATTGACTGGTTCCAATGTAAGTCTTAGTAGAGTATATTTAATCAGCACACTTGTCATCAACCACGCAGGCAGCACAGAGATCTGAATAAAGGATCATCTGCTCTTCTGACCTCTGGGTGAAAGTCAGTAGGAATACATATTGAGCTAAGTAATTCCTAAATTATTGTAACCACCCAATACTTTTACAAATGCAAAATACTTTTATGTCTTGTAAAATCTTAAATGGATAAACACAATTACATAATTACATACTTATTTTATCTGAAATATAAAGGTGACATTGATTTAAAGTATTTTCTTTAGATAATTAAACAAACATCTCATCTAAGAACCTCATTGACAATTGAATAATCAGCTATTGTGATCAATGTAAAACTTACTGGAAATAACTTTATAGCATATATCATTTTATACATAGATACAGAAAGAAAGGAAGAACTGAATCACTTGATAATTTTCATGGAAAAAGAATTGAGTGACTCATTATGTTATTAAAATAGATAAGTTCTTAAAGTTATTAAATTCTTCAAGACTAATTCCTAAGGGTGACCTTTCATATTCTTTCTTAGAATAAACATAACAAAACACTTGTGAGGAGGGAGGAGGGTTCAGGATGGGGAACACATGTATACCTGTGGCGGATTCATTTTGATATTTGGCAAAACTAATACAATTATGTAAAGTTTAAAAATAAAATAAAATTTAAAAAAAATTTGGATGTATTCTTTCAAATAGGATTAAGCCTAGATTCTTATGTGGGGGAATAAAAGAAACATGCATAATAGTATGTTGATTGAATACTGTTGTTAGTGTTCTAAACCAGAAACCTATTTTTCTAGCATTCTGTGCATGTACTTTGCAAAGTTATTAAAATATTCTCCATAAACTTTAATAAATATACCAAACTCTTAGTAAGTGAAATTTAATGTACCCATAACTTAAGTATGTTCATGTTTATTCCATTTGTTTATTTTTAGATATTCTCTTAATAAGACCAAAAACTTTCCCTATTAATTGTATTGTTCTTATTGCTTTTATCTTTATCTCAATAAATTATTCCACGAAGCTTTTAAAATTAAGTATAGTAGACTATAGGTCTTTGTTGATATAATATTTACTCTTTTGACATGCAGTACTGTGAAATTTGGAGCTTCCCAGGTGGCACTAGTAGTAAAGAACTTGCCTACATGTGCAGGAGACATGAGAGGCATGGGTTTGATCTCTGGGTTGAGAAGATCCCCCGAATGAAGGCAAGACAATCCCATTCCATTATTCTTGCCTGAAGAATCCCATGGACAGAGGAACCTGGCAGGCTGCAATCCACAGGGTTGAAAAGAGTCAGATATGACTGAAGCAACTTAGCATGCACGTACTGTGAAATTTACTTAAAACTCAAATGTAGCAATGGACTATTAACCATAAAAAGGAATGAAATCATGTCATTTGCAGAGAAACATGCATGCATCTACAGACTGTCATACAGAGTGAAGTAAGTCAGAAAGAGAAAAACAAATATCATATACTAACTTTTCTTTCCATATATGTGGAATCTAGAAAAAAAATGGTGTAGATAATCTTATATGCAAAGCAGAAATAGAGACAGATGTAGAGGGAAAAATGTATGGCCATCAAGGGAGTGTAATGAATTGGAAGACTGGGATTGACATAAATACACTATTGATACTGTGTATGAAATAGGTGACTGACGAGAACCTACTGCATGGCACAGGGGTCTCTACTCAGTGTTCTGTGGTGACCTAAATGAAAAGGAAATCCAAAAAAGAGAGGATATATGCAAACATGCAACTGATTCATTTTGTTATAAAGTGGAAACTAATACAACTATTAGAAATAGTTGTATGAGTAATAGAATAGTTGTATTAGTATTATAGAAACTATAATTAAAAAGTATAATAGAAACTAATACAACTAAAGCAACTATACTCCAATAAAAATTAACTTAAAAAGTGACATTAGAGTTGTCCTAAAAAATAATCCACCTTGTCCAAAGAGGAAAAAAAAATAGGACAATTACAGGTGACAAATCATAGGAAAATAGCAAGCCATGGTGGTACTCTAGGCTGTGGTGTGCTGGCCCACCAGTAGTTCATCATGGCACAAGTGTCCAGGGTGTGTGGGGATGTGGCAGTGGGCAACACTAGAAAGGCAAGCAGGAAACAGGCCTTGGGAGTTTGAGTTTGTCCTACTTACAATTTGAATAGTATCATGAAAATAAAATGGGAAACACTGAAAACTATTCCACTGAGGGTGAATGTCATCATCAGAGGTGTCAACTAGCCAGTTTTGTGCTTCCTAAACATACTGTTTGGCAGTGATGGGATGACTTCAGAAGTGCCATAGGAAAAACAAGAACAGCAGCTAACTAAAGAGATTGGAAATGATAGGACCTAAATGTAGGAAAGGCACAATGAATGAAGAATGTCATAAACTTCAAGAGGTACACAGGAAATAAAAGTGACAGGACTAGTAAATAATGGCATGTGGATGACAAAGATGAGTTAAATGAGGCTAAAGTTTATACATTGATTGAGTAGATGGTGGAGGAATAATTTTGGGATTTCAGATTAGTAGATCATTCTGCATCCTCAAAGATCAGCTTACTTTTTTCATCTCTTTCAAAAAATACCTTTCTACTTAATAATGATTAAATTCTAAAAGGTGGGAGGAAGTAACGAGACTACAATAATTGGTCTCTATATAACCCAGGTGTCAATGGGGGCTCATAAAGCCCAAAATAAACTTGGTAAATTTGATTTAAATACGTATTTCACTGTGTAAAGTTTATTCCAGTGCTCCATATTCTTTTGAATTCCTAGAATTCCAGTAGTCCTATGGCCACCATTGACTTCAGCTTTCTCTCAGCTAAATTCCTTTTTTCTTCAGGACATCTTGTTTCTAACACTAACTATGTATGTGTGCCAAGTTGCTTCAGTCATGTCTGACTCTTTGCAAACCTATGGACTATAGCCTACCAAGCTCCTCTGTCCATGGGGATTCTCCTGGCAAGAATACTGGTTAGCTTGCCTTGCCCTCCTCCAGAGGACCTTCCTGATTCAGAGACTGAACCTGTGTCTCTTGTGCCTTTTGCATTGGCAGATGAATTCTTTACCATTGCCCAGGTAGTACCAGTGGTAAAGAATCTGCCTGCCGATGTAGGAGGTTGAGATGCAGTTTTGATCCCTGGGTCAAGAAGATCCCCTGGAGTAGGAAATGGCAAGTCACTCCAATATTCGCACCTGGGAAATCCCATAGACAGAGGAATCAGGTAGGCTACTGTCCACTGCGTCATAAACAGTCAAACACCAACTATACAAGACCTCAACTCAATTCTGGGCAAGGGAGAGAAAAAGGAATATATATATATATAACATATATACAAGAACTCAATTCAATTCTGGGCAAGGGAGAGGAAAAGGAATATATATATATTATATATAAACATTATATATGCATTATATATATTATATATACATTATATGTATACATTATATACATTATGCTATGCTATGCTATGCTGTCACTTCAGTCATGTCCAACTCTGTGTGACCCCATAGATGGTAGCCCACCAGGCTCCCTTGTCCCTGAGATTCTCCAGGCAAGAACACTGGAGTGGGTTGCCATTTCCTTCTCCAATGCATGAAAGTGAAAAGTGAAAGTGAAATTGCTCAGTCTTGTCTGACTCTTAGTGACCCCATGGACGGCAGCCTACCAGGCTTCTCCGTCCATGGGATTTTCCAGGCAAGAGTACTGGAGTGGGGTGCCATTGCCTTCTCCATATACATTATATACATTATATATATTATATCTATACATTATATATATATATATAATGTATAGATATCAGATATCATTACTGAATTTTAGTAATCTTTTATAATTTATATCACAGAAATGTCAAAACTTAAGGTTCAACATCTCAGTTTTTATAGGTCTTTCAGTGGATTAGCCATGTTTCTTATTCAGTTGTTCACTCTCTAACTTTGTATTCACTCTCTAACTATGTATCAGGGAACTGATTTTGTTCCTTCCCTTCCAGGAATATAAACCTGCAATTTGTCCTAATTTTCTTGTGGAAAAAAATCAGCTCTGTCTAGCTCATACTCTAAAAGTCATAGCCGAATCTCCCTTCCCACATCCAAACACTGGGATGAGCTGAGAAGTTACAGATGTGAAAAAGCTAGTTTTTCGTACAAGGGCCACATTTCTTCCTGCTTCTTCTATGACTGGAAATACACAATGCATTGCAAGGGGCATCTCCTCTTCCAGATATTTCTATTGCTTCATCTTTTGCTTAATTTTTACAATTCAAAATCACATGTAGAAATTTCAAAGTGTGATGCTAGTCAAGTGTTTTTACTTAACTTTACAAAAAACTTCAGAGCAAAAGAGATGAAGAATAAATAGCTCTTTAAATGTGAACAGTTCTAAACTAAAATGGAAGTTCTACAATAATAGGAAAATTGTTTTACCCATTTCAATGTTGTAACTCCAGAATCCAGAATTCTACTTGGCATATGGCAGACATTTAATGTATATTTGGATGTTTGAATATATTATATTTTAAAATAGAGCTATAAACTCTTACATCTGATCTCTACCCCTACAGTTATCTTATAGTTATCAAAAGGGAAAAAATTTGTTCATCATGTATAAAAAATGTTTTCATCATGTTCAGATTTAGTAAATGTATTTTACTGTACTCTAGGACTCATAGCATTTTTTATATAGTAAATACTTAAGAATTGAAACAGTCTTTTATTTTTCCTGCACTCAGTAGATTATTTAACATGTCTTCTGAGCTTTGCTGGTATGGGAGTCCTTCTCTGGAGGACTCCCATTCTTTGTGGCTCACAGACCACCAACTCTAACACTTTTCTCATCCATTTTAAGAGCATCTTGCTTGCTTTTGTTTTTAAGCAAGTACACAGCTTATGCTTCTTTGTGATCAAAATAATTCATTGCACTAAGCAGAAAGAAGATATAAGTAAAATATTTGCATGAATAGAATGCCCAAACAAAAACTCAGTGAGCTTGCTGACACATGACACAGCTTGTCACCTAAAGCATTGGCCCACCAAGTCTTAAGATTAATGGTACCAGTTATTCAGCTTTGTTTACTTGCCCAGAGCAACTGTAAAAAAATTGCCACAGACTTAGTGGCTTTAAACAGCAGAAATTTATTCTCTCATAGTTCTGGAGGCTGGAGTCTGAAATCAAGGTGTCAGCAGAGCCATTTTTCTTCCAAAGTTTCCAGGGAACAATCTGTTCCTTGCCTCTCTCGGCTTCTGGAAGCTCTGGGAATTCTTTAACTTGTGGTTATGTCATCTGGAGACATAACCCAGTTCTGCCTCTGTGCTCACATTTCTTCTTTCTTTTTTCCTTGTGTCTCTTATAAAGACAGATCATCCATGATATTTTTCTTGTATAAGACTCTTTACCTTGATTACACATGCAAGGACTACCTCATCACTGCTTCTAAGGTGTAATTTTCAGGGTGTAATGCTCCAGCTCAAACTTTAAAGATTCCATATGTCTATACAAATGTCTTGTTTCTACAGGAAGGAAAGTTGGCCTCTGTACCTGGTCAAGCATTTCTCAACACCAAACATTCACAAGCTAATTTATAAATTATCATAGAGATTACTAAGACAGAAACATAAAATAGTATATTTGTAGATATATTATGGGCTTCCTGGTGGCTCAGCAGTAAAGGATCTTCCTGACAATGCAGGAGATGCAGGTTTGATCCCTGGATCAGGAAGATCTCCCGGAGAAGGAAATGGCAACCCACCCCAGTATTCTTGCCTAGGAAATCCCATGGACAGAGGAGACTGGTGGGGTATACTCTATGGGGTCGCAAAGAGTCAGACACGACTTAGCAAAACACAACAGGTATATTTTATATACATAAGCTGTAAGGCACAAGTGTGTGGAATGATACTATATCAGTTTTAAGTTCTAATCTTTGCAAGAGTATATGCAAAAGATTAACTGTACCAGTAAGCAAATTATTATATAAATAATTATAACCATTTTATATAGAAAATTGGAGGAGGACACTTACATTTGAGAAGACATAAATTATGAAGAAACATTTGGGGTGCAAATTGGAAACTGTCAAATATGGCTTGCTTTTAATTTAATCTGCCCAGATTTCTCTTAATTTTTAAATTAAGAGTAATTTTTATTACTCACTAAAATTCTAAATTATGATTACTTAGTCTGCAGAGTAGGCAGTCTCTTTCTCAGTCAGCATTGCTTTTACTAGTTATTTAAATAACTAGTTAAATAACTAGTTAAATTAAATAACTAGTTAAATAACTTTTACAAGTTATTTAAATAAATTTTAAATTGAGGGGAAACACACATCAAGTTGAAAGGGAACAAATAAAGGAGAATTTCTTTCATGCAGATGATTGAGACATTACAAAACCTTCTCTAAGTATTTTAATCATTCATTTAAAAGTTTGGACAAATGTGGAAATGAACATGCTCCTCTCTGTATTATTCATTTGAATATAGAAATGATTAAGCTGATGTTTCTACTTTTTCCTCCAAAAAAAAAAAAAAAATCTTTAGAGAGATTATCCCTCTTGACTTGTCAGTGAAAGAGGAAGAGCTCATTTTGATCACAGATGACCAAGGACTGCTTCAGAGATCATCCTGGCTTTTTCTGAAGCATCTGTCATACTCAGTTCTTGTATTGAAAAAGTCAATAAGATTATATATCACCAAAAATACCTTAAAATATAAGATTCTGTGGTATAATTTTTAAAAATCACATGCAAGTCTTAAAGGAAAGAGGATTACTAATAAAACAAATATATCTTCTATTCTTATGTTATTTTCAATAAATTATTCAGAAAAGTCATTTCAGTATGATATGATTGGCATTTTGAAATAACAATAACTAGAAATCACTGAGCTACTAATACGTCCAAGACAAAGAGCTTAGCATTTTATATGAATCATTATAATTAATCTTCATAACACTATTAGTAGGTAGAAATTTGTATAAAACTTTTATATATGTCAGCTTGTGTATGTATGTGTGTGGATGTAGAAAGAGAGAGAGAAGAGGGAGGGAGGAAGTGAGGAAGGGAGCATGGGAAAAAATAAACAGAGGAAGGAAGAGAGAGAAATGGAGAGAGAAAGAAAATAATAATTTGAACCATGTTTAATTCCAGGGAAAATGCACATATGAAAGTGATCAATTACAAATATTGATTTCTCCCACATGCTATGCTTGAAAGTGAGAAACTTTCCCAAAGTTCCCCAACCATGAGGCTGCAGAGCTGACAATAAGATGTCTATTTGCCTGGCCTGGAAATCAAGTCACTTCATTTCTGTGCTACACTGCCTTTTACTATTTCAAGACATAGATACTTTACATACAAATACATTTCTGACTGTATTTCCTTTCCTAAAAATAAGAGCATAAAAAGTCTAGTTAAAAAGTAAGGTCAATAACAGACTGTAGTATATCCATAAGGTTCATTTTTTTTTAACTGATATTTTATGTATTTCTTCCCCCACACAGGATTAAACATTCTTTTTTTAATTGAATGATAACGACAATTTTGTGTTAGTTTCTGCTGTACAACAATGTGAATCAGCAATAAGTATACTTAGCCCCTCTCTCTTGAGCCTCCCTTCAACCCACTGATCCCACTGCTCTAGGTCATCACAGAAGACTGGACTGAGCTCCCTGTGTTATAGAGCAAGTTCCCACTAGCTATTCTACACATGATACTGTACATATGTCAGTGCGACTCTCCCTATTCGTCCTTCCCTCTCCTTCCCCGCACTGTGTTCACAAGTCCATTCTCTAAATCTGTATCTCTGTTTCTGTCCTGTAAACCAAAACTACAAATATAGGATAAATCAATCAAAAAACCTAATACTTACTTTAAGTAAGAAATGAGTCCAATAGTTACTGTTCAAGCTGGTGAAATAATCTGACCTGATCCCAGGAATATGATACCTCCTCTAATTGAGCTCTTCTACTTCTTAGGCTTTGTGAGGGCACAAGCTATATATATATATATATATATATATACACACACACACACACACACACAAATACATATATATACATACATACATACATATATATATATATATTATATATAAATTAAATCTAAAAAATAATTATATTCCTATTAAGAGCTCTGCATCCTGGTTGGCAAATAAACAAATTTTGATAACTCATTCCTCTGTTCTTGAGTAAAGAATGTTCTTATCTGATCTGATTCTGATAAGTCATCTTAGCACTAATTCCTTGCTGGTTCTTTAATTCGTGTTTTATAGCTCTTTTTTAAGCAGGGTGGAATGGCCCCTATTTTTTTTGGATCATGAGAACCAGAAATCTTGGGTTCTGATTTTCAGAGAGGTCAGAGCAAAATCATCATTTAACAAATGGTCTATCCTGAACCAAGTTATAAACAGAAAAATTAAACCTCAATACAGAAATTGTCCTAAAGATAATGTTGTTAAAGTGCTTCACCCAATATGCCAGCAAATTTAGAAAACTCAGCAGCGACCACAGGACTGGAAAAGGTCAGTTTTCATTCCAATCCCAAAGAAAAGCAATGCCAAAGAATGTTCAAACTACCACACAATTGTACTCATCTCACATGCTAGTGAAGTAATGCTCAAAATTTTCCAAGCAAGGCTTCAACAGTATGTGAAACATGAAATTTCAGATGTTCAAGCTGGATTTAGAAAAGACAGAGGAACCAGAGATCAAATTGCCAATATCTGTTGGATCATAGAAAAAGAAAGAGAGTTTGAGAAAAACATCTCCTTCTGCTTTATTGACTATGCCAAAGCTTTTGACTGTGTAGATTACAATAATTCTTAAAGAAATTCTTAAAGAGATGGGAATACCAGACCACCTGACCTGTCTCCTGAGAAATAGGTAAGCAGGTGAAGAAGCAACAGTTAGAACCAGACGTGGAATGACAGGTTCCAAATTGGGAAAGGACTACATCAAGGCTGTATATTGTCACCTGGCTTATTTAACTTATATGCAAAGTACATCATGCGAAATGTCAGGCTGGATAAAGCACAAGCTGGAATCAGGATTGTTGGAGAAATATCAAAAATCTCAGGTATGCAGATGATACCACCCTTATGGCAGAAAGCCAAGAACTAAAGAGCCTCTTGATGAAAGTGAAAGAGGAGAGCTACAAAACTGGCTTAAAACTCAACATTTAAAAAACTAAGATCATGGCAACTGGTCCCATCACTTCATGGCAAATAGATGGGGAAAGAATGGAAACAGTGGCAGACTTTATATTTTTCGACTGAAAAATCACTGCAGATGATGACTGTAGCCATGAAATTAAAAGACACTTGCTCCTTGGAAGAAAAGCTATGATCAACTTAGACAGCATATTAAAAAGCAGAGACATTACTCTACCAACAAAGGGCCATCTAGTCACAGCTCTGGTTTTTCCAGTGGTCATGTATGGATGTGAGAGCTGGATTATAAAGAAAACTGAGTGCCGAAGAATTGATGCTTTTGAACCATGGTGTTGAAGAAGACTCTTGAGAGTCCCTTGGACTGCAAGGAGATCCAACCATCCCATCCTAAAGGAAATCAGTCCTGAATATTCATTGGAAGGACTAATGCTGAAGCTGAAACTCCAATACTTTGGCCACCTGTTGCAAAGAACTGACTCATTGGAAAAGACCCTGATGCTAGGAAAGATTGATGGTGGGAGGAGAAGGGGATGACAGAGGATGAGATGGTTGGATAGCATCACTGACTTGATGGACATGAGTTTGAGCAAGCTCTGGGAGTTGGTAATGGACAGTGAAGCCTGGCGTATTGCAGTCCATGGGGTCACAAAGAATCAGACATAACTGAGAGACTGAACTGAACTGAAGACAGATATTAAATTGAAATGTACACCATATAGAGAAAATATATCATTAGTCAGGTACAAAATGTACTACACTTAGAATGTTGTAATTATTGCAGGTCGGAAATATAATTTTCCAGTGAAGATATCAAAAATTACCTTCAGTAACATCCAAACATAGTCTGTTGTATTTATATAATTGTTTTTTTTTCTTTTCCTCAAACCCCATCATCATGTTTCTCAGGACTAGTTTTTTGAGATGAAATCAAGCTAAAATGAATATCTGGGGTAGACTCATTGGTACTGAGGGTGGATTTCTGAAAAAGTCAGCATGGAGCATATAAATTAAGAGAAAAGCTGTTTCCATCTGCCTTCGAGCACTGCTTCTCCACCTCTGCACTAATGACACCTTGGTCTGAGCAGTCCTTTGTTTTCGTGGCCTGTGCTGGCTACTGATGGATATTTAGCATACTTCTTGCTCCTGCCCACTGGATGCTACTTCCAGTTTCCCACCCCTCCCTATAATAAACAAAATTATCTCCAGACATTGCCTTTGTCCTCTGATTGAGAACCCTGCCTTAGAGAAAAGGTTAATGGTGATTTTTATGGAAAAAGAGTCATATATCTGGTCTGTTATTGATGACAGGCTATTGAAACTGGGACATGTGTGCTCCGTCATTAAGTAGGGATCCATCCTCTTACAAAGGTACTTGCCTCTTTTCCTTGATTTATCCCCAATTCACTTACCCCAGATCTGACGGAGCCATTAAATACGTTTCCTGATTTTATGAAAACTAACATTTTCCTATTACATGGATTTGAAATACCAATCTTTGTGCATACATGTATCTTAAATACTCTAAATGTCTTTTCTTATTATACCTGATTTTTTTCCACCATGGATATGTCAAGTAAACACTTTGAGGAGCTTTCTATGTAAGAGTTCTTTTTGTAATTGTACAAGAGAATATAATTATTATAAAACTTCATATTGGGCATGGAGATTAAAACAAGTAGGCCAAAGAGTGCTACAGACTCATAAAGACAGCAGATGAAATTACAAAATATTAGTACTGATAATTTTAATATTTAAAAAAACAACTACTTTAATTCATACTACAACTCCAAATTATTTTGGAGAAATCTGACTTTCTGTATGTGGTCGATACACTAGAAAAGAAAAATTTAATAGGTAGATTTTTTTTCCCAGTACTAATATAAACAAATTTTATGTACCTTGGAAAATGTCTTTACTTTGAAGTTAATAATGTTCCACTAAAGGGATAATTTATGGAAGTATCATTTATGATAAAATTTAAAAATGACAATTTAAGGGTAACAAACATGCAACTCATAATTAAATGTTAGTAAATTAAAAAATATATACTATCAACAGCATTATAATTGAATTGTAAAACATTATAAAAATGGATGCTATAACATTTTTATCAATTGTAGAACTTCTAGGTTGACTCTCACATGTATTTGAGAAAGATACAATGTAGAATGTTCATGCCTTTCCTAGGAACTCAGACCAATGTGTCATAAACTAGTTTTCCAATATGCTGCAGCACAAACTAACAAAATTGGACCCTGCAGACAACTCTAAAGAGTCAAACCATTTTTCAAGAAGACATCTCTCTCTCTTACTGACTGAAAATGAAATTTGGAGCTTACCTAAGCTTTGAAGATGCCCTTAGCACCTGAGAATTAGATCCAGGCTTACTCACAGTCAGAGCTGTTCTCAGAGGGTTAGCACACCAGCGGTTCACATCAATATACGGTTTGAATTTTCTGCCTCAGTTGTGTATGCAGGTTCAGTTTCTACAAATGCAATTTTTAAGTGAACAATGATATTAAAACCCCCATTTACTCAAGAAGTCTTCAGATCATGGAAATAAATATTTCTGTATTATTTTACTTCAAAATAGCTTTTTTCTTCTTCTTCTTCTTCTTCTTCTTCTTCTTGATATACATTGGTTGTGCTTCTCAACAGATTACTTTATATACCACTTATGGTGACATTGAAGCTGTTAGGTTCAATCATTTAGGTGCCTCCCATTCATCTTTTATCATACAAATAATTCATCATCACTACTTTTTTCTTCTCTCAGAGATATAATTTATCTGTCACATCATTTCAACCTTTCAAACATGAGTTCCACACTTGCTGGCCTCTTCCACAAAGAATGAACACTGATGTGACCTGTGGAATTGGTTAATGATAATGACAAGACTTCGCTGGTGATCCAGTGGTTAAGAATCCACCTTGCAATGCAAAGGACACCAGTTTGATCCCTGGTCCCAGAAGATCCCACATACCACAGAACAACTAAGTCCATGCACCACAGCTACTGAAGTATGTGTCCCTAGATCCTGTGCTGTGCACAAAAGAAGCCAATGCAATGAGAAAATCATGCACTGGAATGAAAGAGTAGCCCCTGCTCACCTCAACTAGAAAAAGCTCTGTGCAGCACAAAGATCCACCATGATTAAAAAATGTTAAATAAATAAAGCTTAAAAAATAAAATGATAATACTGGCTCATCAGTGGTAACACAACATCTGAATAACTAATGAACACTCATCAACCTCCTTGACCTAATTTACATTTTAAGAAACATCCACACAACTCACTCTTTTCAAGTGCTCATGTATTAATAGCAGTCACTAAATTTTGCTATTCTCTAAGAGGAGGAGAGTGAAAAAGTTGGCTTAAAGCTCAACATTCAGAAAACTAAGATCAGGGCATCTGGTCCCATCACTTCATGGCAAATAGATGGGGAAACAGTGGAAACAGTGTCAGACTTGATTTTGGGGGGCTCCAGAATCATTGCAGATGGTGACTGCAGCCATGATATTAAAAGATACTTACTCCCTGGAAGGAAAGTTATGACCAACCTAGATAGCATATTCAAAAGCAGAGATATTACTTTGCCAACAAAGGTCCGTCTAGTCAAGGCTATGGTTTTTCCTGTGGTCATGTATGGATGTGAGAGTTGGACTGTGAAGAAAGCTGAGCACTGAAGAATTGATGCTTTTGAACTGTGGTGTTGGAGAAGACTCTTGAGAGTTCCTTGGACTGCAAGGAGATCCAACCAGTCCATTCTGAAGGAGATCAGCCCTGGGATTTCTTTGGAAGGAATGATGATAAAGCTGAAACCTCAGTACTTTGGCCACCTCATGCGAAAAATTGACTCATTGGAAAAGACTCTGATGCTGGGAGGGATTGGGGGCAGGAGGAGAAGGGGACAGAGGATGAGATGGCTGGAATGGCATCACTGACTTGATGGATGTGAATTTGAGTGCACTCCGGGAGTTGGTGACGGACAGGGAGGCCTGGTGTGCTGCAATTCATGGGGTCACAAAGAGTCGGACACGACTGAGCGACTGAACTGAACTGAACTGAAGTATGAAATGAATCATAGTGAACTTAAGAGGTATGAAGTTAATACAAAATGTGTTTGCTAACCACAAGATAGTAAACTGAAATCCATAACAGGTATCTAGAAGTTCCAAAATGTTTTGAAATTAAAGAAAGTGGACGTGACAAATAGATTCAAGGGATTATATCAGATAGAGTGCTTGAAGAATTATGGATGGAGAGTCATAATATTGTACAGGATGTGGTGATCAAAACCATCCCCAAGAGAAAGAAATGCAAAAAGGCAAAATGGATGTCTGAGGAGGCCTTTACAAATAGCTGTGAAAAGAAGACAATTGACAGGCAAAGGAGAAAAGGAAAGATATACCAATTTGAATGCAGCATTCCAAAGAATAGCACAGAGAGATAAGAAAGCCTTCCTCAGTGATCAATGCAAAGAAATAGAGGAAAACAATAGAATGGGTAAGACTAAAGATCTCTTCAAGAAAATTCGAAATACTAAGGGAATATTTCATGCAATGATGGGCACAATAAAGGACAGAAATGGTATGGACATAACAGAAGCAGAAGATATTAAGAAGAGATGGCAAGAATACACAGAAGAACTATACAAAAATGATCTTAATGACCCAGATAATCACAACGGTGTGATCACTCACCTAGAGCCAGATGTCCTGGAGTATGAAGTCAAGTGGGCGTTAGAAAACATCACTACAAACAAAGCTAGTGGAGATGATGGAATTCCAGTTGAGCTATTTCAAATCCTAAAAAATGATGCTGTGAAAGTGCTGCACTCAATATGCCAGCAAATTTGGAAAACTCAGCAGTGGCCACAGGACTGGAAAAGGTCAGTTTTCATTCCAGTCCCAAAGAAATGCAATGCCAAAGAATGCCCAAACTACCACACAATGGCACTCAACTCACATGCTAGCAAATTAATGCTCAAAATTCTCCAAACCAGGCTTCAACAGTATGTGAACCATGAACTTCCAGATGTGCAAGCTGGATTTACAAAGGCAGAGGAACCAGAGGTCAAATTGCCAACATCCGTTGGATCATTGAAAAAGCAAGAGAGTTTGAGAAAAACATCTACTTCTGCTTTATTGACTACGTCACAGCCTTTGACTGTGTGTACCACAACAAACGCTGGAAAATTCTGAAAGAGATGGGAATACCAGACCACCTGACCTGCTTCTTGAGAAACCTATATGCAGGTCAGGAAGCAACAGTTAGAACTGGACGTGAAACAACACACTGGTTCCAAATAGGAAAAGGAGTACATCAAGGCTGTATATTGTCACCCTGCTTATTTAATTTGTATGCAGAGTACATCATGAGAAACGCTGGACTGGAAGAAACACAAGCTGGAATCAAGATTGCTGGGAGAAATATCAATAACCTCAGATATGTAGATGACACCACCTTTATGGCAGCAAGCAAAGAAGAAGTAAAGAGCCTCTTGATTAAAGTGAAAAAGGTGAGTGAAAAATTGGTTTAAAATTCAACGTTCAGAAAACTAAGATTATGGCATCCGGTCCCATCACTTCATGGGAAACAGATGGGGAAACAGTAGAAACAGTGACAGACTTTATTTTGGGGGGCTCCAAAATCACTGCAGATGGTGTCTGCAGCCATGAAATTAAAAGACGCTTACTCCTTGAAGAAAAGTTGTGACCAACCTAGATAGCATATTCAAAAGCAGAGACATAACTTTGCCAACAAAGGTCCATGTAGTCAAAGCTATGGTTTTTCCAGTAGTCATGTATGGATGTGAGACTTGGACTATAAATAAAGCTGAGCACCAAAAAATTGATGCTTTTGAATTGTGGTGTTTTGCAGAAGACCTTTGAGAGTCCTTTGGACTGAAAGGAGATCCAACCAGTCCTGAATATTCACTGGAAGGACTGATGTTGAAGCTGAAATTCCAATACTTTGGCTACCTGATGCAAAGAACTGACTTTTTAGAAAAGACCCTGATACTGGGAAAGATTGATGGCAGGAGGAGAAGGGGATGACAGAGGATGAGATGGTTGGATGGCATCACCGACTTGATGGGCATGAGTTTGAGTAAACTCTGGGAATTGGTAATGGACAGGGAGGCCTGGAGTGCTGCAGTCCATGAGTTGCAAAGAGTCATACACGACTGAGCAACTGAACTGATAAAGAGAGTCAAACAGCTGTTTGGCTGGCATTTATGGCTGAGGATTATTTGGAGCATTAATAGATGATAATTAATGCAGTTGTGGTTTGTTCAGTCTCATTACTCTTTATCTTTCTGTAGGAATGTTCTACAATTTATTCTTTTATAGATTATATTTTTGGTAGTTTATTTTTATTTACAATGTTGTGTTACTTTCTCTTGAACGGCAAAGTGATTCAATTATACATACATATATTATTTTGTGTATTCTTTTCCATTATGATTTATCATAATACATTGAAATAGTTCCCTCTGCTTTAGAGTAGGATCTTGTTATTTATCTTTTTTGCATAATAATTTGCAAATTCTATTATAGATTCTATTTTTTAGTGAGACTTTTATTTTTCATCCATTCAAGACTTTCTTTTAACATGCCTTTTGGTGTCTATATGAGTATATTACTGTGCAGTAATATGTAACTAGAAATGAAATCACTGGGTTTCATAAAATGAGTTAAAAAATTATGCTTTTTCTCCCCTAATCTATTTTCTGAACATATTTGGGTAATACTAATATTTTATAGCAGTCATTCATGAATGAAGCCATCTGGTCCTGGAATTTTTTCCATGGAAAGATTTTAAGTGATGGATTTGGTTTATATAATACTTTTATAATACAATATGTTTCTTAATGTATAACATACATAGATAAAATCACGCATTTTCTAAGCATGTGAGGGTAAAAATCAATAAGGACATGTAAGAAGTTTGAGTTTGACTCTAAATTGAATAGTATATTTCTGTTAAGGCATTTGCTTGGATAAGTCCAGTGATTTCTTGGGTATTCTCATTTTACCTTGGTGGTGGTTATTTGACTTTCAGGGCTGTGTTGTGTTAGAGATTATGTGTGTAGTGATTATGGCACCTACTACAGAGTAGCTGTTATTATTATTATGAATGTTCTCTGTCATAGGCACAAATGACACCTGGTGGTTATCATCTTTAGCTAGAATGAAAATAATTCCTTATGAAGTCACAGAATAGCTAATATTTTAAATAATTTTAGAGTCAATATTTTTAGCAATGATAATTCATCTTGATCTTCTGCATTACTTACTCCTTTTACCTTTACCATAAGCAAGATAAACTGAGACTTTCATGACGGCAGGCTCTTGAAGGAGAAGTTCTTTGAATGGAGAAAGGTAGAGCTTGAACAGAAACTTTGGAATTTCTAAGAACAAGTATTTTCATATTAAATACCTTTGGCAATTTCTAAAAATTCCATGACATATTTAAAACAGAGAAATGTTTGTTTTATCATTTCATGATCAAAATTAATTGCAGAAGAACCAGAATCATATAAAAGAGAAGATAGTATGTACAGAATTAGGCAGTTATAGTTCTTACAGTACTTATAGTTCTTATAGTACTTATGAGAGCGTAAGTACATTTACAAAACACACACACACATTTGGAGAAACAGAGCAGAATAAATGATGTGAATGCAGAAATCAAAAGCAAGTTGTCTCTTGCTGAGAGAGTTAATTCTTAGGTAGGTTGATAAGGAGTCTGGGGCCCTCAAGGAGAAATAGGTCCAGGACCCTCAAGAAAAAGAAAGGGGTCTGGGGTTCTTGAGGAGAAGAAAAGGACAAACATTTATTTTTTACATTCCTTTGTCTTAGTCACATAAGACATTTTTTTCTTTAAGCCCAGAGCTAATGATTATACAACAAAACAACTCATCTTGCTCAAGGGTATGTTTTTCCTTAAGCTCTGTACTAATGATTATATGACAACAGTGTATCTTGCTTGAGGGTATTTCTCCTTCTCAACAAGAACCTTGCACCCTAGAGCTGGTGCTACACACCAAGAGACGCAACTGCAATGAGAAGCCCACACACCACAACTAGGGAGTAGCCCCTGCTCATTGCAACTAGAGAAGAGCCCATGCAGCAGTGAAGACCCAGCACAGCCAAAATTAATTAATTAAATTATTTAAATAAGCAAAAGTAAAACTATTTCCTTTTTAAAAAGAGAAATAATACTTGACAAAAGTAAAGAGCTTTTTTTCCCTCAGAAAACTGAATGTATATATATGTATAAACAAGTGGGAGAAATACAACACAATTTCTTTCTGAGATTGAGAGAGAGCTTTCTTCTCTTCTGCTGAAAAAGAATCAGACTAAATTGAAGAGAATTCAACTCCCACTAGTTTAGATTTCAGTCTCTTATCCATTTCAGTGGGCCAGTTACAACTTACGATTTCTGAATTCTTCATTTAAAAGAAAATAAAGCATCCCTACTCATCTAATGAAAATCCAAGAAGATATATATAGCATTGCAAGTTTTAATGAGAAATCATGGTAATCATGAATGGTAACCATCTTGGCTTATTCTTAAAATAGATGCATACATTTGAATGCCCCCCTTTAAAACTGTATTGTGCTTTTACTCCAACAGTTTCCCCTCTGTGCTGAGTCCTACCAGTAACAACCAAATCCACACAAGCTCCTATTCACTTCAAGCCAAGGCAACCTGGAATGTCTGGGCTTGGTCCCTGTTTCAGCCACAGCTATTTCATGCCCTCAGGACTACTGTGGTCATGCAGGGACCCTCTCTTCACTCAGCAGACACAAATAGTCAGGGGAGCTCTCCTTATGGTACATCTTTGGCTGATGGACAACAGGGGACATGGGTAAAGGTTTCTTCCTTCTTTCCTTCAGGAAGAAAATTCAGATACATTTCACAAAGGTCCTTAGAAGGAAGATAGTACAGTCATCCTGAAGGTGAACTTGATTGTGCATTTTGTTTCTTTTTTTTTTTTTTTTTTTGTCTGGTTTTGTTTTTCTTTATGTAATGACAAAGTTTATTCCATTTTTAATAACAGAGGACAAACTGTTTAAAATTTGCAGTTTAAAACATGCACATTCACAAAAGGCCAATGACACATAATGCTGCATAGAACTGAATATTAGTCAACTTTAATAACTCTAAAATACAGTTTATTGGACATCAAGATATACACATCTGAGAAAACTACTATAATCACAGACTCAATATTCTTCATTCAGGCAACTTTTGCATTTTTATGTGACTTTTTCTCCTTCACAGGTTACTTTCAGTCCCTCAAA
Source organism: Bos taurus (assembly GCF_002263795.3). Classification (NCBI taxonomy): domain Eukaryota; kingdom Metazoa; phylum Chordata; class Mammalia; order Artiodactyla; family Bovidae; genus Bos; species Bos taurus. Next base: position 2,972,683 of record NC_037333.1, on the reverse strand, counting down.
GCTACTGGCTGGGAGCACATTCCTAAATGAACTCCTACAGTTTTGATTAAGCTCTACTTTTAGAAAAGGTAGAACTCAACAGCTTGCCTTTGGTGGGGATCTTACATGACTACTTGCAGGCTGCCTGGTCAAACTTTCTTTACCAGTTCCTTGAATCACTTCAGTAAATGTTCTAGAGTTTGTCCACTTTTCAGGTCTGGTTTACAGCCCATCAAGGTTTCTGCTTAGATTTGTTACTGTATTCTTTATCTTAGCCCCTTAATAATAGTAACAATAACTTAAGTCCCTTTGTCTGCCATTTAACATTCTCCATTAAAGACCCTGACTCCCGCTCCTGATATTGGGTCTTCAGCTAACCATGTGGATGAGCCATCAGACCAGCTGGCTTCCCACATACCACACAAGAGCAGCACCATCTCCCCCTACCCCCAACACTGACTCAGAATACATGATGAGTACCAGGCCAGCTCTGCTTGCTTAATGATATCCTTGCTGAAGGCAAACCATAGCCTATTTTGTTCAAAAGAAAAATAAGAACAAGACTGAAATATATTCTTCACTTTCCTTTCTTTGAAGTCGATTTCATTTTCTTTTCCCCCAACTTGTATCCACAATTTTGAAAGTGTTATCAGGTTCGTTGTGATTGGGGCATGATGGGCGAATTAACTGAGAGATGAAGTGTTGAGGAAAGGAATACAACTTTATTTGAAAACCCTGCTGGCCAAAAAGATGGCAGACTAATGTCTCAAAATAACCGTTTTTTGGGATCTGGATGCCAGGATTTTGATAGAACAGTTTATCGGGGGAGTGAGGAGGCAAAGTAGAAAGCTCATTAAACTTGCAAATGTCTCCTGAAATGGCAAACCTTGGGGAGGGGATGTGCTAATTTCTTCCTTCCTGTAGACATCCAGAGGTAGAGAGGGTCCTAAACAAAGGCACTTTAGCTTAACAGTCAGACAGAGAGGCAAGATTCTCCAAGGCAGGCCATTATGCATGATTATAATAACAAAAACATTAAAAAGCAAGTCAAAGAAACAGTCCTAGTATGGAATCAAAATTGGCTGTTCCCTGCAACAATATGATGTTTAAAATGTGGTTAAAATAGCTGTGTTTAGTTTGAATATCTAACCTTCTGTGTCCCTTCTTAAGCCTCAGTCAAATCTGTCCTTTAAAACCCAAAGCCTCAAGATTTTGCCAGACAAAATTAAATATATAACACATATGTAATAATTGAAACCTGTACAATTCTTTTGCATATGTAATCTTATTTGACTCCCTCAACATCAAAAGTGGAAGAAGATAGTACAGGCAATAACATCTCTATTTTACAAATAAAGACACTGAAATTCAGAGAATAGAATTGCATATGGCCACAGTCATCAGGGTGGTAGTAAATATTGAAGCCAGGCTGTGAACTCACATCTTCTGATTTCCTGATCAAATGCTATTTCCACATTCAAAACAGATGACTCTTCAGCTGGTGCCGTCTGATGCTATAATGGAGAACACAATCCAAACTCACTTCTTCCTGCAAGAAAACATAACAAGAATAAAATTCATCAGTCACCTTCCTCCTGAAGGAAGGGAACATGAAGCAGAAATATGCTGTTCTGTGAACAATGCTGTCATCTTTGTTGATGGTTAAAAGCAGCATTTTAAAATAATCAGAAGTCAGTATCCTTTTTCCAAAAGATTTGTTTATTGGTGAGTTTCTATGCTATCCTGGAGGTACAACAGATGCCTGGAGTGTCTGTAATGAACTTCACATACTTCAGTGTCCTTTGTAATTAGAATCATCTGCAAGTTCTCATGGAAGATTTTTGTTCCATCTTTTTTCTTGATACATTTCACTTTCATGATGAAACTTTTAATTCTGGCACCCCTACCTGGAGCAGGGTTATCAGCATTCAGTGTTTGACAAGAAAGGACAATCAATTATAAAAAAGGAAAATTAATGCCATTTTCAGAAACATGGGAAAACTTGGAGATTATCATACTAAGTGATATAAACCAGACAGAGAAAGACAAATACCATATGATATCACTTATATGTGGAATCTAAAAATGTGATGCAAATAAACTTATTTACAAAATAGAAACAGACTCACAGACATAGGAAACAAATTTATGGTTACCAAAAGGAGGGATAAATTAGGACAGAAGGGATAAATTAGGAATTTGGGGTTAATACATACACATCATACTATATGTAAAAGAGATAATCAGCAAAGACCTACTGAATATCATAGGGAACTATACTCAATATCTTGTAAAAACCTGTAATGGAAAAGAATATATATATATATATATATATATATATATGAAGCTATATGTATTAATATGAGTATATATATATATATGAATATATATAACTAGATCATTTTGCTATATACCTGAAAATAACACACCATTGTAAATCCACTACATTTCAATAAAAAACAAAAATATTATCTATATAACAGTTACACAGAGCCCCACTCCCCCTGCCTGGGAGATTGGGAATGGACTTCAGAGACTACCAAACACTCTCATTGGCCTGGAATACACACACGCACAGATGAATTAGTTTCCATGACATCCCTGAATAATGTGCCTTCAAAGATGAGTGAAATCAAACTGATTTTTTTTTAAATCAAGAATTTAGCTTCAGATACACCTAGAGGAATGTTGCAAATGGAATTCCTAAAGTAACCATGAAGAAATCTAAGACACATTCTTTTAGTTTCTAAAAATCTGGATGTGATTTTAACAATTTTTGGTTTCTGGTCAGTTTGGTTTCATGGGTTGCAAACTTAAAGTCATCTTTAATTTATACACTTTAGTTCTCCATATCTCAACAGTTTCAGGTCTACTGACTTATTCTTCAAAATGCTTCAAACCTTTGCTATTCTTACCCCTTTCATACATAGCATTCTAATTTATCCCTGACAGCTGGCTAGAATAATGTCATGAAGAAGATAAACATTTGAGAAAGAAAGCCGGAACTAGTCTAGGAGGCTGTATTTTTAAAAAATAGCAAGAAAAACTGCCAATGGAAAGAATAAAATCTTACAGAAAATAAGTTTTAGAAGATTCATTTTTATGGCATTAACTGTATTTGAGAAACACAAGAAAGTAAAATTTTAGAAGTCATTGGTTTTCAAAACAAGCCATACTCATCAATTTTATTACTCTGCTCTGGTAGATAGCTTTCACCAGTACTGATCTTCTGTAGTTATTTGAGTCAGCTGTTTCCAAGTGATGGAGCAAAGGGTGGAACCACTGGATGCTGCAGTCATCACACATCGCTGCACCATTTTGCTGCATAATTTCTGAGATCTTACATTAATATATCAGGTCTTCTTAAGTTCTAGGATGTCGCTCTGTACATCTGGCAGATGACAAAGAGAAGATGAGCCTATTACTGGACTATGTATCAGCAGAACTGGCTACATAATTTGTGGGACCCAGTGCAAATTGAAAGTGCAGGCTCCATTGCTCAAAAAGTATAACGATTTCACAACAATGACACCAAAGCAGTAAGCCAAGCACACAGTCCTGTGCACAGGTCACAAGCCTTTGAGGAGGCTGGCCTTTGTATCAGATCTGATAAGAATGAATTGATGGCCTCTCCAGATGCAGAAGGTGTCAACTCAAAAAAGATGCACAATTTAAATTTAAACGTTGAGAATTATGTTTTATTCGGAGGACAAAACTGAGGACTTAGTCTGGAATGTGGCTTCTCAGACAGCTCTGAGAGACTGCTCTGAAGAAGGAAGGAGGACCCAGGATATACAGGAGTTTTTGCAGCAAAGGCCAAGGAGTCAGAACTTCAAAAGATTACTGTTAATTAAAGAAAACCAGATATGCCAAGTTAAGGAATTTAGCACTTTTCTATGTATGTGAAGATGTGAAGTCTGGGCTCACTGATATCATCCCTTTGATAGGCACCTAGGCTGTCTAGTGCCAGCAGCCTGTTCGTTTCCATCTGGAAACCTCTCAGGGAGCACAGCTGGGAATGGCTGCAGCGGCTGAGGGCTTGGTGGTAGGCAACCCATTAGCCTCCACCCTGAGCTCCCTCGAGGTTCACCACGAGGGCAGCTGTAGTGGCTTGAAGCCTGCAACATCCTTTGTTTACTGATATGGCAGGCAGTGGTTTTTTTCATTGACAAAGTGTGTAACATAATAAACTCACTGTCAAAGGTGAACTGGAGTCCCTGAGAGATGGCACCACTTTGAAGGTTCTGAGTTGGTCTCTGCTATTAGCAGGGCAGGGCATCAGCAGAGGCAAGAGCTACATCAGCCCTGGGGAGGAAGACTATGCTACTGGGTCCACAGTCTCCATTGTAGCTTCATGGACACTAGGTTCATGATCTCATCGAGCACCAGGGGGCCAATGAGGCAGGCTGATGACAAGCTGGTTGGTGACTTCTTCTTCAGCAACAGATACTCTCTGATGGGCATTGATATGAAACTCACAGTTCCACCCACTTTGTAGGTCCAGCCACAGGCCTGCTCCCACAGATGCTCTTGTCTTTGACTTCCATTAGAGCTCATTTGTTACATAATAAATGTTTGTTTTTTAATCCAACAAGTTTGGAGGTAATTTGTTATGTAGCAATAGATAATTGATACAAGGAGTAAAGAGATTTCCTTATTAATATTGTAATACAGAAGAACAAATCTGACTCTGTATCAGACCTGTTTCTTTTACTTTAATCTTTTTATTCTATTGCTTCTGCTACAAGTTAAACACTAAAGAGATGTTGCTTACAGCTCAAAGTACACATAATGGCCCATCTCTGGGAAACCTGCCTCCCATGCTTGAGTGTTAAGCCAAAAATACCTTTGCTCAGCTCGTAGGAAACATCCTGACCAGGCCCACCTGTGAACGACTTCAGGAAAGAAGAAATTAACATGTCCTCTCCAGAGTCTGGCTGGAACCAGGAAATAGTTCCAATTTATCAACATTTTTTTACTTTATTTTATCACCATAACTCCCCCTGTACTGTTTGTTCTGTAAAAGAAACTAGCACCCAAACCCAAGCAAGACAGTTTCTTGGAACACTAGTCTGCCAACTTCTTTGTCTGCTGGCTTTCCAAATAGAATCACTATTCCTTGCCTCAGCACCTGACGTGTCACATGGTGAATCGTATGAGCTTGGACTCAGTAACAAAATTGTCCCCCCTTACCTCTCCTATGACCCAACGTAGACCAGGCATGTCTATTGGAACAGTGACTGGCAGCAGAAAAAAACAACAACAAAAAAAACCCTGCCCCCATAGAGGAAGATATAAATTATATAATTAGGCAAAGTGTTTCTTTTCTACATTTTGATTGAGATGTAATTGACAATTGTATTAGTTCAGGTTTACAACATAATGATAATACAATATAATGAAAATGATCACCACAACAAATCTAACAAACACCCATCACTATACATAATTACATTTTTTTCTTGTGATGAGAACTTTTAAGATCTACTGCCTTAGCAACTTTTAACCAGACCACCTGACCTGCCTCTTGAGAAACCTATATGCAGGTCAGGAAGCAACATAGAACTGAACATGGAACAACAGACTGGTTCCAAATAGGAAAAGGAGTACGTCAAGGCTGTATATTGTCACCTTGCTTATTTAACTTATATGCAGAGTACATCATGAGAAACGCTGGGCTGGAAGAAACACAAGCTGGAATCAAGATTGCCGGGAGAAATATCAATAACTTCAGATATGCAGATGACACCACCCTTATGGCAGAAAGTGAAGAGGAACTCAAAAGCCTCTTGATGAAAGTGAAAGAGGAGAATGAAAAAGTTGGCTTAAAGCTCAACATTCAGGAAGCTAAGATCATGGCATCTGGCCCCATCAGTTCATGGCAAATAGATGGTGAAACAGTGGAAACAGTGTCAGACTTTATTTTGGGGGGCTCCAAAATCACTGCAGATGGTGACTGCAGCCATGAAATTAAAAAATGCTTACTCCTTGGAAGGAAAATTATGACCAACCTATATAGCATATTCAAAAGCAGAGACATTACTTTGACAACAAAGGTCTGTCTAGTCAAGGCTATGGTTTTTCCAGTAGTCATGTATGGATGTAAGAGTTGGACTGTGAAGAAAGCTGAGCACTGAAGAATTGATGGTTTTGAACTGTGGTATTGGAGAAGACTCTTGAGAGTTCCCTGGACTGCAAGGAGATCTAACTAGTCCATTCTAAAGGAGATCAGCCCTGGGTGTTCTTTTGAAGGAATGATGCTAAAGCTGAAACTCCAATACTTTGGCCACCTCATGCAAAGGGTTGACTCATTGGAAAAGACTGTGATTCTGGGAGGGATTTGGGGCAAGAGAAGGGGACGACAGAGGATGAGGTGGCTGGATGGCATCACCGACAAGATGGACATGAGTTTGAGTGAACTCCGGGAGTTGGTGATGGACCGGGAGGCCTGGTGTGCTGCAGTTCATGGGGTCACAAAGAGTCAGACAGGACTGAGCGACTGAATTGAACTGAACTGAACTGAACTGATAGTATTATTGAGTATAGTCATTATATTTTATATTACATTCTGCGGACTTATTTTATAGTAGAATTTTGTGTCTTTTGACCCCTTCACCTATTCTGCCTATCCTTCCTCAAAATAAGTTTATCTTGTTTGCTATATTCATTGTTCCCATGACTGAATATGATTCCCTATTTTTTTTAAGTGCTTGGAGTATCCTTGACTGAATAAACCCAGGTTAAGTAAACTAGATTACTTTAGTAAGAACAATCTATGGAGCGATTATCCATACTCTGATACAAGACAGAAAGAAATGCAGGAAACAATGCGTGTTCTAACACACCACCTGGCTTTGACACAGCTAACCAATGTTAGAGGACAGAATCAATTTTGAATCTATGAAGAGACAGGAGGAAATCACCGCTGTTTTTAATTCACATCTCTGAGAGTCTGGAGAGTCTTTGTCACTTTTTTTCAGATTTTGCTTGAGTAAGAAGAGAGATTTCTTTAAATTTTTTTCAGCTTCTTGTGCCTATAGATGCTCCAACTAAACCTTTGAAAGACCATCACCATAGAAAATAACAAAGATGCCTCAATGTTGCTCTTGAAAAACAAGGGGGATTGTGTATGCTTGTGATTTACTAAAGGACACTCTGAAAGGATAAGAGCCTCAGCAGAGCAACCTAGAGAACTAACTGCTCTCTAGTGGGAAAGGATGCTTCTTGTAGTAAATTAGAACCTTCCCTGAAGGATTATTCAGGGAAAACATGGCATACACAAGCATTTTATATTTTATATATATATATATATATATATATATATATATATATAAACTTTATATAGAAAGAACTAAACAAAAAATTTTATTCAAAGAATTAATATTAAACTTCAGAAATATCACTTAGAAAAGAAAAAAATATTGAATAGAACATTCAGAAAACACCTGTGCTAGTGACATTAGAGAATGGACAACCATGAAATGGAGCAAGAGATTTTGCAAATACAGATGTGTAATGCTTACAAAGTTGCATTTGAAGAGTGCTTTGTAACTAAAGGATTTCCCCATTTTTCTCTAACTGTATTCTTATAAAAAAGACTGTGAGGTAGGTAAAACTGGTAGAATTTTATTACAGATGAGAAAAAAATGAGATCCTCTGAGGCTAAGCAACCTGCCTAAGAATAAATAAGATTCCTGGAGTTAGTCTTTTATTATTCTTTCAGCATTATTTATTATGACACTAAATTCTATTTTAGGGCAGCATGAAATTATGTCATTTATGATTTTCTTTTCACAAGTGAAATTCAGAAAGAGAATAATTTTGAAGAAGTGGCTATCATAAAACTTTCTTTAGGAAACTTTAGGTTATTGTGCAAACTTTGCATTACTTCAGGAAGTCAGAAGTGGATTTTCAGAGACATTTTAGAACGAAATTATTGCTTCCAAACAGTTTCTCTTCTGTGTCCTGGGTATCTTCTCCACTCTAGCAATTAAAAAAAGAGGCCCAAAATATGATAGAAAAAAAGATATTTTTAAAATAAAAACAGAAAACAAAATACCTGATATTCAACACTCATACCTTTCAAAACTTCTCAGAAGAGTATGGCCAAATTATATAGCCACATTTCCAAATAACATTTTACAAAATATTAGTCCCTTTTCTTCTTACTAGAATCTTCTTCTTCTTCTTAGTAATAGACTCTGTAATAGACTCTGCTGTAGTTATAAATCTGCTTTATAATAGAATATATCTTTAGATATAAATTATATACAGGTGTTTTAATTCATAGTATAATTTAGTTACCTTTAAGGCTATGCATGTTTCAGGAGAAAAAAATAGATTTTGTTGCCAAAATCTTGGCTCTCTGTGTACCAATGCCAAATAGAAATACAGAGACAGAGTTTTGAAGAAAAGAGAAAAAGTAGCTTTATTTCCTTGTCAAGCAAAGAGGGAACATAGCAGACTACCACCTCAAGAACTGTGTACCCCTGGAGGGGGAGTAAAGAGATTTATAGTCAGGATTCATAGTCTGGGGTAGGCAATAAGTCTCAAAGTAGTGAAGGGCTTGTAGTCTTCTTTTTTTTGCAAAATTTCAAAATGGCCACAGCTAGCATCAGGCAACTTGGTAACTGGGATTGGTCTTTTCCAAACTTATTGTGCTGTGACCTTCTTTATTAAATGAAAAATACTGCAAGAGAGTGTTACGACGGAGTGTGGGGAATGGAGATGATGTCAGATGTAGAATAGAATTCATATGGAGTCAAGAGAGTAAATAGGTTTGTGAGGACAAGTCTAGCTACATGTTTGGTAGCAGCAACAGTTAAAGAATAACCAGGACTTCTTAAGTCTTACTGGCCTGTTTGGTTTGCACCTAAGGCTGTTGACCCATTTCTGTTTTTGCTGCAAAAGTTTCAGAGTCAGAAAAAAAATTCAAATCTTGGCATTGCTTCTGTAAAGATAGCAGTGAACCCCTTTCAACTTTTCTTTAGAAAAGCTTTCTTCAAATCATTATCTAAAATCTACTCCAAAATAATAATTTGAAGTTCTTAAGTTTTTATTAAAGTGTATTTTCCTTATGTTTATATGCTTTAATTTGACTATCCTCGATACTGCCCTAGTATTTACTCAGTATCTTTTCCTTTTACAATTTAATTTTTAAAGCAACATTGTTTCTTAATCATCCTACTTCAAATGGATAAGTATCCCACTCAACCAAGAAATTGGTTTACAAGACTTAATCCTATAATTACAAACTCTTGTATGCAAGAAATGTCACAGGAATCTATTTCTAGTTAATAAAATAAGTCTATGAACCAATCTGTCCCACATTAGCAGACAATTCAGTCCCAATTCTGAATGCCATCTCTGCCCTCTCAACTCCACAGGATGGAGCAAATGGCCTGGCCTAATTTTTGAAATTTGAAGCAAAAACTAGAGATATACAAAACTCAAACACTGCATTATTAGCATTCCTCAACCCTAATTTTTCATTTAATAACCGACCCTGTTTATTTGTTTTACTATGCCGCAGTCAGAGGCACACTCAGTTTACCTCAAGTTATATAAAAAAAAGAAAAGAAAAATAATACATTATTGTATTGTAAACAATACACTAAAATATATGGTCAATAAAATTATTGAAAAATAGTAAAAAGTGCTAGTACTAAGTTTAATGCTTTTGGTAGATAAGGGCATCTTGTCCACTATCATTTTGTCATCCTGGAATGTACGGACATCCATTGGTCCTTATCTATGGGCAGAGATAAAGCCATACTAGTTTTCCTCATGCTTTGTTTCTTCCATTGTCGCCTGGCACACAATCATTCTCTCTCCCTCATACAAATGCTCTAAGAAATGGATCTGAGTGAGTCCCTTAGTCACTAATACGGAGTACCACTTGAGTGCAGAAGCATGACAGGTCACCTGGTAGACCATCGATGCCTTCTGTGCTCTCCTTGTAAATGATCAACTTTAATCAGGTTCGGAGGTTAAGGCCACTCAAGCTTGCTCCACAAAGAACACTGCAACTTAATATGTCAGAAATCCCCTGTGACTGCTTTAGTCAAAATGGGTCAAAAAATCTACAAATCACCTTTAGGCTTCAAAGTCTTTCGATACAAAAACACATCACAGAAGTTGAAGAAGCATATTTGAAGATGTTCTGTATTCTCAGAATGAGCGGCCAAATAGAATCTACTTAAATGGAAAAGGCAAAAAATAGTAGAAAATAAAATGGACTCATTTTCCAGCTTTCCAGGGCCTTGTTGTTGTTCACTGTTCAGTTGCCCAGTCATGTCCAACTCTTTGTGACCCCATGGACTGCAGCCTGCCCTTGTGAAATTTTATGTAGACCTGCTTTCCATAAGAAGCTGTGACCTTCAATATTTGCAGTTTTATGTTCTCACTTTTAAAAGTTATGCCTCTTAGATCCTATTGCTAAGACATTCAAACTTCTACCAACTAAATCAAAAGTCAAACTATAGTACAGTATTAATGGATAATCGTGGGTTAATATTCCCATGTTTGTATTTTTGAAGAATTCAACGACTTAACCCCAATAATAGGAACATTAAACACTGTGATGGAGTTAAGAAGCATATTTTATGCATGGGAGACTATTCTAGTCAAATAATATCACTTAAGTTGATAGCATTATTACCTTGTGAGTTGTATGGTGATGTTAATAATAATGGTCTCACTTCTGGGGTCAATGGAATAAACAGCTCCAAAAGCACCACAATTACTGTATAAATCCAATACTGACAGTACGAAAATTTCAAAATCCTCATATATTATGTTTCCCAACTTTGTTTTACAGTGCTGATAGGAAATAAAATATGATAAAGCACAAAACACAGTCTCTGGCACATACAATAAATCAATACATATTTGAAGACTTGGAATCTGAAAAATATGAAACTGAAAGTAATGAAGTTAATCAACAAAGCTCACAAAGCTAGATAATGAAAAATCTGAAAGAAGAATCCATATCTCTAAAACATTTGTTGCACGATTCTTTCTGCTTCATCATGTTGCATTTATTTAGCCCAAAGCTATTACTTCCTCCCTGACTGCCCCAGATATTACAGGATAGTCCTGATTTGTTTACTAATACTCTTAATTTTTTGAATATTAAATGACTTCCACATTGAGAAAAATGATTGCTTTCAAGAATTATAATTCATTATATAGCTTTTATATTTTATCTTTAACCTAGTAAAATGAAGCTTTCAAAAAGTTTCAAGAAAAAATAAACAAATCAGAAATAAGCACTTAAACTTCTTAATAAAGAAACATCAAGTGATATCCTATGAATTTTCTCTTGCTGCAAATAAATTTTGCATAAATGTAAGCTCAAAGGTTTTACATTAACCTGATATTTAAGATCAGTTCAAGCAATAGATCAAATATCTTTTTATCTATATGTCATGGTGTATAAGCAAAGTTAAAGAAAATGGGAAGAGGAAAAATAAGAGATAATGGAAAGAAAGAAAAGAAGTAATTTCTCTCAAGATAATTTTAAAATATTTTAAACTAAATGAAAATTAAAGCACTGCTTATAAAAATTTGCTGGGTGCAGCCAAAATTTTACTTGGAATTTCATAACAGTAAATGCATATGTCAGAAAATAAGAAAGTTATTAAAAAAAAAACAACACTGAGTTTTCACTTTAGGAAGCTAGAGTAATAAGGAAAATTTACCCCTGAATGAGCAGAAGAGAATTTTAAAATAGAACAGAAATCAATGAAATTAAAAACAGGAATGTGTTAATCACTGAATCACATCCTACTCTTTGTAACCTCATAGACTGTAGCCCGCTAGGCTCCTCTGTCTATGGAATTCTCCAGGCAAGAATACTGGAGTGGATAGCCATTCCCTTCTCCAGAGGATCTTCCTGACCCAGGGATAGAAGCCCAGTCTCCTGTATTGCAAATGGATTCCTTATCATCTGAGCCATCAGGGAAGCATCCCCTCCCCAAAAGGCAATAGTTAAGATTTTTAAAAATCAAAAGCTAATTATCTGAAAAGATCAATAAATTTGATGGAACTCTAGCCAGATTAAGATTAAAAGAAAAAGAAAAGATACAAATTACCAGTATCAGAAATAAAAAAGTATCACCACAGATTCTATGAACATTAAAAGGAAAATAAAACACTATGAACACCTCTATTAACACAAATTTGCTAACTTAGATAACTTGAATCTCTTCTTTAGAGGGCACAAAGTACCAAAGCTCACACAAGGAGAATGAGCTCTATAGTTTTTCAAAATATTGAAGAATTAGTTTTTAAGTCCTCCAAAAAATAAACAACAGCTCCAGATGTTTTTCACTGGTGAATTCTACCAGACACTTAAGACATGATACACATTCTTACAGTTTCTTCCAGAAAACAGAATGAAAGAATATCTCACAACTGCTTGTAAGAGGACAGCATTGTCTAATATTAAAATCACATAAAGGCATTCCACAAAAAGAAAACTACAGACCAATATCACTCATGAACATAGACATAAAAGTATTTAATAAAATCTGTTAAGTTTCTGGTTAGTGTGAACCCCAAGTAGATCCTCCTGATACTTTGTAGGATGGTTGGCTTCCTTTTTGTCGAATATATTAGCTCTGTTGATCTGCTAACTTACCTCAATGGCAGGAAGCAGCAGCTAGACCAGATGTGTGGATTTGCTTTGTGACAAATGGCCTCAGCTTCTGCAGGATACCCTTGTCGTCAAAGACAAGGCAATGGGAAGGTAGGCAAGTTTCAGCCTATCCTTGTGGGTTTAAACTCACACCTGTTCTTGATCTCTCCCTCCTGACTTCCTGTGCAGTGAACTTCAAATTTCAGCTCAGTCATGCTGAGACAGTCCTGCAGGAACTATTTAACTACTTCCTGCTAGTTAAATGATGCAAGTCAGTTATGTTGTAGCTATACATTATACATATAAAATATCCTATTGGTTTTATTTCTCTAACAGACTCCCTTTGAACCATGAAGTGATCCAGCATGGCGAGATAAAAGGGTGACTTGGAAGAAATGGCATTTGTTAGGAATAAGAGATTGGTGAGATTCAGATGATGAATTGGACTGGTGTGCTGTGCTACAGACTTCTTCTGATAGAAAACAGGAAGTCACTGAATATGAAAGTGATGTTTATATAAGTAAGGCCCATTGTCTATTTTGTTATTATTACACTGTAGGAAATTGTCAATATATCTTCACTAAGTTTGGGGGTGGGTGGGTACAGTGAGGATGGCTTATGAAAATGTATATTTTAACCCATCCTTAAAATTATGAGATGAAAAGCACTTTGGAGGGCTTCCCAATTAGAATGGTTTAAAACTTAGTTATGACATGAGCCTCAATGTAGTCTAATAGGAGGAGATATGGCATATCTATCAGGATGATTTGAAAATTTGCTTCAAATATAAGCCCTAAATTGAAAATCATAAAGACATAGTACTTCAGCAGTAGTCCAGGCTTTGATCTTTCAACACCTTGTCCTTGAAGTCAGGTTCAAGGTAGGATGTTAAAAATAAGATCATCAAATACCATGACTCAGATGAAGAAGGGAAGTATGGATATGCTCCTGTCAGGAAACATTCAGAAGTAAGGGGCATATACATAAAGAAGAATTTGTTGTTGCTGTTAAGTCATTAAGTCAAATCTGACACTTTTGTGGCCCTGTGGGCTGTAGTCTGTGAGGATCCTCTTTCCATGAGATTCCCCAGGCAAGAATACTAGAGTGGGTTGCCATTTCCTTCTCTAGGGAATCTTCCTGATCCAGGGATCAAACCCAAGTCTCCTGCATTGTAGGTAGACGCTTTATCACTGAGCCACCAGGGAAGCCCAAAGATGCATTAGCTGAGACCAGAATATGGCATGGAAAGAAAACACTAAAATCATTTTTTAAATTTATATTTAAAAAAGAACAACCAGCACCAACCAATAGAGTGATTCTGTCCCACCCATTGTATATTGACTTGAACCAAAGCATAATCACCTAAATGTCATTATGCTAACATTCTTTGTCAATAATACCCTTGCAAGGCTTCAAATGGCACGCTAACAGTAGAAGCAGGAAATTGAAAATCTCAGGTTGGTATTACAAATGATCACTTAACTACTCTAAATGAATTTTGTGTTTGTGTGTGTGTGAAACAGAGTGTGGAGTACCCAGCATAAGACAGATACCAAATGAATGAAAACCAGTGAGGAAAATTAAAATAGATTTCAGCAAAATAAAACAAATTCTCTAATAATGATATATTAACTTATAGAGGAACTTCCTGCTTTCACTCAGGATTTCCTCCAAAGTGAAAATGGTCACATGAAAACTGAATGATGGGACTTCCCTGATGCTCTGGTGGTTAAGAATCTGCCTTGCAATGTAGGGGATGTGGGTTCAAATCCTGGTAGGGGAGCTAAGATCTCATACATTGTGGAGGAACTGAGCATGTGTGCTGCAACTGCCAAAGTCTGCACGGTCTGGACCCTGCACAGCACAACTCGAGAGTCTGCTTGCCACAAGGAAAGATCCCACGGGCTGCAATGAAGACATAATGCAGCCATTAAATAAATAAATAAGCTGAATGACTTCTTGGTGCTGATACTTCAAAAGAGAGTCATGTGTCCACTCTGAGACTGTGATTCTCTCAGCCCTTGATTCTTGATGTGCAGGGTTTAAATCAAGAGTGCCAAAATTTTAGGTAAATCAAATATGTTCCTCATTCAGTAATTAAGATTATGGGCCAAATATATATAGATCAATAAAGACAATTATCTTGGTATATTTATTTATTTATTTAACAAAATATAGTTATCCAGGTAATTACCAAATTTAAAATCATTTCTATGTGAAGTATATAATACCACAGATGAAAAGATCAAAATTAACTTCATAGTAAAACTAGAAAATATAAACAAATATCCAAATACAAGCAAAATGCAAGTCTTACAAGGTACAAAGAAGATATGCATTTAGTTGGAAAAGAAAATATTTTTTGAGCAGCTAAAATTTGAGCTGTATCTTGAGGATACATAGTGTACCTTCCAATGGATCTGATGGTAAAACATGTAGGAGGAGAGACCAGTAAAAGCAAAGGAAGGAGAGAAATATTTAATTTTACAAAACATCAGGTAAAATTTAGAAATAAGGCTGGAATGTCACTGATACACAGACAAGAAAGCTAGTCTAATTCTGGGCAAATAGTTTTGACTTTGCTTCATAGGTAGTGGATTTTTCATTCAGGACAGGGCCTTGGTCTGACAATATGTTTTGGTCTGTTTTTTTGTTTGTTTGTTTGTTTGTTTTTTGTGTTTTATTTTTTTGGCCATGCCACATGGCTTGCAGAATCTCAGTTCCCCAACCAGGGCTGAACCCAGACCCTTGGCAGTGAAAGTTCAGAGTCCTAATCACTGGCTAACTAGGGCATTTGAAGGACAGCCCTTTCTGAAGATTAAGATATTTATAAATTGACAGATGAGTACAGCAGAGTTTTGTTATCTCTTTAAATTCAGGGGGAGAACAGAAAACCCTAAAGGTCTGATCCTGATTGCTGTTTTGTCCACATTATCCTTTTTTTTTTTTTTTTTGGCCTAACCACCTGTCAGCCTTCTACTACCCACATTTTACAGAAGAGGAAACAGGTTCAGAAATACTAGATCACTTCCAAGGGACACACAGTTGGTATTTAGCTGAGTTAGGATTTGAATTCTTATCTAACAAGATTCAGTTTCTTAAACACTACTTTATATTTCAAAAAGCAGTGACAGTGAGAATGAAAAGAATAGACAAGCAAAACATTTCTGAGGGGAATATCCAGAAAACAGCTCTTAATAGTAAGAGGAGGGATTAAGACCAAAGCAAAAAATAAATTGGAGAGTCACTATGCCACTTGACTAAAAACCTTTAAAGACAGAACTGACATTTTGAACAAGCAGAAATTATCCTTAAGTGGAATGTCTATAACTCTGACTTTTGTTTTTCTATAAACAAAGATTTCTCTAGAGATGCTGGGTTTAGTTTAATTAGCATACACTTCTTATTTATATTCATATTAACCCATTTGTGATAAATCATTCCCCAATGGACTGTCCTTATCCAATATTTTAATTAGTCTTCTGAATAATGAATGTATGGTAAAAGCTGTTTCATCTCTGAACTTCAGAGAATTAAACTAAGTAGGAAGACTATAACCATGGTGCGTTTGTCAAAAATCTACCCCCAGGACAGAGCTTATTAGCCGAGGTTTCATAGCCAGTGCTCTAGCAGCCCCTATATTTCCCAGTCATTCATCAGAAGAGTTCATGGAAAAAAAGATTAAGTGGAAAGTTTCAAGCTATTTTTACCCTGGGGCACAAGAGAGTAAAAGGACACAGAAGTAATGTCATTGCATGAAAAAGATCTGCAATAAATATTCCTTCAGTAAGTCTTCTCCTTCAACATATCTCCCTCTCAAAACCAGATAACACGACCTCTTACTTAAGGAAGGGATCATAAAAGTAAGGCGATGTTATGCCAGAACTCAGAACTCTTGCATCATTCTACCATATGTTCAAATTTTTGTATATAAGCATCATACACACACAGACATACACACACTCACAGACTCATCCATTCACTCATGCAGATTGTTGGCACTGTGGTCTCTTTCCACAAGGTCATCAATAGATCAGACACCCGTAGGATCCTATAATAAAACCAAAACTGCTCCTTCAACACCCACTAAGGATTATAATTACCCACTAATTATTATATTATTCTCACTAGAGAATAATATAATAATACCAAATAAGTTAACTGCTGTGTCAATATAAATGATAAAAAAGAAAGTAATGCATGGCTATTTTTATAAAATGCATAGAGTGCAAAAATTCACAAGTCCTAGTACCTGAGAACCTTGCTCTTAATAGTTTAGGTCTTTGTTTTTCCTTGTCCTTTATTTTTTTTTTAATTTAATTTTATTTTTAAACTTTACAATATTGTATTAGTTTTGCCAAATATCGAAATGAATCCGCCACAGGTATACCTGTGTTCCCCACCCTGAACCCTCCTCCCTCCTCCCTCCCCATACCCTCCCTCTGGGTCATCCCAGTGCACCAGCCCCAAGCATCCAGTATCGTGCATCGAACCTGGACTGGCGACTCGTTTCATACATGATATTATACATGTTTCAATGCCATTCTCCCAAATCTCCCCACCCTCTCCCTCTCCCACAGAGTCCATAAGACTGATCTATACATCAGTGTCTCTTTTGCTGTCTCGTACACAGGGTTATTGTTACCATCCTTCTAAATTCCATATATATGCGTTAGTATACTGTATTGGTGTTTTTCTTTCTGGCTTACTTCACTCTGTATAATAGGGGAAAACCACAAATCACTGGGAGACCATGAGGGTTTTCCTGAAGAACCATACAAGTCTTGCCTTTAAATATCAAGAATGAATTATCAGCCGTTTCACAAATTTTGTTTTGGGTTATAGTAGAGAGCTCCTTGTTATTAATATAGAGTGAAATTACCAAGAGTTACTAGAAGTGAATAGTGGTTAAGATTTATTGAGGGCTTTCTACATGCCAAATATTGTGCATTTGACCTGTTAACTAATTTTCTCACAACAGCTGTGAAACAGGCATCTCCTAGTTTACAGGTGGACAGGAGGTTGGGTTTCCACACCTGCCACACATATGTAAACTATGGTACCTGTATTCAGATCCACAAAGTCTAACTCTGAACCCCTCAGGACTGCTTCTCCATGACACTGCATCCTTTATGCATAAACTTTTGAAATGTACTTTAGAAAATTTAAGTGAAGTGCAAAGACTAGAAAGTTTAACAAGAATCTCCTGACAGTAAAAATCAGTGCTACCTTTTAATACCAGAGAAAGAAACTTGGGGTCACTCACAGATTAGCATGAACACTGGATTCAGAGACACAGATGTGGATTAAAACTGTCCTATCATTTTCTAGTCATAAGTAGAAAAACAGATGTGTCCATACTGGGGCACAAATGGAGATGGAGTTTGTTTAGCAGTTCAACAATCATATTTCTCCTTCCTGGTACAGAGCAAGGCTACATTTTCCAGTATCCTTCAAGGTTAAGTTTGGCCATTTGAAAAAAGTCTCAACAATAGGACATGCACAGAAAAGAGGGTGACACTGCAGCGGAACAGATATTTAAGGAGGAGGGTACCTTCTCCACTGTCTTTAACCCAGTCTCCCAACTCAATGAAGTAAGCATAGAAACCCTGAGAGACACATTTTGAAGAGAGCAGAGGAATAAAATGGAACAAGCCTGAGCTTTAAATCAATATTTGGAAGAGAGATATAAAATTCTACAGGATGGGCAACACATGTACACCCATGGCTGATTCATGTGAATGTATGGGAAAACCACCACAATAATATAAAGTAATTAGCCTCCAATTAAAATTAAAAAAAAAATTCTTCTAAGGAACCGAACTTGGGTCTGCTCACCCATGCACAATAAAGCCAACCTACTGATGCCAGTTTGTGGTGAAGGAAATTGCAGCATTTAGTGCAGGCACCAGGCAAGAAGTACAAGGCAGCTAGTGCTGGAAAACCCTAAACTTCCCAAAGGATTTCAGCAAAATATTTTTAAAGTCAAAGTAAGGAAAGAGTGTCCCAGGATGTGTGATCAGCTGGTGCACAATTCTCTGATTGGTTTAATGGTGAGGCAACAGGGTCACAGTGGTTAACATTGTCAATCCTTAGGCACCTATGAGCTCAAGATCATCATGTAGTTAATTCTTACATTTGGGGTGGATTTAGCATCTGCAAAACAACTCAAGAAATGTGCATCAGATACTGTTATCTAGGTGCTTCAGAGAGGAGCTAAAGCAAAAGATATGGAGAAGGGGGTCTGTCCTGCAAAGGCCCAATATGGTCCTGCTCAGTTACAATTCAGCATCAATTTATATGGGCAAGAAACAAATGCTTATTGTGTTTAAGCCAGTATACCTATTGTTTGTTTCTTACAGCAGCTAACACCTCACTTATAAGGTTCTCTATTATACATAAACAATAAAAAACGTTGCTGAGCTTTCAATCCTAGCTCCAGCATACATGCTGTGTGATCTTGAGCAACTCATACAAATTCTGTGAGCTTAAATTTCTTTATTTGTCAAGAAAAAAGAGAGAGAGAGAAATTATTATAGCATATACCCTGAAAATTTTCGTGAAAATTAAGTTAATGTTATAAATTCCTTGGCATAATGCCTGCCTTATAATTAGCAAAAAAAAAAAAAGTAATAAAGTGCTCTTATATTCCACATGATTGTAAAGCTACTTATAATAAGTCTCTTTAAAACAAGCTATTTATTCATTTCACAGTGCCCTCTAATTCAATTATATAAATTTTAGCTTATCCACATTAATTACATTTCTAAAGAAAAACTAAATAAAACAACCTCTGGGCTTTTGATTAAAAACTGTCAGTTACTGTTCACAGTAAGTTTCACTCTCACTTTGTCCCACCATCTGCAAAAATTACTAAAAGGGGCTTTAAATAAAAAACCATAACGCTGAAACTCTTAAGTGGCTTTTTGGGGGGTTCTGGGGAGCACTGAAGAGCTATGGTTCTTTATGTTTCAGCACCGAAGAATTCAGAGAGAGGCAAAGAGATAGATAAGAAGTGGTTTATTAGAATAGAACTCTTGTGAGGCTTACAAGCAGGCTGGAGAGACAGTGTAGATCCTAGTGGGCTAGAGTTTTATAATCAAAGGAAAAGAGGGGACAGTTGAAAGAAAATCTTCTTCCTCCTGCTTGAGTAGAAGTCAAGTTTCCATCATCAGCTACCCCTCCAGGTTGAGCAGAGGAGTTTTCTTGTCCCTACATGGTCAAGTTGGGACTGTTATAACACTATGGAAAAATTATCTCAGGTCTCAGTACAATGAGGGTCTTTCATTTTGAAATGTCACCTTTCCATAAATGGTTGGTTTTTATGTGTTCAGAGAGCATGCGGTAGGGGTCATTAACTTACTGAGCTTACTAAGCAGGGTTTGGGTCTCACACCACCACTGTTTTGTTGTTTAAAGTTATGTCCCATTCTTATGTTGTATGGTTTTGTTGATAAGCAAGTCTGCTTGGCTCCTTAGTTAAGTAAACCTGCTTTCTTGAGTGATCATTAGCTTAAGGGGTTTTCCATATTTTTTTCTTTACTAATAATCCCCTGTGGTATTAACATCTAATCATCTACTTTGTCTCTTTAACCTGTCCCTATTGAAGCCACAAAAATAAAAATTGAATAGAATAGAGACAACAAAACAAATTTTATATCTGGGAAGCAAATGGATGAATGGTAAATAACTTGTTATCCAGCAGTGTGGAAAGCTGAGACTGAGCCCATTAACACTACGGAATTTTGAGGAGCTAGTACCAGCTACCTGTGGAATGGAACAGAAAACAGCAGAACTGATTAAAGACTCTAGGAACATTCAGATTCTTAAACACTCTTTCTACTCTGTGTGTTTGAATAAGTCCTCCACCCCACATGGAAGCAGAAGCCTGAAGAGTTACTTTCTAGCCATAGTTACAGAAAAACACAAAAAGATTACCAAGTAAGCATAGAGACCTCCATGAACCTCTGATATCCAGAACTCTGGCCACCAGGCTTGTACTAGCTCCAATGGAAGGCCACAGATAATAATATGACCAGACTATTATTGCCAAAATCTGGCTTCTTTCATCCAATATACCACTGTTGGATTAAATCTCAGAGACAGAGTTTTGGGTGAAGTAGAACTAAATAGCTTTATTGTTTTACCAGGCAAAGGGGACCATAGATGGCTAATGCCCAAAAGACTCTATGTCCTCCCTACAGAGTTCAAGGAGTTGGGTGTGGTCAGCTCATGGACATTCTTCTGATTGGTTGGTGATGAGGTAATTGGGAGTCAACATCGTCAACCTTCTAGTTCCAACTGGTCTGAGGTCTATACGTTTGTGGGCAGCATACAGCTAACTTCTTCCACCTGATGGATTTTTCAGTATCTGCAAAACAGCTCAAAAGACATGGGTCAGAATATTATCTACAGTCTTACAGGAAGAAGTCTTTGACCTTGTTTAGTGGCTGAAGTATTATTATTTTGTCTTGCTTGATTTTCTTTCCTTTATGCATTTTCACTTCTCTGATTAAATTTATACTTTGCTTAAAGTTTTTCTACAGGCAAAAGGCAGTTGGAGAACAAGGGTTGGGGTGGGGCTGGAGCATCTATTCTGGGAAGGGTTCATAGGGTCCTGCTCAGTTACACCATGAGAACAGCATCTAAAGATAATGAAATGGGGAGATAGTCAATGAACCATCCAGTCTGATTACCTTTTGATAAAAATACAGTCAATATTCACACAGGACCTCAATTTTATTTTCACACACATAAATATAAGCAGAAAATTAAATGGTATCAGATATTTCCAAAAAAACCCTATTATATAACATATGGAGAACAAAATAAAAACTGGAGAAGCAGAAACAAAAGAGGATGAGGGAAACTTTATATATATATATATAGTGCTGTCACTTCAGTTGTGTCCAACTCTTTGTGACCCCATGGAGTGTAACTCACCAGGCTCCTGTCCATGAGATTTTCCAGGCAAGAAAGGTTGCTCTTTCCTTCTCCAGGAATCTTCCTGACTCAGACATTGAATCCACATCTCTCATGTCTCCTGCATTGACAGGTGGGTTCTTTTACCACTAGTGCAACCTGGGAATTACATATATATTAACCTCAGGAATCTGCCTGCAATGCAGGAGACCCCAGTTCGATTCCTGGGTTGGGAAGACCCACTGCAGAAAGGATAGGCTACCCACTTTAGTATTCTTGGGCTTCCCTTGTGACTCAGCTGGAGATCACCTGGAGAAGGGAAAGGCTACCCACTTCCATATTCTAGCCTGGAGAATTATAGTCCATGGGGTTGCAAAGAGTCATACATGACTGAACAACTTTCACACTAACCTCAAAAAGATGACAGGTTACTTAACAACTGAACAAGAAAAAGATGGTATTTAAAGCAAAAAGTAATAATAATAATAAGAAGAATTTAGTGAATAAAAAAGTGATAT
Source organism: Bos taurus (assembly GCF_002263795.3). NCBI lineage: Eukaryota > Metazoa > Chordata > Mammalia > Artiodactyla > Bovidae > Bos > Bos taurus. The sequence continues at coordinate 2,950,625 of NC_037333.1, read as the reverse complement.
ATATTAAATTTTGACAGCCAAAAAGAAAAAACAAAACTTAACAAAAGATTTAGAAAAAATATAAAGATTTCTGGGAACCTTTCTCAGAAAGTAATAAGAAGATAAAGAAATACAAGGAAATTACAGAGAGTGATTTTTAAAAATAGAGTAACATTCCAGAAGGTGCCAAAAATGCATTTCAAGAGTTTCAAAATAAGATAACAGCAAAATGAAGAAATTGATAATAAAATAATGCAAGAAACATTTTCAGAACTACTTACATTTTCAGATAGAAAGGGGCTACTAATGGCCCTGAAAATGGGTTAAACTAGAACCAAACCAATAAACATCATTATAAATCTTCAGAACACTAGAGCAAAGAGAAAATCTTGAAAATATCCAGAAAGGAACATTTGGCTTTTAGAACAAGATTGAACTTGATAATAGAATTAGATTTAAAAACAACAATAAAAGCTGGGAGATAATGGGACACCATGTTCAAAATCCAGGGGAAATTTATATACAAATTGGAATTCTTTATTAAGTCAATTTATTAACTGAAAGTAAGAAAATAAGATATTTTCATATATGGAAAATCTCAGCAGCAACAGCAAAAATACCTATTATGAATCCTTTCTCAGAATGCTCCCAGCAGAAATTTTCCATTAAAAGAGAGAATTTAAGAAAGAGGAAAGCTTGAATACTAGGAAACTAACCAAGAAATGCAATTCTACAGAGACTCCCTAGTATGAGGTTGAAGCGATGCCTAAAACAATGTCTGTGTAGATGTCTTAAATCACTTATTTCAGACTAGCATAATCAGAGGTGCTAAAACATTCAGTTCAATTTAATTCTATCTAATGAAGTTAAATTCTGTGTAAAAAGACAAGATGATTAGAAGAAATTATATTCCAAACATTAAAAAAGTTAAGTAAACGTGAATCTAATATTCATGTGTTTTTTCTATTTTATTTTAAATGTCAAACCTGTTTTAATGAGATTCTACTAACATATGTTCTCTTTAATCTTAATTAAGTCTTAAGAATTTTTAAAAAATGGCATTAGGTCTTTCATTTTCTAATCTAAAGAATACTAAATTATTTAGCCTCTCTTCAAGCTAAATTAATACTGATATTTTATTAGCACACAATTTTATTAATTAAAAGTACTTTTTAAAATGGAGTTAAAACTGTTTTTCTGTAACTTGAAACATGTAGCCCTTTTTCTCTGATCCAGATTGCAATTTCTCTTTTATATGATGAATCACATACACAACTTCCAACTTATTTTTTCAGATAAGAAAAAATTGTTATGCCTTGGGTTTATAATTCATTCATTCATTTCAGTTGCTCGGTCGTGTCTGACTCTTGGTGACCCCATGTACTGCAGTACTCCCCAACTCCCAGAGCTTTCTCAAACTCGTGTCCTTTGAGTTGGTAATGTTATCCAACCATGGCATCCTCTGTTGTTCTCTTCTCTTTCTACATTCAATCTTTCCCAGCATCAGGGTCATTTCGAATGAGTTAGTTCTTTGCGTCAGGTGGCCAAAGTATTGGAGCGGCATCTTCAGCATCAGTCTTTCCAATTAATATTCAGCATTGGTTTCCTTTGAATTCACTGGTTTGATTTCCTTGATATCCAAGGGACTCTCAAGAGTCTTCTCCAACACCACAGTTCAAAAACATCAGTTCTTCCGTGCTCAGCTTCCTTTATAGTCCAACTCTCACATCCATACATGACTACTGGAAAAGCCATAGCTTTGACTAGACAAATCTTTGTCCAAAAGTGATATCTCTGTTTTTTAAAATGCTGTCTAGATTTGTTATAGATTTTCTCCCAAAGAGCAATTGTCTTTTAATTTCATAGCTGTAGTCACTATATGCAGTGATTTTGGAGCCCCCCAAAATAAAGTCTGTCACTGTTCCCACTGTGTGCCCATCTATTTGCCATGAAGTGATGGGACTGGATGTTTTGATCTGTTTTTGAATATTGAGTTTTAAGCCAGCTTTTTCACTCTCCTCTTTCACTTTCATCAAGAGGCTCTTTAGCCTCATCAAGAGGCTCTTTAGTTCCCCTTCTCTTCCTGCCATAAGGGTGGTACCATCTGCATATCTGAGGTTATTGGTATTTCTCCCAGCAATCTCGACTCCAGCTTACACTTCATCCAGTCTGGCATTCAGCATGATGTACTCTGAATATAAGTTAAATAAGCCAGGTGACAATATACAGTCTTGACATATTCCTTTCCCAATTTGGAATAAGTCTGTTGCTCCATGTTTGGTTCTAACACTTGCTTCTTGACCTGCACACAAATTTCTCAAGAGGCGGGTCAGGTGGTCTGGTACTCACATATCTTTAAGAATTTTCCACAGTTTGTTGTGATACACACAGTCAAAGGCTTTGGTGTAGTCAATGAAGCAAAAGTAGATTTTTTCTAGAACTCTCTTTCTTTTCCTGTGATCCAATGGATATTGGCAATTTGATCTCTGGTTCCTCTCCCTTTTCTAAATCCAGCTTAAATATCTGGAAATTCTTGGTTCATGTACTATTAAAGCCTGGCTTGGAGAATTTTGAGAATTACTTTGCCAGCATGTGAGATGAGTGCTATTGTGTGGTAGTTTGAACATTCTTTTGTATTGCCTTTGTTTGGGATTAGAATGAAAACTGACCTTTTCCAATCCTGTGGCCACTGCTGAGTTTTCCAAATTTGCTGGCATATTGAGTGTAACACTTTCACAGCATCATCTTTCAGGATTTGAAATAGCTCAGCTGGAATTCCATCACCTCCACTAGCTTTGTTAGTAGCGAATCTTCCTATGGCCCACTTGACTTAACACTCCAGGATGTCTGTCTCTAGGTGAGTGATCATACCATCATGAAATTAAAGTCTGATGCTGTAAAGAACAATATTGCATAGGAACCTTGAATATTAGGTGCATGAATCAAGGTAAATTGACAGTGGTCAAAGAGGAGATGGTAAGAGTGAACACCAACATTTTAGGAATCAGTGAACTAAAATAGACTGGAATGGGTGAATTTAACTCAGGGATTGTAATCAGCATTTTAATATAAAATAATCCCTTCCAGGTTAAAACTAACTTAAGTTCAAAATAATATAAAAATTTTAGGCTACTCTACCTCTATTCCTTTCCCCATCTTTTGTGCTATTATATCTTTATAAATTATAAGTCCACTAACATGGTTTTATAATTATTGGTTTATGAATTATGTTTTCAATCATATAGGAGATGAAAAAAGTTACAAAAATACATTTATGTTGCCTTTTATATTGACCTATAATGGCTGTCTTTTCTATTGCCTTTTATTTCTTCCCAGACATTCAAGTTACCATGCACTGTCCCTTCATTTCAGGTTGAAGAACTCCCTTTGCTATTTCTTGTATGACAGATCTTCTAGTAATGTGTTCTCTTGGATTGTTTACCTAGGAATATCTTAGTTTATCCTTCATTATTGAAAGAGATTTTTGCTGAATACAGAATCCTTGGTTGACTTTTTTTTTTTTTAATTCACTTTGAATTTGCCATTCATCTGCCTTCTGGCTTCTGTGAAAAGTCACCTGCTGATATTATTGAAGATTCCTGTACATGATCCTGATTTTTCTTGCTTTCAAGATTGTCTTGTCTTGTAGTTTTGTCAGTTTGACTATGATGTGATGGATGTGGGTCTCTTTGAGCTAATTTGAAATTTGTTGAGGTTCTTGGACCAGTAGATTAATGTTTTTCATAACATTTGAGAAATTGTAGGCTGTTATTTTTTTTTCAAATAATGTTTGTGCCCCTATCTCTTCTCCTCTTCTTGTACAATTCCCATTTTATACATATATATATATGGTATATGCTCAATGGTGTCCCATAGTTCTCCAAGGTTCTCTTTGTTTTTCTTCATATTTTTGTTTTTGTTTCTCATTCTGGAAACTCTCTATTGATGTATCTTAAAATTAAATGATCATTTTCTGCCAAAACAAATCTGATGTTACACTCCTCTAGTGAGTTTTTTCATTTTCATTATTGTTCTTTCAACTTCTGAGTTTATATTTAATTCTACTACATTATTTCTTTGTATTTATTGATTACGTATGTTTGTATGTATATTTGTTATAGTTTCCTTCAATTTTTTAGTCATAGTCTCCTTTAGTTCCTTGAACATGTGTACAATAACTGCTTCAAAGTCCTTGTCTACTAAGTGCAATATCTGGGCCTCCAGAGGGATACTATATATAATGCTGACTTTTTTCCTGTGTATGTAACATATTTTTCTATCTCCTAAATTTTGGTTGAAAACTGGACATTGCAATTATTATATTATAACAACTCATGTCATTTCCTTTCCTCAGGCCTCAGGCTTATTTTCATTGCTGTTACTGCTATTTTCTTGTTACTGCTTATTTTTTAAATGACTTTCCCAGGCTAATTATGTAGATTCTCTATTCCCTGTACTGTGTGGCCACTGAGTTCTTAGCTAGCATTTTTTAAGTTCTTGCTTTTAAGTCTCACTTAGTAGGATTCAGCCCAAAGTCAGCATAATTTGGTAGTCAGCCCAATGGTAAGATAGAAGAATTCCTTAAATGCTTGCCAGCCATGTCCCTTTCTTTGCCAAGGGAATCTGTGTGAGAAGGCAAGCCTTTAAATTTTCAGGCAGCTTATTATCTACTTTCTATTTGCACAAGGTTATACTCTACTTTCTATTTGCATAGGGTCTCAAGTTCAGAGAGCAGTGAGTGACTGGAATGCTCATTTCTCATGTCTTTCCTGGGCAAGGCCATGCATATGAATATAACTTTCTCAATCCCAGGAACATGTTGGAAATTCACAAAGCTCCCTTCAGTTCAGTTAAGTTCAGTCTCTCAGTTGTGTCTGATTCTTTGCAACCCCATGAATCGCAGCACTCCAGGCCTCCCTGTCCATCACCAACTCCCAGAGTTTACTCAAACTCATGTCTATCGAGTCAGTGATGCCATCCAGCCATCTCATTCTCTGTCATCCCCTTCTCCTCCTGCCCCCAATCCCTCCCAGCATCAGGGTCTTTTCCAATGAGTCAACTCTTCTCATGAGGTGGCCAAAGTATTGGAGTTTCAGCTTTAGCATTAGTCCTTCCAATGAACACCCAGTTCTGATTGTCATCTAATTCTCCTGGATTTTCCTTCAAATATTTGACCAGGCTCATTTCTCCAGCTGAAATCACAGCCTTTGGCAACATTGATGCTGCCAGCAGACTGCTATTATTTTCAGACTCTTATGCCCAAGGGAAAAGGATTTTTGTACTACACTGAGCTCTGAGTCATTCTGAAAGAGATGGGAATACCAGACCACCTGACCTGCCTCTTGAGAAACCTGTATGCAGGTCAGGAAGCAACAGTTAGAACTGGACATGGAACAATACACTGGTTCCAAATAGGAAAAGGAGTATGTCAAGGCTGTATATTGTTGCTCTGCTTATTTAACTTATATGCAGAGTACTTATCATGAGAAACGCTGGGCTGGAGGAAGCGCAAGCTGGAATCAAGATTTCCAGGAAGCGCAAGCTGAAATCAAGATTTCAAGCGCAAGCTGGAATCATAACCTCAGATATGCAGATGACACCACCCTTATGGCAGAAAGTGAAGAGGAACTAAAGAGCCTCTTGATGAAAGTGAAAGAGGAGAGTGAAAAAGTTGGCTTAAAGCTCAACATTCAGAAAACTAAGATCATGGCATCCAGTCCCATCAATTCATGGCAAATAGATGGTGAAACAGTGGAAACAGTGGCTGACTTTATTTTTCTGGGCTCCAAAATCACTGCAGATGGTGATTGCAGCCATGAAATTAAAAGATGCTTAACTCCTTGGAAGGAAAGTTATGACCATCCTAGACAGCATATTAAAAAGCAGTGACATTACTTTGTCAACAAAGTAGTCAAGGCTATGGTTTTTCCAGTGGTCATGTATGGATGTGAGAGTTGGAGTATAAAGAAAGCTGAGTGCTGAAGAATTGATGCTTTTGAGCTGTGGTGTTGGAGAAGACTCCTGAGAGTCCTTTGGACTACAGGGAGATCCAACCAGTCCATCCTAAAGGAGATCAGTCCTATGTGTTCATTGGAAAGACTGATACTGAAGCTGAAACTCCAATACTTTGGCTACCTGATGTGAAGAGCTGACTCATTGGAAAAGACTCTGATGCTGAGAGGGATTGGGGGCAGGAGGAGAAGGGGACGACAGAGGATGAGATGGTTGGATGGCATCACCAACTCAATGGACATGGGTTTGGGTGGACTCCGGGAGTTGGTGATGGACAGCGAGGCCTGGAATGCTGCAGTTCATGGGGTCGCAAAAAGTAGGACACGACTGAGCGACTGAACTGAACTGAAACTGAACTGAGCTCTGAGTGAAATTAAGTAGACACAACACATTAAGAATGGATATTTTCCAAAAGGCTATTGACAAAATATTGACTGCGCTCTGAGGATGTGATTTTTACCATAAATCCAGAAAAGGATAAAAATGTAACATTCTTTTTTTTAGTATAAATTTATTTATTTTAATTGGAGGATAATTACTTTACAATATTGTATTGGTTTTGCCATACATCAACATTCTTAATCTTTGGATGCAAGACTGCTGGCTTTCATAAGTGAAACACCACTAGAACTAGAGGTGGTGATGTGATGGGAATTGGTCAAGGGTTAAACTCTTCTGCCCTGGGTGTCTTACAAAGATTCAGTACTTTCTCATGGATAGATGCTTTTCAGTTTGTTTGGTGGTTTGAAATAATTTTCAAAGTTATGAATGGTTGATTTTAGTCATTTTGTCATTTTTTCCATTTCTGTGGGAGAGTAGCTCACCAAGGTTCCCTGAGTTCCATTCCATAGATCTTTACTTTCTTATTTCTCTTATCTTACCTCCAATTACCTGTAAAATTTAGTATTCTGAGAATAAAGGTCCAATTCTTTTCGCTCATAACTGCATCATCAGAACTAGCATAGCACTTTTACACAGAAAGTTCTCAAAAAGAAGTTTATATAGAAACATAGGTAATGTATAGATTTGTAGAGAAAGAGAAAAAGAGAAAAATATGTGTATATGTATGGACACTTCTGAGCATAAATAATTTCTATAGTATACAAGACATTAGGCAGTGATAATGCCTGGAAAATGAAAATTATTGCAGGAAAATACACTTGATTTAACTTTTTATGCTTTTATTACTGCTTGAATTTTTAGAGAAATATGAATTATATCTATAGTTAGTATAGATAGATTGATAAATGGATGAGTAAAACTAAATTATTATTAAAAAAATCTTTTAGGACTTTTACTTTCATGATTATTCTCTGTAACATTTTTCACTGATGCTCATTTGAAAATATGGATTCCGGTTTTTACAGCTCAATAAAAATATGTGAGAAAAGCAAATTGAATAGCTTAGTCTCCCTTGTCATAGATTAACTGACCACAGTTGTGCAGGTTTAATTTGTGGGCTTTTTATCCTGTTCCATTGATCTATATTTCTTTTTTTTTTTTATTTTTAAACTTTACATAGTTGTATTAGTTTGGCCAAATATCAAAATGAATCCGCCACAGGTATACATGTGTTCCCCATCCTGAATCCTCCTCCCTCCTCCCTCCCCATACCATCCCTCCGGGTTGTCCCAGTGCACTAGCCCCAAGCATCCAGTATCGTGCATTGAACCTGGACTGGCATCTCGTTTCATACATGATATTTTACATGTTTCAATGCCATTCTCCCAAATATTCCCACCCTCTCCCTCTCCCATACAGTCCATAAGACTGTTCTATACATCAGTGTCTCTTTGCTGTCTCGTACACAGGGTTATTGTTACCATCTTTCTAAATTCCATATATATGCGTTATTATACTGTATTGGTGTTTTTCCTTTTGGCTTACTTCACTCTGTATAATAGGCTCCAGTTTCATCCACCTCATTAGAACTGATTCAAATGTATTCTTTTTAATGGCTGAGTAATACTCCATTGTGTATATGTACCACTGCTTTCTTATCCATTCATCTGCTGATGGACATCTAGGTTGCTTCCATGTCCTGGCTATTATAAACAGTGCTGCGATGAACATTGGGGTACACGTGTCTCTTTCCCTTCTGGTTTCCTCAGTGTGTATGCCCAGCAGTGGGATTGCTGGATCATAAGGCAGTTCTAGTTCCAGTTTTTTAAGGGATCTCCACACTGTTCTCCATAGTGACTGTACTAGTTTGCATTCCCACCAACAGTGTAAGAGAGTTCCCTTTTCTCCACACCCTCTCCAGCATTTATTATTTGTAGACTTTTGGATTGCAACCATTCTGACTGGTGTGAAATGGTACCTCATAGTGGTTTTGATTTGCATTTCTCTGATAATGAGTGATGTTGACCATCTTTTCATGTGTTTGTTAGCCCTCTGTATGTCTTCTTTGGAGAAATGTCTATTTAGTTCTTTGGCCCATTTTTTGATTGGGTCATTTATTTTTCTGGAGTTGAGCTGTAGGAGTTGCTTGTGTATTTTTGAGATTAGTTGTTTGTCAGTTGCTTCATTTGCTATTATTTTCTCCCATTCTGAAGTTATCTATATTTCTATGCTTGTGCCAGTTAGTGAGTGAGTGAAAGTCGCTCAGTCATGTCCAACTCTTTGCAATCCCATGGACGGTAGCCTGCCAGCATCCTCTGTCTATGGAGTTCTCCAGGCAAGAATACTGGAGTAGGTAGCCATTCCCTTTTCCAGGGGATCTTCCCAACCCAGAGATTGAATCCAGGTCTCCTACATTTCAGGCAGATTCTTTACTGACTGAACCACCAGGGAAGCCCATGTTTGTGCCAGTACCATATTGTTTTGATGACTATAATTTTGCAGTACTGTCTGAAGTCAGGGAGCCTGATTCCACCAGCTCCACTGGAAATTACTGAAGAAACGAAAACTGGAGATACCCTATGACCCACAGTCCGACACGTAGAGGTATACCCAGAGAGAAACATGGTCTGAAAGAACATATGCACCCCAATGTTCATTGCAGTGCTGTTCACAAAAGCCAAGACATGAAACCAGCCTAAATGTCTACCAAGAGGAGAATAGATAGAGAAGATGTGGTACGTATCTCAGCCATTGAAAAGAATAAAATGATGTCATTTGCAGCAACATGAATATACCTAGATATTCTCATACTGAGTGAAGTAAGTCAGACAAAAAAAGACAAATACCATATGATATCACTTATATGTGCAATCTAAAAAAAAAAAATGATGCACATGAATTTATTTACAAAACAGAAAAAGACTCATAGACTTAGAGAATGAACTAATGGTTAGTAAGGGGGAAGAGTGTGGGGGACGTATGGTTAAGGAATTTGGGGTTGACATGTACATACTGCTATATTTAAAATGAATAACCAAAAGAGACCTACTGCATGGCACAAGGAACTCTGCTCAATATTCTGTAACAATCTAACTGGGAAAAGAATTTTTAAAAGCACAGATACATGTATATAACTATAACGGAATCACTTTGTTGTACACTTGCAACTAATACAACATTTTATTCATAAAGAATAAAAAAGATTTCTTAATAAATGGCAGAAAAGCAAATTGAGCTATCACACTGAGTATAATGTGACTTTTTTTTTTCTTATTTGTAAAGAGTTTGTCTTAAGGATGAGGTCCTTTGGGAACTTTAATAATGAAATATCTAATAAAGACCCAAGATATATGCTCTGTAGAAACACTTATACTTTGCAGTGCTAGTGACATGTACAGAAAATACAAAAAAGATGGGAAGGACTTAACCTGGATGTTGAGATTCCAAGTAGATAAAAGTTGCTAAAGCTCAAGGTGTGCTCCTCCAGAACAGCAGGACTCAAAGTACATCTCACAGCCCTCAAGATCTTCTGAGGGATACACAAACTCAAAACATTTTTTTGTAATAATATTAAAGTGTTATTTGCCATTTTCACTTTCATACTGTCTGGAAAAGCACAGTGGATTTTTCCAGAGGTTATCCATTTTGTGATAGCACAACAGTTTGAACGCAGAAGCACACAGAGGATTCAGCTGTCCTCTACTAAGCCAGACTTTAAAAAGAATTGCAAAAATGTGAAATAATATAACTTTTCTCAATAACCTTTGTCTGGAAATGATAGCTATTTTTTAGAAATAATAACTCTTTTATTTGTCATATACTATGAGTCAATCACTGTGTTAAATGAAATATGTTTTATACATATTCGTATTTTATGTATGACACATATTTAGTTCTCTTAATAAATTTATAAGTACTATCTCCATTTTACAGAAGAGGAAAGAAAAGTGCACAGGTAAAGTAACAGTTAAGGGTACAGAGCTAACATTTGCATGTACATAATAACTGCATATAATGATTTAGTATATGATAAACCCAGCATTTCATGTGAATGTTCATTTACATGATTTATTTGTTAAGTTAGCTGGCTAATGTCTTAGGAAAAAAGGTAGAGACTCATGTCACTTTTATACAAAATTAATTTCTGTATGAATTACGATGTTTATTAAAATGAAACTAGAACACTTTCTAACACCATACACAAAAATAAACTCAAAATGGATTAAAGATCTCAACGTAAGACCAGAAACTATAAAACTCCTAGAGGAGATCATAGGCAAAACACTCTCTGACATACATCACAGCAGGATCCTCTATGGCCCACCTCCCAGAATATTGGAAATAAAAGCAAAAATAAACAAATGGGACCTAATTAAACTTAAAAGCTTCTGCACAACAAAGGAAACTATTAGCAAGGTGAAAAGGCAGCCTTCAGAATGGGAGAAAATAATAGCAAATGAAGCAACTGACAAACAACTAATCTCAAAAATATACAAGCAACTCCTACGGCTCAACTCCAGAAAAATAAATGACCCAATCAAAAAATGGGCCAAAGAACTAAATAGACATTTCTCCAAAGAAGACATACAGATGGCTAACAAACACATGAAAACATGCTCAACATCACTCCTTATCAGAGAAATGCAAATCAAAACCACTATGAGATAGCTATTTTTATAAAACTTTATCTATATTAACCTGTTATGAGCTTACTTATGGTTTTGTGGGGCTTTTTTTTTTTAGTTTTAATTTATAATATGGCTAATATGTATAGATATAACTATCATTCATAAAAAGCTCCTTAAGGTCTTCAAGAATTTTTGTTGTTGTAATGAGGGCCTGAGGCCAAAGTTTTGAGAACTGCAGTGCTAGGTTAGTCAGTCAAAGACTTCATAAATGAAAAAAAGAAGAAGAAGAAGAATTGATTTACTTGAATATTCTACCAAATGAAAAATTTAAGACAGAGAAAAATTACACTGATTAAGACACAATCTCAACATGGGGAAATAGTAGAAAATCAAATTTCCACAGAAAAAGAAACTAAAACTAAAGATACTCTAAAATACTGACACGTGAAATTCTTTAATTTTTTTAAATTTTATTTTATTTTTAAAATTTACAATATTGTATTAGTTTTGCCAAATATCAAAATGAATCCGCCACAGGTATACCCACGTTCCCCATTCTGAACCCTCCTCCCTCCTCCCTCCCCTACCCTCCCTCTGGGTCGTCCCAGTGCACCAGCCCAAAGCATCCAGTACCGTGTATCGAACCTGGACTGGCGACTCGTTTCATACATGATATTATACATGTTTCAATGCTATTCTCCCAAATCTCCCCACCCTCTCCCTCTCCCACAGAGTCCATAAGACTGATCTATACATCAGTGTCTCTTTTGCTGTCTCGTACACAGGGTTATTGTTACCATCTTTCTAAATTCCATATATATGCGTTAGTATACTGTATTGGTGTTTTTCTTTCTGGCTTACTTCACTCTGTATAATAGGTTCCAGTTTCATCCATCTCATTAGAACTGATTCAAATGTATTCTTTTTAATGGCTGAGTAATACTTCATTGTGTATATGTACCATAGCTTTCTTATCCATTCATCTGCTGATGGGCATCTAGGTTGCTTCCATGTCCTGGCCTTCAGAATGGGAGAAAATAATAGCAAATGAAGCAACTGACAAACAACTAATCTCAAAAATATACAAGCAACTCCTACAGCTCAACTCCAGAAAAATAAATGACCCAATCAAAAAATGGGCCAAAGAACTAAATAGACATTTCTCCAAAGAAGACATACAGATGGCTAACAAACACATGAAAAGATGGTCAACATCACTCATTATCAGAGAAATGCAAATCAAAACCACTATGAGGTACCATTTCACGCCAGTCAGAATGGCTGCGATCCAAGAGTCTACAAGCAATAAATGCTGGAGAGGGTGTGGAGAAAAGGGAACCCTCTTACACTGTTGGTGGGAATGCAAACTAGTACAGCCACTATGGAGAACAGTGTGGAGATTCCTTAAAAAACTGGAAATAGAACTGCCTTATGATCCAGCAATCCCACTGCTGGGCATACACACTGAGGAAACCAGAAGGGAAAGAGACATGTGTACCCCAATGTTCATTGCAGCACTGTTTATAATAGCCAGGACATGGAAGCAACCTAGATGCCCATCAGCAGATGAATGGATAAGAAATTCTTTAATTTTTAAACTTTTAAGTATCTAAAAAAAATTACAATAATTTGGATGAACAGTAAGAATCAACAATGTTTAAAAAGATAAACTTCAAAATTAATTTTGACAAAACATATTTCTCCTTCAAGAATGTTAAAATATCTATTTGAGTATTATCCAGCATAAAAAAATTCTGAGAGTATAGAGAATAAAAATTATATCAGCCCATAAATTGGCAAATGTAATAATATATGCAAAGTATCTTATTGGCTAAGGAAATTAAAATCTGTATAATGATTTATTCAGAAATGACATAAATTAGTCGATTAAATAAAAGAAATACATATATGTTAATGTGTGCCTGTGACTTTGGGTGAGTCCATATGTGTTGCATATTTTTTACTCAGAGCTATGGGGTCTTCAATCCATTTTAAAATGCCCTTCAGATACATTTCCTCCAACTGGCTTAAAACAAAAGGTCAGGTGAATGAAGGTACTGAGTTTGGCTGGAGACTTAAAATCAGCCACACTCAGAGGATCCTGATCATCTGATCAGATCAAGAGGCTTGGTTTTTTTGTTAGTTTGGAAGAAATTTTTTCCCATAGCACAGAAGAAAAGACAGCCAAATATTAACCTTAATAGTTACTATTAATTAAAGTAGTGTTCCCTGCAAAATAAAAGTACATGAGTACAGGGTTACATTGAGACTATTTTTAAGGGCTTTGAATTTATTAACAATGCTAACAATCACTTCAAGATGTGTTTCATGTCATAATCAGTGATTCTTAAATTCTAATGTGTATAGGAAATTCAGGTGAATCTTGCTAAAAAGAAAATTTCATAGAAATTCCATTTTAATACAGTGAAGTGGAAGCCTAGGAATTTACATGTTTACTGGCATCTGAGTTGATTATGATACCTGTGAATTAGGTAACACTTTGAGAAAATGTTCTGGTAAAATCTGAATGTTTTAAAACTTTGAAGTTCCAAAATTTTTTCATTTAAATTTTGATAAATTGGTTCATAAATTGAATTTAATATATTAAAGCTGCTGCTAAGTCACTTCAGTCATGTCTGACTCTGTGCGACCCCATAGATGGCAGCCCACCAGGCTCCCCTGTCCCTGGGGTTTTTCAGGCAAGAACACTGGAGTGGGTTGCCATTTCCTTCTCCAATGCATGAAAGCGAAAAGTGAAAGGGAAGTCGCTCAGTCGTGTCCGACTCTTCTCGACCCCAGGAACTGCAGCCTACCAGGCTCCTCCATCCATGGGATTTTCCAGGCAAGAGTACTGGAGTGGGATGCCATTGCCTTCTCCGATATTAAAGCTATTTAGCATTAAATGCAATAATATTAAGAGACTTGGGATACAGTACATAATATGTAATTTAAAACCATCTCAATACATCAATCATGATAAAGTTACCTTATTTTTTAAATTTCTTTCCATATTTGTGTGGGCTCCCCTGGTAGTTCAGCTGGTAAAGAATCCACCTGCAATGCAGGAGACTCTGGGTTGAATCCTGGGTCAGGAAGTTCCCCTGGAGAAGGGATAGGCTACCCACTCTGGTATTCTTGGCCTTCCCCGGTGGCTCATAGGGTAAAGAATCCATCTGAACAGCTGTGCTTACCTGTTCAGTTGTGTCCCACTCTTTGCCACTCCTTGGATTGTAGCCCACCAGGCTCTCTGTCTATGGGGATTCTCCAGGCAAGAACAGTGGAGTGGATAGCCAGTTCCCTTCTCCAGGAAAACTTCCTGACCCAGGATTCAAACTGGGGTCTCCTGCATTGCAGGTGGATTCTTTACCAGCTGAGCTATCAGGGAAGCCCCACATGTACATGAATGTATGTTAAAAAATAGTTTCATCACATTGATCACTATTTAGTTATTCAACTTTGACAAATATTACTCTAATGTTTCTAGTTTAATGATTTGCCAAAGTCCAGTTAAATCAACACCCCCTTGCTTCAAAACTCATTTGGGATTTACATGTATGTTCTTTACTTTCATAACATTATTAGTCCTATCTTCAGGGACTTGGTTTTGTATAGTACACGTAAATATAAAAGTTTAATGTATTTTTGATGGCCTTAATATTTATAAAGACATGAAAATATGTGTTATGTAAGTTACAGAAAATCTATTCAAAGTTTCTGTAAGTTCTATGAGAATATTACATGACCTGATGGCCTAATAAAGTAATAATCTTTATCATACTTTGAAGTCTCTCTTTTTAGGACAGTGATTACTGCATTCCTGCAAACAACACTAATTTCATTTTCTAAAATAAATATAGTTTGGTTTAGGCTTTGGCTGGAAAATGATCATTTTGATTGTGAGTTTGAATCAAGAAATTTAACCAACATTTCGTTGAGTATCTCTTACATGCAAGTTGGGGACAGGCACAGTGATACAAACTTGTATGTATGTATCAGATCAGAAAAGATCAGTCGCTCAGTCGTGTCCAACTCTCTGCGACCACATGAATCGCAGCACGCTAGGCCTCCCTGTCCATCATCAACTCCCAGAGTTCACTCAGACTCGTGTCCATCGAGTCAATGATGCCATCCAGCCATCTCATCCTCTGTCGTCCCCTTCTCCTCCTGCCCCCAATCCCTCCCAACATCAGAGTCTTTTCCAATGAGTCAACTCTTTGCATGAGGTGGCCAAAGTACTGGAGTTTCAGCTTTAGCATCATTCCTTCCAAGAAATCCCAGGGCTGATCTTAACTGAACCTATTATAAACAGTGCTGTGATGAACATTGGGGTACACGTGTCTCTTTCAATTTTGGTTTCCTCGGTGTGTATGCCCAGCAGTGGGATTGCTGGATCATAAGGCACTTCCATTTCCAGTTTTTTAAGGAATCTCCACACTGTTCTCCATAGTGGCTGTACTAGTTTGCATTCCCACCAACAGTGTAAGAGAGTTCCCTTTTCTCCACACTCTCTCTAGCATTTATTGCTTGCAGACTTTTGGATCGCAGCCATTCTGACTAGCGTGAAATGGTACCTCATTGTGGTTGTGACTTGCATTTCTCTGATAATAGTGATGTTGAGCATCTTTTCATGTGTTTGTTAGCCATCTGTATGTTTTCTTCAGAGAACTGTCTGTTTCGTTCTTTGGCCCTTTTTTTGATTGGGTCATTTATTTTTCTGGAATTGAGCTGCAGGTGTTGCTTGTGTATTTTTTAGATTAATTCTTTGTCAGTTGCTTCATTTGTTATTATTTTCTCCCATTCTGAAGGCTGTTTTTTCACCTTGCTTATACTTTCCTTTGTTGTGCAAAAGCTTTTAAGTTTAATTAGGTCCAATTTGTTTATTTTTGCTTTTATTTCCAGTATTCTGGGAGGTGGGCCATAGAGGATCCTGCTGTGATTTATGTCAGAGAGTATTTTGCCTATGTTTTCCTCTAGGAGTTTTATAGTTTCTGGTCTTACGTTTAGATCTTTAATCCATCTTGAATTTATTTTTGTGTATGGCGTTAGAAAGTGTTCTAGTTTCATTCTTTTACAAGTGGTTGACCAGTTTTCCCAGCACCACTTGTTAAAGAGATTGTCTTTTCTCCATTGTATATTCTTGCCTCCTTTGTCAAACATAAGCTGTCCATTGGTGCATGGAAACCAGGATTGAAAGAGACATGTATAGCCCAATGTTCATTGCAGCACTGTTTATAATAGGCAGGACATGGAAACAAACTAGATGTCCATCAGCAGACGAAATGGATAAGAAAGCTGTGGTACATATACACAATGGAATATTACTCAGCCATTAAAAAGAATACATTTGAATCAGTCCTAATGAGGTGGATGAAACTGAAGCCTATTATACAGAGTGAAGTAAGCCAGAAAGAAAAACCCCAATACAGTATACTAATGCATATATATGGAATTTAGAAAGATGGTAATGATAACCCTATATGTGTGACAGCAAAAGAGACACAGATGTATAGAACAGTTTTTGGACTCTGTGGGAGAGGGTGAGGGTGGGATGATTTGGGAAAATGTCATTGAAACATGTATAATATCATATGTGAAATGAATCATCAGTCCAGGTTCGATGCATGAGACAGGGTGCTCAGGGCTAGTGCACTGGGATGACCCAGAGGGATGGAATGGGGAGGGAGGTGGGAGCGGGGTTAAGGATGGGGAACACATGTACACCCATGGAGGATTCATGTCAATGTATGGCAAAATCACTACAATAATGTAAAGTAATTATCCTCCAATTAAAATGAATAAATTTATATTAAAAAAATAAACTGAACCTAAATGCATATATCTAGCCTGAGCTTAAGTGCTTTAATAGGGGCATAAAAGACATGAAACTGGAGGAAGAAAATCACTAAACCCAGGAGAAGGCACGGAGAGAGGCCTGGAAAGCTTTGTAGAAGCTTGCTCAAAGGGAAATATGGGCATTCTCTGGCGATCTAATGGTTAGAGCTCAGTGCTCTCATTGCCAAGGTCCTGGCTTCACAAAAGAAAAAAGAAGATTGCACAAAGGACAATGAATTTGACTTTAAGGGTTAATTCAGGTTATAAGCCAACTAAAACACATAAGGGACAGAAAGGATAACAGCATCAAATGCATGCAGCCTAAAAATTGTGTCATATTGTGTCAAAGGAAGTGTGATGTATAAGATCCATGACAGGGAAAGATAAGGTTGGAAGGCTGATCCTGTTGGTTAGGTTCAAATTCTAAATAAGCATTAAAAAAATGTCTGGAGTATTGATTTGAGTCTATAGGATGTTCAAAGCCAAGAAATTGTTCTAAAAGCAAATTGGCATAGTGGTATGTGTACCCTGGAAATATTCCCGTGAGGGCAGTTGAGAATTAACCTTAAAGGGAAAGCTTGGTGCACAGAGGTTATTAGGAGAATAATGCTTTAGGTACCTGAATTAGGATAGCAGTGGTGAGAAAGAAAGAGAGATAGTAGGCAGGGAGGGAGGGTGAGAGGATGGATTTCACAAATATTGGCAAAGTAAAATTAGGACAAATCGAGATAAATTAGTGACTCCTTATATATAAGATGAATCATATATGACTCAAAAGTTTGATTTAAAAACATCTAGCTTAAACTGTTGGAGACAGAAATGGCAACCCATTCCAGTATTCTTGCCTAGAGAATACCACGGACAGAGGAGCCTGGTGGGCTGCCCTCCATGGGGTCACACAAAGTCGGACACGACTGAAGTGTCTTAGCACGCATGCATGCATTGGAGAAGGAAATGGCAACCCACTCCAGTATTCTTGCCTGGAGAATCCCAGGGACGGAGGAGCCTGGTAGGCTCTAGTTCATGCGGTCGCAAAGAGTCAGACACGACTGAGCGACTTCACTTTCACTTTTCACTCTCATGCATTGGAGAAGGAAATGGCAACCCACTCCAGTGTTCTTGCCTGGAGAATCCCAGGGACAGAGGAGCCTGGTGGGCTGCCATCTATGGGGTCACACAGAGTTGGACACGACTGAAGCAACTTACCAGCAGCAGCAGCTTAAACTGTAGGGTTAAATTTTAGTGCCTTAAACATTTTTTGAATTTATTTTGTTTTCTCTTAAAAATACTTAGGACATTCAGTTCAATAAGATGACATATTTTCAATATTTCTTTTTTTTTTTTTTTTAACTTTTCAATGTCCCTTTATTTTATTTTTTTTTCTTTAATAGAAAATTATTTAATTAGTATTCAGGATGGGGAACACATGTATACTAATCAATATTTCTATACTTGTTGAGATGTGAAGTTACAGATTTTTTACCAAAACAAACAAAATAGCTATTTAATTAGTTTAATCCTTATACATTAGACCTATTTTGTTTCATTTCCAAATTTTATTGAGATCCATTGCCATTTCACCTCACTGTCTATTTCAAATATCTTTTCAGCATTACTTTAAGATAATTAAGATTTATCATAGTCAAAGTACTTTTTTGTACTGCTAATCATTTAGGCAACTATAATTGTAAATGACAGCATCCCATATGGCTCAATAACTGAAAAATTATTAGTGCTCTGTATTGCATTTGTTTCTATTACATAGCTGACCATTAATCTCTCTCATTGAAGCTTAGCACAATCTCTACTGCAGAGGCAGACAACTGCCATATGCATTTTCTCATGACTCACCCATGCCCCCTCCCCTCAGCAGTGGCTAATTGTGATGTCCTGCCTGGCTGGAAAATAAGAACATAGCCAGATTTTCTCCTTTGGAATGTGACCTAAGTGACACCAAGACAATAAATTTTATTAAAAGACATCTGGAGCTGGAAGTTTCAGTTTCAAATCAAAGAGATAAAAGTAAAACCAGTAAATAACCTGAGGAAATCACTCAGGGGAGAAAAACGGACTGAAAGACAGAAGAAATTAGAACAGCTTTAAAGAAAAAGACAATGTGAGTTCAACAGGGCTGATGCTTTCCCAATTCTATCTGAAATACATCCTTTTAAAAAGTAAACTGCAGGTATATTTTGCTTCTTATAACCAAATGGGGTTACTCAGAATTTTACACAAATCTCTTCCTACTCTCCATGTCTAAGGAATCAAAATACGCTTAAACTCTATTTTCAGAAGCATAGTGGAGGATGAGGGGATGCACAACTGTCCTTTCAGTTCAGTTCAGTTGCTCAGTCCTGTCCAACTCTTTGCAACCCCCATGAACCATAGCACTCCAGGCTCCCTGTCCATCACCAACTCCTAGAGCTTACTCAAACTCATGTCCATTGGTCAGTGATGCCATCCAAACATCTCATCCTCTGTCATCCCCTTCTCTTGCCGCCTTCAATCTTTCCCAGCATCAGGGTCTTTTCAAACGAGTCAAGTCTTCACATCAGTTGGCCAATATATTGGAGTTTCAGGTTCAGCATCAGTCCCTTCAATAGTCAGAACTGATTTCTTTTAGGGTTCACTGGTTTGATATCCATGCAGTCCAAGGGACTCTCAAGAGTCTTCTCCAATACCACTGTTCAAAACCATCAATTCTTTGGTGCTCAGCTTTCTTTATGGTCCAACACTCACATCCATATATGACTACTGGACAAACCATAGCTTTGACTAGATGGACCTTTGTTGGGAAAGTGATGGTTCTGCTTTTTAAAATGCTGTCTAGGTTGGTCATAGCTTTTCTTCCAAGGAGCAAGCATCTTTTACTTTCATGGCTGCAGTCACCACATGCAGTGATTTTGGAGAGCGAGAAAAAGTCTGTCACTGTTTCCATTATTGCCCCATCTATTTGCCATGAAGTGATAGGACTGGATTCCATGATCTTCATTTTTTGAATGTTGAGTTTTAAGCCAGCTTTTTCACTCTCCTCTTTCACTTTCATCAAGAGGCTCTTTAGTTCCTCTTTGCTTTCTCCCATAAGGGTGTTGTCATCTGCTTATCTGAGGTTATTGATATTTCTCCCAGCAATCTTGATTCCAGTTGTGCTTCATCCAGCCTAGCATTTCACATGATGTATTCTTCACAGAAGTTAAATAAGCAGTGTGACAATATACAGGCTTGACATATTTCTTTCCCAATTTGGAACCAGTCTGTTGTTCCATGTCTGGTTCTAACTGTAACTTCTTGACCTGCATACAGATTTCTCAGTAGGCAGGTAAGGTGGTCTGGTGTTCCCATCTGTTTAAGAATTTTCCACAGTTTTTTTGCAATCCACATAGTCGAAGGCTTTGTTGTAGTCAATGAAGCAGAAGTAGATGTTTTTCTGGAATTCTCTTGCTCTTTGATGACCCAATGGATGTTGGCAATTTGAGCTCTGTTTCCTCTGCCTTTTCTAAATCCAGCTTGAACATCTGGAAGTTTGTGGTTCACTTACCGTTGAAGCCTAGCTTGGAGAATTTTGAGCATTACTTTACTAGTGTGTGAGATGAGTGCAATTGTGCAATAGGGTGAACATTCTTTGGCATTGTCTTTCTTTGGGATTGGAATGAAAACTGACCTTTTCCATTCCCATGGCCACTGCTGAGTGTCCCTGGTCATAATTCATGGAAGGATACAAGATGATAACCAAATTTGGGGGGGGGTTATTATTTTTTTAATTTAATTGTTTTTATATTACAATACAGTTGATATACAAGATGAGTTAATTTCTGGTATACAGCAAGTTGATTCAGTTATACATATACATATATCCATTTTTTTTCAGATTCTTTTCCCATATAGATTACTACCCTAACCCTAACCCTAAAAGATACATGTGCTTCAATGTTCATTGCAGCACTATTTACACAGGCAAGACATGGAAAAAAACTTAAATGTCCATCAAAAGATAAATTGGAAAAGAAGAGGGGGTGCATATATACAATAGAATATTGCATTACATCAGTCATAAAATGAATGAAATCATGCTGCTTGCAACAACATGGATGGACCTAGAAATGATCATTCTAAGTAAAGTGAGTCAGACAGAGAACTGGATCATAGATGTTACTTATATATGGAATCTAAAAAAAATATGAAAAATTTACAAAGCAAAAACAGACTCATAGATGTTGAAAATATATCATGGTTACCAAAGGGGAAAGGTGGAGGGAGGAATAAATTAGGAGTTAGGGACTGACATGTACACACTACTATATATAAAATAATCAACAAAGACATACTGTATAGCATAGCAAACTCTACTCAATATTAATATTAATCAATATTAATCAAACTCAATATTAATAGTAATCTACATTACTACAGAATATTGAGTAGAGTATATATATTCTACATTCTATTAATATACATTCTACATTCTATTAATAATATTAATTGTTAATAATATTAATAATAATTAATAATAATTCTATATACATTCTATCAATATTAATTCTATTAATATATATTATACTCTATTCTATTCATTCTATTAATATATACATTCTATTAATATACATTCTACATTCTATTAATAATATTAATTATTAATAAATAATAATAATTAGTAATAATTCTACATACATTCTACATTCTATTAATTAATATTATTCAAACTCAATATTAATAGTAATCTACATTACTACAGAATATTGAGTAGAGTATATACATTTTATTGTATATATGCACCCCCTCTTCTTTTCCATTTTATCTTTTGATGGACATTTAAGTTTTTTTCCATGTCTTGTCTGTGTAAATAGTGCTGCAATGAACATTGAAGCACATGTATCTTTTACAATCACGATTTTCTCTGAATATATGTTCAGGTATGGAATTGCTGAATCATATGGTAGCTGTATTTTAGGTTTTTGTGTTTAAGAGCATTTGCATTATAAATATCATCTATAACCCTTTATTTACAACACAATGTAAGTTCAAATCTCTATTTCATTTTCCGAAAGAAATGCAAAGTCCTTCCATGTCCTGTACACACTGTCCACTCTTGAAGTTGGTTAGTTCTTTATTATTTGAACAAAAAAAACAAAACAAAAAAAAAAGGCAGATATTTTCCAGACATAGCAGCAGTACTTTTTAGCTTTAGAATAAAATCAGGAAATATCATTAATTCCACTGTTGCCTGAGAAAACAAGCCAATATCTGCTTTCAAGTCCCCTTATATCATAGACTGTCATAGAAAATTATAAGCCTTCCTTTGGGAGTTCTGAAAACATTTCTGAAGAACACTGGCATGGTATTAAAAAACAAAGCAATTTTGACTCAACTAGATAAACAAATTTGGACTACCTCAATAAGGGAAAAATCTGTCATTAGAGGAGACATTTTAGAGGACTAATTTTAATTATATTAATTGTAGACTATATTTTTATGACAGAAGATCATTTTATTAAAACATGGGATAAGAAAATTGAAGTAAAATGTCAGTATCACATAATTATTTTGCTCTTATATTTCCAAACTACAAAATGTTTGGAAGTTACTATACTGTAACTTCAGTATTTCAAATCCTACTTGAATATAGGTGAAGTAAATACCTAAACAAATAAATCACGTGTATGCCATATCTAATAAATATCCAAGCACACAAACTGTAAGCACTTATTCCAGTAATTACTATTTATCAGAGCTTCCATTTATACTTCCTTTGAGGAACTGTCAAGCCACTTAATGAAATCTAACTTGTGCCACATCCTACATTTTACCCCACATATTCCTAGCTTGAAAATTTTATCAGGTTTTAGATAATAATTTTTTTTTTATTTTCAAAAATTGTAAACTTGCAAAAGATAAAGATTCATTTTTTTAAGTGTAATAAATTCTGAAGTCATTAAACAGTTACAAAATATTTTGGCTACCAACTGTTTCCCTGGAGATCAATCAAAATGATGGAATAACCTATTTTTAAAGTGACAGAATGATCTCTGTTCGTTTCCAAGGCAAACCATTCAATATAACAGTAACCCAAGTGTATGCCCCGACTAGTACACTGAAGAAGCTGAAGTTGAACAGTTCTATGAAGACCACAAGACCTTTTATAACTAACACCCAAAAAAGATGTCCTTTTCATTATAGGCGACTGGAATGCAAAAGTAGGAGGTCAAGAAACACCTGGAGTAACAGGTAAATTTGCCCTTGGAGTACGGAATAAAGCAGGGCAAAGGCTAATAGAGTTCTGTCAAAAGAATGCAATGGTCATAAAAAACACCTTCTTCCAACAACATAAGAGAAGACTCTACACATGGACATCACCAGATGGTCGACACCGAAATCAGGTTGATTATATTCTTTGCAGCCAAAGATGGAGAAGCTCTATAGAGTCAGCAAAAACAAGACTGGGAGCTGACTGTGGCTCAGACCATGAACTCTTTATTGCCAAATTCAGACTGAAATTGAAGAAAGTGGAGAAAACCACTAGACCATTCAGGGATGACCTAATCAAATCCCTTATGACTATACAGTGGAAGTGAAAAATAGATCTGGTAGGGACTAGATCTGGTAGACAGAGTGCCTGATGAACTATGGATAGAAGTTCATGACATTGTACAGGAGACAGGAACCAAGATCATTGCCAAGAAAAAGAAATGCAAAAAAAGCAAAATGGCTGTCTGACGAGGCCTTGCAAATAGCTATGAAATGAAGGGAAGTGAAAAGCAAAAGGGAAAAGGAAAGATATACCCATTTGAATGCAGAATTCCAAAGAATAGCAAGGAGAGATAAGCAAGCCTTCCTCAGCAATCAATGCAAAGAAATAGATGAAAACAATAGAATGGGAAAGACTAGAGATCTCTTCAAGAAAATTAGAGATACCAAGGGAATATTTTATGCAAAGATGGGCTCAATAAAGACAGAAATGGTATGGACCTAACAGAAGCAGAAGATATTAAGAAGAGGGGGCAAGAACACACAGAAGAACTATACAAAAAAGATCTTCACGACCCAGATAATTACAATGGTGTGATCACTCACCTAGAGCCAGACCTCCTGGAATGTGAAGTCAAGTGGGCCTTAGGAAGCATCACTACGAACAAAACTAGTGGAAGTGATGGAATTCCAGTTGAGCTATTTCAAATCCTGAAAGATGATGCTGTGAAAGTGCTGCACTCAATGTCAGCAACTTTGGAAAACTCAGCAGTGGCCACAGGACTGGAAAAGGTCAGTTTTCATTCCGATCCCAAAGAAAGACAATGCCAAAGCATGCTCAAACTACTGCACAATTGCACTCATCTCACAGGCTAGTAAAGTAATGCTCAAAATTCTCCAAGCCAGGCTTCAGCAATATGTGAACCATGAACTTTCAAATGTTCAAACTCGTTTCCGAAAAGGCAGAGGAACCAGAGATCAAATTGCCAACATCCACTGAATCATTGAAAAAGCATGAGAGTTCCAGAAAAACATCTATTTCTGCTTTATTGACTATGCCAAAGCTTTGACTGTGTGGATCACAATAAACTGTGGAAAATTCTGAAAGAGATGGGAATACCAGACCACCTGACCTGTCTCCTGAGAAATCTGTATGCAGGTCAGGGAGAAACAGTTAGAACTGGACATGGAACAACAGACTGGTTCCAAATAGGAAAAGGAGTACGTCAAGGCTGTATATTGTCACCCTGCTTATTTAAGTTCTATGCAGAGTACATCATGAGAAATGCTGGGCTGGAGGAAGCACAAGCTGGAAACAAGATTGCCGGGAGAAATATCAATAACCTCAAATATGCAGATGACACCACCTTTATGGCAGAAAGTGAAGAAGAACTAAAGAGTCTCTTAATGAAAGTGAAAGAGGAGAGTGAAAAAGTTGGCTTAAAGCTCAACATTCAGAAAACTAAGATGATGGCATCTGGTCCCATCACTTCATGGCAAATAGATGGGGAAACAGTGGAAACAGTGGCTGACTTTATTTTTCTGAGCTTCAAAATCACTGCAGATGTTGATTGAAGCCATGAAATTAAGACACTTGCTCCTTGGAAGGAAAGTTATGACCAACCTAGAAAGCATATTAAAAAGCAGAGACATTACTTTGTCAATAAGGTCCATTTAGTCAAGGCTATGGTTTTTCCAGTGGTCATGTATGGGTGTTAAAGTTGGACTATAAAGAAAGCTGAACACAGAAGAATTGAACTTTTTGAACTGTGGTGTTGGAGAAGGCTCTTGAGAGTCTCTTGGACTGCAGGGAGATCCAACCAGTCTATTGTAAAGGAGATCAGTCCTGGGTGTTCATTGGAAAGACTGATGTTGAAGCTGAAACTCCAATACTTTGGCCACATGATGCAGAGAGCTGACTCATTTGAAAAGACCCTTATGCTGGGAAAGATTGAGGGCAGGAGGAGAAGGGGACAACAGGGATGAGATGATTGGATGGCATCACTGACTCAATGGACGTGGGTTTGGGTGGACCGCAGGAGTTGGTGATGGACAGGGAGGTCTGGTATCCTGAGGTTCATGGGGTCACAAAGAGTCAGACATGACTGAATGACTGCGCTGAACTGAATTAATGGGCTAGTCTCCCCACAAAACATCAAAAAATGCATGTACATATGGAAAAATTCTCACTAAAACTAACTGGAAGAAAGCCTCCTGTACAACTAAGGCTGTAAAAAAGATATATTTGTGACAGGGTAAGACAAGAAGGTAAGTGATTAGTTTGGGACCTGTGCCCCTGGTGGGGAACTCAGAAGGAAAGAAAGGAAACATGAGTGGAGTACTGCCCTGTAAAGGGAGCTGTTCCAACCTCAGTCCTGGGGTCTGACACTGAGGAGGCAAGCTCCCTTTCTGGATGTAGGATTGCTGAGACTAAAAGGAGGACAATGGGAATCCTGAATACTCATGAGGAGTGCATGTTGTCTTGCCCCTGAGGCAGGGCACAGAGAGGTCTGCTCTAGTGGCTGCCAGAATTCATGCAGCCACCTTAGCACATGCACCAGCCCAAGCTGAGCAAACGCCCTGGCCTCACTCAGTCCATGCCACAGTGTGGCACTGCATGTGGGCAGGTCATGACTGGGAAATGACTCCACTGTAGGATACAGTGGTGACCTGGTTCCAAGGCAGAGCCTGCATGGGGCAGTGGTGTTCAATGTTGACTCTTACTCAAACAGTGTATGGGAAGCTGCCCTGGTCTCTTACAGCTGGTGCGATACTGCAGCTCACCCACAATACACGCAGAGTCCACACAGGCCTTGCAGATCCACAACAGAGCAGAGGAGGCAGAAACTGGGGGCAGTGATCAGCTGTGAGGGACAAAGGAAATGTACGCCTGAGGTTGAATGTGAGCAGAGTAAGGGGAAAACATACAGACACGTGTACAAGCAGTGCATTTAGAGACAGCTTCAACTCCTGTATGCAGCCAGCCCAAGCTGAGAGGTTGCATGGGGCCCAATTGCTCCAGCATTCTGTCTCTCTGGAGTAAGAATCCCAGCTCAGGGAGGGGGGAAAAAAAAAAAACATTTAAAAGGGACAAAGCCAGCTTATGCCTGACTCCAGCAACTTAGGATCAGTCACCACTCCTAGTAGGACAGCAATGGCCACTGAGCATACAGGAAGCCCTGCCTCATGCCCAGTTCCAGCTCTGGGCTCCATCTCCAGTCCCACCTCCTACTAAGGTGGTAGTTGCCAAAACACCCTGGGGAAAGCTGTGCCTGGCATCCACATCAAATCCAAACCTCCCACCAAAGGCACTGGGCACACAGTCTGCAAAGTCATGCCTTTACGTAAGAACACAACTTCAAGACGGCATTTGGTAAATGTTTGGCCTAAATTCATAGAAACAGAGAAAATTAAGCAAAATGAAACTGCTCTCAATTTGAAGAGTAAAATAAAAAACCTGAGAAAAATAATGAAACAGATTACAAGATGAATTTTAACAAATGGTAATAAAACTATTAACTAAATCATGGGAAAGAATGAATGTACACAGTGAAAATTTTATCAAGGAATTAGAAAATACAAGAAGATCCAATTGGAAATAAAGAATTCAAAAGCTGAAATAAACACACACACACACACACACACACACTACAAGAATGAATTTGCAAATGATCCTTTATATAGAAAATGCTCCACCCAACAACTACTAGAACTAATAAATGAATTCAGCAAAGTTGCAAGATTCAAGATTAATATACAGAAATCTGCTGATAAATATATAAAAATTCGTCTCTCCTCCTGTCCCCATCCACTGGTTCTATTTCTCTGGAGAGCCTAACTATACATTTATCTTGATAGAAATCAGCATTTAAGCTATGTTCAGGTTTACCAAAACCTTCTCCTTAGTTCCATATGTATATTAGCAAAACAAACAGTATCAGATATCTTGTACTGAATGACAGTATCTCATAAATATATGACCTAAAAAATTGTTCTTTTCTAGTAGCTTCGTTTTTGTTTTTTCTTTTTTTGTTAACTGATATCTAATTTATGGTTAAAATGTTCTCTAGAATTTTGAGTATTTAGATAGATCACGAGTCCATCTCTATTTTCCTAAAAGTACTAATGAAAATGAGTGAGTTTTGTGCCTGAATTATCTAAAGAATCTGTATCTTTCAACATTAAAAGTTTCTATGCTTAATTTGGCACATGTCATCCTAGATAAAGAGATTATTATTCAAAGTCTAATTCAAATAGGAAAAACCTGTGCCAAATTTCAAGAAAAATAATATATAGAAAGTGTGTTGGAGGCAACTATGAGGAACATAAAATTATGTCACTCAGTTGCTTACATCAAGCATTTCCAGTAAATGAAATTTAATCTAAAATATTATCCCACAATTATGTCATTCCTTTCTTTTTTTTATGTAGCTACAGAATCAAATGAGTGCTACTATCATGTGTTATTGTGTAGCACATGGGGTAGTGGAAAATGAGGAAGAATTTAAATATAAATATAATCATCTTGCCATATTTGTCAGACCTAGTATAATTACTATTATAGAAATCTATCTAAACTAATTTAGGCTTTATATAAAAGATTTATTGGCACATGTAACCAATCTTTTTCCACCAGAGTAGTATACCTGGGCCATAGGGTAACAGGATCAGAGGACTTGAAAACTGCCAGAATTCACTCCCTATATCTCTTGCCCCTTTTTTATCTGCATGCATTCTCTTTATTCAGTCAATCTGGTATTTTCCGACTGGCTTAGAAATGAGAGTACAAAAAACTTTATTGATATTGTTCATCTTTTCCATGATCCAGAGGATGTTGGCAATTTGATCTCTGGTTCCTCTGCCTTTTCTAAAACCAGCTTGAACATCAGGAAGTTAACGGTTCACATATTGCTGAAGCCTGGCTTGGAGAATTTTGAGCATTACTTTACTCGCGTGTGAGATGAGTGAAATTGTTCAGTAGTTTGAGCATTCTTTGGCATTGCCTTTCTTTGGGATTGGAATGAAAACTGACCTTTTCCAGTCCTGCGGCCACTGCTGAGTTTTCCATATTTGCTGGCATATTCAGTGCAGCACTTTCACAGCATCATCTTTCAGGATTTGGAATAACTCAACCGGAATTCTATCACCTCTACTAGCTTTGTTCGTAGTGATGCTTTCTAAGGCCCACTTGACTTCCCATTCCAGGATGTCTGGCTCTAGGTGAGTGATCACACCATCGTGATTATCTGGGTTGTGAAGCTCTTTTTTGTACAGTTCTTCTGTGTATTCTTGCCATCTCTTCTTAATATCTTCTGCTTCTGTTAGGTTCATACCATTTCTGTCCTTTATCGAGCCCATCTTTGCATGAAATGTTCCTTTGGTAGCTCTGATTTTCTTGAAGAGATCTCTAGTCTTTCTCATTCTGTTGTTTTCCTCTATTTGTTTGCATTGATCACTGAAGAAGGTTTTCTTATTTCTTCTTGCTATTCTTTGGAACTCTGCATTCAGATGCTTATATCTTTCCTTTTCTCCTTTGCTTTTTGCTTCTCTTCTTTTCACAGCTATGTGTAAGGCCTCCCCAGACAGCCATTTTGCTTTTTTGCATTTCTTTTCCATGGGGATGTTCTTGATCCCTTTCTCCGGTACAAGGTCACGAACCTCATTCCATAGTTCATCAGGCACTCTATCTATCAGATTTAGGCCCTTAAATCTATTTCTCACTTCCACTGTATAATCATAAGGGATTTGATTTAGGTCATACCTGAATGGTCTAGTGGTTTTCCCTACTTTCTTCAATTTAAGTCTGAATAAGGAGTTCATGGTCTGAACCACCATAAGGAGGTCCTGGTCTTGTTTTTATTGACTGTATAGAGCTTCTCCATCTTTGGCTGCAAAGAATATAATCAATCTGATTTCGGTGTTGACCATCTGGTGATGTCCATGTATAGGGTCTTCTTTTGTGTTGTTGGAAGAGGGTGTTTGTTATGACCAGTGCATTTTCTTGGCAAAACTCTATTAGTCTTTGCCCTGCTTCATTCCGTATTCCAAGGCCAAATTTGCCTGTTACTCCAGGTGTTTCTTGACTTATTACTTTTGCATTCCAGTCCCCTATAATGAAAATGACATCTTTTTTGGGTGTTAGTTCTAAAAGGTCTTGTAGGTCTTCATAGAACCGTTCAACTTCAGCTTCTTCAGCATTACTGGTTGGGGCATAGACTTGGATTAGTGTGATACTGAATGGCTTGCCTTGGAAACGAACAGAGATCATTCTGTCGTTTTTGAGGTTGCATCCAAGTACTGCATTTTGGACTCTTTTGTTGACCATGATGGCTACTCCATTTCTTCTGAGGGATTCCTGCCTGCAGTAGTAGATATAATGGTCATCTGAGTTAAATTCACCCATTCCAGTCCATTTCAGTTCGCTGATTCCTAGAATGTTGACATTCACTCTTGCCATCTCTTGTTTGACCACTTCCAATTTGCCTTGATTCATGGACCTGACATTCCAGGTTCCTATGCAATATTGCTCTTTACAGCATCGGACCTTGCTTCTATCACCAGTCACATCCACAGCTGGGTATTCTTTTTGCTTTGGCTCCATCCCTTCATTCTTTCTGGAGTTATTTCTCCACTGATCTCCAGTAGCATATTGGGCACCTACTGACCTGGGGAGTTTCTCTCTCAGTATCCTATCATTTTGCCTTTTCATACTGTTCATGGGGTTCTCAAGGCAAAAATACTGAAGTGGGTTGCCATTCCCTTCTCCATTGGACCACATCATAGAAAAAGCAAGAGAGTTCCAGAAAAACATCTCTTTCTGGTTTATTGACTATGCCAAAGACTTTGACTATGTGGATCACAATAAACTGTGGAAAATTCTGAAAGAGATGGGAATACCAGACCACCTGATCTGCCTCTTAAGAAATTTGTATGCAGGTCAGGAAGCAACAGTTAGAACTGGATTTGGAACAACAGACTCGTTCCAAATAGGAAAAGGAGTACGTCCATGCTGTATATTGTCACCCTGCTTATTTAACTTATATGGAGAGTACATCATGAGAAATGCTGCACTGGAAGAAACACAAGCTGGAATCAAGATTGCCGGGAGAAATATCAATAACCTCAGATATGTAGATGACACCACCCTTATGGCAGAAAGTGAAGAGGAACTAAAAAGCCTCTTGATGAAAGTGAAAGTTGAGAGTGAAAAAGTTGGCTTAAATCTCAACATTCAGAAAACGAAGATCATGGCATCCGGTCCCATCACTTCATGGGGAATAGATGGGGAAACAGTGGAAACAGTGTCAGACTTTATTTTTCTGGGCTCCCAAATCACTGCAGATGGTGACTGCAGCCATGAAATTAAAAGACACTTACTCCTTGGAAGGAAAGTTATGACCAACCTAGATAGCATATTCAAAAGCAGAGACATTACTTTGCCAACAAAGATTCGTCTAGTCAAGGCTATGATTTTTCCTGTGGTCATGTATGGATGTGAGAGTTGGACTGTGAAGAAGGCTGAGTGCCAAAGAATTGATGCTTTTGAACTGTGGTGTTGGAGAAGACTCTTGAGAGTTCCTTGGAATGCAAGGAGATCCAACCAGTCCATTCTGAAGGAGATCAGCCCTGGGATTTCTTGGGAAGGAATGATGCTAAAGCTGAAACTCCAGTACTTTGGCCACCTCATGTGAAGAGTTGACTCATTGGAAAAGACTCTGATGCTGGGAGGGATTGGGGGCAGGAGAAGAAGGGACGACAGAGGATGAGTTGGCTGTATGGTACCACTGACTCAATGGACGGGAGTCTCAGTGAACTCTGAGAGTTGGTGATGGACAGGGAGGCCTGGACTGCTGCGATTCATGGGGTCACAAAGAGTCGGACACAACTGAGCACTGACCTGATCTGATTTGATTCTTCATCTTTCTTTTGAAAAAGAACTGAAACTTTTTGTCTAATGTTAATTCTAAAAAGCCTCCAGGAAGTGTTATTCTTGACACAGACTGGATAAAATCCTATCTTTGGACAAATAATAGTCAAGGAGGTGGAGTATCATAATGCAGCCAACTTCAGTCAGCTACTGCTTCCGAGACCAATTCTTGCAGACACAGAAGTCTGTACCAGAAGCATACAATGGAAGGGACAACAGTAGTACATGTATAACTAAGGGGAAGAAGTATGGGAAGAGACTCATTAGGTGTCTACTACACTGTCCTCAGAAGTTAAAATAAATGAGTTGGCATGCACAACATTCTATTAACGTTTAGAATGAAATCTTAGGACATCCATTAGTTTGTTGACATACAGTTTGCTTTGAACACACCTAAACACAAATATTTCAGGAATGGAAATAAAGTGAATCATACCCAGAGTACAGAGACCAATTAGAACTGTAACATTACAGTGCTGAATTGCCTGTATTCAAGGAAATAGCTGCAATTTTCTCAAGACACCTAATTTGACAGCTCACAATGCTCTACCACACTTGATGTTTATAATCCTAATTATGAGAGCATAGCAGAAATTACCAACATTGTATTATCAACAAATAATACATCAGAATATCTCAAAGAACAGACTCAAAATGAAAGGTTCTCATACAATAAAAAATGGAGTGCTTATAAATAAAGACTAAAGTTGTGGTATCTAAAATGGCACAATCATTTCCCCTGAATGATGTTCCAGAAAATCAATAACACTTTAAAAGAAACATAGCATTGCCTGCAGAGTTTGAAATTGCAGCCTCCAACAACATTACTTCGTGTTGATATCAATTTGGCTCAAGGGCAAGTTGTTTAACTAGCAGTTCGTCCCCAACTGAGTACCAACACTGTCTGCTGATGACCATGTCTGTACACATGGTCTGATATTGGCTCAAGGCTTTGTTCCATAGCTCAGTGACTGCATTCTGCTTGCAGCAAATGGCCCAGTCACTAACTGAGATAATATCCACCATCATGCCCTTGTATCTAAACTGACAATGTTTGCACTGCTTCCAACTGTTTCAATAATCCTCACATGAGGAATATTCCTCCCTTATTGAATACTTAAAGGAGTTGGAAATCTTCAGAGGTCATAATCCATGATCATGAGTGCAATATTTCTTATACAGCAGTTTTGTTTTGTTTGTTTGCTTTCTTTTGTCTTAGTCACATTCACTGACTCTCAGGAAGATCAGAAAGATTTTTGTTTCATGTTTTGTGGAAGCTTTAACCATTCTATACCATCTGTTATTGTTTAGTCACTAAGTCTTATCTAACTCATTGTGACACCATGCACTGTAGCCCTCCAGGCTCCTCTGTCCATGGAATTTCCCAAACAAGAATATTGGAGTGGGTTGTCATGCCCTCCTCCAGGGGATCTTCCCAACTCAGGAATCAAACTCTAATCTCTTGCATTTCCTGCATTGGCAGGTGGATTCTTTATCACCGAATCATCAGGGAAACCCTCCTAAACCATCTACTATAGGAAAATCTTCCAGAGGATAGTGAATGTAAATTATTCATCTTTTCTTCCCCTAGCACAGATTCTACTCTAGGAAGCACTTGAGAAAAGTTTGTTGATTAAATAAATACAATCAGCTCTTCATATCCACAGATTTTTCATCCACGGATTCAATCAGCCATGGGTTGAAATTATTCCAAAAACTTCCAAAAAATTCCCAAAAGCAAAATTTGAATGTGTTCCATGTTGACACTGTTTACATGATATTTATATTGCATTTACCATTATTTACATAGCATTTCCATTTTATTAGGTACTTTCTAATACTATCTAATCTAGAGATGACAACATATATAGAAATATGTTTATAGGTTATATGCAAATACACAAAGGGCTTGAGGGTCCACAGATTCTGGTATCAGCAGAGGTCCTGAAAGCAATTCCCTGCAGACACCAAGGGGCAACTGTAAATAAAAGGTGCTTCCAACTAGGAAAAAATAACCCCGCTAGAAGTGGAGGGGATGATTTTCCACAATCCAGTGGCAACTGTATCCATCTTTAAGATTAAATGAATGTTCATTGTATAAAACATGATAATGATAGATGTTGAGTATGACTCATTTTTCATTGCATTTATCATTAATGGAAAACTGACAAAAACAAAGGATCTGCCAGTGAGGTAGGAGAAAATCAAGTTAAAGAAGACAGTTTCAGAGGAGAAAATAATACATTTTGTTAAATACTACTTGTAAGTCAAGTCAAATGAAGGACTAAAAATTGGTCATTGTTCTTGTAAAGTAGAAGTCACTGGTTAACCTTGCCATGAGTGTTTCAGAAGAGAATTGAGGAGGAAAGTCTGCTCAAAATGTCTGTTAAAGAGAATATGAGGTAAGAGGAAGTAGTGTTTTAAGCAATGTTTATGATGAGTTTGCTCTAAGAAATGGCAGAATACAGGAAGAAAAAGATTCATGGGGGCCAGAGGCAAAGGCAGGAAAGTTACAGGATGTTTGTGTGATGTGATAATAAAAACAAGTGAGGAGAGATGGATAAAGATAGAGATCATGGGTGTGATTAAAGAAGTAAATTTGCAGTGAGTGCTCACAATGTTTTAGGGAGATTTACTTACTTTCTCAAATTTAATTATTAAAACAACCCTTGAGGTAAATATTCTTATGTTGTTTACAGATCAGTTTAGCTCAGTTCAGTCGCTCAGTCGTGTCCTACTTTTTGCGAGCCCATGAATCGTAACACTCCAGGTCTCCCTGTCCATCAGCAACTCCCGGAGTTCACTCAAACTCACATCCATCGAGTCGGTGATGCCATCCAGCCATCTCATCCTTTGTCATCCACTTCTCCTCCTGCCCCCAATCCCTCCCAGCATCAGGGTCTTTTCAAATGAGTCATCTCTTCGCATAAGGTGGCCAAAGTATTGGAGTTTCAGCTTCAGCATCAGTCCTTCCAATGAACACCCAGGACTGATCTCCTTCAGAATGGACTGGTTGGATCTCCTTGCAGTCCAAGGGACTCTCAAGAGTCTTCTCCAACACCACAGTTCAAAAGCGTCAATTCTTTGGTGCTCAGCTTTCTTCACAGTCCAACTCTCACATCCATACATGACCACTGGAAAAACCATAGCCTTGACTAGATGAACCTTTGTTGGCAAAGTAATGTCTCTGCTTTTGAATATGCTATCTAGGTTGGTCATAACTTTCCTTCCAAGGAGTAAGCGTCTTTTAATTTCATGGCTGCAGTCACCATCTGCAGTGATTTTGGAGCCCAGAAAAAATAAAGTCTGACACTGTTTCCACTGTTTCCCATCTATTTCCCATGAAGTGATGGGACCAGATGCCATGATCTTAGTTTTCTGAATGCTGAGCTTTATAAGTACATGGATTAGAGAGGTTTGGTAACTTTCTAAAGTCACATAGCTAGTAAGAGGCAGAATCAACAGTTAAACTGAGGACTGTGTTGATATTTTAATTTAATGACTTAAGTTTAATTGAGGACTGTGTTGATATTCCATGAGCTTGATCTATTATTATTTACTTTGTCAAGTCCCTAAAGTACAGTCACTAATTTTATCTGAACTTGGGGCCATGAAATTCTTTATGCAGCTTTCCAAGTACCTAAGAATTATCTTTGGTTCTAAGAAAAGAACCAAAAATAATATTTTTAATAAATCTCAGCTATATCATTTTCATTCTTAAGCTACAGAAAATAAATATAAATATTTAGCTATATCAACTTACAAATAGTGTTTATACATCTCTGGCCAATTTTTTCAACCTTGACAGCAATTTAGAGACAGAGAGAACTTAGCCATTTATCTCCCAGAGTCAAACAACATGATTGTGGGTATCAAGGCAAGGAGAGGTTGAATTATTTGTCCATGATAAAGATGAGGTTAGAGGAAATGGCAACCCACTCCAGTATTCTTGCCTGGAGAATCCCAGGGATGGGGGAGCCTGGTGGGCTGCCGTCTGTGGGGTCGCACAGAGTTGGACAAGACTGAAGTGACTTAGCAGTGGCAGCAGCAGAGGGATTGCCCTGGTGATCCGGTGGCTGAGACTCCACGTTCCCAATACTAGGTGCACAGGTTTGATCCCTGGTCAGTCAGCAAAGATCCTGCATGCTGCAGAGTACTCAAAAAGCAGATGGGAAGATGGAATTAGAACCAGAGAAAAGAGGAAAAAATTCATTGTAAAATTAAAATAAATACATTTTTCTTTTTCTTCTTAATATGTTACATACTCCTACCTTAAAATGACCAATTAATGAGGCCCAAAATCATATCTTAACCAAATAAGAAAGTTGAAAAATTGAAACCTAGGAAAGTTATAAATTAGAAAAATTTGCTTTGACTGCTACAGATGAAAATGAAGAGATTAAACTCAACTATTTCTTTTATTTCTGAGGTAGAACCTGTTTAAAAAAAAATTAACTGAGTACATTTTAAAGATCTTATTGGCTTTTTCAGTGATTCATGGACAGTATCCCATTTGCAAAATAATGATGCTCTAAGAAACTGTACAAAATGAAAGACTTTTATAGGCAGAAGGAATCAGGAGCAAGGAAATCATACTAGCAAAATGTAGATTGGTTGTGGCAAGGTCCCTTTCCTTCAGTGGCTAGTGGATGACCTCACCAGTGCAAGTCAGGTGACTCCTGATTGACTGAATTAACATTCCAAGAGTTTGTTTCAGCTTGGTGATGTGGAGCTTAGCATAAGAGACTCCATTTGGGAGTCACATTTGTCTTGTTTTTGAAAATTACCTTTTATTGATCAGACTCAGCTTCACTTAGAGATGTGATCAAAATTTAAAGCATTAGTGCCTCTCCGAGCTACTGCTCTTAAGTTCTCATAGGTTTTTGCTGATCCCTGTGTAGTATTCACAGCTTATGAGATTTTTTGCTGAATCTCTGAGGTGTTCACAGGTCACTACTTAGGGTTCACCTACTTTAGTTAGGCTTTCTCTTCCTTGTTTGTCTGATGTTTCAATCTTAAGGAAACCATTGCTTGGTGGTTAGTCACTTGGAAACTGCATTTAAAGCTCTTAAGAGAATACTGCTCATTGGGGTGACTGTTATTGTTATAAGCAGGATAATTCCCAAAGTTTGGAGTACACTTCAAAGCCATGGTTCCCAAGAGCCAAATCAATCAGAATCAAATAAGTAAAAAAAAAAAAAAAAAAAATTGTTTTAAAGATCTCATTGAAAGAATCACTTTCTTGTTCAGCGACTTTATATAGGTAAGTCTCAGCCTCTCCAGATGTGTCAATTCAGGGGTAGCAGGTGGTGTTGGCAACACATAAACATCTCCTTGCTCAGCTAAAAGATAATCAAGGACTTTTTTTATCATCAAGAGCAATTTTGATAAGAGAGTCTAGGAACTTTTTTGAACAACTATTGCTTTAGCAATAGATTCTTAAGTATCTTCAGAGTTAAAATAGAGATTCCTAATCATAGCCACATTTACACTTATTTATCAGGGAAGTACAGGTCCACCAAAGAAAGTGAACCTTGAATCCTGAATGCCTCCTGGTAAATCCCTTCTAGCTCAACAATGCAAATTCTAGGGAGCTGATCAATGTGATTATCTTAGTTTGGTTGCAGACAGTTAGAGCCACAGTTGGATAATCTAAGAGGCACTGCCTGGTCATGCACCAGTTATCCAGGCATCCATAGACCCAGGAGCATAATAACAAGCACAGACAAAGATAAATCCTGTCAGAGTATAAACCAGTCTAGTTAAAATTGCATTGTTAATGGATTTATTGGACTTCCTGGTGGCTCATTGGTAAAGAATTTGCCTGCAATGCAGGAGAGACAGGTTCAATCCCTGGGTCAGGAAGATCCCCTGGAGAAGGAAATGGCAACCTACCGTATTACAACCAACCTGTAACTCATGGATAGAGGATCCTGGTGGTCTTCCGTTTGTGAGGTCACAAAAGAGTCAGACATGACTTGGCGACTAAACAACAACAAAGGGGATTTATTTATAGGGATATTTGCATTTGTTCATTCAAACCAGTGGTCAGTTTTTAGAATATACAAGAAATAAATCTCAGAGAACAAGATGGCAGACGAGTAGGTGGACATGGAGTCCATTCCTCTCCACAAACACATCAGGAATACACCTTCAGACACAGAAGTGCTTGCAGAACACCAGCTGAGACCAGATAGGAGTACCTGACCACTGGTAAAGAATATATAGAACCACGCAAAACTTGGTCGGATGAAGGAACTAGGAAGAAAAGTCGGAGTGTTAGTAGGACTGGACCTGCCCTTGGCAGGTGGGGGAACTGAAGCAGGGGTCCAATCCCCACATCGGGTTAAATGTCCATTTCAGAAGAGAAATATTTAAGGCTGAGAGTGAAACAGCTGATCTGTGGCAGACTAAATGGAATGAGAATGAGACAGTCCTTGCAGCAGCAAGTTGAAACCCAGGGGCAGTGTGGCTAAGGAAGAAGACCCAAAACCTTCCCATCAGCTGTATAAGCTGCAGGTTAAATCCACATGATCAACTAGGCAGACACTGTGTCTATGGAATATATAAAAGGTCATTGAAAGCTCCACAAAAGAAAACACACTATTTCTGACAGCTATGGACATTGGAGGCAAAAACACATAGAAGTAGGACCAGGTTAGAAACTGAGCTGCCCCCACAGCAGGTCCAGAGAACAGCACAGTGTTGGAGGGCATCCTAGGGAGGTAGGGTGGACTGTGACTCCCAGTGAGGGAAAGGTCTCTGACAGCAGTCACTCAAGGAAAACATTTATTATTCTTATTTTTTGACTTGTTCTGTAGATGCTTTTGGATTTTTTTAATCCTTTTTTTTCCCTCTCTGTTTTAGTTGTCGATTTTATTGGCACTATGAAATCCAATTAAGCTTTTGAGCTTTTTTTCTTCTTTTTTCTCAATCAAATTTTTTTTATTGTTGTTATAAACCTTTGCTTCAACACTGGCCTTTTGCAGTTCTGTGGAGCTTTCCTTTTTTTTTCTCTCTTTCCTTTTTTAATTTAAAATTTTAAATCTATTATTATTTTTTCTACATTTATTCCTTTGTTTGCTTTCCCTATTGTTCTTCCCCCTTGCAGTTAAACTTTAACATATATAAATCATCTTTATCTACCTCTATCTAACTTGGCTTATCTGTTCTTTCTTTCCTTTCTTTCTCTCCTTTCTTCACAACATATGTGTTAGTTTTATTTTCATTGCTTTATTCCCCAATTGGCAACTTGATTTAGTTTTGTTTTCCAGTTTGTGCTTTAATTAGTTTTGCTCTGATTAAATGTATTGGTTTCCTTTATTCACCAGGTCAATATATCGTACTTTATTTTTGTTGCATTTATTTTGATTTTGTTTATGGGTGTATATGCATATGTGTATATTCAGTCAAACTTTTTATTGTTGTTATAAACCTCTGTCCCTACGTTGGACATTGGGCTTTTGCAGTTCTGTGGAGTTTTCCTTTTTTTTTTTTTTTTTGCTTTTTTCTCTCTTTTGATTTTTCTCTTTCTTATAATTTTAATTTTTTAAATGTATTATATTTTTTCTACATTTATTCCTTTGTTTGCCTGTCCTACTGTTCTTTTCCCCTTGCAGTTAATCTTTAACTGCAATCTTTATATAATCTTTTAATCTTTATATAAATCTTCTATATATACCTCTATAAATAAATAGAGCTATATCTACCTCTATAAACCTTCTATAGCTTCCCTGGTGGCTCAGACGGTAAAGACTCTGCCTGCAATGAGGGAGACCAGGTTTGATCCATGAGTCAGGAAGATCCCCTGGCGAAGAGAATGGCAACCCACTCCAGTATTCTTGCTTGGGGAATCCCATGGACAGAGGAGCTTGGTTGGCTACAGTCCATGGG
The DNA here is from genome assembly GCF_002263795.3 of Bos taurus. NCBI lineage: Eukaryota > Metazoa > Chordata > Mammalia > Artiodactyla > Bovidae > Bos > Bos taurus. Next base: position 2,911,550 of record NC_037333.1, on the reverse strand, counting down.
GTCACAAAGAGTCGGACATGACTGAATGACTAATTTTCACTTTCTTTTCATATCTACCTCTATTTAAATTTGCATATCTATTCTTTCTTTCCTTCTTTTCCTGTCAATATATTTGTTAGATTTGTTTTCATTGCTTTATTCCCCTCTTGGCACCTTGCTTTAGGTTTTTTTTTTTTTTTTTTTTTCCAGTTTGTGCCTTAGTTAGTTTTGTTCTTAACTGGTAAATATAACTTATGATTTCCTTTGTTCACCAGGTCAATCTACTGTTCTTTATTTTTGCTGGACTGCTTTGACTTTGCTCATGGGTGTATATGTGTATGTGTATATTCTATTATTTTAACTATATTTTTGCCTAATTTTGTAACTGCCATTTGTCTGGGGTTCATCTTTGGTTTCTCGTTTTTGGATATTTGTTTTAATCTCACTTAATGACATAACAAGCCACTTGTGGAATTGTTCCTGACCAGACATCAAGCCCTGAGCCACTGGAGTGGGAGCACTGATTCTAAGACCCTAGACTATCAAGAACTAACCCTAGGGAGTATCACATAGTGAGAACTCACACAAACTAAACCACCTGAATACAAGACTGAGCATCACCCAACCACCAGTAGCACCCTGTGCAGGACGCCTCATCTAAACAACAAGCAAAACAAAAGCACAAACCCAATCATAGGCAGACAGGATCATCACCTCACTCAGCCTTGCCCATCAGAGGAAAAACAAACAAGAAAACAAAAACTAAGCAGAAATCTCACCCTATACCAAGCTTACACAAACCACTGGACCAACCCTGCTGCTGCTGCTGCTGCTGCTAAGTCGCTTCAGTCATGTCCAACTCTGTGCAACCCCATGGATGGCAGCCCACCAGACTCCCCCATCCCTGGGATTCTCCAGGCAAGAACACTGGAGTGGATTGCCATTTCCTTCTCCAGTGCATGAAAGTGAAAGTGAAGTTCCTCAGTCGGGTCCGACTCTTAGCGACCCCATGGTGTGCAGCCCACCAGGCTCCTCCATCCATGGGATTTTCCAGGCAAGAGTACTGGAGTAGGGTGCCATTGCCTTCTCTGGGACCAACCCTAGGAGGGCAGAAATTAAAAGGAGGAAATAATTCAACCTTTTCCAAGTGAAGAATTAACTTTTCTTGAAGCTTGGGAAAAGGAGACCTGAAACACAGTATATTAAAAAAATAATAATAATGGAAAGACAGAGAAATACTACATAAAGAAAAGAATAAACCGGAAACACAGAAGTCCGAACAAATGAAGAGGAAATAGGCAAAATACCTGAAAAAAATTTCAGAATAATTATGTAAAGATAATCAAAACCTTGAAAACAAAATGGAGAAAGAACAAGAATCAATTAACAAAGACCTAGAAAAATTAAAGAATAAACAAACAGAAACAAATAATACAATTACTGAAATTAAAAATACCCTGGAGGGAATCAATAGCAGAATATCTGAAGCAGAAGAATGAATCAGTGAACTAGAAGATAAAATGGTTAAAAATTACTTCTTTTCTGTAGGCAACCTAGCTTTACATCTAAAACAACTGGAAAAAGAAGAACCAAAAAAGTCCCAAAATTGAACAAAATAATAAAGATTCGAGCAGCAATGATTGAAAAACAAATGAAATAAACAATAGTAAAGATTAACAAAAATAAAAGCTGGTTCTTTGAGAAGATAAACAAAATTGACAAACCTATAGCCAGACTCACTAAGAAAAAAAGAGAGAAGAATCAAACTAGCAAAATTAGAAGTGAAAAAGGAGAAGTTACAACAGACAATGCAGAAATACAAAGTTTTATAGGAGACTAGTATGAACAACTATATGGCAATGAAATAGATAACCTGGAAAAAATGGACAGATTCTTAGAAAAGTTCAATCTTCCAAGATGGATCCAGAAAGAAATATAAATTATGAACAACCCAATTACAAGCAGTGAAATTGAAGCTGTGATCAAAAAATCTCCCAAAAAACAAAGGCCCAGGACCAAATGGTTTCACAGAAGAATTCTATCAAACATGTAGAGAAGAGCTAATGCCTATCCTTCTAAAACTCTTTCAAAAAATTGCAGAGGAAAGAACACTTCCAAACTCATTCTATGAAGCCACCAGCACCCTGATACCAAAATCAGACAAAGACAAGACAGAAAAAAAGAAAACTACAGGCCAATAGCACTGATGAACATAGACGCAAAAATCCTCAACACAATTTTAGGTAACAGAATTCAGCAACACATCAAAAAGCTCATATACCATGATCAAGTTGGGTTTATTCCAGGGATACAAGGATTCTTCAATATATGCAAATGAATCAATGTGATAAATCATATTAACAAATTGAAACATAAAAGCCATATAATCTCAACAGAGGCAGAAAAAGCCTTTGACAAAATTCAGCACCCATTTATGATTAAAACGCTTCCAAAAATGGGCATATAAGGAACCTAACTCAATATAGTAAAGGCCATATATGATGAGCGTACAGCAAACATTATTCTCAATGATGAAAAACTGAAAACATTCCCCCTGAGATCAAGAACCAGATAAGGGTGTCCACTTTCACCACTATTATTCAACATAGTTCTGGAAGACCTAGCTACACTAATCAGAGAAGAAAAAGAAATTAAAGGAATCCAGATTGGAAAAGAAGTAAAGCTCTCATTGTTTGCAGCTGACATGATACTGTACATTGAAAACCTTAAAGATAGTATCATAAAATTACTAGAGCTAATCAGTGAATTTTGCAGTGAAAGTTGCAGGATATAAAATCAATACACAGAAATCTCATGCATTTGTATATACTAACAATGAAAAATCAGAAATAGAAATTCAGGAATTGATCCCATTCACCTTTGCAACAAAAAGAATGAAATATCTATGAATAAACTTACCTAAGGAGACAAAATAACTGTACACAGAAAATTATAAGATGCTAATGAAAAAAAAAATCAAAGATGACATAAACAGATGGAGAGATATTCCATGTTCCTTGGTAAGAAGAATCAATATTGTGAAAATGACTATACTACCAAATGCAATCTACAGATTCAATGTGATCCCTATCAAATTACCAATGGCATTTTTCACAGAACTAGGACAGAAAAAATTACAATTCATATGGAAACACAAAAGACTGCAAATAGCTAAAGCAGTCTTGAGAAAGAAGAATGGAGCTAGAAGAATTGATCTTTCTGTTTCAGACTATACTACAAAGCTACAGACATCAAGACAGTATGGTACTGCCAGAAAAACAGAAATATAGACCAATGGAACAAGATAGAAAGTTCAGAAATAAACCCATGCACCTATGGGTATCTTATTTTTGACAAAGGATGCAAGAATATATAATGAGGCAAAGACAACCTCTTCAATAGATGGTGCAGGAAAAACTGGACAGCTACATATAAAAGAATGAAATTAGAACACTTCCTAATACCATACAAAAAGATAAACTTAAAATGGATTAAAGACCTAAATGTAAGACCAGAAACTATAAAACTCTTAGAGAAAAACATAGGCAGAACACTCAATGACATAAATCAAAGCAAAATCCTCTATGACCCACCTCCTAGAGTAATGGAAATAAAAACAAAAGTAAACAATTGGGACCTGATTAAACTTAAAAGCTTTTGCACAGCAAAGGAAACTACAAGCTAGGTGAAAAGACAACCCTCAGAAGGTGAGAAAATAATAACAAATGAAACAACAGACAAAGGATTAATTTACAAAATATAGAAGCAGCTCTTACAACTCAATACCAAACAAACAACCCAATCAAAAAGTGGGAAAAAGACCTAAACAGACATTTCTCCAAAGAAGACATACAGATGGCTAACAAACACATGAAAATATGCTCAACATTGCTTATTATTAGAGTAATACAAATCAAGACTGCAATGAGATATCACCTCACACCAGTCAGAATGGCCATGATCAAAAAGTCTACAAACAATAAATGCTGGAGAGGGTGTGGAGAAAAGGGAATGTTCTTGCACTATTGGTGAGAATGTATATTGATACAACCACTATGGAAGATGGTATGGAGATTCCTTAAAAATCTAGGAATAAAACCACCATATGATCCAGCAATCCCACTCCTAGGTATATACCCTGAGGAAATCAAAATTGAAAAAGACACACATATCTCACTACTCATTGCAGCACTATTTACAATAGCTAGAACATGGAAGCAACCTAGATGCCCATTGACACTTGAATGGATAAAGAAGCTGTGGTACATATACACAATGGAATATCAGTTCAGTTCAGTTGGGTCTGACAATTTGCAACCCCATAGCCTGCAGCATGGCAGGCTTCCTTGTCCATCACTAACTTCTGGAATTTACTCAAACTCATGCCCATTGAGTCAGTGATGCCATCCAACCATTTCATCTTCTGTTGACCCTTTCTCCTCCCGCCTTCAGTCTTTCCCAGCATCAGGGTCTTTTCAAACAGTCAGTTCTTTGCATCAGCTGGCCAAAGTTTTGGAGTTTCAGCTTCAACATCAGTTCTTCAATTGAATATTCAGTATTGATTTCCTTTAGGATGGACTGGTTGGATCTCCTTGCAGTCCAAGAGACTCTCAAGAGTCTTCTCCAACACCACAGTTCAAAAGCATCAATTCTTTGGTGCTCACCTTTCTTTATAGTTCAACTTTCACATCCATACATGATTACTGGAGAAAACGATAGCTTTGACTAGATGGACTTTTTTTTTTGCAAAGTAATGTCTCTGCTTTTTAATATGCTGTCTAGGTTGGTCATAACTTTTCTTCCAAGGAGCAAGGGTCTTTTAAATTCATGGCTGCAGTCACCATCTGCAGTGATTTTGGAGCCTAAGAAAATAAAGTCTGTCATTGTTTCCATTGTTTTTCCATCTACTTGCCATGAGTGATGGACCAGATGTCATGATCTTAGTTTTCTGAATGTTGAATTTTAAGTCAGTTTTTTCACTCTCCTCTTTCACTTTCATCAGGAAACTCTTTAGTTCTTCTTTGCTTTCTGTCATAAGGGTGGTGGAACTCAGCCATAAAAAGGAATGCATTTGAGGCAGTTCTAATGAGGTGGATGAACCTAGAGCCTATTATACAAAGTGAAGTAAGTCAGAAAGAGAAAGAGAAATATTGTCTTGCCTGGAAAATCCCATGGACAGAGGAGCCTGGTGGGCTGCAGTCCATGGGGTCGCTAAGAGTCGGACACGACTGAGCGACTTCACTTTCACTTTTCACTTTTCACTTCCATGCATTGGAGAAGGAAATGGCAACCCACTCCAGTGTTCTTGCCTGGAGAATCCCAGGGACGGGGGAGCCTGGTGGGCTGCCGTTATGGGGTCACACAGAGTCGGACATGACTGAAGTGACTTAGCAGCAGCAGCAGCAACACATATATACAAAATTTAGAAAGATGCTACTGAATAATTTATTTGGAGGGCAGCAATGGAGAAACAGACATAGAGAACAGACTTCTGGACATAGGGACAGAGGAGGAGAAGTTGAGGTGTATGGAGAGTATCATGCAAACTTACATTACCACATGTAAAATAGATAGCCAATGGGAATTTGCTGTATGGCTCAGGAAACTCAAACAAGGGCTCTGTATCAACCTAGATGGGTGGGATGGGGAGGGAGATGTGAGGGAATTTTAAGAGGGAGGGGATACATCTATACCTATGGCTGATTCATGTTGAGGTTTGACAGAAAATAACAAAATTGTGTAAAGCAATTATCCTTCAATTAAAAAATAAATTAATAAGAAAAAGAAGTAAATCTCCTGGTCTAAAATAAAAGTTTGTTCTAAATTTTTGCAAAAACAAGTGCTAATCATGAGATTTTTTAGTATTGGGGGCAGGTCTGATTTAAATAATTATAAGAGCATGGGGGTGCAAATATATTTGCAAAGGTATTCATGTCTAACTGTGCAAAAACAGTTTTAATAATTAAAGAAAGGTAAAAGAAAGGCACTGGGTGTTCTGGCCATAAAAGTCAGCTTCAGTGGGTGACTTCTAAGGTGAGCTGATTGTAGCTTATATTGTCATTGGGATTGGAAGAAAAACTGATCACAGGAAGAATAGATTGGAATTTTGATGACAGATTCAAGTTTGCACCCTCCCCCTTTTAAATGGCCTGAGAAATACAGATGATGGTGTTGTGCTTCCAGGACTATGTCAGAGTAATGTAAAGAAAGAAAGAAAAACAAATTTTATTATAGTTAAATTATAAAGTCTTGATCTGGTGTCTTGGGCCAAAACTGTCAACCACATGAAGTCACCATCTTTCTCCCAATTCAGCTTGATTTTTGGTGGCCAGTGTGAAAGAAGAATCAAATATCAGAAGGAGCCTTGTTCATCTTGGGACATGAGTGCCCAAGGCTCAATGACTTCTGGTTTTGCCCCAGCATTCATGGTCAGGAGCACTTTGTAAGGCCCCTTCCAACAAAGCCCAGGGGCTGTTTTCCTCTGATGATGTTTCAAAAGTACCAACTCACTAAGCTCCAAATTGTGACCAACAGGATCCTTTTAATTGGAATCCTGAAGGCTTCTTTAACCTACTGATGATAAATTTAGCAAAGGATACTAAAGACCTTCAGTGTTTCATCATATTAACATGAGATGAAAGAGGTCAGCAGAGAGTTGTACTCCAATAGACATTGGTCTACCTCTGAGTTTCTCATATAGAATGAGTTTCTGTTTCACGAATGGAACACTATGAACAGTTGACAGGATGAGAGGCAATACTTTAGGCCAAGGGCATCCAGTAGTTTTAATAAGTTTAGAGATTTTGAGTTTGAAGATCCTATCCTCCAGTCTTGCCTGATGATTGACAGTGATAGGTGACAGAGACAATGATATTTTAAGAAATTTGCAATAATATTGTTAAAGCTTGTATAATATACCCAGAGAAGTGAACGGCTAAACACTAGAGACCATAGAGGGTACACTCTAAGAGAAAACACATTTTCCAAGAGTTTTACTTCCCACTGTGAGGGTATTAGTCTTGTGGCAGGGGAAGGCTCCAACCCATCCCGAAAACATATCTACAATAACAAGGTCATATTGATAACCTTTTTCATACTGATCATGGGGTTCTCAAAGCAAGAATACTGGAGTTGTTTGCCATTCCCTCATCCAGTGGACCACCTTTTGTCAGAACTCTTCACTATAACCATTCCTTCTTGAGTGGCTCTGCAAAGCATGGCTCATAGCTTCACTGAGTTATGCAAGCACATTTACCATGACAAAGCTGTGATCCATGAAGGTTGAACACCGAAGAATTGATGCTTTCGAATTGTGGGGCTGGGAAGACTATTCAGAGTCCCGTGGACTGCAAGGAGATCAAACCAATCAATCCTAAAGGAAACATTCCCTGAATATTCAGTGGAAGGATTGATGGCAAAGCTGAAGCTCCAATATTTTGGCCACCTGACTTGAAGAGCTGACTCACTGGAAAAGACCCTGATGCTAGGAAGGATTGAAGGGAAAAGGAGAAGGGGGAGGTGGAGGATGAGAGGGTTAGACTGCATCACTGATTCAATAGATATGAATTTTAGCAAATTCTGAGAAATAGTGATGAACAGAGGAGCCTGGTGTGCTCTAGTCCATCAGGTGGCAAAGAGTCAGACACAACTGAAAAACAACATTGTAAACTATCCTGAGGGGCCGTTGAACAAATCCAGTTACAGATGCTCAAATGGTCCAGAGGGAGGAGGTTTGAGGCCTCTGGAAACAAAAATAGCTTTTCTGGGATTATGGAATCGCTGGTCAGACGTTGGTGGTAAACTACTTTTACAATTTTAAAGAAGTCTCCCCACCAAGTTCAATTCAGTTCAGTCTCTTAGTCGTGTCCGACTTTTTGCAACCCAATGGACTGCAGCATTCCAGGCTTCTCTGTCCATCACCAACTCTTGAAGTTGACTCAAACTCATGTCCATAGAGTCAGTGATGCCATCCAACCATCTCATCCTCTATTGTCCCCTTCTCCTCCTGCCTTCAATCTTTCCAAGCAACATGGTCTTTTCCAATGAGTGAGTTCTTCCCAACAGGTGGCCAAAGTATTGGAGTTTCAGTTTCAGCATCAGTTCTTCCAATGAATATTCAGGACTGATTTCCTTTAGGATGACTAGTTGGATCTCCTTGCAGTCCAAGAGACTCTCAAGAGTCTTCTGCAACAGCATAGTTCAAAAGCATCAATTCTTCGGCACTCAGCTTTCTTTATAGACCAACTCTCACATCCATACATGACCACTAGAAAAACCATAGCTTTGACTACACGGACCTTTGTTGACAGCATAATGTCTCTGCTTCTTAATATGCTGTCTAGGTTGGCCATAGTATTTCCTCCTTCCAAGGAGTAAGTGTCTTTTTATTTCATGGCTGCAATCACCATCTGCAGTGATTTTGGAGCCCAAAAATATAAAGTCTGTCACTGTTTCCATTGTTTCCCCATCTATTTTCCATGAAGTGATGGGACCAGATGCCATGATCTTAGTTCTCTGAATGTTGAGTTTTAAGCCACCTTTTCTACTCTCCACTTTCACTTTCATCAAGACACTCTTTAGTTCTTTGCTTTCTGACAAAAGGGTGGTGTCATCTGCATATCTGAGGTTATTGATATTTCTTCTGGCAATCTTGATTCCAGCTTGTGCTTCATCCAGTCAAGCATTTCTCATGATGTTCTCATATAAGTTAAATAAGCAGGGTGACAATATACAGTCTTGATGTACCCATTTCCCGATTTGGAGCCAGTCTGTTTTTCCATGTCCAGTTATATCTGTTGCTTCTAGACTAGCATATAGATTTCTCAGGAGGCAGGTCAGGTGGTCTGGTATTCCCATCTCTTTAAGAATTTTCCAGTTTTTTTGTGATCCACACAGCCAAAGCCTTTGGCATAGTCAATAAAGCAGAAGCACATGTTTTTTTGGAACTTCTTGCTTTTTTGATGATCCAACAGATGTTGGCAATTTGATCTCTGGTTCCCTTGTTTTTCTAAATCCAGCTTGAACATCTGGAAGTTCATGGTTCACAACTGTTGAAGCCTGGCTTGGAGAATTTGAGCATTACTTTACTAGCATGTGAGATGAGTTTAATTGTGCAGTAGTTTGACCATTCTTTGGCAATGCCTTTCCTCAGGATTGGAATGAAAACAGAACTTTTGCAGTCCTGTGGCCACTGCTGAGTTTTCCAAATTTGCTGGCATATTGAGTGCAGCACTTTCACAGCATCATCTTTTAGGATTTGAAATTGCTTAACTGGAATTCCATCACCTCTACTTGCTTTGTTCATAGTGATGCTTCCTAAGGCCCACTTGACTTCCCATTCCAGGATGTCTGGCTCTAGGTGAGTGGTCACACCATAGTGGTTATCTGGGTCATGAAGATCTTTTTTGTATAGTTATTCTGTGTATTCTTGCCACATCTTCTTGATATCTTCTGCTTCTTTTGAGTCCACACCATTCCTGTCCTTTATTGTGCCCATCTTTGCATGAAAAGTTCTGTTGATAGCTCTAATTTTCTTGAAGAGATCTCATCTTTCTCATTCTATTGTTTTCCTTTATTTCTTTGCATTGATCACTAAGGAAGGCTTTCTTATCTCTCCTTGCTATTCTTTGGAACTCTGCATTCAAATGGGTGTATCTTTCCTTTTCTCCTTTGCCTTTCACTTCTCTTCTTTTCTCAGCTATTTGTAAGGCCTCCTCAGACAACCATTTTGTCTTTTTGCATTTCTTTTTCTTTGGGATGGTCTTGGTCACTGCCTCCTCTACAATGTCCTGGACCTCCACCCATAGTTATTCTGGCACTCTGTCTATCAGATCTAATCCCTTGAATCTATTTGTCACTTCTGCTGTATTCAAATCATAAGGGATTTGATTTAGGTCATACCTGAATGGTCTAGTGGTTTTCCCTAGTCTGAATTTGGCAATAAGGAGCTCATGATTTGAGCCACAGTCAGCTCCCAGTCTTGTTTTTGTTGACGGTATAGAGCTTCTCCATCTTTATCTGTAAAGAGTATAATACATCAGATTTCAGTATTGACCATCTGGTGATAACCATGTGTAGAATCTTCTCTTATGTTGTTGGAAGATGGTGCTTGCCATGACCAGTGTGTTCTCTTGGCAAAACTCTGTTAGCCTTTGACCTGCTTTGTTTTGTACTCAAAGGACAAATTTGCCTGTTACTCCAGGAATCTCTTGACTTTCTACTTTTGCATTCCTATCCCCTATAATGAAAAGGACATCTTTGGGATATTAGTTCTAGATGGTTTTGTATGTCTTCTTAGAACCATTCAACTTCAGCTTCTTCAGCGTTACTGGTAGAGGCATAGACTTGGATTGCTGTGATATTGAATGCTTTGCCTTGAAAACAGAGATCATTCTGTCGCTTTTGAGACTGCATCCAATTATTGTATTTCAGACTCTTTTGTTAACTATGATGGCTACTCCATTTCTTCTAAGGGATTCTTGCCCACAGTAGTAGATATAATGGTCATCTGAGTTAAATTCGCCCATTCCAATCCATTTTACTTCACTGTTTCTCACATGTCGATGTTCACCCTTGCCATCTCCTGTTTGACCACTTTCAATTGGCCTTGATTCATGGACCTAACATTCCAGATTTCTTTCCATATTGCTCTTTATAGCATCAGACTTTACTTCCACAGTCACATCCACAACTGGGTGTGTTTTTGCTTTGGCTTTGTCTCTTCATTCTTTCTGGAGTTATTTTTCCATTGAACTCCAGTAGCATATTGGCCTCTACCAGCCTGGGAAGTTCATCTTTCAGTGTCCTATCTTTTTGCCTTTTCATACTATTCATGGGGTTCTCAAGGCAAGAATACTAAAGTGGTTTGCCATTCCCTTCTCCAGTGCAACACATTTTGTCAGAACTCTCCACCGTGACTGTCCATCTTGGGTGGCCTTACAGGGCATGGCTCATAGTTTCACTGAGTTAGATAAGACTGTGGTCCATGTGATCAGATAGGTTAGTTTTCTGTGGCTGTGGTTTCCATTCCATCTGCCCTCTGATAGGGAAGGATAAGAGGCTTATGAAAGCTTCCTGATGGGAGAGACTGACTGAGGGGGAAGGTGGGTCTTGTTCTGATGAGCAGGGCCATTTTCAGTAAATCTTTAATCCACTTTTCTGTTGATGGATAGAGCTATGTTCCCTCCCTGTTGTTTGACCTGGGCCAAACTATGGTGGAGGTAATGAAGACAATGGCGACCTCCTTCAAAAGGTCCCATGCACACACTGCTACATTCAGTGTCCCCAACACTGCAGCAGGCCATTGCCAACCCATGCCTCCGCAGAAGACTCCTGGACACTCATGGGCAATTCTGGGTCAGTGTCTTCTGGGGTCCTGGTGCACATAACTTTTGTTTGTGTTCTCCAATAGTCTGTTTCCCCAGTCCTGTGTAAGTTCTGGTGGCTCTATGGTGGGGTTAATGGTGACCTTCTCCAAGAGGACTTATGCCATACCCAGGTCTTCTGAACCCAGATCCCCTGCCTCTGCAGAAGTCCACTGTTCATCCGTATTTCTGCAGGAGACACTCAAACACAACTCTGGCTCAGTCTCTGTGAGGTCTCTAGGTCCTGGTGCTCACAAGGTTTGTTTGAACCCTCCAAGCATCTCTGGTGGGTATGGGGTTTGATTCTAAATATGATTTTGACCCTCCTATCATCTTGCTGGGTCTTCTCCTTTGGCCTCCCCACCAAAATCTGTTCATAATTTGAGTCATCTTAGCTGTACCATGGGACATGAGAGTTCTGCCAAAATCTTGGCTCTCTGTGCAACAATGATGAATAGAAATATGGAATCAGAGTTTTGGAGGAAAAAGAAAATGTAGCTTTGTTTCTTTGCCAGGAAAAAGAGAACACAGCAGGCTACCACCTCAAGAACTGTTACCCTCTGGAGCAAGTAGTGAGGAGTTTTATGGTCAGGGCGCATAGTCTGGAGTATGAGATGAAGCTCAAGGCAGTGACAGGCTTGAATTCTTTTTTATTTTGCATATTTTATGGCCAAAGCTGGCATAAGCAGCTCAGCAACTGGGTCTTGTGTCCCTGGGGTTATAAGCCCAGACTGTGATCTTCTTTTTGAAGATCCAAAAGGAGTATTATGCTCCAAAGGAGTATAAAAGTAGAAGAATGCCAAATACAGAGTATAATTTATATGGAGTCAGAGAGTAATTAGCTTTATGAAGGACAATTCTAGCTACAAGGGTTTGCTAGTAGTAACTGCTAAAGAATAATCAAGATGCCTTAGCTCTTGAAGGTCTATTTGGCTGTTTTGCACCTAAAGCAAAACTCATTTCTGTTTTTGTTGCAACAAAAACATGCAAATTGAAAAATCAGGTTTGCCAGGGACTTGGAAAGAACTAAGCAGACTCTTGTCATGTGATCTTTGATGTTACTATTGTAATTGTTCTGGAGTCCCATAAAATTCACTCATATAAGATAACAACCTTTATTGGTTGTTGAAATGACAACAAAGGACTTAGAATATCATATAAACATAGTTGATAAAGCAGCCACAGGTTTTGAGAGGCTTTACACTAGTTTTGAGAGAAGCTACTTTGGATAAATGTTATCAAACAGCATTGCATGCTACAGAGAAATCATTCATGAGAGAGTTGATCAATGCAGCAGATTTCACCATCTTATTTGAAGAAATTGCCACAGCCATCCCAACCATCAGCAACCACCTCCCTTATCAGTCAGCAGCCACTAACATCAAGACAAGACTCTTTACCAGAAAAAAGGTTAGGACACACTGAAGCTCAGATGATGGTTAGCATCTTTTAGCAATAACGTCAGAGAAGGCAATGGCAACCCACTCCAGTACTCTTGCCTGGAAAATCCCATGGACGGAGGAGCCTGGTAGGCTGCAGTCCATGGGGTCACGAAGAGTCGGACACGACTGAGTGACTTCACTTTCACTTTTCACTTTTATGCATTGGAGAAGGAAATGGCAACCCATTCCAGTCTTCTTGCATGGAGAATCCCAGGGATGGGGGAGCCTGGTGGGCTGCTGTCTATGGGGTTGCATAGAGTCGGACACTACTGAAGTGACTTAGTAGCAGCAGCAATAACATATTGTTTAATTAAGGTATGTATATGACTTTTAGACATAATGCTATCAAACACTTAGTAAACTACAGTATAATGTAAACAGAAATTTTATATGCAATTGGAAACCAAAAGAATTCATATGACTTGCTTTATTGCCATATTTATTTTATGGAACCAAATCCACAATATCTCCTATGTCTCCTGTATTGGCTGTTGGGATCTACAGGGATACTGAAAAAGACTGAACATGGGACCACAATAGTGGACCTATTTTGCATGTGGTGGAACATGTGACAAAATAATATTCAAGTTTGGAACAATTGGGAAATGGGAAATAATTATATCATAATAACGACATTATTATTAGCTTTCAAGCGTTAAACAAAATGCCATCATCTCCTACTAGGATTCTGGGCTGGCAGACTAGAAGTATTATAGTGTCTAGTACAGAGGGTGATTATCCACTAGGCCATTTGGATTTCTGCTATTGGTATGAGACCGTATAAGGCCTCAGCCTTTAATGGATATTGGAGTCATTTTGCATTTAGTTATGTCTATCTGGAGCTTCCTGGTGGCTCAGATTTTAAAGAATTCACCTGCCAAGCAGGACACCTGGGTTCTATCCCTGGGTCAGGAAGATCCCCGGGAGGAGGGCATGACAATCCACTCCAGTATTCTTTCCTGGAGAATTCCATGGACAGAGAAGACCGGGGGCTATAGTTTATAGGGTGACAAAAGAGTTGGACACTACTGAGCAAGTAACACTACTACTCTGTCTATCTGAATTTTTATAGGTTCAGAACCTTTTATTTTCCCAATGTTAGTATTAGAGAGCTAATGTTTTGGCTCCATAATAGGTCCTGCTTCTGAAATTTTTGATCAAGGAAACAATCAGCTTTAGATTGGTCAAAACTTCTGAAGTGGGGCCTATTATGAAGACAAAACATACCAGCTCTTTTAATCTGGAGAGGCTATCTCTACCTAATAGATTAATTAGGGATGTCTCACACAGAAAAAGGGAATGCTTCTCAGTGAAAGGTCTAAGAGTCATTTGTACTGGTTGAGAGAAAAACTCTCTGAATTTTATTATATAGCCCTAGACTATGGAAATGTCTTTTTTAATCTGAGGGATTTGTTGTCCTATGAGAGTGGATATTAAAGTAGATAGTTTAGCCCCAATATCTACCATCATTTGGGCAAGTTTTCCAGTAACTTTAATTTTAGTTGATTGTTTAAAGAAAATACTGGTAGCAATTCACAGGAGAACCACTCAGGGCCTCATCAGCTCTGGGAAGGGTACAAAGAGGGGCAAACAATGGAAGCCTTCAAGCTGGTGTTGAAGAATCTACATAAGGCCTTTGAGGACTGTGTGGAGAGATCAAATTGGCCAAGGCAGCATGTTCAGGCTCTCTTGCCCCATGCTTTGTAAACGATAACTATGTAACAGCTGGGATCATTTACAGCACTGTGTATGCACATCATGAGGTGCTCGCTTGGTCACAGGTTATGTGCAGTAGGCATGTATGTGAGCTCCACCCAGAAAGTGGGGGGAATTACTCATACATAATGGGTGTGTCCTTTGGGTCAGCCATGAGAGGAGAGAATTTTGGTATGGCTGCTGTGCCATCCAGGAGAGAATAAATGTGTCTGCAGTTCCTATGGCTCCTCACATTTTCTTCCAGCCTCTTAGCTCATGCTTTGCCTACCCTGAGCTCAGTGAACAGTGCGCCCAGTGAGATATAGCAAGAAAATTAGCTCAGTGAACAGAATCAACAATACAGGGACAATCTCATTTCCAATGCCCCAGTTGACAACAAATGGGAGACACATTCCTGGACCAGTGTTTAATGATTTGCTCCAGGCAGTGTAATTTGAGAAAACCAGGTGTTGTTTTAATTTTCTGGCCATGGAAGCCTTGCCGCTGTAGGGTAATAACTTGGCAGACTTTTGTCTGTGGCCTTGTTCCAAGGTTCTTTCAAAGTGCTCAGCTATGATCCAAGTTCAGGCACTCCTTTGGCTTCTCACCCTATCTTCTGCCTTCTAATCAACCCACTAATCTCAAGAGATAATCAGTTTTCAAATAAGGCAGCAAGAGAAGGTTGAGGAATTTCCTTTATTATGTGGAATCCAAAATGCTATAGGAAGAGAGCTTCCAGACTTTGAAGTTAGACACAGATTTATTTTTCTTTTGTTTGCAGGTTTGAACAGTGCACCAATTACTGTGGGCAGGAAAGACGCTAGGAATGGCTCTTAACAGATTGCTTGCTATTTTTCAAGTCTTGTTTTTTTTTTCCCCTGACTTTCAAGGGAACAGTATTGAAAATTGAGAATCTCAAATATCTTCATTGGAGTGATGCCAGTCTACCTCCAACATCTATTTGGGAGCTTCCGCAGATCCTACTGGGCTTTCCTGGTGGCTCAGAGTAAAGAATCCACTTGCAATGCAGGAGCCACAGGAGACTCGAGTGTGATCACTGGGTCAGAAGACCCCTGGGGAAGGGCATGGCAACCCACTCCAGGATTCTTGCCTGGAGAATTCCATGGACAGAGAAGCCTGGCAGGCTGCAGTCCGTTGGGTTGCAAAGAGTCAGACATGACTGAAGTGACTGAGAATGCTCACATACACAGATACTACCAGCATGTACACAGCTGACAAAGAGCTGGAGGCCTGGAGTCATAGGTCCCAACAAGGATTCTAAATACTTTAGAAACTGTTGGGGGATCCTCCCTAGGTTCAGGAAATTATTTAACTATGACCCTTAATTTTGTATTATTTTAAAAGGAACTGTTAAATCTCTTCACACTGAAAAGACAATGGATAGAGGACATGGATCCTCCCTGGGTTCAATAAATTATTTAACTATGGCCCTTAATTGTGTATTATTTTAAACGGAGCTGTTAAATAATCTCTTCACAATGAAAAGACAATGGATAGAGCACATGAAAACTCAAGGAAGGTAGAAGGGAACAGTAGAAGTCTCAGAAATCTTATTTTCTATAGTTTTAGGTACCTCTTGTGACTTTACTGTTTTATTAGCCTGTTGCAACAAAACTTTCAACGAAGTTATTCTGGAAACTTGAAGCCTTTTTGAAAGCTTCTGTGTATGAAGTAAAATAGGTATCCCATTCTGTTTCTTTGGTTTGGGATCCCTTGCTTTCCAGTGCAGTTTTTAAATGAAACATTCATCAAATGTTCCCCATAATGGTCACTGTAACTCTCAGTTATATTTGGTAAGATTTTGCTAGTTCTCTGGATATCTACAGCTTTGGAGAGACACAAAATAAGCAGGTGTGTCAGAAAGCACTGTGCTCAATTCTTTGAAGCTCGAGGATTCCAGTTTTTGAGCTAAACTTTGTGTCTCTTGGAGCCAAAATTAATACCTATGAGGAATGTGCTGCTGAGTTGGAAATTTCATGGTGTTTTACAGTGTATGTCACTGCACAGGAATTTTCTTGAGATTGACCAGTGACCTGGTGTCAACCTGACTTATCCTGTGGCCAACTAGCCCTAACACAGGAGCCTCAGAGTTAAACGGTGAGTGCACAACAAGCAGGTTTCAAGTGCTCCATCTCTCCCACCAATCTCAGAGATTTTGGCTTCCAAGATTCCCATTAGCAATAACACCTACCTCTTGTGCACATTAACAGAAGCCAACAGTAACCAAGAAGACAGTGTTGTGGATACCAGCAGTAACCAAGGAATTGGTACTGCAATCTCTGTGAACTAACTGGCTAAGAGAAGGCCTTAGGTGCACACGAGCAGCATTTCCCAGTGTGGAGCAAGGGTCTGAACCAGCAGACCTTAGCAAATGGACTGCAGACCAAACCCAGGGCTATGGGGAGGGGTTCTGAGTGGAACTTTCAGCTATTCAAGCTGACTCACCTTAAACTGGAAATCCAATTAGATCAAGAGATCAACACAAAGAGAGCCAATCTCAGAACTCAGCCCTTGGAAAGAGTGAGAGAGAATCCAAAGGTTCATGGGTTCCAGTGACTCTGTTTATTGTCATCCCCAAAGCCATCAGAAGTCACCTTGAGATCCCACTCCTACTACCAAAACTGTTAAAAGGCAAAATTCACCTAAGTAACTTCTAAAGATGAGATTGGCTTTTTTCAGCAATTCAATAATCAAGCAGTCTCTCACCTAGCAGATCAAAGGAGCTCCAAAAACTCGACAGAATAAAAGACTTTTTAAGCAGAAGGCAGAAGGAATAAGGAAGTCATAGTAACAGAAAATAGGCTGGTCAAGGCAAGGTCACTTTTCTTTAGGGGATGGCAGGGTTCTATCAGGCAGATTACCTCATGAGTGCTGATCAGGTAGTCTTGATTAAATATTTTTAAATTATCTTCTAAGAATTGAAACTGTAATTAAGTTTCAGTTTAATGATGCTGAGCTCAGCACAAATGATTCCATTTGGGCCTGTTGACCCGTTTCACACACATGTGAGTGACTGAGAATATTTTTCCTCCCTAAACACAATTTCTTAATTTGAAATAACAAGAAAGGAGCATTTTTCAAAAAGCTGCAGAAATGATGCAAGATCATTTTGATGGGACATACAGCCTAACCCATACTAAACACTGCAGTATGTCTACTAATTTGATTGCCTCCTACATTTGCATAAGTGTTTCTTTTTCTTGAACACCACTGCAATTTAAAATGAATTGTTCTATACTTCAATAAAAATTTTAAAAAATAAAATGAATTATGGTTTTCCCTAATTAATTTTAAAATTTAAAGAGGTATAAATTAATATCTGAATAATGGTCAGAAAGATAAAAACGTTGAGAGAATTAGACACAACAAAGTCTACTTTTAAATCCATATGTTCTTATTCCTATATATCAAGTAACAATTTCTTTGCCTTTGATATTTTTGTGATTTTTAGAACTAAACTACATTTGAGTATAACTAAACTTATTCAAAAACATTATTAATACAAGACTAATTTTTCCCCTTCCAGAATAGAGCTCTAACAAGGCAAAATTCAAAATGCAGAGTGGAGAGAAACTGGGCTTTGAGGGTAGACAGACATGGTTTCACTCTCCTCTCCAAAGGCATATAACATATTTACTATGTGGATCTGGAGTTGGTTAGCTTTGGGTTACTGTGCAACCAATTTCACTCCATACACTCCATCTCCATCATCTTTTAAATTGATAAAAATATAATTTATCTCCCAAAAGGTTTGGTAAAAATTAATTGTAAAACTAATAGTAGTACTGTACTGCCTAACTGAAAGTTACTAAGAGAGTAGATCTTAAAAGTTCTCATCACACCCCAAAGTTTGTAACTATGTATGATGACAGATGTTAATTAGAATTTTTGTGTTGATCATTTTGCAATATATAAAAATATCAAATCATTGTGATGTATACTTGAAACTAATATAATGTTATGTAACAATTAAATCTTAATAAAAAAGTTTTGTTTTAAATCCACATGTTCTTAGAAATGAAGATTATTAGCAAGTTAATAGTAGACTTATCTTTATGATGTTCACACTTATCTTAAGAATTCCACAGTGGGAAAACATGCACATTGAAATATTGGTAAAGAACCTGCCTGCCAATGCAGGAGACTAAAGAGATGTAGGTTCAGTCCTTGGGTTGGGAAGATCCTCTGGAGGAGGGCATGGCAACCCACTCCAGTATTCTTGCCTGGAGAATCCCATGGACAGAGGAACTTGGTGGGCTATGGTTCATAGGTCACAAAATGTTGGACATGACTGAAGTGACTTCGCAGCAGCAGTATCAGATCAGATCAGATGAATCACTCAGTCGTGTCTGACTCTTTGCGACCCAATGAATCGCAGGACGCCAGGCCTCCCTGTCCATCACCAACTCCTGGAGTTCACCCAGACTTACGTCCATCGAGTCAGTGATGCCATCCAGCCATCTCATCCTCTGTCGTCCCCTTTTCCTCTTGCACCCAATCCCTCCCAGCATCAGAGTTTTATCCAATGAGTCAACTCTTCGCATGAGGTGGCCAAAGTACTGGAGTTTCAGCTTTAGCATCATTCCTTCCAAAGAAATCCCAGGGCTGATCTCCTTCAGAATAGACTGGTTGGATTTCCTTCTAGTCCAAGGGACTCTCAAGAGTCTTCTGCAACACCACAGTTCAAAAGCATCAATTCTTCGGCGCTCAGCCTTCTTCACAGTCCAACTCTCACACCCATACATGACCACAGGAAAAATCACAGCCTTGACTAGACGAACCTTCGTTGGCAAAGTAATGTCTCTGCTCTTGAATATGCTATCTAGGTTGGATATAACTTTCCTTCCAAGGAGTAAGTGTCTTTTAATTTCATGGCTGCAGTCACCATCTGCAGTGATTTTGGAGCCCCCAAAAATAAAGTCTGACACTGTTTCCACTGTTTCCCTATCTATTTCCCATGAAGTGATGGGACTGGATGCCATGATTTTCATTTTCTGAATGTTGAACTTTAAGCCAACTTTTTCACTCTCCTCTTTCACTTTCATCAAGAGGCTTTTTAGTTTCTCTTCACTTTCTGCCATAAGGGTGGTGTCACCTGCATATCTGAGGCTATTGATATTTTCCCCGGCAATCTTGATTCCAGCTTGTGTTTCTTCCAGTCCAGTGTTTCTCATGATGTACTCTGCATGTAAGTTAAACAAGCAGGGTGATAATATACAGCCTTGACGTACTCCTTTTCCTATTTGGAACCAGTCTGTTGTTCCATGTCTAGTTCTAACTATTGCTTCCTGACCTGCATACAGATTTCTCAAGAGGCAGGTCAGGTGGTCTGGTATTCCCATCTCTTTCAGAATTTTCCACAGTTTATTGTGATCCACATAGTCAAAGGCTTTGGCATAGTCAATAAAGCAGAAATAGATGCTTTTCTGGAACTCTCTTGCTTTTTCCATGATTCAGCAGATGTTGGCAATTTGATCCTAGTTCCTCTGCCTTTTCTAAAACCAGCTTGAACATCAGGAAGTTCACGGTTCACATATTGCTGAAGCCTGATTTGGAGAATTTTGAGCATTACTTTACTAGCATGTAAGATGAGTGCAATTGTGCAGTAGTTTGAGCATTCTTTGGCATTGCCTTTCTTTGGGATTGGAATGAAAACTGACCTTTTCCAGTCCTGTGGCCACTGTTGAGTTTTCCAAACTTGCTGGCATATTGAGTGGAGCACTTTCACAGTATCATCTTTCAGGATTTGAAATAGCTCAACTGGAATTCCATCATCTCCACTGGAATTCCATCATCTCCACTAACTTGGTTTGTAGTGATGCTTTAAAATTTTACCCAAATAACTTCATTTTTTTCTCTTGATTTAGAAAGCTTTTTTTGTTCTGCTACCTCTTGCCTGCCTCTATTGATCTAAATTGTTGCCTTTAAAATAATTTAGTTTAACATTATTTCACTGTATATCTGTTGAATTTAATTTCTCACATCTTTCTACAAAAGTCTTGTGTTCTAATAAGAGTTTATTTGTCATACAATTTAAGTGATCTGTAATACAGATAAAGGACCTAAGTTTTCACACTAATTCTCATTTTGACAATATAGTATTTGACTTAAGGATATCTCACTACTCTGATATGTCTTTGTTTAGAACGTGGTGAACAGCTGTTCTTGTCAATGTTTTCTGGATCTGGATATGAACACACACTCAGAAGGATACAGCGGAAAATACCACTTCCACCTTGCAGTACTAATTCCATCAGAGAAATAAAATTTAATTTTTTATGAAACATCTAATTAAATTCAGATGACCATTATATCACTACTGTGGGCAAGAATCCCTTAGAAGAAATGGAGTAGCCCTCATAGACAACAAAAGACTTCAAAATGCAATGGGGAGCAATCTCAAAAACAACAGAATTATCTCTGTTCATTTTCATGGCAAGCTATTCAATATCACAGTAATCCAAGTCTATGCCCCAACCAATAATGCTGAGAGGCTAAAGTTGAATGGTTCTATGAATACCTAAAAGACCTTCTAGAACAAACACCCAGAAAAGAAGTCCTTTTCATCATAGGGGACTGGAATGCAAAAGGAGGAATTAAAGAGATACCTGGAGTAACAGGCAAGTTTGGCTTTGGAGTACTTACTTAAGCAGGGCAAAGGCTAACAGTTTTGTCAAGAGAATGCACTGCTGATAGCAAATGCCCTCTTCCAGCAACACAAGAGATGACTCTGCACAAAGACATCACCAGATGGTCAATACTGAAAACAGACTAATTATATTATTTACAGTTGAAGATGGAGAAGCTGTATACAGTCAGGAAAAACAAGACTGGAGCTGACTGTGGCTCAGATCATGAACTCCTTATTGCCAAATTCAGACATAAATTGAATCACTAGGCCATTCAGGTATGACCTAAATGCAGTAACCAAAGAGGAACTAAAGAGACTCTTGATGAAAGTGAAAGAGGAGAGCAAAAAAACCGGTTTAAACTCAATATTCAAAAAATTAATATCGTGGCATCCAGTTCCACCACTTCATTATAAATAGATGGGAAAACAATGGAAACAGTGACAGACTTTATTATCTTGGGCTCCAAAATTCCTGCAGATGGTGACTGCACCCGCAAAATTAAAAGACACTTGTTCCTTGGAAGAAAAGCTATGACAAACCTAGACAGCATGTTAAAAAGCAGAGACATTACTTTGCTGACAAAGGTCCATATAGTCAAAGCTATGTTTTTCCCAGTAGTCATGTATGGAGGAGAGAGTTTGATCATAAAGAAGGCTGCCTGGGGAAGAATTGATGTTTTTGAACTGTGGTGTTGGACGAGATTCTTGAGAATTCCTTAGACTGCAAGGAGATCCAGCAAGTTAATGCTAAAGGAAATCAATCTTAAATTTTCATTAGAAGGACTGATGCTGAAGCTGAATCACCAATACTTTGACCACCTGATGCAAAGAGCCAATTCATTAGAAAAGACTCTGATGCTGGGAAAGATTGAAGGCAGGAGGAGAAGGGGATGACAGAGGATGAGATGGTTGGATGTTATCACTGACTCAATGGACATGTGCTTGGGCAAGCTCTGGGTGAAGGACAGGGAAGCCTGGTGTGCTGCAGTCTATGGAGTTGCAAAGAGTCGGACATGACTGAGGAACTGAAAAGCAACAATGAAGCATCTACTCAGATTACCTCTTCTTTCATCATCTGGTTATTAAAATCTGTCTACTATATATCTTCATATAGTCTTTTTATGAGCTAGATATCAAGAGAAAATTTATCCAATTGCTATGCAAAATAAGAGCTCCAGGAGATGGTGAAAGACAAGGAAACCTGATGTGTTGCCCTCCATGGAGTCGCAAAGAGTCAGACACAACTGAATGACTGAACAACAACAGCAATGAAAAATCTAGGTTAAGAAACTAGAATTAGTAATGTTAAACTTCTCAGTGCTCTTTGCAATAATCTTTGGAGACTGAGCAAATAGATTTCTATGTTTTAGATTATTTAAGGAGGCTTATTATTAATGAATATGTTTTATTGAAAACTTTATCTCAACTCTGTGTTTTTCATGTCTTATTTTCAATCTGAACCCCTAACCTCTTTTTCAATGGGATAATATGTTCAATACTTGCTGTTAGTAAATATAGAAGAGTTACACTGGATAACAAAGGATTTAAGCAATTCCCTTTTCTTATGCCCAATTTAAAGCCATAAAGGAAAACCAAACAACTAATCAAAAAATCTTACCTCTCAGGACTTCTTTTCTTGGATGCATCCTAAAACTATTCCACAAGTCATTTGGTGGTGACCATGCGAATAGAAAGATACTATCTAGCAACAAACACTAGGTACTTGAATATGTCTAGTGTTTTATTAACCAATTCTATTCATTTCAGCAAGTGCTAATTGAAAACCTATGAGATCTATTTTTCTTGACAAAGAAAAATGGAAATAATTGAAACCTGAGAAAGAGATTTTTGAATATTGACAAAAGAAGAACAATATTTTCAATGAAGGAAATACCTACAAAGAGATGAGTGTAGAAGAAACATGTGCAGAAGATAGAAATAAAATGGGAGATAAAAGCCCTATCTGGAAGTTAGTGCAAGTTATAACAGATTCAGTAAAGTGAGTCAGACTACAGGTGATCCTCAAAGATATGACAGGATGATTTGTTAAGGTATAAAAGCAAATTTGTTGGCATTATTGTTTGTGGTTTTCTTTTGCCAATGCATATCAAAAAAAGGAAGCCAAACTACTTGGCAATAAAAATTGTCAACCATCTTACATTCTCTCACTCTACTGTCTGGCACCAAAGGAAACATGGGATTGTTTCTTAATCTAGTGGGTGGGCAGAGAAAAGCTTGGTAATGGTGGTTATTTAATTTTCCCTCAGCTGCATACATGAGCTCAGAGATACAGCTCATGAAATACAGTGTCTCTGATATTTCCTAGAGATTTGCTCTGAAACAAATCTCATATCCACCAGGCAAGTTAAAGAGTTTCATTCTTCAGTAAATTTCAGCTATTTCCCAAGTTATTGAAACATACAAGATGGTTTAATAATGTAGCCAAATATAATATTGGCTCAAAATCCAATAAAATTTCATCCACTAGCACCACCTGGGAAACCCTTTCAATCACTAGCAATAATTAAATTGTAAATATTATAGGAAAAAATAATGCTATCACAATTTCTACAAAGTTTTTAAAAAAGGAGGAACTCGAAAAACTCTACTGGAAGAAAACTGCAAGAAAAATATGGAAATGTATAAAAAAATAGAATAAACACACAGAAAATTAAAGATTTAAAGTTCTCATACATTTTTTAAAAATCTACCTATAGGCATTTATCATTCAAATGGACTATGATTTTATTGCAGCTTTATTATAGTGAAAAACTGGAAACATAAATGTGCATTAATAAGAACATGGTTCCATAAATTACAATAAATTCATACTAGATCATTCTATAAAGTCGTCAAGATGCATTATTTCATTCTGTGAAACTGTCAAGATGCATTATTAAATATTAAAGTATTTACTAAAGTATTTAACTTATTAGAAATCAGAAATATATATTTATATATATAATTTATATATAAATATTTATATATAATTAATATATAAATATTTAAATAATTTAATATATTCATAGTCAATATATTAATATTTAATATATTTAAATATAAATATAATATATCAAATACATATTTAAATATTAATAAATATATAATATATTTATATAAATATATTGTACATTTATATTAATAATATATTGTTATATTTTAGATAATAATATATATCATTATATAAGGACATATATAATAATATAAGTGATATAATTATATATATAATGTATTTTATTATATATAATAAGATATATATTATATATTTACATATTATATATAAATAAATATAGTATATATAATTAAGTATATATAATTATAATCAAAATATATATATGTATAATAAAATACATTATATATAATAAAATATATATTATATATTTATATATTATATATAAATAAATATATTATATATGTAATCAATATATAATTATAATAAAAAGAACTGCAATGAACTGATATATTATATATTTATCTATATAGTTAATTGCATGTATAATTATTTACATACATATATAGATAATATATATTTATACAGATAAAATATTATATTATAAATATAAATATATTTTAAATAATTAAATATAATATATAAACAATCTATTTTTAAAATATATAAATATATTAGTATATTTAAATGTATATATTTAATATTCATATAAATATATGAATGTTTATATATAATATACATATTTTATGTTTATATATTTTAAATAATATATTTATTTATACAATGTATATAATATTAAATGTATATATATTTAAAATATATATGACATAAAAATATATATGTATATAATATATACAAACAAAATATGCTTTTATACCTTTATATATATATTTTATATATCATATATAACTTCAGTTCAGTTTAGTTGCTCAGTCGTGTCCGACTCTTTGCGACCCCATGAATCGCAGCACACCAGGGCCCCCTGTCCATCACCAACTCCTGGAGTTCGCTCAGACTCACGTCCATCGAGTCAGTGATGCCATCCAGCCATCTCATCCTCTGTCGTCCCCTTCTCCTCCTGCCCCCAATCCCTCCCAGCATCAGAGTCTTTTCCAATGAGTCAACTCTTCGCATGAGGTGGCCAAACTACCAGAGTTTCAGCTTTAGCATCATTCCTTCCAAAGAAGTCCCAGGGCTGATCTCCTTCAGAATGGACTGGTTGGATCTCCTTGCAGTCCAAGGGACTCTCAAGAGTCTTCTCCAACTACATATGTATTCATATATAATATAATATTATATGTAATATAGTATATAAATATAATTATCATATATATTTTATATACTATATTTACATATTATTTCTATATTATATATTAATAATATATAATAATCATTATATAATATATTATATATATGAACTGGATGGCTTGATATTTTAAAAGGTGCTAATTTTTATCAATTTTTTTTAGATTCAGATAATTCCAACAATATTTCAGAATGTTTTGTAGAAATTTGCACACTGAATACTCAAATGTACGTCAAAATATACAGAACCTGGAATAGCCTATTTAGTCTTCAGATACATAAGCAAAAACCAAGTTTTTTTTCTGTTTCATCAAGGTTGTTCAGGTTGTCTGTAACTTTCAAACAAAGATGACCTATAGAGATTGTGTATCAAAAAGGCCTCATGAATATCATCAATATCAAATAGACATGTCTCTTCACAATGACTCTCATAGCCCCAAATTGCCATCCTTTTTCCTAGCAGATAAGTGCTTTGTTGTGTTTTTTTTTTTTTTTCTGTCAAGCCTTTCCAATTTTCTTGGGTTGGAAAGTTGCCTTCGTTCCAGTATCTGTGACTCATAATTTGAAAACCTTTTCACAGATATAAATAATATCCTTCCATTAATCTTCTAAGTACCAGATGGTTGCTAAGACTTGCTTCTCCATTGTTACCCTTTATATTGTATCACAGCATGATTTCTGCTGAGAGCTTTTTGCATCCATATGCCCTAATATTCTCCTCATGACATTCTGAGTAAAATTTTTCCCTGTTTGTGTCAGATTCAATTCTTCCAAACTAGCACACGCAAGATGCAGACTTTATCCAAAATCTTTTTAAGGTACTATTTCATGGCAGAATACAGATAAGAGGCTCAAAATATTTAGGACACCTGTCAATCATGTATATAACAGCACAGCCAACTTCTTTGGTTTATAGATTCAGGGTCCATTCCAGGCAGGAGTGGCATAATTTTACCAAGTTTCAAGGTTGCACAGTAAATTTTTAAATATAAACTTTATCTTTCTTTGAAGATGGTAAGTGTATGTTTTAATTACATCACAATTTAGGACCCAAGATTCTTGGTTCAACTGTTAGTTCAGTTCAAGGTTGATCCTCCCATCAGGAACACAGGATAACAAGACAGTGGTTTACCCTAGTAGATCTGCTGGGTGCGTGTGTGCTAAGTCACTTCAGTCGTTCTGATTCTTTGCAACTCCATGGACTAGCCCACCAGGCTCCTCTGTCCATGGGATTCTTCAGGCAAGAATACTGGAGTGGTTGCCATTTCCTTCTCCAAAGTTCATAGTAATCCTTTATATTAAAAGTTTTCATCAAGCTTTTCTAAACAGTGATAGTTTGTCATATCTAATAGTTAAGAATATGCAAATAATAAATAGACCATAAAATTATTTTTAATTTTAATATATTTAACGTATTAATTGTGCTAAATTAACATATTAATTAATTTAACATATAATAAAAATAGTTAATTGGGAAATACAACTTTAGTGATCTCTGAGTGATCAAGGGCATATTTTAACATTTCTTCCTGAAAATATATTGATGGTATTTCCTTTGTAATGCCAAGATGATAATTGTAGAGGGATACTGTAACAGTTTATACTTATTTCAGGCACTCTGAAAAATGACCATGTTTGAATTTTTGGAAATCTAGTGGTTTGGATTGAACAAAGTCATTGGTGGATGAATCTTATGTTATAATAAGGAACTGGCCATTCTGAAACTCCTTCACCATCAAGATGCAATGTGAGCATCATGTTTTCACATATGGGTCTCAATCATGAGAGTGGAATCCCAGCAGCTAAACTGAACCAATCCTAGAATCTCACTTTTCCTGGTCACAGTACTTGGTATAGGAAAAGGGCATGTGACACATAAGGGGCCAGTTAGAATTCTTCACCAAAACTTTTCGATACAATGAGAGGAGAGAAGCAAAGTTGTGCTACAGGAACTCCAGTGCCATGTTGCCTGCAATGTGCACACAGTCTTTCAAGTTTCTGGTTCCAACTCTGGGGTTTCCTAAAACTTTCCTTGCTTCTGTATTAATTACCACAGTGTTTTAGCTAGTGTATAGACCAAACTGTTACAACAAAGAGAAACAAAAATTCAGTGCCTCCAACAAGTTAGCATTTTATTTCTTTCTATTGTAATAGTCTAGCTGTAAGCAAGCAGTGAAGAGTGGAAGAAAGATTCTGCTCTTAAGTCATACACAGAATGATTCGTTGCATCCTATGCTCCTGTATCTCTAAGAAAATTGTCACTGTGTATGTTGTAAAATTTAGTGCACACCGTATTTCACCATAACAGAATTTATCTAAAGACCCAAGGGTAGCATGATAGCTGGAAAATATACTGGACACTCCTACTGGTGCAGTTTAAAAGGAATTTCTCTATTATTAAAACAAAGAGAAAAAAGACATTATATCAATTGTCAGTTTCTACCTAACAGACGTGTCTGCTCAATTTTTCCTTGAATTCTCTGACCTACCCCAATTTTTTGCCTAACCTACATTGTACAGGCTTGTGCAACTTGCTGATCCAGAGAAGCAGTAACACTGTGACCCACTTCAACTTTTGATAAAAATTCTACTCCTGGAGTAAATCAATATCAACTAACTTTTACCTGAAACTTTGACCATCTGAGGCTCCGATAAAAATATAGTATTTAGTTAACACTAAGCAGTTTAAAATCTAGATTTGGGAGGTTTAAAATCAAGTTTAACAGTGACTAACTTACCTTGCGTAGCCTGAGAATTTCCTGATTTAATCACTGGAATTTAATCCTATGTTCCAGAAGCCCCTCAATTCCAAGAAAACCCTGATAGTAACCCTACAGTATAACTTTGTATCTGAATTATAACGGGTTCTCAGCTCCCATTTTCAGCCTAGTTTAATTGACTGACCTGCATTCTAATGACATGACATTCAGGTACCCTAGGACTAGAATCCCAAGCATATTTACACTCTTATGATAATAATGTTAATGTAAAGTCCTAGACCCATGGTTGTAACTATACTCTGGTTCCTATTGACTGAAAATTTGTCACCCCATTTGAAATACAAGCAAGAAAACTATTTTATAGACTGTACTTCCAGAACCTCCCACATGTGTACAAATGTGCTCAGTCACTCAGTTGTTCCCAACTCATTGTGATTCCATGGACTGTGGCCTGTCAGATGCTAAAAGGATTATTTTTGTGAGCTTTAGTTTATCTTGAATCAAGATAACCAGATATTTTCCATAATATTACAGGACAAGGACTGAATTCCCTTTCATGGCCTTGAGGCCCTATAAGATAAAGAAGAAAAATTATATTTTACTTAATATTCTTTTAATATTTCAATTCTATGAAGTTTGGTAAACCATTTGTGGGTTGCTTTATGCTGCAAGTTAAAGAAAGGTCCCTTGGAATTTTTATAAATAAGAGGTTTAGTATCTCTATCACAGGAAGCACAGAGGCAGATATCCCCTGAGCACTTGAATGAGAGCATGTCTCTGCTCAGCTTTCTATTCAGCCACCTTCTTGGCATCAGCTTGTTTGGGGGATCAGTTCTTCTCATCTTCCCAAGATAGTTGCCACAGTTTTAGATGTTACATGCATATGGCCAACTTCAGGGCAAAAAATGTAGGATTCCCACCCATGCATCACTGTTTAGCATCAAGATTGACCTAGAATATGTCCTACAGAGTGAAATAAGTCATAAAGAGAAAAGCAAATATCATATATTAATGCATATATACAGAACCTAGAAAAACAATACTGATGAACCTATTTGCAGAGCAGGAATACAAATGCAGCTATAGAGAATGCATTGGTGGACATGGAGGGGGAAAGTAGGTGGAAAGAATTGGGAGGTTAGGGTTGACATAGATACACTGCTATGTGTAAAGTAGATAGATAGTTGGAACCTGCTGTCTAGCACAGAGAACTCAGCTCGGTGCTCTGTGACAATCTAGAGAGGTGAGATTGGAGTAGGGGGTGGGAAGAAGGTTCAAGAGAGAGGGAATATATGTATACATGTAGCTGATTCACTTCATTGTACAGCAGAAATTAATACAACATTGCAAAGCAACTATACCCTAATTTTTAAAAATAGAGGAAAAAAATAGCCATTGATAGATACCTTCAAACAGATTTCCCAGTTTACCTTGTCGGTCAGAATTCTGACACATGGGGTTATCATGGTTGTTTTGACCAACTATGATTTACCCAGTGGAGCATAATCCAACATGTTCCATTGCTTTATCCAAATGAGTTCCTCCCTGATTTCTAGTTTTATTTGTGGCATTTGGATTTCTATAACCTCAGTCTGAGACATTTATGCTCAGAACTTCATTCTCACCCAAACATATTTCCTTTTGAGGTTTACTTCTCCCACATCTTCTTTTAAATGTGTGGTGACTGTGTCAAGTTCACGTGCTTCTGTACTGCTGGGCACAGATGATTAGACCAAGAGTGAACACATAAAACAATGGAAATCCACAAATATTACTTGTTCAATTGGCCAGATTTTTTCCCATATCAAAAATGTGAACTATGAGACATAGAGCTTGAATGAGTCTGGTGATTTGGGACATGAGTTTATTTGGACTTGGAGCCAAAATTAGCACCGGGGCAAGCCACATCCCAAGGAGGTCAAATTTATAGGAAATCAGAAGTGGAATCTTGCAACAACAACAAAATGCTAGCCAATAGATTTTGAAATAGAACAGATGGACAGAGAGAAGCACATTATGACCAGAGAGTAAAACAAGCAGAGAAAGACAGAAACTTCCACTAACATTTGTATTTCCAATGACACTGGGTTTCAGTTCCTGGGGTGAATTACATGAAGCCCCCTGTATCCTGAGAACCAGCACCCCTCTTGCTAGAATCTCTTTGAATGCTCTGTTCATGGAAACCAAGTGATCTCCATCCTAGAAATTGGTCTTCCTGTTTTTTCTCTTTCAAATAGCCAGACACCAGTACCAAGCTAAGGTTCTGAATACCTAAACTGAGTATTTGCCATGTGCATAATACTGTCACCTTTATCTTTAGAGATTAGGATCAGAGTATGCTGGCACTGGAGAAGGCAATGGCACCACACTCCAGTACTCTTGCCTGGAAAGTCCCATGGACGGAGAAGCCTGTGGGCTGCAGCCCATGGGGTTGCTAAGAGTTGGACACGACTGAGCGACTTCACTTTGACTTTTCACTTTCATGCATTGGAGAAGGAAATGGCAACCCACTCCAGTGTTCTTGCCTAGAGAATCCTAGGGATGGGGGAGCCTGGTGGGCTGCCGTCTATGGGGTTGCACAGAGTCGGACATGACAGGTGACTTAGCAGCAGCAGCAGCAGCATGCTGGCACTGCATAGGACCTTCCATTCACCTACTTCACTCCTCTCATTTTGCAAAAGGGGAAACAGACCCATAGAACTGGAGTGATACACTATCTGTGAAAGATGACAGTGACATAGTCAGAGGCTTTCAGTCAATTTTCCCAGCCTAGAATTGTTTACTCTACCAACCAATGATTATCTCACATACATCTGAGTTTTTCTGAAAAGCTAAGTACAATCCCTTTTCTCTGGCCACCAGCAGCAGCCACTGAGCTTGCTGTTTGTGTTGCTATGCCTTTGTCTGAGTCAGCTCAGGGAGTCAGATCTCCCTAAGAGCTGCCATCCTATTTGTGATGTGTCTAACTATGGCTCCAAGCCTCAGTCAGCTTGCACTTTGGTTTATACTATGCTCCTCTTGAAACACACTTTCTGTTGCCTTGCTCATAGGCTTACACATGGCTCACTGTTTCTGTTTTGGTACCTGCTACTGCCATTATTGTCCCTTGCACATCTCCACGAGGAAAGGTGAAGCACCCACTTTATGTTCTGTGTACCCACTTTGTGGCGATTTCCTATATCCTTGAATACATGATGGTGCAACCTGACACCAGGCATTTGATGTATGAGATTAAGGAACATCTTAGTGAGGAAGGCTAAGTGCAAACCACAAAGCAGCCCCTAACTCTGTCCCCTTGGAAAGTGTGTGAAGACCCTAAGGAGCTAAAGGATGCAAAAGTGGTGAGCCCATCATGTTTTATCATGTTTTCAATTGGGTCCTGAATGAAGACTGCAGATCACCACACACCCTACAGATTAGCAGCCCAGGTACATCTTCCACCTTGGGGGTGATGTTGTTGTAGACGGATTAATCTAGTTAGAACAGATGAATCCAGGGTACTGTTTCACCAATTTGGCAAATGTGCTATTTTCTACTCAGATCAGTTAAAGCAGAGCAAAAACAGCTTGCATTCACACAGAAAGGGCAAAATTAGTTATTTTAAGTTTTTCTTTACAGTTCTGTTAACTTATTTTTCCTCTATCAGAATACAGATCTGAGAGATCTGTACTCACAGAGCATCACTTGGATTTGCTACATGGATAACTTTCTGAGATCTGTGGCAATGAGCAAGAAGGGGCTGGCAGACTAGAAGTCTTGATAAAACAAATGCATTCCAGAGAGTGAGAGAGAAATCAGCCCCATGAAGTTTCAAAGAGCTGCCAAACATTAGTGTAACTGTTACCAGTACAGTGTTCTAGGACTGCAAGGACATCCTCTCTACATTAAAGGTTAAATGATTTAATTTTGCATGTTCTACCACAAAGATAGAAACAGAAGGCCCAGGAGAACTTTTTGGGTTTAGGAGGGTGACATGAAAAACTGCCACCTTTGAGCATGTCCCAAGGAAGGGAAAAAAACCTGCAGAGGATCTAGGCTTCACTTAAGGCAATCCTGACACATGATCCAGAAGGCCTTGTGATAGTAGAAGTATCCATCAAAACAAAACATGCCACATGACACTATCCTGTGGGAGAATCACACACCCACATGGGTTCTGGACTAAGGCTCTGCCAGATGCAATGGAGAATTACACCTTTTTGGAAAATAGCTCTTGGCATGATCCTGGACCTTGGACTTCATAGATCTGAAACATATCTGGTTTTTTTATACCTAAGTCATAAGGATGGATGAGTTCAGAAGTAATCTCTTATAAGGTGGAAGTGGTGTGTCCAAACTCAAGCAAGACTCAGAGAGAAGGACCCAAGGAACTTGCCCAACTCATGCCCATTGCCACACCTATAATAGGGGATCCATTATGACCCTGATTTATCGATGGGTCATATTGAGGATGAAAGCTGAGAACAGCAGCAGGATGACTCAGGAATGATATGGAAGGACAATGGGGAGTGAAAAAACAATATCCTCAGAATTCACAGAACTTCATGTGGTAAACCTGGCCATTCACTTTGTAGACATGGAGGACAGGATGTACACAGAGCTCTAGGTCATGCATACAACACTTTTCCAGGGGTTCTGAAGGAGAGGTTCTAAAAGACCTTATTTATAGCAAAGGAGGTATGGGAGTGGGTTCATGAACATGTGAGCCAATGGTTTATCACACTTACACCAATAGAAGCTGATAAAAGGCATTGGAAAGTAGAGTTAACCAGCTAAGAAGCAGTATTATGTGAAAGTCAGGCTTCAACCTCTGGGATGACATACACACATTGAAGAAAAAACTTAAGAAAGCACTATGGAGAAATGTCTATTTAGTTCTTTGGCCCATTTTTTGATTGGGTCGTTTATTTTTCTGGAGTTGAGCTGTAGGAGTTGCTTGTATATTTTTGAGATTAGTTGTTTGTCGGTTGCTTCATTTGCTATTATTTTCTCCCATTCTGAAGGCTGTCTTTTCACCTTGCTAATAGTTTCCTTTGATGTGCAGAAGCTTTTAAGGTTAATTAGGTCCCATTTGTTTATTTTTGCTTTTATTTCCAATATTCTGGGAGGTGGGTCATAGAGGATCCTGCTGTGATGTATGTCGGAGAGTGTTTTGCCTATGTTCTCCTCTAGGAGTTTTATAGTTTCTGGTCTTATGTTTAGATCTTTAATCCATTTTGAGTATCAGCGGATGAATGGATAGGAAAGCTGTGGTACATATACACAATGGAGTATTACTCAGCCATTAAAAAGAATACATTTGAATCAGTTCTAATGAGGTGGATGAAACTGGAGCCTATTGTACAGAGTGAAGTAAGCCAGAAGGAAAAACATAAATACAGTATACTAACGCATATATATGGAATTTAGAAAGATGGTAACAATAACCTGGTGTACGAGACAGCTAAAGAGACACTGATGTATAGAACAGTCTTATGGACTCTGTGGGAGAGGGAGAGGGTGGGAAGATTTGGGAGAATGGCAATGAAACATATAAAATATCATGTAGGAAACGAGTTGCCAGTCCAGGTTCGATGCATGATGCTGGATGCTTGGGGCTGGTGCACTGGGACGGCCCAGAGGGATGGTATGGGGAGGGAGGAGGGAGGAGGGTTCGGGATGGGGAGCGCATGTATACCTGTGGCGGATTCATTTTGATATTTGGCAAAACTAATACAATTATGTAAAGTTTAAAAATAAAATAAAATTGGAAGAAGAAAAAAAAAAAAGAAGAAGAAAGCACTATGTAGGTAGAATACATCTGAGAACCAAGGAGGAAATACAGGAGGGACTCCATTAATTGTCTTCTTCATGACCTGCTGGGGGAATTTGTGCCTCACATCCCTGCAACTCTAGGCTCTGCAACTTGTACTGTGTGGTTGGGAGTTTTAGTCCCCAAAGGGTGCAAAGTGTTGCCACGGAAAAGCAATAGGAACCCTATTGAGCTGTAAGCTATGGTTGATACTTGGACACTCAGGCTCTTTGTGCCCAGAGACCAGCAGGAAAGAAGCTATAATCCTGGCAGGAATACTCAACAGTAACCACCATGAAGTGGTAGAGTTTCTGCCACACAGAAGGAGTGGGGAGAAATATGTGTGGCACCGGGTGATCCTTGTGGGAAAACATGTTGCTACTTCCTTGCCCAATAGTAATGATAAGTGAAAAAGGCCAGCAAGTACAATGTGGGAAGTTTATGGTTACCGAGAATGGCACAGAACGTCACACACCAAGCAAACCACCAAAACAAGCAACTGTGGCCTGTCTGAGGTTGGAGGAATCCACAGTGCAAAGCTGAAGAAGAGGCTGAGTATCAGATGGAGCCCCCAGACCAACTTGATAGCAGGGGCTGGACTCTATACTGCTAACCTTCCCCTTCTGTGCTTCCTTTAAAAAAGAGAGGTCCTCTGGAACCCCAGTCTCACTCCTCCCCAAATTTCTTGGAGGAAGTCAAGACAATCAGCTCAAGGGGCAGAGTGTTGTGAACACGAACGGGGAACACGGCTCAGATCCCACTGCAAGCAGACTCGCTCCAGCATATGATGTGTCAACATCTTCAGAGTCTGCCTCAGCAGCGGAGAACTACAAAATTCAAGAATATAATCTTCTTTCGGTGGGCCACCCCCAGGGACGAGCAAGAGGTTGCTATGAAGGCCTAGCCGCCTCCCTCACTGTGAGGTGTCAGCTCGTCACAGCAATGCACTCTCAGGAGCCTGTGGAATCAGCTGAAGCTGCGTTGTACCTGCACCCATGGAGGCCTTTAAAATAAGGTTTCTATTTCTAATGTCTATTTTCCACATTTCTAATAATATTCCTTATAATTTCCTCTTTTATATTCATTTTATACGCACAAGCCTAAGACTGTCACTTAGTGAAAACCATGTGTCAGAATCTGAGTCCCTCTGTTTTAGCCCAGAACTCATGATATGATATAATCTGAAAACAAAAAAACAAAATAAATTAAACAACTTATACAGAAAAGAATCTGACCATGCTAATAGATGGAAATTCTGTTTTGAAGTATGGTTGATTTGCTGTATTATATTAGTTTCTGATATACAACATAGTGATTCAATGTTTTACAGATTCTGCTCCACTTAATGTTTGATAAAATACCAGTGATATTCCTTCTGTTGTACAATATATCCTTGTACCTTATTTATTTTATACATAGTAATTTGTACCTGTTAATTCCTTTTCCCTGTGTTGCTCCTCCCCTCTCCCTACTGGTAACCACAAGGTTTCTCTTTCTATCTGTGAATCTGATAAAATATCATTTTTCTCTGAAACTCAAATTCTTATTTTAAAAATCAAGAATGAATACATTATCCCTTTGGTATGGATTTTGATTCCACAGAGGAATGTATTTTACTTGTAGTAAATTCAAGAAATTATTCAAAGAAAGCTAGAGTATAATTACTCTCTTGGGAAATCCCAATTCCTATTTATTTATGATCTATCTATTGTATTTCTGTGTAACAATAGTGCATGGACTATTGCATGCCTCCTAGAGCTTTTCTGAAAAGCAAATTTAAGGTAATTAGATTGCCATTCCAGCTCTGCTTTTGATTCTGAGTTATTTTCTTTTTAATTTATCTTGTAACAACACTGTGTGTGCATGAGTGCTAAGTCGGTTCAGTTGTGTCCGACTTTTTGTGACCCCATGGACAGTAGCCCACCAAGCTCCTCTGTCCATGGAATTCTCCAGGCAAGAATACTGGAGTAAATTGCCATGCTTTCCTCCAGGGGATCTTCCTGACCCAGGCATCAAACCTGTTTCTCCTGTGGCTACTCCACTGCAGGTGGATTCTTTGCCCCTGAGCCACTGGGGAAGCCCTAGTAACAACACTAGCATTTCACAAATGGCTGCAGTTAAATCTTTATATATATTTACTATTTTCTTCTTCTTGAAAGCATGATAAAGCACATATATGCTTTATATATAAATTAGTATCCACAGTTCTAAATTTAATGATGATTCATTTGTTCTGTTACAACCAAGTTTACTGAATGCCTACCAGGTGTCAGACACTTGGTTATGTGTTAGGGACACAAAATTGAGTAAGATATGGTTATTCCTTTTAGAAATAATTCCCTAAGAATACACAGTGGATGGCTTTTTAAATGGGCTTTTTTGCTCTGCCACAAAAGTCTTAAATTCTTATTGTGATGGATTGAGCTGTGTGTCTCAAAAAATTAATATGCCAAAACCCTAATCTTCAGTGTGACTATTTGAACATAGGGCATTAAAGAGGGAATTAAGATTAAATGAGCTCATAAGTCTGGGGCCCTAATCCAGTAGGATCGGTGTTCTTGTAAGAAAAGAAAGAGGTACCAGGGGTATGTGCACACAAAGAAAAAGGCCAAATGAGTACTCACAGAAGAGGGCTGTCTGCAAGTCAGGGAAACAGGTCTCTGGAGACACCAAACCTGTCCACATCTTGATGATGGACCTCCAAACTCCAGTTCAGTTCAGTTCAGTTCAGTCACTCAGTCCTGTTTGATTCTTTGTGAACCCATGGACTGCAGTACACCAGGCCTCCCTGTCCATCACCAACTCCTGGAGTTTACTCAAACTCTCATCCATTGAGTCAGTGATGCCATCCAGCCATCTCATCCTCTGTCATCCCCTTCTCCTGCCACCTTCAATCTTTCCCAGCATCAGGGTCTTTTCAAATGAGTCAGCTCTTCACATCAGGTGGCCCAAAGTATTGCATATTCAGCTTCCAGAACTGTGGAAAAAAATAAACATCTGTTTAAGCACCCAGTCTGTGGTATTTTGTTATGGCAGTCTCTAAACTAATGCAGTCAGATATTCCTTTTTGGCCAATTGATCAGGAATTCACTCTTGTAAACTGCAATGATATGAGGTCACTTTGCCTCTAAGAACATCCTCCTTTTAGCATTAAAAATAAAATCAGCTGCAAATTATTTTAGTTGAATATTCCTTTTCTCTGGCATGTCCCTCTCAGCAGAGAGAAGGGAAAGGGATGGGTCCTTTCTGCAGCTCCTCATCTCCCCAACACCCCCTCCAGCTTCCACTACCATTCCTCCTCCACTTGCTCTGATTCTTCTGACTCATCTTGGGTTGAGGACAGAAGAAAGGCAATGGTACGAGGACTAAATGTGACATTTTGCTTCTATGATACCCCAATTATCATGCCCTCTTTCCTGGTGCTAAAAATGGTGGACTTGCCCAACTCTTCAGAGATCCTCAGAAACTGCCCTGAGAACCTTCCACTTCTTGGTCACTGACCCTGATGTGTGCTTATTTATAAAGAAGTCAATATGATTTTTCATAGCAACCACAAATTTGTGTTTGTGTGCTCTATTAATTACAGGCAATAGGAGTGGATTTTTCTCCAGTAAAACAGAAATTAGAACTTTTGCTTTCACATGATATACAAGAAGCAGACATATAATTACTATCCAGCCTAAGAACTATATCCATATATTCATATATGCAAAACAATGCCCAGTTGTGGATGTGACTTATGATGGAAGTAAAGTCTGATGCTGTAAAGAACAGTACTGTATAGGAACCTGTAATGTTAGGTCCATGAATCAAGCTAAATTGGAACTGGTCAAATAGGAGATGACAAGAGTCAACATTGACATTTTAGGAATCAGTGAGCTAAAATGGACAGGCATAGGTGAATTTAATTCAGATGACTGTTATATCTACTATTGTGGGCAAGAATCCCTTAGAAGAAATGGAGTAGCCCACACAGTCAACAAAAGAGTCAAAAAATGCAGTGCTTCGGTGTAATTTCAAAAGTGACAGAATGATCTCTGCTCATTTCCAAGTCAATCATTCAATATCACAGTGATCCAAGTCTATGCTCCAATCACCAATGCCAAAGAAGCCAAAGTTGAATGGTTCTATGATGACCTACAAGTCCTTCTAAAACTAACAATAAAAAAGATGTCCTTTTCATGCTAGGGTACTGTAATGCAAAAGTAGAAAGTCAGGAGATACCTGGAGTAACAAGCAAGTTTGGCCTTGGAGTACAAACTGAAGCAGGGAAAAGGCTAATAGAGTTTTGCCAAGAGAATGCACTGGTCATAGCAAACACCCTCTTCCAACAACGCAAGTGACAGCTCTACACATGGACATCACCAGATGGTCAATACTGAAATCATGTTGATTGTATTCTTTGCAGTCGAAGATGCAGAAGCTCTATAAAGTCACCAAAAACAAGACTTGGAGCTGACTGTGGCTCAGATCATGAACACCTTATTGCAATATTCAGACATAAACTGAAGAAAGTAGGGAAAGCCACTAGACCATTCAGGTATGATCTAAAATAAATCCCTTATGATTATACAGTGGAAGTGACAAATAGATTCAAGGGATTAGATCTGATAGACAGAGTGCCTGAAGAACTATGGATGGAGGTTCATGACATTGTACAGGAGGTGGTGATCAAAACCATCATGAAGAAAAAGAAACGCAAAAAGAAAAATGGTTGTCTGAGGAGGCCTTACAAGTAGCTGAGAAAACAAGAAAAGCAAAAGGCAAAGGATAAAAGGGAAGATATATCTATCGGAATACAGAGTTCCAAAGAATAGCAAGGAGAGATAAGAAAGCCTTCCTAAGTGAACAATGCAAAGAAATAGAGGTAAACAACAGAAGATCCCTTCAAGAAAATTAGAGATGCCAAGGGAACATTTCATGCAAATACGGGCACAGTAAAGGATGGAAACAGTATGGACATAATAGAAGCAGAAGATGTTAAAAAGAGGTGACAAAAATAAACAGAAGAACTATACAAAAAAGATCTTAGTGACCCAGATAGCCACAATGGTGTGATCACTCACCTGGAGTCAGACATCCTGGAGTGTGAGGTCAGGTGGGCCTTAGGAAGCATCACTACGAACAAAGCTAGTGGAGGTGATGGAATTCCAGTTGAGCTATTTCAAATCCTTAAAAATGATGCTGTGAAAGTGCTGCACTCAGTTCAGTTCAGTTCAATCACTCAGTCGTGTCCAACTCTTTGCGATCCCATGAATCGCAGCACGCCAGGCCTCCCTGTCCATCACCAACTCCCGGAGTTCACTCAGACTCATGTCCATCGAGTCAGTGATGCCATCCAGCCATTTCATCCTCTGTCGTCCCCTTTTCCTCCTGTCCCCAATCCCTCCCAGCATCAGAATCTTTTCCAATGAGTCAACTCTTTGCATGAGGTGGCCAAAGTACTCGAGTTTCAGCTTTATCATCATTCCTTCCAAAGAATACCCAGAATATGCCAGCAAATTTGGAAAACTCAGCAGTGGCCACAGGACTGGAAAAGGTCAGTTTTCATTCCAATCAAAAGAAAGCCAATGACAAAGAATATTCAAACTACTGCACAATTGTACTCATCTCACACAAGTAATGCTGAGAATTCTCCAAGCTAGGCTAGTATATGAACTGAGAAATTTCAGATGTTCAAGCTAGATTTAGAAAAGGCAAAGGAACCAGAGATCAAATTGCCAACATCCATTGCATCATAGAAAAAGCAAGAGAATTCCAGAAAAACATCTACTTTTGCTTCATTGATTATGCTAAAAACCTTTAACTGTGTGGATCACAAAAAACTGTGGAAAGTTCTTAAAGAAATGGGAACATCAGACCACCTTACCTGCATCCTCAGAAATCTGTATGCAGGACGAGAGGCAACTGTAAGAACTGAACATGGAACACTGGGAAAGGATTATGTCAAGGCTGTATATGGTTACCCTGCTTATTTAACTTATGTGCAGAGTACATCATGAGAGATGTTGGGCTGGATGAAGCACAAACTGGAGTCAAATTGCCAGGAAAAGTATCAATAACCTCAGATATGCAGATGACACCACACTTATGGCAGAAACCAAAGAAGAATTAAAGAGACTCTTGATGAAAGTGAAAGAGGAGAGTGAAAAAGCTGGCTTAACTCAACATTCAAAAAACTAAGATCATGGCATCCAGTCCCATGATTTCATGGCAGATAGATGGGGAAAAAATGGAAACAGCAACAGACTTTATATTTTTGCATTCCAAAATAACTGAAGATGGTGACTGTAGCCATGAAATTAAAAGACACTTGCTCCTTGGAAGAATAGCTATGACAAACTTAGATAGCATGAAAAAGCTGAGACATTACTTTGCTGACAAAGGTCTGCATAGTCAAAGCTATGATTTTTTCAGTAGTCATGTATGGATGTGAGAGTTGGACTATAAAGAAAGCTGAGCACTGAAGAATTGGTGCTTTTGAACTATGGTGTTGGAGAAGACTCTTGAGAGTCTCTTGGACTGCAAGGAAATAAAATTAGTCAATCCTAAAGGAAATCAATCCTTAATATTCATTGGAAGGACTGATACTGAAGCTGAAGCTCCAATACTTTGGGCACCTGATACAAAGTACTGACTCCTTAGAAAAGACCCTGATGCTGGGAAAGACTGAAGGCAGGAAGAGAAGGGTTTGACAGAGGATAAGATAGTTGGATGTTATCAGTAACTCGATGGACATGAGTTTGAGCAAGCTCCAGGAGTTGGTGATGGACAGGGAAGCCTGGCTTGCTGCAATCCATGTGATCACAAAAAGCCAGACACAACTGAGACAGTGAAGTGAACTGATAAGCATTTATATAAATATATGTATACATAAAGCATCCTGTCTTCTGAAGTCTTCTACACAGTCCTGTTCAATTCCATTTTCTTGTTTATCTCCAGAAATAACAATCCTTTTGACTTTGTGTTTATAATTTTTTTTAAATTTTTTTCAATGTAGTTTTATCATCTGGTACTACCTATCTTTTTGTTGTTGTTGTTTTCCAGTCATTAAGTCATGTTCAACTCTTTGTGACCCCATGGACTGAAGCA
This sequence comes from Bos taurus, assembly GCF_002263795.3. NCBI lineage: Eukaryota > Metazoa > Chordata > Mammalia > Artiodactyla > Bovidae > Bos > Bos taurus. Next base: position 2,870,561 of record NC_037333.1, on the reverse strand, counting down.
CATCAGGCTTCCCTGTCCTTCACTATCTCCTGGAATTTGCTCAAACTCGTGTCAATTGTGTTGGTGAAGCTATTCAACCATCTCATCCTCTGTTGTCCCCTTCTCCTCCTGGCTTCAATCTTTCCCAGCATCAGGGTCTTTTCCAATGTGTCTGTTCTTTGCATCAGGTGGCCAAAGTCTTCAGCTTCAGCACCAGTCCTTCCAATGAGTATTCAGAGTTGATTTCTTTATAATTGACTTATTTGATTTCCTTGCAGTCTGAGGGACTCTGAAGAGTACTCTCCAGCACTACAATTTGAAAGCATCAGTTCTTCACCACTTTGACTTCTTTATGGTCCAGCTCTCACATGCATACATGACTACTTGAAAACTATAGCTTTGACTATATGGACCTTTTTCAGCAAAGCGATGTCTCTAGTTTTTAATATACTATCTAGGTTTGTCATGGCTTTTCTTCCAAGGAGTAAGCATCTTTGAATTTTATTACTGCAGTAACCAGCTGTAGTGATTTTGGAGCCCAAGAAAATAAAGTCTGTCACTGTTTCCATTTTTTTCCCCATGTAGTTGCCATGAAGTGTGGACTGGATGCCATGATCTTAGTTTTTGAATGTTAAGTTTTAAGCCCATATTTTTTTTTATTACCTATGTATGCAACCTTAAATAACTGATTGCTTAATGTTCTGTTCTTCCATTTTACTGAAGTGGAATCATCTGTGTATTTTTCTCACCTCTTTCACTCAATAGTGCATTGCTGCTGCTGCTGCTAAGTCGCTTCAGTCATGTCCGACTCTGTGCAACCCCACAGACGGCAGCCCGCCAGGCTCTGTCCCTGGGATTCTCCAGGCAAGAACACTGGAGTGGGTTGCCATTTCCTTCTCCAATGCATGAAAGTGAAAAGTGAAAGGGAAGTCACTCAGTCGTGTCCGACTCTTCGCGACCCCATGGACTGCAGCCTACCAGGCTTCTCCATCCATGGGATTTTCCAGGCAAGAGTACTGGAGTGGGGTGCATTAAGGGTGTTCAAATATCCTGCATCTGTAGATCTATTTAGTTCACTTTCCTGATTGCCCATTATTCATTATAGGACTATCACAAAAATTTTTGATCTATTGTAGTGTCCATAGACTATTGCCTCTTTCCAATGTGTTGTTTCAATGAGAAACACAGCCATGAGCTATGTGCATCAGGACTCTTGCTGAACCCTAGAGAATGTATCACCAACTTCAGCAGGTAATGTAAGTTTTCTAAAGGAACTGCAGAAGTTTAAACAACCATGAGCAGGTGAGGAGCATCATTTCTCCACATCTTGGAAAACACTTGTACCATCGGGATCTTTCATCTTGGCAGGCTGGTCAGTATGAGAGAGTTAGTTGGCTTTAATATATCCATCTCACTACTTAGTAATGATGTATTAAAAAAAGCTCACATATTCATGGACCATTTGTTCTTTTGAACTGTTTATTACTCACAACTCTTAATAAGTTTAGTATCAAGTTGTTTTTCTTTATCTCATTAATATGTAAAAGTTTTTATGTATTTGAGACAACAATCATTTGTCAGTTGTACATTAAGCAAATATCATGTACTTTGAAGCTTGTCATTTCACTCCTTTTATGGTGTCTTTTGATAGACAGTTTTAATGAACTCACTTATAAATCTTAGCTTTTATGCTTTTGTGCATTAAGAATAATGAATTTTTCTTTGTTATTCAATGCATAATAATTACTGTCATTATTCTCTTTTTGGTGTGCAAATTATCAAATTTGTCTAGTGGAGATCGCTTCAAGATGGGCCTTGAGCCATTTTTTGTATTACCTCATTTACATTTGGGCTCTTTCTGGCACAGGCTACCTCAGCCTCACTGTGCACTTTTCTGTATCAGGCCTGGAATTAACCAATTTTTTAAGTCCTAATTCTTTTGTATAAGCAATTATATCAGGTTGGTGCAAAAGTAATTCCTTAGAAACCAAGATCCAGGCAATGGGTGTGCTAACTACTTCCAAGGTATCTTTTGAGACCTGTTTTTGTAAAGAGAAAGATTATAAAATATGCTTTAATAAGCATAAGATCTCATTAATATTTCTAATCCAAAATCAGAGAGGGTTTTCTTTGTTGTATTCTTTTAAATTCATATATCTTTTTTCTTACAGTGAAAAATTCTAGTACCTAAAATATCAGTACATTTATTTTACTGTATTCTATAATATATACAGAGTCTCAAAATTACATTGCCAACATTGGTATTAACAATAAATCCATAAGTACTGCATAAGTAATATTTAACATATTTTTCTCAGTACTTTAGTCCTGAGAATACATCTCACTAAGGATGTGCAGTCAGGGATATTTTTTTTCAAACATTAACAGAAATAATCCTTTTCTTCAAATGGTTGTGCTGTCAATGTGCTATGCACATACACTGGTGTGCTTGTATTTCATTTTAGGAGGGTCTTTCATCCTTTCTGGATACAAATTCATCTTTGCATGTGCACTATTCAAGAGTGAAAATAGCATCATGTTTGGGAAAACACTGATGTGTTCCAACACCATTCATATAAATGAGCATGATGTAAAATTGACTTTGCTTAGACACAATATGGAGCTTCCCAGATGGCTCAGCTGGTAAAGAACCTGCTGGCCAATGCAGGAGACTTAAGAGATGCAGGTTCAGTTCCTCAGTTGGGAAGATGCCCTGGAGAGGGAAATGGCAGTATGCTCCAGTATTCTTACCTGGAAAATTCCATGGACAGGGGAGCCTGGTGGGCTACAGTTCATGGAGTCACAAAGAGTAAGACAAGACTGAGTGCGTGAGCATGTACATACACACACACAGTGCATCAGCAGGAAACCTCATCCAGTTGCCCCTGGAGAAGAAAGAATCCATATAAGCAAACATACACAGACCTGAAGCATCCACTTGCAGCCTCAGCTTACGAGTGAGGCTGTTGTGTTGCAAGCCCCATCATCCACATTTGCTGTCACAACTTTTTTTCTCCACCCCCTCCCCCACCTCACAGTAACTCACATGCTGCAACCCTGCTGACAGCCACTTTCACATGGCAACTTTAGGTCTGTTTCATGATAGAGTGCCACGTTTACTATAATATTTATATATTTCTTAAACATTTTACATGTTTATCACCTTTATTGGATTCCTACTTTTTTTAATATGTCACTGATGATTTTTTGAGTTTTGTGCCTCTAACCTTGTGTTTTCCTGTGGATTTTATTATGCAATTTTGTACATCATAATGATTTAGGGGAATGATATGTCTTGTTAGAGCAGAACTAATAAGAATCCAGGCTCTCATTCTGCACCCGGCCTCCACTCCTTCCTTTCATCCTCTTATAGGTAGCATTTTCTTCATTAAGTACTGCACTAGATTCTGGTTTATCATCCCTGTGTTTCATTTTGAAAAATGAATAATTAATAATTATATGGTGAATAAATAGATATTCTTATTTCCCCTTCTCTCTTACCAAAATCAGTCACACTAGCTATGGACAAGACTGAGTGACTGAACTGAACTGAACTATACCCTCTGCTCCTTGAATTATTTTTCACTTAACAATGTGTCATGAACATCACTAACTGTAAGATCATAGAGATTTTTGTCTCCTTTCCTTTTTTTTAAGCTCCACAGAATTCCATTATGAGATTGTGCCACAATTCATTTAATCAACCTCCTTTTGATGGATGGATATTTGTGTTTTTAATCATTTGTTATTTTAACTGATGCTGCAATAAGTAATTTTGTGCATATTTCATTTTGTATTTGTGGAGCCAAGTCTTCAAGGTAGATGCAGAGAAGTAAAATGTGAGAGTGCCTATTTCTTCATAATCCTGATTTCACAGTGAGTTGATAAGTCATTTTTGTTTGTCAGTATTATATGTGAAAAAAATGGTATCTGTGTAGCTTTCATTTGTATATTTCTTACTCTGAGCAAAGCTGAGGTTCTTTTTGTATTTTTAAGGAACACTTGTTTGTCTTTTCCCATGTTCTGTTTATGGGTTTTGTCCATTTGTTACTTTGGTTTTTGTTCTTTTTCTTCTTCATATTCTTGTATATTGAGAATATTAGTAACTATTTTCAATATATAAACATTAGCCATCTATCTGTGATATAAGTTATAAAATTGCAAATATACTTTCCATTTTACTTTGGCTATGATTTTGCTTTGTTTTGTTGTTGTCAACAATCAAGTGTTTTTCTTATTTTATACAGTTGAATCTATAAACTTTTTCTTTTTTAAAAAAATTTACGTATTTATTTCCTTTTGGCCGTGCTGAGTCTTTGTTGCTGTGCAGGCTTTTCTCTAGTTGTGATGAAAGGGCTCCTCATTGTGGTGACTTTTCCTGTTGTGGAGTTCAGGCTCTAGGGCACACAAGCTTCGGTAGTTGTGGCACCCGAGCTCAGGAATTGTGGTTCCCGGGCTCTAGAGCACAGGCTCAGCAGTTATGGTGCACAGGCTTAGCTGCTCCATGGCACATGGGATCTTCCTGAAGCAGGGATCAAACCTGTGTCTCCATCATTGGCAGGTGGATTCTTTACTGCTGTGCCGCCAGGGAAGCCCCAACTTTTTCTTTTATTACTTCTATACACTGAGTCATAGTTTGAATGCCCCCCCAATATCAAAGTTATTATAGAGTTTATTGCAGTGTATGGTGTGAGTTACAGAATCTAATCTTTACTTTTCTCCTGATGGCTACTGGTGTATTAACAACATTTATTTTCAAATCTGTTTTCCTGAGGGATTTGAGATACTTCCTTTACCATAAACTAAATGTACATGAGTATCTGGACATGCTTTTCTATTTCACTCTATTATTTTGTCTGTTTATATCTATTCAACACTGTTTTAATTAGAGATGCTTTTAATGTATTTTAACAGCTGGCCTTAGGTATTGGATGTTGGATTTCCCACATGAACTTTAAAGTAAACTTGTCTATATTATAAGTGAAAAAAAAAAAAAATAACTTGTTGGTGACAAACTAATCTACATAAAGATCTTTACATTTTTAAAATCTACTATTTTTCATGTGTGTTGCTAAGTACTCCTTGGGCAGGTTTTTGCCACTGTTTGTTTATTCTCAAGTATTTTGTACTTCTATAATTATTGCAAATGCAATCTACTCTTCCATGATATTTTTTAACTGGCTATTATTAACACATATGAAAGCTATTACAATTTTTATGTCAATTTTTTATCTTGCTCCTTTACTGCATTCTCTTATTATCTATATAAGCTTTAACATTGATCCTGTAGAGTTTTTCAGGTGCACTATCATGTTATTTACAAAAGTATGCACTTTCATGTTTCAATTTCCAAACACGATAACTGTTGTCTCTTGTCACTTTGTATTAACCAATACTCCAACATAACAGCAAAGAGTAATGAAGAAATTAAATATTCCTTCCTTACTCCTGACATTCAGTTCAGTTCAGTCGCTCAGCCGTGTCCAACTCTTTGCGACCCCATGAATCGCAGCACTCCAGGCCTCCCTGTCCATCACCAACTCCTGGAGTTCACTCAGACTCACATCCATCGAGTCAGTGATGCCATCCAGCCATCTCATCCTCTGTCATCCCCTTCTCCTCCTGCCCCCAATCCCTCCCAGCATCAGAGTCTTTTCCAATGAGTCAACTCTTCGCATGAGGTGGCCAAAGTACTGGAGTTTCAGCTTTAGCATCATTCCTTCCAAATAAATCCCAGGGCTGATCTCCTTCAGAATGGACTGGTTGGATCTCCTTGCAGTCCAAAGGACTCTCAAGAGTCTTCTCCAACACCACAGTTCAAAAGCATCAATTCTTCAGCGCTCAGCTTTCTTCACAGTCCAACTCTCACATCCATATGTGACCACTGGAAAAAACCATAGCCTTGACTAGACGTACCTTTAGAAGTGTCTTTTTTCTGACATTGGTTTAGCTTTGAGAGTGTGGTGGTTTAGCTTTGAGACTGAAGCCTTATCAGAGTAAGGAGTTATCCATTAGTTTCTATAAATAAGTGTTACTATTAGAAACAGGAATTGAACTTTGTTGAAGGGTTTTTCAGCAATTGTGGAAAAGGTCATATGACTTTCTTCTTAGGTGTCTAGATAGGATGAATTATATTAATGTAAATCAATATTAAATTACTTGTATCCTCCTGGAATAAACCCTACTTAGTATAAAAATATGCTGATGGGTTCTCTTTGCTAATTCTATTTTCCAGGGAAAGAGATGCATGTATGTGTGTATCTGCCTACACATACATGCATATACCTATGCATACATGTATGCTTATACCTAGACAGAGATGGATTAAAAGATAGATAAGTATATAGATAGGTAGAGAGAAATATTTATTATAAGAAGTTGGCTCGTTCAATCATTGGTGTTGGCTAAAAAAGTCCATTGCACAGCACAGGCAGTCAGGAAGAGGAAATCCTCACCAGACCGTCAGCAGTGTGCTGTGGGGAGCCTCTGAGTGCAGGGACGACCTGATTCTGTTTTCAGAAAACTCTCCTGGTTAGATCAAACTCCTCTGACAGAATCTCCCTTTTTATACCTTAAAATCACCTGAGTTGGGACTTAAATCAGAGATCCAAATTCCTTTCACAGCAACACCTAAATTAGTTGGATTGGATAACTGGTAACAATGATTCACGCTAGTCAATTGTAAGAAGGCTTATGTTTTTGTTCTAGGGGTAACATTTATATACAAATAACTGTCTTTAATGTTCATAATATTTACTTTCCTTTCTTGTGCTTCTCCCAACTATGCAGAGAAGTTGGGAGGTGCAAAGCCATCAATGAAGGCATTCTACTCTCCCATTCTTCTTGCTTTTTTATCCTCTTAGTTGTGTTATCTTGCTGTGTCATAATTCAAAACATTTGCATATTATTTTCCACCCGTATCCCTAACATTGTTTTAATCTTAGAATTGTTATTAAATGTATTCAGTTCTCTGGGACCAGTGTCCCCAGTCATTTTGGGGACTAATGAAGTTTGTCCTTTAGCAGATCCCTCATAAAGCGCACATGTATGAAGCAATCCTTAAATTGTATTTATATGTTTGCAGCCTGCATTGTCTTTCTGTAGTCTTGAAACATCAAAAAGAACTTGGCCAGATTTAAAATCCTTGGCTCATACTTGCTTTCTTTGGATTTCTAGAAAATTTTGCTCTACTGTTGCTAACAAGAAGTTGCAGCCAAACAGATTATTTTTTCTTTCCCATAAAGAAATCTGCTATCATTTTTCCTGTATGCTCAGATAATATTAATACATTTTTATCATTAAAATAGTTACAAATAAAATATATTATATCCTATCTGGGGCTCATTTTTAAATGTCACATAGGATAAATTCTGTTTTATTTCTTAGTGAGCAGCCTGCCGTGCATTTTTTCAGAGTCTTAAAAGCTTATTAATTATGCATAACTAAAAATCAATTCAGAGCTCAATCACATTTTCATTTACATTGTTAGTCTGAATTTTTAAATTTTAATAACAGTCTGGTTCAGCTATTTGTTTGAGTTGATAAAAACCTATTACTTTGGTTTCCATATTCTTTAATTAAAATTAAAATGGAAGCAGAATAGTTTTTGCCCTCAAATTGAGTTTTTATCTCATCCTAAAGAATTGTTTAGAAACCATTATGCTCAGAATATGATTACTCTTAAATGAATTAGATTCCAACAGTCAGCTATGATTGTTAGCCTTGAAGTAACCACACTAATGAAATATCCAGCCTTTTTCAAAAGCTTAAAAGTTTTCAAGAGATTAGCCCGAAGTTTTTTTTCTCTTAATTGGTTTCATTTATGACTAAAGGGCTGACTAGAAGACTGGCAAAATGTAAAGGAAATTTTTTATTTTAAAAGTAAATCAAAATAAAGCCCTTTTGCTTATTGAATCAAGTTTTGAGGCAAAATAAGCTAATGTCCGGAGAAGGCAATGGCACCCCACTCCAGTACTCTTGCCTGGAAAATCCCATGGATGGAGGAGCCTGGTTGGCTGCAGTCCATGGGGTCGCTAAGAGTTGGACACAACAGAGCGACTTCACTGTCACTTTTCACTTGCATGCATTGGAGAAGGAAATGGCAACCCACTCCAGTGTTCTTGCCTGGAGAATCCCAGGGACAGGGGAGCCTGGTGGACTGCCGTCTATGGGGTCGCGCAGAGTCAGACACGACTGAAGCGACTTAGCAGCAGCAGCAAGCTAATGTCTGGTAATTACTAAAAGAAGGACAGGGGACAAATAATAAATCTTGAAACTAGGAAAGTTTTGAAGAATTTTATTAATGAATATTCTTTTAAACAGAATTTTTATATTTATGCAGCTTACCTGAATATTGCTCACTCATATGTACCATCAGTAGGTAAGATGAGAGCTATTTGAAGATATATATATATTTATATAGATAGATAGATAGATAGATAGATATAAAGATATATATATAAAGATAGATATATATATGAAGATATAGATATAGATATTGTTATAAAGTCATTAATGTGAATGCTCCTCTAGAATAATTCTTCCTTCAATTTTGAATTCTTATTTTAGAAGGTTTGGTAGATAAAGATGAGTTATCTTTCACTCATTAATTTCAGTAAACAGAACTAAAACAGACATTGCTCTCCGACCTTAAACTAGCCAGTCACTAGCACCATTCTGTAATCACAGTTAAAATGGGGAGATCAAGATGGATGAGTAGGAGAATGTGGAGGGCACCTCCCCAAGAACACATAAAAAATATATCTATGTGTGGAATAATTCTCACTGAAAAATAACTGAAGACCAGCAGAAGGTTCCTATACAACCAAGGACATAAAAAAACATACACATAAAATCAGATAAAAAGGGAAGAGAAGCAATCAGGTCAGGACCTGTGCCCCGGGAAGGTGGGGGGGCACTAATTAGAGAAGGGAGCTTGTGTGAGTGAGCATCCTCCCCAGGAAGTGAGCAGTTTTAGCACACACTGGATGCCCCAGGCTGGGGTCTGACACAAGGAGGACAAGCCCCCTGGGCTGGCTAGAGGGTCAGTGGGACTAATGAGAGGGTTGTGGGAAGCCTGGACTCTGCTGCTGAAGTTTGCCTGCGTGTGGCTGTTGCTTCACAATGAAGCTCCACACAGGAGCCAGGGTGACCTCAGTTGATTGAGATCTCAGCTGTGAGACACAAAAGCAGCTCAGACCCAAAGTAGCATCTTAGCAGGGATCAGACATTCCCAGCACTCACACAAACAGCATATCAGAAGTCCCATTGGTAGCCTGCCACCAGACTGAAACCAAGTGCCCCCACCAGCCTTTCTTGCCACATCACTTCTGCCCTCTAGGGCAGGTATGTTCTCCTGGGAGGGGAGAGAGCACACACTTAAAAGGAATGGAGCCCATTCAGCCCTAAACTTTAGGGCTTCAGCGTCAGCATCTTGGGATCCAGTCCCAGCCCCAGTAGGGTGATGCTGGCCACTGGGCAGAGGGGAAGCCTTGGCTCACACTGCCTCTGGCTCTAGTTGCTCCATCTCCAGCCCTGCCTCCTACCAAGGTGATAACCGCCAGTGCACCCTGGAAAAAGATGTGGCTTGTGTTCATGTCAGATCCAGCTCTTCCACCAAAACAACTGGCACATGCAATCCGTATAGGGATGCTCCCTCATAAGAACATATGAACATTTATTCAAGACCACAATAATAGGTAACTGTTTCACCTAATTTCATACAAGCAGAGAAACTTAAGCAAAATTAGAAGACAGAAGAAAAATTAGAATACAAAAGAGTTTGTTCAAAAACTAGTTGTTCAAAAACAACAAGTGAAGCAGAAATAATTTACCAAATCAAGAACTCAATGCATTAGTAATAAAAATCCTAACTGAGTTAGGGAAAAGAATAAATGAACACAGTGAAAATTTTAACAAAGAACTAGAAAATATAAAAATAATCAGGTAGAACTGAAGAATAAAATAACAAACATGAAAAACAACATTCAAAGTGATACAGAAGAACTCATAAGTGATCTGGAAGATAGTATAATGTAAATCATCTAATCAGAGCAACAGGAGAAAAAAAGGAGAACAGTTTAAGATATCTCTGACACAACATCAAACTTGCCAGAACTATTATAGGAGTCCTGGGAGGAGAAGAGAGAGACAGAGGAGATTGAACATGTACTTACTGATATTACAGTTGAAAAGTTTTCAAACAAGAAGAAGGAAACAGACATCTAGGAACAGGAAGCACAAAGGGTCCCAAATAAGATAAATCCAAATGGACTTATACCAAAATGTATCATAATTAAAGTGGCAAGAGTTAAAGAAAGAATTCTAAAAGCAGCAGGAGAAAAACAAAGAGCCATATAGGAGGGAATCCCCATAAGACCATCATCTGATTTTTCTATAGAAATTTTGCAGGCCAGAAAGGAGCGGCATGTTATATTCAAAGTGCTGAAAAGGAAAAACCTGCAAAGTAGGATGTTTTACACAACAAGATTATCATCTAAAGTTGAAGGTGAGATGAATTTCTCATGCAAGCAACAACTAAAGGAGTTTATTAATACTAATCCTACCCTAAAAGATATGTTGAAAATCTTCTCTAAGTGGAAAAGACTTTAAGAACTAAGAATCTACCAGAGTCTTTGGGCAGTGGCTTCAGGGTAATTTTCCAACTATTTAGTGCACTGTAGACAACTAGGGATCTTTAAAAATACTAATGCATGGTTCCTACACAAGGATGTACTGATTGAATTGCTTGGGCAAGCAACCTAAGCTCCCCAGGTACTGCTAAGCTGGTGAACCTTGGATTGTTGTAATGGCCCAGGTCAGAAGCAGGATCTATGGACTATTGGCTAGTCTGAAGAATCTGTCATCCTATCCCCCCAAAATTAAATAAAATCTAGATTATGGAGGCTGGGAATAAGTACTTCACCAATGCAATGGACACAAACTTGGGCAAACTCCAGAAGATGGTAAGGGACAGGGAGGCCTGGTATGCTGCAGTCCAGGGTGTCTCAAAGAGTTGGGCACAACTGGATGACTGAACAACAACAACTACTGCCAGGGGCAACTCTTGCACAATTGCTAAATAGTTTGTAAAAACATGAAGATATAGCCATTTATTGGCCAAGTCATCCAGTGCTAGGATGACTACCTGAGGTTTGGCTGACTGTGCTGATGGTTGGATCTAGTCCTTTATCAGGGACAACCAAGTGAAGGCATGGAACTCAGCAATATTCCAAAGAATGTGGCCTCAGTACATATATGAGGATGGTATCAATTCAACTGATACCAACTCAACTGAACCCAAAGGACTCCCTATGTAATCAAAGGGTCTGAGAAAGGGGTGTCCTCCTCCAGTTTTATGCCATCTGGCATGGGTTTGAGGACAGGGAAGCCACTTCCTCTTTCAGGTCCAGATATGGCTCCATTCTATAAAAAACAAGTTTGTGGGATGTGGCTTACATGACCTAAGACATAATAGGCAGCTGGGTATAGAGGGTCACAGGCTTGGGATCTTTAAGATCCTCTGTTTCCAGGACAGGACAGTATGTGGCCAGCAATTGCTCTTCTATTGGTGGATAGTATGGGGCCTTGGAGTGCAGTTTCTTGCATCAGAAGTCCATGGCCAATTTACTAACACAGGTGACCCAAAGGCTCCAGGAGGGAAGACAGTAAGGTACTAATGCCTCTGCAGTGAAGGTATCTCAGAAGGCACTAAGAGGAGTGCCCTTTGGTTTCAAACTGGAGTCTTTTATTTGAGTGGGGAACATACCAGGTGAGCTTATTTCTAACTTATAACATGAGGAGAATTAAATGAAATTTGTAAATAAGGAATATATTGTCTACAAAACCAACAAGGGCTAAAAGATACTGGACTTGTATCAGCCTTGTAGTGTTGTGATGATGTTTATTAATAATATCAAGCTTTTTCTTGACAGTGACAGAAATGAAGAAGCCTTCTGTTAACCAAATACTTGTCAGGAAATTAAGAGACATGAGAGGGCCTTGAACTCTATGTGGGGCAATAGCCCATCCCATTCTGTGAGCTCCTTTGTGACTATTTGTACTTTTTTTTTTTTTTTTTGCTGTTTTTTAAATTGTAGTTGATTTATAATGTTTTAGGTGTACATCAAGTGAAGTGAAAGTTGCCAGTCATGTCCGCCTCTTTGCGACTCACAGACTACATCCTCTGTCCTTAGAGTTTTCCAGGCAAGAATAATGGGTTGCCATTTCTTTCTCCAAGTACATAAAAGTGATAGTTTATATTTGTATTATTTTTTCAGATTCTTTACTATTATATATTAATACATGTTATTAAAAATAGTTCCCTGTGCTCTAGAGTAGGTCCTCACTGGTTATCCATTTTATATATAGTAGTATGTATCTGCTAATCCCAAATTCCCAACTCATCCTCCCCCTGTCCCTTTCGTTAACCATACATTTGTTTTCTATGTGTATGAATCTGTTTTGTAAAAAATTTCATTTGTGTTTTTTTTAGATCCCATATATCAGCAATATCATGTAATATTTTTCTTTACCTTTCTGACTTACTTCACATAGTATGTTAATCTTTAGGTTCAACATTGTTGCTACAAATGGCATTATTTCCACTCTTTTATGGCTATGGTTTTCCCAGTAGTCATGTATGGATGTGAGAGTTGAACCATAAAGAAAACTGAGTGCTAAAGAATTGGGCCTTTCAAATAGTGCTGCTGGAGAAGACTCTTGAGAGTCTCTTGGACAGCAAGGAGATCAAACCAGTCAATCCTAAAGGAAATCAATCCTGAATATTCATTGGAAGGACTGAGGCTGAAGCTCCAATATTTTGGCCACCTGACAGACTCATTGGAAAAGACCCTGATGCTGGGAAAGACTGAATGCAAAAGGAGAGGATGGTGGCAGAGGATGAAATGGTTAGATAACATCACTGACTCAGGGTACATGAAATTGAGCAAACCCTGGGAGATAATGGAAGACAGAGGAGCCTGGAATGCTGCAATGCAACAGGTGGTAGAGTCAGATATGACTTAGTGACTGAACAACAAGAAGAATATTCCATTTTGTGTGTATATATACACACATCTCTTTATTCATTTATCTGTTGATGGACATTTAGGTTGCTGCCACGTCTTGGCTATTCTAAAAAATGCTGCCATGAACATTGCAGTGCAAATATCTTTTCAAGTTAGTTTTTGTCTTTTCCACATATATGCCCAGGAATAGGATTGCTGTATTACACGGTAACTCTATTTTCAATTTGTAAAGAACCTGCATCTGTTCATCATAATGACTGCACCAATTTACATTCCCACCAACAATGTAGGAGGGTTTCCTCTCCTCTACACCCTCTCCAGCATTTACTATTTGTAGATTTTTTGATGGTGGCCATTCTGACTGGAGTGAGCTGATACCTCATTGCAGTTTTGATTTTCATTTGTCTAATAATTAATGATGTTGATCACCTTGTCATGTGCCTGTTGGCCTTCTGTATGTTTTCTTTGGGGAAATGTCTATTTAAGTCTACCCATTTTTGATTGAGTTACTTGATTTATATATGTGTGTGTGTATGTGTGTGTGCATATATATATAGAGAGAGAGGGATAGCAGTGTAAGCTGTTTGTATATTTTGGAGGTAAGTCCTTTATCAGTCTCATAGTTTGCAAACATTTTCTCCCATTTCATAGGTTGTCTCTTTGTTTCATTTTAATTTTCTTCACTGTGCAAAAGCTTTTAAGTTAAATAGGTTTTGCTTGCTTATTTTTACTTTTGTTTCCACTACTCTAGGAGACATATCCAAAACAATATCACTGTGATGTTTGTCAGAGTGTTCTGCTTATTTTTTCCTCTAGGAGTTTTAGAGTATCCCATTTTACATTTAGCTCTTTAACCCACTTTGAGATTATTTTTTGTATATGGTGTTTGAGAGTGTTCTAATTTTATTCTCTTACATGTTGCTGTCTAGTTTTCCCAGTACTACTTATTGAGGAGATTGACTTTTGTCCATTGTATACTCTTGCCTCCTTTGTCATAGATTAATTGACCATAAGTTTGCGAGCTTATTTCTAGGCTTTCTTTTCTCTTCCACTGATATGTCTGCTTTTGTTCCAGTATCATACTGTTTTGATTACTATAGCTTTGTAGTCTGAAGTCATGACTATGATTCCTTCAGTTCCATTCTCCTTTCTCAAGATTATTTTGCCTATTCAAGGCATTATCCCATTGAATTCTTTACTTATGCAATCCTAAAGTAATTGATATATTAAACTTTCTAAATACACCAGTCTTCAGAATAAATGGGTTATGCAATACTTTAAATTACAAAAAGCTAATGTCAGTAATATAATTAATATAGTGAAAAACAAATATGTATAGATAGGAAGGAAACTATATTTTATAACTAGACTTTTAAGGTTCTAGTTAAAGATTTATAGAAACACGTTAATTACACTACTTCAATCTTGTAACAATGGAATACCTGAAAGCTTTGTATGAAAAGATTTATTCATTGATATAGGACCTGAGAAAACATACTTTATTCCTTCCTCCTTCAACATTAACATTTTATTATGCAGGAACATCAAATGTCACATAATTTTCATATTTGAATAAATTAACATATTTATTTATACTTGATTCAACATACTAATATTAAAACATCTCAGAATAACCTTTATTATTTGTTCTCAATTATCAAGCCCTTATTAACATGCTAGAGATGATATAGTCAGGTTGTAGAAAACCATAATTCTGTTGATATTTAAAAAGTATTGTTTTCAAAGCAGTAAGTTTGGAAAAGAAATGTAAATTGCAAATTGCCCTTCTTATAAAATGAAGTTCGCTTAATTTTTCTTTTTATGTTAACATTGACTGATATGTGTGATGGCTATATATGTATTCTCTTTTAAGGAAGGAGATACCCAAAAGCATTTGACAAAGGGAATCATCCTGAACTAACTGACCAGTGGAGAAGAAAATTAAGAAGCTAGAGAAAATTGTGTGAATTTATATGAATATAAGTTCTCTTCATCAATGAGTCAGTGGTCTCTAACAAGCTAGTAATTGCTTTTTAATGAGAGTACTATTCCTGCTCTTTGATGTGTGCAGAATACCTATTCATTTTATCACAATGAAGGGAGAGGCTCTCTTCTTACTTCCTTCCAGAGGTGGAGACTATTGGACTCACTAACCAGCTGTTTATAAATGCTTAGGACCACTTTCTGAAAGGCATAATTTCCTCTGAACACTCTATTTTCCTGTTTTCAGGTCCATAGGACAAGATACTTCATACTCCGGATTTTAAAGACAGCCCTGATTTCAGTTTTATTCTTTTCTGTATATATCATGTGTCTGATGCACAATTGAAAGTTATTTTCATTTATACATTTTTTGTGAAGCTTATCACATCACTTACTCTAGTTTTAATTCTCAAACATACTCACTGTGTCCATAAGAGTAATTTTCTGAGAAATAAGTTATGCAGTCAACTGCTTAACAGAGAAGGGTTTGCAGTCAGCTATTAGTTCTTCCTATGTAAAGTAGAACTCAAGTTATAGAGTAAAGTGAAAATAACAACAGGCATATAATATGTCTATTTTGGAGAATGTCAATAAACATAGAACAATAATATTAGGAAACATTAAGTGCTTATTATATGCCAAACACTTTAACTTCATTATCTCACTTTTAATCCTCTTAGCATCCTCAGATCTGAGTGGTACTTGTATCATCAAACCACAAAAGAGATCGTGGAGGAATGAAAATTTAGTCACATGTTCAGGTCTAGTGAGCAGTGTGAGTAGGGTGGGGGTTCAAACGGAAATGTTTCATCTGTAGAGCTTGGGATCTTAACACTTAGCTGTCAATCACAGTTTCCTGAGAAATTTTACAAACATTATTTCATTTTGTCCACACAACAATCATGTTGTTGTTGTTCCGTCGCTCAGTCAGGTCCATCTCTTTGTGACCCCATGGACTGCAGCACGCCAGGCTTCCTTGTTCTTCACCATCTCATGGAGCTTGCTCAAAATCATGTCTATGAAAAAAGATGCCATGCAACTATCTCATCCTCAGACATCCCTTCTCCTCCTGCCTTCGATCTTTCCCAGCATCAGGGTCTTTTCTAATGAATCAGCTCTTCCCATTAGGTGGCGAAAGTATTGGAGTTTCAGTTTTAGCATCAGTTCTTCTAATGAATATTCAGGATTGATTTTCTTTAGTATTGACTGCTTCGATCTCCTTGAAGTCTAAGAGACTCTCAAGAGTCTTCTCCAACCCTGCAGTACAAAAGCATCAATTCTTCAGTGCTCAGCCTTCTTTATGGCCCAAATCTTACATGCATACATGACTACTGCAAAAACTATAGCTTTGACTATAAAGACCTTTGTCTGCAAATGATGTCTTTGCTTTTTAATACACTGTCTAGGTTGGTCATAGCTTTTCTTCCAAGCAGCAAGTGTCTTTTAATTTCGTAGCTGCAGTCATCATCTGTAGTAATTTTAGAGCCCAAGACAATAAAGCCTGTCACTGTTTCCATTCTTTCTTCATCTATTTGCCATAAAGTGAAGGGACAGGATGCCATGATCTTCATTTTTTGAATGCTGAGTTTAAAGCCAGCTTTTTCCACTCTCCTCTTTCACCTTCATAAGGATGATATCATCTGCATATCTGAGGTTATTGATATTTCTCCTGGCAGTCTCAATTATAGCTTGTGTTTCATCCCATCTGGCATTTTGCATGATGTACACTGCATATAAGTTATATAAGCAGGGTGACGGTATACAGCCTTGACATACTCCTTTCCCAATTTGGAACCAGTCCATCATTCCATGTCTGGTTCTAACTTGCTTCTTGACCTGCATACAGGTTTCTCAGGAGGCAGGCAAGATTGTCTGGTATTCCCATCTATTTAATAATTTTCCACAGTTTGTTCTGCACAGTCAAAAGCTTTAGTGTAGTCAATGAAGCAGAAGTAGATGTTTTTCTCTGGAATTTCCCTTGCTTTTTCTATGATACAAAGGATGCTGGCAATTTGATCTCTGGTTCCTCTGTATTTTATAAATCCAGCCTGAACATGCTGTTGAAGTCTGGCTTGGAGGATTTTGAACACTACTTTGCTAGCATGTGAAATGAATCAAATTTTGCAGTGATTTGAACATATTTTGGCACTGCTCTTCTTTGGGATTGGAATGAAAACTGACCTTTCAGTCCTGTGGCCACTGCTGAGTTTCCCAAATTTGCTGTCATATTGAGTGCAGAACTTTCACAGAATCATCTTTTAGGATGTGAAATAGCTCAGCTGGAATTCCATCACCTCCACTAACTTTGTTCCTGGTCATGCTTCCTAAGGCCCACTTGACTTTGCATTCCAGGATGTCTGGCTCTAGGTGAGTGATCACACCATCATGGTTATCTTGGTCGTGAAGCTCTTTTTTGTACAGTTTTTCTATATATTCTTGCCACCTCTTCTTAATATCTTCTGCTTCTGTCAGATCCATACCATTTCTGTCCTTTATTGTGCCCATCTTTGCATGAAATATTCCTTTGGTGTCTCTAATTTTCTTAAAGAGATCTCTAGTCTTTCCCATTCTATTGTTGTCCTCTATTTCTTTGCATCGTTCACTTAGGAAAGCTTGCTTATCTCCTTGTTATTCTATGGAACTCTGTGTTCAGATGGATATTTCTTTCCTTTTCTCCTTTCCTGTCACTTCTCTTCTTTTCTCACCTATTTGAAAGACCTCCTCAGACAGCCATTTTGCCTTTTTGCATTTCTTTTTCTTTCTGATGGTTTTGATCACCACCTCCTGTATAATCTCATCAACCTCCATACTTAATTCTTCATGTACTATATCAGATCTAATCCCTTGAATCTATTTGTCACTTCCACTGTATAATCCAAGGAGATCCAACCAGTCCATTCTAAAGGAGATCAGCCCTGGGTGTTCTTTGGAAGGAATGATGCTAAAGCTGAAACTCCAGTACTTTGGCCACCTCATGTGAAGAGTTGACTCATTGGAAAAGACTCTGATGCTGGGAGGGATTGGGGGCAGGAGGAGAAGGGGACGACAGAGGATGAGATGGCTGGATGGCATCACTGACTCGATGGACATGAGTCTGAGTGAACTCTGGGAGTTGGTGATAGACAGGGAGGCCTGGCATGCTGCGATTCATGTGGTTGCAAAGAGTCAGACACGACTGAGCAACTGATCTGATCTGATTAGTGGCCTCATGGTTTTCCCTACTTCCTTCAATTTAAGTCTGAATTTTGCAATAAGCAGTTCATGATCTGAGCCACAGTCAGCTCCAGGCTTGTTTTTGCTGACTGTATAGAGCTTCTCCATCTTCAACTGCAAAGAATATAATCAATCTGATATCAGTATTGACCATCTGGTGATATCCATGTGTAGAGTAATCTCTCATGTTGTTGGAACAGGGTATTTGCTATGACCAGTGCATTCTCTTGGCAAAACTCTGTAAGCCTTTGCCCTGCTTCATTTTTTCACTCCAAGCGCTAAACTTGCCTGTTACCTCAGGTATCTCTTGACTTTCTACTTTGCATTCCAGTCCCCTATGATGAAAAAAACATCTTTTTTTTGGTTAGTTCTACAAGGTCTTTTAGGTCTTCATAGAATTGTTTAACTTCAGCTTCTTTGGCATTAGTGTTTGTGGTATAGACTTGGATTATTCTGATATTGAATTGGAAATGACAGAGATCCTTCTGTCATTTTTGAGATTTCACCCAAGTACTGAATTTTGGACACTTTTGTTGACTATGATAGCTATCCCATTTCTTCTAAGAGTTCTTGCCCACAGTAGTAGAAACAATGGTCACCTGAATTAAATTCACCCATTCCAGTCTATTTTAGTTCTCTGATTCCAAAAATGTTGATGTTCACTCTTGCCATCTCCTGTCATCTCCACTTCCAATTTACCTCATCGGCCTAACATTCCAGGTCCCTATACAGTATTGTTCTTTACAGCAGCAGATTTTACTTCCACCACCAGAAACATCCACAACTGGGCTTTGTTTTCACTTTGGCTTAGACTTTTCATTCTTTCTGGACCTATTTCTCTGCTCTTCTTCAGTAGTGCATTGGGCACCTACTAACCTGGGGAATTGATGTTTTAGTGTCATATCTTTTTGCCTTTTCTTACTATTTATGGGATTCTCAAGGCAAAAATGCTGAGGTGGTTTGCAATTCCCCTCTTTGGTGGACCATGTTTTGTCATGTTACACAGGCATTTACTCCATTTTACACATAAGACTCAGAGTTGTTTGCCCAGGGATTACCCAATTATTAAAAGTCTATGGTAGGACTCAAGCACAACTTTAGATATCAAACTCAATGCCTTTTCATCCACACCAAAGTATTACCTAGTTTGCCAAGAGTTTTACTTTTGTTTTAGGTTTGAAGGATCTGTTAACAAAAGTAACCAATAGTTACACACACATAATAAACAATTCTTATATTTAATAGAAAAAGAAAGTGAAGAAGAACTAAAAAGCCTATGATGAAAGTAAAAGAGGAAAGTAAAAAAGTTGGCTTAAAGCTCAACATTCAGAAAACTAAGATGATGGCATCTGGTCCCGTCACTTCATGGCAAACACATGGGGAAACAGTGGAAACAGTGGCTGACTTTATTTTTCTGGGCTCCAAAATCACTGCAGATGGTGATTGAAGCCAAGAAATTAAAAGACACTTATTTCTTGTAAGGAAAGTTATGACCAACCTATACAGCATATTAAAAAGCAGAGATATTACTTTGTCAACAAAGGTCCATCTAGTCAGGGCTATGGTTTTTCCAGCGGTCATGTATGGATGTGAGAGTTTGACTATAAAGAAAGCTGAGTGGAGAAGAATTGATGCTTTTGAACTGTGGTGTTGGAGAAGACTCTTGAGAGTCCCATGGACTGCAAGGATATCCAACCAGTCCATCCTAAAGGAGATCAATACTGAGTGTTTATTGGAAGGACTGATGCTGAAACTGAAACTCCAATACTTTGGCCACCTGATGTGAAGAGCTGACTAATTTGAAAAGACCCTGATGCTGGGAAAGATTGAGGATAGGAGGAGAAGGGGATGACAGAGGATGAGATGGTTGGATGACATCACTGACTCAATGGACATGGTTTTGGGTGGACTCCATTTACTTAAATCAGCTAGTACAAAGATTAACAACAACAAAATCATAAAATCAACTACAAAAATCAGTAAAAGGATAAACATGAAGATGTAAAGTATAACATAAAAAGCAACATGTGAGAGAGGGGAGTAAAAAGTGTAGATTTTTTAGAACGCAATTGAACTTAAAGAACTACATCTTTAAAACAACTGTATAGAATTATGGGTCAATATAAATGAACCCATAATAACCACAAGTCAAATATCTACAATAGATACACAAAAAATAAAATAATAAAACAATAGATACACAATAAATAAAATAATCAAACCACAAAGGAAAAAATAAAAAGAAGCAATGAATGGAGAAGAACTACAAAAACAACTGACAAAAAAAAAAAAAAGTAACAAAATGTCTGAGGAGGCCTTACAAATAGCTGTGAAAAAAAGAGAAGTAAAAACCAAAGGAGAAAGGAAAGACATCCCATTTGAATTCAGAGTTCCAAAGAAGAACAAGGAGAGATTTAAAAAAGCCTTCCTCATTAATCAGTGCAAAGAAATAGAGGAAAACAATACAATGGGAAAGACTAGAGATCTCTTCGAGAAAGCACAGATGGGCTCAATAAAGGAAAGAAATGGTATGGACCTAATTGAAGCAGAAGATATTAAGAAGAGGTGGCAAGAATACACAGAAGAACTATACAAAAAATATCTTTATGACCCAGATAATCATGATGGTATGATCACTTACCTGGAGCCAGACATCCTGGAATGCAAAGTCAGGTGGGCATTAGGAAGCATCACTATGAGCAAAGCTAGTGGAAGTGATGGAATTCAAGTTGAGCTATTTTAAATCCTGAAAGATGATGCTGTGAAAGTGCTGCACTCAATATGCCAGCAAATCTAGAAAACTCAGCAGTGGCCACAGGACTGGAAAAGGTCAATTTTAATTCCAATCCCAAAGAAAGGCAATGCCAAAGAATGGTCAAACTACCACACAATTGCACTCGTCTCACATGCTAGTAAAGAAATGCTGAAAATTCTTCAAGCCAGGCTTCAACAGTACATGAATCATGAACTTCCAAATGTTCAAGCTGGATCTAGAAAAGGCAGAGGAACCAATAATCAAATTGCCAACATCCACTGGATCACTGAAAAAGAAAGAGAGTTCAATAAAAACATCTATTTCTGCTTTATTGACTATGCCAAAGCCTTTGACTATGTGGATAACAATAAACTGTGGAAAATTCTGAAAGAAATAGGAATACCAGACCACCTGATTTGCCTCTTGAGAAGTATGCAGGTCAGGAAACAACAGTTAGAACTGAACATGGAACAACAGACTGGTTCCAAATTGGGAAAGGAGTACATCAAGCCTGTATATTGTCATCCTGCTTATTTAACTTATATGCAGAACACATAATGAGAAATGCTGGGCTGGAAGAAGCACAAGCTGGGATCAAGATTGCTGGGAGAAATATCAATAACCTCAGATATGCAGATGACACCACCCTTATGGCAGAAAGTGAAGAAGAATTCAAGAGCCTCTTGATGAAAGTGAAAGAGGAGAGTGAAAAAACTGGCTTAAAACTCAACACTCAGAAAACTAAGATCATGGCATCTGGTCCCATCACTTCACAGCAAATAGATGGGGAAACAATGTAAACAGTGACAGACTTTATTTTGGGGGGCTCCAAAATCACTGCAGATGGTGATTGCAGCCATGAAATTCAAAGATGCTTGCTCACTGAAAGAAAAGTTATGACCAACCTAGATAGCGTATTAACAAGCAGAGGCGTTATTTTGCCAAAAAAGATCTGTCTAGTCAAAGCTATGTTTTTTCCTGTAGTCATGTATGGATGTGACAGTTGGACTATAAAGAAAGCTGAGCTCTGAAGAATCGATGCTTTTGAACTGTGGTGTTGGAGAAGACTCTTGAGAGTCCCTTGGGCTGCAAGGAGAATCTGTCCATCCTAAAGGAAATCAGTCCTGAATATTCACTGGAAGGACTGATGCTGAATCTGAAACACCAATACTTTGGCCACCTGATGTGAAGAACTGACACATTTGAAAAGACGCTGATGCTGGAAAAGATTGAAGGCTGAAGAAGAAGGGGATGACAGAGAATGAGATGGTTGGATGGCATCACTGACTCAATGAACATGAGCTTGAGTAAACTCTGGGAGTTGATGATGGACAAGGAGGCCTAGCGTGCTGCAGTCCATGAAGTCACAAAGCGTCAGACATGACTGAGCAACTGAACTGACTGAACAAAATGGCAATAAGTACATATCTGTCACTAATTACTTGAAATGTCAATGGACTAAATGTTCCAGTAAAAAGATATAGGGTGGCTGATTGGATTAAAAAAAAAAAAAAAAAAAGACCTATTCTATATGCTACTTAATAGAGATTCATTTAAGAGCTAAAGACCAGCACAGGCTGAAAATGAGGGGATGAAAAGAGATATTTCATATAAATTGAAATGACAAGAAGTATTCATATCAGACAAAACAGAGTTTGAAACAAAGTGTGTAATAAAAGGGAAAGAATGACATTATATAATAATAAAGAGATAAGCTGATAAGAGGATAATACATTCAGTATTATATATGAACTTAATACAAGAGCACTTAAATGTATAAAGCAAATTTTAACAAACATAAAGGATGACACTGACAATAATACACTAACGGTCAAAGAGTTTAACACCCCAGTGACATCAATTGGCAGATCATTCAGACAGGAAATCAATAAGGCAACAATGGTCATGAAAACACAATAAACCAGACTTCACAGATGTGCACAGAATATTCTACTCCAAAACAGCAGAATAGACATTCCTTTAAAATGCATATGGACTGTTCTTCAGGATAGATCACATCTTAAGACACAACACAAGCCTTGACAAATTTAAGATAGAATTTATACTAAGCATTAATTCTGACCACAAAACATAAAACTAGAAATTAATTAGAGAAAAAAAAAGGGAAAATAATAAACACATGGAGACTATTAAACAACCAATGGTTAAATGACGAAATCAAAGAGGAAATCAGAAAATAACTCAAGACAAATGAAAGCAGAAACACAAATTTCCAAAATCTATGGGATACAGCAAGTCAATTCCAAGAGGAAAGCTTATAGCAATACAGGCCTTTTCTGGAAATGAGAAATATCTCAAATAAGCAACCTGACTTTCCATCTGAAGAAATGTAAAGAGAATAAAGCCCAAAGTCAGCAGAAAGGAGGAAATAAAATTCTGAAAGAAAAAATATAGAGATTTTAAAAGAAAAACAATGGGAAAGATCAATAAAACTCAGAGCTTTAAAAAATATAACCAAAATTGAAAAATCTTAAACTAGGCTCATCAAGAAAAGAAAGAGAATCTAAATAAACTACCACTTCCTAGAGTAATGAAAATAAACAAATGGGATCTAATTAAACCTAAGCCTTTTACACAACAAAGGAAATCATAAACAAAATAAAAAGACAATCCTCAGAATGGGAGAAAACAGTTGCAAATGAACAAACTGACAAGAAATTAGTATCCAAAAATATACAAACAGCTTACACAACTCAATATCAAAGAAACAAACAACCCAGTAAAAAAACAGGCAGAAGTTCTAATAGACATTTCTCCAAAGAAGACATACAATGACTAAAAAGCATGTGAAAAGATGCTTAACGTCACTAATTACTGGAGAAATGCAAATCAAAACTGCAATGATGTATCACCTTACACCAGTCAAAATGGCCATCATCAAAAAATCTACAAACAGTAAATGCTGGAGAAGATGTAGAGAAAAGGGAACCTTTCTACACTGTTGGTGGAAAAGTAAACTAGTATAACCACTATGGAGAACAGTAAGGAGGATATTTTAAAAAAATAAAAATAGAGCCATTATATGATTCAATAATCCCACTCCTCGGCATATATTCAGATAAAACCATAATTTAAAAAGAGATGCACCCCAATATTCACTGTGCACTGTTTACAATAGCCAGAGTATGGAAGCAACCTAAATGTTAATCAACAGAGGACTGGATAAAGATGTGAGAGATATATATATATAATATATATATATATACATACATCCATTCATCCATTCAGTCACTCAGTCGTGTCTGACTCTTTGCGACCCCACGAACTGCAGCACGCCAGGCCTCCCTGTCCATCGCCAACTCCCGGAGTTCACTCAAACTCAAGTCCATCAAGTCGGTGATGCCATCCAGCCATCTCATCCTCTGTCATCCCCTTCTCCTCCTGCCCCCAATCCTTCCCAGCATCAGAGTCTCTTCCAATGAGTCAACTCTTTGCATGAGGTGGCCAAAGTACTGGAGTTTCAGCTTTAGCATCATTCCTTCCAAAGAACACCCAGGACGGATCTCGTTCAGAATGGAGTGGTTGGATCTCCTTGCAGTCTAAGGGGCTCTCAAGAGTCTTCTCCAATACCACAGTTCAAAAGCATCAATTCTTTGACATTCAGCTTTCTTCATGCCTAGATATATCCAATTTGAAAACAAATCAGGATGAACAACCATCTCCTTATTGTTCTTGGCCCTTTGGCTAAATCCATATTTCTCCTCTCCCCTAACTTCAGGCTGTCTCTGGTCCTTCTGCTCACCCTCACTTTCTGACACATTGCAGTATAGAGCTTATCCTTCTCATCATTCTGAACTCACTAATAACTTGGATGTTACTGTTTCCAATAGAGATATTTATTTTCACAAATTTTGGTACCTCTCAGCAGAATCTGGACACAGGTAACTATTCCTTCCTTCCTTAAATATTCTTTGCTAAGTCACTTCTGTCATGTCTGACTCTTTGTGACCCTATAGACTGAAACCAGCCAGGATCCCCTGTCCATGGGATTCTCCAGTCAAGAATACTGGAGGGGGTTGCCATGCCCTTCTTCAGGGGATCTTAACCCAGTAATCAAACCCATTTCTCTTTCATCTACCTGCATTGGCAGGTGGGTTCTTTACCACTAGCACCATCTGTATTCTTTATCCACCTTCTGATATGGCATATTTTAATGTAATTTATCCAACTGAGACAAGAAAGGGGCAGGGCACAATGTTTAAAAGATTGAGAGCCATTGAAGACACAATATAAGCTGGTTAGAATCAATTAGAACCAAGTGGTGGATGAGTTGACTTCCATTAGACTTTGGATCTCAGTATATGCTCATTGTAACACATCAGGAAGCTAAATTACATACCCACAGGCACCATGATAGTGGGCCAAAAAGTGGGTGGGGGCCCAATTCCTGGGAATTCCACCCCTTCCCAAAATACTTGGAATACTCCTCTGACTCATTAGCCTATGAAATTACCCAGCCCTATAAAAACTGAGAACTCCATATCCTGGGGCCTCTTGCCTTCTGAGACAGCCCACACTCCATCTATGGAGTCTGCATATCCCTGAATAACCTTTCTCTTTACTATGGCTCTCTCTTGAATTCTTTCCTGTGAGAAGCCAGGAACCCACACTCGGTGGCCATCCCATGGACTTGACTTAGACCTAGAATGTGGCTTTCATCTCATGCCCCACCATTCTTTCCTGTAACACGACATCACTAGAAACTTGTTTCATTCTTCACTGTTGACTTCTTTCCTATACAACTTCCAAATGTTAAAATCTTCAGGAAATTTTTTAGACCTTCTTCCAGTTTCATCCTAATTGTTCCCTCAATGGCTTCATCCAGTCCCAATGCTTTAAAAACCACCTCTATCCTACTGTTTCAAAATTTGTGTGTTCAACCAAGGTGTCTTCCAAGAGCTCTAGACTCATAGACCCCATTTCTAAGTTGACGTTTCTATTTGGATTCAAGATACTAAGAGAACTTCTTAAACCACGTGCCCCATTCTGCTACTATTTCTGCAGATGATGCCACTGTTCTGAGAACTTCCAGACACCCTACCAATGTGAATCATCACTTCAGAAGATGACTTCCAAAACATTCTAGTGCTTTATTTTCAGATGACAATAAATGAATATGAGAGGGATTCCTGCTTCTACTGGGTTAATCCCCAGTTGAGAGAAGCATGTTACTCTACTTACTGATACCTGGTTGAATTGAGTCCTTACCTGTGTGGCAGTCAAAATGAATTCTGTAACTCAATTTTCAAAGGGACAAAAATGTTTTTCTTCAAACAGTACAGTCAATTTTTTGAAATTGGGAGAAGTTTGGCATGAATCCAGCCAACAAAGATGGCATGGATTTGCAAGCAAAATTTTTTAAATGACTAAATAGCGATGAAAATAATCAAAGTAGAAAAGTGGAAAATCAACTCTTTCTGAGTGTTCCATAAGTCAACATAATCTTTGTAAGACAGAGAATGACCAATTCATATTTGTAGTTTAGAAATTTGTGTTCCATCAAATCAAGAATTCACACACTTGGAGAATCATCCATGCTTTCTCTATTCTTCAGTGGTGTTGGTATTTACCCTTTCTGCCTTATTTCTGGCTACTGGTTCATTCTTGCTGTTTTCCTCTTTATTTTAGTTTGGAAATCTAAGATGATCCAGTTTTCTCATCCTTTCCAATTTTGTTTAAATCCTCTTTCTTTTAGGTTTTATTTTAACAAGCTTATAATCCTCTTTCTATTTTTCAACAATAAGGAATAGCTGCTGAAAATCAATAAGGTTACATAATGCTGGTCACTTTGAAGTCTATATAGCATCTAATTAGAACCATTTCAGAGACCAGGTATTAGCTTCCCTCAGGTTTGACAAAGACAGTGCCTTGAAGGCCATCACCTGCATTGACTAAGCAACTGTATCCTTTCATTATCTGCTTCCCTTCCCTTTTGAAATTAGTTCCTAGAGAATGTGACTGGAAAACACCATCACAATAAGTACAAGTTCTTAGTCTTATTACTGGCACCCACAGAAAATGTGAGCCTTCTAAGCACTTTTCCAGTCCCAAGGTTTACATCACCTGAGATATCCTGACCTAACTGACCTTAGACTTTTTTTATACTCCATGGTCATTTATGTAATATTATTCTGCTTTAAGAATAAAATTCAAACCCATTAAAGCCTACCACAGAAGGCTCTCTGTTTTCCAGTCTTGCTTCCATAGTTTTCTTATTTAAACTTCTGCTCCCACAGGCTGTCAGAACCCTCCCTCTCTCTCTTTCTTAATTAGCACTTGCTGTTCAGTGATACACAATGTCCCTTGAAAAGTATAGCATGTTTTAGTGATTTATTGCTGCAGGTCATCATTTCATTGCTGCCTCTGGAATACAAATTAGATATGACTTTTTCTCTTGTAACTCAAACCATAACATCAGAATAATTATCTGCTAATCAGATAAAACATAAGAAAACAGAAGTATTTCTTCTTTTTCAATTTCTGATTAGCCACAAATATAAACCATGCTCTTTGAATTCTGTGAATTAATGTCTCCCACACATCATTCCCAAAGAGACCTTTATTTTCTCTCATGGTGGTTGTACTTCTGAAGGCAAGGATCTCTGTCGCCAGCAAAAGCAGAATATTTAGCACACACAAGAGCTTCATAATTGCTTGTGAAGTGAATGAATGTTACTTGTGAAGTGAATGAATGTTACTTGCAAATAACAAGTGGAAAAACTAGGATATACTATAATGACCTCTTCAAGAAAATGAGAGATATCAAGGGAACGTTTCATGCAAAGATGGGCACAATAAAGGACAGAAATGGTATGGACCTAACAGAAACAGAAGACATGAAGAAGAGGTGGCAAGAATATATAGAAAAACTGTAAAAAAGATCTACATGACCCAGATAACCATGATGGTTTGATCACTCACCTGGAGCCAGACATCCTGGAGTGTGAAGTCAAGTGGGTCGTAGGAAGCATTACTATGAACAAAACTAGTGGAGGTGATGGAATTCCAGCTGAGCTATTTCACATCCTAAAAGATGATGCTGTTAAAGTTCTGCACTCAATATGCCAGCAAGTTTGAAAAACAGCAGTGGCCATAGGACTGGAAAAGGTTCATTTTCATTCTAATCCCAAAGACAAGAAATCCCAAAGAATGCTCAAACTACTTCACAATTGTGGTCATTTCACATGCTAGCAAAGTAATGCTCAAAATCCTCCAAGCTAGACTTCAAAAGTATGTGAACTCAGAAATTCCAGATGTTCAAGTTGGATTTAGAAAAGGCATAGGAACCAGAGATCAAATTGCCAACAGCTGTTGAATTATAGAAAAACAAAGGGAATTCCAGAAAAACATCTGCTTCTCCTTCATTGACTATTCCAAAGCCTTTGACTATGTGGATCACAACAAACTTAAAGAGATGGGAATTCTTAAAGAGATGGGAATGCTCAACCACTTTATCTGCCACCTGGGAAACCTGTATGCAAGTCAAGAAGCAAGAATTTGAACTGGACATGGAACAATGGACTTGTTTTAAATTGGGAAAGGAATACGTCAAGGCTGTATATTGTCACCCCGCTTATTTAACTTATATGCAGAGTACAGTATGCAAAATTCTGGGCTGGATGAATCACAAGCTAGAATCAAGACTTCTGGGGGAATTATCAATAACCTCACAAATTCAGATGATACCAGCCTAATGGCAGAAAACAAAGAGAAACTAAAGAGCCTTTGATGAAGGTAAAAGAGGAGCATGAAGAAGCTAGCTTAAAAATCAACATTCAGAAAAAAGACCATGGCATCTGGTACCATCACTTTATGGCAAATAGATGGGGAAAAAATGGAAACAGTGAGAGACTTTAGTTTCTTGGGCTCCAAAATCACTGTGGACAGTGACTGAAGCCTTGAAATTAAAAGATGCTTGCTGCTTGGAAGTAAAGTTATGATGAACCTCAACAGTGTATTAAAAAGCAAAGATATCACTTTGCAGACAAAGTTCCTTATAATCAAAGCTGTAGTTTTTCCAGTAGTCATGTGAGTATTGGACCATAAAGAACACTAAGTGCTGAAGAATTTATGCTTTTGAACTGTGGTGCTGGAGAAGACTCTTGAGAGCCCCTTGGACGGCAAGGAGATCAAACCAGTCAATCCTAAAGGAAATCAATCCTGAATACTCATTGGAAGGACTGATGCCGAAACTGAAACTTCAATACTTTGGCCACCTGATACCAAGAGCCAACTCATTGGAAAAGACTCTGATGCTGGGAAAGATTGAAGGCAGGAGGAGAAGGAGGAGACAGAGGATGAGATGGTTGGATGGCATGAGTTTAAGCAAATTCTGATAAATAGTGAAAGACAGGGAAGCCTGGTGTGCTGCCTCTGTGGGAAAAGAATCAGACATGACTGAGAAACTGAACAAACAAGTGTTTATAAGGTCTAGGAAAAGGGATGAAGAAACCCCAGAAGATGGAAATGGAACTGGGATCTCTCAGAGAGTCTTTTATATTTAATTTGTACTTCTTTCATCTAATATGCTTTATTTTTCTTTGCCCTAGATTATTTCTCTCCCTCTCTTCTTTCTCTGTCTCTCCCTATCCCTCTGATCCAGTTTATTTTATTCCTCCCATCCACATGGTATGATCCCATATCTCTACAACTATTTTTTTTACAATCTATATTCAAAAATATAAAAGCTGATCTGCCTCTTCTGGGTCAAACTTCTACAGCTGAAATGACTAAGACCAAAGGGCTAGATGCACATAGAACAAATATAGTTAAAATCATGCAGATGGAGGAGGGAAATAGTTAAATTCTAAAGATAGGTGGTAGGCACACAATGTAAAAGATCTAGTGTGACAACATTAGTCAGTCAATTGTGTCCAACTCTTTTCGATCCCAGGGACTATAGCCTGCCAGCCTCCTCTGTCCATGGAATTCTCCAGGCAGAATACTAGAGTGCATTGCCATTCCCTTCTCCAGGGGATCTTCCCCATCCAGGGATCAAACCTGTGTCTCCTGCTCTGTAGGAAGATTCTTTACTGTCTGAGCCACCAGGGATCTCAGCATTATTATTATCTCAGCATTATAACAAGGAGTCTGAAACAAACAGTGCTCAAAAAGCCTGGACAACCTGATGGGTTTTAGCAAAGCATTTTTAAAGGCTGAGCAAGGGAGTCCTATCCCTGAGTATTTATCAGGTCGTGAACAATTCTCTGATTGGTTGATGGTGAGGTTAGTAAAAAAGGAAGTTATACTGTTGCAAATGTTTCCTGGTTCTGGCCAGACTCCTGAGGGGAGGTGTTAACTTCTTCTACTTGGTGGGGGCCCTGGCATCTGCATCTGAGTTATAACTCAGGAAATGTGCATCAGGTACTATCATCTAGGTACTTCAGAGAGGAGCTAAAGCAGAGCATAAGGGGAAGAGGTCTGTTTCCCGAAGGCACCATAGGGTCCTACTTGGTTACCATATTATTTCTTTCTTGCCACACCATTTTCAGGATTGAGCATCAAAGCTCTTTCCAGCCAAACAATTTAAAGTTTGCATTCTCTCCTTCCCCCATCATTTTGAATCTATAATGTAGTTGTTTGACAACACTGTTACTGAGCCAACTCCCCCACCCCTAGACCCTTGTTTCCACCCATAAAGCTCCTGATGCTGTATTCTTCTATTTCCCAACTTTGAAAATGAACCTAATTTCACCCAGGAAAACAACAGGCTTGAAGTACCTGTTTGAAGTACCAGCTGGTTTTTCCCAACTCTTTGAAATACCTGTCTTTAAACTCAGGTCATTGGTATTGTTTCCAGCTCTTTAGAAACATTCACATTTAGGCAATTCTAGTTGTTTACATAAGGAAGAAGGTTTTTGAATGCCTTATGAGTGTTTCAGTCCTCTTTTCCCGAGTGGTTTGGTTCTTCTCTTTACCTTGTATGCTGTACATCCTCCAGCCTCAGCAGCTGTTTATCCTGGGAACTTTTAGACTAGCCACCTGTTTTTTGCTATTTTCCTTGGACTTTATAAATGAATCTATTAGTGTTTAAACCAACCAAAGTTTCAAGTATTTAACAATTCTTTTGCTTTTTATATATAAGTGTGATCATAATTTCATGAAGATACAGTTTACAAAACCAGCAGTAAATAAAAGTAATTAGGCACCTCCTATGTGCCCATTACCTTCTACACACTTCATGGCCAACAGCTAAATCCTTCCCAATGCCTCAGATGGTAAAGAGTCTGCCTGCAGTGCAAGAGATCTGAGTTTGATCTCTGGGTCAGGAAGATCCCCTGGAAAAGGAAATGGCTACACACTCCAGTATGCTTGCCTGGAGAATTTCATGGACAGAGGAACCTGGAAGGTTACAGTTTATGGGGTCAGAAAGATCAGACATGACTGAAACACTTTCACTTCATTTTCATGGTTAGAAAACTCCACAATTCAAGAAGAGAAAGATGAGGTTCAAGTAACTTTCCTAAGGTCACATGACTAGTAAGTAAAGAAAATCATCTTCAAACATAGATCTGGGTCACTCCAAAGCCTGTACAGTTTCTAGAACAAAATATTATCAATAGATTATACATTCCCCTCAATGATTACATATTCATATATGCCCTGTTTTCTAATGTCCTGACTCATTTATTATTCTTAATTTAAAAAAAAATGTTAGGCCATAAGTGGAGAAAGAAGTGACAAAGTGCTCCATATTCTTTCCTGGAGAATCCCATGGACAGAAGCGCCTGGTGAGCCCCAGTCCATGATGTTGCAAAGAGTCAGACATTACTGAGTGATTAACACTTCACTTCACAGACCATAAGAATATACAGACCCAAAATGTTGCTTTCTTAAAAACAGGTAGTGTCCCAATTGCTGCTGTAACAGATTATCAGAAATTTAGTGTTTTAAAACAATAAAAATTTATTATATTATAGTCCTAGAAGTCAGAATTCCAGAATTGGGTGTCACTGGCTCTTATTTATACTACGCATAAGCAAGAAGATCCTACTGTATAGTACAAGCAACTGTATTCAATATCCTGTGATAAATCATAATCAGTTCAGTTCAGTAGCTCAGTCATGTCCTAATCTTTGTGAACCCATGGACTGCAGCATGCCAGGCTTCCCTGTCCATCACCAACTCTCAGAGCTTACTCAAACTCATGTCCGTTGAGTCAGTGATGTCATCCAACCACCTCATCCTCTGTTGTCCCATTCTCCTCCTCCCTTCAATCTTTCCCAGCACCAGGGTCTTTTCAAATGAGTCAGTTCTTCGCATCAGGCGGCCAAAGTATTGGGGTTTTCAGCTTCAACATCAGTCCTTCCAATGAACACCCAGGACTGGTCTCCTTTAGGATGGACTGGTTGATTCTCCTTGCAGTCCAAGGGACTCTCAAGAGTCTTCTCCAACACCACAATTCAAAAGCATCAATTCTTCAGCACTCAGCTTTCTTCATAGTCCAACTCTCACATCCATACATGACTACTGGAAAAACCATAGCTTTGACTAGATGGACCTTTGTTGGCAAAGTAATTTCTCTGCTTTTTAATACGCTGTCTAGGTTGGTCATAACTTTCCTTCCAAGAGGCAAGCGTCATTTAATTTCATGGCTACAGTCACCATCTTCAGTGATTTTGAAGCCCAAGAAAATAAAGTCTGTCACTGTTTCCTTGGTTTCCCCATCTATTTGCTAT
Source organism: Bos taurus (assembly GCF_002263795.3). NCBI lineage: Eukaryota > Metazoa > Chordata > Mammalia > Artiodactyla > Bovidae > Bos > Bos taurus. The sequence goes on along the minus strand of NC_037333.1, from coordinate 2,837,904 downwards.
GAAGTGATGGGACTGGATGCCATGATCTTTGTTTTCTGAATGTTGAGTTTTAAGCCAGCTTTTCCATGCTCCTCTTTCACTTTCATCAAGAGATTCTTTAGTTCTTCTTTGCTTTCTGCCATAAGGGTGGTATCATCTGCATATCTGAGGTTATTGATATTTCTCCCAGAAATCTTGATTCCAGCTTGTGTTTCATCCAGCCCAGCGTTTCTCATGATGTATTCTGCATATAAGTTAAATAAGCAGGGTGACTGTATACAGCCTTAACATACTCCTTTCCTGATCTAGAACCAGTCTGTGCATAATAGACAGAATATTTTTGAAAATGTATATTATATACATTATATTGCTGCTGCTGCTGCTAAGTCGCCTCAGTCATGTCCGACTCTGTGCGACCCCATAGATGGCAGCCCACCAGGCTCCGCCGTCCCTGGAATTCTCCAGGCAAGAACACTGGAGTGGGTTGCCATTTCCTTCTCCAATATATTATATATATATAAATCACTTCACTGCAGAGCAGAAATTAACACAACATTGTAAGTCAACTATATGTGCTTATGCTTAGTGGCTCAATGATGTCTGATTCTTTGTGACCCTTTAGAGTGTAGCCCTCCAGTCTTCTCTGTCCATGGGATTTTTCAGTCAAGAAATCCTGGAGTGGGTTGTCATTTCCTTCTGCAGGGGATCTTCCCAACCCAGGGATTAATCCTACATCTTCCCCTGTATCTCAGCTGGTAAAGACTCTGCCTTCAAGCCAGGAGACCTGGGTTCGATCCCTGGGTTGGGAGGATCCCCTGGAGAAGGGAAAGGCTAACCAGTCCAGTATTCTGGCCTGGAGAATTTAATCGACTACCTCAGACATGCAGATAACCACATCCTTATGGCAGAAAGTGAAGAGGAACTAAAAAGCCTCTTGATGAAAGTGAAAGAGGAGAGTGAAAAGGTTGGCTTAAAGCTCAACATTCAGAAAACTAAGATCATGGCATCTAGTTCCATCACTTCATGGGAAATAGATGGGGAAACAGTGGAAACAGTGTCAGACTATTTTTTTGGGTTCCAAAATCACTGCAGGTGGTGATTACAGCCATGAAATTGTAAAGTAATTATCCTCCAACTAAATTTTTTTTTTTTAATTCTCATCACAAGAAAAAAAAAAAAAAAAAAGACGCTTACTCCTTGGAAGGAAAGTTATGACCAACCTGGATAGTATATTGAAAAGCAGAGATATTACTCTGCCAACAAAGGTCCATCTAGTCAAGGCTATGGTTTTTCCAGTGGTCATGTATGGATGTGAGAGTTGGACTGTGAAGAAAGCTGAGTGCTGAAGAATTGATGCTTTTGACCTGTGGTGTTGGAGAAGACTCTTGAGAGTCCCTTAGACTGTGAGGAGATCCAACCAGTCCATCCTAAAGGAGATCAGTCCTGGGTGTTCATTGGAAGGACTGATGCTGAAGCTGAAAGTCCAGTACTTTGGCCACCTCATACGAAGAGTTGACTCACTGGAAAAGACCCTGATGCTGGGAGGGACTGGGGGCAGGAGGAGAAGGGGACGACAGAAGATAAGATGGCTGGATGGCATCACTGACTCGATGGACATGAGTTTGAGTGAACTCCGGGAGTTGGTGATGGACAGGGAGGCCTGGCGTGCTGTGATTCATGGGGTCACAAGGAGTCGGATACGACTGAGTGACTGAACTGAACTGAACTGATAGTCCATGTGGTTGCAAAGAGTTGGACATGACTGAATGATTTTACTTTCACTTTATCCTGGGTCTAGTGCAAAGCAGGCAAATTCTTTACCTTCTGAGCCACTGGAAAAGTCGAATCAACAATGCTTCAATTTTTAGAAAAATAAAATTGTCCGTAGGGCTGTGTTTCTTTGAAGCCTTGAAGGCTTTAGGGAAGAATTCATTTTTGTTTTTTCCAATTTCAGAGGCTGCGCACATTCTTTGGCTTGTGGCTTTGCATCACTCTGACTCTGTTTCTATAATAAATAGAAAAAATCTCCTTCAATGACTTCAAAGTCTCCTTCAATGACTTCAAAGTCTCCTTCAGTGCTTTTCTCTCTTGCCTCTTTCTTTCATTAATAATCCAGGAAAATCTCCTCATCTTTAATGACATCTGTATAAGGTAATATATTCACAGGACTTGAGTCTTAAAACATCTTTGGGTAAACCATTATTCCTTCTAACAAAACAGCATGGGAACTTTTCTTAATTAAGGTAACAATGTTATGGTAAGAACTATTCCTTTACAGTGTGACTGATACACATAATAATGAGATAGTATTTATTGCTGCTTGATATTGGAAAATAAATTTTCTGAAATATGTTTAAGCAGTATATTATATTTTGTCTGCTTTTACAGTGAACAAAACTGACTTTTCTTTTATGCTTCTTGTTCACTTCTTTCCAAACTTTTTCCTGATTTTTTTATTAATAAAGGTTATAGGTTCAATGTGTCCTATTATCTTTCCCCTCTCCTCTCCCAAACCAAATAAAGACCGAAAGATGAGTTTTAGTGTTTGAACAGCTATATTGGAGAGACCCAGCAAATCTCTTACTACTTCCTTCCCAAGTTGGTCTCGTCCAAGCATTCCCAGAGGGCACAGCTGGACAGATGGAAATCTCCCCCAGGAGAAGCAGCACTTGCACCAATAAGCTAACTACATGACAGAAGCAGGAGCAGGGAAGAGCAAATACCATTGCACATAGGCAGTTCCTACGGGGAAGCCATGAGTCTTGGCCAACCTGCCCCTATTCCTCAAATAAAAAGAGAAAATAAGGAATGAAAAAAAGTAGGAGCTATCTCCCTAATATTTTCAAGAGAATATGACTGGCAATTTGAGGAACTCTTAGAGATATAAAGAGGGAAGAAAAGATTCACCTTGTAAATAATATCTCTTCTGTGTCCTCCTACCCACATATGCTTCTAGCCTGAAATTGTGATAAAGAGGAGAAAGCCAAAAATTAAACAGCCGAGACTTTAATAGTTTGAAAGCACTTGTTGTACAATAACTATGGGACACAGTCTTCCAGGAAATGTGCAAAGTGCGAAACTATTGTTAAAAGGTAAGTTGCATATGCTGACAAGAGTGTGCTGGGTAGCACTAAGGAGCATCAGGAGTACATAGGATGTCCAGTACCACCTGTACCTGAGAAGAGCCATGCTAGGCAGATGGAGGGAAAGAGATAAAAAAGAGGACAGATGGCCTGGATTTGGGATACAGATAATCTGATGTCAGGTGTAAGGGTATTAAAAGTCTGTCAGTAAAAGTCGCTCAGTCATGTCTGACTGTTTGCAACACCATGGAAGCAGCACCAGGCTTCCCTGTCCATCACCAACTCTCAGACTTACTCAAACTCATATCCATTGAGTTGGTGATGCCATCCAACTCATCCTCTGCCATCCCTTTCTCCTCCTTCTTTCAATCATTCCCAGAATCAGGGTCTTTTCAAATGAGGCAGTTCTTCGAACCAGGTGGCCAAAGTATTGGAGTTTCACCTTCAACATCAGTCCTTCCAATGAACACCCAGGATTGATCTCCTTTAGGATGGACTGGTTGATTCTCCTTGCAGTCCAAGGGACTCTCAAGAGTCTTCTCCAACACCACAGTTCAAAAGCATCGATTCTTCAGCTCTCAGCTTTCTTTATGGTCCAACTCTCACATTCATACATGACCACTGGAAAAACCATAGCTTTGACTAGTCGGACCTTTGTTGGCAAAATAATGTCTCTGCTTTTTAATGTGTTCTCTCAGTTTGTATAGATTTTTCTTCCAAGCAGCAAGCATCTTAATTTCATGCCTTTGGTCACCATCTGTAGTGATTTTGGAGCCCAAGAAAATAAAGTCTGACACGGTTTCCTTGATTTCCCCATCTATTTGCCATGAAGTGATGGGACTGGATGCCATGATCTTTGTTTTCTGAATGTTGAGTTTTAAGCCAGCTTTTCCACTCTCCTCTTTCACTTTCATCAAGAGGTTCTTTAGTTCTTCTTTGCTTTCTGCCATAAAGGTGGTGTCATCTGCATATCTTAGGTTATTGATATTTCTCCCAGCAATCTTGATTTCAGCTTGGGCTTCATCCAGCCCAGCATTTTGCATGATGCATTCTTCATATAAGTTAAATAAGCAGGATGACAATATACAGCCTGATGTGATGTTTTCCCAATTTTGAACCAGTCCATTGTTCCACGTCTGGTTCTAAAAGTTGCTTCTTGTCCTATATACAGGTTTCTCAGGAGGCAGATAAGGTGGTCTGATATTCCCATCTCTTTAAGAATTTTCCATAGTTTGTTGTGATCCACAAATTCAAAAAAAAAAAAAGTCCTTTTCATCATAGGGGACTAGAATGCAAAAGGAGGAAGTAAAGAAATAACTGGAGTAACAGTCAAGTTTGGCCTTGGGGTGCAAAATGAAGGAAGGCAAATTCTAACAGTTTTACCAAGAGAATGTATTGGTCATAGCAAACACCATCTTCTAACAATACAAGAGTAGGTTCTACACATGGCCATCACCAGAAGGTCAATACTGAAATCAGACTGATTATATTTTTCACAGCCAAAAATGGAGAAGCTCTATACAGTCAGCAAAAACAAGACCAGGAGCTGACTGTGGCTCAGATCATAAACTCCTTATTGCCAAATTCAGACTTAAATTGAACGAAGTAGAGAAAACCACTAGACCATTCAGGTATGACCTAAATCAAATCCCTTATGATTATACAGTAAAAATGACAAATAGATTCAAGGGATTAGATCTGACAGAGAGAGTGCCTGAAGAATGTGTAAAGAGATCTGTGACATTGTACAGGAGGCAGTGATCAAGACCATCTCCAAGAAAAACAAATGCAAAAAGGCAAACTAATTGTCTGAAGAGGCCTTACAAATAGCTGAGAAAAGAAGAGAAGCTCAAGGCAAAGGAGAAAAGGAAAGATATACCTATCTGAATGCAAAGTTCCAAAGAATAGCAAGGAAAGATAAGAAAGCATTCTTCAGTGATAAATGCAAAGAAATAGAGGAAAACAATAGAGTGGGAAAGACTAGAGATCTCTTCAAGGAAATTATAGATACCAAGGGAATATTTCATGTAATGATGGCACAATAGAGGGCAGAAATGGTATAGACCTAACAGGAGCAGAAGATATTAAGAAAAGGCGGCAAGAATACACAGAAGAACTATACAAAAAAGATATTCATGACCCAGATAACCTTGATGGTGTTATCACTCACCTAGAGCCAGACATTCTGGAGTCTGAAGTCAAGTGGGTCTTAGGAAACATCGCTATGGACAAAGCTAGTGGAGGTAATGGAATTCCAGCTGAACTATTTAAATCTTAAAAGATGATCCTTTGAAAGTGCTGCACTCAATATGCCAGTAAATTTGGAAAACACAACAGTGGCCACAGGACTGGAAAAGTTCTGTTTTGATTCCAAACTCAAAGATGCTAAAGAATCTTCAAACTACAGCACAATTGCACTCATCTCCCATGCTAGCAAAGTAATGCTCAAAATTCTCCAAGCCAGGCTTCAACAGTATGTGAGCTGAGAATTTCCAGATGTTCAAGCTGGTTTTAGAAAAGGCAGAGGAACCAGAGATAAATGCCAACATCCACTGGATGATCCACTGGATCATAGAAAAAGCAAGAGAGTTCAAGAAAAACATCTACTTCTGCTTTATTGACTATGCCAAAGCCTTTGACTGTGTGGATCATAACAAGCTGGAAAATTCTTAAAGACATGGAAATAGCAAACCGCCTTACCTTCCTCCTGAGAAATCTGTATGTGGGTCAAGAAGCAATAGTTAGAACTGGACATGGAACAATGGACTGTTTTAAATCAGGAAAGGTGTACATCAAGGCTGTATACTGTCACCCTGCTTATTTAACTCATATGCAGAGTACATCATGTGAAATGCCAGGCTGGATGAAGCACAAGCTGGAATCAAGATTGCTGGCAGAAATTTCAGTAACCTCAGATATGCAGATGACACCCACCTTGTGGCAGAGAGTGAAGAACTGAAGAGCTTCTTGATGAAAGTGAAAGAGGATAGTGAAAAAGCTGGCTTAAAACTCAACATTCAAAAAACTAAGATCATGGCGTCCGGACCTATCACTTCATGGCAAATAGATGTGTAAACCATGGAAATAGTGGCAAACTTTATTTTCTCGGGCTCCAAAATCACAGCTGATGGTGATCAAACCCATAAAAGACACTTGCTCCTTGGAAGAAAAGCTATGACCACCCAGACAGCATTTTAAAAAGTAGAGACATTACTTTGTCAGCAAGGGTCCATCTAGTCTAAGCTATGGTTTTTCCAGTAGTCATATATGAATGTGAGAGTTGTACCATAAAGAAAGCTGAGACCCAAAGAATTGATGCTTTTGAACTATGGTGTTGGAGAGGACTCTTGAGAGTCCCTGGGCTGTTAGGAGATCAAGCCAGTCAATCCTAAAGGAAATCAGTCCTGAATATTTATTGGAAGGACTGATGCCAAAGCTGTAGCTCCAATACTTTGGCCACCTGATGCAAAGAACTGCCTGATTGGAAAAGACCCTGATGAAGGCAGGAGGAGAAGGGGATGACAGAGGTTGAGATGTTTGGATGGCATCACTAACTTGATGGATATGTGTTTTAGCAAGTTCTGGGAGTTGGTAATGGACAGGGAAGCCTGGTGTGCTGCTTTGGGGTGACAAAGAACTGGACATGACTGACTGACTGAACTGAACATACTCAAAGGCTTTAGCATAGTCAATAAAGAAGAAGTAGATGTCTTTTTTTCTGGAATTCTTTTGCTTTTTGATTGATCCAGTGGCTGTTGACAATTTGATTTCTTGTTCCTATGCCTTTTCTAAATGCAGCTTGAACATCTGGAAATTTTCAGTTCACATACTGTTGAAGCCTAGCTTAAAGGATTTTGAATATTGGCTTGCTAGTATGGGAAATGAGCTCAACTGTGCACTAGTTTTAACAGTAATTCCCATCTTGGGACTGGAATGAAAACTGACCTTTTCCAGTCTTGTCACCACTGAATTTTCCAAATTTGCCAGCATATTGAGTGCAGCACTTTAATAGCATCATCTTATAGGATTTGAAATAGCTTGGCTGAAATTCCATCTCCTGTACCAGCTTTCTTTCTTGTAAAGCTTCTTAAGGCCCACTTGACTTCACACTCCAGGATATCTGGCTCTAGGTGAGTGACCCCACCACTGTGGTTGTCCAGGTCATGAAGACCTATTTTTAACAGTTCTTTTGTATAATCTTGCCACCTGTTCTTAACACCTTCTGCATCTGTTAGGTCCATACCATTTTTGTCCTTTATTGTTCCCATCGTTGCATGATATGTTCCCTTGGTATCTCTAATTTTCTTGAAGAGATCTCTAGTCTTTCCCATTCTATTGTTTTCCTCTATTACTTTGCATTATTCACTTAAGAATTCTTTTTTGTCTCATTTTCACCTATAAAAACTCTTTCTCAATAGCTATTGGGAAATTTTGAACATGAGCTGCCCATTCTCCTTGCTTGACCTTTGCAATAAACTTTTTATGCTCCAGACTCAGATGTTTTATTTTGTTTGGCCTCTCTCTGTGTCAGGCACACAAACTTTGGTTCAATGACTACTCTGCCAACAATTGTGAGTTTAGAAGGGAGCCCTGAGAACCAGAGACCTGGATGCTGCCTTGTTTAAACTCACTGAGCCCCTGAACAGAGAATTCACATGATACCAGATCTCTACCTACACAACTATGAGGCAATAAAATAACCTTGGCAACATGGTATGATGGCAACAGAAAACTAACACAGTGGTGAAAAAGAGGAGACAGTAAGGATAAAAGCTTGTCTTGTAGCAAACACAACTGCATGGAAACTGGTGCAACAATATGAAATAAGAACAGGTCAGACAATGAGCCACTGAGTCAAATGGGAAGAAAGGGTCATGAGTTCAGTTGTGGACATGTTCAATTTTCAGTACATTTTGAAGTTCAGGTGGGAAAAAAAAAAAAGTTAATCTATTTTTTATATAGACCTCAAGCTCAGAGAGTAAATCAAAGCTAAAAATAAGACTATTTACTTTCATGCATTGGACAATAAAATGGCAACCCACTCCAGTATTCTTGCCTGGAGAATCCCAGGGACAGAGGAGCCTAATGGGCTGCCATCTATGGGGTCGCAAAGAGTTGGACACGACTGAAGTGACTTAGCAGCAACATCCAGTTATTAACTGAAGCCAAATGTGTGGATAAAATTATAAAATAATATATTATATTTTATAAAATATTTATTAATATATGATATATTATAAATATAGTCTCCTTTAATATATATGATATAATAGAATAAATATAATGCAATATAATGTATAATATAATATATATATAAATATATATAAATAAATTATATATATTGATAAATATATATACATATATATTTATATAATTTATATATAAATAAAAATTTATATATAAATATAAATAAAAAATAAATAAAATAAAATATACTATTAATATATATTAGAAATTATATTAATATTATATATCATATTATAATATATATCATATAATCAGATATGGTATATATGATATAATATTAATATAATATGATTTATATTATATTATATATAATATACTATATATAATTATATATAGTATATTATATATTATATCATGTAATCAGATATGATATATATTATATCACACCTGATTGTTTATAACACATCAGAGACTGCACTGTGCCAGATGTGCAAAGGTGAGCAGTGAAGCCCTGGGCCCAGCATTCTCAGCCAAGCATATCATGGGATACTCTTGGGTCACGTGCCTCTGGGACATGCGGCAGGAGGAAGAGTTGAATAGCCAAGGTGGGGCCAGAATAATGATGGTGCCAAGCTTTAGAGAGCACTGAGATGAGAGACCACTCCAATAACAACAATGCTGAGGGCCTGTGCTGTCGTAGACACTTTCTATTCGCCATCTTATTTAGCTCCAACGATTTAAATAGTCTTAGCTCCATTTGCAAATGAGGACACTAAAATTAACAAATTTCTTAAACTAATCTACATAGTAAAATTGAGAGCTAAGATTTGAACCCAAATCTCATAGTCTTAACATTTATGCTTTCTCCCTATACATTGCTTCTACACCAAAATCCAAGGAAAGGAGGAAATGGCATTCATGTTCAGTTTTATTAAAAAATTTTTTTGATGATATTCTCATTAATTCATGTCAATGACTAAGTGATTCTTGTGACTATTTCTACAACTGACTCCATAGCATTGAATACATCCTACACCTATGTGCTATCCAATAGCAAGAAACAGTGTATGTTCAATCTTCATAGATACGTTAAAGCCTGAAGTAAACAGCGTTGCTTCATCAGTGCAAGTTTAAAACAACCTAGCTGCATGTTTATGTCTGAAAATTACAAGAAAATAAAAGAGATGTTAGTATATTTTTAAAGGTAAATTTAAATTAGAGTAACAAATGTAAGCATACTACAACACTGATAAATTCAAAACTACTATTGTTAAGTCACTTTAGTTGTGTCCAGCTCTTTGTGACCCAATGTCCATGGGATTCTCCAGGCAAGAATACTGAAGTGGTTTGCCATTTCCTTCTCCAAAAATGTTATTAGGTCAGACTATGTGGTGACACTAGTGGTAAAGAACCCACCTGCCAGTGCAGGAGACACAGAAGATGCGGGAAGGATTCCTGTGTTGGGAAGATCCTGAGGAGGAGGCATAACAACTCACTCCAGTATTCTTGCCTGGAGAATTCCATGGACAGAGGAGCCCACAGGCTATAGTCCAGGGGGGTCACAAAGAGTCAGACACAACTAAATCAACTTAGCATGTATACATGCATGTTAAAACAAACCTTACCTAACAGATTATGCATTGTTTATACAGCCTCTCATTTACAGGACATTTATGAAAACAAGACCATTTGAGATGGTTCAGCAGTATAAAGTATAAACCACACTGTATGGATGCTGTTAGCAAATATGCTCCCAAAGGGAATAGTGCTTCTAAAGAATATTACTTTTGAGGAAAGTTCATGTTACAGCTTTCTCATGTCTCAGAAATGCAATTTTTAAAATTTGAAAAAAGTAAACTATATAAATATAACATATGTTAGTGCCCATCTTGATCTATATCTTTCATTTTCTTCTGACAGCAGTGCAAAGCTCGGAAATCCCAGAATCTACTATGAATAATGCATAAGCAATGACATTAGCTATGTTAAAAATCCTCAGATTCATGTTGGCATAAAGTAGGGGAGAGAGGATTCTTTATTTTCTAGTTCCGTGGACTGCTTTAGCTCACTCCTTGTTAAAGCGCACACACTCACACAGGTACATGTGCATGACACCCACCTGCACACACACACATACAGGAAGAGCAAGCAATTATTTCAAGCTAAGATATTCAAATCCAAAACTGTGAGCTACTAACAATAATGTTGGATGATTCATTGGATACAAGATAATATATACGTTACTTCAAAGAGCAAAATCATTACCCAAAGTGAATATGTCATTTTGAATATATTGTATTTACTTAAGTATATTCTCCGACAATAATTTGCATTGTGTTTGCTCACTTAGGCTTAACAAATAACACTACATCTAAAATGAGACTGGAGCACTGGAGTCTGAGAGATTCCATGTGCTGCAGACAGAAGGACAAGTGATTCCCAAGTAGTCTCAAGTCTTCCCGCTTCCTGGGTTCCTTCTTTTTTTCAGAATAAAGTAGCTTAATACTTCTTCATTTCAAGTACTCTAAGAACTGCACCACTGCCTCAAGTATTTCTGAAGTTCTTGAAGGAGGTGCTGTGTCAACTTTATGCCCAGATGTAAATTCCAGTGATTCCTGCATGGTTGGACTCCTGCCTGCCACTCACCTCCTGTAGCATCTTTCTTCTCTCTCTGTTCTATTGCTTTATGGGTGCTCTAATCCTTCATTCTCATTCCTTCTCTTAAATCTTCATTTGCATCCTTTGGTATCACCAACTTTGACTCAAGACTTTGGCAGAATGATGGAACACTAACAGAGTACATAAAAGAAAGCAATTTTAATTGCTTTAATTTAATGTATTACCTATGATTTCTGGGGCTTTCCTGGTGGCTCAGAGGTTAAAGCATCTGCCTGGAATTCAGGACACCCGGGTTCGATCCCTGGGTTGGGAAGATCCCCTGGAGAAGGAAATGGCAACCCACTCCAGTACTCTTGCCTGGAGAATCCCATGGAGGGAGGAGCCTGGTAGGCTACAGTCCATGGGGTTGAAAAGAGTCAGACACGACTGAGCGACTTCACTTTCACTATGATTTCTAGTTTTGTTATTCAATTGCTCAGTCGTGTCCAGTTCTTTGTGACCCTATGGACTGCATCCATGTCCTTCATTATCTCCCAGAGTTTTCTCAAACTCATATCCATTGAGTCAGTGATGCCATCCAACCATCTCATCCTCTGTCACCTCCTTCTCCTTCCTTCAATCTTTCCCAGCATTAGGGTCATTTCTAATGAATTGGCTCTTAGCATCAGGTGACCAAAGTATTGGAGCTTCAGTTTCAGCATCAGTCCTTCCAATGAGTACTCAGGACTGATTTCCTTTAGGATTGACTGGTTTGATCTCCTAACAGTCCAAGGGACTCTCAAGTGTCTTTTCCAACACCATGGTTCAAAAGAACCAATTCTTTGGTGCTCAGCTTTCTTTATAGTCCAACTCTCACATCCACACATGACTACTAGAAAAACCATAACTTTGACTAGATGGACCTTTTCAGCAAAGTAATATCTCTGCTTTTTAATATGTTGTCTGGGTTGGTCATAGCTTTTCTTCCAAGGAGCACACTTCTTTTAATTTCATGGCTGCATTCACTGCCCACAGTGATTTTGGAGCCTAAGAAAATAAAGTTTCTCACTGTTTTCATTGTTTCCCCATCTATTTGCCATGAAGTGATGGGAACAGATGCCATGATGTTAGTTTTTTAAATGTTGAATTTTAAGCCAGCTTAAATTGACAATTCCTAGTTAATTTTACTTATTTCACAAAATATTTAGGATTTTAAATTCTAACAAAAGTCAGAAAATAGCAAAGAATCCAAGGCTTGTATACTGGCTGACTCAGAAGCCAAATTGACAAGTTACCAAGCAGTTAGTAGAAAGAGTTGACCACAGAGAAATAAAACAAGGAATTCACAAAAATATTGGATCAAGCCATGAAACTGGGAGTTCCTTACAAGCTTTTCTCAGTCTTTTAACATTTCTTGAGTTAGGCATGACTTAGGTACTAAACCACCACCATCATGATCTTACTTATTTTTTGCATAGTTTACTCTCAGAGATAAGTATGCTAAAGTCTCTCACTAATATCTATCAGTAAAAAGATCCTTTCTATTCTGCTTAATGTTAAAGGAAAGCAATTTTAAAGTTATTACTAGATATCAGTGCCATTAACTGTATTGGTACAACATGGTCACACAAAACTTCCTACTAGTTGCTCTTATTCTAAACCTGATTATTTGCTTATTTTTAGAGAAATTTTTGTGTTTTCATTTCCTCTAACCAGAGCCTTCTCTCATCATGTCATCTTCACATTGTGGCCTCTTGTTCTCCTCTTCACGTTGCCCAGTCAAGAGCTCAAAACTCCAAATTTCTGTTATTTTATTGATATTAAGCAATTAAGGAGAGGAAATTAGTTCTCTCAGCTTCATTGTTATTCATACCAAAAGTTCATTAAAAGATTTCCCTAAACAAAAGATCTGTCACCTGTGAACTCCAGCTTAAGACATACCCAAACAGACAATCGAAAGTGAAGTTTTCCTTTCATATAAGATGAAAAGCAAACTCTGCTCCACACAGTCACTGAAAATGTAAGGAAGTTTTAGGAAATTGACTCGTTGAGCACTGAGAAAATCTGAATCATGATTGGTTGGTTGCTTACTTCTTACCATTTTACACAAAATTAAATTAGGGACATTAACCCTCTTGATTCTAAACTACAGCTCTGGAAAAGTTCAATTGTAAACATATTTTGGAGTGCATTTACAACAAAAACACAAGAAAGATGCTGGGTTTGTTTAGAGAGAGGACTTCTGCCTGTTTTTCCCCTGGTTCCCTCAAAAGCCCACCTTTTCACAAATACCTTCCCCATTTTGAGGCCAGTCTCAGCAATGCTAGCGTGGTATGTGTTGTGCAAAGTCAGTGGAAGATTTCTGCCCAAATAAGTCAGGGTGTTATCGAGTTCCTGCAGTCTGTATCAGCAAATTCAAAAAAACCAACACTTTTGAACCAAGATTTTCTCTGGGTGTGTGCCCAGGAGTGGGATTGGTAAGTAATCTGATAGTTCTATTTTTAATTTTTTCAGGAACCTCCAGACACTTCTCCGTAGTGGCTGTATTGATTTGCACTCCCACCAACAATGTAAGAGGATTGCTGTCCTCCCCCACCAGCATTTATTGTCTGCACATTTTGTGATGATGCTAATTCTGACCACTGCACCCCAGTGTTCCCTGGACCACTGTTTACAATAGCCAGGATATGGAAAGAACCTAAATGTCCATTAACATAAGAATAAATAAAAATGTGGTTACATATATAAAATGGAATATTGCTCATTCATAAAAGGTAATGAAATTGGGTCATTTGTAGAGATGTGGATGGATCTAGAGACTGTCATATAGAGTGAAGTGAGTCAAAAAGAGGAAAACAAATATAGTATGTTAATGCATGTATGTGAAATTTGAAAAAATGAGTATAGCCGATTTTATTTACAAAGCAGAAATAGAGACACAGACACAGAGAACAAACTTATGGATACCAAAGTGAAAGAGAAGGGTGGAAGGAATTGGGAAATTGGGATTGACAGATATACGTTATTGATACTATGTAAAATACATAACTAAGGAGAATTCACTGTTTATCACAGGGAACTCTTGCTCTACTGCTGCTGCTAAGTTGCTTCAGTCATGTCCGACTCTGTGCGACCCCATGGACTGCAGCCTACCAGGCTTCTCCGTCCATGGGATTCTCCAGGTAAGAACAGTGGAGTGGACGGCTATACTACTTCTCACCAAACTCCCCTGGGTTGAGACAGTTTTTTCAGGAACATGAGCCTGATGGCCCCTTCCCCCTTTGCTTGGAAAAGCAATAAAGCTATTTTTTTACTTCACCCAAAACTCTGTCTTCAAAATTTGATTCAGCACCAGCACACAGTCTGAATTTTTTGGTATCATCTTTGCAAGTTTTCATTCTTTCTAAACTGAGTAAGTGATGTTAAAACTAAGGTCAAATTAACTTCAGAAGTGAGTGGTAAGTCTTTTTTTATCTCTTCTCTAATGTTAATGTGAGAAAATAATGCTGGGTCAAATGAAATCTTTAGGAATGGTAATCCTCTAGGTGTTGATGTTTCCTTAAGGAAGAAACTCCATTAAAGGAACACTCCAATCTCTTTGACCTGATGCTCCTCACCTCTGGGAGGACAGTAAGGAAACCACTATACTCAGGATAGGACTTCTGTTTTCACAACCCCATGGAGATATTATTTACACTGTAGTCTCTAGATTCTTTAGGAAGTTATCAGTGAAACTAACCCTTATTGAAGGGTCTAATTAGCTACAGAGAGGTTGTTTTCCTTTGTTCTTAGCAAATAAACTCAACAAGGTATAGTCTTATAGTTTAAGGGGATAAATTTAATGATAAGGAGCAAAATTAACAAAACCACTTGTCTGCAAATCTAGGCTATATTTTCCACACAGTTTCCTCACACATGAAACTGATTTTTTTAATGTATTTATTTTTTAATTGAAGGATAATTGCTTTACAGAATTTTGCTGTTTTATGTCAAACCTCAACATGAATCAACCATAGGTATACATATATCCCTTCCCTTTTGAACTTCCTTCCCATATCTGCTCCCCCTGCCATCCCACCCCTCTAGGTTGATACAGAGCCCCTGTTTGAGTTAGAAACTGATATTTTTGACTCTCATGTTATTTACTTCCAAATTCATGTGCCAGGAAAGGGAATTTATTTATTTAGTGAGCCTCCTTAAATATCAATAATGGTTGCCTCTTTTTGTAAATCACTTCCAAAGCCCCATAAGAGGACAACAGGTGTGATCTTGGCTGTTGGCTGTCTGAGTATCTCAGAAGATAAATATAGGTGTCCACTGCCTGTGGAAAGAGAAATGGAGTGTTGTCTCCCGTCTCATTTTCTAAGACAGCAGAAGCCAGTAAACTCAACTTTTACATTTCTAGCATTTCTGTATTTTTAGCGTTGAAGTCTTGTACAAATCAATGCAGTCATTCATTTCACCCAAGTTAGTGTTCTACTGAGCTGGGAGCTACAGTTTTTCACATGAAGGCTCTGTAACTAAATTGTCATAAGAAACATTTTGTCCACCTGGGACACTGCTAAACTATCGTGATGTGATATATCAAGCATTAACAATTTGTCACTTGCCATTACAATGCTTTGGAAAACCACTGGGTTAATTAATTAGTAAGCATAACTAGTTCAAAACATTCAACAATAAATCAGTTAATTTACTTTTAGTAGAACTAGTATGGATACTAAATACCTCCCAGGAGAAAATGCAAAAATGGGCTGTAATGTTAGACAGGTTAGTCAAAATAACATAATCAGAATGTTGGGTAATTTCACAGTTGCTTTCCTAGTGAGGCCTTTATAACCACTCTTTCTAAAATTTCAACCTGATATCCTGACACTTTATAAGTCCCTTCTCTGTTTGTTTGCTTGCTTTTTCTTCTTGATTACTTATCACTGATTAAAGTGATATGTATATTGTTTATCTTTTTTTTTCTCCAAAATACACACTCCATGAAAACAAGGATCTTTTGCTCATTTCTGTGTCTCCAGACCCTGGAACAATACCTGACACATTACAGACTACGATAAAGGACAGAAATGGTAGGGACTTAACAGAGGCAGAAGATATTAAGAAGAGGGGGCAAGAATACCCAGAAACTGTACAAAAAAGATCTTCATGACCAAGATAATCACAATGGTGTGATCACTGACCTAGAGCCACACATCCTGGAATGTGAAGTCAAGTGGGCCTTAGAAAGCATCACTACGAACAAAGCTAGTGGAGGTAATGGAATTCCAGTTGAGCTATTTCAAATCCTGAAAAATGATGCTGTGAAAGTGCTGCACTCAATATGTCAGCAAATTTGGAAAACTCAGTAGTGGCCACAGGACTGGAAAAGGTCAGTTTTCATTCCAATCCCAAAGAAAGGCAATGCCAAAAAATACTCAAACTACCACACAATTGCACTCATCTCACACGCTAGTAAAGTAATGCTCAAAATTCTCCAAGCCAGGCTTCAGCAATACATGAACCATGAACTTCCAGTGTTCAAGCTGGTTTTAGAAAAGGCATAGGAAACAGAGATCAAATTGCCAACATCTGCTGGATCATAGAAAAAGCAAGAGAGTTCCAGAAAAAAAACTATTTCTGCTTTATTAACTATGCCAAAGCCTTTGACTGTGTGGATCACAATAAACTGTGGAAAATTCTGAAAGAGATGAGAATACCAGACCACCTGACCTGCCTCTTGAGAAACCTGTATGCAGGTCAGGAAGCAACAGTTAGAACTGGACATGGAACAACAGACTGGTTCCAAATAGGAAAAGGAGTATGTCAAGGTTGTATATTGTCACCCTGCTTATTTAACTTATATGCAGAGTACATCATGAGAAACGCTGGGCTGGAAGAAGCACAAGCTGGAATCAAGATTGCCAGGCAAAATATCAATAACCTCAGATATGCAGATGATACCACCCTTAAGGCAGAAAGTGAAGAGGAACTAAAAAGCCTCTTCATGAAAGTGAAAGTGGAGAGTGAAAAAGTTGGCTTAAAGCTCAACATTCAGAAAACAAAGATCATGACATCTGGTGCCATCACTTCATGGGAAATAGCTGGGGAAACAGTGGAAACAGTGTCAGACTTTATTTTGGGGGTCTCCAAAATCACTGCAGATGGTGACAGCAGCCATGAAATTAAAAAATGGTTACTCCTTGGAAGAAAACTTATGACCAACCTAGATAGCATATTCAAAAGCAGAGACATTACTTTGCCAACAAAGATCCATCTAGTCAAGGCTATGGTTTTTCCTGTGGTCATGTATGGATGTAAGAGTTGGACTGTGAAGAAAGCTGAGCACCAAAGAATTGATGCTTTTGAACTGTGGTGTTGGAGAAGACTCTTGAGAGTCCCTTGGACTACAAGGAGATCCAACCTGTCCATTCTGAAGGAGATCAGCCCTGGGATTTCTTTGGAAGGAAGGATGCTAAAGCTGAAACTCCAATACTTCGGCCACTTCATGTGAAGAGTTGACTCATTGGAAAAGACTCTGATGCTGGGAGGGATTGGGGGCAGGATGAGAAGGGGACGACAGAGGATGAGATGGCTGGATGGCATCGCAGACTCGATGGACGTGAGTCTGAGTGAACTCTGGGAGTTGGTGATGGACAGGGAGGCCTGGTGTGCTGCAATTCATGGGGTCGCAAAGAGTTGGACATGACTGAGCGACTTAACTGACTGAATAAGCATTTTTAAATGAATGAACAGATACATGAAGGACAAAATTCTGAAAAATTCCTTTAATTTTCTCTTCCTCGCAGTGAAGAAAATTACCTTTTTTGCAGGAAAGAAAACTGCTTTTCCCTGCCCCAACCTTGTCCCTGCAGAGTTCCTTTAACTTCACTTCATCACTCTGATCTACATCATTTCCCATAAAAACAACAATACAGACACTTAGAAACGTGTGAAATATGTACCTAAAAACATAGATTTGTTTTACCTCTCTCACTGAGGAGTTGTTTAATGTGGGCCTGTTATCTCACTTATGAAGTGGAAATACAAATACATTCACAAAGATGTAGAAAAGATTAAATTAGCATTGGAAAGTGCTCTGCAAACCTCAAAATCCTATATAAATATTTATAATAACAGGCCAACTGTCATTTCTACAAGAGCTTTTTCTTCTCCTTTCTGCCAAATCAGATCAGATCAGATCAGTCACTCAGTCATGTCCGACTCTTTGCAACCCCATGAATCACAGCATGCCAGGCCTCCCTGTCCATCATCAACTCCCAGAGTTCACTCAGACTCACGTCCATCGAGTCTGTGATGCCATCCAGCCATCTCATCCTCTGTCATCCCCTTCTCTTCTTGCCCCCAATCCCTCCCAGCATTAGAGACTTTTCCAATGAGTCAACTCTTTGCATGAGGTGGCCAGACTACTGGAGTTTCAGCTTTAGCATCATTCCTTCCAAAGAAATCCCAGGGCTGATCTCCTTCAGAATGGACTGGTTGGATCTCCTTGCAGTCCTTGCAAGGGACTCTCAAGAGTCTTCTCCAACACCACAGTTCAAAAGCATCAATTCTTCGGTGCTCAGCCTTCTTCACAGTCCAACTCTCACATCCATACATGACCACAGGAAAAAACATAGCCTTGACTAGATGAACCTTTGTTGGCAAAGTAATGTCTCTGCTTTTGAATATGCTATCTAGGTTGGTCATAACTTTCCTTCCAAGGAGTAAGCGTCTTTTAATTTCAATTCTCCAATCCCATATATGTGTGTTTTAATTGTAAATAAACCATTCCATGAGCTCTTTATTTGAAAATGGATAGAATGGCAGTCCAGGAGCTTCTGTACCACTGGTTATAGAGGTAAAGGCCAGGACATTGGCCATCATGTGTGTGACTGCTGCTGCTTACGGACCTCTGACAACCAGATGTAAATCCATGAGCTGATAGAAAAGATAATAACACATTAAAGGGTTCAACAGCCAAAGAGCAAAATATCAGACAAAGCAAACAAAGTACATGCATGGTAAATAAGCATGGTAAATAACAGCAGAAGTGGAGTAAGTAATATAATTAGAAGGGTACTAGAAAGATCTTTCCTCATTTGCTGTGGACTCTGAAATTACAAAATGAGATATTGATTTATTTGTTCCACGACATTTCTCTTCAGAAGTCTTCTATTAGTAAGTAAATGCCATCTGAGAGAGACACATAAAAGCCAGTAGCAATCTTCAGTATCTTTGCATAAATTAGGTTTTATAACTAGCCCTCTCATTGAGAGAATGGAGGGGTTTTTTCACTTCTGTATTTTTTTTTTTTTTTATGGCTGTGTTGGGTGTTAGTTGCAGTATACAGACTTCTGTAGTTGCAGAATGTGAGTTTCTCTCTAGTTGTTGCATGGGGGTTCCAGAGTGCCCTTGCTCAATAGTTGTGGCAAGCAGGCTTAGTTGCCCCACAGCATGTGGGATCTTTATTTCCCCAACCAGGAATCAAAGCTGTGTCTCCTACTTTGGAAGGTGGACTCTTAACCACTGTATCACTAGGGAAGTCCCCAAAAGAGTAGGTCAACCTATAGCAAGGTTCATCAAATCTTTTCCATAAAGGATCAGATAGTAAATATTTTAGGCTTTTCAGATTTGGTATCTATTACAACTACCCATCTCTGACATTGCAGTTGTCAAAAACAATAACCATATGAATGGGCATGGCTGGGTCCCAATAAAATTTTAATATTTACAAAAACAGGTATTGGACTGAATTGGCTGCTGTGCCATAATTTACCAACTATGGAAGTTTGGCCTGGAGGTTCGGCCTGGAGGTTCAAAATGGGCAGCCACAATTGGGATGCACCAGGGGGTGCCTGGGACAGTAGAGACCTGTTGGATGTTGGTACAGTTTGAGGTGGTTGTGAGCTCTCCCAGAGGAAGATTCCCCAATTCATGGCTCCCTGTGAGGAGCCATGCTGTTTAAGCCCCCAGCAAGGTGTGGGCAGTAACCTGTGCCTGCTCACAGCCTGGTGGTAGCTCCACCTCTGGCATCAGGACTGCATCAGCAGGGTTTTGTCCACCGCCTCAGGCACCTTCCCTGGGTTTGGCAGCGGCAGTCACACCTAATTCTGCAGCTGGGTCAAAGTAGCATTCTCAGCATATCCTCATGGCCAGCAGCCCACAGCCTCTCCCAGGGATCTTTGTTGGAGTCTTTTGCCACCTCCACCCTCTGATACAGGCAGAGGCTTGCTAGCCATTTCACTCAGCAACCTGTCCCCACCCTCCAGTCTGGGCTGAGGCTTGTGAGAAGTGTTGTTGGTTAGTGGCAGTGATTTTTGTGGTGAACTTTCTCTGTGTTTTGCCCTCTGAGCTCCCACTCAGAGGAAGATGCACTCTGAGGCTCCCATAGCTCCCCTTTGGCCCCTCCTGTGAGGTGGTTTCCTAGTGCATGGAAACTTCGCCTCCTTCAAGACTCCCTCCCCCACTAGAGGCATGAGTCCCCTTCCTGAAATACTTGTCTCTTTTTGTGTCTTTATCTTTTGTCCTACCTCATTCTAAGGAGATTGTCTTGTGAAAGTTTGTGGAAGTTTGGGGTCTTCTGCTATTGTTCAGAAGTTGTGTTAAGTAGGAATTGTTCCATATTCCAGTGAATTTTTGATATATTTGTGGGGAGGCAGTTGATCTCCCTGTCTTACTGCTCTGCCATCTAATTGAGAACATTTTTAAGAGTCCCTTCTAGTGAGGGATTCAGAATGACTGCTACTTAAATGAGTGTCCAGGGGATTTTGTAACTGTGATCTCTGAAGAATGACTATAGCAGAATCTACATAACAAGAGGGCTCTGGCTAATGATGAGCTTGCTGTTTTTCAGCTGTGTCCAACATTTTGCAATCCCATGGACTGCAGCACCTCAGGCTCTTCTGTCCTCCACTATCTCCTAGAGATTGCTTAAATTCATGTCCATTGAGTTGGTGATGCTATCTAGCCATCTCATCCTCTGTCATCCCTTTCTCCTTTTGCCTTCAATTTTTCCCAGCATCAGAGTCTGTTCCAATGAGTTGGCTTTTCACATCCGGTGGCCAAAGTATCAGAGCTTCAACTTTAGCATCAGTTCTTCCAATGCATATTCAGGACTGATTTCATTTAGGATTGACTGGTTGGATCTCCTTGCAGTCCAAGGGACTCTCAAAAGTCTTCTCCAACACCACAGTTCAAAAGCATCAACTCTTTGGAGTTCAGCTTTCTTTATGGTCCAATTTTCACACCTGCACATAACTCCTGGAAAAACCGTAGCTTTGACTATATAAACTTTTGTCAGCAAAGTGATGTCTTGCTTTTTAATAAGGAGCTTAGCAGCATCCCAAAGCCTGTTTTAAGGCTGCACTTTAAATTCTAAGATGTCTTAGCATTTTCTAGTCTTTGAAATGCATTTCGAAGAAGATCTTTCTTTTTTTTTTCTTTTTTTTTAATTTAATTTTATTTTTTTAAATTTTATTTTATTTTTAAACTTTAAATAATTGTATTAGTTTTGCCAAATATCAAAATGAATCCATCACAGGTATACATGTGCTCCCCATCCTGAACCCTCCTCCCTCCTCCCTCCCCATACCATCCCTCTGGGTCATCCCAGTGCACTAGCCCCAAGCATCCAGTATCGTGCATTGAACCTGGACTGGCATCTCGTTTCATACATGATATTTTACATGTTTCAATGCCATTCTCCCAAATCTTCCCACCCTCAACCTCTCCCAGAGAGTCCATAAGACTGTTCCATACATCAGCGTCACTTTTGCTGTCTCGTACACAGGGTTATTGTTACCATCTTTCTAAATTCCATATATATGTGTTAGTATACTGTATTGGTGTTTTTCCTTCTGGCTTACTTCACTCTGTATAATAGGCTCCAGTTTCATCCACCTCATTAGAACTGATTCAAATGTATTCTTTTTAATGGTTGAGTAATACTCCATTGTGTATATGTACCATAGCTTTCTTATCCATTCATCTGCTGATGGACATCTAGGTTGCTTCCATGTCCTGGCTATTGTAAACAGTGCTGCGATGAACATTGGGGTACACGTGTCTCTTTCCCTTCTGGTTCCCTCAGTGTGTATGCCCAGCAGTGGGATTGCTGGATCACAAGGCAGTTCTATTTCCAGTTTTTTAAGGAATCTCCACACTGTTCTCCATAGTGGCTGTACTAGTTGGCATTCCCACCAACAGTGTAAGAGGGTTCCCTTTCCTCCACACCCTCTCCAGCATTTATTATTTGTAGACTTTTGGATCGCAGCCATTCTGACTGGTGTGAAATGGTACCTCATAGTGGTCTTGATTTGCATTTCTCTGATAATGAGTGATGTTGAGCATCTTTTCATGTGTTTGTTAGCCATCTGTATGTCTTCTTTGGAGAGATCTTTCAAGTAACATGGATTAGTTTCTCAGGGCTGCCACAACAGTGTACTACAAGCTACGTAGCTTAAAACAAGAGAAATGTATCTTTTCAGTTCTGGAGCTAGAAGTCCACCCAGAAAGCTCTTGTGGAGGATTCTTCCTGACTTCTTTCATCTTCTCCTAGCTCCAGGCATTCCTGAGCCTATGGCAATGTGAGCCCGTATCTGCTTCATCCTCACACAGGACACTCTTCTCTGTGTCCTTCTTCTTACAGACATCCCTCAGGTTGTATTACCCACCCAAAGGCCCCTTCTTAACTTGGTTACATCTTAAAGACTCTACTTAAGGTAGCATTCACAGGTACCAGGAATTAGGATTTCAATATTTTTGAGGGACACAATTCAGTCCATAAGATAAGCAACAAACTTGTACAAATTTCATTTGTATTGTGTTGGGTTTTGAAGACATTGATTAACATTCCTTGCCACAAAGTAATTACATGTAGCCTTGGCTTATTATTAGGATCACTTGGGGGCTTTTAAACATCCCAGTGCTCAAGTCTGCACCATAAAACAATTAAATCAGCATCTCGGGAAGTGACCCAGTATCAGAATATTGAAAGCTCTTAGGTGATTTCAATATGTATCTAAAGGTTGAAAATTACTGTAGTGGACACAGGAGACAATAAGTATAAAGAAAATCTGCTTAACTCCTTGGTGATAGAACATCTTGATAATAGCAGGCTGCCCCTGCAGGGGCAGAGACTGGCCCGGTTGGCTTTTAGCATCTGGGCTGCCAGCAGTCAAGTCTGGGGAGTGAGGGGATCAGGCTAAGCCAGCACACACAGAGATTTCAATCATATCAATCAGATCAGTCTCCCATGGAGAGCAGTGAGAGGTAGAAAAAAGAATGGAAAGTTACTGCTGCTTCCAAGTATCAGATACTCATTCGGTTTTCCCTTCTGAAGAAGTAAACATAATTTCTAGTTATAAATGCAAAAGTACAATCTATTGATTGTTTTCATTCCCCACAAAATATTGTTAACCTAAAACTTAGTTTCTCCCCAATTGACTCATGTGACTTTTAATGGACTCCCTTTTTCCTATCCAATGGAATCCTCCTCAAATAAGACTTTCTACAGGAAATGTAACATCCTTTTTTATTTTCACAGCATTTTAACTATGATTATCTGTCCAAGAAAGATATAAATTGATTGATTCCTTTATGACTGCTCACATTCTGCTCATGAATCTCAGGTACTGTACTCTGAGCCAACAGGCAACTTTCTCATCCCTGTCTTGGAGTTTAGATTCTGTTAGGAAAGACAGAAAACAACAAGCAGACAATTAAATATTTTTGGTATTGGTAAGTGCTTTGGAAAAACAAAGCAGAATCAAGAAGAGAGTGTGACAAAACCCACGGGAGTGTGTGCAACCTGCTGTCTATTGGCTTTCCTCCAGGCCTGGTACCTCCCTTATAACTTTACCAGGATTCAGAGAAGAAGATCCATCTCCAGACTGCCTTTTCACAGCTCCTAAACACTAGGAGTGGTTTGGGTTCTACCAGGAAGATGTTCTTACAACAGATGTGGAACACTCAATGAATGAGAACCTTGCAGAACCAACTACCAGGCAAGTAGATGTGAGCATGTCCTAGGTACCAGAGTCCACTGTCTAATACTTGCTTCAGGGCGTGTGTACAGTAACATGAAGTTACAGTGCATCAGCTATTTCCTGACCTCTATAGGGGTGTGACCCAAAGTCAGTGGTGCTGTGCTGAAACCTTGATTTCTTTTCCATCTATTAACTTTGTAAGCTCCTAATTTTTAAAATAAATTTCTTTCTGTTTGAAATACCTATTGTTATTTCTGTTTCCTGCCCTAAGTAAAGGCGGCTTCTTAAAAAAAAAAAATGTAGCTAGGAAAGTGTCTAAAATGAGCTGACTTCTGGGTGGCGAAAGACCTCTGAATGAAGTCAGGGCTGTACTCATGCAATGACCAGGGGAAGAGAGTTCTAGGGGAAAACGGTTAAAATCGTAAATATGGGAGTTGAGTTCAACATGTCTACAACACTGCATCAAGTCTAGCACTTGGAAAAAAAATTGAGTAAAAAGAGGGTTCACACATAATATGGAAGGTAAGCAAAGGTAGGATCATGTCAGGCCCTGTAAGGCATGGAAAGATGATACGATTTATTCTTAGATGGAAAGTTATTGGAAAGTGGTAATGAGGGTGTGACACAAGCTTTCTCCTGTGCTGAGTGAAAGGGAAAGTCGCTCAGTCGTGTCTGACTCTTTGTGACCCCATGGATATACAGTCCATGGAATTCTCCAGGCCAGAATACTGGAGTGGATAGCCGTTCCCTTCTCCAGGGGATCTTTCCAACCCAGAGGTCAAACCCAGGTCTCCCTCATTGCAGGCAGATTTTTTACCAGCTCAACCTTCAGGGAAGCCCTGGGCTGAGAGTAGAATATAATTGGAGCAATTATAAAAGTAGGAAGACCAGTTTAAAGGTTGTTGCCATAATCCAAGTAAGAAAGAAGAATGTGGACAATGATAGTGTGTTGGAAATGGGGAGAAATGAATGAATACTAGATATTATGATATTTTAAATATATTTTAAAAGTAATGCCAGTAGGATTTTTGATGTGTTGTATAGGACTATTCCATGAAATTGAAATTGGGTAAAGCCAGAAGACCTTGAAAATAAATAAGGATCTTAATATTTCCTCTAAGAACACAAACATAAACTGAGACTGTCCTAAGCAAACTAGGTGTATAAATAAGGTATGCACTTTAAGCATAAAGAAAAGTATAAACAAGCATACACTTTAAGTATAAAGAAAATAAACACTTCAAGAATTACACAAAAGTTCTTAGTTTTAACCACTGGATGATAAGATTGTTGTTTTCAGGAAAAAAGGTGAGTGCAGCAGCTTAAATCAAGAATCCTGTCAGGGCTGGCCTCATGAACATGACACTATGCTAAGAAAGTGAAAGTGAAGTCGCTGAGTCGTGTCCGACTCTTTGTGACCCCGTGGACTGTAGCCCGCCAGGCTCCTCTGTCCATGGGATTCTCCAGGCAAGAATACTGGAGTGGGTTGCTGGGTTGCCATTTCCTTCTCCAGGGGATTTTCCCAACCCAGGGATCAAACCCGGGTCTCCTACCTTGCAGGCAGATGCTTTATCCTCTGAGCCACCAGGGAGGAGGTCTCCAAACCAGGGCTGCAGAGAAGATGCAGAAAGTTAAACTCACTTTAATTGTCTGAAAAATCTTCACATGACTAATAACAGAGCAGTTTGACTGTGAGTCTCAGAAGGCTGAAAAACGGATTCTCCTTTTGTCTGAATTTGGAATTGGTCTTAGATCTGGGGAAGCAACTAAACCTGCAAGTGACAGTCAGTTATTCTTATCACTGGGTTTAGGCAAGAAGGTACCCTAGGTGAACAGAAATGGGTATTGACTTGGATGCATGTTCTGCCATTACACACACACACACACACACACACACACTAGGGAGGGATTGGCAAAGAGGAGGGTTTGAAAACACAAAAGCTATACTAGATGCTACAAGTCACTAACATCTTCTACTTAATTTCATTTGGGTAAACATACAAATATGCTTCAAGACTGTGCTTTGAGGAACTGAAAGTAATGGGGAGGGAGGTGGGAGGGGGGTTCAGGATGGAGAACACGTGTACACCTGTGGTAGATGCATGTTGATGTATGGCAAATCCAATACAATATTGTAAAGTAAATAATAATAATAATAATTTTTAAAAAGAAAAGAAAAAAATACAGATAAAAAAATTACCTAAACATATCATTTTATAGCTAATTTGTATTTTTTCTTTTTCAGTTTTGCTGTTTCTTATTTCCTTTTACTTTTTTATTCTCTCCCACCTTGATGTCTCCTCCCTTTGTAAAATAGCATGTCACATTGGGTTATTTAAATGTAAACACCATCATTAATATTCAAAAGAAATGTGGTAACCATAATTTCTACTTAATACTTTGATTAGTCATTTGATATGTCTGTTTTTAAGTGAAATATTAATATTTGAATATGGATAATAAATCTGCATTTTATCCTGGTCAGGAAGATTACCTGGAGAAGGGAATGGGCTACCCAGTCCAGTACTCTTTCCTGGAGAATTCCATGGACAGAAGGGCCTCGCAGGTTATAGTCCATGGGGTTGCAAAGAGCTGGACATGACTATGAGACTAAGCACCAAACATGGATAATAAGTAGAAAACTGGTCATTATTTCAATAATTTTAAAATAAATCTAGATTTCTATAATGTTAATTTTAAAGGAAAATTATGAATAATCTGTTTAATTTTATATCATGTAAAATAACATTAAAAAGTCTTTAGTCAAAGCATTCCCTACTTAGATATTTCTGTCATAAATTCTAAAATTTTATCATAATTGACTCATATTAGCTATGACTTGACAACTATTACAATGCTCAGAAATAGGACACATCACATTTCTCTGATTTCTCTAAACAAATTTTAATGAGATCTGACCCCCTTTCCTGCAAAATTGGTAAGAATTTTGTGCTCAGTCTTTTTCGGGATCCTGTTCTCCCTCTGAGAACTTACAGTATAAAGGTCACTGGGCAGATCCCACAGCCCTTGAGAGTGTGAAACTCTGATGCTTTCCTACCACCCTTGAGTACAAGCTGTGTGTGTGTGTGTGTGTTGAAAGGAGGTGTGGTGACCCCAAGAGTCAGCTTCTTCTTTGTGACTCTGCAAACTCAGTTAAAGGGCTGCACTCCATATGGCAGCAAATTTGGGAAACTTAGCAGTGGTCACGGGACTGGAAAATGTAAGCTTTCATTCCAATCCCAAAGAAGGACAATGCCAAAGAATGTTCAAACTACTGCACAAGTGCACTCATCTCACATGCTAGCAAAGTAATGCTCAAAATTCTCTGAGTGAGGCTTCAGCAGTATGTGAACCATGAACTCCCTGATGTTCCTGCTGGATTTAGAAAAGGCAGAGGAACCAGAGATCAAATTGCCAACATCTGTTGGATCACAGAAAAAGCAAGAGAGTTCCAGAAAAACATCTACTTCTATTTTATTGACTATGCCAAGGCCTTTAACTGTGTGGATCACAACCAACTTTGGAAAATTCTTAAAGAGATGGGAATACCAGACTGCCTCACCTGCCTCCTGAGAAACCTGTATACAAGTCAAGAAGCAACAGTTAGAACAGTACATGAAACAATGGACTGGTTCCAAATTGGGAAAAGAGTCCGTCAAGTCTGTATATTGTCACCCTGGTTATTTAACTTCTATGCAGAGTACATCATGTGAAATGCTGGACTGGATGAAGCACAAGCTGGAATTAAGATTGCTAGTTGAAATAGCAATAACCTCAGATATATAGATAACACAACCTTAATGGCAAAAATGAAGAGGAATTGAACGTCTTGATGAAGGTGAAAGAAGAGAGTGAAAAAGCTGGCTTAAAACTCAACATTCAAAAAACGAAGGCCATGGCATCTAGTCCAAATGCTTCATGGAAAATAGATGGGGAAACAATGGAAACAGTGACAGACTTTATTTTTGGGGCTCCAAAATAATGTTTTTTTTGCTGACTCAGCCATGAAATTAAAAGACGCTTGTTCCTTGGAAGAAAAGCAATGACAAAATTAGGTAACAAAAAGCAAAGACATTGTTTTGCCTACAAAGGTCCATATAGTCAAATACTGGTTTTTCCAGTGGTCATGTACAGATGTGAGAGCTGAACAATAAAAAAGGCTGAGTGCTGAAGAGGTGATGCCTTCAAACTGTCATGCCAGAAAAGACTCTTGAGATTCCCTTGGACAGCAAGGAGATCAAACCGGTCCATCCTAAAGGAAATCAGTCCTGAACATTCATTGGAAGGACTGATGCTGAAGCTGAAACTCCAGTATTTTGGCCATCTGATGGGAAGAACTGACTCATTGGAAAAGACCCTGATGCTGGGAAAGATTGAAGGCAGGAGGAGAAGGGGATGACAGAGTATGAGATGGTTGGCGGCATCACCGATTCAATGGACATGAGTTTGATCAATCTCCGGAAGATGGTGAAAGACAGGAAAATCTGGCATACTGCAGTCCCTGGGGTTGCAAAGAGTCGGGCAAGACTGAGCAACTGAACAACAAAAACAAACTCAGTGGGTGCAGGACTCTGAAGCCTGATCCCACAGGCTCCCATCTTGCTGCCTGGCTCATCTGTGAACCAACTCACTCAGGTATTCCAATCAGTTTGAACAATATCAGAACTCTTTGTAAAACACTACTCTTATCCACATTTTCACTTTGTTGAAAGACGATTTTATGACCACCTTAAATCAACAAGCAGTTGTATTTTAAATGACTGCAGCTTTATATATTAAAAATGCAGTGGGTTGCCTGGGCTGGTGACCAGTTTCTAAGATCTGACTCTCTCAGCACATACCAAGTTTTCTGAACCATGCCTGTGAAGCTGCTTCTCCTGGGAAGAGAATTCTCCTGTCTCTCTGGGGCTGCTCCACCTTCTCAGTGTGCTTCTCAAAGAAAGCAGGATGCTACAGGCGCCTGGGCACTTACAAAGCTAAGATAAAAGAACAAACAGGGAGAGAGCTATTGTCTGAGAAAAACAACTTCTCAAGTCACGTGACTCTAGTGTCTCTGTAAGAACCAGACATGTAGAAGCTGCCCACACCTTTAATGACTGCTGATTTTTACATTATGAAGACATCAGATACAAATAGACTTATATGTAGCTAATAACTTTTATTTTTATTGAAAAGAGATTATTTGAAGGTTAAACTGGATCCATGCTAAGTACCCACCAACTCTGAAAATTCAATATGAGGGCTGTCTTGAGTATTGTAATGTACGGAAAATATTTCTGTAGTTTGGGTGTCTTGAAAAAGTCATAAAATTCCATAAATGGAGTAAAGACCATAAAATGGAAAAAAAATGGAAACTAATGTTCAGAAACATCTTTTATATTGGGCAAATGTCCCTGCTTAGAACCGTGATTCCTAACTTCCTTAATGGGATGCTTGGTGTCACCACTAAGAAAGAAAAGGTAATTTGTCCTTTTGTTCTCTGAGTCATAGCAATGAGTGGTCCTGAAACAAGATCTTAGTTCCCTTCCCAGGAATTGCACCTGGGTAGCCTGGATGACATTCAGGAATCCAAGCCACCAGCCCACCAGGGACTAGAGGCGAGAAGCAAAATTGCCTGACTCTTGCCCAAGTTTGAAAAACAAATTTCTCAAAAACAGGTGCAAGCTTTATTATCAGAGATACAGCATAATATGTGGGAGAGCATACAGATAAGTAGTTTATTTATTTAAGACAGAAGCAAGGCAGAAATGCATATGCATAGAGAAAGGTTGTGTCATCCTCCCTGATGAGGAGAAGTGCAATAAAGAGGTGGTTAAATCATTTATATAGGGTAGTTCTTCTGGATCTTTTTTACTTTTAGCCAATTAGCTCATTTATTTTCCATACTTGACTTGCTCTAGGACCCTTCCCAATATGTGTGTGCATCTTTTTGCCAAGATGAATTCCAGTGTAGAGGCTTGTAGGAGGTTTAACAACACTTATGGGATGACGCTGTCTATTTTTTTGACCCCTGAGAAGTCTTTCTGTACATGTGCAGTCAATGAGATTTCCCTGACTTCCTGAGTGATAAATATGTCATCTTATCTCTTTATTCCAGCAGAGCTCAGCTCCTGCCACTAACTTTGTCCTTGAAGTGTCTAGGGGAAACAAAACTCCAATATACTCCACTTAACAAATTCCAGCTGCTCTGCGCAGAGGTCCATGTGTCTCCTCAGTTCAGTGCAGTCACTCAGTCGTGTCTGACTCTTTGTGACCCCATGGACTGCAGCATGCCAGGCCTCCCTGTCCATCACCAACTCCCGGAGTTTACTCAGACTTGTGTCCATTGAGTCGATGATGCCATCCAACCATGTCATCCTCTGTGGTCCCCTTCTCCTCCCACCTTCAATCTTTCCCAGAATTTCCCATACATTCCATATTATGTCTTTTCCAAGAGTCAGTTCTTCACATCAGGTGGCCAAAGTATTGGAGTGTTAGCTTCAGCATCAGTCCTTCCAATGTATATTCAGGACTGATTTCCTTTAGGATAGACTGGTTGGATCTCCTTGCAGTCCAAGGGACTCTCAAGAGTCTTCTCCAACACGAGTTCAAAAGCATCAGTTCTTTGACTCTCAGCGAGTTCAAAAGCATCAGTTCTTTGGCTCTCAGCTTTCTTTATAGTCCAACTGTATATATAATCTAACTTTATAGTCCAATCTGTCTCCTGTTGCTGCTGCTAAGTCACTTTAGTTGTGTCTGACTCTGTGTGACCCCATAGACGACAGCCCACCAGGCTCCCCCATCCCTGAGATTCTCCAGGCAAGAACACTAGAGTAGGTTGCCATTTCCTACTTCACTCTAAATCCCTGACTTTCCTAACCTCACCCAGATATGGGCAGTTTTGAGACAAGAGAAGGGGCAAATCACAAAGTTTTTAAAAATAATTTGCTAGAATATGAGCTCAACTGAGGAGAGTTGATTTGATCTTCTTCACTGGTATATCCATGACCTACCACATGCGAGCAAATAGCTGATATTGTAAATATTTGTTGAATTAATTAATTAATTAACAGAGGAATGGGAGATAGTTATGGATGTATGAGTTTCTTTTTCTCTTTTTTCTTTTTAGGAACATTTGGAAACTTCTGCTAGCATAGTTTATCTGCGTCTTGCAGTAGGCTAATTAAGAACTCCTCCACTGCAAACACTATTCGCAATTTCAAATATTTAGCCTTGCTTCTGCCTTGAAGGAACAGCTCTCTCTCATGGCCAACAGTACAGCCTCTTGAAGTCTTCACTGAAGTCCGTCTTTCTAAACTAGCACTGAAAATTCCTATTAGATGTATTTTGGGTATTTTACAGTTGCATGTTTTTATTGATGGCCCTTAAGCCCTATCTCTTTAATTAATGAATATTTATATCATTGTTGTTTTCAGTCAGTAAGTTGTGTCAAACTCTGCAATTCCATGGACTGCAGCATGCCAGGCCTCCTGTCCTGCACAATTTCCCAGAGTTGGCTCAAATTCATGCTCATTGAGTTGCTGATAGCTATTTAACCACCTCATTCTGTAGTTCCCCCTTCTCCTTCAGGATATTTTATTTCCTGAATATCTCCATCAGGATGTATTCCAGTGTATTGGCTCTTCACATCAGGTGGTTAAAGTATTTGAGCTTCAGCATCAGTCCTTCCAATGAATATTCAAGGTTGATTTCCTTTAGAATTGACTGGTTTGATCTCCTTGCAGTCCAAGGGATTCTCAAGAGTCTTCTCCAGCAATATAAGATTTCTTTCACAGTCTTTTCTTTAACTTTC
Source organism: Bos taurus (assembly GCF_002263795.3). Taxonomy (NCBI): domain Eukaryota; kingdom Metazoa; phylum Chordata; class Mammalia; order Artiodactyla; family Bovidae; genus Bos; species Bos taurus. The sequence goes on along the minus strand of NC_037333.1, from coordinate 2,806,291 downwards.
AGCTACAACTTGAACTCAAGAGCGTAAGTGTGGCAACAACTCCCATTCAATTTAGGAAAAGTAAGCCTAATGTAGAAGCACTAGCCTAACTCCTGGAGCCCCCTTCTAACACCTGGCTGTGCAGGTATAGTGCCTGCCTTCCCTTCTCTGTGGTCATAAGAGGTATGCTTTGTGTTACATCCCAGCTCCCTACAGGCAGTACAATCCCAGGCTGTGTTTGCCTGGAAAGTCTGAATATTATGTCATTGAAACAATATAAAATTTAAACTAATAGAACATATATTCAGAATAATCAAGTTTTTACCTGTGTATGGTTGGTCAAGCTTTATAACCAGAACTTCCATCCAGAAACTGACCTTTCTTGGAAGTGTCCTCATTTCTAAAAGTGCTTCTCCACCCACAGTGCCAGAAGTATTTGATTGTACATTTTTGTGGGTGTCTTTTCTTTCCCTTCTAATACAAAATAGTTTCAGATGTAACTGAGAGTCAGCAGCTTGACTAAAGAATTTATAGCAGTACCATTGTTTCCTAGGCCTGCCATAATGAAGTGCCAAAACTTGGGTAGCTTTGGACAACAGAATTTAGTGTCTCAGAGTTCTGGAAGCTAGAAGTCCAAGATCAAGGTGTCGAGTGAGCTCATGTTTTCTCTGATGGCTCTAGGGGAAAATGCATCCCTGTCTCTTCCAGCTTCTGGGGTCCACTGGCAATTCTTGGTGCTTCTTGGCTTGTAGATGTATCACTCCAGTCACATGGCTGTCTTCCTCCTGAGGGTCTTTATATCATCTTCCCTCTGTTCGTGTCTGTCTCTCTGTACAAATTACCTTTTTTATTTAAGGACATCAATCATACAAAATAAGACCCAGCCAGTAACTTAATTTTAACTTGATCAACTCTATAATCAAGGGTCTATGTCCAAGTAAGGTCACATTCTGAGATACTGGGGGTTAGGACTTCCACATTTATTGCATATGTGAGGGCACAACTCAACCCACAGCACACAGGAAGGATGAAGAGGGGACTGGGCATCATTAAGGAAGATGATGAGAGCTGAGTTTTCTTTGTGCCAGATTAGAAAGACCAAGGAGCCAATTACAACCCCACCCCCACTATGTGATGGGGAAGGAGGGGGCGACCTGCCATTTGCCCTGTGTTCACGGTCCCGGGACCACGGCTATGTTTCCTGCTACTCAGGGCGGTGGGTTGTCTGCAGGTGCCCACTGCCCTATGCCCTGGCTCTCAAGCTTCAGCATGCATCAGAATGACCTGGAATGTTCTGAGCCCACCTCAGAGTTTCTGTTCAAAAGGCCTAGAATGGCGCCAAGATGATCAGGTCCCAGTTTTCCAGCAACCACACATGGAAAACCACTGCTTTAGTGTAAACTGGGATATGGTAAACAACAAAATCTTATCACACTTATTAATTTATCTTCTAATTCCACTCACTTGAATGTAATGTCCCATCCTGACACGTACTATAGGTCCCCATCAATTTCAGTACAAGGTTTTTCTAATCAAATGTGAAGTCATATTGTCAGAAATGATAATATAAAACCCCTCCCAGAACACCCCCAGTCTGTGTTTACGTTCCACGTTTATCTTCTGTAAATGCTGACTTAACATCCTTGAAGACTCAACCTTCCCTCAGCTCCTCCTATTCAGACAGTTTGTCTAGCTTTAGTAATCCTATTTTTAACACTCCAATCTGACATTATCTCACAAGTACCTCAAATTCAGTCTGTCCAGAACTCACCTCCAGCTTCACCTGTCTGTACCTGCCCTACTAATGGCCCTCTAGTCACAGGACTGGCCCAGGAGGATCTCTCTGACCCCCTGCGTCATTTGCCAGGCTGACTGCCCTGCCTCTCCGGGTCCCCATTCATCCCTTCTATTTCTGCTGTGACCAGCATTCAGCCCTCAGCTCCTCGGCTAGGTCATCTCAAGCATTAAAGCCTCACCCCTGTCTTCAGCTTCCCTGACTCCAAGCTGGAGTCCATCTAGACCTCGCCAGGTGGCTGGTGCTGGGGGACACAGTGCTGATCACTGAGCTTCCTACTGGAAAGCTTCTGTGGTGCCTGCATTGAAAACCCCAGCCCAGCACTCAGGGCCCCCTGCATTCTAGCCCTCCCTACCTTTCCTTAAATTAACTTTTATTGGAGTATAGTAGCTTTACAATGTTGTATTCGTTTCTGCTCTATAGCAAAGTGAACCAGTTATATGTGTATGTATATCCCCTCTCCTTCGGATTTCTTTCCATTTAGGTTACTGAATAGAGTTAGCACTGAATAGAGTTCCCTATGCTGTACAGTAAGTTTTCATCAATTATCTCTTATACATAATAGTGTATATATGTCAATCCCAGTCTCCCAATTCTTCCCACACCCCTCCATGCCGTGGTATCCATAAATTTGTTCTCTACAGCTATGTCTCTATTTCTGCTTTGCAAATAACTTCCTCTGTACCGTTATGCATGTATATTGCTTGTGTGCATGCTAAGTGGCTTCAGTCGTGTCCGACTCTTTGCAACCCCATGGACTGTAGGCAAGAATACTGAAGAGGGCTGCCATGTCCTCCGCCAAGAGATCTTTGCCACACAGGGATCAAAACCACGTCTCTTACATCTCCTGCATTGATAGATGGGTTATTTATGACTAGCGCCACCTGGGGAGCCTGTGTGTGTGTGTGTGTGTGTGTGTGTGTGTGTGTGTGTGTATACATATATATATATATATATATATATATATATATATATATGGCCCATTCATATATATATGTATTCTTTTTCAGATTCTTTTCCCTTGAAAGTTATTCCAAGAAATTGAGTATAGTTCCCTGTGCTATATAATATGTCCTTTTGATTATCTATTTTATATATAATAGTATGTATATGTTAATCCCAAACTCCTATTTTATCCCTCCCCCACCTTTCCCCTGTGGTAACCATAAGTTTGTTTTCTTAGTTTATAAGTCTATTCCCATTTTGTAAGTAATTTCATTTGGATCATTTTTAGATTCCACATGTAAGTAATATCATATGATATTACTGTTTGACTGACTTCACTTAATATTATATAGATCTTAGTCTCTAATGGAGAAGGCAATGGCACCCCACTCCAGTACTCTTGCCTGGAAAATCCCATGGATGGAGGAGCCTGGTAGGCTGCAGTCCATGGGGTTGCTAAGAGTCAGATACGACTGAGCGACTTCCCTTTCACTTTTCACTTTCATGCATTGGAGAAGGAAATGGCAACCCACTCCAGTGTTCTTGCTTGGAGAATCCCAGGGACAGGGGAGTCTGGTGGGCTGCTGTCTATGGGTCGCACAGAGTCAGACACGACTGAAGTGACTTAGCAGCAGTCTCTAATACCATTCTCCAATCAAAAAGAAATGCCAAACTTAGAAATAGGGTAGGAAATACACAAGATGGGCCTGAAGAATCTTGTAGTGACAGAAAGTAAGAAAGTGCTCAAAAAAAGAGAAAGCCCACAATAATGGTATTAGGACGAATGCTCTGACTTAAAGAGCTCCCAATGGCCAAAGCTGGAGCCATGTGAGCAACACAATAAATACCATTGGATTGTAACCCAAGCTATAAAATAGGTACAATGAGTACATAAGTATATAAATTAGCAATTGACTAAGTCAATACAAGGGGGAAGAACAGACAAATCTCCAACATAAAAGAATTTCAAATAATTTATCTTAATACTGTGTCCTCATGGAGGAAGAATATAACTCCCTACTTGCATGGGTTGCATATTTTTTTCCCAAAAAGTACAGTATGGAAGGGAGGAAGACTAAGTGATGAAATATGACAAAATCTCAGTGTGTGATCAAGGTCAAGACTAACAGTGATAAATCAAAAGAGTCATGTATCCTTTTATGTAAATCACAATAGTGTGTACTCTTTATATGATGTGATGAAACGGTGCTGTATCTCTGTAGTGCTGCTCCTGAAAAACCTGTAACTGCCATCTAATCATAAGACAAACGTCAGACAAATTCTAGTTGGGAGGCATAGTACAATATATCTGACCAATTTGACTCATCATAACTGTCATGATCATCAAAAACAAGGAAGTCTGAGAAATTCTCACAGCCAAGTGGAGCCTAAAGAGACATGGCAACTAAGTGTCCTGTGGTGTCCTGGATGGGATCCTGGAGAAAAAAGATGTTATGCTAACACTAAGGAGATAAGAATCAAGTATGAACTTTAGTTTAATGTTAATTATAACGTATCAATACTGGCCCGCCAGTTAAAACAAATGAGCCATATGTATGTAAGATACTAACTAAAAGGAAACTGGATGAAAGCATATGGTAACTCTCTGTACTATCTACAGTTTTTCTCTATATCTAAAACTGATGTAAAATAAAGATGTTAAATAAATACACTGGCCTGTTTCTGTAGATTATAAATATCACTCATTTTATCCTCAATTACTTCTAGGATTTGTTAACATGAGGACAATTTCTTAAGGCATCATAAATCTCTGTGTTTCACCATCATCCAATGCAAAATAAAAGAAAGAGAACTAACACCTCTCTGGATCAATATATCCTACAGGTCTAATAGATAGTGAGCATTCACAGACCAATGAAGGAAATTCCAATGCTCCCAGACCCAGACGCATTACTGCAACCGCTTGTGGACAACTCTCACAAGACCAGCTAGTGTCATATCAGCAACATCATCCATCTTCAAACTCTCCCCTGGACCACAGGACATTCTGCTGATGAAACTCTTACCAGCAGATCACAGTTTATGGTCCATCAGTGAGAAGCTTTGGCAGCAGAGAAGAAGATACCCTTATTCTCTTGGGCAGCGACATTCAGTGGTCTGGATAAATGACAAGTGTACATTTGCATCACCTTCTGGGTATTCTTTAATTCAGTTCTTCAAGAGGTTGGAGCCACAGGCACTGCTTTCCTGGGAATCATGCAGTTTCTTGATTTCTTGTATAACAGTGGTTGTTTCTCTTGACTTGCCCTCCTCTGATCTTCCAAAGATTCTGCAGGTAACCAATTTCTTACATTAAATTTATTCTCATTTGACACATCTTGAATGTTGGCTGGTTTACTAACAAAACACTAATTCAATTCATTAGTAGTTTGGTCGATGAATGCAGCTATCTTGTTTTCAGGGTCATTTAATTTCCAAATATGTGTGTGTGTGTGTGTATGCTCAGTCACTCAGTCATATTTGACTCTTTGCAGCCTCATGAACGGTAGTCCTCTAGTCTTCTCTGTCCATGGAATTTTCCAGCCAAGAATACTGGGGCAGGTTGCCATTTCCTACTCCAGAGGATCTTCCAAACCCAGGGATTGAACCCATGTCTCTTTCTTCTGCATTGACAAGCAGATTCTTTGCAGCTGCACCACCTGCTGACCCCAAATATACTGCCTCACAATCTAGTAGTAATTTATGATATTCCCATACCAGAAAAGGTTATTCAATCTGATATACAGGAGACTGATATACAACTGATGTAGCTTATAATTCACCCATTCTTTGGTTCCAAAGGTTGTAATTCTGGCCCACATAACTTTAACCCAATCTCTACATGGTTATTCTGAGTTGCATCATTTATTTTAGTAATTAATATCTCTGATATACAATAAAAAGTAAAATTTCAAACCAAGTTAGAACTGTTCAGTATTTCCCCACTGACAGAGATTAATCCAACGTGGCATTCAGAGGTCCATGTAGTAAAAATAGGTATTTTTACAAAATCATCTTAAATATATTCCAAAGTTCTTGAATTAAGCTAGAAAATAAACTTAACATAGATACACCTCAACAGTGCTAACAGTTGCAGCAGCCCCAAATAAAACACACATTGCTGCTAAGTCGCTTCAGTCGTGTCCAACTCTGTGCAACCCCATAGACGGCAGCCCACCAGGCTCCCCTGTCCCTGGGATTCTCCAGGCAAGATCACTGGAGTGGGCCGCCATTTCCTTCTCCAATGCATGACAGTGAAAAGTGAAAGTGAGGTCGCTCAGTCGTGTCCGACTCTTCACGACTCCATGGACTGCAGCCCACCAGGCTCCTCCGTCCATGGGATTTTCTAGGCAAGAGTACTGGAGTGGGGTGCCATCACTTTCTCCGAAAACACACATTAGAAGAACAAAAATCCAATCAGTCCCTGATGCTGCTTCCTTGGAAAGCCATGTCTTTATGCAAGAACAAGGTGTGTTTTGCTATTCTGCATATATCTGTATAAGGAAATGTGTTGTACTCATAAACCCCAGTTCTGAAGCATGAGAGGAGGTAAAATGTGTCTCAGCCTTTAAGCAATAATAGCCATCTAATAAGATAATAACCATCATCTTTGAGCAATAATAACCATAATAATAAGAAAAAAGAGAGGGGGAAGGAAGGAGTAAAGAAAGAAAAAAAAATTTTTAATTACATAAAGGAGAATAGAAAGGGAAGAATTGGAGGCAGAAAAAGAATGAATAAAAAAAGAAAGAAATATATAATATTTCCTTTATCCATATTAATTTTTAATGAGAATTCTTGACTCAAGCTAAGAACTCACTTACTCTAGCTAAGATAAATATTTTTAAGTTCATTTCTATAGTACTACATGAATTTCCCAGAAAGGTTTGTCTGTAAAAATTCAAGCATGCATTATTATATGGTATGCAAATTATATGCTATGCTATGCTATGCTAAGTCACTTCAGTCGTGTCCGACTCTGTGTGACCCCACAGACGGCAGCCCACCAGGCTCCCCTGTCCCTGGGATTCTCCAGGCAAGAACAATGGAGTGGGTTGCCATTTCCTTCTCCAATGCATGAAAGTGAAGAGAAAATGAAGTCGCTCAGTTGTGTCCGACTCTTAGCGACCCCAAGGACTGCAGCCTACCAGGCTCCTCCATCCATGGGATTTTCCAGGCAAGAGTACCGGAGTGGGGTGTGCAAATTATATATTACTTATCAATTATAAGTTATGAAATTGGACTACTGAGAACATACAAAGTAAGTTTTACTATATCCATATCTGCTACAAAATAGGTGCTCAGATTTTTGAACATTAATAAACACTTCTAATTGCAATATTAATTAAAATATCTAAATTTATTTTATACTTATTATAAGGAGGCATATTATGATCATTATCCTGTTTAAGGCTCAATGATGTCATTTAAGGTATCTTGTATACTATTACTCCCTTTATACAAGTATGAAACATGATGTACAGAGTTTTAATAACATAAACACACAATCCACATACACACACACTTTTTTTGTCAAGGTTTTATTTATTTATTTGGTCTAAGGAAAGACCATAGAATCAACCTTTGAAAAAATGCGGACTTAAGACAAACTAAACTGCCCAACCTGTGAGGATGGCTACAAATTAGATGAAATCCCATTAAATGACATTAGAACTTCTGTTATGCTTATGCACAACACTGTTCAGTGAAGAACTTAACCACAAGAATTTTAGTGAACCAAAAAGCATTAAACAGAAATTAGTTAATTTATAACTAAATAACAACTTAGCTGTTAATAAGGAAAATTTGACTCTACTACTTTTATTATTTCTTTCAGTTTGAATTATAACAATTAAGCTAGACTTCTAAAAGCAAGCAAAACCTCCCCCATGCTCTGTATTTTTGTAAAAATGGAGTTCTGACTATTCTTTGGGATAATTAAAATTTATTACACAGTTTTCACATGCGTCTGAAGCTTGGAATACACAGACATAGTTCACATTTACTTAAAAGTGTTTTAGTTTTTTACCTCTCCCATTTTTTTCCCAAGTCCTATTTTGCAGTAAATTACTTATAGCAGCAGACCTGAAGCACCAAGTCTTCTGTTTCATCCTAATTGCTATAATCATTTTTCCTACATATTTAGATGCGATGAATCACTTTTTAGAAACGCAATGTGTATATTTAGTATGAATTGGTGTCCTAAATTTACTAAGGAAGACACAATATCCTGAAACTGTCATTGCGTATTATAACAGACTTAATATTACTTTGACATGTCAAAAATACTGCTGTATCCTAGTCAAGCTTTCCTGAAGTATTTCACTGTTACCATTCAGTTTCTCTCAAGTTAAATAACTAGGTAAATAGCATGAGTTCTAACGATTCACCTAAACTACTTATAGGGGAACATGTAAGTATATTTGAAAGTTTACATAAGTTACATTTGACTACAAGTACCTGTAGCTCAATTTAGAAAAGAATAATCTATGATTCTTCTTCACCAGCTTGAAAAAAAATTGTTCTTGATGTCTTTTCTGGGTTTATCAGAAACTTCTAGAGCAGAATTCCTGCTAGAGAGGTGACCCTAACAAATTTTGATATCTATTATATAAAAATATGATTTCAATCAGAGAGTGTCAATTCTGCTAAGCCACACAAGATAGGATGGACATTTAGAGTAGGCAGTGGAACTTGGGGAAAGCTGAAGAAGAATACATGTGTGTATGAAAGTCACTTCAGTCCTGTCTGACTCTGTGTGACCCCATGGACTATAACTCGCCAGGCTCCTCTGTCCATGGGGATTCTCCAGGCAATACTGGAGTGGGTTGCCATTTCCTCCTCCAGGGGATCTTCCCAACCCAGGGATCAAGCCCACGTCACCTGCTTTGGCAGGTGGGTTCTTTAGCACTGAGCCACCTGGGAAGCTAGTGAAGAGGAATAAATCCTCTTTTATTTCACCAAAACTCATATAGGTCTTTGCAGTTGTTGTTCTATTAACAAAAGGTAAAAAGTAAATGTCTTTTTGACTTTTGCTGTTTTAAAATGTCCTTAAATGGAAGCCAAATATTTCTCCTATGTGCTTCCTTTGAAAGGAAAGAGAAATTAACAATTAATGTTAATTCTATCTATACCAGACAGATATCTTTGCAAACAATTGTAATGCAGAGGTCTATGCACCTGTCCATTCACTTACAACAGAATGTACCTTCTTTTTTTTTAATTAACTTTCATTTCATTTTGGATAATTAGTCACAACTTTTAAACACTGTATTTTTGTTTTATTTTATCAAAATTCTTTTCGTTTAGTCCTTTATTCTTACCTCTGAGATGCGTTTTTTCCTGCACTCTTTCTCTTTTTTGCAGACAGTGAATTTACTTTTAACATTTTAACTTCTCAAAAAAAAAAACACACACAAATTCTTTGTTATTGTTTTTTAAAATATAAAGCACTAAACTTCTAAAAGTCCTCTAAAGGACTGCCTAATAATAAACATACACTAATATTATTAAACCCTTTAGGTACTCTCTGGAGACTCAGGACTAATCTGGAAATCTTTTCATCTCTGATGAAAACTTGGCTACTTCAGTTTCCCAGAGACTTTGGTAACTAAAAATGGTCAAGGAGAGAAATAAAGTGTGATGCCATCATGTACTCTGAAAACACACTGTGAAACTCTCCCAGGCCTCCTTCTAACAGGCTGGGGTTGGACATGAGCAATGTTTCCTGAGTTAGAAATAGGAACTGACAAACAATATGAATTATTTAGGCCTTAAGTTAGTAATTTTAGCTGTGATGTTTGCAGACGGTGTCTCCTTTTTAAAAGTGAATTAGCAAATGTAAAAATCGAAATCTGGTCGATATTGATGAATGTACTTGCACCTCTGATTAATCCCTGTTTTTTAGAGAAGTCTAACTTTGTTTCCATTCCATGGGACCATCTCATCTGGAGGGTAACTTCAATGCCAGGGATTAGCAAAGGAAAAAGCTCCATAAGCAAGAATGGTGAGGACGTGTTAATTTTTTTTTTTTTAAGTTTGAAGGAAACTCAGGAGGGCAATTGGGCTTCCCTGGTGGCTCAGGTAAAGAATCTCCCTGCCAATGTAGGAGACACAAACTCCATCCCTGTGTCAGGAAGATTTCCTGGAGAAGGAAATGGAAACTCACTCTAGTATTCTTGCCTGGAAAATCCCATGATCAGAGAAGACTGGAGTGCTACAGTCCATGGGTTTGCAAAGAGCCAGCCATGACTTAGTGACTGAAAAACAACAGGAGGCAACTGACTTAGACATTCTCTATCCTTAGTTTCCAGAAGAAGGCAATGGCACCCCACTCCAGTACTCCTGCCTGGAAAATCCCATGGACCGAGGAGCCTGGTGGGCTGCAGTCCATGGGGTCGCTAAGAGTCGGACACGACTGAGCGACTTCACTTTCACTTTTCACTGTCATGCATTGGAGAAGGAAATGGCAACCCACTCCAGTGTTCTCGCCTGGAGAATCCCAGGGACGGGGGAGCCTGGTGGGCTGCCGTCTATGGGGTCGCACAGAGTCGGACACAGCTGAAGCGACTTAGCAGCAGCAGCAGCAGCATCCTTAGTTTCTAGTGTGACCAATTTTAACAACAAAGGATCAGACACCAGCAGCCAAGTACCGCTGGAACACATGACATTCTCACGCCATCTCCTGAGGAGTTCGGTTTTGCCACTGTCCTATTAACAAAAGGAAGAAAAGACAGCGCCTTTTAGCCTTTCGCTATTTTACTGCTACTGCTAAGTCGCTTCAGTCGTGTCCGACTCTGTACGACCCCATAGACGGCAGCCCACCAGGCTCCCCCATCCCTGGGATTCTCCAGGCAAGAACACTGGAGTGGGTTGCCATTTCCTTCTCCAATGCATGAAAGTGAAGAGTGAAAGTGAAGTCACTCAGTCGTGTCCGACTCTTAGCGACCCCATGGACTGCAGCCTACCAGGCTCCTCCATCCATGGGATTTTCCAGGCAAAAGTACTGGAGTGGGGTGCCATTGCCCTCTCCCTACCTTCCCTTACCCTGGTGGTCTAGTGGCTAGGACTCAGCACCCCCACCACTGCGCTGTTTTAAAATGTCCTTAAAAGGAAGCTAAAGGGTTCTATGTGTTTCTAAGTGAAAGAGAAATTAACAATTAATATTGATTCTATCTATATCAGAAATACATCTTTGCAAGCATTTACAGTGCAAGGGGAATATGCACCTAGACGTTCACTTATAACAGGAAGTAACTTCTTTGTGTCTTTTTTTTAAATTAACTTTCTTTTAATTTTCAAAAATTATTCATAATATTTTAACTGTATTTTCCCCAATAAAAGTAACTTTGCAGATTTTCTCTGCCAGAAGTCATTTTTATAACAATTTACAGCTGGTTAAACTAAACTAAAAAGAGGTCAAATGCCTTGTCCCAAAAGATTACCAAATTAGTTACAGTGTCAGGAAATAGAAACCAAGTCTCATGATTCTCTATCCAGTATTCTAGTTCACACTGAAAATCTGAATTATTAAAAATAGTTCTAGAGAAGAAATACTCTTATGGGGCCTATACATTTGAAATAAGACAATTGCCCCTGTGTTAACTATAAAGAATAAGAATTTGATTCTTGTTTAAAGTATAATTAAAAAGTAATTATGTGTTCCTTCTATAGAAAGGCATTATAAAGCTATTTAAACATTAGCTTCAGATGGATACCCTCTGGCTCAGCTGGAAAAGGATCTGCCTGCAGTGCAGGAAACCCGGGTTTGATACCTGGATTGGGAATATCCCCTGGAGAAGGGAAAAGCTACCCACTCCAGTATTCTGGCCTAGAGAATTCCATGGACTAGAGAAATCCATGGGGTCGAAAGAATTGGACATGACTGAGCGACTTTCACTTTTCATTCACTTTCAGATGGATACACAAAGTGTTGTGTTTTTTTTTTTTTTAAACCACAATAGCACTCCCGGTCAAAGCAACTGCATAATATCTGCAGTGACTGTGTTAAATCTCACAAAATGGATTACCTGTAATACAAAGTCATTGACATTTTATAGGTGAGGAAAATGAGGCTAGGAAAAGAATAAATACACTCCCTAGAGGCTTCCCTGGTGGTTCAGTGGTAAAGAATCTGCCTGCTAATTCAGGAGACACAGGTTCAATCCCTGATCCGGAAAGATCGCACATGATGCAGAGTTAACTAGGCCCGTGCACTGTAACCACTGAGCCTGCGCTCTAGAACCCTGGAGCCGCAACTACAGTGCCCACGTGTCCCGGCTACTGAGCCCGAGCGCTGCAGAGCCCATATTCCACAACAAGAGCGGTCACTGCAGTGAGAAGCCTGTGCACTGCAACTGGAGAACAGCCCCTGCTCACAGCAACTAGAGAAAAGCACAGACAAAAATATAAATAAATAATTATAAATGCATTCCCTAAGTCAAACTGTTGGAAAAGGACGTTTTTGTGACTTGAACCTTTGAGGACTCTAAGTCCCATTACGTGCTCTTACTAAGTAGAATACTTGTTTTTTCTATTATGAGGAGCCCAAGACCAATAATAAGGTCCACTTATACAATGCTGCTAAGTTGCTTCAGTCGTGTCCAACTCTGTGCGACCCCAGAGAGGACAGCCCAGCAGGCTCCCCTGTGTCTGGGATTCTCCAGGCAAGAACACTGGAGTGGGTTGCCATTTCCTTCTCCAATGCATGAAACTGAAAGTGAAAGTGAAGTCGCTCAGTCGTGTCTGACTCCTAGCGACCCCATGGACTGCAGCCTACCAGGCTCCTCGGTCCATGGGATTTTCCAGGCAAGAGTACTGGAGTGGGGTGCCGTTGCCTTCTCCCACTTATACAATAAGTGATATAAAAATCATTAAAGCAATTTATATGTAGAGATAAAGCTTGGAGTTTGTCAATATTTGTTTAATCTATAACAGGATGGAAAATTTTTTTAAAAACTCATTCATACAACAAAGTCAGCCTTAAAAAGTTATAGAAGCAATTACATTTTCAAATAAAAATAAATGATGAGTGAGTAACTTTCCACTGGGACATTTAAGGACATTTATTTCAACCAACATCTACTGAGCACTACCATGTCAGGTCAAAACTTCACATGGCCCTCCAGTCTCATCTGTCTTGTCCAGAGTCAAGACCCTCATCAGGACCTGGTTCTGTCTTACCTGCTCTGACATGGGACTCACTTACGTATGGTAACATGACCACAAATTATCACTACATATAGCAGCTGGTCCACATGAGGCATCAAGTCACAAAGAAACAAATGCTTTATTTTAAAATTTATTTTATTGAAGTATAGTTGATTTACAATGTTGTGTTAATTTCTGCTTCACAACAGTGACTCAGCCAAATATAATATATATAATATTATAATACATATAATATATAATTATATAATGTAATATATAATACACAAATATTTTATAATATATATAATTATATATTATATTATATATTATATTGTATATATTATTATATATTATGTATAATATATAATATAATATATATTATATATATTATTATAATAATATATATTATATTGTATATTATAAAATATATATTATATATATTATATTATATTATTCTTAAATAATATTATATATTACATATAATATATATTATACATATTACTATATAATTTTATATATTATATGTATATAATTTACATATAATTATTTATTATATATAATATATAACATATTATATATTATATATAATGTTTTTAATATTATATATTATCTATATATAATACTATATATATTATTAATTATATATATTAATATATATAATACTATATTATAATATATTAGTTGTATATTATATATATTAATCTATATATAATATTATAGAGAATATAATCTATAATATATTAAAAGAGAAAGAAATTAGCTGTGTGCTAGACAACTGTAAATAATGGAAGGGAAATGATGAATAAAAGGCTAAAGGGATTCTGCATTAAGTTGTCTGTAAGGATTTTAATGTTCTTGTTCTACTCTAAGAGTCATAAACTATAAATCTTAGGATAATATATTATGATTGTGGTTTAGGCAAGAAAGGCAACTTGAGTATCTGATCACAGATTTTTAACCAAAGCAGTCTTAAGTCTGACAACCTAAAGATTGCAAATGACTGTAAATATATAGATGTTAAGCTAAAAAAATTGGAAATGTGTAATTATATAATATTATATGTATTATATAATTATATATTATACATTATATAATATATAATTATATATAATATTTTATATATTATAAAATATATAAAATATAAATATATATTTATTATATTGTTATATAAATATATATAATACTTATATATAATATTTTATAAAATATATAATATTATATATAATTATATATAATAATTATATAATATATAATATAATGTACTATCTGGTATCTGGTCCCATCACTTCATGGGAAATAGATGGGGAAACAGTGGAAACAATGTCAGGCTTTATTTTGGAGGGCTCCAAAATCACTGCAGATGGTGACTGCAGCCACAAAATTAAAAGACGCTTACTCTTTGGAAGAAAAGTGATGATGAACCTAGATAGCATATTGAAAAGCAGAGACATTACTTTGCCAACAAAGGTCCATCTAGTCAAGGCTATGGTTTTTCCTGTGGTCAGGTATGGATGTGAGAGTTGGACTGTGAAGAAGGCTGAGCGCTGAAGAATTGATGCTTTTGAACTGTGGTGTTGGAGAAGACTCTTGAGAGTCCCTTGGACTGCAAGGAGATCCAACCAGTCCATTCTGAAGGAGATCAGCCCTGGGATTTCTTTGGAGGGAACGATGCTAAAGCTGAAACTCCAGTACGTTAGCCACCTCATGCGAAGAGTTGACTCACTGGAAAAGACTCTGATGCTGGGAGGGATTGGGGGCAGGAGAAGGGGACGACACATCACTGATTCAATGGACGTGAGTCTGGGTGAACTCCGGGAGTTGGTGATGGACAGGAAGGCCTGGCATGCTGTGATTCATGGGGTTACAGAGTCGGACACAACTGAGCAACTGAACTGAACTGATGTATATATAACAAATCACTTTGCTGTATAGCAGAAAGTAACACAACATTGTAAATCAACTATATTTCAATAAAAAACTCTTATAAAAAGAAAAAAGTGTGTGTGTATTTTTATGTATGTATCAGTTCAGTTCAGTTCAGTCGCTCAGTCATGTCCAACCCTTTGCGACCCCATGAATCACAGCATGCCAGGCCTCCCTGTCCATCACCAGCTCCCGGAGTTCACCCAGACTCACGTCCATCGAGTCAGTGATGCCATCCAGCCATCATACATATATATAATTTTAAAACTGTCAATCAGTTTTATTGGCATTTTAAATGTCTTCTAAAATATTGTCCAAGGGTGTGAAATCGGCCTATTAAGAGCAATTTTTGAGCTGAAGTAAGAGCCAAAAGATGGAATTTCTCCTTTTAGCATTAATTTTTCATTAAAAATCATGAGGTTCAATTTCTACCATATTATTTTCACAAATCATTGTTTTATACAAAGAAAAGTAAACCAGTAATTTTTTAGGCATAATGTGATTTGGATTCACTTTATACAGAAACTTAACTGTACAAAGTGCTGAATATATGTGAGGATTTTTTGTTTGCTTGCTTGATAACTTTTCTTAACATTTGCTTCATTTCACTTAAGTTCAGCTGCTCAGTCATGTCGAACTCTTTGCAACCCCATGGACTGCAGAACGCCAGGCCACCCTGTCCATCACCAACTCCCGGAGTTTAATCAAACTCATGTCCATTCAGTCAGTGATGCTATCCAACGATCTCATCCTCTCTCGTCCCCTTCTCCTCCTGCCTTCAATCTTTCTCAGCATCAGAGTCCTTTCAAATGAGCCAGTTCTTCCCATCAGATGGCCAAATCATTGGAGTTTCAGCTTCAGCATCAGTCCTTCCAAAGAATATTCAGGACTGATTTCCTATTTCCTTTAGGATGGACTGATTGGATCTCATTGCAGTCCAAGGGACTCTCAAGAGTCTTCTCCAGTATCACAGTTCAAAAGCATCAATTCTTTGGCATTCAGCTTTCTTTAAGTCGAACTCTCATATCCATACATGACCACTGGAAAAACCACAGCCTTGACTAGATGGACCTTTGTTAGCAAAGTACTGTCTCTGCTTTTTTTTTTTTAATTAATTAATTATTTATTTATTTTAAATAAATTTATTTTTTAAAAATAAATTTACTTATTTTAATTGGACACTAATTACTTTACAATATTGTATTGGTTTTGTCATACATCAACATGAATCTGCCAAGGTATACACATGTTCCCCATCCTGAACCCCCCTCCCACCTCCTTCCCCGTACCATCCCTCTGGGTCATCCCAGTGCACCAGCCTTAAGCATCCTGTATCCTGCATCAAACCTGGTCTGGCGATTTGTTTCATATATGATATTATACATGTTTCAATGCCATTCTCCCAAATCATCCCACCCTCTCCCTCTCCAACAGAGTCTAAAAGACTGTTCTTTACATCTGTGTCTCTTCTGCTGTCTCGCATACAGGGTTATCATTACCATCTTTCTAAATTCCATCTATATGCGTTAGTATACTGTATTGGTGTTTTTCTTTCTGGCTTACTTCACTCTGTATAATAGGCTCCAGTTTCATCCACCTCATTAGAACTGATTCAAATGTATTCTTTTTAATGGCTGAGTAATACTGCATTGTGTATATGTACCACAGCTTTCTTATCCATTCATCTGCTGATGGACATCTAGGTTGCTTCCATGTCCTGGCTATTATAAACAGTGCTGTGATGAACATTGGGGCACACGTGTCTCTTCCAATTCTGGTTTCCTCAGTATATATGCTGTCTCTGCTTTTTAATATGCTGTCTAGGTTGGTCATAACTTTTCTTCCAAGGAGTAAGCATCTTTTAATTTCATGGCTGCAGTCACCATCTACAGTGGTTTTGGAGCCCCCAAAATAACGTCTGTCACTGTTTCTCCATCTATTTGCCATGAAGTGATAGGACCAGATACCATGATCTTAGTCTTCTGAATGCTGAGCTTTAAGCTAACTTTTTTCGCCCTCCTCTTCAACTTTCATCAAGAGGTTCTTGAGTTCTTCTTCACTTTCTGCCATAAGGGTGGTGTCATCTGCATATCTGAGGTTATTGTTATTTCTCCCAGCAATCTTGATTCCAGCTTGTGCTTCATCCAGCCCAGCATTTCTCATGATGTACTTTGCATATAAGTTAAATAAGCAGGATGACAATATACAGCCTTTACATATTCCTTTTCCTATTTGGAACCAGTCTGTTGTTGCATGTCCAGTTCTAACTGTTGCTTCTTGACCTGCATACAGATTTCTCAGGTGGCAGGTCAGGTGGTCTGGTGTTCCCATCTCTTTCAGAATTCTCCGCAGTTTGCTGTGATCCACACAGTCAAAGGCTTTGGCATAGTCAATAAAGCAGAAGTAGATGTTTATCTGGAACTCTGTTGCTTTTTCAATGATCAAGTGGATTTTGGCAATTTGATCTCTGGTTCCTCTGCCTTTTCTAAATCCAGCTTGAACATCCAGAAGTTCATTGTTCTCATATAGTTGAAGCCTGGCTTGGAGAATTTTAAGCATTACTTTACTAGCGTGTTAGATGAGTGCAATTGTGCAGTAGTTTGAGCATTCTTTGGCATTGCCTTTCTTTGAGATTGGAATGAAAACTGACCTTTTCCAGTCCTGTGGCCACTGCTGAGTTTTCCAAATTTGCTGGCATATTGAGTGCAGCACTTTCATAGCATCATCTTTCAGGATTTGAAATTTCTAAACTGGAATTCCATCACCTCCACTAGCTTTGTTCATAGTGATGTTTCCTGCTAATGCTGCTGCTAAGTCGCTTCAGTCGTGTCTGACTCTGTGTGACTCCATGGACTGCAGCCTACCAGGCTTCTCCATCCATGGGATTCTCCAGGCAAGAACACTGGAGTGGGTTGCCATTTCCTTCAGCCACCTAACTTCAAATTCCAGGATATCTGACTCTAGGTGAGTGATCACATCATCATGATTATCTGGTTCGTGAAGCTTTTTTCTGTACAGTTCTTCTGTGTATTCTTGCCACCTCTTCTTAATATCTTCTGCTTCTTTTAAGTCAGTCTTACTTAGCTCTTATTCAGTCTGGATCATATATCAATGTATGGTGTGTATGCCCAGCAGTGGGATGGCTAGGTCATAGGCGTTGAAGCAGCTGTGAGGAGATACCCTCCCTCCAAGGACAAAGGAGAAGGCACAGCAAGACAGTGGGAGGGGTAAATTCACATTTAGAATCAAACCCCATTCCCGCCAGAGATGCTCAGAGGGCTCAAGCACACCTTGTGTGCACCAGGACCCAGGGGCCCCACAGAGACTGAGACAGAACTGTGTTTGAGCATCTCCAGTGGAGGTACAGGTCAGCAGTGGACTGTTGCAGCAGCAGGGGCTCTGGGTGCAGCAGACCTGGGTATGGCATAAGCCTTCTTGGAGGAGGTCACCATTAACACCACCATAGAGCTGCCAGCACTTACACAGGACTGGGAAATAGACTCTTGGCAGGTACAAAGATAGCCTTGTGCACCAGGGCCCAGGAGAAAGGAGCAGTGACCCCCACAAGAGACTGACCAAGACTTGCCTGGGAGTGTCCAGGAGTCTCCAGCAGAGGCATGGGTCGGTGGTGGCCTGCTGCAGGGTTGCGGACGCTGAGTGTAGCAGTGCCTGCATGGGATCTTTTGAAGGAGGTCACCATTATCTTCATTACCTCCACCATAGTTTGGCCCCAGGTAAATCACAGGGAGGGACCACAGCTCCACCCATCAACAGGAAATTGGATTAAAGATTTACTGAGTATGGCCATGCCCATCAGAACAAGACCCAGTTACCCCCTCAGGCAGTCTCTCCCATCAGGAAGCTTCCATAACCCTCTAATCCTTCTCCATCAGAGGGCAGATAGACTGAAAACCACAGTCACTGAAAACTAACTAATCTAATCACATGGACCACAGCCTTGTCTAACACCGTCTTGTCTAACTCAAAAAACTATGAGCCAAGCCCTGTAGGCCCAAGACAGATGATTCATGGTGGAGAGTTCTGACAAAATCTGGTCCACTGGAGAAGGGAATAGCAAACACTTCTGTATTCTTGCCTTGAGAACCCCATGAATGTATGAAAAGGCAAAAAGATAGGACACTGAAAGAGGAACTCCCCAGGTCAGTAGGTGCCCAATATGCTACTGAAGACCAGTGGAGAAATAATTCCAGAAAGAATGAAGAGATAGAGTTAAAGCAAAAATAACACCCAGTTGTGGATGTGACTGGTGATGGAAGCAAGATTTGATGCTGTAAAGGGCAACATTGCATAGGAGCCTGGGATGTTAGGTCCATGTGAAGTGAAGTGAAGTCTCTCAGTCGTGTCCTACTCTTTGTGACCCTATGGACACGAGGCTCCTCTGTCCATGGGATTTTCTAGGCAAGAATACTGGAGTGGGTTGCCATTTCCTTCTCCAGGGAACTTCCCAACCCAGGGATCGAACCCAGGTCTCCCACACTGTAGACAGACGCTTTACCGTCTGAGGGTCCATGAATCAAGGCAAATTGGAAATGGTCAAACAGGAGATGGGAAGAATGAACGTTGACATTTTAGGAATCAGTGAAGTAAAGTGGACTGGAATGGGTGAATTTAACTCAGATGACCATTATATCTACTACTGTGGGCAAGAATTCTTTAGAACAAATGGAGTAGCCATCATAGTCAAGAAAAGAGTCTGAAATGCAGTACTTGGATGCAGTCTCAAAAACGACAGAATGATCTCTGTTCGTTTCCAAGGCAAACTATTCAATATCATGGTAATCCAAGTCTATGCCCCGAGCAATAACACTGAAGAAACTGAAATGGAATGGTTCTATGAAGACCTTCAAGACCTTCTAGAATTAACACCTGAAAAGATGTCCTTTTCATTTTAGGGGACTGGAATGAGAAAGTAGGAAGTCAAGAAGCACCTGGAGTAACAGGCAAATTTGCCCTTGGAGTACAGAATGAAGCAGGGCAAAGACTAATAGAGTTCTGCCAAGAGAATGCACTGGTCATAGCAAACACCCTCTTCCAACAACACAAGAGAAGACTCTATACATGGACATCACCACATGGTCAACACAAAATCAGATTAATTATATTCTTTGCAGCCAACCCAAAGATGGAGAAGCTCTATACAGTCAGCAAAAACAAGACCAGGAGCTGACTGTGGCTCAGATCATGAACACCTTATTGCCAAATTCAGACTTAAATTGAAGAAAGTAGGGAAAACCACTAGACCATTCAGGTATGACCTAAATAAAATCCTTTATGATTATACAGTGGAAGTGAGAAATAGATTTAAGGGATTAGATCTGATAGAGTGCCTGATGAACTATGGATGGAGGTTTGTGACATTGTACAGGAGGCAGGGATCAAGACCATCCCCAAGAAAAAGAAATGCAAAAAAGGAAAATGGTATCTGGGGAGACGTTACAAATAGTTGTGAAAAGAAGAGAAGTGAAAAGCAAAGGAGAAAAGGAAAGATATACCCATCTGAATGCAGAGTTCCAAAGAATAGCAAGGAGAGATAAGAAAGCCTTCCTCAGTGATCAGTGAAAAGAAACAGAGGGAAACAATAGAATAGGAAAGTCTAGCGATCTCTTCAAGAAAATTAGATATACCAAGGGAACATTTCAGCCAAAGATGGGCTCAATAAAGGACAGAAATGTTATGGACCTAACAGAAATATTTGCTTAAGTACCGCTAAAAAAGGCATTCCCTAAGCAAGCATTAAATGAACAAAATTAAGTTTACAGTCTGTATTAAGTCTATTGGAAATCTTACAAGTAAAGGTGAGTTTTAGTAACATCTTCCAATTGCTGTAATCAAAGGATTGTTTGCAGTGTTTTTTTCTTTACCTGAACATATGACATCCGATACTGCTTATCACACCTTCGTTGAAGTGCTGTCATCACTTTTCTTTCACTGCTTCACCTTTGTTGGTTCTTTTAAATGCTCTCTTTGTTCTCGTTCTTCACTACAAACAACCTTCGTGACTCAAATCTTAATTGTTGCTGCTCTTACAGTTACTTCCATCCTTGGACTTCTCTTCCATGTTTTGTCTTGGTGGCCTGAGCCATTTCACTGACTTCAGTCACCACAACTTCAAATTCTGCATCTCCAGGTCCTTCTTCTCAACTCTGTACTGCAACTATCTCATCTAAATAGGTCAATTTTTCTGAAATTATAACAATCCATATATCTTACAAGGATTATTGTATAATCCATGTATAATGGATTATATTCCATGTATAATCCATGGCTGCATAATCCATGTATCTTACAACTATAAGCACTTGTTTTTTGTTTGGGGTTCTATGGGTCGACAGCAGAGGCTCTGCTCCTGATAGTGAGATATGATCCATTATGGGATGGGTGAAGGAGTAAATTTAAGGTTTTGATGTCTTGGTGGTGGAGAGCAGGAACAATCATGAGAAATGAAAACATGTCTTTTAAGGCTCTGTTTGGAACAGGCAACCTGAAGCTTCTACTTTTATTTTATTAGTGCAAGAAAATTACACATTCAATCCCAAAATTAATGGGGCAGGGAAGCATATTCTATCCACATTAAATCAATGCAGAGGATAGAAAGGAAAACAAATTAAACAAATTAAATAATTTTTCAGTTATATCTGAAAGCAGAAGTTTCAAATTGATAATAGTTATAATTTCAAAATAGCTGTTATCATCCTAAGAATCCTGAGCATTACCATTTTTCACTGTTACCATCTTCCCAGCTGAAAAACTAAAAATTATTCTCTGCTCTTCCATTTTTTTCATGGTAAATTAGTCAATGTCCCTTGCTGCTTCTCTCTCCTAAACACCTGTTATAAAATTCATTTCTTTCTAGCCCCATTACCACTGCACTGTTTCAGGATCTTCCCATCCTTCACCAATCCATAGTGGTAGCTTTCTCTCATTTGAAAGAATCTACTATTACAGATTAAGCACAAAACCTCAGTAACTTAACACAATAGAAATTTATTTTTCACTCATAAAATATCCAAAATAGGTCTTCTAACTTCATGGATGCTATTCTTCCAAATAGGGACCCAGAAAACTATAAAGCTTCTACTAATGGCTCTGCCATCTTCATGTACTTCTTCCTAAGGGTCTAGAATATGCAGAATTGCATGTTTTTTCACGTCTTTTTATTGATTTTGTTACAATATTGCTTCTGTTTTATGTCTTGATGTTTTGGCCACAGGCATGTAGGATCTGCGTTTCCTGATCAGGGATCAAACCTACATCCTCTGCATTGAAAGGCGAAGTCTTAACCTGTGGGCCACCAGGGAAGTCCCCAGAATTGCATGCTACTGAATCTTGGGTGCCAGGCCTAGAAGTGACACATATCACTTCTACCCACTTTCCTTTGCCTAGAACTCATCTTTTGGCTTTACCCATCTGTAAGACTGGAATATACCATCTAGTTGTGTGCTCAGGAGGAAGAGAAATGTGTTTGGTGAACTGCTAATCAGACTGTGCTACAAACTTCTAGCTGATCTCTTTGCCAGCAGGAATGGTCACCATTGTCAGAATAATATCTATATATATTATTATTATGTATAATATATATATATATATTATATTATATATATATTATAATTATAGATAATTATATATTATCTATAATATATATCTAGTGTTCAATGATGTTATTCTGCAGGTTAAAAACTGTTCATAACTCTAGAAGAATTGAAAGTGAAAGTCATTCAGTTGTGGCCAACTCTTTGTGAGCCCATGGACTACACAGTCCATGGAATTCTCCAGGCCACAGTACTGGAGTAGGTAGCCATTCCCTTCTCCAGGGGGTCTTCCAAACCCAGGGATCAAACCCAGGTCTCCTGCATTGCGGCAGATTCTTCACCAGCTGAGCCACCAGGGAAGCCCAAGAACACTGCAGTGGGTAGCCTATCCCTTCTCCAGCGGATCTACCCGACCCAGGAATCCAACCAGGGTCTCCTACATTATGATCAGATTCAAGAATTGAAAGCAAAGGTCAAATTTCTCAATGAGATTTTCAAGGCACTTGTTATGAAGATAACATAGAATATAACAAGGCAGATGTGTTAATATTCTAGGGACAGAACTCAGCTCATCCAGATGAAATCAAGTGACAGAAATCTCCCTAAGACTACATATCATCTACAAGTTTTCCAGAAACGTGTAGGCTACTTAACTCTCCAGATTCTTATTCTCTGATTCTGAAAAGATGGCAATGCCTGTACAATTATTCTAGCCATTCCACATATACTGAGAACTTTTCATCAGTGAAAATTATTTTAAAAGCTACTGTGTTAATTATTAAACTTGGTATTAACTACAGATAGAGTTAAATCCTTACTAGTGAAGCTTTCTGATTAGTGTGTGTCAAAGGCAAAATAATGTCTCTGCTTTTTATTATGCTGTCTATGTTGGTCATAGCTTTTCTTCCAAGGACAAATATCACATCTAGAGTTAATATTACATCTAGAGCTATACTTGTGCGCAAATTTGTTGATTTTTCAGAAAATTAGAATGACCAGAATATCAGAAAACATCATATAGCATTCACTGTACTCTACATAGAGTTAAGAATGGAAATCCATAAGTGCTTCAGTGTATCATCAATAAGCATAAGATCAAATTAAATAAATGAAAGTAAAACTGAAATAATAGAAGAGAGTTCCCAGGCACCAGGAGGCTGCAACTTCTCAATCCATCCTGGATCTTACTCCTGTGGGTTGTGAAGAGCACCAAGGGAATCCTGGGGGTGGTAAAAAGGGCTATGGACCAAACAGAAAAAGAGTGATAAGAAATGGGAGATCAGAAGTGAGGCTACTTCTATGTCCAAACATCTTAATGTGTGAGTTTCCATATCATTTCTTTTGTTAGTTTGTTTACAATGGGTTGCTGTTTAGATAATATAAAATATCTTCATTCATTTAGAAAATGTGAATCATATGATGGAATACTACCCAGCTGTAAAACAAAGAAGGAATAATGCCATTTATAGCAACATGGGTGGACCTATGATACTAAGTGAAGTAAGACAGAGAAAGGCAAATACCATGATATCACTTATATATGGAATTTAAATTATGACACAAATCAAACTTATTTACAAAACACAAATAGACTCACAGACATGAAAGCAAACTTATGGTCACCAAAGGTGAAAGAGAGGAGGAAAGAGGAATAAACTAGGAGTTTGGGATTATCGGGGGCTTCCCTGGTGGCTCAGACAGTACAGAATCTGCCTGCAAGTTTGGAACTTGGGTTTGACTCCTGGGTCAGGTAGATTTCCTGGAGGAGAAAATGACAACCCTCTCCAGTATTCTTGCTTGGAGAATTCCATGGACAGGGGAGCCTGGCAGGCTACAGTCCATGGAGTTACAAAGAAGACATGACTGAGCAGCTAACACTTGGAATTAACAGGTACATGGCATGATAGCTTGGTAGCGCAGATGGTAAAGAATCTGCCTGAGATGCAGGAGACACGGATTCAGTCCCTGGGTTGGGAAGATCTCCTAGACAAGTAAATGGCTACTCACTCCAGAATTCTTGCCTGCAGAATCCCATGGACAGAGGAGCTTGTAGGCTACAGTCCACGGGGTCGCAAGGAATCAGACACAACTGAATGACTTCCACTCACCACGATATATAAATAGATAAACAACAGGACCTCTGGTATACCACAGAGAACTATATTCAATATTTTACAAAAATCTATAAGGGAAAAGAATCTGAAAAAGTCCATATACATATACATGTGTATCTACGCTTGTGCTCAGCCTCTAAGCCATGTCCAATATAAACATGAACCACTGTGCTGTACATTTGAAACTAACACAACATTGTAAATCGACTATACTTCAATTAAAAAATAAAATATGCTCTTTTAAAGTGGTCTGAATTTTTCTCAGCTATCAGGAGTAATTGAGTTAATCATTATAAGTAGACATCTTAGTTCAGTTCAGTTCAGTAGCTCAGTCATGTCCGACTCTTTGCAACCCCATGAATTGCATAGCGCCAGGCCTCCCTGTCCCTCACCAACTCCCGGAGTTCACCCAAACTCATGTGCATCAAGTCGGTGATGCCATCCAGCCATCTCATCTTCCGTCGTCCCCTTTTCCTCCTGCCCCCAATCCCTCCCAGAATCAGGGTCTTTTCCAATGAGTCAACTCTTCGCATGAGGTGGCCAAAGTATTGGAGTTTCAGCTTCAGCATCAGTCCTTCCAATGAACACCCAGGACTGGTCTCCTTTAGGATGGACTGGTTGGATCTCTTTTCAGTCTAAGGGACTCTCAAGAGTCTTCTCCAGCACCACAGTTCAAAAGCATCAATTCGGTGCTCAGCTTTCTTCACAGTCCAACTCTCACATCCATACATGACCACTGGAAAAACCATAGCCTTGACTAGACAGACCTTTGTTAGCAAAGTAAAGAAAGAAAGAAAGTGAAGTCGCTCAGTTGTGTCCAACTCTTTGTGACCCCGTAGACTGTAGCCTACCAGGCTCCTCCATCCATGGAATTTTCCAGGCAAGAATACTGGAGTGGGTTGCCATTTCCTTCTCCAGGGAATCTTTCTGACCCAGGGATCAAACATGGGTCTCCTGCATTGCAGGCAGACACTTTATGATCTGAGCCACCAGGGAAGCCCTGGCAAAGTAATGTCTCTGCTTTTTAATATGCTGTCTAGGTTGATCACATTTAATATGGTGTCTAGATTGATCATATACCATGCACTATAATATACACACTATAAATTATATAAAATTGCATTTTAGAAAACTTAAAGGTGATTAATGCTTTTTAATTTAATTATTAATACTATAAAGCATTTCTTTTCAATGACATCTATTATTACCATGTTTAATGATAACAATGGGCTGATTTTTTTTTAAATATTGGTCTAATATTTTGTGATGCAGGGTAATACAAGTCAGTTTCTAAGTTTTGTTTACTTAGATACTGGGTATTAATGGCTCTCATAGCCAAAACTATACCCCTAAAAGATTTATTAACTCAAATGAAAGAGATGTACCACTGACAGTATTTTTCTACATTTTAATTTCTAAAAAGTTTCATTCACATATTTTTACCATACAGTACTAGTAATAAGGAGCTTCTCAGGTGACTCAGTGGTAGGAATCCACGTGCCAGTGCAGTAGACTCAGGAAATTCAGATTTGATCCCCGGTCAGGAAGATTCCCTGGAAGAGGAAATGGCACCCACTCCAGTATTCTTGCCTGGAAAATCCCATGGACAGAAGAGCCTAATGGGTTATAGTCCACGGGGTCACAAAGAGTCAGAGATGACTGAGTGACTGAACACACACATAGACAATAACATTTTATTGTAAATAAAATGTTTAAAACATGCATTTAAAAAATGCTTATTTTTACTGTATATAGTTAATAAAATGTGTATGTTTATATTTTATAAATTATAATAAATATTTGAATATTGAGAACTCACACTGAACATTTTTAATGTTTGTGTTTTGGCTACCCACTGCTCTATCATCAGTCAGTCACTGATGTCGTGTCCAACTCTTTGCGACCCCATGACTACCAAAAACTAGGTAATTTAATACATCACACACTTACTATTTCACTGTTTGTAAGGGTCAAGGTTTTGAATGAAGCTGATCCAGGGTCCTCCACATGGGGTCCACAGACTGAAGGCAAGGTCTTAGTCAGGCTTATTCTATTCTGAAAGCTGGAGTACAGAAACCATTTCCAAGTTCACCTAGATTGGTTTCCTTGCAGAAAAAAATATAGCCATAGAAATAAAAGTATAAGTAAAAGGCAATGAGTAACTGGAGCCCTGGCTTTTTCTTTGCTGCTGCATAGAAGCTGCACACAGGTCCCAGAGGCCACCTCATTTCCCTGCCACATGGGCCACCCACATGGCTATGTGGTTCTTTCAGGCCATCAAGGGAAAAAGAGTTTCTACCCAGAATAGGGCTCCGATCTGATGAAACCACTAGAGAAGGAAATGGCAACCTGCTCTAGTATTTTTACCTGGAAAATCCCACGTACAGAGAAGCCTGCTGCTGCTGCTGCTAAGTAGCTTCAGTTATGTCCTACTCTGTGGGACCCCATAGACAGCAGCCCATTAGGTTCCCCCATCCCTGGGATTCTCCAGGCAAGAACACTGGAGTTTGGAGGGCTACAGTTCATGGAGTTGCAAAGAGTCAAACATGATTTAGTGACTGAGCCCGCACGCACCCTAATAAAACTGATGGTGGGATATGCCAGCCCTTCTGGCTGCATTGACAGAGATCTGACAGCCCTATTGTCCTGTCAATTACAAGCAAGTTATAAATCCCACCCACATTCAAGGGGAGTGAATTACACAGGATGTGACTGCCAGGGGTAAGGATCTTTGGAGGTCACATTAGAGTTTGGCCTTCAGTTGTGTTATAAAAAAAAAAAATGAAGGTTTGGAGGTCACCATTTTAGACTAATACATGACAATCTGTGTAAAAAGCCACCTAGGCCATAGTGATATAAAGCAACAAGAATTTATTATTTCTTGGTATTGTGTAGGGTGTCCGATCACATGTAAGGAGATTTTTTGCTGCACATTGTGTTGGGTGGGGACATTCATGAACTGCATTTAACTCTTGCCTGGAGAATCCCAGGGACGGGGGAGCCTGGTGGGCTGCCATCTCTGGGGTTGCACAGAGTCGGACATGACTGAAGTGACTTAGCAGCAGCAGCAAGCTGGAATTGAAATGTCCAAGATGGCTTTTCTCGTATGTCTAAGACTTCATCTGGGGATACCATTTAATGTTTAGAGCTTTATTTTGTTAAGTTTACAAATAATAGATGCTGTAGAAGGTATGGAGAAAAGGGAACCCTCCTATAATGTTTGTGGGAATGTAAATTGGTGCAACCACAATGGAGAACAGTATGGAGATTCTTCAGAAAACTAAAAGTAAAGGTACCATATGATCCAGCAATCCCACTCCTGAGCACATATCTGAGAAAATGATAATTCTAAAGGATACATTCATCCCAATGTTTACAGGAGCACTGTTTACAGTAGCCAAGACCTGTCAGCAGCCTAAATGTCCACATACAAATGAATGGATAACAAAGATGCTGTACATACACATAGTGGAATACCACTCTTTCTTGTGAAAGAATGAAATAATGCCATTTGCAGCAACATGGATGGACCTAGAGATGACCATACTAAGTGCAGCAAATCAGACAGAGAAAGACTAATATCATATGATATCACTTATATGTGGAATCTAAAAAGATGGTACAAAGGTACTTATTTATAAAACAGACTCACAGACATAGAAAACAAATTATGGTTACCAAAGGGGAAAAGTAGGGGGAGAGATACATTGGAAGATTGGGCTTGACACACACACACACTACTATATATGAAAGCAATAAAAAACAAGGACATATTGGGACTTCCCTGGTGGTCCAGTGGTTAAGAATCTGCCTTCCAATGCAGGGATATGGGTTCAATACCCGGTTGGGGAGCTAAGATTCCACATGCTGTGGGGCAACCAAGCCTGCATGCCACAATTAGAAAGAAACAGCCATGCAGCCACTAAGACACAGTGCAGCCCAAAATAAATTGATGAATTAATTAAAGAACAAAAAGGACTTACCCTATAGCACAGGGACCTATGCTCAATATTTTGCAATAATCTATATGGGAAAAGAACAGACTGGTTCCAAATAGGAAAAGGAGTACGTGAAGGCTGTATATTGTCACCCTGTTTATTTAACTTATATGCATAGTACATCATGAGAAACACTGGGCTGGATGAAGCACAAGCTGGAATCAAGATTGCCAGGAGAAATATCAATAACCTCAGATATGCAGATGACACCACCCTTATGGCAGAAAGTGAAGAGGAACTAAAAAGCCTCTTCATGAAAGTGAAAGAGGAGAGTGAAAAGGTTGGCTTAAAGCTCAACATTCAGAAAACTAAGATCATGGCATCCAGTCCAATCACTTCATGGCAAATGGATGGGGAAACAGTGGAAACAATGGCAGACTTTATTTTGGGGGGCTCCAAAATCACTGCAGATGGTGACTGCAGCCATGAAATTAAAAGATGCTTGCTCCTTAGAAGAAAATCTATGACCAACCTAGATAGCATATTCAAAAGCAGAGACATTACTTTGCCAACAAAGGTCTGTCTAGTCAAAGCTATGTTTTTTCCAGTAGTCATGTATGCATGTGAAAGTTGGACTATAAAGAAAGCTGAGCACTGAAGAATTGATGCTTTTGAGCTATGGTGTTGGAGAAGACTCTTGAGAGTCCCTTGGACTGCAAGGAGATCCAACCAGTCCATCCTAAAGGAGATCAGTTCTGGGTGTTCATTGGAAGGACTGATGCTGAAGCCGAAACTCCAATACTTTGGCTACCTCATGCGAAGAGCTGACTCATTTGAAAAGACCCTGATGCTGGGAAAGATTGAAGGCAGGAGGAGAAGGGGACGACAGAGGATGAGATGGTTGGATGGCATCACTGATTCGATGGACATGGGTTTGAGTAAATTCCAGTAGTTGGTAATGGACAGGGAGGCCCGGCATGCTGCAGTCCATGGGGTGGCAAAGAGTCAGACACGACTGAGCGACTGAACTGAACTGAATATATATATACACAACTAATCACTTTCCTGTACCTGAAACTAACACACATTGTAAGTCAACTTTACTTCAATAAACAATAAATATAAAAAACAACTTTATTTTGTTATTTTTGTTATTTATTGTATTTATATATTTTCCTACAAAGTGTTGCTTTTATTTCATTGTGGATGCATCTTTTTTTTTTTTTTTCAAAAATAATATAGCCATGGTAGCAAAAAAGTAAAAATAATGTAGGATTTTGGAAAATGAACTTTTATTTAAATGCTCAGAAAAGTAATTTTGGTTAGGGTAAATGATATTTACATGCATTTATACAGGAGTCGGAGAAGGGAATGGCACCCCACTCCAGTACTCTTGCCTGGAAAATCCCATGGATGGAGGAGCCTGGTAGGCTTCAGTCTGTGGGGTCACTAGGAGTCGGACATGACTGAGTGACTTCACTTTCACTTTTCACTTTCATGCATTGGAGAAGGAAATGGCAACCCACTCCAGTATTCTTGCCTGGAGAATCCCAGGGATAGGGGAGCCTGGTGGGCTGCTGTCTACGGGGTCTCGCAGAGTCGGACACGACTGAAGCGACTTGGCAATGGCAGCAGCATACAGGAGTCAGGCTTCCCTGGTGGCTCAAAGGTAAAGAACCCACTGGACAATGCAGGAAAGGTGCGTTCAATCCCTGGGTCAAAAAGGAAAGGGCAACCCACTTTAGTATTCTTGCCTGGGAAATCCCATGGACAGAGGTGTCTGGCGTGCTACAGTCCCAGGGGGTTGCAACTAAGCAACAACAATAACAATACAGTAGCAAGAGCTAAAACTGTTTCTTAAACAATAAACATAAGAGAAAAATGATAAATCTGAGTTTGTCTGCTTGCTCAAAATGCATAAGACTGTACAGAAGAGAAAAAGAAATCATTAAAATGATGCAATTAGAAACTCCTCAGATTAGTTTATTTATACAGTTGTCAAAGTAATACATGACATAAGTGAAGAAATATTTCTTGCATACAGATGGTTGTTTCTGTTTCTTGAAGATTGTCAGCAGGCTATTAAATTTGCATTTTCAAAAATTAAAAATCTCATGGCTTCAGGAGAAAGGAAAAAAGAGCTAGAGAGAAAGCAAAATGCTATACTCTAGAGAAGTCTAAAATCTCCCCACTTTGGAGGCTTAAGCTCCAAAGAAAGAGAGATTAAGAAGCACTTACTTGATTCTCAGTTTTCCTAATGCAGAAGAGATCTATATCCAGTGCTTTTCTTTGAAACTCTGATAATCAGAAGCCCACAGAAGCTCAGTACCTTATCACAGTCTAATGGGAAAGCAGCTGGAAGTCTGGGCTCTTGAAGAGGATGCAGAATTTAGTAAGAAATTAAACACAAGTAAGACCAAGAAGGTGTTTCCTTGTTGCAGGGAGGAATCACATCAGAAGTGGAAATTGGCATAGATCACACACCCGGGTACAACTGGGGACAGGAATTCCTTAGAAATAGTGCTGAGAGGGATCTGCAGAGACCCAGAAAATGCTGTCCACTTCAGGGGAGGCCAGAGTGGACAGCTGCTGACCAAAGACCAGCTCCTTCACTTAGTGCTGAACGACCACGTAAGCCCCTCTTCCAGAACTCAGGTGATCCTCCAAAGAAAAGCCTGAAGGATATTCCTTGAGTTGAACAAGTTTAAACCAGAGAGAGCAGTGTTTTCCTGGAAGCTGTGATCAGATAGAATAAGAATTCAAAAGAGAAGCTGAATTAATTTAAGAGAATAGAGGGCATTATATTTCTCATATACCTCAATTCATGGCCTCTGAAGGTCAAATGAGCATGAGTGCTCAGTCACTCAGTCATATGTGACTCTTTGTGACCCTATGGATGTAGCCTGCCAGTCTCCTCTGTCCATGGGATTCTTCAGGTAAGAACACTGGAGTGAGTTGCCATTTCCTTCTCCAGGGGATCTTCCCGACCAAGGATCAAACCCATGTCTCCTGCATCTCCTACTTTAGCAGGTGAATTCTTTACCCCTGAGCCACCTGGGAAGCCCAAAGTTCAAATACAATAATTTGCTTATTCAAAGAATTAAAATTAAAAGCTGTGTCACCTCTGAGATTTCTTATTGCTTATCTATTCAGCTCGGAAAAGTACTGATTTATGTGTTATGTTTAACTTTGAAAGATGAAACTGAAAGGATAATCTGGAGAGCATAATGGAGAAATCAGTGGTTTGACGTATTGAATCTGAAACTTCCGGGAAAATAAGACTCACATGCAGAACTTGGGGAAAAAAAAGACAATTTAGTGAGTCTGGAATACAGCATAGCATTCTGCATTTTTATCACTTTAATACTTCAATCAAAGATAATCTGTCAGCAAGAATGTAGAGAAAAAAGAACCATTGTACACTACTGACATGAATGAAAATTGGTACAGCCAATATGGAAAATAGCATGCAGAGTTCTTAAAAAAAAATGGAACTATTATATGATTCAGCAAGATAACTTCTGAGCATATATTCAAAGGAAATAAAATCATGATCTCAAAGACACAGCTGCACTTCCATGAAAATTGAAGCATTATTCACAATAGCCAAGATATGGAAATACCTAAGCGTCTGTCTGTCAATAAATGAATGGATAAGGAAAATGAAGTACATTTACAGACACACTTCAGAGATATTTCAGGTTCATGGCAATAAAGCAAATATCCCAGTAAAGCTAATCAGATTTGCAGCATATTTATAACAGCCAAGGCATGGAAGCAACCTAAGTGTCCATCGACAGATAAATGGATGAAGAAGTAGTATTGCAAAATGCAATACTACTCAGTCATGAAAAGGAATGAAATATTGCCATTTTCAGCAACATGAATGGACCTATAGATTATTATACAAAGTGAAGTTAAGTCAGAGAAAGACAACTAGTATATGATATCACTTATATGTAGTATCTAAAACATAACAAATAAATCTATTTATAAGACTCACAGACATAGAAAACAAACTACGGTTATCAAAGGGAAAAGGGAGGGAGGAGGAATGAATTAAGAGTTTGGATAAATAGATACTTACCACTATATATTAAATAGATAAAATCAAGTGTCCATTATATAGCACAGGGACCTATACTCAATCTTGTAATAACCTATAAGGGAAATAATCTAAAAGCACAAATCCATATTTCTAACTGTATCACTTTGCTGTACATCTGAAACTAACACATTATTGTAAATCAGCTATGCTTCAACTAAATAAAAAGAAGGAAATTCTGACATTTACAACAATGTGAATAAAACTGGAGGGCATTATGTTAAGCGAAACTAGCCAGACAGAGAAAACTATCACTTTTATGTAGAATCTAAAAGAGTTGAACTCATAGAGGCAGAGAGTAGAATGGTGACTACTAAGATCTAGGGGCTTGGGTAATCAAGAAATGTTGGTCAAAAGGTATAAAGTTTTATACAAAATGAAAAAAGACTGGACGTCTAATGTAAAGCATGATGACTGTAATTAATAATACTACATTGTATATATGAAATTTCTAAGAGAATAGAATTTAATTGTTCTCCCCCCTCCACCCCCCAAGAAAAGGATTATGTGAAATGATGGATATGTAATTTAGCTTAACTGTAGTAATCACTTTAACAATGCATACATATATCGAGACAGCTCACACACACACACTCAAAAAATTTTTGTGAATAATAGAATTTTTGTTTGTGAACTACGAACATGTATGAAAAGGCAAAATGTTATGACACCAGACGGAGAAGGCAATGGCACCCCACTCCAGTACTTTTGCCTAGAAAATCCCATGGATGAAGGAGCCTGGTGGGCTGCCGTCTATGGGGTCGCACAGAGTCGGACACGACTGAAGCGACTTAGCAGCAACAGCAGCAGCAGCATGACACCAGAATGAGCCCCTCAGGTTGGAAAGTGTCCAGTATGCTACTGGCAAAGAGCAGAGGGTAATTAATAACAGTTCCCGAAAGAAAGAAGCAGTGGGCCAAAGCAGAAACGATGCTCACTTGTAGATGTGTCTGGTTGTCAGTCTGATGCTGTAAAGAACAATATTTCTCTTCCTGGACCTGGAATATTAGGTTCATAAATCAAAGTAAATTAGACTTTGGTCAAGCAGGAGATGTCAAGATTGGACACTGACAGTTTAAGATTCAGTGAACTAAAATGGATGGTAATGGGCAAATTTAAATCAGATGACCATTATATCTGCTACTCTGGGCAAGAATTCCTTAGAAGAAATGGAGTAGCCCTCCTAGTCAATAAGAGAGAGTCCAAAATGCAGTACTTACGTGCAACCTCGCAAGCAACAGAGTGATCACGTTTCGTTGCTAAGGCAAACCATCCAACATCACAGTTATCTAAGTCCATGCCCCGACTACTGATGCCCAAGAAGGTGATGTTGATCAGTCCTGATGATCAAGATACCTACAAAACCATCTAGAACTAACACATGAAAAAGATGTCGTTTTCATCATAGGCTGCTGCTGCTGCTGCTAAGTCGCTTCAGTCATGTCCAACTCTGTGCGACCCCATAGACGGCAGCCCACCAGGCTCCTGCATCCATGAGATTCTCCAGGCAAGAGTACTGGAGTGGGTTGCCATTGAAATGAAAAAGTAGGAAGCCAAGAGAGAGTCAGAATAACAGGCAAGTTTGGCACTGGAGTACAAAATGAAGTGTGGCAAAAGCTAATAGAGTTTTGTAGAGAAAATGCTGGTCACAACAAACACCCTTTTCCAACAACCCAAGAAATGACTCACATGGACATCACCAGCTGGTCAATACTGAAATTAGATTGATTACATTCTTTGCAGCTGAAGATAGAGACCTCTATAAGTCAGCAAAAATAAGACCTGGAGCTGACTGTGGCTCATATCATGAACTTATTATTGCAAAATTCAGACTTAAACTGAAGAAACTAGGCAAAACCACTGGCCATTCAGGTATGACCAAATCAAATCCCTTATGATTACACAGTGAAGGTGATGAATAGATTCAAGGGATTAGATCTGGTAGACAGAGTGTCTGAAGAACTAAGGACGGAGGTTCATAACATTACACAGGAGGTAGAGATCAAAACTATCCAAAGAAAAAAGAAATGCAAGAAGGCAAAATGGTTGTCTGAGATTTTGCAAATAGTTGAAAAAAGAAGAGAGTGAAAGGAAAGGGAAAATGGAAAAGATATACCCAATTGAATGCAGAGTTCAGGGGAGTAGCAAGGAGAGTTAAGAAGACCTTCTTAAATGAGCAATGCAAAGAAATAGAAGAAAACCAGAAGAGTCAGAAAATGTTTTTCCAGTGAAGTGAACATCTACTGCCAAGGATGTGAATTTTTTATACCCATCCCAGATGATTCAGAAAGGCACTATGATTTGTGAACTACCACTGAATGCCGTATACCAATGAATTCTCCATTTCTGAAGAGGGAAAATAAAATATACATCACTGAAATGACCCTGAATATAAATTTACTGTAACTTAATCTGTAGAATAAAACAAACTCTTGCCTTAAAAAAAAAAAAAAAAAAGAAATAGAAGAAAACAACAGAAGTGGAAAGATTATCGGTCTCTTCAAGAAAATTGGATATATCAATGGGAACACTTCATGCAAGGATGGCACAATAAAGGAAAGAAATGGTAAGGACTTAACAGAAGCAGAAGAGATTAAGAAGAGGTGGCAAGCATACACACACACACAAAAACTATACAAAAAAAAAAAAGGTCTTAAATGACCTGGATAACCATGATGGTGTGGTCACTCACTTAGAGCCAGACATCCTGGAATGTGAAGTCAAGTGGGCCTCAGGAAGCATTACTAAAAACAAAGCTAGTGGAGGTGATGGAATTCCAGCTGAGCTATTAAAAATCCTAAAATATATTCCGTTAAAGTGCTGCACTCAATATGTCAGCAAATTTGGAAAACTCAGCAGTGGCCATAGGACTGGAAAATGTCAGTTTTCATTCCAATTCCAAAGAAGGGCAATGCCAAAGAATATTCAAACTACCATACAATTACCCTTATTTCACATGCTAGCAAGTTTATGCTCTAAATTCTTCAAGCTAGGCTTCAGCAGTACATGAACCAAGAACTTCCAGAGATACAAGCTGGGTTTCGAAGAGGCAGAAGAAGCAGAAATCAAATTGCCAACATTCGTTGAATCATGGAGAAAGCAAAGGAATTCCAGAAAAACATCTACTTTTGCTTCATTGACTACACTAAAGCCTTTGACTATGTGGACCACAACAAACTGTGGAAAATTCTTAGACATGGGAGTACCAGACCACCTTACATATCTCCTTAGAAACCTCTATGTGGATCAAGAAGCAGAAGTTAGAACTGGACATGGAGCAACTGACTGGTTCACAACTGGGAAAAAAGTACAACAAGGCTATATATTGTCACCCTGCTTATTTAACTTATATGCAGAGCTGTTGTTTAGTCACTAAATCATATATCACTCTTTGTGACCCCATGGACTGTAGCCTGCCAGGCTCCTCTGCCAGTGGGGATTCTGCTGGCCAGAATACTGGATGGGTACCCGTTCCCTTCTTCAGGGGATCTTCCTGACCCAGAAATTAAACCAGGGTCTCCTGAATCGCAGGCGGATTCTTTACCAGCCGAACTACCAGGAAAGCCCACTCTGACTATACAGACCTTTGTCGGCAAAGTGATGTCTCCTCTTTTTAATACACTTTCTAGTTTTCTCATAGCTTTCCTTTCAAGGAGCAATTCCAAGGTTTGCCTTTTAATTTCATGGCTTCAGTCACTGTCCACAGTGATTTGGGAGCCAAAAAAAACAAATGTCACAGTGTCCACTTTTCCCCCTTTTATTTGCAATGATGTGATGGGTTCAGATTCCATGATCTTAGTTTTATTGAGTTTCAAGCCAGCTTTTTTTCATTCTCTTCTTTCATTTTCATCAAGATACTCTTTAGTTCCTCCTCACTTTCTGACATTAGAATGGTAACATCTACAGATCTAAGGTTGTTGATATTTCTCCCAGCAACCTTGATTCTATCTTGTGATTCATCCAGTCTGTAATTTTGCTCAGTGTACTTTGCTTATGAAAATAAAAGATGCTTTCTCCTTGTAAGGAAATCTATAACATCATATAAAAAGCAGAGATACCACTTTGCCATCAAAGGTCGGTATAGTCAAAGCTATGCTTTTCTCCTGTAGTCATATACAGATGTGAGAGTCTATAAAAAAGGCTGAGGACAGAAGAATTGATACTTTCAATTTCTAGTGCTGGAGAAGACTTCTGAAAGTCCCTTGGACTGCAAGAACAGAGCAGTCAGTCTTAAAGGAAATCAACCCTGAGTATTCATTGGAAGGGCTGATGCTGAAGATGAAGCTCCAACACTTTGGCCACCTGGTGAAAAGAGCTGAAAGTGAAAGTGAAATCACTCAGTCGTGTCCGACCCTTTGCGACCCCATGGACTGTAGACTACCAGGCTCCTCTGTCCATGGGATTTTCCAGGCAATAGTACTGGAGTGGATTGTTATTTCCTTGTCCAGGGGATCTTACCAACCCAGGGATTGAACCGGGTCTCCCGTGTTGTAGAGACGCTTTACCGTCTGAGCCACCAGGGAAGCCCAAGATTCTGATGCTGGGAAAGACTGAAGGCAAAAGGAGAAGAGGGCAACAGGGGATGAGATGGTTAGACAGCATTACTGACTCAATGGACATGAATTTGAGCAAACTCCAGGAGATAATGGAGACAGAAAAGTCTGACGTGCTGCAGTCCATGGGACTGAAAAGAGTTGGACAGGATTTAACTACTGAACAACAATATACCTGGGGTAACAAAGAGCCAAACAAAACGTATCCTCTCCAAAAAAAGTAAATTAAAAAAAAATATATATATATACAACGTTGTGTTTTGTGTATATTCATATGGCATCACTAATATCTACTTTCAGATTATTTATAGATTTTTTTAATTTTATAAATATATTAGAATGAACACACATGAAATTTCTAAAAGAGTCTGGTGCCAAGCACATGATTACCCACTCAGCAATCCTGGATAATTCTAGCTGCCAAAGGCAGTATATGAAAAATATCTTCTGGGATCCTTTTTGCAAATTTCTCTAGATTTGTCTTTCTTCTATGTCTTTAGCAGCTCTCTCTCTCCTTTAGTTCCCAAGCTCTGTGGCCTTACATTTGGTGGGTTTGTTTATTTGTTTATTTGTTTGTTTTTGGTATTGCCTTGATTGGATCATGGATGTTTTTTGAAATGTTGATCTTGCTTTTGACCTAGAAATCCAAAAGATGCTATATATGAGGGTTATCAAGCGCCACATATTGCAGAAAACTCCCAGAATGCTGGCTTATCTCTCCCACTCTCCAATCCAGAGAGGAAGATCAGATAGGATAGTTCTAAGTCATTTGAAAATAATATGCTGATATAAGGGGAAATTTTCTGACTGATTTATACTCTGAACATTCTGACAAAAAGTTCTCCAGAAGGTTTCAAGATGATGGTGGAGGAATAACCTGAACTTACCTTCTATTATGGACACAACAAATCTACAACAACATATGAAAAAATTCCCTCAGAATGAGCTCTGAAAACTGGATCGATAGAACTTCCACAACAAAGGGTAAAAGAACATTATTGAGATAGCCAGAAGAGGCAGAGATAGACTCACTAAGAGAAAAAAGTCACCCTAGCTACAGCAACTCACAATGGGGAGGGATCAGAAAAGTTTGCATCTTCTCCCTGAGAAGTGAGGGATTCCAAGTCCATGTCAAGCGTTCTACCCCTAGATCCTGCACAGGAGAGAAGAGCCCAGTGGGGAATACATACAAGAAAACTATTCAGGGAATGAAAATATTGCTTAAAAAAGAGCTCACAAGCAAACTTTTTGATTCAATAACCAATGCAAAAAACAGTAGCAATCATGCAAGAAAAAGAAATAAAAGGAATCCAAATTGTAAAAGAAAAAGTAAAATCATTACTATTTGCAGATGACATGATTTTATATATAAAAAATCCAGAAAATCCACCAAAAAGTGTTAGAATTAATAAATAATTCAATAATTTTGAAAATTAAAAAAATAAATACACAGAAGTCTGCTGCATTTCTATGTACTAATAATGAACTATTAGAGAAATTAAGAAAACAATCCCATTTACAATTGCATCAAAAAGAATAAAATACCTAGAAATACATTTGACTAAGGAAGTGAAAGATTTGTACACTAAAAACTGTAAGGTACTGATGAAAGATACTGAAGACACAGATAAATGACAAGATATTTCATTCTCATGGATAGGAAGAATTCATATTGTTAAAATATCCCTGATACCCAAAAGCAATCTTCAGATTTATATGTAGTCCCAAAATTCCAATGGCATGTTTCACAGAAGTAGAAAAAAATAATTCAAAAATTTGTATGGAACCACAAAAGATACTGAATAGCCAAAACAATCTTGAGAAAGAAAAATGAAGGTGAAGGTATCACAATCCCTGATTTTAAACTATACTACAACACTACAATCCAATACTTTGGCCACCTGATGTGAAGAGCTGACTCATTTGAAAAGACCTTGATGCTAGGAAAGATTAAGGACAGGAGGAGAAGGGGACAACAGAAGACGAGATGGTTGGATGGCATCACCGACTCAATGGACATGGGTTTGGGTAGACTCTGGCAGTTGGTGATGGACAGGGAGGCCTGGAGTGCTGTGGTTCGTGGGGTCTCAAAGAGTCAGACGCAACTGAGCAACTGACCTGAACTGAACTGAACAACACTACAATAACCAAAACAGTATGATGCTGGCACAAATTTAAACACACAAACCAATGAAACAGCATTGAGAGCCCAGAAATAAATCAAAACATATATGGACAATTAATTTAAGACAAAGGAGCAAAAAACATATAATGGAGAAAGGATAGTCTCTTCAATAAATGGTGTTGGGGAAACAACAGCTACATGCAAAAGAATGAGATGATACCACAATCTTATGCCATACACAAAAAATAACTCAAAATGGATTAAAGACCTAAATGTAAGACTGGAAACCATGAAACTCCTAGAAGAAAACTCAGTCAATATGTTTTGACATTAGACTCAGGAGCAGTTTTTTGGATCCATCTCCTCAGGCAAAGGAAACAAAAGCAGAAATAAATAAATGAAACCTAATCAAACTTAAAACCTTTTACACAGTGAAGTAAATTGCCAACAAAATTAAAAGATAACCCACTGAATGGCAGGAGATAATTGTAAATGGTATATCTAATAAATGGTTCATATACAGAATATATTAAGAGATCATATGACACACACACACACACACAAAATCCCACAAGCAAACCTATTTAAAAAATAGGCAGAGGATCTGAATAAACATTTTTCCAAAGATGACATGCAAATGACTAATAGGTACATGAAAAGATACCCAACATCACTAATCATCAGAGACATGAAAATCAAACAATGAGATGCCAATTCACAATGGTCAGAATAGCTATTATCAAAAAGACAAATGTTAGAGAGGATTTGGAAAAAGAGAACCCTTGTAGACTGTTATTGGGATTGTAAATTAGTGCAATATGGGACTTCCTCAAAAAATTAAGAATACAATTATCATAGGACCCAGCTACTCTACTTCTTAATATTTATCTGAAGAACATGAAAACACTAATTTGTAAAGATACATGCACTCCCATTTTCACTGCAGCATTATTTTCAATAGCCAAGGCATGGAAACCTCTTAGGTGTCCATCAGTGGCTAAGTGGATAAAGAAGATGTGATATTGGTAGATAGACAGACAATGTATTTCTATTCAGCCACAGAAAAGTATGTGCTCTTGTTACTTGTAACAAGATGGATAGACCTAGGTAGTATTATGCTAAGGGAAATAAGTCAGATGGAGAAAGATAAATACCATATGATTTCAGTCATATGTAAAGTCTAAAGCAAGAACAAAAAACAAATGAACAAACAAAATAAACTAATAGATACAGAGACCAGATTAGTGATTTCCAGAGTTGAAGGGTGTTGGAGGTGAACAAAACAAGAGAAGTAATGTAAGTGATATGTGGCAACTAGACTTGTGGTGGTTACCGCATTGTAGTCACATTATAAGGTGTGCACTTGCTGTTCACTTGAAAGTTTTATAATAGAAAAGAAGAGAAAGGAAAAGAAAAGCACTCTGAAAAGAAAATCCTTCTGTGGTTAAAGGACTCCTTGACAGTAACTAGTTTCCCTACACTCAGTCTCTGAGTTAAATTCTCATAAAGTTATACTTTTCATGGGCAAGAAATTCAAGCCTTTCTAAATCACATAGAAGATTCAGAAAAATAAAATATTATCAATAATGGGGCACATGTGTTCATTTCCCTTAATTGCTCACTTATTAATTTGTTCATTCACAAATATTTTTAGAACTTAATGAATAGAGAATAAATGTGAAGCCAAGGAGGAAAAATAGGTCAATAATAATTCTGCAACATGCCAAGAATGGTATTATAGAAATAGGCAAATGATATGATGTTTTCCTTTTCTTAAGTTGCTGATGTGTCCCTGAGGTATCATTAAGAGAAGATGTAGAACAGATGATGGTGGTTTACCTCTGTTTCTGAAGGATTTTGCAATTGCATCATTTACTATTCATCAATTTTATCTCTATTCTTTTAGTACTACACTCATATTCTCAATGAATAATTAATTCCTATCCTTGTGTATTTGATTGAAAGCAACATGCAGTTCCTTACTTTTTATCCTCAGAGCTGTTTGGGGGGATTTTTTAGATAAATAAATAATTCAATGCATAATTCCTCTCTTTTGTTTTGCTCTTAGAACTAGCACAGTGATCTATGCATTTCCTTTTTCTTCCCCTTACACAGCAAAGAGTTATTTATTTTCTTAAGATAAGATTTTATTTGGAGTAAAACCCCATATCCACTTCCATGGCCTTTTAAACCATAAATTGTAGCAGCACACTAGTATCTTTCTGGAGCTGAGAGGTAGCATACATTGATATATTGCACATTCTGTCTTCAAATTATTAAAAGAGAGCAAGAGAATAAATTGCTTTCCTCAGTTTACCTTTTTGACATATGCTAATAGAATCCTAAGTACCTGCATTGAACAGACCGTAAAAGGACATTTACTTCATTTAACTAAGAGATTATCAGGGAAGTCAAGTCCACAATCATAAGACAAAAGTGATTGCTGGATTGCTAAAAGATTACTACTTTCAGTAGAAAATGCTTAAATTTCTATTTCCTACAGTCTACATATAAAAATGTAACTCAGATAGAACTGACACTGAAGGATAAACCAAAAAAAGATAATCTCCTGCGAGTTTGATTGGTATGCTAGTTTGTACCTGATGAAATAGGGAAGAGAGATAAGTAGCTTGCATTATTCTCCAAAAGTCAGTCACTAGATTTCAATATTATCTAAAAGAAATGGAAAGGGAAAACCTACCAGCAGGAGGTCTAACTTCAGTGTAAAGTAAATGATAGAAGCAATTTATTTTAAATGTTGCTAGAGAACATTTGCTTATAGGGAGAAAGACTAAAATTGATTCAAGCAAGATAGGAGGACTGCTATACTGAGTCATGCTAATGTAATTACATCCATTCCTTTTCATTTCTAAACTTCTATGTCAACACAAAGAATGGGAGCTTAGTGAAAATTTCATAGGAGTAAGAAATCAAGACACAATAATAGCATTACAGATGAGGATCTCTGATTCCACAGAACCATAATGTATCACTGAAAGTTCTTCAATCAAATCAGACATTACAGACCCTTTTAGACTCACTAGCTCATTTTACATCCAAGGTAAGGAGCAGCGGCTGCACTTTGCTGGAGCAGCCGTGAAGACATACCCCACGTGCAAAGTAAGAGAAACCCAAGTAAGATGGTAGGCACTAAGAGAGGGTATCAGAGGGCAGACAGACTGAAACCACAGTCACAGAAAACTAGCCAATCTGATCACATGGACCACAGCCTTGTCTAATTCAATGAAACTAAGCCATGCCATGTGGGGCCACCCAAGACGGGCAGGTCATG
Source organism: Bos taurus (assembly GCF_002263795.3). NCBI lineage: Eukaryota > Metazoa > Chordata > Mammalia > Artiodactyla > Bovidae > Bos > Bos taurus. The sequence goes on along the minus strand of NC_037333.1, from coordinate 2,763,823 downwards.
GTGGAGAGGTCTGACAGAATGTGATCCACTGGGGAAGGGAATGGCAAATCACTTCAGTATTCTTGCCTTGAGAACCACATGAACAGTATGAAAAGGCAAAAAGATAGGACACTGAAAGATTAACTCCCCAGGTCAGTAGGTGCCCAATATGGAGATCAGTGGAGAAATAACTCCAGAAAGAATGAAGGGATGGAGCCAAAGCAAAAACAACACTCAGCTGTGGATGTGACTCGTGATAGAAGCAAGGTCTGATGCTGTAAAGAGCAATATTGCATAGGAATCTAGAATGTCAGGTCCATGAATCAAGGCAAACTGGAAGTGGTCAAATAGGAGATGGCAAGAGTGAACGTTGACATTCTAGGAATCAGCGAACTAAAATGGACTGGAATGGGTGAATTTAATTCAGATGACAATTATATCTACTACTGTGGGCAGGAATCCCTTAGAAGAAATGGAGTAGCCATTATAGTCAACAAAAGAGTCCGAAATGCAGTACTTGGATGCAGTCTCAACAACGACAGACTGATCTCTGTTCGTTTCCAACACAAACCATTCAATATCATGGTAATCCAAGTCTATGCCCTGAGCAGTAACGCTGAAGAAGCTGAAGCTGACCGGTTCTATGAAGACCTGCAAGACCTTATAGAACTAACAACCAAAAAAGATGTCCTTGTCATTATAGGGGACTGGAATGTAAAAGTAGGAAGTCAAGAAGCACCTGGAGTAACAGGCAAATTCTGCCTTGGAGTACAGAATGAAGCAGGGCAAAGGCTAATAGAGCTTTGCCAAGAGAATGCACTGGTCATAGCAAACACCCTCTTCCAACAACAAAAGGAGAGACTCTACACATGAGCATCACCAGATGGTCAACACTGAAATCAGATTGATCATATTCTTTGCAGCCAAAGATGGAGAAGCTCTATACAGTCAGCAAAAACAAGACCAGGAGCTGACTGTGGCTCAGATCATGAACTCCTCATTGCCAAGTTCAGACTTAAATTGAAGAAAGTGGGGAATACCACTAGACCATTCAGGTATGACCTAAATCAAATCCCTTATGATAATACAGTGGAAGTGAGAAATAGATTTAAGGGACTAGATCTGATAGACAGATTGCCTGATGAACTATGGACAGAGATTCATGGCATTGTACAGGAGACAGGGATTAAATCATCCCCACAAAAAAAGAAATTCAAAAAAGCAAAATGGCTGTATGAGGAGGCCTTACAAATAGCTGTGAAAAGAAGAGAAGTGAAAAGCAAAGCAGAAAAGGAAAGATATACCCATTTGAATGCAGAGTTCCAAAGAATAGCAAGGAGAGATAAGAAAGCCTTCCTCAGTGATCAGTGCAAAGAAATAGAGAAAAATATTAGAATGGGAAAGACTAGAGATCTCTTCAAGAAAATTTGAGATACCAAGGGAATATTTCATGCAAAGATGGGCACAATAAAGGACAGAAGTGGTATGGACCTAACAGAAGCAGAAGATATTAAGAAGAGGTGGCAAAAATACAAAAGAAGAATTACACAAAAAAGATCTTCACTACCCCAGTAATCACGGTGGTGTGATCACTGACCTAGAGCCAGACATCCTGGAATGTGAAGTCTAGTGGACCTTAGGAAGCATCACTACAAACAAAGCTAGTGGAAGTGATGGAATTCCAGTTGAGTTGTTTCAAATCCTAAAAGATGAAGCTCTGAAAGTGCCACACTCAATATGCCAGCAAATCTGAAAAACTCAGCAGTGGCCACAGGACTGGAAAAGTTCAGTTTTCATACAATCCCAAAGAAAGGGATTGGCAAGGAATGCTCAAACTACCGCACAATTGCACTCATCTCACATGCTAGTAAAGTAATGCTCAAAATTCTCCAAGCCAGGCTTCAGCAATACATTAACCATGAACTTCCAGATGTTCAAGCTGGTTTTAGAAAGGCAGAGGAACCAGAGATCAAATTGCCAAAATCCACTGGATCATCAAAAAAGCAAGAGAGTTCCAGAAAAATATCTATTTCTGTTTTATTGACTATGCCAAAGCCTTTGACTGTGTGGATCACAGCAAACTGTGGAAAATTCTGAAAGAGATGAGAATACCAGACCACCTGACCTGCCTCTTGAGAAACCTGTATGCAGGTCAGGAAGCAACAGTTAGAACTGGACATAGAACATCAGACTGGTTCCAAATAGGGAAAAAAGTACATCAAGGTTGTATATTGTCACCCTGCTTATTTAATTTATATGCAGAGTACATCATGAGAAATGCTGGGCTGACAGAAGCACAAGTGGAAACAAGATTGCCAGGAGGAATATCAATAACCTCAGATATGCAGATGACACCACCCTTATGGCAGAAAGTGAAGAAGAACTAAAGAGCCTCTTGATGCAAGTGAAAGAGGAGAGTTAAAAAGTTGGCTTAAAGCTCAACATTTAGAAAACTAAGATCATGGCATCTGGTCCCATCACTTCATGGGAAATAGATAGGGAAACAGTGGAAACAGTGTCAGACTTTATTTTTCTGGGCTCCAAAATCACTGCAGATGGTCATTGCAGCCATGAAATTAAAAGACGCTTACTCCTTGGAAGGAAAGTTATGAACAACCTAGACAGCATATTCAAAAGCAGAGACATTACTTTGTCAACAAAGATATCTAGTCAAGGCTATGGTTTTTCCAGTGGTCATGTATGGATGTGAGAGTTGGAGTATAAAGAAAGCTAAGGGCCAAAGAATTGATGCTTTTGAACTGTGGTGCTGGAGAAGACTCTTGAGAGTCCCTTGAACTGCAAGAAGATCCAACCAGTCCATCCTAAAGGAGATCAGTCCTGGGTGTTCATTTGAAGGGACTGATGTTGAAGCTGAAACTCCAATACTTTGGCCACCTGATGTGAAGAGCTGACTCCTTGGAAAAGACCCTGATGCTGGGAAAGATTGAAGGCAGGAGGAGAAGGGGATGACAGAGGATAAGATGGTTGGATGGCATCACCGACTCAATGGACATGAATTTGAGTAAACTCCGTGAGTTGATGATGGACAGGGAGGCCTGGCATGCTGTGGTTCATAGGGTCGCAAAAAGTCGGACACGACTTAGCAACTGAACTGAACTGAAGTTCATTTTAAAGAAAATACTTCATTTTAAAGGTGAAAAAGGAAACCAGGTAAAGATCAGAAGGTAGTATATTGAATGAGACACATGAAAACTACATAATGGAAACTGTAGGCCTGAACCTCAGCCCTCTGTTCTCCACATTTAGTGAATTTTCACATGTTCATACTGGGGTAAATCACTACTACTACTAAGCCGCTTCAGTGGTGTTCGACTCTGTGTAACCCCATGGACTGCAGCCTATCAGGCTTCTCCGTCCATGGGATTCTCCAGGCAAGAACACTGGAGTGGGTTGCCATTTCCTTCTCCCATGCATGAAAGTGGAAAGTGAAAGTGAAGTCGCTCAGTTGTGTCCGACTCTTAGCGACCCCATGGACTGCAGCCTACCAGGTTCCTCTATCCATGGGATTTTCTGGGCAACAGTACTGGAGTGGGGTGCCATTGCTTTCTCCCAGGGTAAATCACAGACTAAATTATGTACATCACAGATTGAATTATATATATCATCACAGACTGAACTATACATATGAGCCATATACATATGTACTTAAGGTATCTTCTTTAGCTATAATGACATTAAACAAAATTATTTAAAAAATGGTTTTATTTAGCTTAACAGCAATTAACTAAAAAAAAAGTAAGTTACACTATAAGGAAAAAGTACTACAATAATAAGTATTTATCATATATTGTTCTGCCAACTATGAGATGGTTAGAGTCTCTAAAAATATTAGAGAAGGGGCTTCCCTGGAGGTCCAGTGGTTGGAACTCTGAGCTTCTACTGCAGCAATTGGGGGTTTGATTGCTGATCAGGGAACTAAGATCTTGCATGCCTCACAGCATGGCCAACTTTTTTTTGACTAAAATAAATTTAGTTCAGTTCAGTTCAGTCGCTCAGTCGTGTCTGACTCTTTGCGACCCCATGAACTGCAGCAAGCCAGGCCTCCTTGTCCATCACCAACTCCTGGAGTCCACACAAACTCATGTGCATCAAGTCAGTGATGCCATCCAGCCATCTCATCCTCTGTTGTCCCCTTCTCCTCCTACCTTCAATCCCTCCCAGCATCAGGGACTTTTCCAAGGAGTCAACTCTTCTCATGAGGTGGCCAAAATATTGGACTTTCAGCTTCAGCATCAGTCCCTTCAAATGAACACCCAGGACTGATCTCCTTTAGGATGGACTGGTTGTATCTCCTTGCAGTCCAGGAGACTCTCAAGAGTCTTCTCCAGTACCACACTTCAAAAGCATCAATTCTTTGGCGCTCAGCTTTCTTCACAGTCCAACTCTCACATCCATACATAATCACTGAAAAAACCATAGCCTTGGGGGTTCGAATAGCATTAATTTAATTTTCGTAAATTTTTACAATATAAATTATTAAATTTCCATGAACAAGAACTTTTTTAATGTAAGAGACAAAAGATGTAAGAATATTTCTCCATTATGTCGCTGCTAATAACTGTGATTTATATTACTGTGGGGGGATATTTGCTACCTATAAAATCACTCTTTGCAAAAGTTACTACAATTTAATCCATAGACAAAAACAGGAACCCATATTTTTTTAATTTAAATGAAACATATGCAAAGTATCAAAAAATGCAGATAGTTGTTTATAAACATTATTATATATAAAAAAGAATTTTAATGAAATTGTTTTGATATCAAGAAAATAGAATAACTGAAGATCTGTAAGGGCAAAGTAACTACCTAGGAAACATGAAAAAGTAATTATGAAACTTGCAAAGCAGAGGGTTATAACCCACCTTTGAGCTCCAATGCATCCATTTTTATACCACTGCCATTTCCAAAAGCTTTCATTTTAATATATGACTCCCCTACTTAAAGACTTTTAATTCCCTATTTCCCACAATGCAAAATCCATATCCTAACACATGGAACTCTACATAGAACTCCACCAATACAACCAGCACCTTTAGATGTTTGATTGGTTATGAACTCTACCTTATTTGTTCTTCCCACAAGATCTGCTCCACCATGTTGTTCTGGTAGGAACACACCACAATAAATCCTATCTTCCTGAGTTTCCTCTGACTTTTCTGCTCACATCATTGGGAGCATCCTCTTCCTGTTCAGACACATCCACATCCTGTCTTTATGCAAATTCATTTCTTCCAAGAAGCCCCTCCTGACCAATCATTGAATTACTCTAATGATGTAATCAGTAATTTTGCTATTTTTATCATCATAAATAACTATCTGGTGGATATCACAGTCTGTTTGGGCAAAAATAATTTTTATCCTACTCAGCATCTCAAAAGGTGCATTGTACAACACATGAGCATCATAGTCATTCAATAAATAGTGAATACATAAATAATAGGTTTTAGAAAGGGACATATCTTCAGGTAACTGGAGGAAATATGTAATTGATGATTGTCAATTTTATGCTTGAAATTCAGCATTTATTTTCTGACTTGTAGACTTTTTAAAAGTTCTCATCTCTTACAGAAGATTAAAAAAAAATAAACAGTAACCCAAGAACATGAGATGTTCTAATACCCCGTAAACTGGACATAAATCCAAAACTAAAATACTGGGAAGAAAATTCCCAGTCTTACGTTGAATCTAGAGAAGATAGGTAAAGTGTAAGCAATGGGGACTATTGGCACAAGAAACAGTAATAATACAGAAAACAGATCTATACATTTTTTTTCAAACTTCTACAAAATTTTCTTAACAGCAGAAGTTGCCAACTGTCTCCTGATCTACAAATATCAAATGATTTTCAAAGTTTTGCATGTAATCTTGAATTTAGCTTTTAAATCAAGGCAATATGAGCTGATATTTTAAAACACTAAATAGGACAAAGATGAGTCACTCTTCCCACACGACTCTATTCCCGTCCCGCCTCCCATGTGCGATCGCTTTTATCCTTCCTGTTTCAATTTTTCTAGCGGTCATCTCTAACCTTCTGAGCTTGTCCCCTATTTCCTGATTCATAAACTTTCAACTTTATTCATTAGCATCCTGACATGATAAATGAGTTTTTTTCACTTGTAAGGATGCCCTACCACCTCCTCCAAATTTGAGATCATAACACTCAGTTCTTAACTGGTTACTACTGAAAACTAAAATCTATTCAACCTGCTGTTTCTTTTTTCTACTGGTCATGGGTATTTTGTCTGGACTGCGTGCTTTGTGAGATGAGAACATAAGCTTCAGTTAGTTTCAACTTATTTTTAAGGGTGCTTAAAATAAGAAATTCTAATAAACACATGAAAGGATGACTTAAGATGAATTTAAAATACAAAACTAAGTCATATAGGTCTTAACACTCTTTCACAATTGTACATTTTTTATGCTGTGTTCAAGAAAATGGGCTTTTACTGTAATGCAATAAGGAAAATACCTACTATGCTAATATATGTGAAAAATACAATTTTAATATGTTATATTCCATAATATAGGATAAAATATAATTTTAGAGCTGTGAGAGTCTGAGACAAAAATTATTAAAGAACTTATTCCATCACAATTTTTATTATTTTTAATAGGAAGAAACAATTGTGTTGCTTTTCTCTTTGAATATTCTATTAATGATAGTGAGTTCATATGTAACACACATTATATTATTTTTATTATCCTGTCTATTTATAAGCATAGTTACTCTGTAATTCAGCAGAAGAAATATGTGCATATTTCTTTTATATAACAGAAAAGTATATCTAAGCTGTGCAATTTCTGGGGAATATAATTGTTCTGTGGGGAGGAATGTGGTGCTGTATCAGCAAGGCAGCAGTCACATGACCAACAGTGTGAAAGAAAGCAAACACTCCGGAGATGATCTACATTCTAATTTCTTCTGCGATAAAACTTAGTGAGAAGTGATTTGTGATAACAACTTGTGGTAAAACTTAGTGAAAAGTTACTACCTAAGCAATTTCCAAGCTTCTAAAAGTAGAAGAGCTACTGTTATGTAAATTATCACCTGATTTTTCAGTTAAATGTGTAAATGTGAACCTTCCTTTACCAGTTTTTTAGGAGATCATGCTAAAACTATCCTTAAAGGAATGTAGCATAATAGCAACATGATTTTATCTGATATTTGGTTTATTTAAAGCCTTAATTAAGGAGGCAGAACTAGATAATTATTGCAAAATGTTATGCACATTATAATAAATGCAGACACAGTATCAGAGAAATAATTTACAGCTGTCACAGGTGGATTTCTAAGAAGCAAACTCTTGAGATGTAGAGCCATGTTCAGGTGTATTACCATTTAGAATGTGCTCTCAGGATCAACTCTTGGGATGGAAGTAGTATTTGCAGAGGGAATAGTTTTGCTGTCCTAAAGAGGGACATCCTGAAGTTAGAAGCTGGCATGCCACTGAGAGATTTCCTTAATTGGAACAAAGACATCAAGCTTTTATAACCCACTCCCCATTCCTGGCATCCAAATTAAGGTTGAATGCAGGCTGCCCTGAAGAAGAGGTGTCACTATGACCCATTCACAAGAAAGGCAAGAGAATTGATGATATCTGCAGGCATCATTCCCTGCAGTTGGGAGAATAGGCTACGGTTCTGAGATTGGAGCTGGACAGAGTACCATAGCATCCAACATGGTAATCCCCCTGATCTGAGGTTTCACTTTCCACAATTTTAGTTGTGGTAAAAGGGAGTCTGAAAATATTTAAAGGAAAAATACAGAAATAAACTCATAAGTTTTAAATTGTGCACAATTATGAGCAACTTGATGAAATGTCATGCCATCGAGCTCCATCCCAATGGGAAACCCAACCAGGGACATCACGTTGTCTGATGTCCAACTGTCAACATCCAGGATAACCCAAAGCAGATGATCTCCCTCTGATATGGCCTGAGAAGGTCAGTAGTAGTAGCCTAATGCTGTGTCACAATGCCTGTGTCAGTCACCTCATTTCATCTCATCACTTAGGCATTTTATTATATAACCTCATATCATCACAAGAAGATTGAGTACAATACAATATGATATTTTGAGAGACAGAGAGATGCCTCACATAAATTTTAATGCAGTTTTTTTTACAATCATTCAATTGTATTACTGGCTATTGTTGCTAATCCCTTACTGTGCCTAATTTATATTGGGTTGGTGCAAAAGTAATTGCACTTTTGCATTGTTGGAATTTGCCACTTGATATTGGAGTACATTTTTAAATAAATATGGTTATGTTATGCATAATTTTAATGTTCTTTTTTTTTTGCTAATAACTTTTTACTTGCTGTTTATTTTATATTTATTTTAGACTAGGGAAATGTTAGACAAAAACGAATTCAAGAAATTTTCTTATTCGAGTTCACAATAGTTTGCAAAGCAGTGGAGACACTCGCAACACATTTGGCCCAGGAACTGCTAACGAATGGACAGTGAAGTGGTGATTTAAGAAGTTTTGAAAAGGAAAGAAGAGCCTTGAAGATGGGGGCACAGTGGGCTGGGCATCAGAAGCTGATGATGATCAACTGAGAGCAATCATCAAGCTGATTCTCTTACAACTACAGAAGTTGCCAAAGAACTCAAGGTGGACCATTGTATGGTCGCTTGGCCTTTGAAGCAAATTGGAAAGATGAAAAAGCTCAATAACTGGCTGCCTCATGAGATGACCAAAAAATAAAAAAACTTTTCATTTTGAAGTGTCATCTCTTATTCTACAGAACAGCGAACCATTTCTCAGATTATGACGTGCGACGAAAAGCAGATTTTATACAACAATCAGTGATGACCAGTTCAGTGGTTGGACCTAAAAGAAGCTCCAAAGCACTTCCCAAAGCCAAACTTGCACGCAAAAACGGTCATGGTCACCGTTTGGTGGTCTGCTGCTGGTCTGACCCACTATAGCTTTTTGAATCCTAACGAAACCATTACATCTGAAAAGTATGCTCAGCAAATCTACTAGATGCACTGAAAACTGCAATGCCTGCGGCCAGCACTGGTCAACAGACCAGTTGTCGTGTTCTCCACAACAACACCCAACCTCGTGTTGCACAGCAAATGCTTCAAAAGTTGAATAAATTGCGCTACAAAGTTTTGCCTCATCTCCCATGTTCATCTGACCTCTCACCAACCGACTACCACTTCCTCAAGCATCTCAATAAATTTTTGCAAGGAATATACTTCCAGAGCCAGCAGGAGGCAGAATATGCTTTTCAAGAGTTCACTGAATCCCAAAGCATGGGTTTTTACACTATAGGAATAAGCAAACATTTCTAGTTGGCAAAAATGTGTTGATTATAATGGTTGCTATTTTGATTAACAAAGTTGTTTGAGCCTAGTTACAATAATTTAAAATTCATGGTCCAAAACTTCAATTACCTTGGCACCAACCTAATAATATTTTAACTTAAAATCCATTATATTACCAAACAAGAGGCCAATGATAGGAACATTATGTCAACTATAAAATATCCCCATTCCAATTACAAATTATGAGACTGAGGAAATGATCACAGATGGATCCATGTGATAATGAGTCCACTGTGAACGGGACCACATGTGACTCCCATTATTATAAGAAAAAGTCTAAAAAGACTCATGTCTCTGGTAGCAGTGATAATTCAGACACTTAACCAATAATACTAAAAAATACTAAAACTAAAAAATACTAAAGAATTATCTTTTCTCCAGTATGTGCCTTCAAGGATAAATGAATATTATCCCTGTGGGGAAGATGAGAGGAATTATTACTCTGTATACTTGCTGTAGTGCTGCAAGTTCCTTCCTCCCAGGAATCTGGAAGAAAGTTTTGTATGAAACTTTCTGAAAGTTTCTGGTAGAAACCAGTATGAAAATCAACTCAGGTATAAAAATCAACCAACAAATCCTAATTCCTTAATTGGGATGCCTATATTCAACCTCTTGATCATACAGTCATCAGTCTTTTCAGTTAAATGGAGTGAGAAATACCCTTGCTGGCTTGACAATCTTTCTGGTCCCTAGAGAGACTGTGTACAATTAATAACTCCTAGAGCTCTCTGTGGGTCAGGCCTTCCTGGCCACCACTAAGACCTCACCACTCACTGTGATCATTGTACCTGCCTGACTGCCACTTGCCTCTATTATTTCAGAATCCTACCTGTAAACCTACTTTAGTGATAACACCTCTCAGTGTCAGCCTTGGCTTACAGGTGACAGCTATGGCCCCATTTCTCAGTGATGCTGATATCCCTCATCAAGCCATTCCTTTGGTGTGGGAAGTAGAATGTCTCCAGAAACCCCCAGAGTGTCTCCAGCCCCCGGTAACATACCCACCTCATCATGTGCACTTATCTAAGCTTCTGGACTTTTCTTTCTTTCTCCATGGCCATTCTTGAATTTTTACTTTATTTGGTATGGGGTAACACTTTCTCCAAGCTTCTAAGATGTATTCTAGAAACACATTAGCACCATCTCTTGCTCAGCATGTTAAGTCTTGTATCCCAGGAAAAAATGCTCCCATATTGATAAATTCCCTTCATGTTCCATCGACCTTGACCCAAGACATCAGAGTCCAGTCCAATGTCCTCTCCTGTTCCAGCTAAAACTCAGTGAGTATGTCCTATGTACTCTGAGGCTCCTCTAGAGTAGAGTCCTTTTCCCTCTAACCAAACCCAACACTTGGCTAATCAGGCGGCTGTGACTCAGCCCTACTGCTGGCCTCAGGGCCGGGAGGAGAGATGGGGGCGGTCCAGAGAATGGCACAAAGAAACATTGCCTTCCACCTTATCTCCAAGGTCAGCGGAGGGAGGATTTGCCTCTAACATAAAGGAGTGGGTTATGTCTTAAGCTTTAAAATTCAGAAGGAGCTCAGAGAGCTCCATCCCATGTCTCAGGAGCCCGTTCTTCCCCACCCTATCTAACTCAGGGATTTAACCTTATACGTTGAGCCTCGTAGGCTGTAGTCCATGAGGTCACTAAGAGTTGGACACAACTGAGCGACTTCACTTTCACTTTTCACTTTCATGCATTGGAAAAGGAAATGGCAACCCACTCCAGTGTTCTTGCCTGGAGAATCCCAGGGATGTGGGGGCCTGGTGGGCTGCCATCTATGGGATTGCACAGAGTCAATATGCAATGCAAGATATGACTGAAGTGACTTAGCAGTAGCAGTAGCAGTAGCAGTAACTGTGGTGTACTTTTACCAAGTCCTGGGCTCTGCTCCAGCTGTCTGTGTCATCAGGAGGACTGTCTTCCATTGTTACCTTTTAATTAACAACTAAATCTCCTCAGCTTTTCATTGTCTCTCTCCAGAGGATCAATCACCCCTAGCAAACATCATCCAATTTAATTGTCCTTATATTTGCTCTTTCTTCTATATTTTATTTATTTTTTAAAAAAATTATTGGAGTGCAGTTTCTTTACAATATTGTGTTAGTTTCTACTGCACAGCAAAGTGAATCAGTCATGTGTGTATATATATACATATACCCTCTTTCTTTGGATTTCCTTCCCATTTAGGTGACCACAAAGCATTGAGTAGAGTTCCCTGTGATATACTGTAGGTTCTCATTAGTTTTATGTTTTATACATAGTAGTGTATTTCTTGCCTGGAGAATCCCAGGAACAGGGGAGCCTGGTGGGCTGCCATCTATGGGGTCGCACAGAGTTGGACACGACTGAAGTGACTTAGCAGTAGCAGTGTATATATGTCAGTCCCTATCTCCCAATTCACTACACCCTCCCTTTCCCCCTTCATCTCCATTAGTTTATTCTCTACATCTGTGTCTCTATTTCTGCTTTTCAAATAAGTTCCTCTATACCATTTTTCTAGATTTCACATATAAGTGATATCATATGATATTTGTTATTCCCTTTCTGACTTACTTCACTCTGTATGACAGTCTCTAGGTCTATCCCTATAATTTTAATGTGTATCACTGCAGATGGCGATTGCAGCCATGAAATTAAAAGACACTTACTCCTTGGAAAGAAAGTTATGACCAACCTAGACAGCATATTAAAAAGCAGAGACATTACTTTGTCAACAAAGGTCCACCTAGTCAAGGCTATGGTTTTTCCAGTAGTCATGTATGGATGTGAGAGTTAGACTACAGAGAAAGCTGAGCACCAAAAAATTGATGCTTTTGAACTGTGGTGTTGGAGAAGACTCTTGAGAGTCCCTTGGACTGCAAGGAGATCCAACCAGTCCATACTAAAGGAGTTCAGTCCTGGGTGTTCATTAGAAGGACTGATGTTGAAGCTGAAACTCCAATATTTTGGCCACCTGTTGTGAAGAGCTGACTCATTGGAAAAGACCCTGACGTTGGGAAAGATTGAAGGCAAGAGGAGAAGGGGACAACAGAGGATGAGATGGTTAGATGGTATCACCAACTCAATGGACTCAGTGGACTCCACAAGTTGCTGATGGACAGGGAGGCCTGGCATGCTGTGGTTCATGGGGTCGCAAAGAGTCAGACACTACTGAGTGACTGAACTGAACTTAACTGATACATTATTGCTACTAACTCATATCCTTCAACTGATACATCATCCCAACTTACCATCAGTGAAAGTTTTAATAATTTCATCATCACCTTGTGTCCAGGGCTATGTGTCATCCACAAATACCCCACTCCACCCTCTACTAATGTGATTGTGTCCTCACCAATAGTGAGTGTGACAGCTTCCCAACCTTATTACTGCACTTGCTTTCCCAGACCACACCTGGCACCGACTGCTGCAAGATGAGGTCCCCGGGAAGCAGAGGGATGAGTATGCAAGAGTTTCACTGGGGAATGAACACTCTTGGAACCCACAACTCTGGTGAGAGGAGGGGAAGCAGGATTTGGTACAACAAGTAGGGCAGCTGTGCATTCATGACTAGGTCTCAGCCAGCTTTGCAGAGACGGTGCACGAGTGAGGTGACTCCACATAAAATCCTGACTGTGGTGAGTATGAGAGTGCTTACACTCCATGACAGCTTCCCTCTATCATTTTCTGGGAACTTAATCAAGGTAGTTTTCTTCAGCAAAGAGCAAGTCCCAGAAAACACTGACAGCTAAAGGTGGCTGGCACTTGGCAGTACACCATGCAACTGGGGAAGAATCTTCAAACTCTGAAAGAAATCCAGATTGTACACCACAGTATCCACTTCAGCCAGCACCAAAGAGAATTCAGGAAAAGTAATTATAGAATCAAGCTCCACTGTTTGTACTTCTCATTGAAGATGCCTTGGGGGAAAACAAATAAATTCAATACTTGCCTATTTCTCTTGCATTTTCTGTGGTTTTCCTCTCCTGCCATCTTTTCCATGTCTGGGACATGTAATTATCTTCACTCTGCATTACTACCAGATTCATGTTCCTGAAGCACTGAGTACAGATCTCCTCCTCTACCAAGAGCCTCCTTTTTTCCTAAAGAATCAATAAAACCCAACCTTTAGAACCTCCTCCAACCTAATTCCAGCTAACCTCTCAACTCCAAACATAAAACATCTTCTCAAGCCACATGGTCTATATTATTGTCCCTTGACCACCACCACCCCCGCCCCGCCCCCTGCCCTGCAAGCATCCACTCTGCATGGCCTCTTCCATGTTTTGCTCATATTGATTTACCCTTTTGAAAAGCACTTCCTTCTCCTATTCATCCTTCAAGACAACTTAGGTCAAAATTCACATGGTATTTTTTAAGGGCAAGCAATGATCTCTCTTTCCTATAGATTTTGTCACCAGCTCTCCACTAATAAAGAACTCTTTCAGAAATTTTTTACATGTAACCTCTCATCAGCAATTAAATCATTGTTCTGCTTTGTGACTTAACTCTTTTCACAAAATTAAGACTTTTCTCCCTGTTTAGAGAATAGATCAGAGAAGGCAATGGCACCCCACTCCAGTACTCTTGCCTGGAAAATCCCATGGATGGAGGAGCCTGGTGGGCTGCAGTCCACGGGGTCACTATAAGGCAAAAGCCTGTACACTTGCTCACTGAGAATGAACCCCTTTCAAATTCAGTGTCTCCCAAACTTAGGATTTGTCCTGTCCTAGTAACTGTAGCACTTAACATGATGTCAAATTACATTCCATCCCCACTAGGTCTATTTGTACCGAAAGGGGGTACTGGTCCATTTACCTTGTCAAAAAGGAAAATCATTCTTACATCTTAGAATTCACGCAGGTTCTTCTTTGTGTGAAAAAGAAAGCAGAAACTCACTCGCTACACATACAATAGCTATAAAAGCTTTTTGTAGCCCTTTACCAGTTAAAGGCACCAGGAACAACATGCCAAATGGTAAGTAATTATCCAGTGAATGAAAGACAACCACCAAACACTTAAGGCAGCATGCCAGTGGGTTTTATGATTATAGCTATCATTCGTGTTGAGCACCAAAGTGCTTCAAGATTGAGTAGTTCATATGGAAGAATTTTCCCATTTTTGATGGCCAATAAAGATGTGATTTTAATTTATTTTACTAATTTAAAATAATAAAATTTTAAACTGCTTTTTCTTAATTTTTCAAAGAGTGAGTGATTGGGTAGATTGAAAACAATATTTTCACCATTTAATAGCATCCTTTAAGTAGTGCTGAGATTTCTGACCACATGATCCCAGACAAACATTTTCAGAGGATCAGAATCCAGGGCAGTGGTGCTCAGCTTGAGGAGGTTTCCCACAGAGAACACTGGGAGGTGTCTGGCAACAATTCAGGTGTTACAACTGGGTGGTGGAGATGCTATTGACATCTCATAGTTGAAAAATATCCCTGTAGCAGAGACTTCTCCAGTAGAACTATCCCTAGCGCTAAGGTAGAGAAACCCCAATCTGGAGCAAAGTGCTGTTATCGATTATTTCACTCCCACACCAAAGAAAAAGAAATGCATTCTTCCTCTGGGACTAAGAAACTGTACTGTAGCTTCAGTTTAAGATTTCTTTATTATGTATACCTAAAGTCAGGAACAGATTTCTGAGACAATGATAACAAAGTTTCACCTAAAATTTTGCCTAGAAATGTATTATTGCATTCCACACAGTGATGTGCAATTAAAACCTTAGCAAATTTTATTTTAGTTTCTTTTACTCCAAGGACTTACTTTAATAGCTCCAGAGTTGCCACAGTTGAAACTGCTATCACAGTTGAAACTACAAAACATTTCGAAGCCCTTACTTTCCCAGGACTAAAACACTGTTACTATTACCATTTAAAGAAAAAAGAAAGTGAAAGGCTCTCAGTCCTGTCTGACTCTTTGCGATCCTATGAACTATACAGTCCAAGTCCAGGCCACAGTACTGGAGTTGGTCGTCTTTATCTTCTCCAGGAATCAAACCGGGGTCTCCTGCATTGCAAGTGGATTCTTTCCCAGCTGAGCCACCAGGGAAGCCCATTTGGGTCCTTTAAATGTATTCCAACCCAGCGGTGTCTAGAATTTGCTTCACCGTAATTCTTCTGTGGTTACAGGCTGTTCATCTCTCCTTGCAGCTAGTGCTCTCAGCCTGGTTTTATGCTTTCAGTGTATTTCAAGTATACAAATGTGGACTGAACATGTGCTCTATTTCTGTAATCAAAGTATTTTCTCTGATGCAGTGACAGCTCAGAGCCACTACCATCAGGCGGCTTCCTAAAAGCCATTCATACAGCGGTTTCAATAAAACAGAGTTGTTCTCCTAATAAGTGATGTTCCTTCTAATCGCAGAACCAAAATGACAAGTAGAGTCAACTGTTTCCATTATACATTTCATTAGCAGCAAATTTCCCGTGTTTATATCAATAAGATTTTTAGAAAGGAAAACAAAAGGAGAAGCACAACCAAAAAAAAAAAAAAGAAAAATGTAGAATGTGATTACACTCAATGTTCAGATTATTTTTAATAATAATCAGTTAATGATAGCAGATAAAAAATTTCATGATGTGGGTAAATAGCCTTACTTATTCACATACAAGAAATTTTTATGGGATGAAAAAAATGAGTTCTTGCATTTCTTCTCTGGAAAAAAATAAAATAATAACCAACTAATAAATTACATGTTAATTTGTACATAGGTTCTTCCTGAGCTTTTATTTCATGCTAAATAGGGTGTCATGGTGTAAAACACTGCATTTACTCATGAAGAGTCAGTATGTGGTATGCAGAATGTATGAAACTGATAAGGAAAGTGTGACCAGGAAAGAGCAATGAAGCAGTTTTATTTCAACCAACCAAATGACAATATAACCAGAAAAAGAAAAATATTAACAACAGCTTCTGGTTTAACAGTTTGATAAATCTCTGGATGTTGATGACAACTGAAATGGAGAACAGAATATTTTAGTAGACATCCAGCACTTGGTCAAGGATATGCCCATGAATATTAATAAGATTTTTTTTTAAATTGGCGTTGTTTCTTTTACAACGGTTCAAGTTGCAAAAGGAAATTCAGTAAAATCAGAAACCCTAAAATTCCCTATAGAAAGGCTTCCTTAGATCCTATTATACTGGAAGTGTTAGGTGATCATGCAAAATACAATAGCACATCATCTCTAATAGAAAAGGTTTATTTTAAACTCAATATACTTCTTAATCCACTACTCAGTAGGAGTACCTTGAGGAATTTCCATGATCTCTCTGTTTACCAATTTCTTCATCTGTGGAAATCCACACTATTTAATAAACATTTACTGATTTGCTTCTAGGTAGTTATTCTTGTTATTCAGTCTTTTAGTCCTGTCTGACTCTTTGCAACTCCATGAACTGCAACATGCCAGGCTTCTCTGTCCTTCACTATCTCCTGGAGCTTGCTCAAACTCATGTCCATTGAGTCAGTGATGCCATCCAACCATCTCATCCTCTGTTGCCCGCTTCTCCTCCTGCCTTCAATCTTTCCCAGCATCAGGGTCTTTTCAAATGAGTCAGTTCTTTGCATCAGGTGGCCAAAATATTGGAGCTTCAGCATCAATCCTTCTGATGAATATTCAGGGTTAATTTCCTTTAGGATTGACTGGTTTGATCTCCTTGCAGTCCAAAAGACTCTCAAGAGTCTTCTCCAACACCACAGTTCAAAAGCATCAATTTTTTTGCACTCAGCCTTCTTTGTGGTCCAACTCTCACATCCATATGTGCCTACTGGAAAAGACATAGCTTTGACTAGACAGACATTTGTTGGCGAGGTAATGTCTCTGCTTTTTAATATGTTATCTAGGCTTATCATAGCTTTTCTTCCAAGGAGCAAGTGTCTCCTTTCACAGCTACAGTCATCATCTGCAGTGATTTTGGAGCCCAAGAAAATAAAGTCTGTCACAGTTTCCATTGTTTCCCCATCTATTTGCCATGAAGTGATGGGCCAAGATTCCATGATCTTAGTTTCTGAATGTTGAGCTTTAAGCCAAATTTTTCACTCTCCTCTTTCACTTCCATCAAGGGGCTCTTTAGTTCTTCTTTGCTTTCTGCCATAAGGGTGGTATCATCTGCATATCTGAGGTTATTGATATTTCTCCCAGAAATCTTGATTCCAGCTTGTGCTTCCTCCAGCCCAGTGTTTCTCATGATGTACTCTGCATAGAAGTTAAATAAGCAGGGTGACAATATACAGCCCTGATGTACTCCTTTTCCTGTTTGGAACCAGTCTGTTGTTCCATGTCCAGTTCTAACTGTTGCTTCCTGACTTGCATACAGGTTTCTCAAGAGGCAGGTCAGGTGGTCTGGTATTCCCATCTCTTTAAGAATTTTACACAGTTTGTTGTGATTCACACAGTCCAAGGCTTTAGCATAGTCAATGAAGCAGAAGCAAATGTTTTTCTGGAATTAACTTGCTTTTTCTATGATCCAACGAATATTGGCAATTTGATCTCTTGTTCCTCTGCCTTTTCTAAATCCAGTTTAAACATCTGGAAGTTCTCAGTTTATGTACTGTTGAAGCCTAACTTGGAGAATTTTGAGCATTATTTTGCTAGCGCATGAAATGAGTACATTAGCAAATAACAGAAAAGAAGATATGGTGTCTTTTCTGCTCACAAATTATGATAAATTTTATTTCTCATTTGAATATTGCAAGGTGAGGTAATTGATTAGAAAACCATCCTAAAAGTATCAAAATAAGATAAAATGGAATGAAGTCAAAAAGAGAAAAATAGTGTATATTGATACATATATGTGGAATCTAGAAAAACAGTACAGATGAACCCATATGCAAAGCAGAAAAGAGACACGGATGTAGAGAACAAACATATGAACACCATAATAAGAAGGGATGGTGGGATAAATTGGAAGATTGGGATTGGCATATATACACTTCCATGTGTAAGACAGATAACCAATGAGAACCTACTGTATAGCATAAGGGGAAAAATGTTACAACCTGTTTGTAGGATATATTTTAAGTTAACCTTAAAAATGCATTCCAATATACATTGTGTGTGTGCGTGTGTGTGTTCAGTCACTTCAGTGGTATCCGACTCTTTGTGACCCTTTGTGACCTGCCAGGCTCCTCTGTGCATGGGATTCTCCAGGCAGGAATACTGGAGTAAGTTGCCATGTCCTCATCCAGGGGATCTTCGTGACCCAGGGATCAAACTTTAGTCTCCTGCATGTCCCTTGCATTGCAGAAATATTCTTTAACACTGAGCCACCAGGAAAACCCCTCCAATATAATTGGGCACAAACAAATACTGCTTCCTTCCACTTATACAAGATACCTAAAACAGTCAAATTCATCCAGTCAGAAAATACACTGGTAGATGCCAGGGGCCGGTGGCAGGGGAGGAGGGCATTAGCGTTTAATGGGAACAGCATTTCAGTTAAGGAAGGTGAAAAATCTGGGAGATGGATGATGGTGAGAGTTGCACAATGTGAAAGTACTTAGGGCCACTGAACTCTACAGTTGAAATAGTATGTTTTATATTACATGACTTTTACCACAATTTAAAAAAACATTAAAAAAAAAAAAAAGTATTTGAAATAGAGAGAAAGTGCCCTGAGTTCAGGGTGGGAAAGGGGATCTTATGTAACTGATTATCAAATGTTTAACACTAAATGCAGACATTCCTATTGACTTATTATTGGCCAGGTCCTAAGGATTTTATCATGAATGCTCTGAAATATCATCCTGCATGAAGCTTCACTCAGGTGTGCAGCAGTGCAGCAGTGAAATGAGAGTGGAATGGACTTTGACCCCCTGCTTGTCACATGTCCTGGTTCAAAGGGATCTAGGAAAAAGGGGGAAAAGAGGAGAAGGAAACAAGCGATTGCTGGCTTCTCTACCTCCCACGGGTTCACTGACCCATTGTCTGAAGTCCATGAGCCACTCTGAGTACAACCCGGATGTGAGGTGATTTCCATCCAACACTCGTCAAAGGCAGGCTTGAAACCTTTGATATCACAGAGAAAGTTTAAGCCGCCTTTTAATACACATTCTTCCAGGTACTGTAAGTTCATCCAGACAGATCACCAGGTGGTAAACATTCAATTCTATTCTATTCACTTTCTACAAATTACATCTATGAGCTAACATATAACATACTCTTAACACACAGAGGTAATACATATCTATGCTAGAAAGGTCATTTAGAAGCTTTTTTCTCCAATCATGAACTAATCTTTTTTCACCAATCCCTAAATCTTTGACTCTCATTGACCCGAGATATTTAAATGAATTTCAATGAATCCAGGAACTATCCAAAATATAATGCAAAAGGAAAATTAAAAAACTATTTTTTTCTGAGCCAGCCTGAGATGGATCTGGTGCTTTCATCATATTTTTGAAGGAGTTTGTAATCTTTTTGAAGCATTTTAAAATAACTCAGTCCCTGTACTTCTCAGAAGTCCTAGGTTTAGAAGAAGAATATTATATTCTAAGCAAGATTTGTTCCTAAATAATCATCCTCACAGTTCAGAGTCATAAATATAACCCTACACTTCTTCCCACAGTGAGAATAATAGTAGTTTTCATGTTTTGTATCTATGTCTGTGGAGCGTAGGAATAAGAAAATGTTGGCATAGGAAGATGCCTCACCACTGATGGTCAGGTTACCATGTAATTACAAGTAGAGATAGATTTCTGGGATTCTTAGCCTGGATATATGAGCAAGAGATTTTAGAGACACAGCTGGAATTCTGGTGTGATTTGCTTGCTTTCAGTGGAAGCAGCACATAATTATATCCTAAGTGATGATTGCAAATCAAGCTCCAGACCCTATTCAGGCGGGCTACCCTTACTACATTTGCATGCTTCTCCAGCTTCAGGAGACGAGAACTGCAGCTTTTCTCCCCTGGATTCTCAAAGCTTCACATCAGTCATCTCAATTTCTTGCCTCACTATCCAACTGACTCCCAGAATCTACAGCTATTTTCTAACTCTATGGAGTGCCCTTCACCTCTCATAGGTTAACAATTCAGTAGGCTTTCCAGAGAAGTTTGGAACTTGCTATAGTCAGAAATGATTTCCAGAGGAATGGAATAAGGATACACTTGTACTTCATTCTATTACATTACAATTTTGTTTTTTAAATTGAAGTACAGTTGATGTACAATGCTATAAAAGTTTTTGTGCATGCATGTGCTAAGTCACTTCAGTCATGTCTGATTCTTTGCAACCCCATGGATTGTAACCCACCAGGCTCCTCTGTCCATGGGATTCTCCAGGGAAGAATACTGGAGTGGGTTCCCATTTCCTCCTCCAGGAGGATCTTCCCGACCCAGGGATTGAACATGTGTCTCTATGTGCCCTGCATTGACAGGTGGGTTCTTTACCACTAACGCCACAGATGTAGAGCAAAGTGGTTCAGTTATACATATATATATACACAATTTTTCACATTCTTTTCTGTATGGTTTATTACAAGATATTGAATATAGTGCCTTGTGCTAAAAGTATTAATAAGATTATGTTGGTATTATATATAATATTCATATATTTATATACATATACATATTTTATATATAGTGATATCTGTTAGCCCAAAACTTCTAATTTATGCCTCTCTCGTTTCCCTCTTTGGTAACCATAGTTTGTTTTCCATGTCTGTGAGTCTGTTTCAATTTTGTAAATAAATTAGTTAGTACCATATGTAGATCTTTTTAGATTCCATATATAAGTGATATCATATGCTACTTGTCTTTCTCTGCCTGACTTACTTCACTTAGTATCATAATCTCTGGGTCCATCCATGTTTTTGTAAATGGCATCATTTCATTCTTCTTTATGGATGAGTAGTGTTCTATTGTATATATATGCCACATCTTCTCTATCCATTCATCTGTCTATGGACATTTAGTTTGCTTCCATGCCTTGGTTTCCTTTTCTTCCATTTATTGTAAATAGTGCTACTATGAACATTGGGGTACATGTGTCTTTTCAAATTATAGATTTCTCTGGGTATATGGCCAGGAGTGGGATTGCTAAATCACATAGCAACTGTATTTTTAATTTTTCAAGGAACATCCACACTGTTCTCCTTAGTGGCTGCACCAATTTATATTCCCACTAACAGAGTAGGACGGTTCCCTTTTCTGCACACCCTCTCCCGCATTTTAAAATTTATATTTAATACCATTTTTGTTATGAATTGGATTAATGTCCTATTTCCATGTTTTGTAGTGAACAGAAAGTTAAATACAATTTTATTATTGTTATACAACAGGATTGTCATTTTCTTTGCCCTCATATATGATTAACTACCATCACAAGACTTCCCTCTTGGCTCAGTTGTAAAGAATCTGCCTGCAATACAGGAGCTGCAAGAGACACAGGTTCTTTTCCTGGATCAGAAAGGTCCCTGAAGAAGGAAATGGCAACCCATTCCAGTATTCTTACCTGTAGAATCCCATGGACAGAGGAGCCTGGTAGGCTGTCCATGAGGTCAAAAGGAGTTGGATACAACTGAAGGGGTTTAGCACACACACTGCCACAAGGCATGACTTATTTAACTTATATACAGAGTATGTCATGTGAAGTGCTGGGTTGGATGACTTACAAGCTGGAATCAAGATTGCGGGAGAAATATCAACAACTTCAGATATGCAGGTGTACCATAATTGCAGAAAATGAGGAGAAACTAAAGAGCCTCTTAAAGAAGGTGAAAACGGAAAGTGAAAATGCTGGCTTAAAAACGCAACATTCAAAAAACTAAGATCATGGCATCTGGTTCCATCACTTCATGGCAAATAGATGGGAAAAAAGGTGGAAACTGTGGCAGATTTTATCTTCTTGGGCTCCAAAATCCCTGAAGACAGTGACTGCAGCCATGAAATGAAAAGACACTCATTCCTTGGAAGATAAGCTATGATAAACCTGTGTTCTTAGTCCCTCAGTCATGTCTGACTCTGCGAGCCCATGGACTGTAGCCCACCAGGTTCCTCTATCCATGGGATTCTCCAGGCAAGAATACTGGAGTAGGTTGCCAAGCCCTTCTCCAGAGGATCTTCCAGGGACTAAACCTGGGTCTCCTACATTGCAAACAGATTCTTTACCATATGAACTACAGGGAAGTTCCTAGACAGTGTATTAAAAAGCAAAGACATCACTTTCCTGACAAAGGTCCATATAGTCAAAGCTATGGTTTTTCCAGTAGTCATGTAGCCATAAAGAAGGCTGAGTGCCAAAAAATCGATGCTTTCGAACTGTGGTGCTAGAGAAGACTCTTCGGAATCCCTTGGACAGCAAGGAGATCCGATCAGTCAATCCTAAAGAAAATCAACCTTGAATATTCATTGGAATGCTTCAGCTGAAGCTCCAATACCTTGGCCACCTGATTCAAAGAGCTGACTCATTGGAAAAGATGTGATGCTTGGAAAGATTCAGGGCAAGAGGAGAAGGGGGAAACAGAGGATGAGATGGTTGGATGGCATCACTGACTCAATGGACATGACCTTGAGCAAATTTAAGGAGATAATAAAGGACAGGGAAGCCTGGTGTGCTGCAGTTCATAGGGTCACAAAGAGCTGGACATGATTTAGTGACTGAACAGCAACAACAACAAGGTATGGCTCGAGATTAGCTATTCCAAATCTCAAATCATTATTTTCAGTAGCAAACCTCCAACACTTATTAGCTTAAGGCTAATAAGACAGGACATTTCATGCCCTAGATATTCTAAATATTCCTGGCATATGCCATTATTATAATGAAATATACCTAAAGAAGTGTTGGCACATATGGAAAACATAATAGACCTTGGCACTAGCTGATATCTACAGGTTAGGTCTCATTCATGTTTATACCCAGTTTACAGTAACTTTGAAGCCCTTCTCAAATCACTGGCATAATTTCCAATTTCACAAGTTTCCCTCCAGATCCTAGGCTCTCCCAGGGGGCTTATGCAGATTAAGAGCACTTGCTGATACTCACCGAGATAATGGAAGAACTCAGGCTCTCACCTTGAAGCCAGACCCCAGAGGATGGCCCCTCTGCTGGGCTTGAAAGCTTTTACCACTACTCTGGGCCCGATGGTCAGGCACCATGGACACTGCTGTTGATGCTGGAGTTCTGAGTAGGGAGATGGGGTAAGAAATTTCACTTAATACTCAGTTGGGGATCCTGTAACAAAATTCCTGACCTAAGCTCTTAGAGCTGCTTGAACTCAGAAACATGCAGCTACAATCATTATACACCTTAGATTCATATATTTCTATTTGGAGGTGTGCTGCATTCAATAAAATCAACAGAATGCCTAAATTTAGCTTGAAGCAAAGAATATTAAGGACATCCAAAGAAAGAGTCCACATTGTCATTTATGAAAATACTGTTTTGTCTTCTATACATTTCTCTTAGTCTCCACAGCTATTCCAATATGTTCTTCCTCAAACTTCAAAATCATTATACAAGCTCTGAATTAAGCAGGGTTTTTTTCCACTTCCTTTTACCAAATTTACCGTTTCTGTATTTTCTCATATTGATTGACTCAGGCCTTTTATCAGCAAGAAGGACTTTCTTGTTTGTAAGAGGAAGAAAGATAGGTGATTACCAGTGAGCAATTTTCAGATTCTCTGTGATAGCTGCAGGAGAAGGAAAATTTAATTTTTGTACCATAAACACAGGCATTTTCCTCAATGTGAATCTCACTGTTATGGGGTGAGTTAGTATGAATGCTATATGGATATGGAGCAATCTTAGAGTAAGTTTACATAAGACATACATGCAATATATTCACAATAACACCTCCCTTAGTGGTTAGTATGAGTCAGATGTCTACATGCAATCCTTTAATTCTATAAATTCCCCTTTGTTTGTAGCTCTCTCAGTTTAAATGATAAGTTGTTGGTAAGTTGAATATCTCAGTTTTAATGATGTCTTAATTTTAAGGTAGATGGAAATTCAGAGGCAAAACTCTTTTCTCGCTCTTACATTGTATGTTCAAATTCATATACATTGGCAGGGATCCAAAATGTTTCTCTCATGCACAGCAACTATTAAAAGGAGAAGTGGATATATCAATTAAAGGATGACACAGTGCCACTCATTAACAATTCCATCTACAAGTATGTCCAGCCAAAGTATCTGGATGTATCTGGAACAAAAATGAGTATCTTTTCACAAACCCAGGTATGTTAGAAATAAAGTGTTATTCACCTTCTTGTATTATTCAGATTAATTTCCCTTGACATCTGTTGTACTACAATAGTGGGAAAAAATGTCCTTCCATTTGTAATTTCCTTTCACTTCTTCAAGATTGTATCTAAGTTCTGAAGAGCTTACAAAACACCAGGGAATCAGTATGTCCCAATTTCAGTGTCTTCTGAGCAAGCAGGCATCTGCCCAGATATTCTTCCTCATTTCTGATCCACACGGTGCCGTAAGTCAAAGGATTTCTCCTGTAATTCTAAGTCTAAGCACCATGGATCTTCTCCAATGCCAGTGCAGAGCCTGGAAGCTCTGCAGGGTGACCAAATTCCCATCCAGACTCTCAGTACCTTGAGACATTCCTGGGGTTCTGACAAGAGCTCAATCCCTTTTGCAGTCAATTTCTCCAAAAGTCTCAAGGATCTTGCCAGTTTTGAAGACTCTGGGGCCCTCTGATAACTGTCCATCCTCATTTTAAATGGAAAGAGAAAGGAAGAGGAAAGTCATCCCTTTCTTCAGAATGCTTTCAAGTATTCTGTGTATCTTTCACTCACTGAGAGGCCAGTAAGGAACAAGACTCTAAGAAAACTTATAAATATTTTATTATCACAAAAACATATTCAGACAAGGAAATTACTATGTATAACATAGACCTCCATCAGAGAGAATCAAGGTGGAATTGGGAGTTGGGAGCAGGGGGAGGATTTTGGACCAGTGCCAGTTGCCTGCTTTCATGATGGAAATCTTGTATTTGCTTTTTCCTCTTCATCTGGCAAACACAAACTTATAAGGAAAAATCAGTTTTACCTTTCAGTTGAGCTCACAAAGTAGATGAGCCAGCTCTGTGTAAGCCTGTCCTTTTCTGTAAAACTGTGTGTGTGTGTGTGTGTGTTTAAAATATTGTGAAGCCATTTAAAGAAGCATTGAAAATTTCTACAGATTTCTTTTTAGAAAAGGTTAAACCAGAAAATAGTGAACTATGAGAGATCTCCCAGCCTCCTCTCCTTTTTCAATTGCATTCCAAGACAAGAGGGAGCACATGAAATGGAAAAAGAAACTCCACCTCTGACTGGATGAAGATGCACCTGTAGCCAGAATCCACTCAGGATGGATTATGCTGGACAGGAAACTTGGACCACAATGAGAGACACATGCACAGGTGCCGGGAGCCGGCGAGAGACATTCCACTCGTGACAAAGGTCATGAGGAAGAAGGCTCGGCATACGCAAAGGCGGGATCGAGCCTCAGGAGTCCCCCCGGATATTTTCGAGCATCTACCCCCAAAAAACCCAGAGTCTGCCTACTTTATTGCTTTGTGCTCTCACCTCTGACTTTACTGGGGGCTGTCCCCTACCACCATCTCGCTCTCTCTGTCAAATTAACTTACAGCTCCAGTTAATAAAGTTCCTGGGCAATTAGGAGTGTTTAAATCCAAACCCCTCAGATGGCTCTCTAACTCGCCTGACAAGTTTACCCGGACTCCTACAGCTATGCATACGATTGTTTACAGTCTCCCAGCCTCGAGAGGCATGGGAAGCTTAAGATATTCAAATAGCTTAGAGCCTCTCAGAGAGTTAGAAACTGTCAGAATAAACTAGTAAAAGATTTCATTGATGAGCCAATGCTTGTTGCCAAGTTTTCACATCCCCTGAATTGTATCCTTGAATGTGTATTAATTAATATAGTTGGTATATAGAAAAAATAAGTAGTGGCCTTGGTGTTAGTAACTTTAGACCCTTAAGGTAATAAATTCTTTCCTTTGTTGTAAACCCATTACACATCCGCCCTATAGGAATGCAATTTTATCTTCGGAAGATGGCGCCACACCTTAAAATAATTACTCATAGGGAAAATAAGTCTTTGTTGATAAGTCCTTGTCAAGAGTCATAAAATGTTAATAGGCCTTCTGGCCAGAAGATGATGTAGATCACCTAAACCATTTGTATACGATAAATTTGCAGGAAAGAAACCCTGGTTTTTGATAAGGATCAAAAACTGCTGACTTTGCATCCCCTATTATCCTCTATGTGTAACTTAGGGTATAAAAACCCCTGTTGAAAATAAAGCTACGGGCCTTGCTCACCAACGCTTGGTCTCCCCATGTCATTCTTTTCACATTCTGGCTGAAGTCTCCATCTGGAGCGAGGATATCTTCTGCGACCATTTATTTGCCTGGGCTTCTAAGACCCACTCGAGAAGGTGTCTAAGGTGGGGCACCTTCCACTATTCGAGAGGGCACCTGTGGCCTCTGTGGTCAGAGCTAACCTGGTGTCACGGGTTATATTGATTTTCCGCGTAAACCAAGCTACTCAGCCTCTTTTCTCCACTGAATTTTCCTACTGAGCTATCCTCATTCTATTACTCTTTATATCTCTAATTAGCATATAAATAGTCGCCTAGGCCGTCTCTCCTTCGAATACCCTGGATCAGCCGGGGCTGGACCTCAGCACACAGGCTTCCAGCAGCTAAAGTGTCTGAGAGGGCACAGGCTTCTCTGAAGTCATGGATGGCTGAGGGGCACATGGACTGTCTAAAAACGCTACCCTAGATTCCTTCCTATATTCCTGACATCACAATGTGCACAAGCACCAGCTGAATTTGAAACATACAAAACACACCATTCTGCAAATGTGCTGTGATGTGGGATGTGAGAAAGGTCAGGATTCTAAAGCTTCTAATTTTCCTCAGCTGAACAGCTGGAGGCCTCCCTGGGGAGGCAGAAAGTTTCTGAACCCAGATAGCAGAGCTTTCTTTCTACAAAACATCTTTCAATAAACTGCTAGCTCAGGGAGTAATCTCCTATTTGAATGCGGTCTTTTTAATGATATAATATCTAAAAATATATACATATGAAACAAAAGAAATAAAAATGAGGGATAAAAAATAAATAAAAAATGTAGCCCTTGAATAAACAAAACTACTGAGTAAAAACCATTTCCAATAACTTTAAAACAGTAATAAAAATAGTGCACCTAAAAGATTAGAGATCAAGAAAGATACAAAATCTGATGATTAATTGAGAAAAAAGGAAATGAAAAAAAATGTCATGTGGAATTTATGAAAAACATAGAGGAGAAAATAAAATACACCAGGACAGAAATTAAGTCCAAGAAATTTTAATTCAAGAAGTCTTTCTTGAACTAAAAATACACTTAAAATGATAGATTATAAGAAATTATAGATTAAAGAGGTACATAATGGGTCAGAAAATATCAATACATAATTTTAAGCTTTGATACAAGTGCTAGAAGTTACTAGCATTCCAAAAACAGAAAGAACCCTTGAAAATCCAGGAAAAAAATAGACCATTTCCCTCCCCAAACTCAGAGGGCCCTCTCATCTCTGACAGCGGCATTCATTTCTGGGAGAGAGGATAGAATGCACACATCTTCAGAAGGAAAATCATTGCCTGGTTAATTACAAGAAAAATTTACCAGGCCAAGATATTTTATCAATTTAAAGATGACAGAAAAATATTTTTAATATATAGAACTCAGGAAATGTGATTCACACAATCTTTTCTTGAAAAATACATTAGAGGAAACACTTAAAGTGAAAAGAAAGGACCAGAAACACTGTGGTAAAAATTGCGGACATGGAGCATTAAATCCATTTAAATACAGGACATAGGCTAAATAATGAAGGGAGTTACAGTTACAGAGGAGGATTTTAGTGTTATGAACTATGACACAGTGGAAACAGTACTGTACCAAATAAAGTTGATATGGCAAAGTACAGAGAACACCTAAAAAAGGATGAGTATGTATCTGGCTTCATCTTTTTATAACTTGAGACCAAAAGATGTAGTTTAAAGCTATAAATAAAGTAACAGAGATATGCGTGCTAAGTCACTTCAGTCATGTCCAACTCTTTGTGACCCTATGGACTGTAGCCCACCAGGCTCCTTGGTCCATGGGATTCTCCAGGCAAAAATAATGGAGTGGGTTTCCGGGTTCTCCTCCAGGGGATCTTCATGACCCAAGGATGGAACCCACATCTCTTATGTGTTCTGCATTGGCAGCTGAGTTCTTTACCAGTAGCACCACTTGGAAAGTCCAAAAGAGATATACTCAGTTATAAAGATTAAATACAAAAATAAATCATATTAACAATATGAAATCAGGCAACATAAAACAAAAATCAGAGGAGGAAACAGAAGTATGAGGATGTCAAATTATGCTAATTGTAGTAATTCATCATTCAAGTCATTACTGACTCCTGCTTAGTCCCTCAGTCATGTCCGACACTTTGCAACCCCATGGACCAGGTTCCTCTGTCCATAGGGATTCTCCAGGCAAGAATACTGGAGTGGGTTGCCATGCCCTCCTCCAGGGGATCTTCCCAACCCAGGGATCAAACCCAAGTCTCCCTCATTGCAGGCACATTCTTTACCGTCTGAGCCACCAGGGAAGCCCATTACTAACTAAATAAGAACTAAAATTATGTCATACAGTAACAGTAGTAATATATATAACTACATGAGAAACTAAAATCAGAGTGCAAAACTTTCAGAATATCAAAAGAATAAACACATAAAACCAAATAAAGAAAATAAGTACTTGCTTATTTCCATCTATAAAGACTGATTATGAAATAAGCAAGTAACCAATAATAAGATCAGGGGGGTGGAAAGTGTTGGCAAGATTAGATTTAAACCAATAAAAATAATTTAATAAAAAGTGTGCCATATTTTTTAATTAATTTATTTTTTAATAGAAGGGTAATTGCTTTATGGAATTGTGTTGGTTTCTGCCAAAAGGTTTTTAAATTATGAAGGTATAAACAAAATCCATAGTGGCTTCACACAGTGTCATCTACCTAGTGGAACTAGACACCCTTCTCTGTACAATTCAAGGCAGACTGGACACAAGGATTTGCACGAGCTTAATAAAGATACGGGAGACACAGCAGCCACTACCTGGAGCTGGTCTAGGGCTCCAGGTGATGGCTGCAGTTCACACTGGCCCTGCTTTTCTGATTTGCCATTAACAAAAGTCTTCCCCTGAGCCTGTAGCTCTTCCACCCTCCATGAGAGTTTCTCGTTCAGCTTCTCCAAGTCCAGGACCAGATGCATGTGCAGCTCTTGTGAAAAAAAATCACCGGATTCCTCCACAGATGACTTCGACATTGAGACTGGACGCAGTAACAGGCGGTTTCCAGCCGGTCTCATGAATTCCAGAGCATCCCTGTTCTCTCCCTGTTTGCATCCAGCTTTTCTTCTTGACTGTTAACCTCAGCGATTCACAGTAACTTCAGGACTCCAACAGAGGCAATGATTTTCCAGATCTTCATTAGATCTCACAATTATTTAAGGTCATATGCCTACAGACCCATATTCTGCATCAATCATAGTGGTTCTGTGTCTCTGAATGAATCTTAACTCATACAAAAACAATGGTAACAAATGAGGTTTCAGGCAAGCAGCCTTAAAGATGAGTTCTCTGAACTGGTCCTGAGTTTTCTGGAACTGGTTCTCTGGTCTGATTAAATTTAAAGATCTTAGAGACTCTTTTTGCCAGGGGTAAAGGAAACATGGCAGGCAGTGGAAAGTAACTTAAACCAGCACCTTCAGAAACTTCTGTTATAGTGTCTATAGACAGCAGGGCTTAGAATTACCAATAGTTGCTCTCAGTGAACATTTTAGAAACATTTAGGAGTTCAGTGAGGCTGCTTGCTTGCTTTTAAGGGCACTGGAGAAGACGTAGGTGGTACAGATCTTAAAACTTGACATTTTAAATTCCGAGCTCAAGGTCAAAGTGACTAGACGCTTTCTATGATTATCCTAAGGCGGGGGGGGGGGGGGGGGGGGGGCGGGGGGCGGGGCGGGCAGGGGGAAAGACCCTCTTATTTTCTATTTCTGAAGGGTGAAATTTTTGAAAGGGTCAGGTGATTGAATTATAATGCAAATTGAGTTCCCAAACTCACAGAGTCTCATATGCTAAATTTAGAACACTGATTGGAAAGGACATGGACCCCAAATATCCGGGCCAGTATATGAAGCTAGGAACCCTTGAAACCCTGCATTCTGCTCCCTCCTTTGTCAATAAAGGAAACACTTTGATTCCTGAGATTAGTTCCCAATTGCCAGAAGGAAATGTTAGTTCAGTTCAGTTCAGTTCAGTCACTCAGTCGTTTCCAACTCTGTGCAACCCCATGTACTGAAGCGTGCCAGGCTTCCCTGTCTATCACCAACTCCCAGAGCTTACTCAAACTCATGTCCATCGAGTCAGTGATGCCATCCATCTCATCCTCTGTCATCCCCTTCTCTTCCTGCTTTCAATCTTTGCCAGCATCAGGGTCTTTTCCAATGAGTCAGTTCTTTGCATCAGGTGGCCAAAGTATTGGAGTTTCAGCTTCTTCCAATGAATATTCAGCACTGATTTCCTTTAGGATTTACTGGTTGGATTTCCTTGCAGTCAAAGAGACTCTCAAGAGTCTTCTCCAGCACCACAGTTCAAAAGCATCAATTCTTCTGTACTCAGCTTTCTTTATAGTCCAACTCTCACATCCATACATGTCTACTGGAAAAATCATAGATTTGACTAGACAGACTGGTTTGCAAAGTAACGTCTCTGCTTTTTATTTATTTATTTTTAAATTTTATTTTATTTTTAAACTTTACAATATTGTATTAGTTTTGCCAAATATCGAAATGAATCTGCCACAGGTATACATGTGTTCCCCATCCTGAACCCTCCTCCCACCTCCCTCCCCATACCATCCCTCTGGGTTGTCCCAGTGCACCAGCCCCAAGCATCCAGCATCGTGCATCGAACCTGGACTGGCGACTCGTTTCATACATGATATTATTCATGTTTTCATGCCATTCTCCCAAATCTTCCCACCCTCTCCCTCTCCCACAGAGTCCATAAGACTGTTCTATACATCAGTGTCTCTTTTGCTGTCTCGTACACAGGGTTATTGTTACCATCTTTCTAAATTCCATATATATGCATTAGTATACTGTATTGGTGTTTTACTTTATGGCTTACTTCACTCTGTATAATAGGCTCCAGTTTCATCCACCTCATTAGAACTGATTCAAATGTATTCTTTTTAATGGCTGAGTAATACTCCATTGTGTATATGTACCACTGCTTTCTTATCCATTCATCTGCTGATGGACATCTAGGTTGCTTCCATGTCCTGGCTATTATAAACAGTGCTGCGATGAACATTGGGGTACACGTGTCTCTTTCCCTTCTGGTTTCCTCAGTGTGTATGCCCAGCAGTGGGATTGCTGGATCATAAGGCAGTTCTATTTCCAGTTTCTTAAAGAATCTCCACACTGTTCTCCATAGTGGCTGTACTAGTTTGCATTCCCACCAACAGTGTAAGAGGGTTCCCTTTTCTCCACACCCTCTCCAGCATTTATTACTTGTAGACTTTTGGATCACAGCCATTCTGACTGGTGTGAAATGGTACCTCATAGTGGTTTTAATTTGCATTTCTCTGATAATGAGTGATGTTGAGCATCTTTTCATGTGTTTGTTAGCCATCTGGATGTCTTCTTTGGAGAAATGTCTATTTAGTTCTTTGGCCCATTTTTTGATTGGGTCATTTATTTTTCTGGAGTTGAGCTGTATGAGTTGCTTGTATATTTTTGAGATTAGTTGTTTGTCAGTTGCTTCATTTGCTATTATTTTCTCCCATTCTGAAGGCTGCCTTTTCACCTTGCTAATAGTTTCCTTTGTTGCGCAGAAGCTTTTAAGGTTAATTAGGTCCCATTTGTTTATTTTTGCTTTTATTTCCAATATTCTGGGAGGTGGGTCATAGAGGATCCTGCTGCGATGTATGTTGGAGAGTGTTTTGCCTATGATGCTAATCTTCTCTGTATCGTTCCAATTTTAGTATATGTGCTGCTGAAGTGAGCACTATGCTGCCAAAGCGAGCACTGTCTCTGCTTTTTAATATGCTATCTAGGTGAGTTGTAGCTTTTCTTCCAAGAAGCAAGCATCTTAATTTTATGGCAGCAGTCACCATCTGCAGTAATTTTGGAGCCCAAAAAAATACAGTCTGTCACTGTTTCCATTGTTTCCCCATCTATTTGCCATGAAGTGATGGGACCGGATGCCATGATCTTAGTTTTCTGGGTGTTTAGTTTTAAGCCAGCTTTTCCATGCTCCTCTTTTACTTTCATCAAGAAGCTCTTTAGTTCTTCTTCACTTTTTGCCATAAGAGTGGTGTTATCTGCATATCTGAGGTTATTGATATTTCTCTTGGCAATCTTGATCCCAGCTTGTGCTTCTTCCAGCCCAGAGTTTCTCATAATGTGCTCTGCATACAAGTTAAATAAGCAGGATGACAATATTCAGCCTTGACATACTCCTTTTCCTATTTGGAACCAGTCTATTGTTTCATGCCCAGTTCTAACTGTTGCTTCTTGACCTGCATAT
Organism: Bos taurus; assembly: GCF_002263795.3. NCBI lineage: Eukaryota > Metazoa > Chordata > Mammalia > Artiodactyla > Bovidae > Bos > Bos taurus. Next base: position 2,730,889 of record NC_037333.1, on the reverse strand, counting down.
AGATTTCTCAGGAGGCAGGCCAGGTGGTCTGGTATTCCCATCTCTTAAGAATTTTTCAGTTTGTTGTGATCTATACAGTCAAAGGCTTTGGCGTAGCCAACAAAGAAGAAGTAGATATTTTTCTTGAACTCTCTTGCTTTTTCAATGATTCAACAGATGTTGCCAATTTGATCTCTGATTCCTCTGCCTTTTCTAAATCCAGCTTGAACATCTGGAAGTTCACATACTGTTGAAGCCTGGCTTGGAGAATTTTGAGCATTACTTACCAGCGTGTGAGACGAGTGCAATTGTGTGGTAGTTTGAGCATTCTTTGGCATTGCCTTTCTTTGGGATTAGAATGAAAACTGACCTTTTCCAGTCCTACGGCCACTGCTGAGTTTTCCAGATTTGCTGGTATATTGAGAGCAGCGCTTTCACAACATCATCTTTTAGGATTTGAAATAGCTCAACTTGAATTCCATCACCTCCACTAGCTATGTTCATAGTGATGCTCCTAATGCCCACTTGACTTCACATTCCAGGATGTCTGGCTGTAGGTGAGTGTTCACACCATCGTGGTTTTCTGGGTCATGAAGGTCTTTTTTGTATAGTTCTTCTGTGTATTCTTGCCAGCTTTTGTTAATATCTTCTGCTTCTGTTAGGTCCATACCGTTTCTGTCCTTTATTGTGCCCATCTTTGCATGAAAAGTTCTCTTGGTATCTCTAATTTTCCTGAAGAGATCTTTAGTCTTTCTCATTCTATTGTTTTCCTCTATTTCTTTGCATTGATGTCTAAGGAAGGCTTTTTTATCTCTCCTTGCTATTCTTTGGAACTCTTCATTCAAAGGGTGTATCTTTCCTTTGCCTTCAGGCACTCTGTCTATCATATCTAACCCTTGAATCTATTTGTCACTTCCACTGTATAATCATAAGGGATTTGATTTAGGTCATACCTGAATGATCTGGTGATTTTCCCCACTTTTTTCAATTTCAGTCTGAATTTGACAATAAGGAGTTCATGATCTGAGCCACAGTCAGCTCATGGTCTTGTTTTTGCTGACTGTAAAGAGCTTCTCCACATTTGGCTTCAAAGAATATAATCTATCTGATTTCAGTATTGACCATCTGGTGATGTCCATGTCTTCCCTTGTGTTGTTGGAAGAAGGTGTTTGCTATGACAACCCCTGGCAGTTGCCATAGAAAAAGTTACTTATTAACACTTTTATTGTCCTATCCCCACCATCTTTGTTGTTTCTAGATCTTGTTGTTATTCAGTCACTAAATCCTGTCTGACTCTTTGCAGTCCTGTGAATTGCAGCAGTCAGGTTTCACCATCCTTCACTGTCTCCCTGAGTTTGCCCAAACTTATGTCCATTGAGTCAGTGATGCCATCCACGATCTCATCCTCTATCATCCCCTTCCCCTCTTGCCCTCAATCTTTCCCAGCATTAGGGTCTTTTCCAGTGAGTCAGCTCTTTGTATCAGGTAGCCAAATATTGGAGCTTAAGCTTCAGCATCAGTTCTTCCAATGTATATTCAGGGTTGATTTCCTTTAGGATGGACTGTTTGCATCTCCTTGCTGTCCAAACAACTCTCAAGAGTCTTCTCCAGCATCACAGTTTGAAAGCATCAGTTTTTTGGCACTCAGTCTTCTTTATGGTCCAACTCTCTCATCCCTACATGACTACTGGAAAAACCATAGCCGTGACCATATGGACCTTTTTTGGCAAAGCATTGTCTCTGGTTTTTAATATACTGTATATGTACTGTATACTGTATATGTCATAGGTTTTCTTTCAAGGAGCAAGTGTCTTTTAATTTCATGGCTGCACTCACCATCTGTAGTGATTTAGGAGCCCAAGAAAGAAAAATCTGTCACTGTTTCCACTTTTTCCGCATCTAATGGCCATTAAGTGATGGGACCAGATGCCATGATCATTGTTTTTTTCAATATTGAGTTTCTAGTTTAGCTTTTTCACTCTCCTCTTTCACATTCATCAAGAGGCTCTTTAATGCCTCTTTGCTTTCTGCCATGTGTATGGTGTCATCTGCATATCTGAAGTTATTGCTATTTCTCCCAGCAATCTTGATTCCAGCTTGTGCTTCATCTAGCCCTGCATTTCACATGATATACTCTGCATATAAGTCAAATAAGCAGGGTGACAATATACAGCCTTGAAATTCTCCTTTCCCAATTTTGAACCAGACTGTTATTCCATGTTCAGTTCTAACTGTTGCTTCTTTACCTCCATATAGGTTTCTCAGGAGGCAGGTTAGGTGGTCTGATATTCCCATCTCTTTAAGAATTTTCCACAGTTTGTTGTGATCCACAGAGTCAAAGGCGTTAGCATAGTCAATGAAGCAGAAGTAGATATTTTTCCTGGAATTCCCTTGCTTTCTCTATGATCCGATGGATGTTGGCAATTTGATCTCTGGTTCCTATACCTTTTCTAAATCCAGCTTGTATATCTGGAAGTTCTCGGTTCACATATTGTTGAAGCCTAGCTTGTAGCATTTTGAGCATTACCTTGCTAGCTTGTGAAATGAGTGCAATTATGCAGTAGTTTGAACATTCTTCGGCAATGCATTTCTTTGGGATTGAAATGAAAATACCTTTCCCAGTCCTGTGGCCATTGCTGAGTTTTCCACATTTGCTGGCATATTTCTAGAGCTACAACCAGAGAAATTTTGGAAGGTACCAGAGGATAAGGTGAAAGTTTAGCCCCCGAGGAGATACAAGATAGATCATCACAGGAGTCACAGGATGTTGCCTTTATATATCAGTAGAAATCTGAGGAGCACTTAAGAGAATGAATCCCAGTGTTGCTGCATCTGGGTGGCAAAATGTAATGCTGGACCAAGCTCAAGTTATTAATGTGGGCTTACAAAAGAGAAATTCCAGGTTGAATGAGTCAAAAAGTCACTGGCCATGGCTCTAACATTTTCCTGATTGATTGACAGAAATCTAGACCCAGTGCTGGCCTATACTAAGTAAGGTAAGATGCTAGAACTTTCTCGGTATATTGTAGAGCAGTAGTTCTCAGTATATTTCACAGATGACTGGAGTCCCTAAGAACCTTGTATGAGGCTTGCAGGATCCAAACTATTTTCATAATAACTTTATATATTATTTAATATTTTCATCAGCTTGACATTTATACTGATAATGTAAAAAAAAAATGTATGTAGAACTGCTGACATATTACCATAAATCACAACAATGGCACTATACTTTACTAACAGTTTTTGTATGCTTTACCACCATGAACTTGTAGCAAAAAAAAAAAAAATGCCAGTTTCACTTAATAATGTTTTTGATGAAGTAGTAAAAACTGTTAACATTGTAAAGCTCCACTGTTTGAGTACATTCATTTTTAATATCTTTTGTAATGGCAAAGGAAGCATGCATAAAGGATTTAAGGTTGGTACTGATATTATCAAAAGTTAATTTTTAATATTGTATAATGGGACATGTCAATATTTGGAAAATCTGAATAAAACAGCATGGTGCTACAATATCATGCACAGATAAGAGATATATTCAAAGTGCAAGGCAGAGCAATGGATGTTAATGTTGTTACAGAACAGAAAATTTTATTTATATGGTTTCATTGTCACAGTGAAATTAACCTTTAAGAAATTATTATGGGGCCGTTTGGGCCTCCCTTGTGGCTCAGCTGGTAAAGAATCTGCCTGCAATGCAGGAGACCTGGGTTCAGTCTCTGGATGGGAAGATCCCTGGAGAAGGAAAAAGTTACCCACTCCAGTATTGTGGCCTGGGGAATTCCATGGACTATATAGCCCATGGGGCCGCAAAGAGTTGGACACGACTGAGTGACTTGCACTTCACTTTCACTTTGGTGCTAAATCAAAAAAGAGTATCTACAATTATCTGAGAAAACTATTAAAATATTCCTCCATTTTCCAACTAAACATCCATGTGAATCAATTCTTTCATCTGTTCCACCCAAAGTAAGCTACCTCAAGAAACTGAATACTGAAGCAGATATGAAATCTAGCTATCTTCTCTTGTTTTCAAAGATATTTTCTTTTCTTTTTTTTTGTTTTCTTTTTTCTTTTTTAATTTTATTTTATTTTTAAACTTTACAATATTGTATTAGTTTTGCCAAATATCGAAATGAATCCGCCACAGGTAAACCTGTGTTCCCCATCCTGAACCCTCCTTCCTCCTCCCTCCCCATACCCTCCCTCTGGGTTGTCCCAGTGCACCAGCCCTAAGCATCCAGTATCGTGCATTGAACCTGGACTGGTGACTTGTTTCATATTTTCAAAAATATAAAGCAATATCACTTTTCTCATTATTTTTTTGAGAAAATATTGCTATTTCCATTAAAACTATGTCATTTATGTCAATATGTGATGAGTTTATTCTTGTTATTTTAAATAAATTATTGATAAACATTGTTAACATTGAACAATTTTAATTTTGGTACTCAATAAGTCACATAAGTAAAATTCTTCGAGTTGCTCAATAATTTTTAAGGATATGAAGGGAGGGGACATCCATGGTACTCCAGTAGTTAAGAATTCACCTTCCAGTGCAGGGAACATGGGTTTGATCCCTGGTCTGGGACCTAAACTCACACACAGCAACTACTGAGCCTCCATTCTCTAGAGCTGGTATGCCACAAAGAGCCCGCGGGCTGCAATGGAGATCCCACATACCACAACTAAGACCCAATGCAGCCAAATAAATAAATAAATATAGACTTTTAAAGAATACAAAGGGAAACTGAGATGAGACATTTGAGAGTTGGTGTTATACAGGAAGATTTTAAAGCCTTAGGAAGACTGGAAGAGGCTGGAGTAAATTTTCACATACACATTCTCCACATCTCCAGGAGTATCAGGAGGATGTGTCCAGCTCAGCATAGGCCATGACTGACCATGTTAATTGCTCCCTGAATTTCATGGTCATTGCAGGACCTTGGGGCCAGAAACAAAGTGGATGTTTTACCACAGTGGGTTCAATTCAATTCAGTTCAGTTCAGTCGCTCAGTCGTGTCCGACTCTTTGCGACCGCATGAATCGCAGCACGCCAGGCCTCCCTGTCCACCACCAACTCCCGGAGTTCACACAGACTCACATCCATCGAGTCAGTGATGCCATCCAGCCATCTCATCCTCTGTCGTCCCCTTCTCCTCCTGCCCCCAATCCCTCCCAGCATCAGAGTCTTTTCCAATGAGTCAACTCTTCGCATGAGGTGGCCAAAGTACTGGACTTTCAGCTTTAGCATCATTCCTTCCAAAGAAATCCCAGGGCTGATCTCCTTCAGAATGGACTGGTTGGATCTCCTTGCAGTCCAAGAGACTCTCAAGAGTCTTCTCCAACACCAAAGTTCAAAAGCATCAATTCTTTAGTGCTCAGCTTTCTTCACAGTCCAACTCTCACATCCATATATGACCACTGGAAACCATAATCTTGACTAGACGGACCCAAATCATACTCAGAAGGGATTAATCCAGAGGAATATTTGGCATGAGTTAACCAAAATCATGGAGTCCCTAAAACTGAAATAGACAGGCTCTAGCAAAAGTGCTTGGAGAAGGCAATGGCATCCCACTCCTGTACTCTTGCCTGGAAAATCCCATGGACGGATGAGCCTGGTGGGCTGCAGTCCATGGGGTCGCTAAGAGTTAGACACAACTGAGCGACTTCACTTTCACTTTTCACTTTCATGCATTGGAGAAGGAAATGGCAACCCACTCCAGTGTTCTTGCCTGGAGAATCCCAGGGACGGGGGAGCCTGGTGTGCTGCCATCTATGGGGTCGCACAGAGTCAGACACGACTGAAGCAACTTAGCAGCAGCAGCAGCAAAAGTGCTACTTGACATTTAGGACAGAGAGCTCAATAGATCTGGCAAATGTTAAGATTCATGAGAGTCACCACGGAGAGAGCTGCAGCCCCTCTGGAAAGTGAGGACCTTAGCTTATAGACAGACCCCAGACCATGCACATGAAAGAGGTCATCTTATTCCTCTTAAGGAATGATCCTTCTTCCCTGCTTATAGCTGATGCTATCAGTCTTCTGACTGGACCCCCCACGTACACACAAAAGGAACTTGTAACCATTTTCCAGGATGATTGTGTACTGAATTAGGTGAAATAAATAGACTTTTAGGAGACAACTGAACATCAATTTAAAACTTAAAATCATTACATGTAGATAAAAAAACATGCAAATTAAAATGCTAGTCACAGAGTGGGAAAGATATTTGTGACACCTGTAACAATACAGGATCACATTTAAAACATCTTAAGAACTATAGGAAAAGACTGTCAATGTGTGTTCTTTTTTAATTTGGCAAGAGATTTGAACAGGTACTGATTAAAAGAGAATATCTAGATGGCCAGTAAGTATATATGAAAAGCAAACTCGTTAGCAATCAAGGGAAATAAAATTTCAATGAGACACCACTGCACGTCAACCAGAATAGCTAATTTTTAAATAAATATGCAAATTTTGGCAAGGAATATATCCATGATCCAGGTTATATAAACTAGTATATACTCTTTGGAAACTTAGATAACTACTACATTTGATCCTGTGTATACCCAATGATCAACAGAAATGCCTTCACATATGCATCAAACTGTGCACAGGAACGTTTATAATACTGTTATTTGTAGTAGTCTTCCTGCAGAAGGAGTAAATGGTATTGCAATAGGAAAGAAACTTTGTTTTCTATAACAGATTAATTACTAAAGGGATGTTGTCTATAAGCTTGAATTACACACAATGGCACATCTCTGGGAACACTGTCTCCCAGGTAATGAGCATTCACTAAGCTAAAACACCTTTGTTTAGCTCAGAGGAAACATCCTGACCAGGCCTTATGAATGTCTGCAGGGAGGAAGAAATTAATACATTCACTCCTGAGGCTGACCCAAACCAGAAATTGTTTGACTTTACTCCCTCCCCTTTGTGTATAAAAGAAGCCTGAAATCTAACTCAGGGAACTTGGTTCTCTGGGACCTGGTTCACCATTTTCTCAGTCTGACATCTTTTCAAACAAAGTCGATATTCCTTGTCCCAACAACTTATCTCTTGATCTATTGGCCCTGTTGTGCAGCAAATAGTACTCAGTTTGACCTTGATAACAGTCATCTATTTATACAATGAAATACAGTACAAAAATGGAAATGAAAGAAATACTGCTTCGTGCAACAAAATATGATATTCAAAAAATAAATAGTGAGTAAAAGAAGCTGACATCAAAGACTACATAGCACAAGATTCAATTATAATAGAACTAATATAAAGTGTTAGAAGTAAGAGTGCTGCTGCTGCTGCTAAGTCGCTTCAGTCGTGTCCGACTCTGTGCGACCCCATAGACGGCAGCCCACCAGGCTCCTCTGTCCATGGGATTTGCCAGGCAAGAACACTGGAGTGGGTTGCCATTTCCTCCTCCAATGCATGAAAGTGAAAAGTCAAAGTGAAGTCGCTCAGTCGTGTCCGACTCTTAGTGACCCCATGGACTGCAGCCTACTAGGCTCCTCCGTCCATGGGATTTTCCAGGCAAGAGTACTGGAGTGGGGTGCCATTGTAGTGGTTACCTTTTGGAACAGAGGCTGGAGATCCCAGCACCATTTATTGAAGAGACTGTCCTTTCCCCCACTGTGTATTCTTAATATTCTCATTGAAAATCAGTTGATCATCTATGTTAGGATTTATTTCTAGGCATTCTATGCTATTCCATTGATCTATATGTCTGTCTTTGTGCTAACACCATGATGACTATAGCTTTGAACAGGAAAACCTCATTTTATTGAGCTTTACTTTATTGTGCTTCACCACCAAAAAGTTATGGCTCACAGAATGATTGGATGATTTTTTAGCATTTTTTAGCAATAAGGTATTTTTTAAATTAAGATATGTACATTGTTTTTTTAGACATAACACTACTGTTCATTTAATAGACTACAGTATAGTATAAACATAACTTTTACATGCACAGGAAAACCAAAAACTTCATATGACTCACTTTATGATGATATTTGCTTTATTGTTGTGGTCTGGCACCAAGTCTCCATATCTCCATGGTATGCCTGCAATGCATTTTAAAATCAGAAAGCACAATGCTCCAGCCTTGTTCTTCTTTCTCAAAATTGCTTTGACTGTTTATAACCTTTTGTAGTTCTGCATGAATTGTAGAATTGCTTTTTTCTATTTCTATTAGAAAATGTCATTGGAATTTCGATAAAGATCAAATTAAATCCATAGATTGCTTTGGATCATGTCGATGTTTTAACAAAATCAGTTCTTCCAATATATTAACACAGGCTATCTTTCTATTCATTCATCTCCTTAGTAAGTTTGTTTCCAAGTATTTTATTCCTTTTGATGCTATTGTACATGGGATTGTTTACCTACTTTCCTTTTCAGACAGCTTATTGTTAGTGTATAGAAACATAACTGATTTTTGTATGTTGATCTTGTATCCTACAACTTTTTAAAAATTCATTTATTAGTTCTAGCAGTTATTTTAAAATAAGTCAGTGAGTTTTTCTGTTCAACTATTTGTTTTTCAGGATCATGCATTCTGTTAGGTATTTTTAAAATATTTTCTATCTCATGAAATTCTCTCTTTGTTCATGTGTTTTTCTATGGATCTTTGTGAGAGCTATTTTTAATTTTCTGTTAGGTAAATTGTACAACTCCACTTAATTAGAGTTGGTTTCTGAAGGCTCATTTTGTTCTTTTGTTTGGAACATCTTTGCCTGGTTCTTCATTGTCCTTGACTCTATATATCAGTGTCTATGTGTTGGACATAGCAGGTCTAGATTTCAGTCTTCATTATCTACCTTTGTACAGGAGAAATGCTTCACCAACAAGCCTGACCAGAGATTCTGAGGGTCTCTACCAACCCTCCCCATGGAGAAGCAGGCCACTGTGGCTTTTGCTTGCTCATTCTGTACTAAAGCAGGTGGGAGCTAAAGCATTTAGCAGTCCAAACCATTGCCTTCATTCCCCCTGTGGCAGCTACACTGTCCCAGAACCATCAGCACTCCAAGACAGATAAGACAGAAGCCAGTCCTCTAAGTGAGGAACCCCCTCAGAAAAGCTGGGACCCAGAACCAAGTCCTCTTTTCCCCATGGTGAAGCCGGGTGGAGCTAGGGAATCTCTTCCTGATCATATGGCACTGCAATAGGTGCATGGTCTCTGGCAGGAAGACATACCATCTTACTACCAGCTTTGGTCAGTCTGGTTTTGCATTTTCCCATGATGCAGAAGACTTACAATCAGTTCCTGATTTATTCCAAAGGGAATTTGTCCATGAAATATTGCAGTCTTGATGTGTTCGGTGTGGGTGGGATATGAAGGGTCCACAGCCAATTGCCATTCAGTTGATGCCACTGAAATTGACATATTATGTTAATTGTAAAACATGAAAGTAATTGTTTTAAAATCAGGAACAAAACAAGAATATTTGTTGTTCTAGGCTGAATTGTGTCCCCACAAAATTTTGTGTTGAAGTACTAACCCCCAATACCATAGAAAGTATTTGAAAATAGCATCTTGCACAGTAATTAGGTTAAAATGAGGTTATTAGAGTGTGCTTTAGTCAACTCTGATGGGTGTCGTTATAAGAAAAGGATATTAGGACACAGGCACATACTAAGGGAAAAACCACACGAAGATTCCAGAAGAAGAGACACTGTAAAACCCAAGGAAAGAAGACCTAGAAGAAGCCAACCGTGTCAGCATCTTGATAGGGACGTCGATCTAGAATTGTGAGAAATTAAATTTCTTTAGTTTCAGCCACACAGTCTGTGGTATTTTGTATGGCAGCCACAGCAGACTGACCTTCATGACACTGAAGATGCTAAACAGTACAATGATAAGTAAATATTAATAATTAATTAAAGAATGTAAAAGAAATAAAACTGTCATTTGAAATTTTTATTATATACAAAAAGTTCAAAGGAATCCACCATTAAATTAGAAAAAGTAATAAGATAATTTGAAATTTTTACAAACTGCAAAATATACAAAGTCAGTATACAAGATTTGAGGAGGATGTGGATTGCAGTCCTCTGAGAGCCCAACTTCACAGTTGAAGACTGAAAAATCTCCCAGAGTTCAGTTCCCATTTCTTCCAGAAAAAAAAAGAAAGATAAAAAAGAAACAGCATTTTCATGTTCAAAGGACTGAATTACCTCTTTCTTTTCACTAATTCAAAGAAGTTATCTTTTTCACTTTATCATTAAGGACTCAGTAAATTCAGCCTACCAAGACTGAAGTTCCATCTTTTTTATTCACTCAATAATACTCCCATCAGTTTTTTACTGTGAGGTTAACCACCTACAATCTGAAATTTTGTAAAATCATGAAAATATTTTAAGTCCATTTAAAAATTTCAAAATTTAAGGTGCTCTTAAAGCAAAAACCCCCCAAAATCCTTTCTCAGAGATCACTGCAGAATAGCTTGGGTGATTAATTCATTATTATAATAATTAATGGATTGTTAATTCACTCAACTAGCTGAGAGAGGCTGGATGATGTCACAGGACAGTTGTACATATACACAAACACAACATCTCACCAATTTGTTTATTAAATTGCCTTGTGACACAAATATTTAACTTCCTCATCTCCCAACTTCAATGCCATCGTGTGGTCTACATAAACCCAAAGTCACCTGGGTCTTCAGTCATCTGTCTCCTCATTCAACCCATTCAGTGCATTGGATTTGCACTGCCTGGACTTCCCACTTCAAGATGGAAGAACTCTTCCCTGGCATCTAGGAAGACTGACAGTTATTGGGTCATGGGATCCCCCCTCCTGGTGACCATCCGTAGCTAATGGCAACATCCTTGCCCAACATTACACTCCTTTCATGAGCAGCTATCTAACTGATCCTCAGGTGTAGGAAGGGCTGTGAAGGCACATCCCTTTTGCCCACATTCAGGACCCAATTCGCTGTACAATTAGCTAGTGTTTCCATGGTGATTCCCTCCTGGGTCCTGCCTCTTTCTCTCCCTAGCCCTTCTAATCTTGAGAGCACTCCCTGACTCCATGCAAGCCAATCACAGTCTCACAGTTGACTTCCCATGGAACCTCACCTCTGACTAAGCAGTTTCATAGCAGGTAAATTATATAAAGTGCTAAAGTCTGCTTATCGTCAGTGTCCTGGTTTTATGTTGTTGTTGTTCAATTACTAAGTTGTGCCCAACTCTTCATGACCCCATGAACAGAAGCATGCCAAGCTTCCCTGTCCTTCACTATGTCCCAGAGTCTGCTCAAACTCATATTCATTGAGTTGGTGATGCCATCCAACCATCTCATCCTCTGTCATCCCTCTTCTCCTCCTGCCTTCAATCTTTCCCAGTATCAGGGTCTTTTCCAATGAGTCTGTTATTTCCATCAGGTGGCCAAAGTATTAGAGCTTCAGCTTCAGCATCAGTCATTCCAGTGAATATTTGGAGTTGATTTCTATGGATCAGCTGGTAAGGAATCCACTTGCAATGCAGGAGACCTGAGTTCGATCTCTGGGTTGGGAAGACCTCCCCCCCCCAACCCCTCGGAGAAGGAAAAGGCTACCCACTCCAGTGTTCTTGCCTGGAGAATTCCATGACTGTATAGTCCATGGGGTCACAAAGAGTCGGACACGACTGAGTGACTTGCACTTTCACTTTCAATTTCCTTTAGGATTGACTGGTCTGATTTCCTTGCTGTCCAAGGGACTCTCAAGAGTTTTCTCCAGCTCCAAAAACTGGTTCAAAAGGTGAGAGATTAGGAAATTAACAAGTTAAGGCAAAGTAACCAAATGTTGTGTAGAAATATTATCCTTATCCTAATTAGTTCCAAACCATCTTTAGTTCACTTTGGAAAGTCCTCCACTGATTGTTTTGTTGCTGTTGTTTTTTTAAAAGATAGGTTACAAATTACTTTTACTATACTTTCTTCATAAGTTGGGGTGAGGGTAGGAAGGAGAACCTCTATTTCCCAATAATAGAAGAATAAGCCTGTAAGTAAAATTGCTTCCTGAAATCTTTTTTAATGTCCATTTCTATCAAGACAGGGAAAAAGTGGAAACAATGTCAGACTTTATTTTTCTGGGCTCCAAAATCACTACAAATGGTGACTGCAGCCATGAAATTAAGAGACGCTTACTCCTTGGAAGGAAAATTATGACCAACCTAGATAGCATATTCAAAAGCAGAGACATTACTTTGCCAACAAAGGTTCATCTAGTCAAGGCTATGGTTTTTCCTGTGGTCATGTATGGATGTGAGAGTTGGACTGTGAAGAAGGCTGAGCCCTGAAGAATTGATGCTTTTGAACTGTGGTGTTGGAGAAGACTCTTGGGAGTCCCTTGGACTGCAAGGAGATCCAACCAGTCCATTCTGAAGGAGATCAGCCCTGGGATTTCTTTGGAGGGAATGATGCTGAAACTGAAATTCCAGTACTTTGGCCACCTCATGCAAAGAGTTGACTCATTGGAAAAGACTCTGATGCTGGGAGGGGTTGAGGGCAGAAGGAGAAGGGGACGACAGAGGATGAGATGGCTGGATGGCATCACTGACTCGATGGACGTGAGTCTCAGTGAACTCTGGGAGTTGGTGATGGACAGGGAGGCCTGGCGTGCTGCGATTCATGGGGTCGCAAAGAGTCGGACACGACTGAGCGACTGATCTGATCTGATCTGATCTATCAAGACAAGAAAATTTGAATCCTACTTTTTAAACAAAGAAAACATTGCCAGTGGGAAAGAGATAATAGGATCCATTTGTGAAGATATTTTGATGTTTCAAGCATACTTTAAGCACAAAATATATTTGTCTCTCATGGCTCCTGCAAATCATAAGGCAAAAAAGTAGACTGATATTTTGAATTCTGAGAAACTGGTATATTACAAAAAGGAAGAATCATGCCCAGTCCTTTTTAGTGCTAAACTCTCAAGGCAGTTTTGAGCACATAATAAATGCTTAATACTACTTGTTAAGTAGATAATCAAATGAGTGGATGTCTAAGTATATTGGTAACCTTCTGAAGATAAGCCTCCATTCATCCTCATTTGGAATATATTTTCCTCATCTCTAACAAAATTAAACTTGTACTTTCTTTTCACTTTTAATTTGATTTATCAATAGGTGATAATGCCATATTCCATTTGAAAAGAATATATTCTGTCCTCTCTGTTAGAAGTAGAACTAGAAGTAGAATAAGTCAACCTAGAAAGAGAAACCACAGCTGTCATCCTTAAAATGAGATTTAAGAAAGTTGTTGAGACAATTAATTACTTGGCATTAGTTTCACAATTCTCCTATTCTCAAGGCTTGTATCATAATAACAGAAACCATAATCCAGAGAAATGGAAAGATGCTCCTTGTATTCTTCCATTGTTTTTAAAAAACACTTACTGTACTTCTTCTGTGAACCAGACACTGCACGTAGGATGTAAAAATGGATGAAATAATACTCAAGAGGTCACACTCTAGAGAGGAAAAGATATTGGACCCATGTGATGTATAATGCGAGAAGCATAAAAGTAAGGTGTAGGGCACGCACAGAATGTAGAAGGCAGGGGGCCACGTCCCCACAGAGGGGAGAGGGCTTCTCAGAGGAGGTGGCCTCAGGAATGAACCTTAAATGATGAGTTAGGATTCACAGATTGGGGTCAAAGAAGCTGTTCTAAGGACTTCCCCAGTGGTCCAATGGTTAAGTGTCTGCCTTACAATGCAGGGAACACAGGTTTGATCCCTGGTCAGGGAACTAAGATCCCACATCCTGTGGAGCAACTAACCCTGTGCCACAACTAGAGAGTCTGTGAGCCATAATGAAAGCTATCGAGTGCTGCAACTAAGACGGATACTACTAAATTAATAAATATTTTTCTTTTAAGAAGCTATTCTAATCAAGGGTGATTAAAGCAATAGTGGTGAAATTGGCTAGGAGTACACAGGGAGATTTTTAGGTATTGGGATCAATAGGAAGTGGTGATGGGATGAATGAGCCAAGAAGAGTCAACAGGAAAAGAAGAAAGGTTGACCCATGCATATTTGATGCATGAAGCAGGACACCCAAAGCCTGGGAAAAAAACTGAGAAATAGGGTGGGGAGGATGGTGGGAGGGGGTTTCTGGATAGTGGGGACACATGTATACCTCTGGTTGATTCATGTTGATGTATGGCAAAAACTACCACAATAAGTGTGAAGTAATTATTCTCCAATTAAAAAAAATTCTTTTAAAGGGAGAAACGGGAATAATGGACACACAGAGGTCTAGGACAGAGGCCAAATTCAACCTGAGCTTGTCCACTGAAAGCTCACTTTTCAAGGGTGGAAGGAGGCAGAGTAGCATTGGAGATCAGAAAGACTGAAAGTTAATTCTCTGGGCTTTTACTAAATTTTTTATTAAAACTTGCTCTAGAGGGTGTGCCCCTCTAGGGTCCAGCCCCGGTGGATCCAGGGAATTTGAAGGGGAGACGGCATTGGCGATCATGAGACAATAGCTTAATTGTTAACTAGAGATATAAAGAGTGGTTAAATAGGGATAGCTCAGTGAAAAAATTCAGTGGAGAAAAGAGGCTGAATAACTTGGTTTATGTGGAAAACCAATAAAACTCCAAGACAAGGAGTTTGCACCACCTACGTAGGCCACAGGCATCCTCCCATTCTCCCAAAGGAGAGGAGACACTAAGGCCTCCCTGGTCAGATCTTAGAAGCCCAGGCAAAATTAGTAGGCTTGGCGAGCCTCCATGCTCCAGATGGGAATTCAGCCAGAAGGTGAGAGAAAGAACGACATGGGGAGACCAAACTTCGGTGAGCAAGGCCCACACTTTATTTTCCAAAGTAGTTGTTATACCTTAAGTTGTGCATAGAGGATAATGGGGGAAGGGGTAGAGTCATGCAAGGTCAGCAGTCCTTGATCCTTATCAAAGCTAGGCTTTCTTCCTGCAAACTTATATGCAAAAGTTTAGGTGATTTACATCATCTTCTGGCCAGGAGGCCTGTTAACATTTTATGACTCTTATTTTTCTCTAAAGGTGATTATTCTAAAGTTAGGGGCCACCCTCCAAAAGCATTAGATAAAGTTGCATTCCTATAGGGCAAAAGTGTGGTGGGCTATAACAAGAAAAGAATTAACTCAAGGGTCCAAGGTTACAAACATTAAAGCTACTACTTACATTACTATACACCAACTATATTAATCAATACACTCCCAGGGACACAGTAAGTAAGGGATATGGAAACTTAGCAGCAAACATTGGCCCAATAAATGAAAACCCTTCATCAATATAATTTCTAATCAACCCACTATACTATTTATACTATACTAATAATCTTCTAACTGATCAAAGGAATCTGCATTTAGAAAGTTTAGAACATCTCATGCCTCTCACTGTTGGGAGGCTGTGAACAATCACATGTGGCTGGAAGAACCTGTTCAGGCAGGCTAGAGAACTTCCAAAGGAGTTTGTGAACTAAAACACTCTTGTCACGCCCAGGAACTTTATTAACTGGAGCTGTAAGTTAACTCTTTTTCAGAGAGAGAGAGATGGTGGTGGGGGACAGCCCCCCATAAAGTCAGAGGTGTAGGTGAGAGCACAAAACAATAAAGTAGGCAGACTCTGGTTTTGGGGGTAGATGCTCAAGAATTTCCAGGGGGACTCCTGAGGCTCCATCCCGCCTTTGCATATGCCGAGCCTCCTTCCTCATGACCTTTGCCATGGGCGGAGTTCCTCACTCTGGCTCCCGGCAAGGGTGGGCTCAAGATTTCAGACAGATTATTCTTATAAAATTAAGAACTTTTATGTCTATGAAATGCAAAAATTTAAGAATGAATGAAGTTAGAGAGAGAAAATAGAGAAGTAAATAATTTTCTCCTGATAGCTTCAACTTATATATGTATACATTATCTATAAGTTCATCTGTTGAGGGTGAAAGGTCTTTATTTAGGGTGGTGATTTTGAATACAATTACTTCAGACCTGTGTGCTTAGTTTTCTGTTGTTATCCAGTAAATAGCAAATCAAAAAACCATCAGAATTTGTATACCAAAAAGAATATATAACTCGCTTTTCCTAAGCCACCAGTCTAAAAGAAGACAATCAAGAGGATACAAATAAATCTCTCTTATTTTAAGAGAGATTTTAATAATCGATCTCTCCCTCCAGCCTCATCCTTAGATATGCAATCATCAAAGAGCTCTTAGCCATGGTTGTTGAACCACAGCTGTCCTTTGTACACTACATATTTTGCTTCTCAGAGGAATGGACATGCTTTCTTTGCCAAAGGCTGGCATTGAGCACCACTAAAAAGACATGGCAAAATCGGCTGATTAACTTTTTGACTTTGTTTTCCCTGATGAGAAATTGCAGCTTCATTGTTATCAAACTCACATCTGGCGGCTCATCATTCAAGAATCTAATATTGAGAGACAAGCAGTCGGTAAGAGGTGGTTGTTGTTCACTCACTAAATTGTGTCTGACTCTTTGCCAGCCCATGGACTGCAGCACAGAAGGCTCCTCTGTCCTTCACTATCTCCTGAACTTTGCTCAAATTCATGTCCATTGAGTAAATAATGCTATCTAACCATCTCATCTCCTGCCATACCCTTCTTCTTTTCCCTTCAACCTTTCCCAACATCAGGGTCTTTTCACCAATGATTTGGCTCTTTGCATCAAGTAGCTAAAGTATTGGAGCTTCAGCTTCAGTATCTGTCCCTCCAGTAATTATTCACAGTTGATTTCCTTCAGATTTGACTGATTTGATGTCCTTGTAGTCCAAGAAACTCTCAAGAGTTTTCTCCAGCACCACAATTCAAAAGCATAAATTCTTCAGCATTTAACCTTCTTTGTGGTTCAACCCTCATATCCCTACATGACTACTGGAAAAACCATAGCTTTGACTATATGGATCTTTGTCGGCAAAGTAATGTCTCTGCTTTTTAATACCCTGTCTTGGTGTGAGATAGCTTTTCTTCCAAGGAGCAAGCGTCTTTTAATTTCATGGCTGCAGTCACCATCTGCAGTGATTTTGGAGCCCCCCAAAATAAAGTCTGTCACTGTTCTCATTGTTTCCCATTTATTTGCCATGAAGTGATAGGATCAGATGCCATGATCTTAACAACTTTTAAGCCAACATTCTCACTCTATTCTTTCACCTTCATCAAGAGCATCTTTAATTCTTCTTCACTTTCTGTGATAAGGGTGGTGTCATCTGCATATCTGGGGTTATTGATATTTCTCCTGGCAATCTTGATTCCAGCTTGTGTTTCATCCAGTTGGCATTTTGGATGACGTACTCTGCATATAAGTTAAATAAACAGGGTGACAAGCTTCTTGACATGCATACAGCTTTCTCAGGAGGCAGGTAAGATGGTCTGATATTCCCATGTCTTTCAGAATTTTCCACAGTTTGTTGTGATCCAGTCAAAGGCTTTAGTGAAAGTGAAAGTTACTCAATCGTGTACGACTCTTTGCAACCCCATGGACTATATAGTCCATGGAATTCTCCAGGCCAGAATACTGGAGTGGGTAGCCTTTCCCTTCTCCAGGGATCTTCCAACCCATGGATCGAACCCAGGTCTCCTGCATTGCAGAGAGATTCTTTTACTAGCTGAGCCAGAAGGGAAGCCCAAGAATACTGGAATGGGTAGCCTATCCCTTCTCCAGTGGATCTTCCCAACCCAGGAATAGGGGCTTCCAGCATTGCAGGGAGATTCTTTACCAACTGAGCTATGAGGGAAGTAGTCAATAAAGCAGAAATAGATGTTTTTCTGGAACTCTCTTACTTTTTCAAGCCTGAATTTTGTAATAAGGAGCTCATGATCTGAGCCACAGTCAGCTCCTGGCCTTGTTTTTGCTGACTATATAGAGCTTCTCCAACTTTGGCTGTAAAGGATATAATCAATCTGATTTCGTTATTGACTATCTGGTGCTGTCCATGTGTAAAGTCATCTCTTGTGTTATTGGAAGAGTGTGTATGCTATGACAAGTGTGTTGTCTTGGCAAAACTCTGTTAGTCTTTGTCCTGCTTCATTTTGTACTCCAAGGCCAACCTTGCCTGTTACCCCTGGTATTTCTTGATTTCCTCCTTTTTGCATTACAGTCCCCTATGATGAAAAATACATCTTTTTTGGTGTTTTTGTTCTATAAGATCTTGTAGGTCTTCATAGAACTGATCAACTTCAACTTCTTCAACATTAGTCATTGGGGCATAGACTTGGAGCACTGTGATATTGAATAGTTTGCCTTGGAAACAAACCAAGGTCATTCTATCATTTTTGAGATTACATTAAGAACTGCATTTTGGACTCTTTTGTTGACTGTGATGGCTACTCCATTTCTTCTAAGGAATTCTTGCCCACAGTAGTAGATACAATGGTCATCTGAGTTAAGTTCATCCTTTCTGGTTGGTTTTAGTTCACTTATTCCTAAAATGTCAGTGTTCACTCTTATCATTTCCTGTTTGACCACTTCTAATTTACATTGATTCATGGAGCTAACATTCCAGGTTCCTATGCAATATTGGTCTTATGGCATTTGACTTTACTTTCACCACTAGACATATCCACAACTGGACGTTCTTTCCACTTTGGCTCAGCTTCTTAATTCCTTCTGGAGCTATTTCTCTGCTCTTCTCCAGTAGCATATTGAACACCTACAGACCTGGGAAGTTCATCTTTCAGTGCCCTATCTTTTTGCCTTTTCCTACTGTTCTTGGGGTTCTCAAGGAAGGAATGCTGAAGTGGTTTGCCATTCCCATCTCTGGTGGACCATGTTTTGTCAGAACTTTCCACCATGACCCGTCCATCTTGGGTGGCCCTACATGGTATGGCTCATAGTTTCACTGAGTTAGAAAAGCCTGTGGTCCATGTTATCAGTTTGGTTAGATTTTTGTGATTGTGGTTTTCATTCTGTCTTCCCTCTTCTGGATGAGGATAAGAGGCTTGTAGAAGCTTCCTGATGGGAAGGACTGGCTGTGGGGGAAACTGAGTCTTAGTCTGGTGGGCAAGGCCATGCTCAGTAAATCTTCAATCCGATTTTCTTCTGATGTGTGGGGCTGTGTTTCTTCCTTGTAGTTTGGCCTGAAGCCAAACTTTGGTAGGTGCAATAGCGGTAATGGCAACCTCCATCCGAACGACTTACGCCAGCATGCTGCGCCTCCCAGGACCTTCGTAGTCAGTGACGCTGACCCCGTGGCAGGTCATTGCTGACCCATGCCTCTGCTGGAGATGCCTGGGCCCTCACAGGCAAGTCTGGCTCAGTCCTTGTGGAGGTCACTGCTACTTTCTCCTGGGCCCTGGTGAGCACAAGGTTTTGTTTGAGCCCTCCAAGAGTCTCTCTTTCCCTAGTCCTGTGGAAGTTCTATAATCAAACCCCACTGGCCTGCAAAGTCAAATTCCCTGTGGGTTCTCAGTCCCTTAGCTGGGTCCCCAGGATGAGAAATCTTTTATGGGCCCTAGAACTTTTTGCAACAGTATGAGAACTTCTTTGGTATAATTGTTCTCCTGTTTTTGGGTCGTCAGCTCAGTGGCTCTGTAGTAGAGCTAATGGTGAACTCCAAGAGTACTTATGCCAGCATGCAATGCCTCCCAGGACTGCTGCAGCCAGAGCCCCTGCCCCTGAAACAGGCCACTTCTGACCCATTCCTCTGCAGGAGACACTCAGTCAAAGGCAGGTCTGGCTCAGTCTCTTGTGGAGGTCACGGCTCCTTTCCCTGGGTCCTGGTCACACAAGGGTTTTGTTTGTGCCCTCCGAGCATATCTGGTGGGTATGACATTTGATTTTAAATGCAATTGAGCCCCTCCTACCATCTTCTTGGGGTTTATGCTTTGATCTTGGACACAGAATATCTTTTTTTTGGTGGGATACAACATTATCCTGTCAGCAGCTAGTCACTATTTTGGTGTTCTCGCAAAAGATTAATACACATCCTTCTACTCTGCCATCTTTTGAAGAAAGAGCCAATCTCCTGCTAAACCTAAATATTGCACAGAACATCAACATCAGCAAGTTTCTCTGTGATCATGGTGGTAAAAGACAGAATCATGACTTCAGGCATAACTGAGCACAGACAGAGTAAGAACAGCATACAACCCAAATAAATGGTCGATCATCATCGCCTCCTTCCAGTAAACATGAGTACATGAGTGTCACTTCTCCACCAACCACAGCATCCTCCTGCCCAGTCCATCTCTCCTGCCCCGTATAGACGAAACATTAATATACCCAGTTACAGACCCGCCCTAATGAATACACCCAATACAGAACCAGAACAACTGCTGTGAACCGTCTCCACAGTCACCTCATCCAAGCCCGTCTTCTATGTCTGCCCTCTCAGACCCCCTCTGCTGAGAAATCCACATTCCTTGTGTAAGCTCCCACATTTGTCTGGTGTCTCCTGGGGATCTTTAATGACATTCCCTGAGGATAAAAATACTGGTGATGGGTAGGATCAATTGAGAGTAAGAGGATATTTTTGTGCACATTGAATGTGAGGTATGTTATTTTTTTCATTTACTATTTTTAAACTGTAATTGCTTTACAATGTTGTGTTAGTTCTGCTGTATAACAAAGTGAATCAGCTATATGTATACATATATCCCCTCCCTCCTGAGTCTCTCTCCTGAGGAACATTATTTTTGGAGGGAACTAAATGTATTGATCTGAGATTGATCAAGAGTTTACGCTGACAAATCTGTGAGTCATTAGCATAGAGATGGAAGTGAAGTCAGAGGGAGGGGGACATATAAGTAGATCTGGAGTATATCTGAATAAACTCTGTATATTGAGGGGAATAAATAGGTCCAACACAAATCTTTAGGAGAGAGGGGACAAGACAATGGCAAAAGAAGAATCAGGAATGACAAGGGACCTATATGAAAAATACATATCACTTATGAGTGATGTCATAGAAGACAAGCAAAGAAATCTCCTCAAGGAAGAGTAATTAATCAAATCTATAAAATTTGTTTAATATAATGTTAAATTTTATGCTATTATTTTCACTTGCAGCCTACCCTATGAACTCTTACAACTATCTTATCATAAAAGCAATGCATGAACTTAATTTTTAAAAGAATACATACACATGCACTCTACATATTTCCCAGGTGTGTCTACTACTAACAGTATTGTGTATTCATAAAATGTATTTTTCCTTGAACTTTTTATATGGAAGCATACACTTATTTTTGTTTTTACATAAATAGGAACATATTACAAGCGTTTTGTACTTTTATATGGTTCATGAGATTCTCACAGAAAGTATATTGGGGCAGTTTGCCATTCCTTCCTCCAGTGGATCACGTTTTGTCAGAACTCTGTGCTCTGACCCATTATCTTGGGTGGCCCTACGCGGCATGGCTCATAGCTTCATTGAGTTACACAAGCTCCTTCACCATGACAAGGCAGTGATCCATGAAGGTCAATCCTCATACTGATTCCCAAGAAGGGTAGTACTAAAGAATGTGCTAACCATTGGACAGTTGCACTCATCTCCCATGCTAGTGGCTCAGTTCAGTTGCTCAGTAGTGTCCGACTCTTTGCAATCCCATAGACTGCAGCAGGCCAGGCTTCCCTGTCAATCACCAACTCCCAGAGCTTGCTCAAACTCAAGTCCATGGAGTTGGTGATGCCATCCAACCATTTCACCCTCTGTCATTCCTTTCTCCTCCTGCATTCAATCTTTCCCAGCATCAGGGTCTTTTCTAACAAGTCAGCTCTTTGAATCAAGTGGCCAAAGTATTGGAGTTTCAGCTTCAGCATCAGTCCTTCCAATGAATGTTCAGGACTGATTTTCTTTAGGATGGACTGATTGGATCTCCTTGCTGCCCAAGAGATTCTGAAGAGTCTTCTCTAACACCACAATTCAAAAGCATCAATTCTTCAGCACTCAGCTTTTTTTACAACTCTCACATCCATACATAACTACTGGAAAAACCAAACCTTTGACTAGATGGACCTTTGTCAGCAAAGTAATGTCTCTGCTTTTTAATTTGCTGCCTAGGTTGGTCATAGCTTTTCTTCCAAGGAGCAAGCGTCATTTAATTTCATGGCTGCAGTCACCATCTGCAATGATTTTGGAGGCCAAAAAAATAGTCAGTTACTGTTTCCATTGTTTCCCCATCTATTTGCCATGAAGTAATGAGACCAGATGCCATGGTGTTAGTTTTTTGAATGTTGAGTTTTAAGCCAGGTTTTTCACTCTCCTCTTTCACTTTCATCAAGAGGCTCTTTAGTTCTTCTTCACTTTCTGCCATAACAGTGGTGTCATCTGTATATTTGAGGTTATCGAAATTTCTGCCTGCAATGTTGATTCCAGCTTGTACTTCATCCAGCCTGGCATTTTGCATGATGTACTCTGCATATAAGTTAAATAAACAGAGGGACAATATACAGCCTTGATGTACTCCTTTCCCAATTTGGAACCAGTCTGTTGTTCCATGTCCAAGTCTAGTAAGGTCTATGCTTAAAGATAGAGGTCTATGCTTAAACAGGTCTAAGCTTAAAGCATGCTAGTAAGGTCATGCTTAAAATCTTGCATGCTAGGCTTCAGCATTATGCGAACCAAGAACTTCCAGAGGTCCAAGCTGGATTTAGAAAAGGAAGAGGAACCAGAGATCAAATTGCCAACATTCTCTGGCTCATAGAGAAAGGTAGGGAATTCCAGAAAAACATCTACCTCTGTTTCCTCAGCTACTCCAAAGCCTTTGTTTGAATCATTATAAGCTGTAGAAAGTTTTTAAAGAGATGGGAATACTAGACCATCTTACCTGTTTCCTAAGAAACCTGTATGTGGATCAAGAAGCAACAGTTAGAACGCTGTATAGAACAACTAATTGGTTCAAGATTGAAAAGAGTATGACAGGGCTGTCTGCTGTCACCCTGTTTGTTTAATCTATACCCTGAGCACATCATGAGAAATGCAAGGCTGGATGAGTTACAAGCTGGAATCAAGATATGTGGGAGAAACATCAAATACCTCAGCTATGCAAATGATACTACTCTAATGGCAGAAGGCAAAGAGGAACTAAAGAGCCTCTTGATGAGGGTGAAGGAGGAGAGTGAAAGAGTAGGCTTAAAACTAAATATTAAAACAAACAAAAAAAAAAAACAAAAAAAACTTAAGATCATGGCATCTAGCCCCATTACTTCTTGGCAAATAGAGGGGTAAAAGGTGGAAGTAGTGACAGATTTCCTCTTCTTGGGCCCTAAAATCACTGCAGATGGTGATTGTAGCCAGGAAATCAGAAAACGTTTGCTTCTTGGCAGGAAAGCTGTGACAAACTTAGACAGTGTGTTGAAAAGCAGAGACATTACTCTGCTGACAAATGTAGGTCCATATAGTTAAGGCTATGGTCTTTCTAGTGGTCACGTACAGTTGTGAGAGTTGGACCATAAAGAAAGTGGGCCAGTGAAGAATTAATGCCTTTGAACATCTTGAGATTTTTTCCTTGGACATCAAGGAGACCAAACCAGTCAATCTGAAGGGAAATCAACCCTGAATACTCACTGGAAGGACTGATGCTGAAGCTGAAACTTCAGTATTCTGGTCATCTAATGTGAACAGTTGACTCATGGGAAAAGTCCCTGATGCTGGGAAAGATTGAGGGCAAAAAGAGAAGAGGGCATCAGAGGATGCAATGGCTGATGCAATGAACATGAACTTGGGCAAACTTCTGAGATGGTAAGGGACAGGAAGACCTGGCATGCTGAAGTTCATGGGGCCACAAAGAGTCAGACATGACTGGATGACTGAACAACAACAAGTGCTTTGTACCTTGCTTTTTTATTTAACAACAAATTCCTGCACAGTAAATATGACCACATAGTATCATCCTTTTCAATGTCTGTTTGATATTCTTTTGTACAATGCATCATACATTATTGTGTCATTTTTAACCAATTTATTATTATTATCTGGGGTATTTTCAGTCTTACAGAGTTGCAGTGAAGATCTTCATACACAAAATTTTAACTGCTTATGCAAGTATATTTGAAGGATAAATACCTCAGACTGGAATTTCTGGATTAATGACATTGTGTAGCCAATCTTTAACATTCACTAAAGGGTTACATCAGGCACTCTATCTATCAGATCTAGTCCCTTAAATCTATTTCTCACTTCCACTGTATAATTTCCAGTGGTCATGTATGGATGTGAGAGTTGGACTGTGAGCACTAAAGAATTGATGCTTTTGAACTGTGGTGTTGGAGAAGACTCTTGAGAGTCCCTTGGACTGCAAGGAGATCCAACCAGTCCATTCTGAAGGAGATCAGCCCTGGGATTTCTTTGGAAGGAATGATGCTAAAGCTGAAACTCCAGTACTTTGGTCACCTCATGCGAAGAGTTGACTCATTGGAAAAGACTCTGATGCTGGGAAGGATTAGGGGCAGGAGGGGAAGGGGACGACGGAGGATGAGATGGCTAGATGGCGTCACTGACTCAATGGACGTGAGTCTGAGTGAACTCCGGGAGTTGGTGATGGACAGGGAAGCCTGGTGTGCTGCGATTCATAGGGTCACCAAGATTTGGACATGACTGAGCAACTGAACTGAACTGAACTGAAAGGGTTACATGAAGTAACATATTCACAATATTAGTTCTTATTTCCCCAAACCTCAGCAAATTCCAGATATATTTTCCCCAGCCCTGATTTCTTCTCTTGATTGTCTGAAGCGTGGCCTCCATCTGCTGACCCTACATTGCCCTTACCTTTCCAGATACAATTTGGTTTCCAGATGCTACCTGCATTATTTCGCTTTCCAGCCCACTGACACTGTACCAGACAGTTAGGCATTAAAAGCATACTCTTAATAGTATTTGGCGGTACTATATCCAAAAATACAGAAATGCCCCAAATTTGCCAATCATTCCTCCCTTTCCCTTCTCCCATAAGCTTCCCAAGGTAACTCTATAAAAGAAACAAAGCAAATGGAAAACAAAATACCACTTAGTGACCATGGAGTCGGTGACCAGTGACCACGAAAGCACATATCTGGCAGAGGATCAGGGGCTGTGGCTAAGTGTGACCTTTTCCCACACCACCCTCCCCTCGCCCAAATCTGTATCTTGGGAGGACTTGACAACCTATTAGGTGAGGAAATCATGGATAGAGCTGCTGAGTTTGTCGGTGAATTGCCTAACTCAGTCACCTAAGATAGAAGAGCAGAGGAGAATATTTCTGGATTAACATGTATTTTTAACTTCAAGCTTTCTCATCACTGGTGAAGGAAGTGGAATTTCTTGGATTTATTTATATATGAGAGCAGCAGCTCCTCTTCCTCAAGTGGATGCAGGAAGACAGGGAGGAACAGAGCAGAGAGGTCCTCCTCCCCCAGCGGTCAGAGAGAGACCAGAAAGAGAAGCCCCCCTACATCAGACCAGGACATGTTTCCTAAAACTGCTTATTTCTGGGCAAAGTGAATGCTGTGACACAGGCAAATCTGCAAGCACCTCTCCTTCTTGGCACATTGTGTTAATTGCACAATCGTGTCTAACTCTTTGCAACCCCAGGAACTGTAGCCCACCAGGCTCCTCCATCCGTGGAATTCTCCAGACGAGAATACTGGAATGGGTTGCCTTTCCCTTTTCGACGGGATCTTCCAGACCCAGGGACTGATCCCAGGTCTCCCGCATTTTAGGCAGATTCTTTACTGCCTGAACAACCAGGGAAGCCCAAAAGTGTTAGTGGCTCAGTCATGTCCAACTCTTTGCCACCCCATGGGCTGTAACCTGCCAGGCTCCTCTGTCCATGGAATTCTCCAGGCAGAAATACTAGAGCGGGTTGCCATTCCCTTCTCTAGGGGATCTTCCCAACCCAGGGATTGAACCAGAGTCTCCTGCATTGCAGGTGGATTCTTTATCATCTGAGCCACCAGGGAAGCCCTTCATGAAGGTCTAATTTATTTTAGGCAGCCAATATGGACATTTTCAGGGAGCAATAGTCCTGCCAGGCTCCTCTGTCCATAGCAATTCTCCAGGCAATACTGGAGTGGGTAGCAATTCCCTTCTCCAGGGGATCTTCCCAACCCAAAGATAGAACCTGGGTCTCTCATTGCAGGCAGATTTTTTTTTTTTTTTTTTAATCATCTGAGACACCAAGGAAGCATGTAATTGTTTTTATCTTTGTTTTGATACAAGTGGAAGGAAAATATAATATAAAATATTTAGATGAAATTGAACTTCATTCTGAATTTAAGGATGAACTTCACTCTCGAAGACCAATGTATGAAAATACATAAAATGTGCCACTGGTTTCAATTTTTTAGAAATTACAACTTACCAAAGATAAAATGATTCTGATTTTGCCTAGAGTCAGCAGAACATAACTAAAATAAAGATGTGATCTCAGACTCATGCTTTTTCATATTCTCTGCCTTAGCACATGTTGTAGACTATTCCGAAGGTTCTTCCCTCTGTCAACCTGGAAAACTCTTACACATCCATGAAGACACAGCACACGTGACACCTCCTCTGTGCTGCCTTCCCTGCTCTTTCCTTTATTTTCTCACTCTAGCTCATAGTTATTTATACCAAGGCACTCATCTCACTGAACAGAAACCAATTTTTCCTTTCCCTGCCATCCCCACTAGACAGTGAGGTCCTTAAGAGTTTGTGGTTTGTGGTTTAGGTACTGTGTTTCCAGAACTGAAAGCATTATCTGGAACACAGATATTCACTAAACATTTATAAAATAAATAAAGAAAAATGTATGGCCACTTATGCTTCTGACTCATTAATTGGAACCAGAATGACAAGGAAACTTAAAGAATGTCTTTTCGTTGAAAGATTGCCTAGAGGAAGAATTCCATTAACTAGAGGTTCCATAGAATAGAGAACTCACAAAATATGAAAATTGATACCTTAATAAAAAAATCAGGAATATTTGTAGCTTCTGGACACCTGGTAAGAACTTAGGAGGAAAGAAATGATTTCCATCTTCTGGATCCATAGGAGCATTAAGTGACTTTCAGTGAGTTTCAGCCATTTGTTGACAAGGTTTATATGTTCTAAAAACTCTTATCTCCTTTTTGTTTTAATCATCTCTAAGATTTACTGGCAATCAAAGATAACTGTGTAAGAATAAAATCTACACTTCTGCTTAAGAATTTCTCTGTAGCTCACTAAACTTGCTCTTTTTGGTTTAATAATTCCCTGGATCAATGTAAGCTGATAAACACTTACTAATATAAGAGTTTATGAACCTAAATGAAAAACACTTCTCTCCTTGTTATATTAAATAGAATGGCTTGAGTTCTAAGTTCTACTTTACTTTGTACACACATCAAATGTTTTATTTTTCCTTGTGATTGTTTTTGCTTTTGTTTCAGTCACATACAAAATGAATCAAAAATATTATCTAACTAGGCTTAAACTTACTATTGCAAAGTAAGATTATGCAGCAAGACAATAACTCCATTGACAGAGTAGAAAGACAATTAAAAAATTTTTTTTTCTTCCCACTATCTGATCAACAACCAATTTAGAAGAATGTAACTCACGGACATTTTTTCATGTACAGAAGGAACTGCTATCTACTATTAAGTTTTAGCTAGAATCAGAAGGAGTAGAGGAAGTCAGAAGAAATGATGTAAAGAAAATCCTCTTACTGAGATTGTGGGGAGAACAGAAAAAGAGAAGGACAGTGAGGTGCTCATATATGTGTCTAATTTTAGGTTCTCTAGGGGAAAAGAGAGAAACCAAGGGAAGAGAGGGCACTAGGGGAAGGCAGCTGTGTCCACAAGCTGCCCATCTGCCCATATCTACCTGGGCACAAGGCACATCAAAATAAACTTGGCAGCATGAATAAAAAATGCTGCCTGCCACATTAGCAAACAAGGGATGTTGCAAGCCTCAAGCCAGTACAGTCCCCCGACCAGTGAGCCCGGATGCTATCAGGCTGGAAACAAAGAACGCTTAGCATGTAGCAGTCAGCTGCTGCAGTCAATCATGCGATGCACCCTGATGGAATTCAGGATAGGGACACATAGGCTGCTCACTGCCAAGCCCTAGTGCACTGCAGCTGCTCCCTCTGGTGTGCCCTGTGCGGACTCAAGATGAGAAAGCACAGGACTCAGGCCCCAGATAGCAGAGGTGCACGGCAAAGTAATGGTTTCAGTGAGCCCAGATTCCTGTGTGTATGTTCCCATACACTGTAAAGTGGTAAATTCCTTAGCTTCTTTAATTAACAATAATCTTTTCATGTTCTGACTAACTGGTTTTTGTTGCAGAAACTCCTATGTATCCTTGCTCTTCCTTTACCTCTTCAGAGCAGCTCCTCAAAGCTACTTGAGAGGCTTTTGGAATCGAATCCTCAGTTCAGATCAGCTCAGTTGCTCAGTCGTGTCTGACTCTTTGCAGTCCCACAGACTGCAGCATGCCAGGCCTCCCTGTCCATCACCAATGCCCAGAGTTTACTGGAACTTATGTCCATTGAGTTGGTGATGCCATCCAACTATTTCATCCTCTGTTTTCCCCTTCTCCTCCCGCCTTCAATCTTTCCCAGCATCAGGGTCTTTTCCAAGGAGTCAGTTCTTTGCATCAGGTGGCCAAATTATGTGGATCTGAATAAAACAGAATTCTCGACTTTTGTAGTGCATTTTTTTTTTTTTTTTCAGTCTCCAGCAGCACAGTGTCATCAAGTAGATGGAAGATATTATGGGTTTAACATTCCCCAAATTTTGATTTTTCCCAAAATTTACATGTCAAAGCCTTAATGTTACTGAATTCAAGTTTGATCTGCTCACCACATGACAGGCCAGTAATTTGGAGCCGAGGTATTGAGGCAAGGAATAGCGACTGTATACTGAAAGCTGGGAGTTTGAGAAGATGGTAGACTAATGTCCCAGAGTACCATCTTATCTGGGTCTGCATGCCAGTTTCTATTAGAGAACAAAGGCGGGTGGGGAGTGAAAAACAGTTAACTAAAAAGGTCATAAATTTTGCAACTATCTCTCGGCTTGGCCACATTGGGGAGGGGATGTGTTAATTTCTTCTTTTCTGCAGCCATTCACTGGTGTTCAGGGTCAGAATGTCTCCCTGTGAACTAAACCTTAACATGTAGGCAAAGAAGCAGGGTTTCCTAGCTCAGGCCATTATGTATGCTCACAGCTACAGACGGTCTTCTCCCAATGGCTCAGCCAGTAAAGAACATACGTGCCAATGCAGGAGACACAGAGGCACAGAGAGTTCAACCCCTGGGTTGGGAAGATCCTCTGGAGAAGGAAGTGGCAATCCACTTCAGTATTTCTGCCCGGAATATTCCACAGACAGAGGAGCCTGGCGGGCTACAGTCTATAGGGGCGCAAAGAATCAGACATGACTGAGTGTGCATGCACACACACACAATTATAGACAGTGTCCTTTTGGCAATTATGTTAGGGGAAGCACACTGACTGAAACCGCCCACCCTGGCCAAGCACCATAGTAACCATTTGCATGAGTTGTTTTACAACAGTAGGTTCTGGTAAGGAACACTGAACAAATAAGCCACCACCAACCGGAAGAGTTTTGGAAGGTTCAAAAGGTGACACCACATGTCCAACCAGGCTGTTTTCCGTGGCTGTGACTTCAAACTCGGGCTCCCCCAGTTTCGTCTGTCAGAGGATGAACTGTGAAGGAGAGAGGAATCTCCCTGGCTGCCCCTCCCCATGGACCCCCTTCAGTTTCAGTGTGGGGCAGGGAGAGTGACAGGGCCCTCATGGGGGCTCATGGTTGAAACCGCTCATTATGTTGACCTCGCAAACAAAGAGTAAAGTCACAGTGACCCTTGAGACTGCCCAAACTGCCCAAACAACACTCTATTTTCTCCCTGGCGCCTACCTTCTCAAAGCTACAAGACCACCAGATTCCAGACCTCTAGCTACATGATCACACAGGATGCAACTACAGGCTAATAATTAACCATCCCTTCAAAGTATGTTTCATTGGCGGGGTATAAGAAAGACCCTGTCAGAAAGGGAGGACACTGGTTCTCCTTCAGGGCCAGTCATCCTATTGTTTCCCTCTAATAAATTTCCCTTTTCTTGCCTCACTGCCTGGCTCTCTTTCTTTTTCTCTGCACTCACCTTCCAGAGAGGAAGGGAATCATCTCAGGTTCTGTTTCAGCACTGAAAGACCAAAGCTGCCAGGCTTGGTCCCCGACCTTTGAAAATGAGCCGCAGCCTCCAGAAGCTCGCATGTGCTTTCCCTCATTCAGTATTCCAGTTTGCTTGAGTCTTGGCTGAGTATTCTATTATTAAAACAACAGCAGCAGCACTGCTGCATTTCAATAGAGACACCCAAGCTATGATTGTCAGAGTTTGAGTTATTAGTGGCATTGCTTGGAAATGTCCTTATTGTTTCTTAGACATTGTAAGCTTGATGAAGATTTAGAATATATCTTCTCCCTGCCTGGCCAAGCTACTCTGCTTCAACAATACACTCGCTGGGTGATTTTATTAGCTCCTCGGACATACATGGCTAAGACTTCAGTTTCTGTTCATGCCATATCTGGTGTAACCAGCATTTTTGTAACAGGGAAGAACAGAATCTGACTCCCTGTTTTATCTATTTCTTCTGCTTTAACCTTTGCTTCCTGTTGCTTTTGTTACTATAATCACTAAAAGGATGCTATCTATAGCTGTGAGCATATATAATGCACTGCCTTGGAGAACCCAGCCCCTTTGCCTGATAAATTGTCTTTGTTAAGTTTGCAGGGAGGCATTCAGACTCTGCCCACTTGAATGGCTACAGAAAAGAAGAAATTAACATGTCCACTCCCTGAGGCTGGCCAAGCCAGTAGATATTTTGCAAGAGTTAAGGCCTTTGTACATTACTTCTTCATCTCCTCCTCTTGTCTGTTCTGTAAAAGAAACTAGCATCCAGACCCTGATAAGTTGTTACTCTGGGATGCTAGTCCACACCTCTTCGGATACCTGGCTCTCTGAATAAAGTTGCTGCTCTCTGTCTCGACACCTTGTCTCCTTATCATTGACCTATCATGCAGCGAGCTGACTGAACTTGGGTTTGGTAACATCTTGTAAAATGGGCTTTTAATAAAATTGAATACACCTTTTGCTGTTGTTCAGTCGCTCAGTCATGTACGACTCTGTGACCCCATGAACTGCAGCATGCCAGGCTTCCCTGTCCTTCACCATCTCCCAGAGCTTGCTCAAATTCATGTCCATTGAGTCAGATATGAAAAAAAAAAAAGAGGCTATTATAGAGATGTCCATAAAAATATAGTTAATTTTGGGCTGTTTCTGTTATATTTCATACATGTGATTTATTTTTGTTCCTAGTTTTACTGGTAACAAAACATGGACATACAAAGATGTCTGAAATTACTCATTTATATTAAAGTAGCAAGGATGGACATTTGTATTTATGGAGACACACCCATCCCAATCTCTAAGGTCATTAACTTATTGCTATTGCTATTGCTAAGTCACTTCAGTTGTGTCCGACTCTGTGTGACCTCATAGATGGCAGCCCACCAGGCTTCCCCATCCCTGGGATTCTCCAGGCAAGAACACTGGAGTGGGTTGCCATTTCCTTCTCCAATGCATGAAAGTGGAAAGTGAAAGGGAAGTCGCTCAGTCGTGTCCGACTCCCAGCGACCCCATGGACTGCAGCCTTCCAGGCTCCTCCATCCATGGGATTTTCCAGGCAAGAGTACTGGAGTGGGGTGCCATTAGTCATAATAAATGATCTCTAAGAATCAACTTGCAATTCTGAAAATGATAAGCTTCCCTTTCTGAAAGAAAGCAGGGCAGTGGCTCCAAGAGAATGCCAGTGGAAGGTCTTTCCAACCTTAGTAGTGAAGTCTTGTGAAATTCTCAGTGATTTACTATAAATGACTAGACAAGCTACTATTTGGCATTAAGATAAACCCAACTTAAAAAAGTTGTGTTAATAAAGCCACAACTCAACAATTTGTTCAGTGTCTTTTCATGCATTAGGACATTTTAAGTTTAAAAATATAGAAAAGAAAACCAGCACTTAAAATTATAATTATTAGGCTTACTACAAATCCTTCTTCCTGATGTTATCCCAGGTCGGACTTACAGTGTTACACCAAGACATCATTAGCTCCTTCCTTCATAATCACTAGTTTCCAGTGTTCCTATTATTGTTCCTGTCCTGTATATATTAGAACAATTTTAAGAGGCAGTTGGTACTGAGATTTAAGATGTGAGCCTCGTGCTCTGGACTGAGGCAGGGTCTGATGCAAAGCTCAGCTCTGCCATTTGCTGTCAGTGGAGCACTGGTAAGTTAATCACTGTGAAGGGTGGTTTACTCTACTCCCAGGTATAATTCAGATAGTAATAGCTGTTATATAAGCATTTACTGAGATAACATCTAAAAATTAGCATTTAACATGATGCCTGGCATATAATTTTAAATCAGATCAGATCAATCACTCAGTCATGTCTGACTCTTTGTGACCACATGAATCGCAGCATGCCAGGCCTCCCTGTCCATCACCAACTCCCAGAGTTCACCCAGACTCATGTCCATCAAGTCATTGATGCCATCCAGCCATCTCATCAGCTGTCGACCCCTTCTCCTCTTGCCCCCAATCCCTCCTAGCATCAGAGTCTTTTCCAATGAGTCAACTCTTCACATGAGGTGGCCAAAGTACTGGAGTTTCAGCTTTAGCATCATTCCTTCCAAAGAAATCCCAGGGCTGATCTCCTTCAGAATGGACTGGATGGATCTCCTTGCAGTCCAAGGAACTCTCAAGAGTCTTCTCCAACACCACAGTTCAAAAGCATCAATTCTTCGGCGCTCAGCTTTCTTCACAGTCCAACTCTCACATCCATATGTGACCACTGGAAAAACCATAGCCTTGACTAGACGAACCTTTTTTGGCAAAGTAATGTCTCTGCTTTTGAATATGTTATCTAGGTTGGTCATAACTTTCCTTCCAAGGAGTAAGCGCCTTTTAATTTCATGGCTGCAGTCACCATCTGCAGTGATTTTGGAGCCCAGAAAAATAAAGTCTAACACTGTTTCCACTGTTTCCCCATCTATTTCCCATGAAGTGATGGGACCGGATGCCATGATCTTTGTTTTCTGAATGTTGAGCTTTAAGCCAACTTTTTCACTCTCCACTTTCACTTTCATGAAGAGGCTTTTGAGTTCCTCTTTACTTTCTGCCATAAGGGTGGTGTCATTTGCATATATGAGGTTATTGACATTTCTCCCAGCAATCTTGATTCCAGCTTGCACTTCTTTCAGCCCAGCATTTCTCATGATGTACTCTGCATATAAGTTAAATAAACAGGGTGACAATATACAGCCTTGACATACTCCTTTTCCTATTTGGAACCAGTTTGTTGTTCCATGTCCAGTTCTAACTGTTGCTTCCTGACCTGCATACAGATTTCTCAAGAGGCAGGTCAGGTGGCCTGGTATTCCCATGTCTTTCAGAATTTTCCACAGTTTATTGTGATCCACACAGTCAAAGGCTTTGGCATAGTCGATAAAGCAGAAATAGATGTTTTTCTGAAACTCTCTTGCTTTTTCCATGATCCAGTGGATGTTGGCAATTTGATCTCTGGTTCCTCTCCCTTTTCTACAACCAGCTTGAACATCAGGAAGTTCACAATTCACATATTGCTGAAGCCTGGCTTGGAGAATTTTGAGCATTACTTTACTAGCGTGTGAGATGAGTGCAATTGTGTGGTAGTTTGAGCATTCTTTGGCATTGCCTTCCTTTGGGATTGGAATGAAAACTGACCTTTTTCAGTCCTGTGGCCACTGCTGAGTTTTCCAAATTTGCTGGCATATTGAGTGCAGCACTTTCAAAAAATATTACTTATAATTAGATTAAAAAAATGAAAATTTTAGCAAAACAAGGGAGATAATCACAAGTTGAAACTTTTGAACATATGATTCTTAACCAAACAGCTATTTAATATTTGAACAATGTGAATAGTCCTCATGATGTATTTAGACTTTAAAACATCAATACAGTACACTAACACATATATATGGAATTTAAAAGATAGACTTTTACAATGGCTATCAAATTGTTAGAAATGATCATTTCTTTTTTACTTTTTAATCACATTGAAGCATAGCTATGATTTACATTGAAATGGGTGTTATAAGTAAAATCCAGAGATGACTTAAAGTGTATGGGGGGAAGAGGTACTTAGGTTACGTACAAGAACCATTTTGAATACCTGTGGATTTCAGGCTCCATGAGAGTCCTAGACAACCCCCCCAAGCATACCAAGGAACCACCAGGTCATAACAATGAAAGTGCCAAATCCTAACCGCTAGACAGCCAGGGAATTCCCAAGAACTACTGTCCTCTAATGTGCTAAGACAGTAGACCTTAATTGTTCTCACCACACACACACACACACACACAAATGGTAATTATATGATGGGATGGAGGTGTTAACTAATGCTATGGTGGTAATCTTTTCCCAGTAGCTAAATGTATCAAATCAATACACTGTACACCTTAGACTTACACAATGTTATCTGTCAACTATATCTCAGTAAAGCAGGGAAATTAAGCAAAAAACCTAAAAATACACTTACCTTTGACCAAACTAGTATATTTAATTTTATAAATAAAATACATGTACATTTGTATCTGATTTGTATTTATCTAAAATCTTTTAGTAGATGTGGGGAACATGCATATTTTTGTGTTTAATCATTGTCTGCTAGGTTCTGTCACTGAATGAGAGTCTTGGTTTCATTCCTATTGAGAAATAAGCTTAAGTAATGGTTGAGAATAAGAAAAATTATAATGAACAAGATGCCACATTATGCATGAAATGTGTATTTGTTAACATTTTGTTCTAAATTAATTGCATATTTCATTTCAATATAATGCAATGTTTTTTAATATTAAGCTTAACCATTTAAAGGATTTCAATTTTTTATTTAAGAAATGCACAATTAATCCATGCTTTCCTATCAACTACCCCTGTGGGAAGCCTCTTCTTGTGGACTGTGAACCAGGGCTTTACTACTGACAGTTCTCCTAGAAGAAAACTAGGTGTTAGCCTGTAGTGAGGAAAACTTGCAGTGATTTGTCAGTGTCCTTATTAGAGTGCTTCAAAGTAAGTAGTTTGACTGTGTAAATTAAATATACTAAACATCCTCATATTCCTGGGGTGGAATTGGCCAATATGGTAGCACTAGCCCCAAGCAGGTATATAAATTCAAATGTAAATTAATGAAAATTAAATACATTTAGATGGAATTCCTGGGTCCCACCAGCCATAATTCCAGTGACATGCAGCCCATTTCCATTACGGTAAGAAGGTGTCCTAGGTGGCACTAGACTTGAGTTACCATTTTCCATTGTAATGAAAACTAAGGTTAAAAGAGAATTACTGAAATAACGTGAAGACTAAACATTCATTTCTTTCTCTTTTTCATCCCTTTGTTTAATTTCTTTTTTCCCGTTTTCTTCTGCCTGTGTTCCTCATCTCAATATAGTATCAGCCAATATGATTTCAGTTTCAAAATGGATAATTTATTTCAAATAAAAAATTAATTTAGAAAAACAAGTTGAAGTAAACAGGTTTCCTGAGAAATTTAGAGAACAATATAGAAATGGATATTTTAAACACTGTATGTTAGGTGATTATCTAGTTAACAAGCAATTTCCAAATAAAAATCTGTTAATTCATCCTTGGTGAATTAGGCAAAACTCACTTTGATTTTTCATTCTTCATGTTAGAGAAAATTCTCCATCCTTTTCCAATTATTGTGAAGAATGTCACACTTCAGAATTATTTCTCCAGACTCTCTTGAGAGAAACAGCCAGGCTTGGTGCTCACTGGGCCACCTTGCTGTTAGTGGCAACCTCTGGCCCCACAGCAGAGCCCTCTGCTTCTGTGTGCTTGGAGCAATGGTGTTGGGATAGGACTCTCCCACTGCTCCATCACTGTAAGACAAGATGGGATGGGTTGTGTTCTCCCCAGGGCATCTTCCCTCCAGGTCTATTTCTCTTTCAAGTTTAGGCCATCTTGCAGGAATAAACTGACTCCAATTCAGATAAGAGCGACCTCACACCAGTCCCAGACCCAGGCATGTCTTACAAATACTCTTTTACCTAAAAGCCCTGCACTGGCTCAACTATTTAAAAAACTGGTTTCCGTACTTCTCTACCATTTGCTCCATTAGCCAACTCGGGAGAGAATAACAACCTTTAATTAACAAAATTCACGATGCACAATAGTGTTTCTTCAGTCCCCCACCCCAATCCCCATTTCGTTAGGGCTTCCCTGAATAGTTCAGTTGGTAAAGAATCTGCCTGCAATGTGGTATACCTGGGTTCAATCCCTGGGTTGGGAAGATCCCCTGGAGAAGGGAAAGGCTGCCCACTCCAGTATTCTGGTCTGGAGAATTCCATGGACTGTGTAATTCATGGGGTCACAAAGAGTCAGTCGGACATGACTGAGTGACTTTCACATAGTTCCTGTAGTTGGGGTATTTTTTAGACTTTTTAAAATAGTTCCCCTGGAGGGAGCCTTTTTAGACTTTTTTTTTTTTTTTTAATTCAGTGAGCACACTGCTGGATCTTACTTCCCTGACCAGGGCCACAGCAGTGAAAGCGTGAGTCCTAACCACTGGACTGCCAGGGAGTTCCTGCTTTTTAGACGTTTTTAACTAATCTTCCCAGCATGAAATTTTAATACCTCAAATATATTGTGTATCTAATTATAATTATATATATTTAATACATAATTACTGTAGGTGTATCTGCTTTGTACTGAGAGGGTAACAGGCAGGAAGGCTAGGGGTCTCCAAACGAAGGAAATAGGCTGCAAGTGTCACACATTTTTAATCTCTCTCTTAAACAGCAGGAGGAAACAAACTGCAAGTGTCAGATTTTTTTTTCCCTTCTCTATACAAAATTAAAAGGAGGTTTCTCTTAAAATTCTGTGTTGCCATGATGACACCTGGTTCCACCTGAACGAAACTTTTCTCAAATCTCGAGCTGCTGCTGCTACTGCTAAGTCACTTCAGTCGTGTCCGACTCTTTGTGGCCCCATAGACGGCAGTCCACCAGGCTCCCTCATCCCCGGGATTCTCCAGGCAAGAACACTGGAGTGGGCCGCCATTTTCTTCTCCAATGCATGAAAGTGAAAAGTGAAAGCAAAGTCGCTCAGTCGTGAACGACTCTTCGTGACCCCATGGACTGCAGCCTACCAGGCTCCTCCATTCATGGGATTTTCCAGGCAAGAGTACTGGAGTGGGGTGCCATCATGCGTTTTCCCTATGGAAATGTTTTTCTTAAGCTAGGTTAATGAATTACGTATTTACCCTAGACTCTTTTCAAGTCAGTTCCTCTTAAGACTCAAACTGATAATGGCTCAAGGAACCAGTATGTTTTACTCATACATTGTTCTCCTAATCTATGTTAATAAAACTACATATTTTCTTGGAAACCTGCCTTTCTTCAATATTCACGTCAATTATTTTATATCCCGGGATGACTCACCTTGTGCCAAGTTTATCTCAAAACGCATGTTGTGGGTGAGGCGCCTGGTCCCACTCTGAGTTTTGAGACATCTCCTTTCTCTAACAGTTTGCTCATAGGTGTATAACATACTGCTAAAGGCTAGCAGGGGGGCACTCTTTCTGCCCCCTTCTGATGTCTATGCCAGAAGCTTTCTCTCTTTTATACTTTAATAAAACTTTATTACACAAAAGCTCAGAGCGATCAAGCTTCATCACTGGCCCTGGATTGAATCTCCTTTCCTCTGGAGGCCAAGAATCCCAGCATCTTTCATGGCTCAGCAACAACCTTTCAGTACATAAAAAGTGTAAGATTTTTTCACTTTCCAAGAATCAAGTTCTATCCTGTTGGGGGTGATGTTTCTCTCTTTGATAACTCCTAATAAATGGGAACTGAAATATCAGAAATAGGTACCATTTTCTAGATACTTTGTGTATGTTGCAGTGTGTACAATTCAAAGATTATAGCTCACTTGAGTGTCAGGATACAGAAAATATTTATTTTTTCCTGCATACAACATATTTGCATACTTTGGTAGGTTAGTGAGGAAATAAACACTCTGGGCTTTCTGAGAGGTTAAAGAAGTCCTTGGATTTGCCCTTGGAGATCTTGAGTCATTCTACTCTGTTTTCAGTGTAACTGCTGACAGGAAGGGGAGGACTGGGAAAGAATATGGAAAGAGGGGAAGAAGTAGATGAAGATACTTAGATAATAGCACATTTTTTTATTTCCCATATTTACTCAAGCTCATCATCTAATAGCTTACCCTGTCTTTTTTGAAACTCTAACTTAACAGGTTAGTGCTTAGAAAGCATCTCTCATTTCCCCTTTCTCAGTTAATAAAATTCCCCACCATAAAAAAGAAAATAATATTCAAATATTGAACACTGAATTCAATATGAGAAAGTCATCATACTTTAATAATTGCTAAAATTGTACACTAATCTGCATGTTTTAACTTACAAAGTTTTCTTCCATCATGTTAGTTGATAAATCAACAAATGCTTACAATTAAGACAACAGTAATGTGTTTTGTTTATATTTTCCTTTATTATGATTCACACTTGTAACAATTAGGAATAAGGGATGGTATGGGGAGGGAGGAGGGAGGAGGGTTCGGGATGGGGAACACATGTATACCTGTGGTGGATTCATTTTGATATTTGGCAAAACTAATACAATTATGTAAAGTTTAAAAATAAAATAAAATTGGAAGAATTAAAAAAAAAAAAAAAAATAAAACTGAAAAAAAAAAAAAAAAAAAAAATAAAGTGTAGTGAGATATTGTTCTTAAAATGCATTGAACTAAAGTAGCAGGTGAAAATACACTCTGAATTATTCCTTCACTTATTCAACATT
This sequence comes from Bos taurus, assembly GCF_002263795.3. Lineage (NCBI taxonomy): Eukaryota > Metazoa > Chordata > Mammalia > Artiodactyla > Bovidae > Bos > Bos taurus. The sequence continues at coordinate 2,692,089 of NC_037333.1, read as the reverse complement.
ATTTGTGTGCACCATGTGCTGGAGGAAGCAGGCGCAGCTAAAGGAGCTGAGTGACCATCCTGCTCATCTGTCGAGCCCCTCTCTTCTCAGGAGAGAGCCTCACAAGCAGAGGGCTTTCCCTTGGGCTACAGCTCCTTAATGAAATTAGGCTCATGGGCACATAGTTCTCCATTCCTTCCTTTTTCTCCCCAAATTTTCACTGTATGTGGGCAATAACTTCTTTAGAAAGCTCCATGCTCTCACATTCTGAGTCATTTCTGCTTGGAACAGAAACAAGCTCTTCATTAAAGTAGCTTCACCAGACAAGGTTTTGATACTTTTCTCCCAACTTCTTTTTGCCCAAGTAGAGACTTGATCTCGAAAGGGCTGAGAGACGATTACTAGAGGCAACAGCTTCTTTCAAGTACTTGTTCAAGAGCATGTCATTCTTCTTCCATCACCTCTTACCCTCATATACTCCACCCCAATATAAAAGTCACAAGTATGCCAAAAATGAAGTGCTTAAATCAATTTCATACTTAAAAAGCTTATACAACCTGACTAGATTATCCTAAAATGTTAGCCTACAATTGACACTTACTCATTTGGTGGAAGGAGGAAAAGAAGTTGGAAATATTCACTCTGAATTCATTAAAATTCTTTTATTTCTACTGTCTATAGCATTTCCATTTTTCTAGGAAGAAAAAATCCTCACTGTGAGTCTAATATTTATTTAAAGTGTTTTCCTATCCTAATAAAGGAAATAACATTTACGGACTCAGAGAAGAACACAGGTGTAACTATGAGGGTACAAAGTCATAATGACTGACCTCATAGAACCAAGAACAACCTGCCACAACTTGTTTCTGTGGCAACAACAGGATCCACTATAGGAAGGAGAGAGCTTCTCCATGGGGAGCAGAAATCTGACATCAACTGACACAGAAAGATGCCCCTTGGGATTACTCACACTCAACATTTGTTTAAAAGTCATTGCCAGCCTCTGAGAGTGATTGGAGGCTCTTAACTTCAAAAGGAATTTGAAAGGTTTTTGACTCTTTTTTCAGCTCTGGAAACTTAAGATAAAGCAAAAGTGGTACACACGTATTTCAATGCATTTCTACAGATTTCAAGCTGAATTTTAGTTTTGCTTTTGCTTTTCCCCCTTCTTTTAAATGTGTTTTATTGAAATACATTTGATTTACAATGGTGTATTAATTTCTGCTGTATAGCAAAGTGACTCAGTTATACATTTATATACATTTTTCTTTATATCCTTTTCCATGATGGTTTACCATAGGATACTATTGAATATAGTTAGTTCCCTGTGCTACATGGTAGGACCTTGCTGCTGATCCATCTTATGTGTCATAGTTTACATCTGCTAAGCCCAAACTCCCACTCCTTCTCCCCACTCCCCGCCCCCCTTGGCAACCACAAGTCTGTTCTCTGTGTGAGTCTGTTTCTGGTTTATAGGCAGATTCATTTGTGTCATATTCCAAACATTATCGTGCTCAGTGAAGTAGTCAGAAAGAGAGACTAATACCATAGGATATCACTTATATACGTGTTTTCCTCTTTTTGTTTCCATCAAGCTAAACTCTAGTGTAGATATTTTGAACCCACCAATGTCGAGCTCTAACCACTTTATAAAAAGGTATTTATATCTGTATTCCCAGGGATCATGCAGCCCCAGGGACTATTTGTATTTAGAAAATGGATTAAAGGCCACCTGAGTGTATTTCTCTCTTTTACAATAACTAGTTAAGGCCAAGAATAACTCTTTAAAGGCTCTTCAGAAAACTCCTTATCTAAGTGGGTTTTGCAAATATCTCTCCTTTTGGGGTAGATTTCTGGATGCTACTCTACTGCCCACCTATCATTTATTTTATTAATGACAGAGGTAGAATATATTCTTCTAGATATAAAGCAGAAAAATTGACTTGATGCTAAATAAATAGATGAATATCCTTGTAAGCAGCTCTCTGCAGAAGCCCTTTTGTCACTAACATTAAACCAGGGACCCCATGCTCTACTCATCTCCAGTCCAAGCACACCTTTCAAATCTTTGGAGCACATGATACCTTGCCTATCTTGTTGGTGCTTTCTGTAGATCAAAGAAGTAGAACTGAAGAATAAGTATTTAACAGATAACCAAATCTCTTCTCCAGCTTCCCCTTCGGTAATCTTGGGAACAAACTGTGTGAACAAGATAGCATCTGAAGAAAGGCAACAAGGAGCTGACAAGCCTGCACACTGTGGGGGATAGTGATGACTCTGACTTCCATCTCAATGATTAGCTGGGGTCACTTGCCTGTTTCCTTTTATAAACCTTCATGGCCCAATGGAATCTTCAGAGATGATTATGGGGAACACCGAGTCCACCATCTCCCGGATGTCGGCATTCTGATTAAAAGCAACTTTACTTTCTACCAACATTTCTCTCTCTCATATGCTGCTTTTCAAGTGGCAAGCAGTCAGACCCGAGTTTGGTAACACCTTAGTCAAAGGAAGGAGGGAAAATTATCAGTGGAAAGGGATGTAGAAGAGTTAACTACTTTGGTCTTGCCAAGTTGTCAACCCATTTGAAGTACTGAAACCCAGAGAATTTCTCCTAGGATATTGGAAAGTAGCTTGCTTCTCTACCTTAACCATCATTCCCTCCCCATCTCTGAGCATAAAGTAAAATATGCAATCCGCACTGATTTTCTCTTTGGCTTGTTTTGAATCAGGTATCTGAGGCTTGAGTCACTGGAAGGATGGAGTTATCACCACTGAGAAAGCAGACCCTTCTAGTGGAGCAAGTGAGAACAGATAACTCAGAGGTGGTGCGTTAAGGACACTTTAAGGTGCTGATTAGTCATCCAAGTGGAAATGTCAGGAACTCTGTGAAATTCCAACATGGAGGGAAGTCTGGGGGAGAGATGAGTATAACTGGGGAATAGAAATGCATCAAGCACAGAGCTCTGTCACTCTGCCCTATAAGACTCAGAGCAAAGAGCAAACCAGCAAAGGAGACTAACAGCAAAGCCCCTCCCTACACATTTCCAGGACACCGGGTGCTTTCATCCAGGCAAATTGTGGAACAGGTGCCCCATCTGAGAAAGCCAGTGGCCAGTGAGGTAGCATAAACAAGAGAACCTGACATCCTAGAAGCCAACTGGAATAAGTTGCAAAAAGCAGAAAATTATCAACCATGAAAAGAAGTGAAGTATGAAGGCTGAAGTCAGACCATGGTAGTTGGCATTGTAGGAGGCATGGGATGGTTTTAACAAGAGTGGGAATATCAGTGGGAGCAAAATCCTGATTAGAATAAAGAGAGATGAGAGAACTGGGGACTGGGATTATAAATCATGTTTAAAATCTTTTTTTTTTTTTTTCTTTTTTTTACAAAAGAGAGCAGAGAAATAGAGCAGTAACTGGTAAAGTGGGCCAAAATAATGATTTCTTTTTAATTATAGGATGGGACAGACAATAGCAATTTTTTCAATAAGGAAAGATTGATGATGTCAGAGGCGAGAGGAGAGAATTGCTAGAGTGATGTCTGAGTAAGCAACAGAGCACAAATGATGTGATTGTTTTAAATAAGAGCTCTACTTAAAGAAGATAGTCATAGGACTTTGCAAGGAAGAAGTGCAGTAGATGGACATGGTGATGGGAGTCTGGATGCTCTGTGTCACAGACAGTTCTCAGGAAGAAAATTCAGTTGGAGTTTGGAATGCTGAATATTTATGAGGGATCGACAGCTATAGAGAGAAGTGGGAGGGAACAGGATTGGCTGGCAGGAAAATTCAAAGTACAGTGCATGCCTGGCAAAGCCGTATCAACTCCAAAGACAACTTTGGATTTGTCCCTTGGTGAAAGACTGATGTTGAAGCTGAAACTCCAATACTTTGGCCACCTGATGCGAAGAGCTGCCTCATTGGTAAAGACCCTGATGCTGGGAAAGATTGAAACCAGGAGGAGAAGGGGATGACAGAGGATGAGATGGTTGGATGGTATCACCGACTCAATGGACATGAGTTTGAATAAGCTCTGGGAGTTGGTGATGGACAGGGAGACCTGGCGTGCTGCAGTCCATGGGGGTCTCAAAGAGTCGGACATGACTGAGCGACTGAACTTAACTGTCTTTACACTGCTGCTACCCACTTCCCCCAAAACTTTTCTTTTCTTTCTTCCCTCTTCCCTCCATCCCTCCCTCCTTCCCTTCCTTCCTTTGCTGTGTCAGGTCCTAGTTGTGCCACATGGGATATTTGATCTTCATACGAGATCTTTAGTTGCAAACTCTTAGCTGCAGCATGTGGGATCTAGTTCCTTGACCAGGTATCAAAACTGGGCTTTCAATATTGGGAGTGTGGCGTCTTAAGTCCCTGGACCATTGGGGAAGTCTCAATGACTCTTCCTGAAGGGATGATGTGGATAATACATCTGTATGTCCACCACAAAGAATTTTTTCCATTTTCTCAGTACAGAGGCATTCAAAATCGGTATCCAGGACAGTGAAATATGGGGTGAGGGAAGTGGAGGGCTTGGAGACTGAGTGTTGTAAAATTGCCACCTAGGTGGGACTGGTGAATAGTCTTGGGAAATATGGTGCATTTCCAGGCAGCTCTAAGGGTGCATTTTAGGGGTAGTACTGAGGAATTTCAGCATGATAGTTTGGTTTTCTCCAGTCACATTCATGTGCAGCTTCAGGAACAGAATGAGAAAAAAGGAAGAACTGAGAAATCATTTAAGAGGGGCGGGGGCGGGGGGGGGGGGGGAGGGAGGCGGGCAGATCATTAGGGACTTGCAAGTCATTTAAGGACCTTGTCTTTTTTCTCTGAATGGGATGTGAAGCCATCCAGGGTTGTTTAATCCTTTTGACTTTGAACAATAATACACACATCTGGAATTTCATAGAACATAAATGTACAGCCAAATAAATTATCACAGAGCAATCACCCACATAACTCTATCCGGAGGAATAAACAAGGTATAGCCAGCAACATAGAAGGGCCCCCCCACCCTTGCCCTTCCCCAACAGTTATTCCCTTCCTCACTGTAAATGACATTTACTTTCCTAACATTCATAATTATTTTCTTGCTATCTTTTTTTTCCCCATTTTTAATAGCTGTGCTACCAAAACTTGTATCCCTGAAGTCTAAAGATTCGAATAGGTGGTTTTAACTTTGCCTTTTTCATCTTTTCTTAAGTGGAATCAATGTACTTTTACTCTTTTTGTATATGGCAGTTTTGCTTTACCGTTTTTGTTTTTCTTTTTAATTTTTTAGATATGGGCCAATGTTTTCTAAAGTCTTTATTGAATTTGTTACGATACCATTCCTGTTTTATGTTTTGGTTTTTTTTTTTTTTTTTGGCCTCAAGGCATGCAGGATCTTAGCTCCTTGACCAGGAATCAAATCTACACGCTCTGCATTAGAAGCAAAGTCTTAACCACTGGACCATCATGAAAGTTCCTACAATATGTTTCTGAGGTTCATTCACAGTGTTGTATTTTTAAATTCAGGCAACCACAGGATCAGTCCTAGGTCTGGTTTCCAGCAATCCCAGTGTTGCAGTTATCAGGAGATAGCTTTGTGAAGGCAGTTGGCTTTGTCTTTGTTTACACCAGGATAAGAACAATTTTCTTGGTCCTTACTCAGGTTGAAGGATTAGAACTTAAAGCCCTGAGTTTATCTCTTTTTTCCTGCAAACTCTCCAGTCAACTTACAATAATTGCCTAATGCAAAGTCCTTAATCTTTACTTCCACGGTAATGTTTTCTGCCAGCAGCTACTTGATCAATTAAAACTTTGTCTTCTCTAGACACCAGCTGTTTAGTTACCACATGAACTATTGTTTTGTTGTTCTTGTGCACAGGCATTTTTTGTCTTTGTAGAATGTTCTTAGATTTTGCAAACACCCAAATATCACTCCTCATCACAGTATGCCCGGAGAGAGCTTTTTTAAATGGAGACTGACAATTAAATTTGTTAAGCTATAGATGTTTCTCCTTTCTTTTAGTGTAAGAATGACTTCCTGTTCAGTCTAAATCATAAATTCACCATTGGGCAGAAACATTGGGAAGACATTATCTAGATGTGTAAGACCATTAAATATTTCCTTTTTCCCTGGCTACAATTATTTGGAAGTTTTGCTTATAAAGCCATTTGAAATCCAACATTGTTGAGGCCAACGTTTCTTTAATTTGAATGTATCCACAGATACAGTTTTGCAGATATAAAAATTCTGTAAGAAATCAGAAGCATTTTTATAGAGATTTTAGCTTCGTAATTCAATGTCTCCCAATGTAAACTGTGAATACAGCTTTGGGAGTTCATAATTTTTTTTTTTAAAGGACTTGTGAACTATCAAATCTAAAAACCATTTGTTATATATACTTGCTCTAAAAGGAGAAAAACTTGAGACTCTCTCCAGCCCCTTCTCTCTTTACAAACAAAAGGAAAGAACTGCCTGAACAGGCAGAGCTACGGAGAAAGACTGGACAAAGAGGCCTTCTGATCGCCAGCTACAAGAGGCTCAAGAAAAGACTCAGATAGGGCCGTAATTCCTGTGGTAGAGGCAGGCTGTGTCGCTATACACTTGGCACTACCAGGGTCCCTGCAAGCCAAGCAGCTGCGCCACCTTCACACTCAACTCTCACTGGGGCACAGCTGCCACAGGCAAAAAAAAAACATCTTTTGTCTATACACACAGGGTCACTTTGGTCATGTCCAACTCTTTGTGACCCTGTAGACTGTGGCCCTGCCAGGCTTCTCTGTAAGGGGGGTTCTCTAGTTAAGAATACTGGAGCGTATTGGCCAATACTGGTTCCCATACCCTTCTAGAGCACTATATTTCCTATTGCCCTAGCCACCAATTCACCTGAATATCTGGTACTGCCAGAACCCCTGCAACCCAAGCAGCTGCACCACCTCCATACCTGGCCTGCACAGAGGCAAACTCAAGTCCTCCAGGGCAGCCTCAGGAGCAAACCCCAGTGGATGACCCACATGCAGAGGTGGAAATAAAACAACTGAAACCCAGGGGCAGTGTGGCTAACAAAGAAGATCCAAAACCTTCCCACCAGCTGTACAAGCTGCAGATTAAATCCACATAATCAACTAGGCTTAAATCCACATGATCAACTAGGCAGACTCTGTGTCTATGGAATATATAAAAGGACATTGAGAGCTCCCACAAAAGAAAAGGCACTAGTTCTGAGAGCTGTGGACACTGGAGGCAAGCACACACAGGAGTAGGACCAGATTAGAATCCGAGCTGCCCCCACAGCAGGTCCAGAGATCAGCACAGTGTTGGAGGGCATCCTAGGGAGGTGAGGTGGATTGTGACTCCCAGGGAGGGAAAGGATTCTGACAGCAGTGACTCAAGAAAAACATTTATTATTCTTATGGTTTCACTTGTTCTGTAGATTCTTGTGGATTTTTTTCTTTTCTCTCCCTCCCTCTGTTGTGGTTGACGATTTTATTGGCACTACAAAGTCTATTAAGCTTTTGAGCTTTTTCTTAGTCACACTTTTTTATTGTTATTATAAACCTCTGCCTCTACTTTGGGCTTTTGCAGTTCTGTGGAGTCTTTTTTTTTCCCCCCCTTTTTAAATTTTTTAAAACCTATTATCTTTTCTACATTTATTACTGTTTGCTTTTCCTACTGTTCTTTTCCCCTTGCAGTTAATCTTCAATGTATATAAATCTTTATCTACCTCTATTTAAATTTATATATTTTTCTTTCTTTTCTTTCATTCCTTTCTGCTCAACATATTTGTTAGTTTTATTTTCATTGCTTTATTCCCCAATTGGCACCTTACTTTAGTTTTGTTTTCCAGTTTGTGCTTTAGTTTTGTTCTTAACTGGTAGATATAATCTTTGGTTTCCTTTGTTTACAGGGTCAATCTATTGTACTTTATTTTTGTTGGAGTGTTTTGACTTTGCTTATGGGTGTATATGTATATTCCATTATTTTAATTATTATTTATCTGATTTTATAACTACCATTTGTCTGGGGCTCATCTTTGGTTTCTCATTTTTGGATATTTGTTTTAATCTCACTTAATGCCATAATAAACCACTTGTGGAATCTTCGTTCCTGATCAGAGATCAAGCCCCGAGCCTTTGGAGTGGGAGCACTGACTCCAAGACTTTAAACTACCAGAGAACTAACCCTGCTGCTGCTGCTGCTGCTAAGTTGCTTCAGTCGTGTCGGACTCTATGCGACCCCATAGACGGCAGCCCATCAGGCTCCCCATCCCTGGGATTCTCCAGGCAAGAACACTGGAGTGGGTTGCCATTTCCTTCTCCAATGCAGGAAAGTGAAGAGTGAAAGTGAAGTCGGTCAGTCGTGTCTGACTCCTAGCGACCCCATGGACTGCAGCCTACCAGGCTCCTCTGTCCGTGGGATTTTCCAGGCAAGAATACTGGAGTGGGTTGCCACTGCCTTCTCCAGAACTAACCCTAGGGAGTATCAAATAGTGAGGACTCACACAAAGGAAACCACTTGAAAATAAGACCCAGCATCACACAACCACCAGTAGCATCCTGTGCAGGATGCCTCATCTAAGCAACAAACAAAACAAAAATACAAACCCAATCATCAGCAGACAGGATTAGCACCTCACTCAGCCTTGCCCTTTAGAGGAAAAACAAGCAAACCAACAAAAAAATCTCAGCACAAATCTCATCCTATATAAAGCTTACAAAAACCACTGGACCAACTTTCAGAGGGTGGAAATTAAAAGGAAGAAAGAATTCAACCTTGAAGCCTGGGAAAAGGTGACCTCAAACACAGTAAGTTAAATAATAATAATAATGAAAAGGCAGAGAAATACTACACAAATGAAGGAACAAATTAGAAACACAGAAGTCAAAAAAAAAAAAAAGAGGATCTAGGCAAACTACCTAAAAAAGAATTCAGAATAATGATAGTAAAGATGATCAAAAGCCTTGAAAACAAAATGGAGAAAATGCAAGAATCAATTAACAAAGCAAACAACACAATTACTGAAATTAAAAACTACTCTGGAAGGAATCAATAGCAGAATATCTGAAGCAGAAGAACGAATTGGTGAGCTGGAAGATAAAATGGTGGAAATAACTTCTGAAGAGCAGAAAAAAGTAAAAAGAATGAAAAGAACTGAGGAGAGTCTCAGAGACCTCTGGGACAAGGTCAAACACACCAACATTCGAATGATAGGGGTCCCAGAAGAAGAAGAGAAAAAGAAAGGGTATGAAAAAATTTTTGAAGAGATTATAGTTGTTGAAAATATCCCCAACATGGAAAAGTAAATAGTCAATCAAGTCCAAGAGGTGCAGAGTCTCATACAAGATAAACCGAAGGAAAAACACACTAAGACACATACTAATCAAACTAACAAAGACTAAACACAAAGAAAGAATATGAAAAGCAGCAAGGGAAAAACAACAAGTAACATACAAGGGAAACCCCATACGTTTAACAGTGGATCTTTCAGAAGAAACTCTGCAGGCCAGAAGGGAATAGCAGGATATATTTAAAGTACTGAAAGGGAAAAAGCTAAAACCAAGGTAACTGTACCCAGCAAGAGTCTCATTCAAAATTGATAAAGAAACCAAAAGCTTTTCAGACAAGCAAAATCGAACTCAGTACCACCAAACTCGCATTACAACAAATGTTAAAGGGACTTATATAGTCAAGGAATACAAAAGAAGAAAAAAGATCTACAAAATCAACCCCAAACAATTAAGAAAATGGCAATAGGAACATATATATCAATAATTTCTTTAAATATAATTAGATTAATTTTTCCAACCAAAAGACACAGAGTGGCTGAATGGATACAAAAATAAGACACATATAGGCTGAAGGTGAGAGGATGGAAAAATATATTCCATGCAAATGGGAAGCAAAAGAATGCTGGGAGTAGCAATTCTCATATCAGACAAAATAGACCTTAAAATAAAGAATATTACAACAGATAAGGCAGGACACTACATAATGATCTAGGGATAAATCCAAGAGGAAGACATAACAATTGTAAATATCTATGCACCCAACATAGGAGCACCTCAATACATAAGAGAAACACTGCTGCTGCTGCTGCTAAGTCGCTTGAGTTGTGTCCAACTCTGTGAGACTCCATAGACAGCAGCCCACCAGGCTCCCCCATCCCTGGGATTCTTCATGTAAGAACACTGGAGTGGGTTGCCATTTCCTTCTCCAATGCATGAAAGTGAAAAGTGAAAGTGAAGTCACTCAGTCGTGTCCAACTCTTAGTGATCCCATGGACCGCAGCCTACCAGGCTCCTCCATCCATGGGATTTTCCAGACAAGAGTACTGGAGTGGGTTGCCATTGCCTTCTCCAAAGACAAACACTAACAGACATAAAAGGAGAAATTGACAGTAACAAAATAATAGTAGGAGACTTTAACACCCCACTCACACCAATGGACAGATCATCAAAAAAGAAAATTAATAAGGAAACACAAGTCTTAAATGATACATTAGATGAGATCTCATTGATAGCAAGAGATCTCATTGATATCTTCAGGACATTCCATCCAAATACAGAAGAATACACCTTCTTCTCAAGTGCACATGGAACATTCTCCAGGATAGCCCACATCTTGAGTCACAAATCAAACCTCAGTAAATTTAAGAAAACTGAATCATATCAAGCATCTTCTCCAACCACAACACTATGAGACTAGATATCAACTACAAGGGAAAAAAATGTAAGAAACACAAACACATGGAGATTAAACAACACTTTTCTAAATAATCAACAGGTTACTGAAGAAATCAAAAGGGAAATTTAAAAATTTCTAGAAAAAAATGACAATAAAAACACAACACAAAACCTACGGGATGCAGCAAAAGCAGTTCTAAGAGCATAGTTCATAGCAATACAATCCTACCTCAAGAAACAAGAAAAATCAAATAGACAGCCTAGCTTTACATCTAAAACAACTGGAAAAAGAAGGAAAAAAACTCCAAAGTTAGTAGAAGGAAAGAAGTCTTAAAGGTCCAAGCAGAAATAAATGAAAAAGAAATGAAAGAAACAATAGTAAAGATTAGTAAAACTAAAAGCTGGTTCTTTGAGAAGATAAACAAAATTGACAAACCTTTAGCCTGATTCATCAAAGAAAAAAAAGAAGAATCAAATCAGCAAAATTAAAAATGAAAAAGGAGAGGTTAAAACAGACAATGCAGAAATACAAAGGTTTATAAGAGAATATTAAGAACAACTATATGGCAATAAAATGGATAACCTGGAATAAATGGACAGATTCTTAGAAAAGCCCAATCTTCCAAGACTGAACCAGGAAGATATAGAAATTATGAACAACCCAATTATAAGCAGTGAAATTGAAGCTGTGATCAAAAATCTCCCAAAAAACAAAAGTCCAGGACCAGATGGCTTCACAGGAGAATTCTATCAAACATTTAGAGAAGAGCTAATGCCTATCTTTCGCAAACTCTTTCAAAAATTTGCCAAGGAAGGAACACTTCCAAACTCATTCTATGAGGCCACCAGCACCCTGATACCAAAATCAAACAAAGACAACACAAAAAAAGAAAATTACAGGCTAATATCTCTAATGAACATAGATGCAAAAATCCCCAAAAAAATTTTAGCTAACAGAATTCAGCAACACATCAAAAACCTCATACACCATGATCAAGTTGGATTTATTCCAGAGATGCAAGGATTCTTCAATATACGCAAATCAATCAATGCGATACAGCTTATTAACAAACTGAAAAGATAAAAACCATATGATAATCTCAATAAATGCAAAAAAGCCTTTCACAAAATTCAGCACCCATTTATGATTAAAACACTTCAAAAAATGGGCATAGAAGGAATCTACCTCAACATAGTAAAGGCTATCTATAAGCCTATAGCAAACATTATTCTCAATGGTGAAAAACTGAAAGCATTCCCCCTAAGATCAGGAACAAGACAAGGGTGTTCACTTTCACCACTATTATTCAATATAGTTCTGGAAGTCCTAGCTACAGCAATCAGAGAAGAAAAAGAAATAAAAGGAATCCAGATTGGAAAAGAAGAAGCAAAGCTCTCACTTTTTGCAGATGACATGATACTGTATGTAGAAAACCCTAAAGATAGTATCAGAAAAATTACTAGAGCTAATCAGTGAATTTAACCAAGTCGCAGGATGCAAAATCAATACACAGAAATCACTTGCATTTCTATATACTAACAATGAAAAATCAGAAAGAGAAATTAAGGAATCAATTCCATTCACCATTGCAACAAAAAGAATAAAATATCTAGGAATAAACTTACCTAAAGAGACAAAGTAACTGTACAAAAGCTCAACATTCAGAAAACGAAGATTATGGCATCTGGTCCATTACTTCATGAGAAATAGATGGGGAAACAGTGGAAACAGTGTCAGACTTTATTTTTGGGGGCTCCAAAATCACTGCAGATGTTGACTGCAGCCATGAAATTAAAAGACGCTTACTCCTTGGAAGAAAAGTTATGACCAACCTAGATAGCATATTCAAAAGCAGAGACATTACTTTGCCAACAAAGGTCCATCTAGTCAAGGTTATGGTTTTTCCTGTGGTCACGTATGGATGTGAGAGTTGGACTGTGAAGAAGGCTGAGCACCAAAGAATTGATGCTTTTGAACTGTGGTGTTGGAGAAGACTCTTGAGAGTCCCTTGGACTGCAAGGAGATCCAACCAGTCCATTCTGAAGGAGATCAGCCCTGGGATTTCTTTGGAAGGAATGATACTAAAGCTGAGAGTCCAGTACTTTGGCCACCTCATGCGAAGAGCTGACTCATTGGAAAAGACTCTGATGCTGGGAAGGATTGGGGGCAGGAGGAAAAGGGGTCGACAGAGGATGAGATGGCTGGATGGCATCACTGACTCGATGGATGTGAGTCTGAGTGATCTCTGGGAGTTGGTAATGGACAGGGACGCCTGGCGTGCTGCGATTCATGGGGTCGCAAAGAGTCGGACATGACTGAGTGACTGAACTGAACTGAACTGAATGAAATAAATCAAAGATATAAACAGATGGACAGATATTCCATGTTCCTGGTGAAAATGACTATACTACCAAATGCAATCTATAGATTCAATGTGATCCCTATCAAATTAACAATGACATTTTTCACAGAACTAGAACAAAAAAATTCCACAATTCATATGGAAACACAAAAGATCTTGAATAGCCAAAGCAGTCTTGAGAAAGAATGGAGCTGGAGGAATCAACCTTCTTGACTTCAGATTATACTACAAAACTACAGTCATCATGGAGAAGGAAATGACAACCTACTCCAGTATTCTTGCCTGGAGAACCCCATGGACAGAAGAGCTTGGTGGGCTACAGTCCACGGGTCGCAAAGAGTCAGACACGACTGAGTGACTTCACTTTCACTTTCACAGTCATCAAGACAGTATGGTACTGGCACAAAAACAGAAATATGGACCAATGGAACAAGATAGAAAGCCCAGAAATAAACCTATGGGCACCTTATTTTTGACAAAGGAGGCAAGAATATACAATGGGGCAAAGACAGCCTCTTCAATAAATGGTGCTGGGAAAACTGGACAGCTCCATGTAAAAGAATGAAATTAGAACACTTCCTAACAACATACACAAAGACAAACTCAAAATAGATTAAAGACCTAAATGTAAGACCAGAAACTATAAAACTCCTAGAGGAGAACACAGGCAGAACACTTGATGATATAAATCAAAGCAAGATCTTCTTTGACCCACCTCCTAGAGTAACAGAAATAAAAACAAAAGTAAACAAGTAGGGTCTGATTAAGCTTAAAAGCTTCTGCACAGCAAAGCAAACTACAAGCGAGGTGAAAAGACAACCCTCAGAATGGGAGAAAATAATAGCAAATGAAACAACTGACAAAGGATTAATTTACAAAATATATAAGCAGCTCATACAACTCACTACCAGAAAAACAAACAACCAAATCAACAAGTGGGAAAAAGACCTAAACAGACATTTCTCCAAAGAAGACATACAGGTGGCTAACAAACACATGAAAAGATGCTCAACATTCATCATTATTAGAGAAATGCAAATCAAAAGTATGAGATATCACCTCACACCAGTCAGATTAGCCATCATCAAAAAGTCTACAATGATTGATGCTGGAGAGGCTGTGGAGAAAAGGAAATGATCTTGCACTGTTGGTGTGAATGTAAATTAATAAAGCTATTATGGAAGATGGTATGGATACTCCTTAAAAAACTAGGAATAAAACTACCATATGACCCAGCAATACTACTCTTAGGCATATACCCTGAGGAAACCAAAATTGAAAAAGACACATGTATCCCATTGTTCATTACAGCACTATTTGCAATAGCTAGAACATGGAAGCAACCTAGATGTCCATCAACAGATGAAAGGATAAAGAATTTGTGGTACATATACACAATGGAATAATACCCAACCATAAAAAGGAATGCCTTTGAGGCACTTCTAATGAGGTGGATGAACCTAGAACCTATTATACAGAGTGATGTGAATCAGAAAGAGAAAGATAAATACCATATTCTAACACATATATACAAAATATATAAAAATGGTACTGAAGAATTTATTAACAGGGCAGCAATGGAGAAACAGACATAGAGAATAGACTTATGGACATGCGGAGGGGGGAGGAGAGGGTGAGATGTATGGAGAGAGTAACATGCAAACTTACATTACCATATATAAAATAGAGAGCCAAGGGGAATTTGCTGTATGGCTTAGGAAACTCAAACAGGGGCTCTGTATCAATCCAGTGGGGTGGGATGGGGAGGGAGATGGGAAGGGGTTTCAAAAGGGAGGGGATATATGTGTACCTATGGCTGATTCATGTTGAGGTTTGACAGAAAACAACAAAATTCTGTAAAGCAATTATCCTTCAATAAAAAGATTAATTTAAAAAAAGAGAGGAAAGCTTCTTTTCTAGAAAAATGTAAATGTCCCAGGCTTTTACTGGGTTCTAGTACACTGTGGCCAGAGAAGGCAATGGCAACCCACTCCAGTACTCTTGCCTGGAAAATCTCATGGATGGAGGAGCCTGGTAGGCTGCCGTCCATGGGATCGTTAAGAGTTGGACACAACTGAGTGACTTCACTTTCACTTTTCACTTTCATACATTGGAGAAGGAAATGGCAACCCACTCCAGTGCTCTTGCCTGGAGAATCCCAGGGATGGGGGAGCCTGGTGGGCTGTCATCTATGGGGTCGCACAGAGTCAGACACGACTGAAGTGACTCAGCAGCAGCAGTACACTGTGGGGGACAGGGGGTGAGAACAGGTTAAGAACCAAAGAGTCTATATTAAATAGTGGTTTCCTAGCCTAATACAAAGTATTTAACATTACTGCCAGACTCCAGGATCAGCTGTAACTCCAATAAACTGTCTTAGCAAGACCAGGTGTATCTGAGAAATGTGCTCCATCATGAGCTTCCCCAGTAAATGTCTGTGACAGTGTTTCTAAAATGTGTCCTGTAGGATATGGGACAGGGAGATGCTCACTGGAGAAAAATAAATGTGGGAAGTAACACATTCTAGAGTCCATATATTAGATTGAACCAAATGAATTTTGTAGGCAATTTCATAGATTTCAAAAAGTATCTGAACATATTAGTTAATGCCTATAGATTATTTTCTTCTGCCCTTGTATTTTAAACCCCTAATTTTGCTGGACAGGATTTATTTTGAAATTATGATACTGGCAATAAAGTACCAGGAATTATTAAAAAGCAGAGACATCACTTTGTTGACAAAGGTCTGTACAGTCAAAGCTATGGTTTTTTCCAGTAGTCATGTATGGATGTGAGAGTTGAACCATAAGGACTGAGCGCCAAAGAATTGATACTTTTGAACTATGGTGCTGGAAAAGACTCTTGAGAGTTCCTTAGACAGCAAGGAGATCAAATCAGTCAATCATAAAGGAAATCAACCCTGAATACTCATTGGAAGGACTGATGCTCCAATGTTCTGGTCACCTGATGCAAAGAGCCAACTCACAGGAAAAGACCCTGATGCTGTGGAAGACTGAGGGCAGGAGAAGCGGTCAACAGAAGATAAGATGGTTAGACAGCACCACCAACTTAATGAACATGAGTTTGAGCAAACTTTGGGAAATAACAGACAGGGAAGCCTGGTGTGCTGCAGTCCATGGGGTTGCAGAGTTGGACACGACTTAGCGACTGAACAACAACCAGGAATTACAGTTGGTCAAAAACCAAACTGCTATTAAATAAAATTAATCATTTGCTTTGAATGCATCAGCCACTAAGACAGCTGGCACACCCGAGGCTGACACTGCCATGTCCTGACACAAAGCACTGCAGGATGCATGGTCAAGCAGACATTTGGAGAGTGGTGCAATGGGGAAGAACACCCTCCCGTGTGTCACAGGAGCACACGTGAAAGGTTTCAAGAGCTGCAGCAATGGTTCTGCCAGTGGCTATGGATACTGAGAACACATTAGTTCACTTCTATCATCTAAACATTACAGATCACCACCATCTATACATCACGTTTTGATAGGGATTCTCTGCTAAAAAGTTTCATTCCTTTGTATCTGTCCCAGTATTTGGGCCATATTTTGTGTTAGTCTTCCCTCGTGGCTCAGATGGTAAAACCTCTGCCTGCAATGCGGGAAACCCAGGTTCGATCCCTGGGTCCTGGAAAAAGAAATGGCAACCCATTCCAGTACTCTTGCCTGGAAAATTCCATGGACCAAGGAGCCTGGTAGGCTACAATCCATGGATTGCAAAGAGTCAGACACGACTGAGCAACTTCACTTTCATTTTCACTTTGTGTTAGAAACAATGTTTAGCCCTTGTATTTTCAATGTAAATAAAAAGCTTTTACCCTATCACATCAGTTTGCTCTTTCTGGGGGATGTTACAGTGCAACTAACTACAAAATAAGTCAATGTAACATTTATTCCCATTTCATCAACCTTATGAGTAGAAATAAAAGGTACTGAACTAAAATATGCATAATAATCAGGCTTTTGCACTAACTTTCAAATGCATATATTTGCAAGTATACATATAAAATATAATTAAGTATACTTCTTTATTGAATGTGCAGAAGAAACTTTTCATTGTTTTCATTTTCATTCATTTTCATTATTTTACCATTTGATACACAATTGTGTACCTCATTTCCAGAACACTAAGTAATTGTACATGTCTGGAGTGCAGAGTCAAAGATGAGAGAAAATTTTATCGCTGCTAGTAGTTCAAAACAAGTACTTTGGCCTGATAGGTGGTATTAAGAAGGTATTTCTCAACTTTAATTTCAGAACAGTATAGTAAATGTTTCCATGGTTTTCTGGAACATAATTGCTACATAAATTTAGGATCTGGCTGGGTCAGATTGATGAGTAAGGCTTTTGGAATAAGGGCAATTTATCTGCAGAAAAGGACACAAATGTGTACTGCTGTTGCTTTTACCCTGAATGTACTGTCATAAATACAGACAGTATTAAATCATAGAGTACCTGCAACATAACTGGACAATTTCTCATAATCATTTTATTTTCCAGCTTGCATTCATTCTATTGTCTATTTTTTTTTTTTATAGACCTGAGAGTTTATTCATTGGAATCAAATAGGCAATGTCAGAAAGATTTTATGAACACATATTGTAAGAACATACAAACTGACTCTGCAGAACATTCATCTAGTTTTTAATTCCTTTCTTAAAAAGACCTAGTGTTTAACAACATACTTACTTTCCCTTGGGTTTCCCTGGTAGCAAAGATGGAAAAAGAATCATATCTCAACAATGGGATCATTAAACCAGTTAATCATATCATCTTAAAATGTTTAAATTCATAGTACTGAAAGCAAATGCCAATGATTGCTGCAATAGAATATATCTAAATGATACATTATGTCCAAGATTTTCTCCCTCCCCAAATCTTTAAGGAAACTTGTTCTTAAGAAACACTAAGATTTTTAGCATATGGGGATTTTAAATGCATTTTTTTAAAATCAAATAGTATTAAATTATAGACTGGAACTCAAGATTCTATTCATTATTAACTGAAGTCTTTACTGAATTTGTTATATCGCTGTGTTATGTTCTTAGCTTTTTGGCTGCGGGTTTGTGGGATCTCAGCTCTCTGAACAGGGACTGAACCCACACCCCCAGCACTGGAAGGCAAAGTCTTAACGACTGGACCTCCAGGGAAATCCCTCTACCCTTTTCCTATGTCTTGAAATTTTAATGTACTTGAGTTTCACCAACTCTAAACAAGCAAGGAGAAAGTAGCACAAGACGAGGCGGGGGTTGAGGGTGGGGAGTAACAAGTCAGAATGAATGGGTAGGAGGAGGGGAAAGGAAAGAGGGAAGAACAAGCATCTTGCAGTCTTCAACGTTCGCAAAGGTGAGACCCCTGTACACAGGCTCTGCCAGTGCATCCAACTGGTATGACAACTAGGCCCTACTAATCATTCAGTTACACAGCAGGATGGGTGCATTTTAGAACTTAACTTTATGACTTAACCATAAGGCTTCTGAAATGTATTTTGCAAAGTTCTGTACTGCACCTCCTATTCTAGGTCTACACTAGAGTCTCAACCCAGTTCTTTCAGTCTTTATTCCTAACATGAGGACAAGTCATCCAATTACCAAGGACTTCACTATCTTTTCCATTAAAGAAAGGAAAAGGAGAAAGACACTCATCTAATAAAATAAACGTATTAGCTTAGGCTATAATTTTTATTTCATTTTATCATTATTTATAACAAGACATGCAAAAGGCTTCCCTGATGGCTCAGATGGTAAAGAATCTGCCTGCAATGCAGGAGATTCGGGTTCAATCCCTGGGTCAGGAAAATCCCCTGGAGAAGGAAATGGCAACCCACTCCAGTATTCTTGCCTGGAAAATCCCATGGACAGAGGCGCCTGGCGGGCTACTGCCCATGTGTTGCAGAGTCAGACAAGACTGAGCAACCAACACACACAGACATGCAGAAGCATTATCTGTATGCTATAATGTGAATGACTATCTATTTCATTGTAGAAAAAAGGCTTAAAGAATAGCCTATTTCAGATGACAAATGGCATGTGAAGAATATTCTAAGTATTTATATTGGCTAGTAATTTAAGGATCTAAGACCATATGATTTTAAAAACAGCACTCTAAGATTAAGGTGATGAAAATTATAATATTTTTTTCCAAACTTGGGTTCCTCCTCTTAAACTCCAAAGATGTGTACAGCTAAAAAAATATATATATAACAGAACCAAGTGAGTGAGTTGTCATGAACAATTCAGGCAGCCAGTTTTATTTCTCTCTTCTTCCCCAACTCCCTCCACAGCCTCACTACCACCCTAAACAACTCCCTTCAGTCCCAGAGGGAAGGGTGTAGAAGTTGCAATAGACATGTACCCTGAAATCCACACAGACCAAGAATAAATCCTGAAATTCATCACCTGGGGGTACCTGTTAAAAGTGGTTTCCTAGATCTTATCTCAGATCTACTAAATTTGAATCTTAGGATAAAACTCAAGAATGTGCACTTTTAATAAATCATTCAAAGCTTAGGTCATTTCTGAAGTTTCAAAGGCCTTGAAATAAGTATAGGGAGGAAGGCAAGTTGGACCTAAGTACCTAAGGTAGCAGCTTAATTGAAGGCAGCAGTCAAATGGTATCACTCAGCTCTAAGTTTCTTCAGGTATTAAATAGATATTGTCAATATCTACAGTCTACTTTTGAACAGAGGTCTAAAGATTTTTTACATACCTTGAGGATTATAACAGCTCACTAACTTGTTGCAACTGAATGGCAACATCTCACAATTTCTGTTTTGGGGTTTCCTCAGTGCTTTTAGATATAGCCTCATGTAACTCTTAAAATATTTCATCAACCAAAAGAAGACTGTGTTTTACTATGCTGTAAGACTGTGCTGTGATCTATAAAGGCAACTCCTAAACAGAAACTGCAATAAATATCATTTCAAAAAAGAAACATGAAATACAACACATGTTTAAGCCAGTGTTACCACCAAAGCAAGAACCTCTCATCTCAAGACCCAAGAACCTGAATAGAGTCTCCTCAGCCTTTGGGGGTGGCGGGGGGAGGGGGAAGAAAATGGGGACCTGCAACTAGAATCCACATGCTTGTGATAAATTACCCGGTTACCCTAACCAGCAAACAAGTATTATTTTCTAAGACTGCCAAGGAATGAAAGATTGGAAAACACCAATTTAATATTAAGTACAGGTCTGAAGATCAGAATTCAGTTTATCTTCTTGCTGCCTCACTGGCAACCTTAGTGACTTGACTTCTCTGGAGTCCTTAGGCCGCTCCAAGGTTATTAAATTAGGACTACTCTAGGCTACTTTTAAAGCCTCTTCTATCTCTAAAATTCTAAGATTTCCTTACACTTATGTTTCATGAGTACATAATCATGTAAAATAACATTCACTGGTTATTTAATTAAAAGTCTACATTCAGTCTGTCATTTAATAGGTTTTTTTTTAAGCACTTAATCTGTGCCAGGCATCCAAGAATCTGGGAAATCCATATGGACACACAAGTCTCCTTGCTGTTGGTAAATGCACATTACTGTGAATGAATAATGCATTTTACTGTGAATACTCTTTGTGTCTCTTTAAGCAGTTAAACAGTAAAGTTTACTGGATCATGCCTGAATAATGGAAATCTGCACAGATAATGGAAAGCCTGTCAATGCAAAATAAATAAATATTAACTTTAATTATACACATGACTTCTGCCAAGACATAATAATGCTTTTCTTCTCTGTATTTTCACCTGCTTTTAAAAAAAAAAAAAAAAAGGTACATTTTAATGTATTGGTAAACTGCATTTACAACCAGAGTCAATTTTTAAAATATATTTATAAAAATAGTTTATTTTAAAGGCTTTCAATAGGACTTAACATTTTATTTTCAGATATACCAAGAAGATAATCAGTATGGTCAATATATTTTAATCCATGATGAAAGGTGCCCCAGATTATTAAATTGAGGCATACTATTTAATTAGGCAAGGTTCAAAGAATTAATTAAATATTACATAATTGGATTCCCCGCCACAAGTTTAACATTAAATTTTCATAAAGGTTACAATACATATCAACCTAAAACTGAAGGAACTATTTTTTAATTTACAATGCTTTAAAAATCTAGCTCTATAATCTCTTTTTAAAAAATGCTTCCACATATATACGCATGTGTGTACATAAAAGTCCACATTTCTCAGGAATGTATCAGATCAGATCAACCTAATAGTAAGGTCCAAAATGAGCAGAATTACCATCTCCAGAAGAGGAGGGCAGAGGCAGGGGTGGCGGGGGCGGAGGTGGGGCTAGGGAGTAGGGCAGGGGGATTATCGGGTGAGGGGCCACAGCAGGGGCAGCCCAGCCCATGTTTGCAGAGGCAGGCGGTGGGGGTGGGGGGGGAGGGAGGGAGAAGTTATGCATGTCAAACCCTGGAGGAGGGAAGGGATACTGTGGCATCATGGGGCTATCCTGTCTCTGTGGCGCAAATCCTGAAGGGTCCTGAGGGACCATGTGTTCTGCGTTATAAAACTGTGGAGGTGGGGGCCTGCTAGGGCAAGATTGAGGATATCTACCCTGGGAAAATCCTCTTGTGAATTCTCTGTTATGATATCCTTTGGAATGCTCTGAAGCAGAGCTATGAACATTCCAATTGTGATGTACTTCTGCAAAATCTTCACCTTTGAAGGAAAGAGCACAAAGACAAAATTAAAATTAATTTTCATACATCAAAATACAGTGTTTAAAATTTCAGGAATGCCTTAACTTCCAGTATATCTTACAGTCGTTATAATTTTGTAAGGCTTACAATGATCAACTTTAAATGAATCCTAAAGGTCAGAGGATCAGGAGAAGGAAAGTTTATCAAGATAAAACTTTGAGACAATAACCACTTGATTTCAGCCAAATACCACACAGAAAACTGGACACCACTTCCACTCACATGTTCAAAGGTGGTCAAAGAGGCTGAGCAGGGAGCCAGTCAGCACGTCCCCTCAATGACAATGCAGATCACATGGGGAACATAGACTTTTGTCTCTACTGGCAATAACTCCCTAAAAGCCTTCCTCCACTTCCTGCACTTGCAGTGGAGTCAGAGAAAACCCAGGACAGTCAAGACATTCATCACTGCCCAGCATAACAAGGCCAGTCCCAATAGTGTCAGGAGCAGTAATGAGGCACTCTTACATTCAGCAGACACAAGAGGAGGCCTGCCTGTGCCCAGGAGTAATGAGACAGCCCCAGGCTCAGATGTCAACTGAAGCTAAAAAGAAAAGCTTAACTCTTATACTCACCTGGACGTAAACAGTAATAATGCAACCTCCTTCCTTTCCCCGAAAGAACAAAACAACGTATTAGGTTGGTGCAAAGGTGACTGTGGTTTTGCATTGTTGAACTTTTGCCATTTCACATTGGAATACATTCTTAAATAAATGTGGTTATGTTACACATCATTAAATGCATATTTCTCACTTTATGTTTTTTCCCTAATGACTTATTATTTGCTGTTTATTTTATATTTATTTTAGACTGGAGAAATGATGTTTGACAAAAAGCAAATACAAGCAATTTTATTCTTCGAGATCAAAATGGGTCATAAAGCAGTAGAGACAACTCACAACATCAGCAATGCATTTGACCCAGCAACTACTAATGGACAGTGCAGTGGTGGTTCAAGGAGTTTTGCAAAGGAGGCTTGAAGATGAAGAGTGCAGTGGCTGGGTATTGGAAGCTGACAATGATTGAGGATCATCAAAGCTGATCCTCTTAACAACTGTATAAGAAGTTGCTAAAGAACTCAGTATCAACCGTTTTATGGTCATTTGCCATTTGAAGCAAACTGGAAAGATGAAAAAGCTCAGTAAGTGGCTGCCTCATGAGTTGACTGAAAAAAAAAAAGTCATTGTTCTGAAGTGTTATCTTCTTTAATTCTATGCAGCAACAACAAACCATTTCTCAGTCAGATTGTGACATGCGATGAAAAGTGGATTTTACACAACAGCTGGCAATGATCAGCTCAGTGGCTGGACCAAGAAGCTCCAAAGCACTTCCCAAAGCCAAATCTGCACCAAAAAAAGGTCATGGTCACTGTTTGGTGGTCAGCTGTCGGTCTGATCCACTACAGCTTTCTGAATCTCAGTGAAACCATTACATCTGAGAAGTATGCTCAACAAATCGAACTGATGCACTGAAAACCGCAACACTTGCAGCCAGCACTGGTCAATAGAAAGGGCTCAATCTTTTTCCACGACAATGCCCAACCACACGTCACACAACCAACACTTCAAAAGTTGAATGAATTGGGCTATGAAGTTTTGCCTCATCTACCATATTCACAAAAGCTCTCGCCAACTGAGGACCACTTCTTCAAGTAGCTCGACAACTTTTTGCACAGAAAATGCTTCCACAGCTCAAGGCAGAAAATGCTTTCCAAGAGTTTGTTGAATCCCAAAGGACAGATTTTTATGTTACAGGCATAAACAAACTTGTTTCTTCTAGTTGGGAAAATGTGTTCATTTTAACAGTTGCAATTTTGACTAATAAAGTTGTGTTAGAGCCTAGTTATAATGATTTAAAATTCACAGTCATAGATTGCACTCTAGTTGTAAAACAACAACAGTAGATTGTGATAATTAAAGACCTAAACGAACCATTGAAAAAGCTATACTCATACAATCAACACTGCAGATAAATGCAAACAGAATTGTAAAACAATTTATAACCACAGGAAGGCAGAAGAAAGACAACAGAGAAATAAAAATTAGAAAGAATACAGAAAAGAGCAGATTTAAGCCCAAACATATCAATAATTACATTAAATATAAATGGTCTAAATATACCAATCAAAACACAGTAGTTGGCAGAGTGGATTAGAAAACAACTATAGTATGTAAAAAGCTTATTTCAAGTGATAGTCACGTTGAATGTAAGAGAATGGAACAAGCTACAATATGCAATATAACTAATTATAATAAGATCAGATAAAACAGGCTTCAGAATAGGGACATTTTATGATAAAAGGGTCACCTACCAATTCTGTGCAATTAAAGACAATAGGAAAGGCCTGGAGGGAGGGGAGCCTGGTGGGCTACAGTCATTGGAATTGCAGAGTTGGACATGACCAAGCAACTAACAGTGAAAGTGAAGTCACTCATTCGGGTCCGACTCTCAGCGACCCCATGGACTGTAGCCCACTAGGCTCCTCTATCCATGGGATTTTCCAGGCAAGAGTACTGGAGTGGGGTGCCATTGCCTTCTCCGAACTCCCACCTTAAGAATCTATAAAAACCAAAACAAAATAAACTCAAAGCAAGCAGTAGAAAGTTAATGATAAAGAGTTAAAAGAATGCAAATGCTAATAGAAAAATAATAAATAAAAATCAATAACAAAGAATTGGCTCTGTGAAAGATCAATATAATTTGCTATCTTCTAAGCAAAACTGAAAAAATACAAGCCACAAATGATGAATATCAAAGACATCAAAATGAAGACAATCTTGCAAACCAACTCTACATACATAATTTGACAAATTAGATGAAATGGACCAACTCCTTGAAAAATAAAAGCTACTATAACCTATCCAACATGGAAAAGTAAGTAAACTATTAAGTAAACTGAATTTGTAATTAAGTCTCCCCAAAAAGCTATCTCCAGTCTGAAGTGGTTCACTGGAGATTTTTTTTACCAAATATAAAAAATTAACAGCAAGTCTACATAATGTTTTCAAGTATACCAAAAACAGAAAATCTCAATTCATTTTTATGAAACTACTCTGCTGACAATAAAACCAGTTAAAAATAGTCTGAAAGAAAACTAGACCAATACCTCTCATGAATATAAACATAAAAATCTTTATCAAAATATAAGCAAAATTCAGCAATATTTACAAAGAATTACACGCCATGGTTAACTGGTTTATTCCAGTGATGCTCATTCAATATTCTAAAACCAATGTAATCTACTTTATTAACAAGTTAATGAAGGAGTCTTGTGATATTATCAATCAATGCAGAAAAATAATTGTCAAAATTATTATTCGTGATTTCTGAAAAAATGTTTAGGACGACTAGACAGAAGACTAAACAGAAGCTTCCTCAACTTGATAAAGAACACCTACAGTAACCCTATACTAATATTATACTTAATGGTGAAATACTGAATGTTTCCTTCTATGATCAGGAATAAAACATACGTACTGAATATAGTGCCAGATATTACAGTCAATTCAGAACTGAAAGAGAGCTAAAAAAGCATACAGATTGGGAGGGAAAAGACAAACACTATTTCTATTTGCCACTGACATAACTGTCTACATTGAAATCTCAGGAGAAAAACTCCTAGAACTAATGAGTTCAGCAAAGCCACAAGACACAAGCTAAACATACGAACAATAATTATTTCTATATTCTAGAAATGAACACATGAACACAAATTAATGCAATAGCAGTTACAATGATTTCCCCCAAATTGAAATACTCAGGTGTATATATATTAAAAGATGTACAGAACTTACATTCTGTAAACTACATAATGCTGGTGAAAGAAATTTTTAAAAAATCTAAATTAATGGAGATGTATACCATGTTTGTGGAACAGAAGACTCAATCCAGTTAAGACGTCAATTCTCCCCAAACCAATACACAGGTTCAATCCAATTTCTATCAAAATCCAAGTAAGACTTTCTGTCAATATAGGGAAGTTTATTTCAAAAGTCATATGGAAAGGCAAAGGAATTAAAATGGCTAAAAATAATTATGAAAACTTTTAGGAAATAAAAAAGAGAAAATCTTTGGAATGTAAGTCTAGGAAAGGAATTCTCAGACTCCATCAAAGTAAAGCAGATAAATTGGGCTTCATCAAAACAAAAAAATTTCATTCTGCAAAGCTCCTTTATAATGATGAAAACTCAAGCTAAAGAAATATTAGCAATTAAATATAAACTCTCATAACTCAAGAGTAAAGCAGAAATACAATTAGAAAATGGGCACAATATGAACAAAAAAGCATTGAAGGGATATAGATAGCAAATGAACACATGGAAAGCTGGTCAGTATCACTAGCCATTAGGAAAATCCAAGTTAAAATCACAACTACGTATCATTCACATACTGATTAGAATGGCTAAAATAAAAAATGATGACAATGACAAATGCTTGTGAGAATGCAGACAAACTGGGCAACTCATACACTAGGGATAAGAATGTAAAGTGGTAAAGCCACAGGAAAAACAATATGAAAGACTCTCAAGAAACTAAACATGGAACTACAGTGGGCCCTTAAATAACACAGGTTTGAACTACATAGGTCCACCTTTAAGCAGATTTTTCTCAATAAAAACATACTATACAATCCATGCTTGGCTGAATCCACGGATGTATAACCATGGGTACAGAGGGCCAACTTTAAGTCATACAGATTTTCAACTGCATGGAAGGGAGGGGGATGTCAGTGCCCCTTACCCCAAAGTTGTTCACTTGTCAACTGTATTATATAACCCAACTGTACTCTTGGACATTTATCCCAGAGAAATGTGAACATTTGTGTTCACATAAAAATCTGTGCACAAATGTATAAAGCAGCTTTATTCATAAAACCCAAAACTGTAAACAACACAAATGCCCTTAAATGGATGAATGGTTAAACCACCTGTGGTATACTCATACTACAGACCACCACCCTGGAATGAAAACATACTTATTATACATACAACAATCTAGATGATTTCCAGAAAAATATGCTCAGTAACAAAACCCAACTGATAATTTATATGAACCATTCTTGACAGGACAAAATATATCACAGAAATGGCACACAGATGAGTGCCTGTCGGGAGTTGAGGAAACGGAAGAAGAAAGGAAATGGGTGTGGATATAACAAGGCAACATGAGGACCTTCTTCTGTGACTGCACTGGTGTTAAAAGCTAACAAAACACCTTGATTTTAGCTTAAGCACTATATCATTTAATTCTAAAAATGGAAGCAAACAGGTTTCTTGAAAAAAAAAAAAAAAGGACTGATAAGCACAAATGATTCTTTTACTTTTTATCCCAAGGGGCCATTTTTTACACCCCCAAGCTTGAAAACTACCCGAGTGTCCCTTGTGCCTCTCCTACCACACCCCACCCCATGCTGTGCGATGCCTCCAATACTGGCAGATGCCAGAAAGTACAAGAAAACCCCTAGATAGCTCCCTCAGTTTTCTTACTGAGCAATTTATACAGATGTAAATGAAGATTAAAAATACTATATACTACACTTAGGAGTGCCAAAGAATGCTCAAACTACCACAGAACTGCACTCATTTCACACGTTAGCAAAATAATGCTCAAAATTCTCAAAGCCAGGCTTCAACAGTACGTGAACCATGAACTTCCAGATGTTGAAACTGGATTTAGAAAAGACAGAGGAAACAGATCAAATTGCCAACATCCAGTGGATCATCGAAAAAGCAAAAGAGTTCCAGAAAAATATCTACTTCTGCTTTATTGACTATGCCAAAGCCTTTGACTGTGTGGATCACAACAAACTGTGGAAAATTCTTTAAGAGATGGGAATACCAGACCACCTGACCTGTCAAGAAGCAACAGTTAAAACTGGACATGGAACAACAGACTGGTTCCAAATAGGGAAAGGCATACATCAAGGTTGTATACTGTCACCATGCTTATTTAACTTATATGCAAAGTACCTCATGAAAAACGCTGGACTGGACGAAGCACAAGCTGGAATCAAGATTGCAGGGAGAAATATCAATAAACTCAGATATGCAGATGACACCACCCTTGTGGCAGAAAGAAAAGAACTAAAGAGCCTCTTGATGAAAGTGAAAGAGGAGAGTGAAAAAGTTGGCTTAAAGCCCAACATTCAGAAAACTAAGATCATGGCATCCGGTACCATCACTTCATGGCAAATAGATGGGAAAACTGTGGAAACAGTGACACTTTATTTTTTGGGGCTCCAAAATCACTGCATATGGTGACTGCAACCATGAAGTTAAAAGATGCTTGCTCCTTGGAAGAAAAGCTATGACCAACCTAGACAGCATATTAAAAAGCAGAGACATATATTAAAAAGCAGAGACATCCCTTTGCCAACAAAGGTCTGTCTAGTCAAGGCTATGGTTTTTCCAGCAGTCACGTATGGATGTGAGAGTTGGACTATAAAGAAAGGTGAGCACTGAAGAATTGATGCTTTTGAGCTGTGGTATTGGAGAAGACTCTTGAGAGTCCCTTGGACTGCAAGGAGATCCAACCTAAAGATCAGTCCTGCATATTCATTGGAAAGACTGAAGCTAAAGCTGAAACTCCAATACTTTGGCCACCTGATGGGAAAAACTGACTCACTGGAAAAGACCCTAAGGCTGGGAAAGATTGAAGGCAAGAAGAGAAGGGGATGACAGAGGTTGGATGGCATCACCAACTCAATGGAGAAGAGTTTGAGTAAACTCAGAGTTGGTGATGGACAGGGAAGCCTGGTGTGCTGCAGTCCATGGGGTTGCTAATTTGTGATTTGTGATTTTGCTTCAGACACGATTGAGTGACTAGACTGAACTGAATGCTGAGGAGGGCACGGCAACCCACTCCAGTATTCTTTCCTGGAGAATTCTACGTACAGAGGAGCCTAACAGATTCCAGGCCCTGGGGTCGCAAAAGTCGGACACAACAGAAGAGACTTAACATGTATGCACATTTTCTACATTTAACTCACCAGGTTCATTAAATTCAGATCTGAATTTTTTCCGACCTTGAATCTGAGATTTTTTCCTCTGTTTGGCTTCTTTTTCCTTTTCATCATCACTGAAATCCAAGGCCTTACACGAAAAAAATAGATTTATGTCATATGCATTTACCAATCCAATGGTACATTATCAGAGGTAAAGAGAATAAAGCACTTATTTAAGTGACCCTGAAAGTTAATACATGTACACATGACACAAATCAGAAGGCATAATGCCGTGGCAATGTGAATGCTAAAATAGGACTGCTTCTGATTGCGTAATCCTCTAAGTGGGCATCCACTGACTCACACAGCGTCAGCAAAATCACAAATTAATACAGATCATGAACCTTTAGCACTGCTTGAGAATCTACAATGACCAAAGTTAAATCTATAAATATCAAGAATTTACAAAACTGAGAAACTTCATCAGAACTTATGAGCACATTAAAAAACTCTTATAATTGTATTTTTGTTTTATAAAAATGCAAAAGTATAAATTCATGCTATTTTTAAGAACGTATATACTCATTGCTGTAATTTTCATGTTTTAATAAAGACCATATATATCAAGCTACTTTGAAATGTAAATTATTATTGCTGACAAGAAAAAGAACACTCTTTTTAGGAAGGTGAGTATCCTGTAAAAAATGGAGAAGTAGGCAGACTGTAATTATTTTCTACCTCCAAAAGAAAAGTAGCTTATTAAAAGTACCATCAATAAACATCTTCATGTCCCATGTGGTGAATATACTAAACTAAAAAAAAATATTTTAAATGATAATTTTGCCTTTACCAGGTATCAACAAAATTGATAAAAACAGGACACTATAAGGAAAATGATAATCTGATAATAATTAAAATGTGATTGAAAATATTTTTTTCTGAAATGACCACAATCTCTAATTGTGAGGTATAAAAGGCGTCAGAGGGAGGGGAGAGCACGCGGGCTGGCAGAAGGCAGTGTGACTAGTGAGCAGTTTCGAGGACATCCTTCAGGTCAGGAATGAGGGATGTATAAGACTGAGTCCTGTCTTCCTTTCTCAAATACTGTGTGAAAAGACACTTACCTCTGGTGGTGGTTCTTGATCATTCTTCCACGATGCATCTGATCCCCTATCCCTAGGGGAACAAACAAAGGTCAAAGGGTCAAAGTACTTATTAAGATTCTGTTAAGTGCTTATAACCTAATAGCATGGAAAATAAAAAAGCAAAAGACCTAAGCTCAATCTTAATTTGCAATATATAAGACAATAAGAGAAAAGAATAAAGGTTCATTTCTCTGTTCTTTATTTAAGAAAATGTGGGAAAAGCACACATATATATTAGGAGTGGAGAATCAGAATGAGAAGTCGACACCACGCTGTGCAGGGCAAAGTGGTTCTGCAATTCTTCAGCAGCTCCAGGTGCTCTGACTCTGACTGATACTCTCGTAATACCTGAGCTCAGCTCATAAACCTCCTTCAGTAAATACCTATCCAAGACCACCATCAGACGTTCAGGTGCCAAGGACACGAAAAGGGAATATGAGGTATTTCCTTATGTAAGACTTTACAGGTTCAACAACAGAGATCATAACATGAAATGCTTCTTCCTCAATTCACCTGAGAATTATCAGTGATCCTCCATGAGTAAGCAAGGCTTGTTCCAAGAGTGACTCTCAGAGCAGAGGGTGAGACAAAGGCATCTAGAGTTTGGGGAGGAGGAGCTGTGAAGATCCGATAGGACACTAACTCTTCTTGGTGAAAAGTTTTATATTCTATGACCAACAAAAGCATGTAGATCTATTATAATTTCTGACAGCTCATTTTTAATTGTATCTGTTTGATCCTGATTTCACAGTTTGACAGTATTTGTTATTCAATTACATTAAAATATTACAAAGTATTAGGAGTAGATGTTGTCCTCATTGCTTGACACCAAATCTCAAAAATAAATGAAACTCTCAGGAATTAATTAATCCATTAATCCGTTAAAATCAATTTACAGATGTCAGTGAGCTCACACAACATGAAATCTTTTTTTCTGAGTCTACTCTACTGTTTTAATTTGGAATTCTGTTGTTATACATAAAGCCTTATCAATGACTTTTTCCATTTTTAATTATTATCTTCTACCCATGCATTTATCATAGCTCCAGGGCTCCTTTTTGCATGGATACCATCTCACGGCCTGAAGTGACCTAAGAATGAAATCTTCTAAAGGCAGAAATGGGAAAAGTTCCCCAACTGGGGCATTACCACAGAAAATCAAAAACTACTAAACAAAAGAACAAGCAAGATTTCCAACAGCACCTTTAACAAGAGTAAGTTCATGGGAAGCTAAGATTAAATTAACCCAACTAAAGGCAGGCAAGCTGGAGATAAGTTCAACTTCTCCACCTCAAAGGAAAGGAGTTCCCTTGACCAACAGAAAAAATGCAGTCTAGAACAGAATGGACTTCATCAGCGGGGGCTTCTGCAGAGTGTGCTCAATTTCCAGATTCTTTAGTTTCTTATTCTTTCTTTGCAAAAAAAGACAAAAAATCTTGTTCTTGCAAATCAGAACAAAGACTGCTTCTAAATCTATCTAAAAACACCTTCAGAAAAATCTCTTCATCCTATCTATTTTAAGCTAAAATAGTTTACCCCTTTAAAGCTAATATATGGAATATCCAAAGCAACAACTTAATATTCAAACAGAACAAAATGCTATTTAAGGCATGATTTTAAAGCATATTAAAATTTTTATAACTTTGCTATATTTAATTCACCTTTCACGTTAATGGTTATTTAGAAAAATTAACCTTACATAGCCTGAAGAACAACTTAAGTTCCTGTAGGTACTTCTGTGTTTTCTTAAACATGAGTTTAACAAATTATCAGGAACAAAATATTCATCTCATTTCAGAGATTTCCAAATATTAAAACTCAGACTGGATTTAGTATGTAAGTGGTAAAGAGGCCTTCTCCCAGATGGGACTGGTATCATGGTTTGACAAGCACCCAAGTTACTACTCACGATATCTTCTGCAAAAACAACACTCCTAATGCTTCACCTGTATTTCAAGTTTCCAACTGAAACACAGTTAGAGTTCAAAGGGACTTTTGTGTCAAACTGAGTACAAAATCTTTTCAGATTTAAGATCTCTTCCCCAATCCTTTGCTGTATTTTTCTCCACTCCTAAGTGGGCAACATTTTATTGGTTCATATTTATTACATCCTTCCAAAGCATTCAATTTATATTTACAGAAAAAGTTATTCTACTTTAATTCATATGCCACTGGCTTGTGCAAAAATTATGTAATTATAATAACAAATCTGATAAAAATAGCTCTACAGCTAACATCTGGCAACAAATTTATACCTGACAAATATATAGCTCATCAGTGGAAACAAGAAATATCACCAGATACATACCACAGGGTATCATACAGCACATTTACAGACAGAATGGAGATCGCTGGTTTGCTTGTTAAGTCAACTCTGTTAATTGCAGCTTGATACATAACACACAAATATGTTCTTCTATAAATTCACAATTTATAAGCAACCTAAAATTTACTCATTTTCTTTTTTCTTTTTAAGAATTATAAAGTTGCATTAAATAATGAAGCTTATGGATGCAATCCAAAGAAATCTTTCTTTACGATGGAAAAGTTGTAGCACATATATGCACGAAAGTATATAATGGAAAAGATAATGAATTAAAATTCAGAAAATGTATATGGCCCAAATGTGCTCTTACCAGTTGATCCTGTCATTTTGGTCAAAAAATACAAATGATCTCTACCTTGTAAAACCTGATAACAACTGTAGCTTTCAGAGATGTTACCAGGAAGACAAATGAGCTCTTGGGAACACAGATATCAGCATAACTGCAAGAAACTACATCACTAAGAATTACTCCTAAAACACAAACACCAGATAAGCAAAGAGGTAACATGCCAATAAAGTACTTACTGTTTAAGCTTCTCTGTGAATATATACTGGGTGAAGTCTTTCATTGATGGAGCAAAATACATAGTGTCCTTTATTTTAATACCTTTATTTTCAATATGCTCTGAAGAATTAAACCGTAATACATAAAATGGATGTGCAACAGGTCCAAATATCTCAAATATCTATAAAAGAGAAGAAACATAAAGTTCTCCTTCGACAGTAAAATAAGGACTTCAAAAGTTCATACTATTGGGACTTCCCTGGCAGTCCAGTGGTTAAGCCTTCACTTTCCAATATAGAGGGTGCAGGTTGAATCCCTGCTTGGGAAATTAAGATCCCACAAGCCTCTTGACCAAAAAAACAAAACATAAAACAGAAACAATACTGCATGTGTGTGATTTTTCAGATTCCAGTCATCTATCAATGGACATGTACGTGGCTTCCACGTGTTGGCCACTGGAAATAGTGCTGCTATGAACTCTGGCATACATGTACCTTTCCAAATTATAGTTTTCTCTGGATATACACTCAGAAATAAGACTGCCGGATCATACACTAACTCTACAGATTTTTAAGGAACCTCCATACCACCGTCCATAGTGGCTGCACCAATTTACATTCCCACCAACAGTGAAAGAGAGTTCCTTTTACTCCACACCCTCACCAGGGTTTATTATCTACAGACTTTCTAGTGATGGCCATTCTGACTGGTATGAGGTAATACTTCACTATAGTTTTTTTGTTTTGATTTTTTTTTTAATTGGAGGCTACTTATTTCACAATATTGTGGAGGTTTTTGCTGTACGGTCACATGAATCAGCCACGGGTGTACATGTGTTCCCCATCCTGAACCCCCCTTCCATCTCCCTCCCTATCCCATCCCTCAGTGTCATCCCAGTGCACCAGCCCTGAGCACCCTGTCTCACACATTGAACCTGGGCTGGCGATCTGTTTCACTTATGATAATATATATGTTTCAATGCTATTCTCTCAAATCATCCCACTCTCGCCTTCTCCCACAGAGTCCAAAAGTCTGTTCTTTACATCTGTATCTCTTTTGTTGTCTCGTATATAGGGTCATCATTCCCATCTTTCTAAATCCCACATATATGCGTTAATATACTATATTGGTGTCTTTCTGACTTACTTCACTCTGTATAATAGGCTCCAGTTTCATCCACCTCATTAAAACTGATTCAAATGCTTTCTTTTTAATAGCTGAGTAATCCATTGTGTATATGTTGACCTGAATTTCTCCAATAATTAGAGATATTGAGTATCTTTTCATGTGCCTCTTAGCCATCTGTATGTCTTTAGAAAAATGTCTATTTAGGTCTTCTGCTCATTTTTGATTGGGTTGTTTGATATTGACTTGTATGAGCTATTTGTGTATTTTGGAAATTAATCCCATTGGTAGCATAAATTGCAAATATTTTCTTTCAGTCTACAGGCTTTTTGTTTTGTCTATGGTTTTCTTTAATGTGTAAAAGCTTTTAAGTTTGATCAGGTCCTGTTTGTTTATTTTTGTCTTTCCTTCCATTACTCTAGGAGACAGAGCTAAAAAAAACACTGCTGTGATTTATGTCAAAAAGGGTTCTGCCCATGTTTTCCTTTAAAAGTTTGATCATATCCTGTCTTGTATTTAGGTCTTCAACCCATTCTGACTTTACTTGAGCAACATGGTATTAGAGAATGTTCTAATTTCAATCTTTACATATAGCTGTCCAGATTTTCCACCTACTAAAGAGACTGTCTTTTCTTCATTGCCTATTCTTGCCTCTTTCATTGTAAATTAATTGATCATAAGTGCATGAGCTTATTTTCCGGCTTTCTATCCTGTTCCACTGATCTACTGCTCCCTTTTAAAGCCTAAAGTTTTAGTTTTTTTCATGTTAAATATATTTTTCATAATATATAATTTCTGTGGCTATTTAACACTCCTTTATAGATCTAGCAGAATTTAACCTATCTTATATTGTAGAATATTGAGACAAGCTCCCAATTTGTTCAGAAATGATGCCATAATGAACACCTTTATCTGTAAATCTCTGTACTTCAGAATTCCTGAAAACTAGTTCATAAGGGATGGAACTATCAAAGCCAAAAGTATGATTACTACTAAAACTCTTGATGCAAATTATTAAATAACATTCCAAATAATAATTTAAATCAACTGCATTAAAAGTACCTATTTTATTACATCCTCAGTTGCTGATTGACTGAAAAGTCCTCATTTGTTAAAAAGTAAAACAAAAAAACAATAAAAACAACAAACACTCGAACAAATATTCAAAACTAAAGGTAGAGACAATGATCAAGAAATCCAACTTATAGGTGGCATAAGTTGTTAATGTTTTAAAAATTCCCTAATATAAGAATTCAACATTAAAAATGGAATTCATTCATTAATTATCAACAGGAACTAATCGTTTCTAGGATTAAAGTGCAAAAGGCAGAATTTCAAATCTGAAGTTGCCCTCCTTTAAATCAGTGGGAAACAAGGAAGGAGATGGGACGGGGGCAAAAAAAAATTAGACCACCTGCGTTATAAATTGCACTTTGCTCCTTTTTAGCTATTGTGATTTCTGAATAAATCAGGATAATTCTATTTCCTTACAGTTTCAGTGAATTTAAAAAGATACCGAAGATATCTGACACTGTAGCTGATTATTACTGTTACTGAAAAGGAGAGGGAAAAGGAAGAATGTCATAAATAAAAGGAAATCATGGAAATAATCAGTTTTAATTCAGTCAGAAAAGCAGGAAGTACGTTTCCCTAGCCTCTTCTCCCTGGTCTCCCCAAGAGGTACAGCAGCATCCCTGTGCTCAAGAACTCCCCTCCCCAGCCATCTCCACTCACCTCCATTCCTCTCTCTCAACAGCTTCCCAGGCTAAGCCCCTAGACTCTCTCTAGGCCCTTACAAAGGTACCAGCAGTAAATAGGGTTTATTCTGTATTTCAGTACTTCTTCCTCTGAACCAAAAGTACTGAGACCCATACTTGAAACAAAAGTATTAAGCCTAGGTATTTGAAAGAGAAAAGTCAACACCACCCTTCAGGTATTAAAGTCTTTCTTCTCTTCACAAACTTTTTCAAAAATTGCCAAAAAGTATTAGCTCTGGACTCCAATTAATTCTGTCACTGATTGCTTTGCAGTTCTAAGAGACTCATTTATTTTGGTAAATTAGTCTGTCAACCTAAAAAGTAGGCAGTGCAGGGTGGCATGGCCCTCATAAAAGCCAAATCCCTTTCTAATCTGTCAGAATGGAACAGCAGGAAAAGGCACAGAAAAGGGAAAATTATGTGAGTTGCTCTAATAATATAATTCAAAATAAATGCTTTTTTTCGGATTAAACACGAATTAATTCTATTTCTTAAAATAAAAAAGATATCAACTGTCACTTATCTAGGAAAAAGTAAAGCCCAATAAGTTTTCTCCAGAGACAACATCTGGTTTCTTAATTGTCTGTTATCAACTCAATACTTATTTACTTAGCCCATATAATCCACAAAGGACTCGAACTATACACAGTGGAATATCCCGAGGTGAATAAAACTCTGCCCCTGCTGCCAGAAAGAGAATACTTGGTTGATATTTATATTCTTCATCTTGGAAGATTTTCTGTCCTCCGATGACCACTCAGAATTATATATCTATTGGGTAAAATGCAGCCATCCATCATGCAGGGTTGTTCCCTGCATGTAAGGATGTTAAAAGGGACCTAATCTTATAACAGTACTAAAGTACATATTCACAATTCTCCAGAAAGTGCTTACAGTGACACTTTACTGGTGTCACCTAAAACTTTTTCCACTTGAAAAGATTCCACTCTCAGCTTCCAAGTGAGGAAGTCAAAGTCTAAAAAGTTTCAAGAGCCACTATTCAAAGGGCCACAAAAAGCAAAAAGGTTTATGAACTATTATGCATTGGAAAGTTTCCTGCACCCAACTGAGTACCTGGAAGAACTGTGTCTTATTCAAAATACAGACCCACTGCCTGGCAAAGAACCTGACAAATGTCAGGAAAAAAATTCTATACAAAAACAACAACAAATTAAACCAATTTACAGACAAACACAAATTACTGAAGAAAATCAGGAATGTACTAAAATTTGAGAGCTCTAAATTGCTCACATACTTAACTAATAAACTTAAGATACTAAAGTCAGAAAATCCAATCAACAAAGAAACAGGGTAATTAGTAGGAATTGAGTATTGTTTTACAAACCTTTCCTGCTGCCTGTCGATCAGTTTTAAAAATTACAGTCTCCTCATTAACTGGAGGTACGTTAGTCATAGATTCAATTATTACTGAAAATGAAACAAAATAGATTATTTCAAGATTTAATCAGAAGATAATGCAGAATTCAAATCAGAATCTTTAAAGAAGGCTTTAATCTCCACATAATTTAAAATGAAATTTAAGGTGGGATAATATACCTTGGTAACCATTCCTCCTGGATAAACAAGTAGCATAAGGAAATATATTCTACATTATTTTCTTTTATATGAAAGCTAAAATTCTCGGAAAAAAGATTAAAGTACAAAATCTCACAGAAAGCTGGAATTACCCATTAGTCAAAAGTCAACAAAGTCAAGCTGTGTACATTTTCTCAAGCAATTTTTATCCAAAAAATAATAATCACATTTAGTCACATAACTTCCTGTTTTAGAAGAAATTAGTCTTGTTTCTCACCCTAGAAATCCTTTTCTGAAAAGTACTGATTACATACCAATATATGAAAAAGTTAAAGAATTCACAAAAATATTTTCCTCTGAACAGATGAAGAAAGAAAGATAGAGTTCCCAGTAATGTGACTCCTAGGTGCACTGGGACGACCCTGAGGGATGGGATGGGGAGGGAGGCGGGAGGGGGATTCAGGACAGGGGACACATGTACACCCATGGCTGATTCATGTACATGCATGGCAAAAACCACTACAATATTGTAAAGTAATTACCCTCCAATTAAAATAAATAAATAAAATAAATAAAAAGACAAAAAGCTTATCCCCCCAGTCTAGCACATTCTCCTGTTCTTGTTAAGTGCCACAATGTCAAACTAACAATATACAACAGCAAAACGAAAACAAACACACATATACATTCACACAGATACACATACACACTAGATTCTTAGAAAATTAGAGCTACAACAAAAATACTCCATCACACCATACAGATAATGCCATCTCCACTTGGAATATGAAATATTAGTTGATTATTAAAATCCCTTCAGAAGATGGTGAAGGAACAGGACGGGGAGACCACTTTCTCCCCGACAAATTCATCAAAAGAACATTTAAAAACCAAGTAAATTCCATAAAATAATTTCTGAATGCTGGCAGAGGACATCAGACACCCAAAAAAGCAGCCCACTGTCTTCGAAAGGAGGTAGGAAAAAATATAAAGACAAAAAAAGGGACAAAAGGGAGGGACGGAGCTCCGTCCCGGGAAGGGAGTCTTAAAAAGAGAAAAGTTTCCAAACACCAGGAAACACTCTCACTGCCGAGTCTGTTGAGAGATTTGGAAGCACAGACGGCAACCTAACAGGGAGGAAAAATAAACAAACAATTAAAACCCACAGATTACAAGCCCAACGGTAACTCCCCCAGCGGAGAAGCAGCAGAGACGCCTGCATCTGCCACTAGCAAGCGGGAGCTGGACAGGGAGGCATGGGCTGCATCGCTTAATGTAAGGATCTGGCCTGAATGCCCGGAGCACTATCTGAGCAAACTAACTTGGGCTAGCAAATCAGACTGTGGGATAACTATCACGCGAAAAGCCAGCCTTAACCTAAGACACTGCCAGGCCCGCGCATAGAACAAAGGACTGAACAGAGACAGCCGGCTGCAGACCATCCCCCTCCGGTGACAGGCAGCCAGAGCTGGAAGGGGGCAATCGCAGCCCGAGAGAGACATTATCTACAAAACTGTAAGCAGGCTTCTTTGCTAACTAAGACTTCGTGGGGTTCTGAACGGTCAACATCCGCCTGAGAAGGTGTGCCGGTTGTATACCCAGAAAACCGAGCGGCAGGGATGGAAAGGTGATAAGTCGCAGCGAAGGCGCTGGCCAAAACACCTCATCACCTGAGCTGCTCGGACCTGGGAAGGGCACAAAATGCAGGCTCAACTGAGTCTGCGCCTCTGAGGACTACCCGAGTGCCTGAACCTGAGCGGCTTAGACCTGGGAGGTGCATGCAGCCCAGGGCCGGCCTTGGATGGTTCCCAGAGGAGCAACCTAGAGCCTGGGCAGTGTAGGCAGGGAGGGTACATGCGCCATGAGCGGGGGCAGGCCCAGTGTGGCTGAGGCACTGCGAGCACACGCCAGTGTTATTTGTTTGCAGTGTCCCTCCCTCCTCACAGCGCGACTGAACAAGTGAGCCTGAAAAAAAAAAAAAAAAAAGTGTCCACCATCGCCCCCTTTGTGTCAGGGCAGAAATCAGACACTGAAGAAACCAGCAAACAGAAGCTAAAACAGAGGGAACCACCTTGGAAGCAACAGGTGCAACAGATTAAAACCCTGTCATTAGTACCGACTACATACGAAGGGATCTATAGATCTTGAGAAATATAAGCCGGACCAAGGAACTAGCCGAAAATGAACTGACCCCACAATACCCACAACACCACCAGAGAAAGTCCTAGATATATTTTTATTATTTTTACAATCATTCTTTTTTTTTTTTTTAATTTTTTAAAAAATTTTAAGTCCTCTATTACTCCTTTAATTTTCACTTTTATGCTAAAGCTGAAACTCCAGTACTTTGGCCTCCTCATGCGAAGAGTTGACTCATTGGAAAAGACTCTGATGCTGGGAGGGATTGGGGGCAGGAGGAGAAGGGGACGACAGAGGATGAGATGGCTGGATGGCATCGCTGACTCGATGGGCGTCAGTGTGAGTGAAGTCCAGGAGTTGATGATGGACAGGGAGGCCTGGTGTGCTGCGATTCATGGGGTCGCAAAGAGTCGGACACGACTGAGTGACTGAACTGAACCTACTATTACTTTGCAAAAAAAAAAAAAAAAGTCTCTATTTTTTTAAAAGCAAACTTCATATATATATTTTTTATAATTTTTGTGACTTTGTTTTTTTTTTCTTTTATTAATTTTTTTCTTTTCTTTAACATTGTATTTTTGAAATTGCAAACTCTACTCTAGATTTTTAATTTTTGCTTTTTGGTATTTGTTATCAATTTTGTACCTATATTTTTTTTAATAATTTTGTGACTTTTTTTTCTCTTTTTCTTTTCTTTAACATTGTATTTCTGAAATACCACACTATACTCTAGATTTTTAATTTCTGCTTTTTGGTATTTGTTATCAATTTTGTACCTATATTTTTTTATAATTTTTGTGACTTTTTTTTTCTCTTTCTTTTATTAAATTTTTTTCTTCTTTTCTTTAACATTGTATTTTTGAAATTCCAAACTCTACTCTAGATTTTTAATTTTTGTTTTTTGGTATTTGTTATCAATTTTGTACCTATATTTTCTTTATAATTTTTGTGACTGTTTTTTTTTTTTGTTCTCTTTTTCTTCTTTTCTTTAACATTGTATCTTTGAAATTTCACACTCTACTGTAGATTTTAATTTGCTTTTTGGTATTTGTTATCAATTTTGTAACTTTAAGAACCCAATCTTCAGTACCCATTTTTACTTGGGAGCGAGATTACTGGCTTGACTGCTCTCTCCCCCTCTGGACTCTCCTTTTTCTCCACCAGGTTGCCTGTGTGTCCTGCCTAACCCCTCTCTGCTCTACCCAACTCTGTGAATTTCTGTGTGTTCCAAACGGTGGAGAACACTTAGAGAACTGATTTCTGGCTGGATCTGTCTCTCTCCTTTTCATTCCCCCTTTTATCCTCCTGGCCACCTCTGTCTCCTTCCTCCCTCCTCTATTCTCTGTATAACTCCGTGAACATCTCAGAGTAGTCCACCTGTGGAGTGCACATAAGGAAGTGATTACTGGCTAGCCCGCTCTCTCCTCTATTGATTCCACCTCACCTCGTTGGGGTCACCTCTAACTCCCTCCTCCCTCTTCTCTTCTCCATGTAACTCTGTGAACCTTTCTGGGTGTTCCTCACTGTGGAGAAACTGTTCATCTTTAACCTAGATGTTTTATCAATGGTACTGTATAGAAGGAGAAGTTTTGAGACTACTGTAAAAATAAGACTGAAAACCG
Source organism: Bos taurus (assembly GCF_002263795.3). Classification (NCBI taxonomy): domain Eukaryota; kingdom Metazoa; phylum Chordata; class Mammalia; order Artiodactyla; family Bovidae; genus Bos; species Bos taurus. The sequence continues at coordinate 2,651,258 of NC_037333.1, read as the reverse complement.
GAAGCAGGAGGCTTAAGTCCAAACCCTGACTCCAGGGAACTTCTGACTCCAGGGAACATTAATTGACAGGAGCTCATCAAACACCTCCATACCTACACCAAAACCAAGCACCACCCAAGGGCCAACAAGTTCCAGAGCAAGACATACCACGCAAATTCTCCAGCAACTCAGGAACACAGCCCTGAGCTCCAATATACAGGCTGCCCAAAGTTACTACAAAACCACTGACATCTCATAACTCATTACTCGACGCTTCATTGCACTCCAGAGAGAAGAAATCCAGCTCCACCCACCAGAACACCGACACAAGCTTCCCTAATCAAGAAACCTTGACAAGCCACCTGTACAAACCCACACACAGCAAGGAAACTCCACAATAAAGAGAACTCCACAAATTGCCAAAATACAGAAAGGACACCCCAAACTCAGCAATATAAACAAGACGAAGAGACAGAGGAATACCCAGCAGGTAAAGGAACAGGAAAAATGCCCACCAAACCAAACAAAAGAGGAAGAGATAGGGAATCTACCTGATAAAGAATTCCAAATAATGATAGTGAAAATGATCCAAAATCTTGAAATCAAAATGGAATCATAGATAAATAGCCTGGAGACAAGGATTGAGAAGACGCAAGAAAGGTTTAACAAGGACCTAGAAGAAATAAAATACATAATGAATAATGCAATAAATGAGATCAAAAACACTCTGGAGGCAACAAATAGTAAAATAACAGAGGCAGAAGATAGGATTAGTGAATTAGAAGATAGAATGGTAGAAATAAATGAATTAGAGAAGAAAAAAGAAAAACGAATTAAAAGAAATGAGGACAATTCTCCAGGACAATATTAAACGCTACAACATTCGAATCATAGGGGTCCCAGAAGAATACAAATAGAAAGACCATGAGAAAATACTTGAGGAGATAATAGTTGAAAACTTCCCTAAAATGGGGAAGGAAATAATCACCCAAGTCCAAGACTCCCCGAGAGTCCCAAATAGGATAAACCCAAGGCGAAACACCCCAAGACACATATTAATCAAATTAACAAAGATCAAACACAAAGAACAAATATTAAAACCAGCAAGGGAAAAACAACAAATATCACACAAGGGAATTCCTATAAGGATAACAGCTGATCTTTCAATAGAAACACATGTATACCTGTGGCGGATTCATTTTGATATTTGGCAAAACTAATACAATTATGTAAAGTATAAAAATAAAATAAAATTAAAAAAAAAAAAAAGAAACTCTTCAAGCCAGGAGGGAAGGGCAAGACATACTTAAAGTGATGAAAGAAAATAATCTACAGTCCAGATTACTGTACCCAGCAAGGATCTCATTCAAATATGAAGGAGAAATCAAAAGCTTTACAGACAAGCAAAAGCTGAGAGAATTCAGCACCACCAAACCAGCTCTCCAACAAATACTAAAGGATATTCTCTAGACAGGAAACACAAAAAGGGTGTATAAACTCAAACCCAAAACAATAAGTAAATGGCAACGGGATCATACTTATCAATAATTACCTTAAACGTAAATGGGTTGAATGCCCCAACCAAAAGACAAAGACTGGCTGAATGGATACAAAAACAAGACCCCTATATACGTTGTCTACAGGAGACCCACCTCAAAACAGGGGACACATACAGACTGAAAGTGAAGGGCTGGAAAAAGATTTTCAATGAAAATAGACCAAAAAAAAGCAGGAGTAGTAATACTCATATCAGATAAAATAGACTTTAAAAGAAAGGCTGTGAAAAGAGACAAAAAGGTCACTACATAATGATCAAAGGATCAATCCAAGAAGAAGATATAACAATCATAAATACATATGCACCCAACATAGGAGCACCGCAATATGTAAGACAAATAAATGCTAACAAGTATGGAAGGGGAAATTAACAATAACACAATAATAGTGGGAGACTTTAATACCCCACTCACACCTATGGACAGATCAACTAAACAGAAAATCAACAAGGAAACACAAACTTTAAATGATACAATAGACCAGTTAGACTAATTGATATCTATAGGACATTTCACCCCAAAACAATGAATTTCACCTTTTTCTCAAGCGCACATGGAACCTTCTCCAGGATAGATCACATCCTAGGCCATAAACCTAGCCTTGGTAAATTCAAAAAAACTGAAATCATTCCAAGCATCTTTTCTGACCACAATGCAGGAAGATTAGATCTCAATTACATGAGAAAAACTATTAAAATTTCCAACATATGGAGGCTGAACAACACGCTGCTGAATAACCAACAAATCACAGAAGAAATCAAAAAAGAAATCAAAATTTGCATAGAAACAAATGAATATGAAAATACAACATCCCAAAACCCGTGGGACACTGTAAAAGCAGTCCTAAGGGGAAAGTTCATAGCAATACAGGCATACCTCAAGAAACAAGAAAAAAGTCAAATAAATAACCTAACTCTACACCTAAAGCAACCAGAAAAGGAAGAAATGAAGAACCACTGGGTTAGTAGAAGGAAAGAAATCTTAAAAATTAGGGCATAAATAAATGCAAAAGAAACAAAAGAGACCATAGCAAAAATCAACAAAGCCAAAAGCTCGTTCTTTGAAAGGATAAATAAAATTGACAAACCATTAGCCAGACTCATCAAGAAACAAAGGGAGGAAAATCAAATCAATGAAATTAGAAATGAAAATGGAGAGATCACAACAGACAACACAGAAATACAAAGGATCATAAGAAACTACTATCAGCAATTATATGCTAATAAATTGAACAACGTGGAAGAAATGGACTAATTCTTAGAAAAGTACAACTTTCCAAAACTGGACCAGGAAGAAAGAGAAAATCTTAACAGCATGGAAATCACAACTGATTTCACAATTTCACGGAAATTGAAACTGTAATCAGAAATCTTCCAGCAAACAAAGCCCATGTTCAGACAGCTTCACAGCTGAATTCTACCAAAAATTTAGGGAAGAGCTAACACCTAGCCTACTCAAACTCTTCCAGAAAATTGCAGAGGAAGGTAAACTTCCAAACTCATTCTATGAGGCCACCATCACCCTAGTACCAAAACCTGACAAAGATGTCACAAATAAAGAAAACTACAGGCCAATATTACTGATGAACATAGATGCAAAAATCCTTAACAAAATTCTAGCAATCAGAATCCAACAATACATTAAAAAGATCATACACCATGACCAAGTAGGCTTTATCCCAGGGATGCAAGGATTCTTCAATATTTGCAAATCAATCAATGTAATACACCACATTAACAAACTGAAAAATAAAAGCCATATGATGATCTCAATAGATGCAGAGAAAGCCTTTGACAAAATTCAATACCCATTTATGATAAAAACTCTCCAGAAAGCAGGAATAGTAGGAACATACCTCAACATAATAAAAGCTATATATGACAAACCCACAGCAAACATTATCCTCAAAGGTGAAAAACTGAAAGCATTTCCCCTAAAATCAGGAACAAGACAAGGGTGCCCACTTTCACCATTACTATTCAACATAGTTTTGGAAATTTTAGCCACAGCAATCAGAACAGAAAAAGAAATAAAAAAATCCAAATTGGAAAAGAAGAAGTAAAACTCTCACTGTTTGCAGATGACATGATCCTCTACATAGAAAACCCTAAAGAATCCACCAGAAAATTACTAGAACTAATCAATGAATATAGTAAAGTTGCAGGATATAAAATTAACATACAGAAATCCCTTGCATTCCAATACACTAATAATGAGAAAACAGAAAGAGAAATTAAGGGAACAGAAATCCCTTGCATTCCTATACACTAATAATGAGAAAATGGAAAGAGAAATTAAGGAAACAATTCCATTCACCATTGCAACAAAAAGAATAAAATACTTAGGAATATATCTACCTAAAGAAACTAAAGACCTATATATAGGAAACTATAAAACACTGGTGAAAGAAATGAAAGAGGACACTAACAGATGAGAAATATACCATGTTCATGGATTAGAAGAATCAATATAGTGAAAATGAGTATACTACCCAAAGCAATTTATAGATTCAATGCAACCCCTATCAAGCTACCAACAGTATTCTTCACAGAGCTAGAACAAGTAATTTCACAATTTGTATGGAAATACAAGAATAGCCAAAGCAGTGTTGAGAAAGAAGAATGGAACTGGAGGAATCAATCTGCCTGACTTCAGGCTCTACTACAAAGCCACAGTCATCAAAACAGTATAGTACTGGCACAAAGACAGAAATATAGATCAATGGAACAAAATAGAAAGCCCAGAGATAAATCCACGCACATATGGACACCTTATCTTTGACAAAGGAGGCAAGAATATACAATGGATTAAAGACAATCTCTTTAACAAGTGGTGCTGGGAAAACTGGTCAACCACTTGTAAAAGAATGAAACTAGAACACTTTCTAACACCATACACAAAAATAAACTCAATGTGGATTAAAGATCTAAACCTAAGACTAGAAACTATAAAACTCCTAGAGGAGAACACAGGCAAAACACTCTCTGACATACATCACAGTAGGATCCTCTATGACCCACCTCCCAGAATATTGGAAATAAAAGCAAAAATAAACAAATGGGACCTAATTAAACTTAAAAGCTTCTGCACAACAAAGGAAACTATAAGCAAGGTGAAAAGACAGCCTTCAGAATGGGAGAAAATAATAGCAAATGAAGCAACTGACAAACAACTAGTCTCAAAAATATACAAGCAACTCCTACAGCTCAATTCCAGAACAATAAATGACCCAATCAAAAAATGGGCCAAAGAACTAGACATTTCTCCAAAGAAAACATATAGATGGCTAACAAACACATGAAAAGATGCTCAACATCACTCATTATCAGAGAAATGAAAATCAAAACCACAATGAGGTACCATTTCACACCAGTCAGAATGGCTGCGATCCAAAAGTCTACAAGCAATAAATGCTGGAGAGGATGTGGAGAAAAGAGAACCCTCTTACACTGTTGGTGGGAATGCAAACTAGTATAGCCACTACGGAGAACAGTGTGGAGATTCCTTAAAAAACTGGAAATAGAACTGCCGTATGACCCAGCAATCCCACTGCTGGGCATACACACTAATAAGGAAACCAGAAGGGAAAGAGACACGTGTACCCCAATGTTCATCACAGCACTGTTTACAATAGCCAGGACATGGAAGCAACCTAGATGTCCATCAGCAGATGAATGGATAAGAAAGCTGTGGTACATATATACAATGGAGTATTACTTCAGCCATTAAAAAGAATACATTTGAATCAGTTCTAATGAGGTGGATGAAACTGGAGCCTATTATCCAGAGTGAAGTAAGCCAGAAAGAAAAACACCAATACAGTATACTAACGCACATATATGGAATTTAGAAAGATAGTAATAATAACCCTGTATACGAGACAGCAAAACAGACACTGATGTATAGAACAGTCTTTTGGACTCTGTGGGAGAGGGAAAGGGTGGGATGATTTGGGAGAATGGCATTGAAAAACATGTATAATATCATATATGAAACGAGTCGCCAGTACAGGTTTGGTGTATGATACTGGATGCTTGGGGCTGGTGCACTGGGATGACCCAGAGGGATGCTACGGGGAGGGAAGCGGGAGGAGGGTTCACGATGGGGAACACGTGTATACATGTGGAGGATTCATGTTGATATATGGCAAAACCAATACAATATTGTAAAGTTAAAAAATAAAATAAAATATATTAAAAAAATAAATAAATAAAAATTAAAAAAATAAAATCCCTTCAAGTATTTCAATTGTATCCCAATTAATTTCAAGATTTACTAGTTCTAAGTTGGAACATGCACTAAGGAACGGGCAACAATTTTTGAGCTAGATCTGCTTTTGGAATAAAGACAACAAAGACTGATAATAATACTGAATAATGACAGAATTTCCCAGGGTCAAATTACATGAAAATTAAAAACTAACTAATTCAAAACCCTCACATTTGATAGAAAGGTAAGAGTGCCTGAAGAACTATGGATGGAGGTTCGTGACATTGCACAGGACGCAATGATCAAGACCAACCCCAAAAAAAGAAATGCAAAAAGGCAAAATGGTTGTCCAAAGAGGCTTACAAATAGCTGAGAAAATAAAAGACGCGAAAGGCAAAGGAGAAAAGGAAAGATATACCCATTTGAATGCAGAGTTCCAAAGAATAGCAAGGAGAGATAAGAAAGCCTTTCTCAGTGATCAATGCAAAGAAATAGAGGAAAACAATAAAATGGGAAAGGCTAGACATCTCTTGAAGAAAACAGGAGATAACAGGGGAACATTTCATGCAAAGATGGGAACAATAAACTACAGAAATGGTATGGACCTAACAGAAGCAGAAGATACAAAGACGAGGTGGCAAGAATACACAGAAGAACTGTACAAAAAATTCTTCATGACCCAGATAACTATGATGGTGTGAACACTCACCTAGAGCTAGACATCCTGGAAGGTGAAGTTAAATGGGCCTTAGGAAGCATCACTATGAACAAAGCTAGCGGAGGTGATGGAACTCCATTTGAGCTATTTCAAATCCTTAAAAATGATGCTGTGAAAGTGCTGCACTCAATATGCCAGCAAATTTGGACAACTCAGCAGGGGCCACAGGACTGGAGAAGGTAAGTTTCATTCCAATCCAAAAGAACGGCAATTCCAAAGAATATTCACACTACCACACAATTGCACTCATCTCACACACTAGCAAAGTAATGCTCAAAAGTCCCGAAGCCAGGCTTCAACACAACATGAACCATGAACTTCCAGATGTTCAAGCTGGTTTGGAAAAGGCAGAGGAACCAGAGATCAAATTGGCAACATCTGCTGGATCATCGAAAAAGAAAGAGAATTGCAGAAAAACATCTTCTGCTTTATTGACCACATAAAAGCCTTTGACTGTGTGGATCACAAAAAACTGGAAAATTCTTAGAGATGGGAATACCAGACCACCGACCTGTCTTCTGAGAAATCTGTATGCAGGTCAAGAAGCAACAGTTAGAACTGGACATGGAACAACAGACTGGTTCCAAATCAGAAAAGTACATCAAGGCTTTATATTGCCACTCTGCTTATTTTACTTATATGCAGAGTACATCATGAGAAATGTTGGGCTGGATGGAGCACAAGCTGGAATCAAGATTGCCGGGAGAAATATCAATAACCTTGGCTAGGCAGATCACATCACACTTATGGCAGAAAGCGAAGAAGAGCCTCTTGATGAAAGTAAGAGAGAGAAAAAGTTGGCTTAAAGCTCAACATTCAGAAAACGAAGATCATGGCATCTGGTCCCATCACTTCATGGCAAATAGATGGGGAAACAATGGAAACAGTGATAGACTTTATTTTGGAGGGCTCCAAAAATCACTGCAGATGGTGACTGCAGCCATTAAATTAAAAGACACTTACTCCTTGGAAGAAAAGTTATGACCATCCTAGACAGCATATTCAAAAGCAGAGACATTACTTTACCAACAAAGGTCTGTCTAGTCAAGGCTATGGTTTTTCCAGTGGTCATGTATGGATGTGAGAGTTGGACTTGAAGAAAGCTGAGTGCCGAAGAACTGATGCTTCTGAACTGTGTTGTTCGAGAAGACTCTTGAGAGTCCCTTGGACTGCAAGGAGATCCAACCAGTCCATCCTAAAGGAAATCAGTCCTGGATGTTCATTGAAAGGACTGATGTTGAAGCTGACACTCCAATACTTTGGCCACCTCATGCGAAGAACTGACTCACTGGAAAAGACCCTGATGCTGGGAAAGATTGAGGGCAGGAGGAGAAGGGGACAACAGAGGATGAGACGGTTGGATGGCAACACCAACTCAATGGACATGGGTTTGAGTAAGCTCCAACAGTTGGTGATGGACAGGGGCGCCTGGCATGCTGCAGTCCATGAGGTCACAGAGAGTCAGACACGACTGAGACTGTGAACTGAAGAAAAGAGTACATAAGAGATTTTAACATGGTCGTATGGTGAAACCCACACAGAACTATCACCACAACCTAGCTGACTGATATTTAATGTTATTTTCTTTTTTGTAAAAGGTCTAAATAATGTTACATGTTTCAAGTTTCAAAACAGAGTGTGTAACAAGCATGTTCAATAGCAGCACATGCTCTGTTTGATTCATTAATCTTTATTCCCAGCAGGTTGAGAATTTTGTTAGTCTATTAGGATGTGTTAGTCAAAATAGTATCTTTTAAAAGCATTCTTTCACATGTATTACATAATTTACTTTTCTTTCCCTTGAGAATGAACATTATGACCTAAACTTTTTCTATACACATCAAGTCCAATAAACAGCTGACTCATACTATATAATCAAGCAATTACCTCTCTGATTTATTTTTGCATATTATTAAATACCATAAGGTAGTAAATGTAATGACTCAAGAATCCTGTAAAGTTTTAGTAATTATGATTTTTATAAAAAGGTTTCATTTAATTGGAATTTTCATTAATAAACTGCCAAATTGTAAGTAAGACTTATTTTTTAAAATAGTGATAAGACAATTTAAAGAAAAGATGAAAACAACAGTTTCAGAAGGATAGGTGTTTTAACTCTTCTCTTAATGTTTGATAAAATTCACCTGTGAAGCTGTCATGTCCTGGACTTTTGTTTGTTGAAAGGTTTTTAATCATGGTTTCAATGACCCTGCAATTCCACTCCTGGGCATATATCCAGAGAAAAACATGGCCCAAAAAGATGCATGCATCCCAGTGTTCACTGCAGCACTGTTTACAAAAGCCAAGACATGGAAGCAACCTAAATGTTCAGTCACAGAGGAATGGATAAAGATGTGGTACATATATTCAATGGAATATTACTCAACCATTAAAAAGAATCAAATAATGTCATCTGCAGCAACTTGGATGGACCTAGAGAGTGTCATACTGAGTGAAGTCAGACAGAGAAGGAGAAATAGCATATGACATCCCTTATATGAGAAATTTATAAAGAAATGATACAAATAAACTTACTTATAAAACAGAAAGAGACTTACAGACTTAGAAAACGAACTTCTGATTGCCTGGGGAGAAGGGATTGTTAGGGACTTTGGGAAGGTCATGTACATACTGCTATATTTAAAATGGATAACAAAGATCTACTGTAGAGCACATGGAACTCTGCTCAATGTTATGTGGCAGCCTGGGTGGGAGTGGGGTTTGGGGGAGAATGGATACAGGTATATGAATGGCTGAGTCCCTTCCCTGTTCACCTGAAAGTACTAGAACACTGTTAACTAGCTATACCCCAGTACAAAATGTTTTTGATGTTAAAAATAAATAAATAAAAAGATCAAAACATAAATTTTCATTTCTACCACTGATTGATTATACAACAGATCATAGGAGCAAGTGACTCAAATTCTTCTATGTCCCTTAAGTCATAAACTATGGACTGGTGGACCATTTAGGCCTTTTTCTCAGTTCAAAAATCCTATGTCTTTGTCAACTTGCAGTCCTATTTTTTGGTGTTGCTTACTAGAGTTAACAGTAGCAACATTAATTTCAAAGTCTCTCCTGTACTGACATCATATCTTAGGGCTAAAAGAAATCGGTAAAATTTAGTTCTCATATACTCCAATGGGTTCATATTTCATGGCATTAATGTCAGTATTAAATCACAGAACTTTCTAATTTACTTGTTTGTAAGATAAAATCAAAGGCAGTAGGCAGAGTAACAGCTCTCTACCCACAAAAAAAGATATCCACACACACAAATCCCTGAACCTGTGAATGATATTTTATATTAAGAAGACAGACTTTGCTGATAAGAATAAGGCTAAGCACGTTGCAGTACAAAATTACCCCGGTTAACAGTGGGTAGACCCAATCTAAGGAGTCCTTAGGAACAGAGAATCTTCCCAGTCTATGGTGATCCATCAGAGGGGGATGTGATGATAGAGAAGGTCACAGAGAAGCTACATTATGGATTTTGAAAATGAAGGGAGGGGGCCATGAGCAAAGGAATGTGAGAGACCTTCAGATACTGGAAAAGGTCAAGAAATGCATTATCCCTCAGAGCCTCCAGAGAGCAACTTGGGCCTGAAGGACCCCTTGACTTTAGCCAGTGGGACCCATCACACTTCCAGCCCACAGTACTATAAAGTAATAAATGTGTTGTTTTAAACCACTAAATTTGTAGCAACTTAACAGCAACAGAAAACACATGTATCATTCAAATAAATTTTGGAGAAATTTCTATGTCAGTAAAAGCACACTTTAAATTTTTAAAAAGACATTGTATTTATGTACTACTTCCCTGGTGACTCAGATGATAAAGCGTCTGTCTACAATGCGGGAGACCTGGGTTCGAGCCCTGGGTTGGGAAGATCCCCTGGAGAAGGAAAAGGCAATCCACTTCAGTACTATTGCCTGGAAAATCCCATGGACAGAGGAGCCTGGTAGGCTACAGTCTATGGGGTCACAAAGAGTAGGACACAACTGAGCAACTTCACTTTCACTTGGTGTAAGTAAAAACAGAATATATCTGTTCAAACCTAAGAGCTATAAAATGAAGTATTATTATATATTTTGGAGAAAATTCCCTAACCATAAGTCTTTGATTATTAGTATATGCTTGCATATAAATTATAATTATTAATAAAAATATATACATACCTAATTGTTCAATAATACTTGAAACCATTCCAAGAGGCTTTAATTCAATATCTTCAGGCAGAACAATAGTGAGTTCTTCAACAGAAGGTAGTTCCTGTAATACAAAAAAGCAGTAATCTTCCACCAGCTTCAAGGACTTAATTTTTTTTTTTTTTTTTAAAAGATGGCTTCCATGTAGTATGCTGTTTCTGTTTCTGAGATGTAACATTAAGTATTTTTCATCTCTTGGATCTCATCCTTTCTAGTGTCTGAACATTTCTCCCCTCTCCAACATCTCCCCACCTAAGTGATTCAAGAGATCTAGTATCTACACCCTAACCGATAATGCAGACCTAAATACCACTCTAGATTTTTCCAATCGACTTGAACAAGAGACCATCCTAAAAGAGACAATATAAAATAACTCCCAGAGACATTCCATTTGAAGAGAATTAATTCTATTGGCTCTGATTTCTCCACAGAAGAGTTCTCTGATCTGTCTTAATGTGGTTAGTTAATTAATTTGACTATGACTAAACAATTTAACAGAGGAACAGCTAACTTTTCTGAGGCTGTGTGAAAGAAAGATGAATTTCTGGTCTCTTCAAGACAAAATACATAATTCCTTGAAATGATGTAGTAAGTTTCAGCTCAAGAAGCTGTGAAGCTGTTACCTGATTATCTTCTTCCCTGTCTAGGTTAAAACCAAATTTCTTTACATTCTGACCCAGGTGCTGTTTGTCAGTTGTACAGAAACTAGATATTGAAGTGGAAAGGATACTGAAGAAAAATCTAAGAAAGCAGACCTTAGGTTTTAAATTAAATAAAAAGAGCTTTCTGTTCACCTTTGTCAAATGATCACAACTGACTCTCCCAAGTAAAGTTTTTCCCTAAGAAGGGCTTCAAGGAAAGTGCAAAGAGCCTACTAATGGTATACCAGGGTTAAGTCTGGGAGAGAAAAAATGACTTTTGGAGAACTGTTAAAAAAGACAGGAAAACCTAAATCATACAGAGCATTTTAGATGAGTGTATCTCAGATACTCATTTTCCTCTACAGGATCTCCAGTCCAGGCTTTTAGCAAAAACAAGACTGGGAGCTGACTGTGGCTCAGATCATGAACTCCTTATTGCAGAATTCAGACTTAAACTGAAGAAAGTGGAGAAATCCACTAGACCATTTAAGTATGACCTAAGTCAAATCCCTTATGATTATACAGTGGAAGTGAGAAATAGATTTAAGGGACTAGATCTGATAGATAGAGTGCCTGATGAACTATGGACGGAGGTTCTTGACATTGTACAGGAGACAGGGATCAAGACCATCTCCATGGAAAAGAAATGCAAAAAAGCAAAATGGCTGTCTGGAGAGGCCTTACAAATAGCTGTGAAAAGAAGATAAGCAAAAAGCAGAGGAGAAAAGGAAAGATATAAACATCTGAATGCAGAGTTCCAAAGAATAGCAGGGAGAGATAAGAAAGCCTTCCTCAGCCATCAATGCCAAGAAATAGAGAAAAAGAACAGAATGGGAAAGACTAGAGATCTCTTCAAGAAAATCAGAGATACCAAGGAAACATTTCACGCAAAGATGGGCTCAATAAAGGACAGAAATGGTATGGACCTAACAGAAGCAGAAGATATTAAGAAGAGGTGGGAAGAATACACAGAAGAACTGTACAAAAAAGATCTTCATGGTCCAGATAATCACAATGGTGTGATTACTCACCTACAGCAAGACATCCTGGAATGTGAAGTCAAATGGGCCTCAGGAAGCATCACTACGTACAAAGCTAGTGGAGGTGATGGAATTACCGCTGAGCTATTCCAAATCCTGAAAGATGATGCTGCAGAAGTGCTGCACTCAATATGTCAGCAAATTTGGAAAACTCAGCAGTGGCCACAGGACTGGAAAAGTTAAGTTTTCATTCTAATTCCAAAGAAAGGCAATGCCAAGGAATCCTCAAACCACTGCATAACGAACTACACTCATTTCACATGCTGGCAAAGTAATGCTCAGAATTTTCCAAGCCAAGCAACAACAGTACATATACTGAGAACTTTCAGATGTTCAAGCTGGATTTAGAAAAGGCACAGGAACCAGAGATCAACTGCTAAAATCCACTGGATCATAGAAAAAGCAAGAGAATTCCAGAAAAATATCTACTTCTGCTTTATTGACTACATAAAACCCTTTGACTGTGTGGATCACAACAAACTGTGGAAAATTCTTAAAGAGATGGAAATACAAGACCCATATATAAGAAACACATATACAGGTCAAGAAGCAACAGTTAGAACCCAACACGGGACAACAGACTGATTCCAAATTGGGAAAGAAGTACATGAAGGCTGTATGTTTTCACCTTGCTTATTTAACTTATATGCAGAGTACATCATGCGAAATGCCAGGCTGGATGAAGGAAGCACAAGCTGGAATCAAGATTGATGGGAGAAATATCAATAACCACAGATACGCAGATGACACCACCCTCATGGCAGAAAATGAAGAACTACAGAGCCTCCTGATGAAAGTAAAAAGAGGATTGTGAAAAGGCTGACTTAAAACTCAACATTCAAAAAACAAAGATCATGGCATCTGGTCCTAACACCTCATGGCAAATGGGGAAACAATGGAAACAGTAAGAGACTTTATTTTCTCGGGCTCCCAAATCCCTGCTGTGGTGATTGCTGCCATTAAATTAAAAGACACTTAATTCTTGGGAGAAAAACTATGAAAAACCTAGACAGCATATTAAAAAGTAGAGACACTACTCTGTCAACAAAGGTCCGTCTACTCAAAGTTATGGTTTTTCCAGTAGTCATGTATGGATGTGAGAGTTGGACCATGAAGAAGGCTGAGCTCTGACAAACTGATGCTTTAGAATTGTGTTGGAGAAGACTCTTGGGAGTCTCTTGGACTGCAAGGATATCAAACCAGTCAATCCTAATGGAAATCAATCCTGAATATTCATTGGAAGGACTGATGCTGAAGATCCAATACTCTGGCCACCTGACTGGAAGAGCCGACTCATTAGAAAAGACCCTGATGCTGGGAAAGACTGAAGGCAAGAGAAGGGGATGACAGAGGATGAGATGGTTGGATGGCATCACCGACTCAACTGACATGAGTCTGAGCAAACTCTGGGAGATGGTGAAGGACAGGGAAGTCTGGCATGCAGCAGTCCATGGGGTCAGAAAGAGTCAGACACAACTCAGCGACCGAACAACAGCAATGCAACCACACAAGGATGAAAACTGCTTGCTATTTCACCAAATTACAGTAAGGTATAGAGCAAAATCTTTCATTACTTTTAGACTGTAACAAAGTCTGCTGGTTAAATAAAGCTAAGAGTTTGTAGATAGAGGAAAGGAAGAAAAGCAGAAATGCTATGAGATCTTTTATGGAAACCTCCGAACCAGGTAGGAGGGCAGATCACATGCCAGTAACACTTAAGACACAAATCAATGCTATTCTCAATAAATATATGCTATTTTGACTACAAAATGGAAGGCTCCTTAATTTGTATTTTCTATAAGGAGGAATAAAGGCCCATGCAATATAATTACGTTTTGATCCAAACCAAAACTCTGATACTGTTTTCATCGTTTTTAACTTTAAATATAGAAGTTACATATGTTCCTTTTTTTTTTTTAATAAAAACTTCAGTAGTACAGAAGAATACAAAAATATTTAAAACATGAACAGCAAATAAATTTAAAAAATAAAAAGCAAAATAAAAAAAAAGCAAAAATCTCCCCTATCCTATTCCTTTCAACCTTGTTCCAATTCCTCTCCATAGACAGCTGTTAACAGATTTTCAAATATGTTTACTAGGCAGACACAAAGTTTACATTTAACTTTAATATGTCTCATTCAAATAAAATATCCATATTGTAATATAAGCTATCTTTTTCATGTTATATCTTGCACGTCTTTCTACATCAAAAATAAGTATGTATTTTATTTAAACTCTTATGGTGTTCCACTATATAAATGGACTATAACTTAGTATACCAATCATCCTATATAATAATAATCTGCACAGCTTTAATTTTTATTATTACACAAAATGATACAATGAACATTCTTTAATACATACGTTTGTGTAACTCTCATGATAAATTCTTCTAAGTGAAACTGCTAGATCCAAAGGTATAAACATTTTTAATTTTGACAAATACTGCTAAATCTCCTTTCAAAAAGGCTGCATCAATGCACACTTCCATGAATGATGTATGAAGAGATTTTCCTATTATCGATGTCATCACTCAGGAGCAAACTTTAAAGCCCACCCAATAGGTCCAAAATAGTATCCTGCCTTAAATCCAAATTTCTTCATTAATCAGGACAACATGATTCCTGGCTATCTGAATGTATTTATGAATTGTTTGTATACTTTACATATAGTTCTTCTGAAAGGTTTATCTTTTTATCAGTTTGTAAGAAAATTTGGGGTCTTTAAGAACATTTGCCCGTTATCAACTATACAGCAAATATCCATTCCCTTATCTCCCAAATATATCAATCTTTTCCTTTTTTCTGATTTTAACCCCGTATCACATTTATGAAGACCTCTATAACAAGATCACGTTTGAAACATTGTTGCTGTCCTTACTTTGCTGCTGCTGCTAAGTCGCTTCAATCGTGTCTGACTCTGTCTGACCCCATAGACCGCAGCCCACCAGGCTCCACCGTCCCTGGGATTCTCCACGCAAGAACACTGGAGTGGGTTGCCATTTCCTTCTTCAATGCATGTAAGTGAAAAGTGAAAGTGAAATCGCTCAGTTGTGCCTGACTCTTAGCGACCCCATGGACTGCAGCCTACCAGGCTTCTCCATCCATGGGATTTTCCAGGCAAGAGTACTGGAGTGGGTTGCCATTGCCTTCTCCTTCCTTACTTTAGTTTCACTTTTAAAATTATATGTATGATGGAGAGAGTAACATGGAAACTTACATTAGCATATGTAAAACTGCCAATGGGACTTTGCATTCTGTCTCAGGGAACTCAAATAGGGGCTCTGTATCAACCTAGAGGGGTGGGATGGGGAGGGAGATGAAAGGGAGGTTCAAGAGGGAGGGGACATATGTATAACTATGGGTGATTCATGCTGATGCTTGACAGAAAACAACAAAATTCTGTAAAGCAATTATCCTTCAATTAAAAAATTAATAATAAATAAAGTACTCTTATCAAAAAATAAAATTACATGAACACAATATCATGCTGAAATTCATGTCTAGTGCTTTTCTTGTGTAGTCACTCTATTATCATATTTTCAAAAAAATAAGTTCTCCTACTTTTCAATATTAGCACATTGTATTTTGAACTGTTCAAATAACTATGGTTGGTATGACTACAATACAAATGTCAAGCAAGTGTGATGATTGTGGGCTTGTATCTCTATCAGGAATGTTTCAAATGTCAAGCATAAGAATGAATTTTGATTGGGATTTTTTTTTTAATAAGGTTAAGAAAGGTATACATATATTCCTATTTTTGTGTCTCTTTTTTAAGTGAGACATGATGACTGTTAAACTTTACCAAATGCCTTTTCATCATCTTTTGAGATTATTATCACATAAATCACTCTGAGTTGAGCATGTCAAACTATACAGGGTCTGACAGAGTCCTGACATCCTGCTTCAAGGATGTCTGTGAGACAGCCAGCATAAGAGACAAGGCAAGGTAAATAAAGCCAGACTATTTGCAGGGAGGTGGGGACTTACACCTGTGTTCAAAATACAGGCTGGCAGGCTCCCTGAACTGTTACTACCCCATTTTCAACCTATGTATTAATAAAACAGCAAGTTTTGCCTACTAATGGGAAGGATTTCTGATCTCACATAGAACCAAACTTAGAATACAGATATAATACTTCTAATTCCAGCTCACTGACCCCAGGACTCTGAAATGTGGAAATATATACAGTTTTCTGTGATTCCTACAGAAGGCCAATGAAGGCATTCAACTGCTTCTTGATGGTAAAAGACTCTACCTATAAGAGCGATATGCATGAAGTCTCTTATCACAAATGCTCTACAAAACACAAAAGGTATGTATAGTACATATAACTTAAGAGATAAATGGAATCAGCCTATTACAATTCCAGGTTAACAGCCTGTTTTGGAATTTGCTTTTGAAAGTCTAGTTAAGCCAACCAGTATATTTGCTTTGGAAATGGCAGATATTCTGGAAATGGAATCAATGGAGAAAAGAGATATTTGTCCTTTTCAAATAAGCATGCTAGGAAACAAGGGATAAAAGATAAAGGGGGCAAAAATCTCCCAAACTCCCTCAACAATTCATCCAAGGGATGTGCTTTCCATGAAGATTTTTGACAGGTTTGAAGGCATAATTTTAGAAGGTTCAAATGGAAAGCTTCTCGGACTGCAATGTCACACCGTCAACATAAAATCCTGTCTCAACATGTAGATAGATGTCTCAAGTTATGTTAACTTCCCTAACCATTAAGCTGAAGAACTGCACCACCACCAAGCCTAGTCAGTCTTTATCAAATTAACCTGTGGTTTTGTTTTCTTGTGAATATATTAATGTCTAATATACTATTCTTTTACCGGCTTAAAATCTATGTCCCAAACTAGACAACAAATCCAACAAAAACTAGGACGAGGTCTGCCTTGCTTCTTACTATGGTAAGAACAATGACTATCACAAAGTAAATAGTATATACTAAATGATATTTAGTATATATCACAAAGGTATTTAGTATATATTTATTACATGAATTGACTTAGCTCAACAACCCAAGCTAAAAACAAATAAACAAACAAAAAATTTAAATTGGAGTTTTTCAGGCAAAGCACGAATCAGATAATGAAACTACAATTCTTAAAATTCAAGAGAGAATCCTCAAGGAATGAAAAGGATCTCAACCCAGCCTTCTCAAAAAGAAAGTAAAAAAGGGTGGCTTCCAATTAAGCTTCACTGCACAGAACTGACACACAGATACCTCAGGTTTGCAGCAGCAAGTATTATTGTAGCCAGGAGAGTAACTAATACAGCAGTTGCCCTGGTACAAAATTCAATCTGCTTAGTCTCATAACCTCCTTCAAATAAAAACCAAAACTTTGTTTTCCACAAGTGGAGAAAGGATGTGTATGTGTGATAGAGACGAGGAGAAGCACACTCCAGTGACAAAGAACAAAAGAAAGGGACCAAAACACACAGTAAATGACACTAGTGCCTTGCCAGTGGAGAGTATATAGAGTCAGAGATGAGACACGTAACAACGACAAACCAAAAGGCTGAGGGCAGACATGATGAGGGAAATCCAGGCCCTTTATCATATAAACAAAACCGAGTCTCATGAAAACAAAAAGTTAGAAACCTATTTACAGCTAGTTAGGAAGATTCAAACATGAGCCTGGTTTACCTATGACCCTCATAGAAAGATTAATGAGTGAGTAGGAAAGACTCCTACTCTGCTTATCTAATACAAGATGTTAATTAATTTGATTATTTAAATTTAATTAATTAAAATTAAATAAAATTTACAATGCAGTCTTCAGGAGCACTAGCCACATTCAAGTGTTCTGTTGCTGTGGTATAAAGACAGGGTTAATATAATAGGACATGTCCATCACTGCAGGAGGACTGGCTGGATAGCACTGCTTTACACTCTCATACATCCAAAGAGCCCTCCATTACTAAATATATACCCAAGTATAAGCGGACCATCTATTTTTAGCCATTAATACAAGTATAATTTTAGGACCACATTCTAACAGTATGCACCATATTAGGTCTTGACGTTAACCTGAATACCTGGGAAATGAAGGTGTGTGATCAATCTTTATCATTATTGTTATTTGCTACTTTCCAAAATTAAAAAGAAACTAACAACTTATTTTGGATATATACAATCTGCAGCTAAATATAAATATCTATGCTTTCATGCGTGCTTAGTTGCTAAGTTGTGTCTGACTCTTTGTGACCCCATGGACTCTAAGCCACCAGATTCCACTGTCCATGGGATTTTCCAGGCAAGAATGCTGGAGTGGGTTGCCATTTCCCACTCTGGGGGATTTTCCTGACCCAGGGACTGAATCCACATCTCCTGCATTGGCAGGCAGATTCTCTACCACTGAGTCACCAAAAATAGGCATAGCATTCAGCAAAATGCTAAAAGTCAACATACTAATGAAATCCAATCCTCTACTTCTGGCGCATCTACAGATCCAAATCAAAGGCTTTATTAAAGGGCAACAGAGGGTTTCTTACAATAATGTAGGAAAGCTTAAATTAGATGACAGAATCATCTTTCACCATTACAAATTATGCTCATTACTCAAAAACCAAATAATCGGGAAGTTCAAATGATCAAATTCCAGTGCTGTGAAAAAGTCCTAAGCAGGAACTGAAAAACAGAGCTGACTAGACTCCATCTGATGCCAGATCTGAATCTGCTCTTCCTCACTCACTGCATCAGGAAAGTCATTTTTGGGTTATCAGTTTTCTTATCTATCTATAAGTAGTGAGAAACTAAGCAAAAAAAAAAAAAGTTCTCAACAATTCATACAAGTGATTAATAGTACAATTTTTAAAAATGTTTAACAGCATGCAATCAAAAAGACAGAATATTAATACAGAAATTACATAACAGACTTGAATAAAGTTACTCTGATTCTGAAGAACAGATGTTATGCTCTTCAGCTATGGCATTAAAGAAATGCAAGGTCCCAACCACATCTCAAGTAACTGTGAAAGATCAACAACAGTCTATCATTGCTCAGTTAAACAAAATATTCAAATGTGTAGCATCTAACATTAAAATTCATCCTATTAAAAATTAAACTGTAGATACGCCAGTCAAAAAATGGTGTCTAAGACTTTCATCAGAAAAATGGAAGGAGCTAATCAGTCAGAAATGGCCCTCTGAAAAAACAACAATATCTTACAATGGCCCTGACTTCCCTAGCTCAAGGAAGGCTTATCACTGGGGGAGGGGGAAAAATCAGTAATTCATGATCTTTTCAGGTAAAATTATCTAAAGAACCTTGTTTTGGGTTTTCACTCACAAACACAGAAAAAGGGCAGCAAATAGTGAGAAAGAAATCAAACATTCCAAATGGCAACTAACCCATTTGATGCCAGTTTGGGGAGAACTTTAAAAACTGAGGAAAGTGGAACAAAACTATCCCACCACTCTCTCCTGTTAGCCAGGAGCAGAGGACTGCACGTGGCAGCCAACTGTGTCTCCAGCCAAGCTGGAGTCTTCTTTACAGACATTGGTCTTTATCCTCTAAAACAGCCACAACTCACTCATTAAAATCTACAGGGGTCAGGGAACCTAATAGAATGTTTTTCTGTAATAATGATCATATACATGTATATACAGAAGACACATATGGGTACTCTACTGAATAAATTAGTATTTATCCAGGATCAGTTGTGCTTCATAGAAGCTTACTGAAGTAACTGTGCAATGCAGTACAAAATTTTAATTTTTAAAAAAATGTGAGCACTGTTTTTAAAAAGCACCAAATATTACTGAAAACCTACCTCCTTTCAAGTATATAAGCCATTTAAATATCAGGCATTTTGAGAATAATATTAAAAAGTGTCATCAACAGTCTTAAGGTACGATATGATAATTCCACATATACTAGACTCAACAAAAGCTGAAGCTAAATAAGGTCTACACTTTTAGGACAAAACTTTTAAATCAAGTTAGGCCCTGAAAACACCGTAGTCAATCAACGATATTAAGAGTAGAACAAGGTGCAAGACAATTTCAAGACTGTGAGAAGTAAAAAAAACTGAAATAATCCACTGTAACTTCTGATCACTTCAGGTGGCCTAGGTATTTCCAGATCCTCACATTAGGAAGTTTCATGATACGGGTCTTCACTGTCACAATCAGAAAAACTGTACTCACCCTAATTACAACTACACAAAGTGCCAACCTAATTACACTGCATAATTATATTGCCTACTGTATACTCCATATAATATATAATATAGGCAGTCTCTAAATTATGAAAGTAAATTTACCAAGAGTTACCTACAAGTACTTAAATGTTTTTCTTGGTCATGCTATATTACACACATAAATACACATTATCTCTAATGCAGTATTATTCATGTTTTATCCCCATAAACACTGCAATCATAATTTTTAAATATGTAACTTCAGGTTTTCAGAAGAGAAAACAATGGGCACTAATTTATACAATTAACTTCTGATTAAGACTTAGAAATGTCACAATCCTATAAATGTCCTTATGATTCTAAATCTTCATCACATCTAATTTATTTGAAAGAAGAGTTGAGGACATTCTCAACTGAGAACTGAGAGAAAATTCTTCAAAAAGAATCTAATTTTCCAATTCATTGAAACACTTCATAAACCCTATGTGGTTTAAATGTAGTTCCAAAACTGTAATATGTGTGCTGCTTTACATTTATTGTATAGATTATATATAAATCTTCTCCGCTTTCAAGTGTTTATGTTTTAAAAGAATGATTCCCCTTGGTTAACTTTAAGTCCTATACTGCATTCCTGCACTAAGTAAAGAGATGATTACAACTACTCTCCTTTCCAATGTGTCTATGGCTGACCAATCCCTCTTTCCTCCTCTTCCTCTCAACTTTTTTAAATCAGGTTATAACAACATCTTGTCATCCCAAAGGACCGCTGCAGCTCTGTTTAACTCCAAAAGGACAATCTTGAGGTCACTTCACTTTAGTTCCCACATACTTACAAATATAGATCTGCAATAGTTAGTAGGTAGATCATCAGGATCTAACTGTCCAACAATAGAAACGATTTAAAAAGTTAGATCCAGGAAGGCAACATTCCTGCTTAACAAACAGACTAAAGAGGTAAAAGTTAAGCTCAGCATGCCTAAACAAAAGGTAACAGAGTTTTGCCAAGAGAACACACTGGTCATAGCAAATACTCACTTCCAACAACACAAAAGACGACTCTACACATGGACATCATTACATGGTCAATACTGACATGAGACTGATTACACTCTTCACAGCCGAAGATGGAGAAGCTCTATACAGCCAGCAAAACAAGACCTGGAGCTCAGTGTGGCTCAGATCATGACCTCTTTATTGAAAAATTCAGGCTTAAATTGAAGAAAGTAGGGAAAACCACTAGACCATTCAGATATGACCTAAATCATCAAATCCTGTATGATTATACAGTGGAGGTGACAAATAGATTCAAGGGATTAGCTCTGGTAGACAGAGTGCCTGGAGAATTATGGGCAAACTAGGTTCATAATATTGTACAGGAGGTGGTAACCAAACTCATCCTCAAGATAAATAAAGGCAAAATGGTTGTCTGAGGAGGACTTAAAAATAGCTGAGAAAAGAAGAGATGTGAGATGAGGAAAGATATACCCCACCGAATGCAGAGTTCCAGAGCACAGTAAGGAGAGATAAGAAAGCCTTTTTAAATGAACAATGAAAACAAAGAAGAAAACAACAGAATGGGAAAGACTATCAATCTCTTCAGGAAATTTGGAGATAAAAAGAGAACATTTCATGCAAACATGGGCACAAGAAAGGACAAAAACAGTACAGACCTAAGAGAAGCAGAAGATATTAAAAAGAAGTGGCAAGAATACATAGAAGAACTATACACAAGGGTCTTAATGACCTGGATAACCACGATGGTGTGGTCAATCACCTAGAGCCAGACACTTGGGAGTGTGAAGTCAAGTGGGCCTTAGGAAGCATCACTACAAAGCTACTGGAGGTTATGGAATCCCAATTGAGCTATTTAAAATCCTAAAAGATGATACTGTTAAAATGCTACACTCAGTATGTCAACAAATTTGGAAAACTTAGCAGTGACCCCAGGACTGGAAATGGTCAGTTTCCATTTCAATTTCAAAGAAAGGCAATGCCAAAGAACATTCAAAGTACCAGTTGTGCCCATTTCACATGCTAGTAAGATAACGCTCCAAATCCTTCAAGCTAGGCTTCAACAGTACTTGAGAACTTTCAGATGTACAACCTGGTTTTAGAAAAGGCAGAGGAATCAAACACCAAATTGCCAACATTCCTTGGATCATGGAAAAAGCAAGGGAATATGAGAAAAAAATATATTTCTGCTTCACTGACTACGCTAAAGCCTTGGACTGTGTGGATCACAACAAACTGGAAAATTCTTAAAAGAGATAGGAATACCAGACCAACTTACTTGTCTCCTGAGAAAACTGTATATAGATCAAGAAACAACAGTTAGAACCAAACATGGAACAACAGACTGGTTCAATATTGGGAAAGTAGTATGTCAAGTTTGTATGGTGTCACCCTACTTACATTATGTGAAATATAGGCTGGATGAATCACAAGCTGGAATTAAGATTGCCTGGAGAAATATTAACAACCTCAGATATGCAGATGATACCACTTTAATGGCAGAAAGCAAAGAGGAATTAAAGAGCCTCTTGATGAATGAAAAAGGAGAGTGAAAAAGCTGGCTTAAATCTCAGTATTCAAAAACCAAAGATCATGGCATCTGATCCCCTCACTTCATGGCAAATAGGGAAAAACTGGAAACAATGACAAATTTTATTTTGCGGGCTTCCAAAATCACTGCAAATGATGAGTGCAGCTAAAAGACGCTTGTTCCTTGGAATAAAAGCTATGAGGAACCTCCACAGCATATTAAAAAGCAGAGACATCACTTCACTGACAAAGGTCCATATAGTCAAAGCTATGGTTTTTCCAGTAGTCATGTATGGATGTGAGAGTTGGACCATAAGGAAGACTGAGCGGCAAAGAATTATTTGATGGTTTCGAACTGTGATTCTGCAGAACTCTTCAAAGTCTCTTAAGACGCCAAGGAGATGAAAACAGTGAATCCTAAAGAAAATCAACCCTGAATATTCACCGGAAGGACTGATGCTGAAGCTCCAATATTTTGGCCACCTGATGAGAAGAGCTGGCTCACTGAAAAAGACCCTGATGCTGGGAAAGACTGAGGGCAGGAGGAGAAGCGGGCAAAAGAGGATGAGATGGTTAGATAACATCACCAACTATGAATTTGAGCAAATTCTGGGAGATAGAGAAGGACAAGGAAGCCTAGCGTGCTACAGTCCACAGGTCACAAAGAGTGGGACGTGACTTAGCATCTGAACGACAACAAATGCCTCAACAATAGGAAACAGTCCAGAATATAAGAAACTTTATGAAGAGTCAGGCCATAACACCAGTAAAGCTGGTCTTTGTTCTAAAGATCTCACAGATGTATCACAAACTCTGAAACTGGTACTAAATATTTGATCCATTTGAATTTATGCACACCTTTTTGCAAAGACAACACAGGAGATTTCACTGGTTTTCTTCAGAATTTCATTAGGAAATCAGAAGACTACACACAGCAAACAGTTCCACTGCACAGCCCTGCTGCCTGAGAAGATACACACCAGTAGACCTACAAAGGCACATTCAATACCAGCTAGAGCTACTTTTCACTTTCATGCACTGGAGAAGGAAATGGCAACCCACTCCAGCGTTCTTGCCTGGAGAATCCCAGAGATGGCGGAGCCTGGTGGGCTGCAGTCTATGGGGTCCCACAGAATCGGACACGACTAAAGCGACTTAGCAGCAGCAGTAGAGCTACTTTATGTAACAAAGGAGGGGGCTCGTCCCAGGAAGCATGAACTGTCATCTGAAAAAAGACAAATTCAAAGCTAAGTAATAGGACTGTCTCAAAAGTCAGCAAAGAATATGGCATGAATAGCCAGTTCATGGAGAAAGTGAGAGGAGAACATATCAAATTTTCTACAGAGCCAGGAACAAGAAACCCAAGTGCAAGCTAGAGGTAAAATGATTGAATCTACAGGCAAACAGAAGTGAGTCAGCAAATAAAATGACACTCAGAGCTTTGAGAATGCCAGGAAGCACATAAAAGAAACAGCACAGCCATCCTCAATAGCTACCTTGGTTCCCAGTGGCTTTCCTAGCCAAGGAAGTTTACAGTAAATCTCCTTCTCCTAATGTAATCTGGTCTCTGTTGCAGCTCCAAGAGTCCAACCTATGTCATATGTGATTAACTGCTTCCACGTATTTCCCTCGTTCCCTCCACAGAAGATAAATGTTATCACTGACTGAACAACAGCTGCCATGTTCTAAGCCTCCCCTTCCCATGAACACATCCCTTGTGGTTTGTATGTGGCTGATACTACCCATACTCTTCAAAATTCACACCCTTTCGCACTCCCTTTCTGTCACTTATCACATACACTCCCACCCTCACACTCTCCCATTCGCTTTCTCTCATTTACACTTTCCTATACACTCTCCACATGAGAGTATACGAGTGACCATGCAATTCATGTCCAGGCAATCAGAATACCCATCTCACTAGCTTCAATTATTTGTTCAGACCCATGAACCAGGCTCCCAGTAAACCAATCCAAGTTCTGTCCATGACGTTCATTCAGGAGTATCAGAGGCCCAGCCACCAGCCACGTGCAGAAACATCTTCTTAATAACAAAGAGTAGATCCTAAAGACAATGAGTACTTGAAGCCACACCATTCTTGAAATTCAGGGCCAAGTCATTCTCTTCCCTTGACCTTGAGAGCGCAAGTCCCAAAAGAGTCCTCATATACTCTTCTACAGCCCTAAAAGATTTACAGCAGACCAGGGAACTCATTCCTCTACATATCTCCAAAACCATATGTAGGAGTAGGAACTTCTAGTACATTTGCTTTCTAATCCTAAGAATATAAAATAGTATGAGGAGCTAGTTAAGAATTCAAAATTTAAAAGAAAAAAAAAGGCTACGATTGCCCCTTCCATCCTTCCCAAAGATCCTTCAGAACTAGCACAAAAAGGAAGACACCCTCTCACTATTTCAAGTTTTAAAAACTAATATATTTTCCCCAGCAAAAAAAGGAATTTTGATATGAGCTAAGCATACATTCACACAATTCAACAGCACTTCCAGCACTTCTCCCCGTCATTTACTGTCTGCCTCTCCAGTAGGTGTATTTAGAATAGAAACCAGATGGGTCTTGTTTCTGGCACATGGCAGGCGTGTTGTAATAGTTTAAACATGAGTGAATGTCACATGCCCACTCACTCACCCATTCCACAAGTCACGTATTACTCTTGACTGACAGCCCGATATCTGAAAAGCACTCTGCTGGGCACTACATGAGCCACAAAGATCAGCTATGAACCAGTCTTCAAAAATGTGGACACAGACTCTTTTTGACTTTCTGATGAAAATATGGGCACTCTATCCAGAAAAATACCTAAATAAATTGACTAAGATTTTGCATTAAATTTCAAGAATTCCCAAGGGAAGAATTTCAGATCCAGTAGGATAAATAAGAAAATGAAACACGTGTACACACCAAAGTACTATGATCCTTTATTTGTTGATTCTTATATTCTAAGAGAGATTTAAGTAGAAAAGTGATTAAGATACAGGGACAAGACCAAACAAATCTGCCAATAACTTCAGAAAATAATCATAAGTTGGGAGAGCCTCTGTGTAAAAAACCACTGAGATTAAGGTCGGCAGTATGAAAACATAAATCACTGATGAATTCACACACAAATTCCAGGGTTCCCTCAATACACAAGGCATAACTGAGATAGAAAATTCCTTATTACAAGTAGAGAAAAAGGAAATAATTGATCCAGTATGGTCATGAAAAGGTTCCTGAATGTCTCTAGGCTTTAAAAATTTCTCTCAAATTTTGCTTTACTACTTCACTGGTTTAAGCGTTTTATAACTATAATTAGGGACCACTAAATTTCTTAAAAACATTAACAATAATTAAAAGTACACGTGGGAGTTGTAAAAAAAAAAAAACCATATGGCAATACAGCCCATACTGTGAAATTCTAAGAAGACTTTCCTCTTATACCATAAGGCTTCAACAAGACTATCATTAACCTCCTAGGAACAGCATACAGTCTAAGAGGAAATAACCATGCATTCAAATGCCAATAAATATCTATCCACAATAAACAAGTTTTCTCCAACTGTAATAATGATAACGCTCCAAAAACTTCCAGTAAACAGAAATCCTCAAAAGTGCAACCGATCTAATTTTACTTTCTATTTCTCCAAATGCAATTGATTAAAAAAACAGTTTCAACTGCTACTGAACTAAAGTTTCTCTGAGTTTTGGACCCCTTCCAAAAAAACAATTGTACATCTTACAATCTTTAGGGAAGATAAGAATGAAAGGCAGCAAGCTAAACTAGATGCCCAGCACATTATCAAAAGTTAGCATTAGAAACAAACCTGAAAAATTATTCAGAATCAATTCTTTCTTTCACTTAAGAAAGCCAAGGCATGGCACAAGTATGACCAGTAAAAGTTGAGAGTGGTCTTCAAATTCATGGAGCAGATACAGGCCAAATGAAATGATAACAGTATCATAAAATATTTCAGAACATATAAATTAAGTTTAGTAACAAATCTAAGTACTTACACTAAGAAGTAACTCATCTTTTGTTTTAAGAGGAAAATTCTTATTTTCCTTCTCAACTAGTAAGTCATCTTCTCCATCTGACAGAACTGGAGGAAGGGACATACGAGAGGAAGACGATGAAGACGATGATGAGGAAGAGGAGGAGCTTGAACTATCGGAATCTGTTTCACTATAGAGAAGAAAAAGTTGAAAACGATACAAAAGCATTATTACAATGGTATTAAAATATGATTATTCAACTAGAAAATATCTGCGTTACTAGATGTTTATCATTGCTGGTATAATTCAAAGGCTAGCATTTTGAAATTGACTATAGTGTTTGGAAAGCACTCTAATCAACTGATCACAAACCCTGCTCTAACCCAAACCCTCTTTTTACAACTGTCTCTTATGTGATGCATCAGTCTGAAGCACGTGACAAATCACTGACCAAAGAGAATTCTGGGCCAGGCACCTGTCTTATTAGTCACCAAGGATCAGATCAATTAAGCAAAGAGACTTGCTTCTCAGTCTTCAATTTGGAAACTTTTCCAAGTTACCATCCATGCTGAACACTCCGCTCTCTGAAAACCCCTTTAGCCCTTGACTTCCACAACAATTCTCAGAGCCAAAAACTATCCTCTTAGCTTGAACTGTTCACTGGTACCCCCTTCAGCTCCTTTTATGTGCTGTTTCTACAAGTCCCATACTCATCTCTTCTCTCCGGTACTCTTTCCATGTATAACCTCCAATGAGTTCAATCATTACCAATGTGCAGATAACTGCTAAATTTTCAGTCTTGATATCCCTAAGCTCCACCCCTAAACTCTTAATAGCTGCCAAATTAATGACCTACAAACTCACAAGTTAAAAACAGTGCATTCTCCCTACTAATTCTGTTTTTCTCTTTCAGTTTCTCTTGTATTTCACTGTTTAGTCCTGAATCCAGTCACTAGAGGTAGAAACCTTGGAACTGTATCAAAGTATTGCATGCTCAGTCAATGATGAAATTGGTAAACATGACTCCTATTCCACTAGAAAAATCTAAATATAGAGTGCTACTAGCTGATGTTAAGGAATTAGGGTTCATTCTACTACAGCTGATAATGACATGGTTGTTATGTAAAAAATATTTTATCAGAAATGCACAGTAAAGAATTTACAGGAAAGGTGGCATGCTGTCTGACACTTGTTTTAAAACTATCAAGTTAGAAATGTTAGGTAAAACAAAGTTAAGGGGACTTCCCTGGTGCTCCAGTGATGGGGAATCCACCTGCCAATGAAGGGGACATGAGTTCAATCCCCTGTCCAGGAGGATTCCACATGCTGTGGAGCAACTAAGCCCAGTGTACCACAACTACTTAGTTTGCACACCTAGAGTCCACGCTCCACAAGGAGGCCACCACAATGAGAAGCCCACCTACCACAATCAAGCAGCGCCCCCCGCCCCAACCTCGCCTAACTAGAGGAAAGCCATGCATGCACAACACAGCCAAAAATAACTAAATAAAGCTAGGAAATAATGGAAACTGTGAAACTTGGTGATGGCTATGTGTACAGTCATTATATTACTCTGAGTCCGAAAATGTCCACAATAAAATGTTTGAAGTAGGGTGGGATAGGGTGGGAGGGAGGTTCAAGAGGGAGGGGACAAACGTATACCTGTGACTGATTCACGTCAATGTACCGCGGAAACCAGCCAACACAACATTTTAAAGCAATTGTCCTTCAATTAAAAGTAAATAAATTTAAAAATACATATCCAAAAAAAAGTTTAAAGTAAGTTTTACCTGTAATCTGATGTTCAAATTTACATTTCCATACCTGAATTGTCCTCCTACTGCTTCCCTGACATCTTCAATTTGTTGACAGTGAAACCTCAAATTAACTGTCTAAATTTAACATTCCTATTGGTTTACAGCCCCCATCCCAGAAAGGTTTCTCCCCATCTCCGTAAACAGCACCGCCATACACCCAGTTGATGCCCCTCTTCATAGGCCACATCTATTGGCGATCCAAATCGGGAAAGTTTCAAAATATTCAATCCAAACACCGTCACACGGTGGACTAATACAACGTCTTTCCCATTGCTTTCACACTAAGCCAACCACTCTGCTTTCACTCTTGAACACACAGTTCAGTTCCTTCTCCACAGAGTAAACCATTAAAATGCTAACTTGAGCATGAAAATCATCTGCTTAAAATTCTTCAAATTTCTCTAGCAGTTAGAATGAAAATTAACATGGCCTGAGGGTCCTACCTGGTTGGGTTCTACAACAAGTGCCTTGCTTGGTCCTTCCTTGTAATTTTCAACAACTCACTTTTTTTTTTTTTACTTCATTTTTCGTCCCTCTCACCAGAATGTAAGGCAAGCATCGTGTGTATATTGTTCACCGACACAGCATGGCATAAAACACACTCATACACTTGCAGACAAGATTCAGCGTGGTTCAGTGAACTCTCCTCCCACCACAGAACTTTCCTATATAAAAGACAGGAGGTAGGGCTGGAGAAGCCTCAAAAGCTACGCAAAGCACGTAGTAATAGTTGAATCACTTTCCTGAAAAATTCATCACCAGAGAAATTCTACTACCAAAACTGTCAGGAGTCAATCTGAAAAGAAACAAAAATCCTTTATCTGATGCCCCATTTATCTGGTTCAACCAGCAAGAGTACACACTAAACTTGAGAAAAAGATTTGCCACAAACCTTAAATTATAACCCCCAAGGCCATACCACGTCGAGTGGTCACCGGAATAAGCCCCCACTCTCAGGTTTTCTACGTTCTAACTGCAAACGACAAACTGTCCACAGAGGGCTCTCGGACCGCCAGCCTTAGAGGTGGGGCCCCGACAGCCTTGCTCCCTCCCGGGGACACTGCAGACGCGGCAAGGGACGCGCCCCGGCTCCTGCGCCCTCCTGCCTCCTTGGCCCCGGCCTCCCGCTACCAGAGCCATCCCCACGTGCCCGGCCGCCGGGGGCACGACCTGTCCGAGTCCGAATCTGAGTCGGAGTCCGAGTCCGACGTCTCCAGGCCGCTCCCTTCCAGAGGCGGCCCCGGGAGCGACGGCGGCAGGAGTTGAGGCGACGGTTCGCCCGCAGACTCCGGGGCCCCCTGGTCTGCCGGCGGCGCTGCGACCGGAGCGGGGCCCGGGGCCGGCGCGGCCACCTCCTGGCCAATTCCGACGCCGGCGCCACCGAATTTCAGTGTCTGCAGCTGAGCGGCGGAGGCCTCCACCACCTCCATGGCGCAAACTTAGGACGCTCGCGCCGGGAGGCTCACCACCTCGCCGACAGCGGCCGCGGAAACGAAGCACAGGCCCGCTTCACGCGCCGCTCCGATAACCACACGCGGGGCCGTCCGGAGACGCGCCCCCGCTGCAAACGCAGCGGCACTTCCGGGAAGCGTGTGACGTAACGGGACGCAACGGCGATCCCTGGGGCGGGGCGATCCGGAGGCCTTTGCACGCGGAGCCGAGCGGTCCTAAAGCCGCTGATTTCCCTGCGTCCTGGGAAACGCTGCTCATTGTGAGAGGCCAGATGGAGAGACATTCCCGCTGCTAGATCTGGGGCAGTTACACGGAGGCTGAGATGGGAAGGAGGGATGGCAGGACTGGAAGACGCCTGATGGGGCGAGGCCCTGCAGATTGGAAACTTGAGTCAGGAAGCTTTGAACCAGCACTTTGAACCAACAGCAGTGGACAGGCAACAAACACAATGACCATCCATCCCCAAAATTACAACTCATATTTTTGTTTGTTCGTTTTCTCCAAAGCGCTCCCAACTTAAAGAGCGCTAATCGTGGGGGAAACATGTTGCTGCCTGTTGGTGTTTTAGTTGACACTTTCGTAGAAAGGGTGGAATGGGGGTGAAATGAGTAATGGCCTGAGAAACCATTATTCTAGGTCTTAAGGGAGGCAAGCAAGAAGTTCTTAGGATTGAAGAAGAGGTAAGAATTTTCTTGTTTTCCTGTTAGAACTTCAGTTTGAGGCTTTAGCCCCTCAGATAATAATAAATAGTAATCATTGTGACCATTTAGTAAGCGTGCGTATGTGCCAAGGACTGCCTAAGACACTATCAGTATTCACGCAGTTTCATTATGTGCCGTCCACAGTGCCAGACCTTCATAGAAATTACAAGAGTAATACATTGTCGCTAGTTTTAAGGAGTTTACCATTTAGTTGAAATAAAAAGGTCAATGCACAGGAGATAGAGATATTTGAAATGTGGAATAGAATTTGCTAGTTCAGCAGTGATAGAAAGTTAAAGACTGACATGATGTATCGTAGAAGTCTTCCAAGTAGAAGCAGGAATTTAAAGTTGAGGTACTACTTGCTAAAACAGTGATTAAGCACAAATTAAGCTCAGTATGTCCAGCTGAATTGACCTGTGCTTGAATCTTAGCTCTACCATTGCCATGTTGGTGTAACTGATTTGGGAAGGAAAGTCTGACATAACTAAATTTCATTTTCCTTATCTATAAAATGGAGGTAAAAATACTATCTCAATTTTGTTGTTGTTCAGTTGCTCAGTCGTGCCTAAGCTCTTTGCAACCACATAGACTCCAGCAGGCCAGGCTTCCCTGTCCTTCACTATCTTCTGGAGTTTGCTCAAACTCATGTCCATTGAGTCAGTGATACCATCCTTAAATCATGTCATCACTGTCTCCCCTTTCTCCTCTGCACTTAGTCTTTGCCAGCATCAGGGTCTTTTCCAGTAAGTCAGCTCTTCACATCAGGTAGCCAGAGTATTGAAGCTTCAGCTTCAGCATCAGTCCTTCCAATGAAAATTCTGGGTTGATTTCCTTTAGGATTGACTGGTTTGATCTCCTGGCAGTCCTAGAGACTCTCAAGAGTCTTCTCCAGCACCAGAGTTCAAAAGCTATCAATTCTTCCCCTCTCAGCCTTCTTTTATGGTCCAACTCTCACATCCATACATGACTACTGGAAAAACCATAGCTTTGACTATATGGACCTTTGTGGGCAGAGTGATTGATGTCTCTGCTTTTTAATATGCTGTCAAGTTTCCTCATAGCTTTTCTTCCAAGGAATAAGCATCTTTTAATTTCATGGCTGTAGTCACCATCTGCAGTGATTTTGGAGCCCAATAAAATAAAATCTGTTGCTGTTTCCGATTTTTCCCCATTTATTTGCTATGAAGTGATAGAACTGGGTGCCATGATCTTAGTTTTTTGAATGCTGACTCTTAAGCCAGCTTTTTCACTCTCCTCTTTCACCTTCATCAAGAGGCTCTTTAGTTCCTCTTTGCTTTCTGCCATTTAGGGTGGTGTCATCTGCATATCTGAGGTTCTTGATATTTCTCCTGGCAATCTTGATTCCAGCTTGTGATTCATCCAGCCAGGCATTTTGCATGATGTGCTCTGCATGTCAGTTAAATAAGCAGGGTGACAATATACAGCCTTGAAGTTCTCCTTTCCCAATTTTGAACCAGGCCATTGTTCCATGTCTGGTTCTAACTGATGCTTCTTTAGCTGCATGCAGGTTTCTCATGAGGCAAGTAATGTGGTCTGGCACTCCCATCTCTTTAAGAATTTTACACAGTTTGTTGTGATCCAGACAGTCAAGACTCAAGTATCTCATTTAGTTCATATGAATATTTTTAATTAAGGTTTTATACAAAAGAATGGCATGTGTCATATACATGTTTAGTGCACAAAATTCCATGAAAAATAGACTAATACATGGATATGAATAAAATGATGCTTCAGTGACAATGATCTTGAGGATCTATGCAGTATAATTTTAAGCAGAGAACAAATTTGGGTCAGAGGGATCCTCCAGTTAGCCAAAAAAGTCTTGAGTTTTTCCAGGAATTGAGTGTTGAAAGTCTTAATGAACGATACAGTCAATGAAATAGAGTAAAGGAAATCCCAAGCATCAGAAGAATCAAAGTACTCTAAACTGTCTAACTGAGAAAACTGGCAAGAAGTTGGCATTACTAATAAACATGAAGGACTTGGAACAAGATAATGAGTTTGTGATATTGAATTTGAGGAAAAACTGGACAATTGAAAAATACCCATAGTCCTTTGAGGGGAATTGAATAGAAAGGTCAAGACCAGAAGCCTAGGTTTAGGAACAATCCAGACACCTATTTGTTCACTCAGTGATCATTTACTTACTAGTGTGCCCATGCTTACATCATGAACTGGGCAAATAGAAAGGTGATTTAAACACAGGCCCTGCCCTTAACTAGCTAACACTTTAGTAGAAAAGACAAGTTGAAAACAAGGGATAAGTATTTTAGTAGAGAACTGTATTGTAGCACAGGCATGCACTACAGAAGACAGATAAACCAAAGTAATACTAAACAGAAAACAATAGAGAGTAAAGAAGGCTTTACAATGAGCATGGCAAATGAACTGGAATTTTAAAGAGAACCAGGAATCAAAGAAAGTAGATATCATATTGATGTTGATCTGAAAGAAATGACTGATAGTTCTTCACCAAAGATGGATCAGGATCAGCAGAGAATTGTAATTCTGGATCTGCAAAAAAGGCAAAATGGTTGTCTGAGGAGGCCTTACAAATAGCTGAGAAAAGAAGAGAAGTGAAAAGCAAAGGAGAAAAGGAAAGATATATCCCTCAGAATGCAGAGTTCCAAAGAATAGCAAGGAGAGATAAGAAAGCCTTCCTCAGTGATCAGTGGAAAGAGAGGAAAACAATAGAATGGGAAAGACTAGAGATCTCTTCAAAAAGTTTAGAGGTACCAAGGAACATTTCATACAAAGATGGGCACAATAAAGGACAGAAATGGTATGGACATAAGAGAAGCAGAAAATATTTGAAGAGGTGGCAAGAATACACAGAAGAACTGTACAAAAAAGAGCTTAATGACCCAGAAAACCATCATGGTGTGATCACTCACCTAGAGTCAGACATCCTAGAGTTTGAAGTCAAGTGGACCTTAGGAAGCATCACTATGAACAAAGCTAGTGGAGGTGATGGAATTCCAGTTGAGCTATTTCAAATACTAAAAGATGATGCTGTAAAAGTGCTGCAATCAATATGCCAGCAAATTTGGAAAACTCAGCAGTGGCCACAGTACTGGAAAAGGTCAGTTTTCATTCCAATCCCAAAGAAAGGCTATGCCAAAGAATGTTCAAACAGTTGTACTCATCTCACACATTAACAAAGTAATGCTCAAAATTCTCCAAGCCAGACTTCAATAGTACATGAACTGAGAACTTCAGATGTTCAAATTGGATTTAGAAAAGGCAGAGGAACCAGAGATCAAATTGCCAACATCTGTTGGATCATTGAAAAAGCAAGAGAGTTCCAGAAAAACATCTACTCCTCCTTTATTGACTAGGCCAAAGCCTTTGACTGTGGATCACAACAAATTGTGGAAAATTCTTAGAGATGGGAATTCAAGAGCACCTTATCTGTCTCCTGAGAAAGGTGTATACAGGTCAAGAAGCAACAATTAGAACTGGACATGGAACAATAGACTGGTTCCAAATTAGGAAAGGAGTACGGTAAGACTGTATTTTGTCACCTTGTTTATTTAATTTATATGCAGAGTACATCATGCAAAATGCCAGGCTGGATGAAGCACAAGCTGGAATCAAGATTGCTGGGAGAAATACCAATAACCTCAGATATGCAGATGACACCACCCTTATGGTAGAAAGTGAAGAAGAACTAAAGAGCCTCTTGATGAAAGTGAAAGAGAAGAGTGAAAAATCTGGCTTCAAACTCAACATTCAAAAAACTAAGATCATGGCATCCAATCCCAATGGGATCCAACCAGTCAATCCTAAAGGAGATCAGTACTGAATATTCATTGGAAAGACTGATGCTGAAGATGAAGCTCCAATTCTTTGGCTGCCTGATGCGAAGAACTGACTCATTAAAAAGACCCTGATGCTGGAAAAGATTGAAGGCAGAAGGAGAAAGGGATGACAGAGAATAATATGGTTGAATGGCATCACTGACTCAATGGACATATGTTTGAGCAAGCTCTGGGAGTTGGTGATGGACAGGGAGGCCTGGCATGCTGCAGTCCATGGGGTAGCAAAGAGTCGGACATGACTGAGCGACTGAACTGAACTGATATTATCAAGAGTGTAGACACTGGAGATCATCTGAAGTGCTATGTCATCTGCAAAGGTTTGGTGACAAACTTCCAACAGGCTTAGTCTGGATATCTTGGGAAAGTTGTCTCATCCAGTGTCATCTGTTTCAGCTCCAGGAAATCTCTACTTTGAAGTCACCAGAGTACATGCAGCTCCAGTCAGGGTTCTGGGCTTCCTGTAGGTGTGTCATGTGGATCCAGGAGTCTGCCCTGCAGTTCGGCTCCACAAGACTTGATAAGCAATACCTGATAGTAACCTTTCCACCGAGGTTGAGGAGTGTTCTACTAGAGCTTCCCCAACAGATGAAGTCTTCAGTTTCTGCTAAGCATGAAGCTTAGGGTTTTTGTCTCTCAAGGGCACACTCTGAAAATGTTGTTCTACCAAAACATGGCTATTTTTAATAGAAGCAAGTAGCCTTTATACTATTGGAGTTTCTCCCCTTTATTAGTTAGGGCTCACAAGAAGCAGGCAGAGAAGGCAATGGCACCCCATTCCAGTACTCTTGCCTGTAAAATCCCATGGATGGAGGAGCCTGGTAGGCTGTAGTCCATGGGGTTGCTAAGAGTCAGGCACGATTGAGCGACTTCACTTTCACTTTTCACTTTCATGCATTGGAAAAGGAAATGGCAACCCACTCCAGTGTTCTTGCCTGGAGAGTCCCAGGGATGGGGCAGCCTGGTGGGCTTCCATCTATGGGGTTTCACAGACTCAGACACGACTGAAGCAACTTAGCAGCAGCAGCAGCAAAAGAAGCAGGAGCCAAGGTGCATCGGGCATCCTCTGACCATCCTCGAAGCTGAGTGTCCAAAGCAAGTGGATCTGAACTTTAGAAGGACCAACAGCAATGCTTTTGGCCAAAGTAGTTGGAGTACCTCTATAAATGCTGCCAACTGAGTCTTCCAGTAATGCCTTTAATGTGTTAAACTGAGGGCTGAGGAAAGCACACTGAAAGTGCTGAAAAACTGGCAAAATAGCACAGACTTGTCAAAGTACCTGGCTGGTACAATGGGTTGCTCCATCACTATGAAGTTTGAGAGGAGTTCCTCAGGTAGGGGTACAAAGGACCTTAGCCACAGAAGAGGCAGTAGCCTGTCTGCAAAGGAAGGCTTCAGTGCAGTGTGAAAACATACACTCCATGACTAAAAATATTTCTATCCATAAGAGAAGGACGTTATGTGAAATTCATTTTCCAGACCTTGAATTGTCCATTGAAGTGAAGTTGCTCAGTCATGTCCGAGTCTTTTGCGACCCCATGGACTGTAGCCTACAAGGTTCCTCTGTCCATAGAATTTTCCGGGCAAGAGAACTGGAGTAGAATGCCATTTCCTTCTCCAGGGAATCTTCCTGACCCAGGGATTGAACCCAGGTCTCCCACATTGCAGGCAGACACTTTACCATCTGAGCCACCAGGAAATTGTCCGTGAGGTAGTTTAAAATGTCTAAGACCAATAAGAACAGGCTTCCCTGGGTGGTAATTTGGACAAGTGGAACAACTGAGTTCAGCTCAATTCAGTCGCTCAGTCATGTCCGACTCTTTGCTACCCCATGGACTGCAGCATGCCAGGCCTCCCTGTCCATCACCAACTCGCGGAGCTTGCTCAAACTCATGTCCATCTAGTCAGTAATGTCATCCAACCATCTCTTCCTCTGCTGTCCTCTTCTCCTCTGCCTTCAATCTTTTCCAGCATCAGGGTCTTTTTAATGAGTTAGTTCTTCTCATCAGGTGGCCAAAGAATTGGAGCTTCATCTTCAACATCAGTCCTTCCAATGAATATTCAGGACTGATTTCCTTTAGGATTGACTGGTTGGATCTCCTTGCAGTCCAAGGGACTCTCAAGAGTCTTTTCCAACACCACGGTTCAAAAGCATCAGTGCTTTGGTGCTCAGGTTTCTTTATAATCCAACTCTCACATCCATACATGACTACTGGAAAAACCATAGCTTTGACTAGATGGACCTTTGTAGTCAAAGCAATGTCTCTTCTTTTTAATGTGTTGTCTAGGTTTGTCATGGGCTTCTCTGATAGCACAGTTAGTAAAGAATTCACCTGTAATGCAGAAGACCCTGGTTCAATTCCTGGGTTGGGAAGAACTGCTGAAGAAGGGATAGGCTACCCACTCCAGTATTCTTGGGCTTACCTTGTGGCTCAGCTGGTAAAGAATCTGTCTGCAATTTGGGAGACCTGGGTAGCATCTCTGGGTTCGGAATATCCCCTGGAGAAGGGAAAGGCTACCCACTCCAGTATTCTGGCCTGGAGAATTCCATGGACTGTATAGTCCATGGGGTAGCAAAGAGTCAGACACGACTGAGCAACTTTCACTTTCATGGCTGATTCATTCTGAGGTTTGACAAAAAGCAACAAAATTCTGTAAAGCAATTATCCTTCAATTAAAAAATAAATTTAAAAGCATCATTCTTAACATAGGAAATAAATATAAGAACACAATTACTCCAAGCATTGTGGATAAAGCACTAAATAAGAGGAAGTAAGTCTGAAGCATAAAATTATGAAAAAAATAAGTTATTTCCCTGTTCTTGCTTTCCTCCCCTCCCCTTGATTTTAAACAGGAAGATAGAACTCCACATACCTTGAGACCTGATAGTTCTCAGGTACCAATCATGATGCTAATCTGTTTATAAGCATCATATTTAATCTTTGCAGTGTATCATTAGGGACTTCCCTGGTGGTTCAAATGGTAAAGAATATGCCTGCAATATCAGAAACCTGGGTTTGATCCCTGGGTGGGGAAGATCCCCTGAAGAAGGAAATGGCTAACAACTCCAGTATTCTTGCCAGGAGAATTCCATGGACAGAGGAGCCTGGCAGGCTATAGTCCCATGGGATCACAAAGAGTCAGACATGATGGAGCAACTTACACACACAAAGTATCATTATCCTCTTTTATACACAAAGACGGAGAAGGCAATGGCACTCCACTCCAGTACTCTTGCCTGGAGAATCCCATGGACAGAGGAGCCTGGTAGGCTGCAGTCCATGGGGTCTCGAAGAGTCGGACACGACTGAGCGACTTCCCTTTCACTTTTCACTTTCGTGCATTGGAGAAGGAAATAGCAACCCACTCCAGTGTTCTTGACTGGAGAATCCCAGGAACTGTGGAGCCTGATGGGCTGCCGTCTATGGGGTCACACAGAGTCAGACACGACTGAAGCAACTTAGCAGCAGCAGCAGCATACACAAAGAAACAGGCTTAAATAGGTTAATAAAGATGCCCACGATCACAGAGCTTGTAAGATAGGAGTTGGCATGTCACCCTAGGTAGGTCTGATTCTACATTTGTACTCTTTTTTCTTTTTCTTTCCTTTTCTTTTTTTAAAATTGATGTTGTGAACGAAAAATATTGCCTGCTACATCAGTAAACAAAGGGATGCTTTAGCATTCAAACTATCAGCCACTACAGCAACCCCAGAATGTGCATATTGAGAGGATTTAGGATGGAGAAAAGCCTGACACAGGCCCTAGAGAGTTAAAGTGCACATCAAAGGGATGATCTCAGGGTGCCTAGACTGTGGCGTCTTCCCTCTCACAGAAAAATGTTACACTTATTAGCTTGAGATGTCTGGTTTTCTTTCATTAGCAATCATCTTTTGAATTTCAACTACCTGTTTTTTGTTTTTGTTTTTTTTTTTTTTTGTAAGGAGGGGGACAGTTCTTTTGTTTTTTGAATTTTTTTTTTCAATAACATGTATATATCCTGGTTCCTCTCTTACATCTTCAGATCAGTCCCTCAGAGCTATCTGACAGGGTGTCTTCTGGGCTTAAGTCTTCAGTATGTCCTCAAAATAAAACATAATTTCTCAACCTTCAGGTTGTACCTTTTTATTTCAGTTGAGAATGTATAATGGATTTACAGCATTTTATTAGTTTTCAGTATATGGATGAATGTTTCTCTTTCCAAGTAAAGGCAAAAAAATATTGACTAGCTTCATCAACTGCATCCAGAAGAATGCACTGCACAAATAATTTACAGTGAAGAAGTTACTTCTAGTGGGATTGGATGTCAGTAACATATGAGGTTGGAAACAATAAGGTGCCAAAGGAAAGCAATGTCCTTTACCACTCAGAGGCCCTAGACAAAGCTCAATCCTTGGCCCTTATGTTTTCTCACTAGTAAAATAGAAAAGTTATAGAGTTGGTACAAGGGATAAGAGGCCTTGAGACCTGTAATCTTCTACTGTGAACTTTATGCCTTTGTTATTGTTCAGTCACTCAGCCATGTCTGACTCTTTGCGACTGCAGCATGCCAGGCTTCTCTGTAGTTCACCATCTCCTGGAGTTGGCTCAAACTCATGTCCATTGAGTCAGTGATGCCAACCAACCATCTCAGCCTCTGTTGTCCCCTGTTCCTCCCGCCTTCAAACTTTCCCAGCATCAATGTCTTTTCCAATGAGTCTGCTCATCCCATCAGGTGGCCAAAGTCCTGGAGTTTCAGCTTCAGCATCAGTCCTTCCAATGATATTCAATCTTGATTTCATTCAGGATTGACAGATTTGATCTCCTTGCTGTCCAACGGACTCTCAAAAGTCTTCTCCAGCACCACCATTCTAAAGCACCAGTTCTTCTGTGCTCAGCCTTCTTTACAGTCCAACTCTCACATCTGTACATGACTACTGAGAAAACCATAGTTTTGACTATATGGACCTTTGTGAGCAAAGTGATGCTTCTGCTTTTTCATAGGCTGTGGAGGTTCCTCATAGTTTTTCTTCTAAGGAACAAGCATCTTTTAATTTCATGGTTTCAGTCACCAACCACAGTGATTTTGGAGCTCAAGAAAATAAAATCTGTCATTGTTTCCATTTTTCCCCCATCTATTTGCTATGAAGTGGTAGAACTGGATGCTATGATCTTAGCTTTGCGAATGTTGAGTTTTAAGCCAGTTTTTTCACTCTCCTCTTTAACCTTCATCAAGAGCTTTTAGTTCCTCTTTGCTATCTGCCATTAAGGTGGTGTCATCTCTGTATCTGATGTTATTGATATTTCTCCTGGCAATCTTGATTGCAGCCTGTGCTTCATCCAGCCTGGCATTTTTGCATGATGTACTCTGCATATAGGTTAAATAAACAGGATGACATTACACAGCCTTGAGATACACCTTTCCCAATTTTGAACCAGGCCATTGTTCCATGTCTGGTTCTAACTGTTGCTTCTTGACCTGCATACAGGTTTCACAGGAAGCAGGTAATGTAGTCTGGTATTTCCATCTTTTTAAGAATTTTCCACAGTTTGTTGTGATCCACACAGTCAGAGGCTTTAATGTAGTCAATGAAGCAAATGTTTTCCTGGAATTTATTTGCTTTTTCTGTGATCCAATTAATATTGCCAATTTGATCTCTCATTCTTCTACCTTTTCCAAATCTAGCTTGTCCCTTGGAAGTTCTCAGCTCGTGTATTGTAAAGCCTAGCTTGAAGGATTTTGAACATTACCTTGCTAGCATGTGAAATGAGTGCAATTGTGCAGTAGTTTGGACATTCTCTGGCATTGCCTTTCTTTGGGATTGAAATGAAAATTGAGCTTTTCCAGTCCTGTGGCCACTGCTGAGTTTCCCAAATTTGCTAGAATTTTGAATGCAACACTTTAATAGCATCATCTTTTAGGATTTTAAATAGCTCAGCTAGAATTTCCCCACCTCCACTAGCTTTGTTCTCAGTAAAAAGGCCCACTTGACTTTACACTCCAGGATGTCTGTCTCTAGGTGAGTGACAATACCATCGTGGTTGCCCAGGTCGTTAAGACCTTTTTTTTGTATAATTCATCTGTGTATTCTTGCCATCTCTTCTTAATATCTTCTGCTTCTGTTAAATCCATACTGTTTCTGTCCTTTATTGTGCCCATACTTGCATAAAATTGGACTTTCCTGATAGCTCAGTTGGTAAAGAATCTGCCTGCAATGCTGGAGACCCCAGTTCAGTTCCTGGGTTGGGAAGATCTGCTGGAGAAGGGATAGGCTACCCACTCCAGTATTCTGGCCTGGAGAATTCCATGGACTTTATAGTCCATGGGGTTGCAAAGAGTCAGACAGGCCTGAGAAATTTTCACTTTCACTTTGCATGAAATATTTCTTTTGTATCTCTAATTTTCTTGAAGTGATCTCTAGTCTTTCCCATTCTATTGTTTTCCTCTATTTTTTGTATTGTTCATTTAGGAAAGCTTTCTTATCTCTCCTTGCTATTTTTTGGAACTCTGCTTTTAAATGGATTTATCATTCTCTTTCTCCTTTGCTTTTTGCTTCTCTTCCTTTGTCAGCTATTTGTAAGGTCTCCTCAGATAACCATTTTGCCATGTTGCATTTCTTTTTCTTTGGGATGGTTTTGGTCACTGCCTACTGTACAGTGTTACAAATCTCTGTCCATAGTTCTTCAGGCACTCTCATATCTAATCCCTTGAATCTATTTGTCACTTCCACTGTATAATCATACGGGATTTGATTTAGGTCATACCTGAGTGGCCTAGTGGTTTTCCCTACTTTCTTCAATTTAAGTCCAAATTTTGTAATAAGGAGCTTGTGATCTGAGCCACAGTCAGCTCCCAGCTTTGTTTTTCCTGACTGTATAGAGCTTCTTCACTTTTGGCCTCTAAGAATGTAATCTGTCTCATTTCAGTATTGACCATCTGGTGATGTCCAAGTGTAGAGTCGTCTCTTGTGTTGTTTGAAGAGGGTGTTTGCTATGACCAGTGCATTCTCTTGGCAAAATTC
Source organism: Bos taurus (assembly GCF_002263795.3). Lineage (NCBI taxonomy): Eukaryota > Metazoa > Chordata > Mammalia > Artiodactyla > Bovidae > Bos > Bos taurus. The sequence continues at coordinate 2,609,404 of NC_037333.1, read as the reverse complement.
TATTAACCTTTTCCCTGTTTAAAATTTTGTACTCTAAGACCAAACTTGTCTGTTACTCCAGGTATCTCTTGACCTCCATCTTTTGCATTCCTGTCCTTTATGATGAAAAGGACATCTTTTTTTGATGTTAGTTCTAGAAGGTCTTATTGGTCTTCACAGAGCCATTCAACTTGATCTTCTTCAGCATTAGTGGTTGGACCATAGACTTGGATTACTGTGTTGTTGAATGGTTTGCCTTGGAAACAAACCCAGATAATTCTGTCTTTTTTGAGATTGCACACAAATACTGCATTTTGGACTCTTGTTGACTATGAGGGGTACTTCATTTTTTCTAAGGGAATCTTTCTGACAGTAATAGATACAGTGGTCATCAGAATTAAATACACCCATTCTGGTCCATTTTAGTTCTCTGATTCCTAAAATGGTGATGTTCACTCTTGCCATCTCCTGTTTGACAACTTGATTCATGGACCTAACATTCCAGGTTCCTATGCAATATTGTTCTTTACAGTATTTGACTTTACTTTCACCATCAGACACATCCATAACTGGGTGTCCTTCTTGTTTTGGTTCAGCCTCTTCATGTTTTCTGGAGGTATTTCTCTGCTCTTCTCTAGTTATATTGGACACCTGCACCCATGAAATTAAAAGACATTTACTCCTTGGAAGGAAAGTTATGACCAACCTAAATAGCATATTCAAAAGCAGAGACATTACTTTGCCAACAAAGGCTCGTCTAGTCAAGGCTATGGTTTTTCCTGTGGTCATGTATGGATGTGAGAGTTGGACTGTGAAGAAGGCTGAGCACCGAAGAATTGATGCTTTTGAACTGTGGTGTTGGAGAAGACTCTTGAGAGTCCCTTGGACTGCAAGGAGATCCAACCAGTCCATTCTGAAGGAGATCAGCCCTGGGATTTCTTTGGAAGGAATGATGCTAAAGCTGAAAGTCCAGTACTTTGGCCACCTCATGCAAAGAGTTGACTCATTGGAAAAGACTCTGATGCTGGGAGGGATTGGGGGCAGGAGGAGAAGGGAACGACAGAGGATGAGATGGCTGGATGGCATCGCTGACTCAATGGATGTGAGTCTGAGTGAACTCCAGGAGTTGGTGATGGACAGGGAGGCCTGGAGTGCTGCGATTCATGGGGTCACAAAGAGTCGGACACGACTGAGTGACTGATCTGATCTGATCTGACCGACCTGGGGGCTTTCATCTTTCAGTGTTCTATCTTTCTGTCTTTTTCATGGCGTTCTCAAGGCAAGAATGCTGAAGTGGTTTGCCATTCTTCTCTCCAGTGGACTACATTTTGTCAGAACTCTCCACCAAGACCCATCCATCTTGTGTGATCCTACATGGCATGGCTTATAGTTTCACTGAGTTATACAAATCTGTGATCCATGTGATAATTTTGGTTAGTTTTCTGTACTTGTGGTTTTCATTTGGCTTGCCTTCTGATGGATATGGTAAGAGGCTTGTGCAAGCTCCCTCATGGAAGGGACTGGCTGTGAGGAAAACTAGATCTTGCTCTGGTGTGCAGGGCCATGGTCAGTAAATCTTTAATCCGGTTATCTGCTTCTGGGTGGGGCTGTGCTCCTTCCCTGTAAATTGGCCTGAGAGGCCCAGTCCTGGAGTCTTGTAGTCTCTATGGAAGGGCTGTGGTCCTTGTTAAACCTAATGGGGACTTCCTCCAAGAGGACTTGTGCCAACATGCTACACCTTCCAGGACTGCTGCTGCCAGTGCCCCTGACCCTGTGGCAGGCCACTGTCAACCCACCTGTCCACTGGAGAATTCTGTACACTCACAGGCAAATCTGGCTCAGTTTCTTGTGGAGTTACTGCTCCTTTCTCCTGGGTCCTGGTTCACACAAGATTTTGCTTGTGCCCTCCAAGAGTCTGTTTCCCCGGTCCTGTGGAAATTCTGTAATCAAATCCCACTGACTTTTAAAGTCAGACTCCCTGAGAATTCCTAGTCCCTTTGCCAGGTCCCAGGTTGGGAAGTTTGTTGTAGGGCCTATAGTGAGAACTTCTTTGGTTAATTGTACTCCAGCTTGTGGATTGTCTACTCGGCAGCTCTATGGTGGGACGAATGGAGACCTTCCCAAGATTTATGCCACATACTCTGCCTCCCAGCACTGCTGCTGCCAGTGGCTCTGTCCTTGCAGCAGGCCACTGCTGACTCATATCTCTGCAGGAGGCCCTAAAGCACTCAGGGAGGTCTGGCTCAGTCTCTTGTGGGGGTCATTGTGTGCACATGGTTTTGTTTGTGCCCTCCAAGAGTCTCTGGCAGGTATTAGGCTTAGCTTTAAAATTGATTTCGCCTGTCCTACCATCTTGTTGCAGCTTCTCCTTTGTATCTTTACAAAGATACGTGGGGTATCTTTATTTGGTGGGTTCCAACATCCTCCTAGACCATTCAGGTATGACCTAAATCAAATCCCTTATGATTATACAGTGGAAGTGAGAAATAGATTTAAGGGCCTAGATCTGATAGAGTGCTTGGTGAACTATGGACTGAGGTTTGTGACATTGTACAGGAGACAGGAATCAAGACCATCCCTATGGAAAAGAAATGCAAAAAAGCAAAATGGCTGTCTGGGGAGCCCTTACAAATAGCTGTGAAAAGAAGAGAAGCAAAAAGCCAAGGAGAAAAGGAAAGATATAAACATCTGAATGCAGAGTTCCAAAGAATAGCATGAAGAGATAAGAAAGCCCTCCTCAGCGATCAATGCAAAGAAATAGAGGAAAACAACAGAACGGGAAAGACTAGAGATCTCTTCAAGAAAATTAGAGATACCAAAGGGACATTTCATGCAAAGATGGGCTCGATAAAGGACAGAAATGGTATGGACCTAACAGAAGCAGAAGATATTAAGAAGAGGTGGCAAGAATACAAAGAAGAACTGTACAAAAAAGATCTTCATGACCCAGGTAATCACAATGGTGTGATCACTGACCTAGAGCCAGACATCCTGGAATGTGAAGTCAAGTGAGACTTAGAAAGCATCACTATGAAAAAAAGCTAGTGGAGGTGATGGAATTCTAGTTGAGCTATTTCAAATCCTGAAAGATGATGCTGTGAAAGTGCTGCACTCAATATGCCAGCAAATTTGGAAAACTCAGCAGTGGCCACAGGACTGGAAAAGGTCAGTTTTCATTCCAATCCCAAATAAAGACAATGCCAAAGAATCCCAAACTACCACACAATTTCACTCATCTCACACACTAGTAAAGTAGTGCTCAAAATTCTCCAAGCCAGGCTTCAGCAATAAGTGAACCATGAACTTCATGATGTTCAAGCTGGTTTTAGAAAAGGCTGAGTAACCAGAGACCAAATTGTTAACATCCACTGGATCATCAAAAAAGCAAGAGAGTTCCAGAAAAAATATCTATTTTTGCTTTATTGACTATGCCAAAGCCTTTGACTATGTGGATCACAGTAAATTGTGGAAAATTCTGAAAGAGATGGGAATACCAGACCACCTGACCTGCCTCTTGAAAAATTTGTATGCAGGTCAGGAAGCAACAGTTAGAACTGCACATGGAACAACAGACTTGTTCCAAATAGGAAAAGGAGTACGTCAAGGCTATATATTGTCACCCTGCTTATTTAACTTCTGTGCAGAGTACATCATGAGAAATGCTGGACTGGAAGAAGCACAAGCTGGAATCAAGAATGCTGGGAGAAATATCAATAACCTCAGATATGCAGATGACACCACCCTTATGCAGAAAGTGAAGAGGAACTAAAAAGCCTCTTGATGAAAGTGAAAGTGGAGAGTGAAAAAGTTGGCTTAAAGCTCAACATTCAGAAAACGAAGATCATGGCATCCGATCCCATCACTTCATGATAAATAGCTGGGGAAACAGTGGAAGACTTTATTTTGGGGGGGCTCCAAAAATCACTGCAGATGGTAACTACAGCTATGAAATTAAAAGACGCTTACTCCTTGGAAGAAAAGTTATGACCAACCTAGATAGCATATTCAAAAGCAGAGACATTACTTTGCCAACAAAGGTCCGTCTAGTCAAGGCTATGGTTTTTCCTGTGGTCATGTATGGATGTGAGAGTTGGACTGTGAAGAAGGCTGAGCACTGAAGAATTGGTGGTTTTGAACTGTGGTGTTGGAGAAGACTCTTGAGAGTCCCTTGGACTGCAAGGAGATCCAACCAATCCATTCTGAAGGAGATCAGCCCTGGGATTTCTTTGGAAGGAATGATGCTAAAGCTGAAAGTCCAGTACTTTGGCTACCTCATGTGAAGAGTTGACTCATTGGAAAAGAGTCTGATGCTGGGAGAGATTGGGGGCAGGAGGAGAAGGGGACGACAGAGGATGAGATGTCTGGATGGCATCACTGACTCGATGGACGTGAGTCTGGGTGAACTCCGGGAGTTGGTGATGGACAGGGAGGCCAGGCGTGCTGTGATTCATGGGGTTGTGAAGAGTCGGACACAACTGAGCGACTGAACTGAACTGAACTGAAAATAAATTCTGTCACTGTTTCCCCATCTATTTGCCATGAAGTGATGTGACCAGATGCCATGATCTTAGTTTTCTGAATGTTGAGCTTTAAGCCAACTTTTTCACTCTCCTCTTTCACTTTCATCTTGAGGCTCTTTAGTTCTTCTTCACTTTATGCCATAAGGGTGGTATCATCTGTGTATCTGAGGTTATTGATATTTCTACCAGCAATCTTTATTCTAGCTTGTGCTTCATCCAGCTTAGCATTTCACATGATATACTCTATATATAAGTTAAATAAACAGGGTGACAAAATATGTCCTTGATGTACTCCTTTCCAGATTTGGAACCAGTCTGTTGTTTCATGTCCAGTTCTAACTGTTGTTTCTTAATCAGCATACATGTTTCTCAGGAGGCAGGTCAGGTGGTCTGGTATTCCCATCTCTACAAATTTCCAGTTTGTTGTGATTCACACAGTCGAAGGCTTTGGCATAGTCAATAAAGCAGAGTGAGTGAGTGAAGTTGCTCAGTCGTGTCCGATTCTTTGCGACCCCATGGACTGTAGCCTACAAAGCTCCTCTGTCCATGAAATTTTCCAGGCAAGAGTACTGGAGTGGGTTGCTATTTCCTTCTCTAGGAGATCATCCCATCCCAGGGATTGATTCCAGGTCTCCCGCATTGCAGGCAGACGCTTTAACCCCTGAGCCACCAGGGAAGTCAATAAAGCAGAAGTAGATGTTTTTCTGGAACTCTCTTGCTTTCTCAATGATCCAATAGATGTTGGCAACTTCATCTCTGGTTCCTCTGCCTTTTCTAAATCCAGCTTCAACATCTAGAAGTTCATGGTTCATGTACTGCTGAAGCCTGGCTTGGATAATTTTGAGCATTACTTTGCTACCATGTGAGATGAGTGGAATTGTGTGGGAGTTTGAACATTCTTTGGCATTGCCTTTCTTTGGGATTGGAATGAAAACTGACCTTTTCCAGTCCTGTGGCCACTGCTGAGTTTTCCAGATTTGCTGGCATATTGAGAGTAGCACTTTCATAGCATCATCTTTTAGGATTTGAAATAGCTCAACTGGAATTCCATCACCTCCACTAGCTTTGTTTGTAGTGATGCAATTTGACTTCACACTCCAGGATGTTTAGTTCTAAGTGAGTAATCACACCACCTATAATAAAGTGGGCTAAATGCTAAAAAGTAGAAAAAGCTGGTGACAAGAGTGTGTTATAAAGGGACCCAATTTATTCTGATGGAGTTAGGAAGATTTGCCTAAGGGGGAGAAATTGAATTGAAATATAAAAGTTGAATACAAATGAATAAAGCAAGGAAGTGGGCAGGAAAGAACGAGAAAGGAAAGAAGAGGCAGGAGATAGGAAGGAATAAAGGGAGATGGTGGGGAATAGCTTTCCAGGCAGAATCAATAGCATATACAAAGATTCTGAATTCAGGAATATGCATATTATGTTTGAGAAACTGAAAAAAGACTAGTATCTTCTGGTAAGTTCTACGGAGCATGGAAAACTTTCAGAAAAGGAAGATTGGGACCAGTTAATATGTGGGATTTTATCACAAGAGTCATGGAAAATTACTGAAAAGTTTTAGAGAAACAATTGATAAGATTAAATTTGCATTGTTAACTGCCTTATAGATGGACTTTGTAAACAGACTCTGCCATCCATCAGAACAATAACATAAAGGCCAATTTCATTGTTGATGAAGAACTCTAATTATTAAAATGACTAAAAATTTATCTTAAATCAAAATTGGAATACACAGAAATCTTTGAATCCTGGCTTCTACAAATAAGTATATATATAATGCACAATGATCAAATTATTATTAAATTATATTGAAGAATACAGTTTAAAAGGTAAAATATAAATATAAAATGAACACATCATAGATTTTAACTCCTTGTCAAATGAAATTAGTAAGATGCTACAACCAGTTTCAAAGGAAAATTCAAAAAGCAATACATATATAGGAAAAGATATGCTGAAATAAATTTACAAATAGATGCACAATGAGTCAACTCACAAGAAATAATCAATTCCACTCTCCACCTGGAACAACTGATTTGCATTTCTATGGGGAAGGATCTTTGCATTGTTATTATGTACTCATAACTTGCAGGGCATCAAGAGAGTGCTGAAATGATGAGAGTGAGAAAAAAAATAGAAGAACACATTTTGGGTCAATTTCAAGTCTTTGAGAATTTTTCCTACCCATATATGAATATAAATTTTATATAATAATGGTGCTCTAATGCTGGTCAAAAAAGTGCTGCTCTGTCCTGTAATAGATGTGACCTAGAATCAATGCTCTTATTTTTAGCAAAGCTCTATGGGCTTCTGGAACACTTCTACTTTATTATTGATATAGGTCAGCTTTAGAATCTAGGAATCCAGACAAATTTCAGTCATGTGAGACTCTGAGCAGAGAATCCAGTCCCATAATGCAGGATTCCTGACCCATGGAAACTGTGAGATAATAAATTCATATTGTTTTTAGTCATTAAAGTTGTGAAATTTTTACACAGACTATAAAACTATGAGTCCATCTATATGGAGCTCAAAACTAGGCGAAACTGAACTATGGTTTAAATAATAAGATGCAGCTATCTCTGGGAAGTAAGGAGGGAAATAATTGAGTGTGTTTGTGTGGACTTCTGAAATCTGATGATGCTCATTTCTTGATCTGGAGAGGTGCGCTTACTTGGTAGAAATTCATTAAGCTGTACACTGGGAAAGTACTTTGTTTACTTTTGTTAGCCATTCCCTTCTATAGGGGATCTTCCTGATCCAGGAGTTGAACCCAGGCCCCTTGCATTGCAAGCGGATTCTTTACCATCAGAGCTACCAGGGAGGCCCTCTGCATGTATACTTCAGTTAAATATTATTGAAGAAAGATAGGACTTAGCTTTTCTGTGAGTTTATATTATTCTATTGAGAAAAAAAAAAAAAAAAAAAACACCCTGATAATATTAACATATATTAAGCCCTTCTAAGGGCTTCATATGAATTTGCATTTTTATATTTTAATTTTGGTTTTGGCACTCTTTTTAATATAGAAATTTGTTAACCTGGTATAGTCAGATGTAAAAATACTTGTGCTTTGAGATACACAGTTGACCCTTGAATAACATGGATTTGAACTGTGCAGGCCCATTTATACATGGCTTTTCTTTCCAATATAGTATTTTCATTTTACAGATACTTAAGTATGGGGGAAGTGTTCCATTAGGGATCACAATATGAGAAATAAAAAGAAGTGGGGTCTAGGTCCTGATTCTATCTAAACCGTTGCAATTTTCTGCCCTTGGGTAAGTCTTAGAGCAATTCCTTTGTTTTTGAGGCAGAGACAGTGATACTTAGACTTGGGCTATGGAGACTGAGGGGTGAAGGGCAGTAGGTACTCTTAAACCCCACCTTGTTTGAGGGTCCACTGTACTCAGTTCTTGTTTAAGAATCTTTCCCTAACCTGCAATGTTTTTAGAGTTAAATCAACAGAATTGATTAAACTGTATCTAGGGACAAATAAAGTGTTTCTAACATATGATAATTAGTTTAATAATTTCTATTTTTGTTAAAGATAAGATCAAGATCTTTTGAGTATATGAAAGGAAGTTTCCTCTTCCACACAGACACTTATAATTAAAGAATATTTCATTAACTATATTGAACCTGTTTTTCTCATTCGTTTTTAATAAGTGACATCACTTCTTAGGCCTAACATATAAAGACTCTATTGTGGAAATCACTGCTGATGAACAGGAAAAAAGAAAAAAAGAGAAAAAAAAAAAAAAGAAATGAGACTGTTTAAGAGACCTCTGAGGCAATATCAAGCAAACTAATATTCACATTATAGGAATCCTAGAGGAGAAGAGAGAGAGAAAGAGCCTGAGCAAATATTTAAAGATGTAATAGCTGAAAACGTCACTAACCTGTGAAGGGAAAAAGTCACACAAGTCCATGAACCAATGATTACACACAGAATTAACTCAACAGGAACATGCCAAGACACATTTAAATAAAATGACAAAAATTAAAGATAAAGAGAGACTATTAAAAGCAGTAAGGGAAAAAGCAACAGTGAAAGTGAAGTCACTCAGGTGCGTCCAACTCTTTGCAACCCCATGGACTATAGCCTACCAGGCTCCTCAGTCCATGGAATTTTCCAGGCAAGAGTACTGGAATGAGTTGCCATTTTCTTCTCCAGGGGATCTTCCTGACCCAGGGATCAAACCCCAGTCTCCCATATTGCAGGCAGACACTTTACCGTCTGAGCCACCAGGGAAGCCCATAACACACAGAGGAATCCCCATAAGACTCTCAGCTGCTTTTCTCAATGGTAACTCTGTAGGCCAAAAGAAAGTGGCATGATATACTTAACGTGATGAAAGGGAAAAACTTATAGCCAAGAATACTCTACCTAATCAAGCATTTATTCAGTTTTGATGGAGAAATCAAAAGTGTTCCATACAAGCAAAAGCTAAGAGAATTAAGCACCAACAAACTAGTTTTACAAAAAATATTAAAGGTGAAAAAGAAAAGGCCACAACTAGAAACAAGAAAATTATAAAATGAAAAGCTCACCGATAAAGGTAAACATACATAAAGGTAGAAAATCATTCACACAAAGCAGTAGAGAGGTTAAAAGGCAAAATTAGTAAAGTCATCTGTATCCACAATAAGCAGTTAAGGTGTACACAAAACAATTAGATGTAAAATATTAAATCAAAAACAATAATCATGAGGGGAGGAGAGTATAAATGCAGGGTTTAAAAAATGCATTTGAAATCAAGAGATCAGCAACTCAAAATACTCACATATATAGAGAGAAACTGCTACTAAAAAAGCACTTAAGGTAACTGGAAACCAAAGATCTGTAATAGATAGATATATGACATAAATCATAGCAATACTTTTTAAATCAATCTCCTAAAGTAAAGGAAATAAAAACAAAATATGAATGAATGGAAACTAATTAAACTTAAAAACATCTGCACAGCAAAGGAAATGAGTGACAAAATGAAAAGACAACCTACTGCATGGGAGAAAATATTTGCTAATGATATAACTTAAGCCATTAATATCCAACATATAAAAACAGCTCATACAATCCAACATCCAAAACATAAACAACCCATTTAAAAAATGAGCAGAAGAACTGAATAGACATTTTTCAAAAGGAGGAAATGCTGCAGGCCAATGGGCACACAAAAACATAGCTCATTATTCAGAGTGAAGTAAGCCAGAAGGAAAAACACCAATACAGTATACTAACGCATATATATGGAATTTAGAAAGATGGTAACAATAACCCTGTGTACGAGACAGCAAAAGAGACACTGATGTATAGAACAGTCTTATGGACTCTGTGGGAGAGGGAGAGGGTGGGAAGATTTGGGAGAATGGCATTGAAACATGTAAAATATCATGTATGAAACGAGATGCCAGTCCAGGTTCGATGCACGATACTGGATGCTTGGGGCTAGTGCACTGGGACGACCCAGAGGGATGTTATGGGGAGGGAGGAGGGAGGAGGGTTCAGGATGGGGAACACGTGTACCTGTGGCGGATTCATTTGGATATTTGGCAAAACTAATACAATTATGTAAAGTTTAAAAATAAAATAAAATTAAAAAAAAAAAACATAGCTCAACATTGTTCAAAATCAGAGAAATGCAAATAAAAACCACAGTGGAATATTACCTCACACCTATAAGAATAGCCATGATCAAAATGAGCATAAATAATAAATGCTGGTGAGAATGTGGAGAAAAGGTAACCTCCCATATACCATTGGTGGGGACATAAATTGGTGTGGCTACTCCAGAAAGCAGTATGCGGATTTCCTACAAAACTAAAAGTAGCACTGCAATATGAACCAGCCATTCCACTCCTGGCTATGTATGTATATAAAGACTAAGCCACTAATTCAAAAATACACAAGGATTTAAGTGTTCATAACATCACTATTTATAATTGCCAGGAAATTAAAACAAACTTAGTGTGCAACAGATGAAAAAGTAAAGATGTTTTATATATATATATATATATATATATGTTTTATATATATAAATGTATATACATATATATATATATGTATACATATATTTATATATCACATAAATATTTGTATAAAATATTTTTCTATATTGTATAAAAGATTAATATATATTTATATATTACACATATATATGCATATATAAATATATATCTATACATACATATGTATATATATACATATATAACAAAAATATAGATATATATCTATAGATATATAAAACATATATGCTTATATAAACATATGTATATAAAGATATATAGAGATAGATATATAAAGATATATATAGAGAGATATATAAAACATATATCTAATCTATCTACCTATCTATCTGTATATATATTCACATGTACATACACTGGAAGCAGACCTTGGTTCGATCCCTGGGTTCAGAAGATCTGCTGGAGAAGGGAATGGCTGCCCACTCCAATAGTCTTGCCTGGAGAATTTCATGGACAAGGGCTACAGTCCATTGGATGGCAAAGAATCAGACTCCACTGAGCAAATAATATTTTTACTTTCGTTTTCATATACATATGTATAAAAGAGGGCTTTCCTGGTGGCTTAGATGGTAAAGAATCTGCCTTCAGTGTGGGAGACCTGGGTTTAATCATTAGGTTGGGAAGGTCCCCTGGAGGAAGGCATGGCAACCCACTCCAGTATTCTTGCCTGGAGAATCCCCATGGACAGAGTATCCTGGCAGGCTGCAGTCCATGGGGTGGCAGAGTTGGGCACAACTGAGTGAACCGAGGTCAGGGGCGGCGACGAGAGGAGTTACCCCGCGTCCGAGGTCAGGGGCTGCGACGAGAGGAGTTACCCCGTGTCCCATGTCAGGGGCAGCGGCCGGGAGGAGAACTCCACGCCCCAGGCTCGAGGCCAGGGGCGGCGGGCAGGAGAAGCTACCCCACACCCCCACACCCGAGGCCAAGAGCGGTGGCCGGGAGGACCAACCCCACGTCCAAGGAGCCGTGGCTGCGCGGGCGCAGGAGGGCCTAGAGGAGCTATCCCACGTTGAAGGTCAGGAAGGGCGGCAGTGAGGAGATACCCCTCATCCAAGGTAAGGAGCAATGGTTGCGCTTTGCTAGACCAGCCGTGAAGAGATACCCCACGCCCAAGGTAAGACAAACACAAGTAAGATGGTAGGTGTTGCAAGAGGGCATCAGAGGGCAAACACACTGAAACCATACTCGCAGAAAACTAGTCAATCTAATCACATTAGGACCACAGCCTTGTCTAACTCAATGAAACTAAGCCATGCCCGTGGGGCAACACAAGATGGGCAGGTCATGGTGGAGAGATCTGACAGAATGTGGTCCACTGGAGAAGGGAATGGCAAACCACTTCAGTATTCTTGCCTTGAGAACCCCATGAATGGTATGAAAAGGCAAAATGATAGGATACTGAAAGAGAAACTCCCCAGGTCAGTAGGTGCCCAATATGCTACTGGAGATTGGTGGAGAAATAACTGCAGAAAGAATGAAGGGATGGAGCCAAAGCAAAAAGAATACCGAGCTGTGAATGTGACTGGTGATAGAAGCAAGGTCCAATGCTGTAAAGAGCAATACTGCATAGGAACCTGGAATGTCAGGTCCATGAATCAAGGCAAATTGGAAGTGGTCAAACAAGAGATGGCAAGAGTGAATGTCGACATTCTGTGAATCAGCGAACTGAAATGGACTGGAATGGGTGAATTTAACTCAGATGACCATTATATCTACTACTGCGGGCAGGAATCCCTCAGAAGAAATGGAGTGGCCATCATGGTCAACAAAAGAGTCTGAAATGCATTACTAGGATGCAATCTCAAAAACGACAGAATGATCTCTGTTCGTTTCCAAGGCAAACTATTCAATATCACAGTAATCCAAGTCTATGCCCCAACCAGTAACGCTGAAGAAGCTGAAGTTGAACGGTTCTATGAAGACCTCCAAGACCTTTTAGAACTAAAACCCAAAAAAGATGTCCTTTTCATTATAGGGGACTGGAATGCAAAAGTAGGAATCAAGAAACACCTGGAGTAACAGGCAAATTTGGCCTTGGAATACGGAATGAAGCAGGGCAAAGACTAATAGAGTTTTGCCAAGAAAATGCACTGGTCATAACAAACACCCTCTTCCAACAACACAAGAGAAGACTCTATACATGGACATCACCAGATGGTCAACACCGAAATCAGATTGATTATATTCTTTGCAGCCAAAGATGGAGAAGCTCTATACAGTCAGCAAAAACAAGACCAGGAGCTGACTGTGACTCAGACCATGAATTTCTTATTGGCAAATTCAGACTTAAATTGAAGAAAGTAGGGAAAACCACTAGACCATTCAGGTATGACCTAAATCAAATCCCTTATGATTATACAGTAGAAGTGAGAAATAGATTTAAGGGCCTAGATCTGATGGAGTGCCTGATGAACTATGGACTGAGGTTCGTGACATTGGACAGGAGACAGGGATCACGACCATCCCCATGGAAAAGAAATGCAAAAAAAGCAAAATGGCTGTCTGGGGAAGGCTTACAAATAGCTGTGAAAAGAAGAGAAGCAAAAAGCAAAGGAGAAAAAGGAAAGATATAAACCTCTGAATGCAGAGTTCCAAAGAATAGCAAGAAGAGATAAGAAAGCCTTCTTCAGTGATCAATGCAAAGAAATAGAGGGAAACAACAGAACGGGAAAGACTAGAGTTCTCTTCAAGAAATTCAGAGATACCAAAGGAACATTTCATGCAAAGATGGGCTCGATAAAGGACAGAAATGGTATGGAACTACCAGAAGCAGAAGATATTAAGAAGAGGTGGGAAGAATACACAGAAGAACTGTACAAAAAAGATCTTCACGACACAGATAATCACAATTGTGTGATCACTGACCTAGAGCCAGACATCCTGGAATGTGAAGTCAAGTGGGCCTTAGAAAGCATCACTACGAACAAAGCTAGTGGAGGTGATGGAATTCCAGTTGAGCTATTCCAAATCCTGAAAGATGATGCTGTGAAAGTGCTGCACTCAATATGCCAGCAAATTTGGAAAACTCAGCAGTGGCCACAGGACTGGAAAAGGTCGGTTTTCATTCCAATCCCAAAGAAAGGCAATGCCAAAGAATACTCAAACTACCGCACAATTGCACTCATCTCACATACTAGTAAAGTAATGCTCAAAATTCTCCAAGCCAGGCTTCAGCAATATGTGAATTGTGAACTTCCTGATGTTCAAGCTGGTTTTAGAAAAGGCAGAGGAACCAGAGATCAAATTGCCAACATCTGCTGGATCATGGAAAAAGCAAGAGAGTTCCAGAAAAATATCTATTTTTGCTTTATTGACTATGCCAAAGCCTTTAACTGTGTGGATCACAATAAACTGTTGAAAATTCTAAAAGAAATGGGAATACCAGGCCACCTGACCTGCCTCTTGAGAAATCTGTATGCAGGTCAGGAAGCAACAGTTAGAACTGGACATGGAACAACAGACTGGTTCCAAATAGGAAAACGAGTATGTCAAGGCTGTATATTGTCACCCTGTTTATTTAACTTCTATGCAGAGTACATCATTAGAAACGCTGGACTGGAAGAAACACAAGCTGGAATGAAGATTGCCAGGAGAAATATCAATAATCTCAGATATGCAGACGACACCACCCTTATGGTAGAAAGTGAACAGGAACTCAAAAGCCTCTTGATGAAAGTGAAAGTGGAGAGTGAAAAAGTTGGCTTAAAGCTCAACATTCAGAAAATGAAGATCATGACATCCGGTCCCATCACTTCATGGGAAATAGATGGGGAAATAGTGAAAACAGTGGAAATAGGGAAATAGTGGAAACAGTCAGACTTTATTTTTCTGGGCTCCAAAATCAGTACAGATGGTGACTGCAGCCATGAAAGTTAAGACTCTTAATCATTGGAAGGAAAGTTATGACCAACCTAGATAGCATATTCAAAAGCAGAGACATTACTTTGCCTACAAAGGTCCGTCTAGTCAAGGCTATGGTTTTTCCAGTAGTCATGTATGGATGTGAGAGTTGTACGGTGAAGAAGGCTGAGTGCTGAAGAATTGATGCTTTTCAACTGTGTTGTTGGCGAATATTCTTGAGAGTCCCTTGGACTGCAAGGAGATCCAACCGGTCCATTCTGACGATCAGTCCTGGGATTACTTCGGAAGGAATGATGCTAAAGCTGAAACTCCAGTACTTTGACCACCTCATGTGAAGAGTTGACTCATTGGAAAAGACTCATGCTGGGAGGGATTGGGGGCAAAAGGAGAAGGGGATGACATAGGATGAGATGGCTGGATGGCATCACTGACTCGATGGATGTGAGTCTGAGTGAACTCCGGGAGTTGGGGATGGACAGGGAGGCCTGGTGTGCTGTGATTCATGGGTTCACAAAGAGTTGGATACGACTGAGCGACTGATCTGATCTGATCTTAATGAATAAACACACAACATGAATAAAAGAAAGCAGGGAAAACCACTAGGTCATTCAAGTGTGATCTAAATCAAATCCTTTATACAATCCCAAATCCCTTTTATAGTGGAGGTGGGGAATAGGTTCAAGTGATTAGATCTGGTAAAACAAGTGTCCGAAGAACTATGGATGGAGATTTGTAACATTGTACAGGAAGTAGTGACCAAGACGTTCCCAAAGAAAAGGAAATGCAAGAAGAAAAGGTGGTTGTTTGAAGATCTTTACAAATAGCTGAGGAAAGAAGCAAAGTGAAAGGCAAAGGAGAAAGGAACGATACACCCAAGTGAATGCAGGGTTCCAGAGAATAGCAAGGAGAGATAAGAAGGCCTTCTTCAATGAACAATGCAAAGAAATAGAGGAAAACAATAAAATGGGAAAGACTAGAAATCTCTTTAAGAAATTGAGTGATATCAAGAGACCATTTCATGCAAGAATGGGCATGATAAAGGACAGAAATGATAAGGACCTAATAGAAGCAGAAGAAATTAAGAAGAGGTGGCAAGAATATACAGAAGAACTATACAAAAAATGTCTTAATGACTCTGCTAACCACGATGGTGTGGTTCCTCACCTAGAGCCAGACAATCTGAAGCATGAAGTCAAGTGGGCCTTAGGAAGCATTACGGTGAACAAAGCTAGTGGAGGTGATGGAATTCCAGGTGAGCTATTTAAAATCCTAAGAGATAATGCTGTGAAAGTGTTGCACTCAACTGGAAAACTCAGCAGTGGCTATAGGAATGGAAAAGGTCTGTTTTCATTCCGATCCCAAATAAGGGCAATGCCAAAGAATGTTCAAACTACCATGCTTATTTCACAGGCTGACAAGGTTATGCTCAAAATTCTTCAAACTAGGCTTCAGCAGTATGTGAGTCAAGAACTTCCAGATGCACAAGCTGTCTTTAGAAAAGAGAGGAATCAGAGGTCAAATTGGCAATTTTCACTGGATCATAAAGTAAGCAAGGGAATTTCATAAAAACATCTACTTCTGCTTCATTGACTATGCTAAAAGCTTTGACTGTGTGGATCATAACAAACTGAAAAATTAAACTTGTTAAAGAGACGGGAGTACCAGACCACCTTACCTGTCTCCTGAGAAACGTGTATGTGGGTTCAGTTCAGTTCAGTCACTCAGTCGTGTCCGACTCTTTGTGACTCCATGAATCGCAGCACTCCAGGCCTCCCTGTCCATCACCAACTCCCGGAGTTGATTCAGACTCACGTCCATCGAGTCAGTGATGCCATCCAGCCATCGCATCCTCTGTCGTCCCCTTCTCCTCCTGCCCCCAATCCCTCCCAGCATCAGAGTCTTTTCCAATGAGTCAACTCTTCTCATGAGGTGGCCAAAGTACTGGACTTTCAGCTTTAGCATCATTTCTTCCAAAGAAATCCCATGGCTGATCTCCTTCAGAATGGACTGGTTGGATCTCTTTGCAGTCCAAGGGACTCTCAAGAGCCTTCTCCAACACCACAGTTCAAAAGCATCAGTTCTTCGGTGCTCAGCCTTCTTCACAGTCCAACTCTCACATCCACACATGACCACAGGAAAAAACATAGCCTTGACTAGACAAACCATTGTTGGCAAAGTAATGTCTCTGCTTTTGAATATGCTATCTAGGTTGGACATAACTTTCCTTCCAAGGAGTAAGCATCTTTTAATTTCATGGCTGCAGTCACCATATGCAGTGATTTTGGAACCCCAAAAAATAAAATCTAACTCTGTTTCCACTATTTCCCCATGTGTTTCCCATGAAGTGATGGGACCAGATGCCATGATCTTCATAATCTGAATGTTGAGCTTTAAGCCAACTTTTTCACTCTCCACTTTCACTTTTGTCAAGAGGCTTTTTAGTTCCTCTTCACTTTCTACCATAAGGGTGGTGTCATCTGCGTATCTGAGGTTATTGATATTTCTCCTGGCAATCTTCATTCCAGCTTGTGTTTCTTCCAGTCCAGCGTTTCTCATGATGTACTCTGCATATAAGTTAAATAAGCAGGGTGATAATATACAGCCTTGACATACTCGTTTTCCTATTTGGAACCAGTCTGTTGTTCCATGTGCAGTTCTAACTGTTGCTTCCTGACCTGCATACAGATTTCTCAAGAGGCAGGTCAGGTAGTCTGGTATTCCCGTCTCTCTCACAGTTAGACCCAGACACGGAACATGGACCGTTGAAACTGGGAAAGGAATATGTCAAGCTGTGTATTGTCACCCTGTTTATTTAACTTGTATGCAGAGTACATCATGTGAAATGCTG
This sequence comes from Bos taurus, assembly GCF_002263795.3. Taxonomy (NCBI): domain Eukaryota; kingdom Metazoa; phylum Chordata; class Mammalia; order Artiodactyla; family Bovidae; genus Bos; species Bos taurus. The sequence continues at coordinate 2,592,160 of NC_037333.1, read as the reverse complement.
GGCTGGATGAAGCACAAGCTGGAATCAAGATTGTCGGAAGAAATATCAATAACCTCAGATATGCAGATGATACCACTCTAATGGCAGAAAGTGAAGAGAAACTAAAGAGCCTCTTGATGAAGGTGAAAGAGGAGAGTGAAAAAAGTAGCTTAAAACTAAATAATCAAAAAACTAAGATCATAACATCCAGTCCCATTACTTCATGGCAAATAAAAGGGGAAAAAAATGGAAACAGTGATAGATTTTATTTTCTTGGTCTCAAAAATCATTGTGGATGTTGACTGCAGCCATGAAATTAAAAGACATTGCTCCTTGGAAGAAAAGCTATGACAAACCTAGATAGCATATTAGAAAGCATACACATCACTTTATTGACAAAAGTCCATACAGTTCAAAGCTATGATTTTTCCAGTAGTCATGTATGGGTGTGAGACTTGGACCATAAACAAGGCTGACCACTGAAGTACTGATGCTTTGAAATTGTGGTGTGGAGAAGATGTTTGAGTGTCCCTTGGACTGCAAGGAAATCAAACTAGTCAATTCTAAAGGAAATCAACCCTGAACATTCATTGAAAGAAATGATACTGAAGCTGAAGCTCAAATACTTTGCAACACAATGGGAAGACCCAACTCACTGGGTCAGATCCTGACAGTGGGGAAGATTGAAGCAAATGGAGAAAGGGGTGACAGAGGATGAGATGGTTAGATAGCATCACTGATCAATGGACACATATTTGAGTACATTCCAGGAGATAGTGGAGGGCATGCTGCAGTCCATTGGGTCACAAAGAATCATACATGACTCAGCGGCTGAAAAAAACAGCAACAGCATACATATATGTGGGACTTTCCCAGGTGTCTCAGTGGTAAAGAATTCACCTGCCAATCAGAAGTTACAGGTTTGATTCCTGGGTTGGGAAATTCCCTGAAGAAAGAAATGGCAACTCACTCCAGTATTCTGGCCTGGAAAATTCCATGGAAATAAGATGCTGGAGAGCTACAGTTCATGGGTTCATAAAGAGTCAGACCCAACTTAGAAACTAAATAGGAGCAGCAGCATACATATATGAGTATGTGTGTGTATATATATATATATATACACATATACATATACATTGTATGTCTGTATGTACAGACATACAGTGAAATATGTATATATGTACAGACATACAATGAAATATGTATATATATACACACATACTTGTAATGAAATATAGCCATTTTAAAAAATATACTTTTGCCATTTTCAGCAATATTGATGGATTTGGAAGGAATTATGCTCAGTGAAAGAAGTCAGACAAAATAGACAAACACTGCATGATATAACTTATATGTAGAATCTAAATAATACACATACTAGTGAATATAACAAAAAACAATCAGACTTATATACAGAGAACAAACTCAATTCAGCTCAGCTGCTTAATCGTGTTTGACTCTTTGCGACCCCATGGACTGCAGCACGCCAGGCTTCCCTGTCTGTCACCAACTCCCAGAGCTTGCTCAAACTCATGCCCATCTAGTCAGTAATGTCATCCAACCATCTCTTCCTCTGCTTTCCTCTTCCCCTCCTGCCTTCAATCTTTTCCAGCATCAGGGTCTTTTCAATGAGTTAGTTCTTCTCATCAGGTGGCCAAAGAATTGGAGCTTCATCTTCAACATCAGTCCTTCCAATGAATATTCAGCACTGATTTCCTTTAGGATTGACTGGTTGGATCTCCTTGCTGTCCAAGGACTCTCTAAAGTCTTCTCCAGCACCACAGTTCAAAAGCATCAATTCTTCTGCTCTCAGTTTTCTTTATAGTCCAACTCTCACATCCATACATGGCTACTGGAAAAACCATAGCATTGACTAGATGGACATTTGTTGACAAGGTAATACCTCTGCTTTTTAATATGCTGTCTAGGTTGGTCATAGTCTTTCTTCCAAGAAGAAAGAGTCTTTTAAACTAGTGGTTTAAACTAGAACAAACTAGTGGTTTCCAAAAGAGGGAGATGGATAAAACAGGTGTGAGGGAGTGATAGGCATACAAACTACTGGATGCAAATAAGCTGAAAGCTATTGCATGACATGGGTAAAATAACAAATATTTTGTTATAACTGCTAAGGAAAGTAACCTTTCAAAATCATATAAAATTTTAAAATAAATTTTACAAAAGGAAAAAATATATAGTCTATTATAAGACCAGATTTGCTCACAAGAAGAATAGAGTTTTTTTTTTTCTAAACTAAATTCTTGCATTCTTTAAGAATCCTCAAGATAAAGTCCTGATTCCTTAAGACAACCAGTATTGTTGTATGGCTTCCAGTTTTTGCTATCCTTAAATAAAAGCAAAAGCTAAGCGTTCTGGTTCAAGACAGCAGAGTACAGGATGTATGCTAATCTCCTCTTGCGAGAGCACCAAAATTGCAGCTAGCTGCTGACCAACCATCAACAGGAGAACATTAGAACCCACCAAAAAAGATCTCCTATGTCTAAAGACAAAGAAGAAGCCACAGGGAGGTGATAGGAGATGTGCAATCACAGTAAAATAAAATCCCATACCACTGGGTGGGTGACCCACAGACTGGAGAACTGCTGCTGCTGCTGCTGCTAAGTTGCTTCAGTTGTGTCCGACTCTATGCGACCCCATAGACAGCAGCCCCCCAGGCTCTGCCGTCCCTGGGATTCTTCAGACAAGAACACTGGAGTGGGTTGCCATTTCCTTCTCCAATGCATGAAAGTGAAAAGTGAAAAGTGAAAGTGAAGTCGCTCAGTCATGCCAGACTCTTCGCGACCCTATGGACTGCAGCCTACCAGGCTCCTCCGTCCATGGGATTTTCCAGGCAAGAGTACTGGAGTGGGGTGCCATTGCCTTCTCTGACTGGAGAACAAATGATACCAAAGAAGTTCTCACACTATTGTTTAGGTTCTGAATCCCATGTCATGCTTCCCAGCATCAGGATCTGACAAAGGAACTGAGAATTCCCAGAGAATCTGACCTTGAGGGCCAGTGGGGTTTGATTATGGGCCTTCCAGAGGACTGAGGGAAACAGAGACTCCAGTATTGGAGGGCACAAACAAAATTTTGCACACACTAAGACCCAGAGGAAAGGAGCAGTGACCCCACAGGAGATTGAACCAAAGCTACCTGCTAGTGTTGGAGGGCCTCCTGTGGAGGTGTGGGTGGCATGGGTTGGCAGGGGCTCACAACAGAAACGGGGGCACTGGAAGGTCCCCCTTGGCATAAACCTTGAAGTTCACCATTAACCCTACCGAAGAGCCCATAGACCCCATGGCTGGGTTGCCTCAGGCCAAACAACTACCAGGGAGGAGGGAAACCCCACCAATCAGCAGATACTTGGATTGAGCAAGGCCCTGCCCACCAGAACAAGACCCAGTTTTTCCCATTGCCAATTCCTCCCATCAAGAAGCTTACACAAGCCTTTTAGCCTCATTCATTAGAGGACAAGAAAAACAGTCTCACAGTGGCTACAATAAAAACCATATTACAGAAAGTTAATTACAATGAAAAAGTAGAAAGTTATGTTCCAGATGAAGGGTCAAGATAAAAGTCCAGAAAAACAACTAAATGAAGTGGAGGTAGGCAAACTTCCAGAAAAAGAATTCAGAATAATGATAGTGAAGATGATGCAGGATCTTGAAAAAGAATGGAGGCAAAGAAGATGCAAGAAATGTTTACCAAAGACTTTGGATAACTAAAGAACAAACAAACAGAAATGAATAATACACTAGAAGAAATCAATAGCAGAGTAGCTGATGCAGAAGAATGGATAAGTAACCTGGAGAACAGAATGGTTGATATTACTGCCACAGAACAGAATATAGAAAAGAAAAGAAATGAAGATCGCCTAAGAGACCTCTGGGACAACATTAAATGCATCAATATTTGCATTATAGGGGTTCCAGAAGGAAAAGAAAGAGAGAAAGGACCTGAAAAAATATTTGAAGAGATAATAGCTGAAAACTTCCTGAACATGGGAAAGGAAATAGTCAACTAAATCCAGGAAGCACAGAGAGTCCCAGGAAGGTTAAACCTGAGGAGGAACACACCAAGACATATAGTAATCAAATTGACAAAAATTAAAGACAGAGATAAAATATTAAAAGCAACAAGGGAAAAACAACAAATAACATTCAAGGGAACTCCCAGCAGGCTATCAACTGATTTCACAATAGAAACTCTGAAAACCAGAAATGAATGGCATTATATTTAAAGTGATTAAAGGGAAGAACCCACACCATGAATACTCTAGCCAGCAAGACTCTCTTTCATATTTGATGGAGAAATCAAAAACTTTCCAGACAGGCAAAAGTTAAGAGAATTCAGCACCACCAAACCAGCTTTACAACAAATGCTAGAGGAACTTCTCCATGTGGGAAGCACAAAGGAAGGAAAAGATCTACAGAAAATAAACCCAAAACATCAAGAAAATGGTAATAGGATCATACATTACCTGAAATGTAAATGGATTAAATGCACCAACTAAAAGATATAGACTGGCTGGGTGGAAGAGACCATGTACATATGTGCACTTCAACTTCCCGCATCATTCTGCTTGACCCGTCCTCAAATTATGTCATTATTTTACATTGTTCAGTTAATCATGTTCCCATTATGGCTTGTAATTATAATTGTCTTTTATTTTTTGTTTGGCTACTGATTGTGAAAAAATGCTAAACATCTTTTACTATTGTGATTATGTAACTATTACTCACTTAATACCATTGTATTATGATTGCTCAACAGAAAATAATAGAACTTTACATCACCAAAACAGGATCTAATAGTAAAACCTATAATCACTTTTTAAAATCCAGATGTATATCAGAATTATCTTGAAATATTTTGAAAAATACAAACACTCAGGTATTTTTTGTTTTTTTCTCCAAGGCTCCAGGTATGTTTCTAATGAGCAATCATGTTTAAAAACAGCTGGATCATATGATGATCTTTTATTTTTATCTAGTTTGTTTCACTTTTTCTGTTTCACATTTAGTGCTCCCATTTCATTCAGTTTATGTTCTCCAATTTCTCCATATCTTCCTTTTTTTTTAATTTTAATAGTCTTTCTAAAGCCTATAACAAGTATAGTAGAAAAGCTTTTGTATGCATACCAGTCAGTTCAGTTCAGTCATTCAGTCATGTTTGACTTTTTGTGACCCCATGGACTGCACCACGCCAGGCTTTCCTGTCTATCACCAACTCCCAGAGCTTGCTCAAACTCGTGTCCATCAAATCAGTGATGCCATCCAACCATCTCATCCTCTGCCATCCCCTTCTCCTCCTGACTTCAATCAGCATTTGGGCACTTACCAACCTGGGGAGTTCATCTTTCAGTGCCACATCTTTTTGCCTTTTCATACTGTTCATGGGGTTCTCAAGGCAAGAATACTGAAGTGGTTTGCCATTCATCAGTCCTTCCAATGAACACCCAGGACTGATCTCCTTTAGGATAGACTGGTTGGATCTCCTTGCAGTCCAAGGGACTCTCAAGAGTCTTCTCCAACACCACAGCTCAAAAGCATTCTTTCTTTGCTGCTCAGCTTTCTTTATAGTCCAATTCTCACATTCATACATGACTACTGGAAAAAACATAGCTTTGACTAGATGGATCTCTGTTGGTAAAATATGTCTCTGCTTTTTAATATGCTGTCTAGGTTGGTCATAGCTTTTCTTCCAAGGAACAGACATTTTAATTTCATGGCTGCAGTCACTATCTGCAGTGCTTTTGGAGCCCAAAAAGATAAAGTTTTTTTACTGTTTCCATTGTTTCCCCATCTATTTGCCATGAAGTGATGGGACCGGATGCCATGATCTTAGTTTTTTTTATTTTTTTTATTTTTAAACTTTACATAATTGTATTAGTTTTGCCAAATATCGAAATGAATCCATCACAGGTATACATGTGCTCCCCATCCTGAACCCTCCTCCCTCCTCCCTCCCCATACCATCCCTCTGGGTCGTCCCAGTGCACTAGTCCCAAGCATCCAGTATCGTGCATTGAACCTGGACTGGCATCTCGTTTCATACATGATATTTTACATGTTTCAATGCCATTCTCCCAAATCTTCCCACCCTTTCCCTCTCCCACAGAGTCCATAAGACTGTTCCATACATCAGCGTCACTTTTGCTGTCTTGTACACAGGGTTATTGTTATCATCTTTCTAAATTCCATATATATACGTTAGTATACTGTATTGGTGTTTTTCCTTCTGGCTTACTTCACTCTGTATAATAGGCTCCAGTTTCATCCACCTCATTAGAACTGATTCAAATGTATTCTTTTTAATGGCTGAGTAATACTCCATTGTATATATGTACCACAGCTTTCTTATCCATTCATCTGCTGATGGACATCTAGGTTGCTTCCATGTCCTGGCTATTATAAACAGTGCTGCGATGAACATTGGGGTACACATGTCTCTTTCCCTTCTGGTTTCCTCAGTGTGTATGCCCAGCAGTGGGATTGCTGGGTCATAAGGCAGTTCTATTTCCAGTTTTTTAAGGAATCTCCACACTGTTCTCCGTAGTGGCTGTACTAGTTTGCATTCCCACCAACAGTGTAAGAGGGTTCCCTTTCCTCCACACCCTCTCCAACATTTATTATTTGTAGACTTTTGGATCGCAGCCATTCTGACTGGTGTGAAATGGTACCTCATAGTGGTCTTGATTTGCACTTCTCTGATAATGAGTGATGTTGAGCATCTTTTCATGTGTTTGTTAGCCATCTGTATGTCTTCTTTGGAGAAATGTCTATTTAGTTCCTTGGCCCATTTTTTGATTGGGTCATTTATTGTTCTGGAGTTGAGCTGGATCTTAGTTTTTTGAATGTTGAGTTTTAAGCCAGCTTTTTCACTCTCCTCTCTCACTTTCATGAAGAGGCTCTTTAGTTCTTCACTTTCTGCCATAAGGGTGGTATCATATGCATATCTGAGGTGACTGATATTTCTTTCATCAATCTTGATTCCAACTTGTGCTTCATGCAGTTTGGCATTTTTCATAATATACTCTGCATAAAAGTTAAATAAGCAGAGTGACAATATTCAGCCTTGATGTACTCCTATTTCAATTTGGAACCAGTCCATTGTTTCATGTCCAGTTCTAACTGTTGCTTCTTGACCTACATATAGATTTCTCAAGAGGCAGGTCAGGTGGTCTGGTATTCCCATCTCTTGAAGAATTTTCCACAGTTTGTTGTGATCCACACAGTCAAAGGCTTTAGCATAGCCAGTGAAGAAGAAGTAGATGTTTTTCTGGAACTCTCTTGTTTTTTTTTTTTTTTTTTGATGATCCAACAGATATTGGCAACTTAATCTCTGGTTCCTCTGCCTTTTCCAAACCAGCTTGAACATCCGGAAGTTCATGGCTCATGTACTGTTGAAGCCTGGCTTGGAGAATTTTTAGCATTACTTTGCTAGTGTATGAGTTGAGTGGAATTGTACAGTAGTTTGAACATTCTTTGGCACTACCTTTCTTTGGGATTGGAATGAACTGAGCTTTTCCTGAAAAGGTCAGTTTTCTCTTTTCTTTTTCGTATACATCTATATATGTATGAGATATATATATATATATATATATATATATATATATATATATATATATATATATAAAATACAACATAAATTTTACCTGACTAAAAATATTATGCCATTTTGATTCCAGTTGACTTAATATGAATGCAAGGCTAGATTTCTAATTGAAAAATAGATATCTAACAACCAACAGAGGTTTACTGTATAGCATAGAGAACTATAGTCGATATCTTGTAATAACCTATGATGGAAAATAGTTTCAAAAATAATATACTTGTATCACTGAATCACCTTGCTGTGCACCTGAAACATTAGTTGAGTATACTACTTCAATTATATATATATATATATATATATATATACACATACATGGTAACTTATACCTTCATTGAGTTAGACAAGGCTGTGGTCCTAGTGTGATTAGACTGACTAGTTTTCTGTGAGTATGGTTCCAGTGTGTCTGCCCTTTGATGCCCTCTTGCAACACCTACCATCTTACTTGGGTTTCTCTTACCTTGGGTGTGGGGTATCTCTTCACGGCTGCTCCAGCAAAGTGCAGCCGCTGCTACTTACCTTGGACGAAGTGTATCTCCTCACTGCCACCCTTCCTGACCTTCAACGTGGGATAGCTCCTCTAGGCCCTCTTGCGCCCACACAGCCACCGCTCCTTGGATGTGGGGTTGCTCCTCCCAGCCTGTGAAGAAGGCTGAGTGCTGAAGGATTGATGCTTTTGAACTGTGGTGTTGGAGAAGACTCTTGAGAGTTTCTTGGACTGCAAGGAGATCCAGCCAGTCCATTCTGAAGGAGATCAGCCCTGGGATTTCTTTGGAAGGAATGATGCTAAAGCTGAAACTCCCAGTACTTTGGCCACCTTATGCGAAGAGTTGACTCATTGGAAAAGACTCTGATGCTGGGAGGGATTGGGGGCAGGAGGAAAAGGGGACAACAAAGGATGAGATGGATGGCTGGCATCACTGACTCAATGGACGTGAGTCTGAGTGAACTCCAGGAGTTGGTGATGGACAGGGAGGCCTAGCGTGCTTCGATTCATGGGGTCACAAAGAGTCGGACACGACTGAGCGACTGAACTGAACTGAACTGAACTGAACTTATCCCTTAAAGATCTAAGTAATATCTTTCTGAAATCATCTTTAAACAATCACTTATAAGTATACACTTCATATTGGAGAAAACATACAGGGATGAATTCTGAGTAAATTCCAACACTGCACTCTAGAGTGAGTGAATTCTAACACTGCACTCTTACTACTTCTTTATAAACACCTTAAAGATCATGTCGATCATAATCATCCAGCACAGAAGGAAAGTAAATATTTAATGAAAAGATTTTTACACATGGGCAGTTTTGTCAACTTTCACTTGTTAAATGTAAATATTTACTGAAGTTAAAGATGCTGTAATAGAGCCAATATGTATGAGCAATTCCAAAAATGTTTACTACATGAAAATATGAAGATTATTTCTGCTGTAGAACCAGGGGAAAATAAAACCAATAAACACAAAGGGATGGATATTTTTATTAAAATTTCCACAGAAGTATGCTAAAAATTTTAATTTTTTGAGACTTCTCTGGTGTTTCAGTAGTTTAGAATTTACCTTGCAATACAGGGGACATAGATTTGATTCCAGGAACTAAGATCTCACATGCCACAAGATCTGGGTTGGCAAACTAAGCCAACCCAGGCAGGGCAACTACTGAAGTACATGCACAACAACCTGGGCTCAATGTGTGGAACCCAGGTGCCACAATCAGAGAGTCCATGGGCCACAATGAAAGATCCTGTGTGCTGTGACTAAGGCCCAATGCAGCCAAATAAATAAATAGTTTTTTTAAATTATTTTATTTTATTTTTTAACTTTAAAATATTGTATTGGTTTTGCCATATATCAACATGAATCTGCCACAGGTATACATGTGTTCCCCATCCTGAACCTCCTCCCTCCTCCCTCCCCATACCATCCCTCTGGGTCGTCCCAGTGCACCAGCCCCAAGCATCCAGTATCGTGCATTGAACCTGCACTGGCGATTCATTTCATATATGATATTATACATATTTCAATGCCATTCTCCCAAATCATCCCACCCTCTCCCTCTCCCACAGAGTCTAAAAGACTGTTCTATACATTAGTGTCTCTTTTGCTGTCTTGTATACAGGGTTATTATTACTATCTTTCTAAATTCCATATATATGTGTTAGTATACTGTATTGGTGTTTTTCTTTCTGGATTACTTCACTCTGTATGGCTCCAGTTTCATCCACCTCATTAGAACTGATTCAAATGTATTCTTTTTAATGGCTGAGTGATACTCCATTGTGTATATGTACCACAGCTTTCTTATCCATTCATCTACTGATGGACATCTAGGTTGCTTCCATGTCCTGGCTGTTATAAACAGTGCTGTGATGAACACTGGGGTACACGTGTCTCTTTCCCTTCTGGTTTCCTCAGTGTGTATGCCCAGCAGTGGGATTGCTGGGTCATAAGGCAGTTCTATTTCCAGTTTTTTAAGGAATCTCCACACTGTTCTCCATAGTGGCTGTACTAGTTTGCATTCCCACCAACAGTGTAAGAGGGTTCCCTTTTCTCCACACCCTCTCTGGCTTTTATTGCTTGTAGACTTTTGGATCGCAGCCATTCTGACTGGCGTGAAATGGTACCTCATAGTGGTTTTGATTTGCATTTCTCTGATGATGAGTGATGTTGAGCATCTTTTCACGTGTTTGTTAGCCATCTGTATGTCTTCTTTGGAGAAATGTCTATTTAGTTCTTTGGCCCATTTTTCACTGGGTCATTAATTTTTCTTTTTTTTTTTTGTGGCATTTTTGTCAGGTTTTGGTATTAGGGTGATGGTGGCCTCATAGAATGAGTTTGGAAGTTTACCTTCCTTTGCAATTTTCTGGAAGAGTTTGAGTAGGATAGGTGTTAGCTCTTCTCTAAATTTTTGGTAGAATTCAGCTGTGAAGCCATCTGGACTTGGGCTTTTGTTTGCTGGAAGACTTCTGATTACAGTTTCAATTTCCGCGCTTCTGATGGGTCTGTTAAGATTTTCTACTTCTCCCTGATCCAGTTTTGGAAAGTTGTACTTTTCTAAGAATTTGTCCATTTCTTCCACGTTGTCCATTTTATTGGCATATAATTGCTGATAGTAGTCTCTTATGATCCTTTGTGTTTGTTTGTTGTCTGTTGTGATCTCTCCATTTTCATTTCTAATTTTATTGATTTGATTTTTCTCCCCTTGTTTCTTGATGAGTCTGGTTAATGGTTTGTCAATTTTATTTGTCCTTTCAAAGAATCAGCTTTTGGCTTTGTTGATTTTTGCTATGGTTTCTTTTGTTTCTTTTGCATTTATTTCTGCCCTAATTTTTAAGATTTCTTTCCTTCTACTAACCCAGGGGTTCTTCATTTCTTCCTTTTCTGGTTGCTTTAGGTGTAGAGTTAGGTTATTTATTTGACTTTTTTCTTGTTTCTTGAGGTATGCCTGTATTGCTATGAACTTTCCCCTTAGGACTGCTTTTACAGTGTCCCACGGGTTTTGGGTTGTTGTGTTTTCATTTTCATTCGTTTCTATGCAAATTTTGATTTCTTTTTTGATTTCTTCTGTGATTTGTTGGTTATTCAGCAGTGTGTTGTTCAGCCTCCATATGTTGGAGTTTTTGATAGTTTTTCTCCTGTAATTGAGATCTAATCTTACTTCACTGTGGTCAGAAATGATGCTTGGGATGATTTCAACTTTTTTGAATTTACCAAGCCTAGATTTTTGGCCCAGGATGTAATCTATCCTGGAGAAGGTTCCATGTGCGCTTGAGAAAAAGGTGAAATTCATTGTTTTGGGGTGAAATGTCCTATAAATATCAATTAGGTCTAACTGGTCTATTGTATCATTTAAAGTATGTGTTTCCTTGTTAATTTTCTGTTTAGTTGATCTATCCATAGGTGTGAGTGGGGTATTAAAGTCTCCCACTACTATTGTGTTATTGTTAATTTCCCTTTTCATACTTGTTAGCATTTGTCTTACATATTGTGGTGCTCCTATGTTGGATGCGTATGTATTTATAATTTTATATCTTCTTCTTGGATTGATCCTTTAATTACTATGTAGTGTCCTTCTTTGACTCTTTTCACAGCCTTTATTTTAAAGTCTATTTTATCTGAGTATTGCTACTCCTGCTTTGTTTTGGTCTCTATTTGTGTGGAATATCTTTTTCCAGACCTTCACTTTCAGTCTGTATGTGTCCCTTATTTTGTGGTGGGTCTCTTATATACAACATATATAGGGGTCTTATTTTGTATCCATTCAACCAGTCTTTGTCTTTTGATTGGCATTCAACCCATTTATGTTTAAGGTAATTATTGATAAGTATGATCCTGTTGCCATTTACTTTATTGTTTTGGGTTAGAGTTTATACACCCTTTTTGTGTTTCCTGTATAGAGAAGATCCTTTAACATTTGTTGGAGAGCTGTTTTGGTGGTGCTGGATTCTCTCAGCTTTTGCTTGTCTGTAAAGGTTTTGATTTCTCCTTCATATTTGAATGAGATCCTTGCTGGGTACAGTAATCTGGGCTGTAGGTTATTTTCTTTCATCACTTTAAGTATGTCTTGACATTCTCTCCTGGCTTGAAGAGTTTCTATTGAAAGATCAGCTGTTATCCTTATGGGAATCCCCTTGTGTGTTATTTGTTGTTTTTCCCTAGCTGCTTTTAATATTTGTTCTTTGTGTTTGATCTTTGTTAATTTGATTAATATGTGTCTTGCGGTGTTTTGCCTTGGGTTTATCCTGTTTGGGACTCTGGGTTTCTTGGACTTGGGTGATTATTTCCTTCCCCATTTTAGGGAAGTTTTCAACTATTATCTCCTCAAGTATTTTCTCATGGTCTTTCTTTTTGTCTTCTTCTTCTGGGACTCCTATGATTCGAATGTTGTGGCATTTAATATTGTCCTGGAGGTCTCTGAGATTGTCCTCTTTTCTTTTAATTCATTTCTCTTTTTTCCTCTCTGATTCATTTATTTCTACCATTCTATCTTCTATTTCACCAATCCTATCTTCTGCCTCCGTTAGTCTACTATTTGTTGCCTCCAGAGTGTTTTTGATCTCATTTATTGAATTATTCATTATAGATTGACTCTTTTATTTCTTCTAGGTCCTTGTTAAACCTTTCTTGCATCTTCTCAATCCTTGTCTCCAGGCTATTTATCTGTGATTCCATTTTGATTTCAAGATTTTGGATCATTTTCACTATCATTATTTGGAATTCTTTATCAGATAGATTCCCTATCTCTTCCTCTTTTGTTTGGTTTGGTGGGCATTTATCCTGTTCCTTTACCTGCTGGGTATTCCTCTGTCTCTTCGTCTTGTTTATATTGCTGAGTTTGGGGTGTCCCTTCTGTATTCTGGCAGTTTGTGGAGTTCTCTTTATTATGGAGTTTCCTTGCTGTGTATGGGTTTGTACAGGGGGCTTGTCAAGGTTTCTTGGTTAGGGAAGCTTGTGTCGGTGTTCTGGTGGGTGGAGCTGGATTTCTTCTCTCTGGAGTGCAATGAAGTGTCAAGTAATGAGTTATGAGATGTCAGTGGTTTGGTAGTAACTTTGGGCAGCCTGTATATTGAAGCTCAAGGCTGTGTTCCTGTGTTGCTGGAGAATTTGCATGGTATGTCTTGCTCTGGAATTTGTTGGCCCTTGTGTGGTGCTTGGTTTCAGTGTAGGTATGGAGGCGTTTGATGAGCTCCTGTCAATTAATGTTCCCTGGAGTCAGGAGTTCCCTGGAGTCAGGGTTTGGATGTAAGCCTCCTGCTTCTGGTTTTCAGTCTTATTTTTACAGTAGTCTCAAAACTTCTCCTTCTATATAGCACCATTGACAAAACATTTAGTTAAAGATGAAAAGTTTCTCCACAGTGAGGGACACCCAGAGAGGTTCACAGAGTTACATGGAGAAGAGAAGAGGCAGGAGGGGGTTAGAGGTGACCCAAATGAGATGAGGTGGGATTAATAGAAGAGAGAGCAGGCTAGCCAGTAATCACTTCCTTATGTGCACTCCACAACTGGACTGCTCAGAGATGATTACAGAATTCTACAGAGAAGAGAAGAGGGAGGAAGGGGACAGAGGTGGCCAGGAGGATGAAAGAGGGGAATGAAAATGAGAGAGACAGATCCAGTCAGTAATCAGTTCCCTAAGTGTTCTCCACCGTCTGGAATACACAGAAATTCACAGAGTTGGGTAGAGCAGAGAGGGGTTAGGAGAAGACACAGGCAACCTGGTGGAGAAAAAGGAGAGTCCAAAGGGTGAGAGAGCAGTCAAACCAGTAATCTTGCTCCCAAATAAAAATGGGTCCTGAAGATTGGGTTCTTAAAGGTACAAAATTGATAACAAATACCAAAAAGTAAAAATTAAAAATCTAGAGTAGAGTTTGGAATTTCAAAAATACAATGATAAAGAAAAGAATAATAAAAAAAGAAAAAAAATAAAGTCACAAAAATCATAAAAAAAGTATATATGAAGTTTGCTTTTAAAAAAATTGGGGTATTTATTGTTTATTTTTTATTTTTTTGCAAAATAATCATTTCAGTTCAGTTCAGTCGCTCAGTTGTGTCTGACTCTTTGTGACCCCATGAATCACAACACGCCACGCCTCCCTGTCTATCACCAACTCCTGGAGTTCACTCAGACTCACGTCCATCAAGTCAGTGATGCCTTCCAGCCGTCTCATCCTCTGTCGTCCCTTCTCTTCCTGCCCCAATCCCTCCCAGCATAGAGACTTTTCCAATGAGTCAACTCTTCGCATGAGGTGGCCAAAGTACTGGAGTTTCAACTTCAGCATCATTCCCTCCAAAGAAATCCCAGGGCTGATCTCCTTCAGAATGGACTGGTTGGATCTCCTTGCAGTCCAAGGGACTCTCAAGAGTCTTCTCCAACACCACAGTTCAAAAGCATCAATTCTTCAGCGTTCAGCTTTCTTCACAGTCCAACTCTCACATCCATACATGACCACAGGAAAAACCATAGCCTTGAGTAGACAGACATTTCTTGGCAAAGTAATGTCTCTGCTTTTGAATATGCTATCTAGGTTGGTCATAACTTTCCTTCCAAGGAAAAGGCATCTTTTAATTCATGGCTGCAGTCACCATCTGCAGTGATTTTGGAGCCCCCAAAAATAAAGTCTGACACTATTTCCACTGTTTCCCCATCTATTTCCCATGAAGTGATGGGATCGGATGCCATGATATTCATTTTCTGAATATTGAGCTTTAAGCCAACTTTTTCATTCTCCACTTTCACTTTCATCAAGAGGCTTTTTATTTCCTCTTCACTTTCTGCCATAAGGGTGGTGTCATCTGCATATCTGAGGTTATTGATATTTCTCCCAGCAATCTTGATTCCAGCTTGTGTTTCTTCCAGTCCAGTATTGCTTATGATGTACTCTGCATATAAGTTAAACAAGCAGGGTGATAATATACAGCCTTGACGTACTCCTTTTCCTATTTGGAATAAGTCTGTTGTTTCATGTCCAGTTCTAAGTGTTGCTTCCTGACCTGCATACAAGTTTCTCAAGAGGAAGGTCAAGTGGTCTGATATTCTCTTCTCTTTCAGAATTTCCCACAGTTTAATGTGATCCACACAGTCAAAGGCTTTGGCATAGTCAATAAAGCAGAAATAGATGTTTTTCTGGAACTCTCTTGCTTTTTCAATGATCCAGCAGATGTTGGCAATTTGATCTCTGGCCCCTCTGCCTTTTCTGTAACCAGCTTGAACATCAGGAAGTTCATGGTTCACGTATTCTTGAAACCTGGCTTGGAAAATTTTGAGCATTACTTTACTAGCATGTGAGATGAGTGCAATTGTGTGGTAGTTTGAGCATTCTTTGGCATTGTCATTCTTTGGGATTGGAATGAAAACCGACCTTTTCCAGTCCTGTGGCCACTGCTGAGTTTTCCAAATTTGCTGGCATATTGAGTGCAGCACTTTCACAGAATCATCTTTCAGGATTTGAAATAGCTCAACTGGAATTCCATCACCTCCACTAGCTGTGTTCATAATGATGCTTTTTAAGGCCCACTTGACTTCACATTCCAGGATGTCTGGCTCTAAGTCAGTGGCCATACCATCGTGATTATCAGGGTAATGAAGATCTTTTTTGTACAGTTCATCTGTGTATTCTTGCCACCTCTTCTTAATATCTTCTGCTTCTGTTAGGTCCATACCATTTCTATCCTTTATCGAGCCCATCTTTGCATGAAATGTCCCTTTGTATCTCTAATTTTCTTCAAGAGATCTCTAGTCTTTCCCATTCTGTTGTTTCCCTCTATTTCTTTGCATTGATCGCTGAAGAAGGCTTTCTTATCTCTTCTTGCTATTCTTTGGAACTCTGCATTCAGATGTTTATATCTTTCCTTTTCTCCTTTGCTTTTCGTATCTCTCCTTTTTACAGCTATTTGTAAGGGCTCCCCAGACAGCCATTTTGCTTTTTTGCATTTCTTTTCCATGGGGATGGTCGTGATCCCTGTCTCCTGTCCAATGTCACGAACCTCATTCCATAGTTCATCAGGCACTCTATCAGATCTAGGCCCTTAAATCTATTTCTCACTTCTACTGTATAATCATAAGGGATTTGATTTAGGTCATACTTGAATGATCTAGTGGTTTTCCCTACTTTCTTCAATTTAAGTCTGAATTTGGCAATAAGGAGTTCATGATCTGAGCCACAGTCAGCTCTCGATCTTTTTTTTCTGCCTGTATAGAGCTTCTCCATCTTTGGCTGCAAAAAATATCATCAATCTGATTCAGTGTTGACCATCTGCTGATGTCCATGTATAGAGTCTTCTCATGTGTTGTTGGAAGAGGGTGTTTACTATGACCAGTGCAATTTCTTGGCAAAACTCTATTAGTCTTTGCCCTGCTTCATTCTGTATTCCAAGGCCAAATTTGCCTGTTACTCCAGGTGTTTCTTGACTTCCTACTTTTGTATTCCAGTCCCCTATAATGAAAAGGACATCTTTTTGGGGTTTTAGTTCTAAAAAGTCTTGTAGGTCTTCATAGAACCGTTCATCTTGAGCTTCTTCAGCATTTTTGGTTGGGGCATAGACTTGGATTATTGTGATATTGAATGGTTTGCCTTGGAAACGAACAGAGATCATTCTGTCGTTTTTGAGATTGCATCCCAGTACTGCATTTTGGACTCTTTTGTTGACCATGATGGCTACTCCATTTCTTCTGAGGGATTCCTGCCTGCAGTATTAGATACAATGGTCATCTGAGTTAAATTCACCCGTTCCAGTCCATTTCAGTTCGCTGATTCCTAGAATGTCGACATTCACTCTTGCCGTCTCTTGTTAGACCACTTCCAATTTGCCTTGATTCATGGACTTGACATTCCAGGTTCCTATGCAATATTGCTCTTTACAGCATTGGACCTTGCTTCTATCACCAGTCACATCCACAGCTGGGTATTCTTTTTGCTTTGGCTCCATCCCTTCATTCTTTCTGGAGTTATTTCTCCACTGATCTCCAGTAGCATATTGGGTATCTACTGACCTGGAGAGTTCCTCTTTCAGTATTCTATCATTTTGACTTTTTGCACTGTTCATGGGGTTCTCAAGGCAAGAATACTGAAGTGGTTTTCCATTCCTTTCTCCAGTGGACCACATTCTGTCAGATCTCTCCACCATGACCCGCCCGTCTTGGGTTGCCCCCAGGCATGGCTTAGTTTCATTGAGTTAGACAAAGGCTGTGGTCCTAGTGTGATTATATTGACTAGTTTTCTGTGAGTATGGTTCCAGTGTGTCTGCCCTCTGAGCCCTCTTGCAACACCTACCATCTTACTTGGGTTTCTCTTACCTTGGGCGTGGGATATCTCTTCATGGCTACTCCAGCAATGCACAGCCACTGCTCCTTACCTTGGACGAGGGGTATCTCCTCATCGCCGCCCTTCCTGACCTTCAACGTGGGATAGCTCCTCTAGGCCCTCCTGTGCCTGCGCAGCCACTGCTCCTTGGACGTGGGGTTGGTCCTTAGGCTGCCACCCCTGGCCTCGGGTGTGGGGTTGCAAAGTAATAGTAGGTTATAAAAGTGAAAATTAAAGGAGTAATAGAGGACTTAAAAAGTTTTTTTAATTAAATAAAAAAAAAGAATGATCATAAAAATAGTAAAAATATGTCTAGGACTTTCTCTGGTGTTGTTGTGGGTATTTTGGGGTCAGTTCATTTTCAGATAGTTCCTTGCTCTGGCTTATATTTCTCAAGATCTATAGGCCCCTTCCTATGTAGTCAGTACTAATGACAGGGTTTTTAGTCTATTGCACCTGCCGCTTACAAGGCAGTTCCCTCTGTTTTAGCTTCTTCTGTTTGCTGGTCTCTTGAGTGTCTGATTTCCACCCTGACACAAAGGGGGCGGTGGTGGACACTTTTTTTTTAAGGCTCACTTGTTCAGTCACGCTGTGGGGAGGGAGGGACACCGCAAATAAGTAACACTGGCGTGTGCTCGCAGTGCCTCAGCCACAGTGGGCCTGACCCCACTCACGGCGCATGTACCCTCCCTGCCCACACTGGTCATGATCTAGGTTGCTCCACTGGGAACCGTCTGAGGCTGGCCCTGGGCTGCATGCACCTCCCAGGTCTAAGCTGCTCAGGTTCAGGCACTCGGGTAGTCCTCAGAGGTGCCGACTCGGTTGGGCCTGCGTTTTGTGCCCTTCCCAGGTCCGAGCAGCTCAGGTGATGAGGTGTTTGGCGAGTGCAGTCGCTGCGACTTATCGCCTCGTCCGTCCTTGCCGCTCGGTTTTCTGGGTAGTACAACCGATGCACTTTCTCAGGTGGATGTTGACCATCCAGAACCCCAAGAAGTCTTAGTTAGCAAAGAAGCCTGCTTACAGTTTTGTAGATAACGTCTCTCTGGGGCTGCGATTGCCCCCTTCTGGCTCTGGCTGCCTGTCACCAGAGGGGGATGATCTGCAGCCGGCTATCTCTGTTCAGTCCTTTGTTCTGTGCGTGGGTCTGGTGGTGTCTTAGGTTAGGGCTGACTTTTTGCATGGTAGTTATCCCACAGTCTGGTTTGCTAGCCCAAGTTAGTTAGCTCAGATAGCGCTCGGGGCATTCAGGCCAGATCCTTACTCTAAGTGATGCAGCCTGCTCCTCCTGCCCAGCCCCCGCTTGCTAGTGGCTGGTGCAGGCGTCTGTGCTGCTTCTCTGCTGGTGGAGTTACCGTTGGGCTCATAATCTGTGGGTTTTAATTATTTATTTATTTATATTTCCTCCCTGTTATGCTGCCCTCTGTGCTTCCAAGGCTCTCCACAGATTTGGCAGTGAGAGTGTTTCCTGGTGTTTGGAAACTTCTCACTTTTTAAGACTCCCTTCCTGGAATGGAGCTCCATCCCTCCCTCTTTTGTCTCTTTTTTTGTCTTTTATATTTTTTCCTACCTCCTTTCAAAGACAATGGGCTGCTTTTCTGGGTGCCTGATGTCCTCTGCCGGCATTCAGAAGTTGTTTTGTGGAATTTACTCAGCGTTTAAATGTTCTTTTGATGAATTTGTGGGGGAGAAAGTGGTCTTCCCGTCCTATTCCTCCACCATCTTAGCTCCTCCCCCCAATAAATAGTTTTTTAAAAGCTTTAATTTTCCCATAATTGACCACTGTCTAAATGATGGAGGTTTTTTTTTTTTTTTTTGCATGAATAGCTAATTTTTCTTAGTAATTGTTTCTGTTTTCTCATTATAGTTTTGGTTTATAAGAGCTCTCTGGTTTGGCATTACAAGCAATTTTAATCAAATTTATGCATAATTTGAATAAATAATATAGTCTTTTGATTCAAAAATACAAGAACAAATACAGAGAAAAATACCTATTTACTTCTGTCTCCAAGACCCTAGAAGTTCCCATAGGCAATACATAGTTTGGTGTATTTTTATAGAATATTATGCATATACAAGAAAATATGTACAAATTATTTAAAAGTGCTATAAAGGAACAAAATTTTTCACTTCACAATATGTCTTTTTTGCATGAGGATTAATTTAGGCTGATTATTTTTAAGAAGTAGAAGAGTCAGAAGTTTTTCTTGTTACCCCTCCCTTAACTGCACAAAGAATATCAGATAAAGGGTCTATTCCTAGTGTATAGCGATCTCCATTGACATGAACAAAGAGTATGGCCAGTTGTGGAGGGGTAACAGAGCCTAGCTAGATATCAGAGTCTACTTTGTGTCCCATTGTCTCTGCCTGGCCCAGCAAAGATTTTTTACCAAACATTTGCTTTTCCATCTGCATGAATTGCCTTATTCCCCTCTGAAGTCCCAAAACACTACCCATGGCATCATCTTTTGTGTTTAGTTGAAGATAGTATTTAAGGTGAGGATTTCAGCCATTTTGCTGAGTTATTCAGTTTCCCTGTGTCTCTCTCATGTTATTAAAATTTTGCTTGAATTTATCTTGTTAATCTATCTCATGTCAGTTTAATTTTTAGACCAGCCAGAAGGACTTAGAAGGGGAGAAGGAAATATCTTCCTCCCTGACAGTTGGCAAACCCAGCAGGAGTTAACTTTGCCTGCTGGACATTACTTTCCCCAGGGCTGCTGCCACTCAGAGATCCTGGGACGGCTGACAAAAGCCGACAGAAGTTAAGAATTAAAAAATAAAGAATTCTTATCCTGTCAATTAGTCTTCTGGAGCTCTGCCTGCATAGTCTGTTGGAAATGAGAGGGGTAAGAGTCCTTTTTATCTTCTCTAAAATTAGATTAGCTGGAGAAAATATTTGTGCAGCTAGTTCTTTGAATTTAAGAGACTCTTGATAACTTTGATAAAATATTCTTGAAATTGTTAGGTATCATTCTGGGGGTCTCTGAAGAGCTTGGTCCTTTATATCTCAGTGCAGAAAGAATTCAAAGTGAAGTGAAGTCATTCAATCACGTCCAACTCTTTGTGACCGCATGGACTGTAGCCTACCAGGCTCCTCCGTCCATGGAATTTTCCAGGCAAGAATACTGGAGTAGGTTGCCATTTCCTTCTCCAGGGGATCTTCCTGACCCAGGGATTGAAACCGGGTCTCTGGCATTGCAGGCAGATACTTTACCATCTGAGCCACCAGGGAAGCCCAGAAAGAATTCAGTGTGAGGCAAAGTGATAAATGAAAAGTGATTTATTAGAATAGGAAGCTTGTGAGACTTACAAGTGGATGGGTGAGAAGATGCTACATCCTCAAAATTTACAGGGCTACAGTTGTATAATCAAAGGAAAAGTGCAAAAGAAAATTTTAGTCTTTCTTGAGTAGACATCACACTTTCACCAGCAGCTCCTCCTCCAGGCTGGGCAGTTTTCTTGTCCCTGTATGGTCAAGTTAGGTCCACAAATTAGTGCTTTTTATGTGTGCAAAAAGCATGTCCTGGAACCATTAATTTACTGACCTCACTGGACAGGATGTGGGTCTCATGCCACCATTGTTTTATGCTTTTGGGCCTTCTTTACATGGTTTTGCTGCTAAGCAAGTCTGCTTGGCTTCGTGGTTAAGCAAACTTGCTTTCTTGAGTGATCATTAACTTACAGGGGACGCCCATATTTTCTCTACTTACAATCCCCTAGTGGGATAAGGCAATGGCATCCCACTCCAGTACTCTTGCCTGGAAAATCCCATGGATGGAGGAGCCTGGTAGGCTGCAGTCCATGGGGTTGCTGAGAGTCGGACACGACTGAGCGACTTCACTTTCACTTTTCACTTTCATGCATTGGAGAAGGAAATGGCAACTCACTCCAGTGTTCTTGCCTTGAGAATCCCAGGGACGGGGAAGCCTGGTGGGCTGCCGTCTATTGGGTCACACAGAGTCGGACACGACTGAAGCGACTTAGCAGCAGCAGCAGCAGCAGCAGCAGTGGGATTAACTATTTAATCACCTGCTTGGTCCCTTTATTCTGTTCTTATCACTCTTGTCTTTACTGATCCTTCTCCTTCCGGACATGGTAATTGTTTTTCTTGGTCTCTGTCTATGTCATTTGTTCATAAAAAGGAAATTCTTTAGGGTAGGATGCATACATACACCCTGTAAGCCTGTTTTTCAGGCTAGCCCCAGAGACTGATGAGTTTGTGAGTCTCACCAGACTTTTGTCTGTTTGGACACTCTGCTGTGGGTCGTTATGCCCATGATGAGGTAAAGGTGACTGTTAAAGGACATCTTGGAAAAACAGGCAGACAGTTGGTGGGTACTGGTTGAGCATTTGAGTCATTAGGCCACTCACCAACTCAGGAAGGCATCCATGATAGGATAAGTTAGTCATGAAACAGGTTAGATGAACATTAAGTTATTCCAGCAGACAGATAGCTAGGTACAAGCAGAGAATTAGGGGCAGGAGCCAGGTTGCAGGAAACCACCCATCTTGTAAACAGCAGGGGTCCATAGGCAGACAAAGAAAAGTTTGAATCTCAAGACTGATAGGAAACCACACATTAAGGGTGATAACTGGGGGCAGACAATGAGAAAGGCTGGAATCTCCTGCATCTGAATGTAATCTGTTGCTCATTATACTCTTATTACAATAAAATTAGCATTGTAAATAAGTTTCCATCTCACATCAAAGCTAAATAAGGGCAAAAATCCCTCCTCCCATCTGGAAGGTGGAGCTGGGAAGAAAATCGGGGAATATTGCCTCCACACTGTTTCATCTCCAGTTACTATTCTTCCTTTTCATTTGTATGTCCCCCATAACTGTGAAGAATCACTGGACCCATC
The DNA here is from genome assembly GCF_002263795.3 of Bos taurus. NCBI lineage: Eukaryota > Metazoa > Chordata > Mammalia > Artiodactyla > Bovidae > Bos > Bos taurus. The sequence goes on along the minus strand of NC_037333.1, from coordinate 2,569,902 downwards.
ACAGCAAGGTGGAAATATTTAGATGGTTATTAAGAAATGAGATGAATAAAACAGATATTCAGTTCACAACAGTTCAGTTGCTCAGTCATGCCTGACTCTTTGTGACCCCATGTACTGCAGCACACCAGGCCTCCCTGTCTGTCACCAACCCCTGGCGCCTACTCGGACTCATGTCCATTGAGTTGGTGATGTCATCCAATGATCTGATCTTCTGTCATCCCCTTCTCTTCCCATCTTCAATCTTTCCCAGCATCAGGGTCTTTTCCAATGAGTCAGTTCTTCACATCAGGTAGCCAAAGTATTGGAGTTTCAGCTTCAACATCAGTCCTTCCAATGAACACCCAGGACTGATTTCCTTGAGGATGGTCTGGTTGGATCTCCTTGAAGTCCAAGGGACTCTCAAGAGTCTTCTCCAACACCACAGTTCAAAAGCATCAATATTTCAGTGCTCAGCTTTCTTTAAGTCTAACTCTCATATCCGTACATGACTACTAGAAAAACCATAGCTTTGACTAGACTGACCTTTGTTGGCAAAGTGATATCTGCTATTTAATGCACTGTCCAGGTTGGTCATAGCTTTTCTTCCAAGAAGCAAGCATCTTTCAATTTCAGAGAGTTAAAAATTTGACTACCGCAGTATTTGTTTGGAGGGCCCCTATTGGTCCCACCAACATTGAGAAACCCTGACAAGTCCACTTAATTTACCACATTTTGGAGAAATTTATAAAGCTATAATGCACAAACTACAATGAAAAATGACCAACAATCACTTGGGGCAACAGTTAAAGTGAATAATGAAGTTAGAAACTGACAAATGACCTTGTCACTTGGCTTGACCCCTCACTGAAGACCCAAAGCCTTTTACACAGGAATAAGTAAAATGTAAAGAGAATAAAAAGAAGTTTCTGGGATTCTAATTCAGGAACCCCCACATGCTGTGGTACCACAATCCACTGGTGGAACCCAGACTCAGGCTACAACTAGATTAAGAAATTGTAAAAGCACAAGGGATGATAGGATTACAAAAATTGGAAAGTTGGAGTAGATGTTATACGAAAAGGCTGTGTTGATGTTACCTGAGTGTTTTATGGGACTGTCTGTTTTGACTGGCTGGGAAAATTTACCCTACCCAGTACTGTTAGACTGAGACTTACTGACTGGGTCTTGTGGAGGCTGTGGTTAGAGGTATAAGTGTTGAAATTGAGCTGAACATATGCAGGGAAATTGATGTATTTGAATGGGCTTTATGTAAAGTGGTCATATCTCTTTTTCCTAATTGTGTTGTGGGACGAACACTGTGTCTCATTGGGGAATATTTTCCCTACCTGGTATTGTAAGACAAGACATACAAATCCACTCTTCCAACAATGTTAGCTGAATTTGCTAAGGTCTTGTAAGTAGACTCGTTTGAGCCAACACAGTGTGAGTTGGAAGCTCAAGGCCAATGATCATGAAAAGGGAAGTGACTGTAATTATCTTGCAAATCTCTACAAAATCAGAAATATAAACATAGTCCACAATTGCATGAGATTCAGTTCAGTTCAGTAGCTCAGTCATGTCCAACTCTTTGCAACCCCATGGAATGCAGCACCCCAGGCCTCCCTTCCCATCACCAACGCCCAGAGCCTACTCAAACTCATGTCCATAGCATTGATGATGCCATCCAACCATATCATCCTCTGTCATCCCCTTCTCCTCCCACCTTCAATCTTTCTCAGCATCAGGGTCTTTTCCAATGAGTTGGTTTTTTGCATCAGATGGCCAAAATAGGAGTTTCAGCTTCAGCATCAGTCCTTCCAATGAATATTCAGGACTGATTTACTTTAGGATTGACTGGTTGGATCTCCTAGCAGTTCAAGAGATGCTCAAGAGTCTTCTCCAACACCACAGTTCAAAAGCATCAATTCTTCAGCACTCAGCTTTCTTTATAGTCCAACTCTCACATCTATACATGACTACTAGAAAAGCCGTAGCTTTGACTAGACTCACCCTTGTTGGTAAAGTAATGTCTTTGCTTTTTAATATGCTGTCTAGGTTGGTCATCACTTTTCTTTCAAGGAGCAAGTATCTTTTAATTTCAGGGTTGCAGTCAACATCTGTAGTGATTTTGGAGCCCCCCAAAATAAAGTCTGTCACCATTTCCCCATCTATTTGCCATGAAGTGATGGGACCAGATGCCATGATCTTAGTTTTTTAATGTTGAGTTTTAAGCCAGCCTTTTAACTCTCCTCTTTCACTTTCATCCTGAAACTCTTTAGTTCTTCTTCAATTTCTGCCAAAAGGGTGGTGTCATCTGCATATCTGAGGTTATTGATTTCTCCCGGCAATCTTGATTCCAGCTTGTGCTTCATCCATCCTGGCGTTTCACATGATATACCCTGAATATAAGTTAAATAAGCAGGGTGACAAAATACAGCCTTGACGTACTCCTTTCCCGATTTGAAACCAGTCTATTGTTTCATGTCCGGTTCTAACTGTTGCTTCTTGACCAGCATACAGATTTCTCAAGAGGCAGGTCAGGTGATCTGGTATTCCCATCTCTTAAAGAATTTTCCACAGTCTTTTGTTATCCACATAGTCAAAGGCTTTGGCATAGTCAATAAACCAGAGTAGATGTTTTTCTTAAACTCCGTTCCTTTTTTGATGATCCAATGGATGTTGGCAACTTAATCTCTGGTTCCTCTGCCTTTTCTAAATCCAGCTTGAAGATCTGGAAGTTCACAGTTCATGTAAAATTGAAGCCTGGCTTGGAGAATTTTGAGCATTACTTTGATAGCATGTGAGATGAGTTGTGTGGGAGTTTGAGCATTCTTTGGCATTGCCTTTCTTTGGGATTGGAATGAAAACTGACCTTTTCCAGTCCTGTGGCCACTGCTGAGTTTTCCAGATTTGCTGGCATATCGAGAGCAGCACTTTCACAGCATCATCTTTTAGGATTTGAAATAGCTCAACTGGAATTCCATCACCTCCACTAGCTTTGTTTATAGTGATGGTTCCTAAGGTCCACTTGACTTCACATTCCAGGATGTCTGGCTCTAGGTGAGTGTAAGCGATCACACCATCATTGTTATCTGGGTCATGAAGATCTTTTTTGTACAGTTCTTTTGTATATTCTTGCCACCTCTTCTTAATATCTTCTGCTTCTGTTAGGTCCATACCATTTCTGTCCTTTTTTGTATTCATCTTTGCATGAAATGTTCCCTTGGTATCTCTAATTTTCTTGAAGAGATCTCTAGTCTTTCCCATTCTATTGTTTTCCTCTATTTCTTTGCATTGATCACTGAGGATTTGCCTGAGATTGAGCTTGATTTGCCTGAGATTGAGTCCAGTTAATTTAGTCTGTAGAATCTTAAACCAAAAAGAGGAAGTGTGGGAAAGGCCTTTTTAAACACAAACTACTAAAAGAGCTCTCTTGTCCAAATTGTAAATCACAGTATCCTTAAGATTATTTGTAAGTTAAGTATTATATTTTTAAGTTTGTGTAAATGCATATGTTAAAAACAAACACAATAGCACTTAGAAAACTCATTTAGATGAGATTACGTAATTGCGTATATCTTTAGGGTTATCATCTCTGATGATATAGGTGGTTTCACTGAGCTGGAGAACTGCTGTTTAAATACTGATGAGGTTGTTTTATAAGTAAGCTTCGTTTGGGGGTATGTGGTCTAAATTGTTTTCCTGAAACTTTCTTCCTAGTTAAAAGAAGGAAGAATAGAAGTTTGGTTTATTTATAGAAAGAGATATAGTGAAAGAGAAGTTTTTAAAATTGATGAGTAAAATGATGAGGCTTTGAACTCATTTCAACTTGTAAATTAATTATCAAGTCAATTTATAGAACATGAGTTAGTGCAAAGTAAGCATGATTGGTATTGTACAAAAAGTATAGGTGTGTCATGTAGACAAGTTATTAACAGAGACTCACAATCTGAATTCATGGAAATAAATGTTGTAAATTGCTAACAGTGTCAAACAGGGCAAAATGTAATTTTCTATTTTTTTAATTACTAAAATTAACAGAATACAGCAGAAAAAAAAAAAAAAAGAGCAAATACAAATCTTAAAAGTCTCCTCCACAAATGATAAAAGACTTTAGCCATAAATAAACTAAATTTATTCCAACTGTTACTTATAAGCTAGTGTATTATAACTAATTCATCACTAAAGCTTGAAAATTAAAACTAAGAACTCTGTCTATACTTGTCTGTATGTATGTAGGTCCAAGTTTGTACTTTACAGATATGATATTTTTCTACATCTAAACAGTATTGCCAAAATTAATTTGTAAAAAGAGCTCTACTTAGTTGGCTAAAACAAACAAAGTTTATATTAAAGTTTTCAAAAATACAGTATGAAATAGCCCAAATGTTTTTCAAGTTCATATGATCTAGGGTCAATCTTTAGCAAATAAAATCAACTTAAAGTATTTGGTTTAATTAAAATTGGTGTCTTTAGTGCTATGAACCTTAAATATAAAACTTTTATTCTACCTAAATTTACCAAAGTCATGTTTGTTTTTTCTGCTATAAAATTTGTCAATAAGAAAAATAGGTGGGATGATGGCTGACTTTGTATAATGTATCATGAAATTTTCATGGGTAATCTAAACATAATTGTTGAGTAACAAATGATTTAGGTTGATGTGAGTGGTATAAAACTTAAAAATAGCTTCCAAAATCTTTTTGTAACTTAAAATTTTAGAATTTTGCTAAATTAAGTTAAATGATGGGAATTCATTGAATGTCTAGATCATTTCAAAATAAGTAAATTATTGAAACATTGATTGCTAAACAAGTGTAATTTACTACTTTTGTCATTTTATTACAGAAAAAATAAAGATGTTTGGTTCTATTAGTAAGCATTTCTTCTACCACATTGAAATTTAAAATCCTATGAAGAAATATATGCTTCTAGAAATTACAAAACAAGTTTGCCAATCAGAAAGTGCTGGTATAACAATTCACAATTGCTTACTTCTTAGTTTTCCTAGAAATTAACATTTCTAAGAGTTAAGAATTCTAATTAATACATGTAATTAAAATTATTGAAATTAACAAGGAAAGAATTTTGTACACAAGTAAATTTTTTTTAAGGTATAAGGAATGGAAATACATTTTGTTAAGGGGGGGAAGTAATTTTGCCCTAAAGAGAGGTTAAAATGGAGAGAGATGGAGATAGATAGGTGGAGAGAAAGATTGGGGGAGAGAGACAGGGAGATCAGGCATAGGACAAAAGCTGAATATTAAAAGGAAAGCTTGAGAGGGTTTTGGAAAAGGAACCCAGAGAAAACAGTTTTGTGTGTGATTAAGAGTGGTTAAGATTAGAATTAATTTAATTGAGTGAATAATTTTTAACATCAAAAGTAAGCTGATGTAAGACTAGAATTTGCTTTTCTCTCTGTTGAGGACAAAGTTAGATGGGACTATTAATCTGCTTTTATAACAGGCAGTAAAGGTTTCTTTGTCTTTGAAGTAATATGGTATAACTTTTTGTATTTGCTTTTGAAGTATTTTATTATCAATTTCATTAAGTGGATAACTAAGTATTATTTCACAGTGATCTATGATCCTACTTGATCAAGTGTTTTGAGACCTTTTGATATCTTTGATAGTCTTCCCTAATCAAACACTAAATAAAGTACTTTTGATATTTAGCCAACTTTGGGATTTTTTTCAAAGGATCCTTGAAAAATCTCAAAGAGAGATATTAAACTGATAAGAATTATTTGGCATGGCAAATTAAATGGGAAGCATTGTCAAATAAGTAACAATAAGCCTTCTTAGTTTATATTGCATAGATTAATATTTGCAATACGTGTTGTGAAAATCATATGTAATTTCCCCAAATCTGCATGTTCTGGTAAAATGTTATCAGTAATTCTAGTTAGTTTAAAGTGTATGTTGCAGAAATAACTAAGTTCCTTGTCAGTTGCATTATAATCAAATCTATAGCCATGCCTTTTGCCATTTACAGATAACTATTGTTTTGCTCTGGTGCCTTTACAAAACATGCTTCATCTTCACAAAAGATTCATAGAAAGTGCTTTTTGACAATTAAGGGCTTTTAAAAATATTACGTCATGCCACTAAACTATGTAAGAGTGTACACACATCCACAAAAATAATAGACAGCTTCGTAAAAAACTGCTAGAAAAAGGTCAAGATCAATAAGAATTAATTACCCAGGACTGAATGAAATGATGAATATGACTATTATTTTTATGACTCTTATCTGAAATACCACATCTTTTTAATCTTTGCTTTCCTAATATAAGGAAACATTTTCTCTTAAGCTAAATATGATTTATAGCAATTTGCTGAATTATACATTTGTAAATAGAATTGAAACTTTAATATTTATTCTCCCTGCCTGGTCCCTCAAGAATTTGGAAACTCTTAGTGAATATTCTTATTTTCATGAAGATATAAATATTTACGTAAGTTTACTAAGAATCTGTTATCCTTGTAACAGGGCACAATTGGAAACATTGGTTATACTACCAAGGCTTTGACCAAAATATTGCATTTGAAAGAGGCACACATGGACTCAGAGGTGACTGGACAGCTTTAAGGACCTAAAACTGACTTAATGGCTCCATAAAACCCCTTGCTTACAGGGTTCTCAATAGCCTTACCAGGTAAGTAAGGAAGGTCACTTCCTGCAGGTACGGGAAACTTGAGATATTTGGGGGACCTCAAACAAGGTCCAATGCTGTAAAGAGCAATATTGCATAGGAACCTGGAATGTCAGGTCCATGAATCAAGGCAAATTGGAAGTGGTCAAAGAAGAGACGGCAAGAGTGAATGTCGACATTCTAGGAATCCGCGAACTAAAATGGACTGGAACGGGTGAATTTAACTCAGATGACCATTGTATCTAATACTGCAGGCAGGAATCCCTCAGAAGAAATGGAGTAGCCAACATGGTCAACAAAAGAGTCCAAAATGCAGTACTTGGATGCAATCTCAAAAACAACAGAATGATCTCTGTTCATTTCCAAGGCAAACCATTCAATATCACAGTAATCCAAGTCTATGCCCCAATCAAAAACGCTGAAGAAGCTGAAGTTGAACGGTTCTATGAAGACCTCCAAGACTTTTTAGAACTAAAACCCAAAAAAGATGTCCTTTTCATTATAGGGGACTGGAATGCAAAAGTAGGAAGTCAAGAAACACCTGGAGTAACAGGCAAATTTGGCCTTGGAATACGGAATGAAGCAGGGCAAAGACTAATAGAGTTTTGCCAAGAAAATGCGCTGGTCATAGCAAACACCCTCTTCAAACAACACAAGAGAAGACTCTACACAAGGACATCACCAGATGGTCAACACCAAAATCAGATTGATTATATTCTTTGCAGCCAAAGATGGAGAAGCTCTATACAGTAAACAAAAACAAGACCAGGAGCTGAATGTGGCTCAGATCATGAACTCCTTATTGCCAAATTCAGACTTAAATTGAAGAAAGTAGGGAAAACCACTAGATCATTCAGGTATGACCTAAATCAAATCCCTTATGATCATACAGTGGAAGTGAGAAATAGATTTAAGGGCTTAGATCTGATAGATAGAGTGCCTGATGAACTATGGAATGAGGTTCGTGACATTGTACAGGAGACAGGGATCACGACCATCCCCATGGAAAAGAAATGCAAAAAAGCAAAATGGCTGTCTGGGGAGCCCTTACAAATAGCTGTAAAAAGGAGAGATACGAAAAGCAAAGGAGAAAAGGAAAGATATAAACATCTGAATGCAGAGTTCCAAAGAATAGCAAGATGAGATAAGAAAGCCTTCCTCAGCGATCAATGCAAAGAAACAGAGGAAAACAACAGAATGGGAAAGATTAGAGATCTCTTCAAGAAAATCAGAGATACCAAGGGAACATTTCATGCAAAGATGGGCTCGATAAAGGACAGAAATGGTATGGACATAAGAGAAGCAGAAGATATTAAGAAGAGGTGGCAAGAATACACAGAAGAACTGTACAAAAAAGAACTTCACAACCCAGATAATCACAATAGTGTGATCACTGACTGAGAGCCAGTCATCCTGGAATGTGAAGTCAAGTGGGCCTTAGAAAGCACCATTACAAACAAAGCTGGTGGAGGTGATAGAATTCCAGTTGAGCTATTTCAAATCCAGAAAGATGATGCTGTGAAAGCGCTGCACTCAATATGCCAGCAAATTTGGAAAACTCAGCAGTGGCCACAGGACTGGAAAAGGTCAGTTTTCATTCTAATCCCAAAGAAAGACAATGCCAAGGAATGCTCAAACTACCGCACAATTGCACTAATCTCACACGCTAGTAAAGTAATGCTCAAAATTCTCCAAGCCAGGTTTCAGCAGTACGTGAACCGTGAACTTCCAGATGTTCAAGCTGGTTTTAGAACAGGCAGAGGAGCCAGAGATCAAATTGCCCACATCTGCTGGATCATCAAAAAAGCAAGAGAGTTCCAGAAAAACATCTATTTCTGCTTTATTGACTATGCCAAAGCCTTTGACTGTGTGGATCACAATAAAGTGTGGACAATTCTGAAAGAGATGGGAATACCAGACCACCTGACCTGCCTCTTGAGAAATCTGTATGCAGGTCAAGAAGCAACAGTTAAACCTGAACATGGAACAACAGACTGGTTCCAAATAGGAAAAGGAGTATGTCAAGGCTGAATATCGTCACCCTGCTTATTTAACTTATATGCAGAGTACATCATGAGAAACACTGGGCTGGAAGAAACACAAGCTAGAATCAAGATTGCCAGAAGAAATACAAATAACCTCAGATATGCAGATGACACCACCCTTATGGCAGAAAATGAAGAGGAACTAAAAAGCCTCTTGATGAAACTGGAGATGATGAAAGTGAAAAGTGGAGAGTGAAAAAGTTGGCTTAAAGCTCAGCATTCAGAAAATGAAGATCATCTGGTCCCATCACTTCATGGGAAATAGATGGGGAAACAGTGGAAACAGTGTCAGACTTTATTTTTGGGGGCTCCAAAATCACTGCAGATAGTGACTGCAGCCATGAAATTAAAGGACGCTTACTCCTTGGAAGGAAAGTTATGACCAACCTAGACAGCATATTCAAAAGCAAAGACATTACTTTGCCAACAAAGGTTCGTCTAGTCAAGGCTGTGGTTTTTCCTGTGGTCATGTATGGATGTGAGAGTTGGACTGTGAAGAAGGCTGAGCGCCAAAGAATTGATGCTTTTGAACTGTGGTGTTGGAGAAGACTCTTGAGAGTCCCTTGGACTGCAAGGAGATCCAACCAGTCCATTCTGAAGGAGATCAACCCTGGGATTTCTTTGGAGGAAATGATACTGAAGATGAAACTCCAGTACTTTGGCCACCTCATGCAAAGAGTTGACTCACTGTAAAAGACTCTGATGCTGGGAGGGATTGGGGGCAGGAGGAGAAGGGGATGACAGAGGATGAGATGGCTGGGTGTCATCACTGACTCGATGGACGTGAGTCTGAGTGAACTCCGGGAGTTGGTGATGGACAGGGAGGCCCGGTGTGCTGCCATTCTTGGGGTCACAAAGAGTTGAACACGACTGAGTGACTGAACTCAACTGAACTGAAGAAAAGAGGAATTTACCTGAATCTATTACAGGTGAATCTGATGGCAATTCCTTAACATGGTTTCCTGATCTTGAAGTACTATTAAAATTTCAGTGTGGAGATTCCTTATGAAAAGTTCCAGCAAAGCATATTTAAAAGTGTCTGTTGGGTCAGTTACTATTTTTGCTTTGTTATGTATGTTAGTCGCTCAGTCGTGTCCAACTCTTTGCAACTTCATGGACTGTAACCAGCCAGACTCTTCTGTCAGTGGAATTCTCCAGGCAAGAGTACTGGAGTGGGCAGCCATTCCCTTCTCCAGGGGATCTTCCCAACCCAGGGATTGAACCCGGGTCTCCTGAATTGCAAGCAGATTCTCTGCCATCTGAGGCACTAGAGAAGCCCACTATTCTTCCTGGACTTATGTAAATATGTAAGTTTAGTGAAACTAAGATTATTTTGCAAAGAAATTAGTCTTCACTTGTGTATCTTTGGTAGAAATGTGGGTGATTTTAGAGAAAAAATTGTGTTTCAGTAGAACTATAATGCCCAGCTGTGGAAATTAGATTCTAGTTCTGCTAATCATCTCTGAAGTTTTTTATTTTTTTCCACCTGTAAACTGGACTGGATTCTGCATTCTTCTAATTTCCTCAAATATTTGACTACAGCTCTCCAAACTAACATATCCATTTTTTCTCAACTTTTGAACGAAATTAGTATCCTTTTCCTGAAACCTTGAAAGCTGAAGCTGAGCAATTTGATTTAATCTTAAGGAAGATTATAATAGCCCATGTTTAGATAATCTTTATGCCTGTTGCTGTGTGAATGACTCAAAAGTTTATTTGAACACATGATGTTGGCTTAAAGCTCAACATTCAGAAAATGAAGATCATGGCATCCGGTCCCATCACTTCATGGGAAATAGATGGGGAAACAGTATCAGACTTTATTTTTCTGGGCTCCAAAATCACTGCAGATGGTGACTGCAGCCATGAAATTAAAAGACGCTTACTCCTTGGAAGGAAAGTTATGACCAACCTAGACAGCATATTCAAAAGCAGAGACATTAATTTGCCAACAAAGGTTCGTCTAGTCAAGGCTATGGTTTTTCCTGTGGTCATGTATGGATGTGAGAGTTGGACTGTGAAGAAGGCTGAGCACTGAAGAATTGATGCTTTTGAACTGTGGTGTTGGAGAAGACTCTTGAGAGTCCCTTGGACTGCAAGGAGATCCAACCAGTCCATTCTGAAGGAGATCAGCCCTGGGATTTCTTTGGAAGAAATGATGCTAAAGCTGAAAGTCCAGTACTTTGGCCACCTCATGCAAAGAGTTGACTCATTGGAAAAGACTCTGATGCTGGGAGGGATTGGGGGCAAGAGGAGAAGGGGATGACAGAAGATGAGATGGCTGGATGGCATCACTGACTCGATGGACGTGAGTCTGAGTGAACTCCGGGAGTTGGTGATGGACAGGGAGGCCTGGTGTGCTGCGATTCAGGGGGTCCCAAAGAGTCAGACACGACTGAGAGACTGATCTGATCTGATCTGATCTGATCTGACATCATAAGGAACATTTCCATCTGCAAAAGGTACTTGGACTCTGACATCTAGAAATTTTGCCTACGGCTGCTCCATGGGCTCAGATGGTGAAGGTGATGTGTGTGCTCGGTTGTGTCCAGCTCTTTGCAGCCCTGTGGACTGTAGCTTGCCAGGATCCTCTGTCTATGGAACTTTCCAGGCAGAATTCTGGAGCAAGTTGTCATTTCCTACTCCGGGATCTTCCCAACCCAGTGATTGAACCAGAGTCTTGTGATTCCTGCATTGGCAGGCAGATTCTTTACCACTTATATGCAAAGTACATCATGAGAAATGCTGGGCTGGATGAAGCAGAAGTTGAAATCAAGATTTCTGGGAGAAATATCAATAACCTCAGATATGCATATGACACCACCCTTATGGAAGAAAGTGAAGAACTAAAGAGCCTCTTGATGAAAGTGAAAGAGTAAAGTGAAAAAGTTGGCTTAAAGCTCAACATTCAGAAAAACTAAGATCATGGCATCTGATCCTATCACTTCATGGGAAATAGATGGGGAAACAGTGACAGACTTTATTTTGGGGGGCTCCAAGATCACTTTGGATGGTGACTGCAGCCATGAAATGAAAAGATGCTTACTCCTTGGCAGGAAAGTTATGACCAACCTAGACAGCATATTAAAAAGTAGAGACATTACTTTGCCAACAAAGGTCCATGTAGTCAAGGCTATGGTTTTTCAAGTGGTCATGTATGGATGTGAGAGTTAGAGTATAAATAAAGCTGAGCACTGAAGAATTGATGCTTTTGAACTGTAATTTTGGAGAAGACTCTTGAGAGTCTCTTGGACTGCTAGGAGATCCAACAAGTCCATCCTAAAGGAAATCAGTCCTGAGTGTTCATTGGAAGGACTGATGTTGAAGCTGAAACTTCAATACTTTGGCCAGCTGATGGGAAGAACTGACTCACTGGAAAAGACCCTGATGCTGGGAAAGATTGAAGGCAGGATAGGAAGGGGATGACAGAGGATGAGATGGTTGCATGGCATCATTGACTCAAAGGACATGCATTTGGGTAAACTCCAGTAGTTAGTGATGGACAGGGAGGCCTGGTGAGCTGCAGTCCATGGGGTTGCAAATAGTCAGACATGACTGAGTACCTGAACTGAACTCAACTGAATTGAACCACCTGGGAAGCTCTTGGGCTCAGAAAGTGGTTTATAATTTGCTTCAACCATTAATCTTGTTTTTCTTTTGTCTCCACAGAGATACTTCTTATTAAATACCTGGTTTCTAGTACCACATAGGCCTAACTTTCAGAGCCCATCTTTATGACCACTTCCTGAAATGAATTTAACTGGACTGACCTACTTTTAGGACTAAGAGACTGGTTCAGTGGGATGGTATAACTTACCCACTCAGCTTCTGGATTGTAAGCCTTTTGAAGAAGTTTCTAAAGTCCAGGTGGGACTGTAAGCAGTGCAATTTGCCACCCCAAAATACGTCTCAAGAGGGTTAATCTAGGCGGGTTATTTTTAAGAATCAGAAAACTCCAGAAAGTTTTCTTGTTATCTCCTCCTTTTCTTTTCTAAAAAAATTAGATAATGGGTCTGTTCCCAGAATAGAGTTATCACCAGAGATATCTGCAGAGAACCTGGCTGGTGTGGTGGGGGAACAAAGTCTATCCATTAGTTCATTCTGTGTTCCATGGTGATCTGCCTGGCCCAGCAAATATTTGTTTACCAAACATCTGCTTTCTCATCTCCAGGTAAACTGCCTTCTTCACCGTTGAAGTACCAAACCTCTACCCCTACAATCCTGTTTTGTCTTTAGCTGAAGATGGTGTTTAAGCTGAGGATTTCAGCCATTTGGGTGAGTTACACAGTTTTTCTAGGTCTTTCCCATGTATACATATTATCAAACTTTGTTTAACTTTCTCCTGTCAGTCTTACTCATGTAAATTTAATTCTTAGACCAGCCAGAAGAACCTAAAAGGCAGAAGTGAATGTCTTCCTCTTGACCTAGATATAGATATATCTAGATAGATATAGTTATATCCTGTGTGTGTGTGTGTGTGTGTGTGTGTGTGTGTGTATATATATCCTCAGAAATGACTGGGCTGTTTTAACACATTCAGCAAATTCCTCAAGATGTGAGCTTGTATCTGATTCATCTGAGTGATCTCTGCAGCCTAAAGAAAGTGCATATGAATTGCTTCCCTTTCTTTTTTACACATGGCAGCATATATGCCCACCCTGCACTACAATTTGTTTATTTAAAAAAATTAATTTATTTATTTTAATTGGAGGCTAATTATTTTACAGTATTGTAGTGTTTTTTGCCATACATTGGCATGAATCAGCCCTGGGTGTACATGTGTCCCCCATTTTTCATTTATTTATTTTTGGCTTCACTGATCTTTATTGCTGTGTGTGGGCTTTTCTCTAGTTGCTGCGAGCAGGGTCTGTGCTTTGTTGTGGTGGGCAGGCTTGCTGTTGTAATGGCTTCTTTTGTTGCAGCGCACTGTGTTGGGAAGCACAGTACAAAATAGCCCATTGGAGGAAGTCCTTGGGAAAATGGCGAAGGGCCAGAAGTACCCCAGCTTTGTGTGCTGTGGGCAGAAAAACATCTCCTGCCTTTTGTTATGCTCAGTGCCAAGATTTAATAATAAATATTAAGGATGTTGCTTGAGAAAACGGGTTATGGGATAAGCACATGGGTCACTTAGAGCGTGCTGTCCTTGAAATATTTTTACTGATTAGGTGTTAACCCCATACATGCTCTGCTGGCTATATACTCTAAGCTCTTTGTTCCTGCTTCTATAAAAAGGCTTGACTGCAGAAATAAACTTGTCAGTCCTTGCAAGAGACTGTCTGAGTGTCATTCTTTCAGGTTCGTTGTTTCCAAGTCCCAGGGAGAAAATCCCCAACACACAGGCTCCAGGGTATATGGGCTCAATTGTTGTGGTGTATGGGCTTAGTTGCTCCATGGCTATGAAATCCTCCAAGACCAGGGATGAAACCCCTGTCCCCTGTATTGGCAGGTAGATTCCTATCCACTGTATCACCAGGAAATTCCTGATTTGGATTTTTAGATATCATTGCTGCTGCTGCTGCTGCTAAGTCGCTTTAGTCATGTCTGACTCTGTGTGACCCCATAGACGGCAGCCCACCAGGCTCCGCCATCGCTGGGATTCTCCAGGCAAGAACACTGGAGTGGGTTGCCATTTCCTTCTCCAATGCATAAAAGTGAAAGTGAAGTCACTCAGTCGTGTCCGACTCTTTATGATCACATGGACTGCAGCCTACCAGGCTCCTCCGTCCATGGGATTTTCTAGGCAAGAGTACTGGAGTGGGTTGCTATTAGTAGTGAATTCCATATCGTACCTAAAACATTTTTTTATCCATTTGGCTGATGGTATAATATTCTATGTATTTTTTCAACTGATTTCCTCTTGATGATATTTAGGTTTTTCGCTATAGTTCACCATTCTATTATACATGTTATCATGAAAAACATTTTGTTATCTTTATTTATTAACAGTGAACTGCAGGTGAGTACTTAGAATGATTTTGGCACAATGTTAAGTGCTTGACACATGTTATCTTATTCAATTCTCAAGCTAACTCTCCGGAGGCTGATTTATTATTATTATTATTATTACTTCTTCAGAGATGATGAATGTAAGAAGTTGACTAATTACCTAAAGTGATTAAGTGGAAAGTTCAGAATGAGATTGCTTGTCTGTGGTCTCCAAATCTCTTATAACAGAAAATAATTACTTGTTTATTTGACATCCTGTTTGTATGCAACCTTCTAGGGAGATCACATAGGTGAATCAGACACAGACCCCCAATCTGAAGTGCATATTGTCTATAAGTGTTAAGAATAGCCTGATCATTTCTGAGTAACAGTAAATCAATTAATTATAGCTGATTTCAATACAAGTGGTTGGTGCTAAGCTGATAAGTCGCTTCAGTTGTGTCCGACTCTGTGCAACCCCATGGACTGCAGCCTACCAGGCTCCTCCATCCATGGGATTTTCCAGGCTAGAGTACTGGAGTGGGTTGCCATTGCCTTCTCAGCAAAGATATTCTGTGTACATCAAATTTACAGTTTAAAAATCATAATCTCAAGGTCAGGTTTTGTAATTTAATTAATGAGTACCACATTCACAAAGAAGTAATTTCAACATTTAATCAAAACTCCCAATATGCTTTTGATATAATCACAGTAGAGTATAAGGTTGAGAGCAAAATTTCCAAGATGAACTTTAGTGGTTCAAGATGAACAAAAGTGGTTCTGAGATGAACTACTTTCTGGAGGTGACTAGGAAACAGCTCTAAATCATTAATTAACTCTAGAAATAAATTTTCCAAAGGAGAAATTTAAACAAATATTAAGAAAATAAATGGCTTGGGAAAATTCTTAATATGGCCTGTCTGTTTCCAGGACAGAAGTTAAGCTTCATTTGATTATTGAAAATTGTAAATTTCCATTTTATTTCTTTACACTGCCAATTTCCTCCAGGAACAAGATTAGAAATATCAAAAATGACATGTCACAGACATTCCTTTCAAATGTTGGGGTTTGTGTGGGGATGGAAAGTGTGAAGTTACATGCTTTCAAATTTCTAGCCCAGTTTAGAATGCTATTTTTAGATTTTTAGATAAAAAGAGTGATAGTAAGAACAAAAATCATAGTTTGTAGAAAGAAATTTACATCTGAAATATAGTTTTAACAATTAAATTACTCTCCTCACTCTAGTTTAGTAACTGCCCTTGCTACAGAATTTAATCTTAAAATTTCAATGCTTGGCTGTCATATTTCTTATCTAATGATTTCTGTAATTTGCCTATAAACAATTTTTAAAATATTATAGAATTAGAACATAAGAAAAATTTTAATTTGGGCCTTTGAATTTTCAGTTGAAACAATAGATATCAGTATCAAAATGCAGATTATTTGACTCCAGTCCTGAATTTTAAGACCAAGTATCATGAAACATATTTTGATAATTTTTGTGCACTTGAGTTTTTGAACTGTAACTGAGCAGGAACCTATACGGACTTCCTAGGGCAGACCACTTTCCCCATGTCCTCCTCCTGCCTCTTGTTTGTAGAAAAGTTGTAGTCTCCCAGGCATCTTTGAAGTCAAAAAAGCCTGACTTATGAATTAAAGGATTGAAAGGATGTGAATGCATAGTGACAAAAGTAGCAATTGGGCCAGGAGAACTAGTGACCATTTAAATAGTAAATCAGCCATATGGCAGTCACAGAATCTTTAGTTCCTTCCTGAAGTACCTAGATAACAATATCTGATACACAGATGCTGTTCTGCAGATACTGAAGTCTCCACCAAATGGAAGAAGTTAACTACTTGAAGACCTTGAGTGTGTAGCATAAGGATTGACAATGTTAACCCCTGTGACCCTGTCTTATTACTCTACCGGCAACTAAGCAGAGGATTGTTCATGGGCTGATCACACACCCTGAACCTCCCCTCCATCCCCTGGCCTTTAAAATTTATTCCTTGAAATCCATCATGGATTTTGAGCTTAAGCTACCCTATTCTCCTTGCATGGCCCTTGCAATAAATCTTTCTCTGCTCCAAACTCTAACATTTTAGTTTGTTTGGCCTCACTGTGCATCAGGCACAAGAACTTGGGTTCAGTGATAGAGCCACAGCACTGAAAACAAGAAAGGGATTACCTATCTTCGTCATGCATTTAGAGACAAGTCAGTGGGTAGAAAGTGCACTAACTTAAGAGACTGGAGAAGGGTGCTGTATACCTGAATCTCTGACTTCTAGCAGACTGACCATGAACACCTATAACCCCCATAGTTCCTCTGTTCCTCTTGGTGATAGTAGGGTTAAAATAACATGTGTGCAGGCCCTTTCTCTCCTGCCATAAAATATGTATGATATTCATAATGTTAACAGTGTTAATCATCTCAGAATAGGTTAAAGAATAGGGTGTATTTTAAATATATGCATTTTTATTTCCAAAAGAAAAGCATAAAAATCAAAGAAAAAATATTTATTAACTTTTGTAAATTTATGACAATACTAAATACAAATTTTCTCCTAATTATTCTTCATCTTAATTTAACAGCTGTCATTTGTGTTATTTTTTCACATGGAAACAAAAAGTACATTTGTTTTCACTGATTAAAAATTTCATAAGTTGTGACACATTTCAAAACATAAAGTATTATCTACTTTATGATACAATTAATTTCCACGAAGTTTCTGAAAATCTTTTTTGCTGTTGTTGAAGCTTGTTTGCCTTGGGGATTATAATGTCTTTTGCTTTTTATTTAGAAAAGAAGCATGACTTATTTTGATCTGTATGACTAATATGATCACAACCCTTGGGAAAATAGATGGTTTTCTGGAAACATCAGTAAGGAATACTGACTGGAACTATTCCTGTCTGATGCATGAACTGCTCTGCACACCAAGGCCACAAACTGTCAGGATGAACAAGTAGTAAGGTATATTTAGCTAGTTAATCAAACTGGTCAAGTCATTGATGAGTCAGTGAACTCATCTGCCAGTTACACAAGCTTCTCACCATTTCAAAGCCTTAGGAACCATGTAGAAAATGAAAAAAGAGGGTCAGGAAAAGGAGGCACTGTCAAGGATGAGTAGTGCATTTGATATCAACATGATCTGAAAATAGGGATGCCTCAGCTAACAATAAACGGTTGAGAGGAAAAATAGAAAGGAAATGTCTAAAACTACAAAGAAATGAAAGAAGCACTATGTATTTCTATAACTGAAGAGAGAGGGTGAGAAAGGAAGGAGGGAGAAGAAAAAGAGGAAGAAAATAGAAGGAGGAGGAAGAAGGGGAAGCAGGAGACGATGAGTAAGAGGAGGAGAGGGCTGAGGGGAAGAAGTGGGAAGAGGAAGAAGAGGTGCAGGAGGAAAGAGAAGTGGGAAAGACAGAGGAGGGGAGGACGAGGAGGCGGGGAGAAAACAAAATGTAGCGGCAAGTCTAGTTCAAGGGCAGAATGGCTGGATGGCTTTGTGGTGAAGCATGAGGTCTTCAGAGACAGACTGCCTCTGTTAGAATCACAGTTCTGCCTCTCCAGCTGTGTGACCTTGGGCAAGTGACTTAGCCTCTCCATGTTTCACATCTGTAAAATGGGAATAGTGCTAAACAGTGCTTAAAGGCTAAGTTTATCACTCAATATAATAAAGTACTCAAATGTTAACTTTGTCAACATTAAAATGGATTTTGTAGTTAATATTCAAAGTTATCCATGAATAGTGTATAGGCACTTGATAAATATTGTGTATTGTCACCCTGCTTATTTAACTTATATGCAGAGTACATCATGAGAAATGCTGGGCTGGAAGAAGCACAAGGTGGAATCAAGATTTCCAGGAGAAATATAAATAACCTCAGATATGCAGATGACACCACCCTTATGGCAGAAAGTGAAGAGGAACTAAAAAGCCTCTTGATGAAGGTGAAAAAGGAGAGTGAAAAAATTGGCTTAAAACTCAACATTCAGAAAACGAAGATCATGGCATCTGGTCCCATCACTTCATGGGAAATAGATGGGGAAACAGTGTCAGACTTTATTTTTGGGGGCTCCAAAATCACTGTAGATGGTGACTGCAGCCATGAAAGTAAAAGACACTTACTCCTTGGAAGAAAAGTTATGACCAACCTAGATAGCATATTGAAAAGCAGAGACATTACTTTGCCAACAAAGGTCTGTCTAGTCAAGGCTATGGTTTTTCCTGTGGTCATGTATGGATGTGAGAGTTGGACTGTGAAGAAGGCTGAGCAGTGAAGAATTGATGCTTTTGAACTGTCGTGTTGGAGAAGACTCTTGAGAGTCCCTTGGACTGCAAGGAGATCCAACCAGTCCATTCTGAAGGAGATCAGCCCTGGGATTTCTTTGGAAGGAATGATGCTAAAGCTGAAACTCCAGTACTTTGGCCACCTCATGCGAAGAGTTGACTCATTGGAAAAGACTCTGATGCTGGGAGGGATTGAGGGCAGGAGGAGAAGAGGATGACAGAGGATGAGATGGCTGGATGGCATTACTGACTCGATGGACGTGAGTCTGAGTGAACTCCGGGAGTTGGTGATGGACAGGGAGGCCTGGCGTGCTGCGATTCATGGGGTCCCGAAGAGTCGGACACGACTGAGCGACTGAACTGAACTGACTTGATAAATAAATATTTTTTAGTTATTATTATTTTTAATTTGAAGTCTCAGGCCCTTCTAAGTTTTTCTCTGAAAGTTAATCTACTACAAAATTTGAAAATAAATTTTATTTTGATTTTTTAACATACCCTGAATAGAAAGACATTTTCCCCTTATTAATCTGCTGTATTTTTACTCAATTATGTAATTATTCTGTTTGCATAAGTAAAAAATAAAATACATATTTTTAAAAATGTTAAAAATACATTTGCTGATGGTCATTGATTTTATTATTCCATTTAGTTTATCTTTTTAAGGCCAAAATCATAATTCAAAGGCCTCTGGGTGGATATATGACATTTAAAAAGTAGCTAATTAAATGAATCAATGTGAGATATGCTTACTCATATAAGACTCTACTGTGAGTCCTACCTTATATTTTTATGGCTGAAATATTTCATTAATATGATCCCTACAGGAAATTCTTAATGGACCCTAGATAGGGACAGTCACACTGCTGCTGGATTATAAAGATGTGCCATGCAACTTACAAGGGAAACAAGGAAGCTCGAGCTTGCTGCCATTTGTTTGCTCTGTTGTTCTGGCCACAGTTCTGTGAACACTGTGGTAACTGCTCATATACGTCACAGTAGTATGTAATGGCTATGAGCTGAATTCATCAGTATTAAGGGGAAAGACTGACAGAAATTCAGAACAAGATCTATTTGGCATTAAGAGAATACCAAAGGAACATTGGCATGGTAGCTACCGTTCCTTTCCAAGGACATAATCGAAAGAGTGTTGGACAACCCACGCCACCCACAGTCCCCAGGTGGCTAACAGATAAGCAGATCATTATTGGATAGAAGAGTTTCATGATATTTGAAACCAACTGTCCGTGACTATTTTCCAGGTTTAAAAACCACTAGTAATTCATTCTCTGACATGTAAAAAATAGCCTTAGTTACTTTCAAAGGAAGAAAGTAACCTAATGTGAGGTGCGGGTAAACTAATTTGCATTCCTGCTGCTGCAGTTTTTCTCTTACTCCTGGCGAAACAAATGATTTATTTTCAAATTTAGAATGCCTGTATTCTACCTCGCATAAGTTATATAATTTTGTTACTATAGTTTTAACCTTAACAGAATTGTGGGTCCAGTAATTAATAGAAATTTGTTGCAATTTTGCTAAATTTAATATACTTCAATCTGTTTACACATGTAACAGAAACCATGGTTCAACAGGCATGACTGGTCTTGATACAACAGAATTAAGAGAATGAATTACATTTTTATTTTAAAGCCATCTAGACTTAATTATATGGACGAATAATGGTTTTGAATAATCTGCAATGGCTAAATGTATGACAGTTTAAAAGTTAAAAAGTCTATGGTATTAAGCAACAAATGTTTTTTCAGTTCAGTTCAGTCACTCAGTCATGTCTGACTCTTAAGCAACAAATGTTTTTTATACAGATGTAAAAGCTGCCCTTCCTACAGTTTACAAATCAATTATTTTTTAAAGAACAGGTTTATTGTAGCATGAATCATATCAGTAGTTCATTCCTTTTTATCACCAAATCATGCCTTATTCACAAAAAGATTGTCATGTATGTACAGACCACATTTTGTTTATTCATTCATCAGTTGATGGACATTTGGGTTATTTCCACCATTTGGCTTTTGCTGATAGCGCTGCTATGAACATGATGCATGTTTTTATGTGGCATGTGTTTCTGTTTTCCCAGCATATACCTATGAGTGGGTCTTGCTGGATCTTTTGGAAATTTTATGTTTAATATTTTAAGGAGCTTGTAAAGTATATTTCAGAGTGGCCTATTTCACATTTCTACCAGCACCTTTGGAGAGTTCCATTTTTCCATATTCTTCTTAACACTTATTATTGTCCTTTTAATTTTATGATTTCAGGGTATGGGATGGTATCTTGTGATTTTGATTTACATTTCCTTTGTAATTAATAATGCTGAGCATCTTTTTGTGTACTTGTTGGACATTTGTGTATCTTTTTTTGTAAATGCTTATTTACTTACTTTGTCAATTTTTAAATTGGCTTATTTGTATTTTTTAATTAATTTTTGAAAGTCTGTTTTAGGTTCATAGCAAAATTGAGGGAAGACACAGATCTGCTATGTGTATATCCCCTGCACAGGCATCACTCCTCCATTATCAACATCTCCCATCAGAGTGGTACATTTGTAAAAACTGATGAAACTACACTGACTCATCATAGTCACTCAAAGTCCATAGTTTATATTACAGTTCACTCTTGGTTTTATATATTCTGTGTGTTTGATAATAATGACATCTCTTCATCATTACGGAGAAGGCAATGGCACCCCATCCCAGTACTCTTGCCTGGAAAATCCCATGGACGGAGGAGCCTGGTAGGCTGCAGTCCATGGGGTCGCTAAGAGTCGGGCACGACTGAGCGACTTCACTTTCACTTTTCACTTCCATGCATTGGAGAAGGAAATGGCAACTCACTCCAGTGTTCTTGCCTGGAGAATCCCAAGGACGGAGGAGCCTAGTGGGCTGCTATCTATGGGGTCGCACAGAGTCGGACACGACTGAAGTGATATAGCAGCAGCAGTTCATCATTATGGCATCATATAGATTATTTTCACCACTTGGAAAATTGTCTGTGCTACACCTATTCATCTCCTCCACCCCTACAACCCAACCTCTGGTAACGACTTATCTTTTTGCAGTCTCCATAGTTTTGCCTTTTCCAGAATGTCATATAATTGGAATCACATCATATGTAGCCTTTTCAGATTGGCTTCTTTCACTTAGCGATGTGCTTTAAGATTGTCCCGTGTCTTTTCATGGTGTGATAGCTCTTTTCTTCTTAGCACTGGATAATATTCTATTGCCTGGATGTAACACAGTGATTTATTCATTCACCTACTGAAGGACGTCTTGTTCAGTTGCTCAGTCGCGTCTGACTCTTTGTGTTTCCATGGACTGCAGCACGCGAAGCCTCTCTGTCCCACACCATCTCTCAGAAGAACATCTTAGTTGCTTCCAAGTTTTGGCAGTTATGAATAAAGATGTTATAAACACCTGTATGTAGGTTTTTAAAAATATTTATTTATTTTTAATTGATTGATGATTGGTTCACAATATTGTTTTGATGTCTGTCACACTTCAGCATGAATTAACCATAGGTGTACATATGTCCCTCCCTTTTGAATTCCCCTCCCACCTTCTGTCCATTCCCACCCCTCTAGGTTATTACAGAGTCCCAGTTTGAATTCCCTGAGTCATAGAGCAAATTCCCACTGACTATCTATTTACATATGTTAGTGTATATGAATCCATACTACTCTCTCCATTCATCTCACCCTCTCCCTCTTCTTTGCCACCCTTGTCCATAAGTCTGTTCTCTATGTCTGCATCTCCACTGCTGCTCTGCAAACAGGTTCATTTGCACCATCCTTCTAGATTCCATATATATGTGTTATATGCGTTAATATACGATATTTGTTTTTCTCTTTCTGACTTACTTCACTCTGTATAATAGGCTCTAGGCTCATCCACTTCATTAGAACTGGCTCAAATGTGTCCCTTTTTATGGCTGAGTAGTATTCCATTATATATATGTTCCACAGCTTCTTTATCCATTCATCTGTCAATGGATATCTAGATTGCTTCTATGTCTTGGCTATTGTAAATAGTACTGCAATGAACATTAGGGCACTTTTTTTTTTTTTTTTTCAGTTTTGGTTTCTTCAGGGTATATGCCTAGAAGTGGTATTGCTGGGTCATATGGCAGTTTTATTCCTAGTTTTTTAAGGAAACTCCATACTGTTTTCCATAGTGGCTGTATCAATTTACATTTCCACCAGCAGTGTAGGAAGGTTCCCATTTTATCCACACCCTATCCAGCACTGATTGTTTGTGGATTTTTTGATTATGGCCATTCCGTCTGGTGTGGTGTAATATCTCATTGTGGATTTGATTTACATTTTTCTGACAATGAGTGATGTTGAGCATCTCTTCATGTGCTTATTATCCATCTTCTTTGAAGAAATTTCTATTGAGGTCTTTTGCCCACTTTTTGATTGGATTGTTTGTTTTTCTGTTTGTATTGAGTTGTGTGAGTTGCTTGTGTATTTTGGAAATTAATTCTTTGTCAGTTGTTTCATTTGCTATTATTTTCTCCCATTCTGAGGGTTGTCTTTTCACCCTGTTTATAGTTTCCTTTGCTGTGCAAAAGCTTTTGAGTTTATTTAGGTTCCACTTATTTATTTTTGTTTTTATTTCCATTATTTTAGGAGGTGGGTCATAAAGGATCTTGCTATGATTTATGTCATACAATACCTGTATGTAGATTTTTTGTGTGGACCTGTGTTTTCAGTCTTCATAAATCTATGAGGTATGTACTATTGTTATCTTCATTTGTCTTTTTATTTTACATGTTAAAAAAGAAAGATACACAAATAAGTGACTTATTTTGGTAGATGGGCTCGTAGAAAACAACCTACTATTAAACCCTACCTCCTGTTATGAGCATGGTGGGACCTGTGATTTGCTTCTAATGATAGAGTATGACCTAGTGTTGGGATATCATGTCTGTGTTTAGGATGTATGAGATTGTAGCTCTCATCTTGCTACCAGAGTCTCCATATTGATTTTTTTCTGTCCTGACTTTGGTGAAGTAAAGCTGCCATATGAAGAAGCCCATGTGGCCAGGAGCTGAGGGTGGCCTCCTGCTAACAGCTAGCAAGAAACTGGTATTCAATAACCTGTAAGGAATTGAATCCTACTAACAATCATGTGAACTTGGAATTGTATCTTTCCTCCAGTCTAGTCTCACATGAGATCCCAACCCTGGCCAACACTTTTTGTTTCAACTTTATGAAACACCCTGGAGTGAGGCACCTAGTCAAGTCCTGCCCAGATTTCCAACTGAGAAAAACTGTAGGATAGTAAATACAGACTATTTCAAGGTGATAATTTTGTGGTTGTTACACAGCAATAAATAGCTGACACTTCCCCAATGTCATACATGTAGTAAGTTGATGAGTAAGAATATAAAATTTGGTAGTCAGGCTCTAATTTGGGAAGTTTATGCTGAGAGCTATAATTTGAGGGCTTTCTACATCAGGATTTTTTTTTTTTTTTCTGTAGTTCAGTGGTCATTTCTCTAATACTGGTTATAATTATAATTTTTTATGATAAAAGCCAAAGTTAATAGGAGTCAGATGCTTCACTCTGGTGGAAGTATTAAATATCTATTTGCATCCATTGATGAATAGAGATTTTGAAGGGGAGAGATCCTGGCTAGGGGCAAGACTTGGAATTTCACTCAAAGCCCATAGCATTCAGATAAATACAAGTTTAACAGAGGCCCAGTAGCAGTCATTATGCATGGGAGATGACAGGGTTTCTGATATTAGACCAGCTATAAGACAGGGAAGCATCTAGAATGATCACCGTACTTTAACCATGGCACCAGCTGTTCAGAGTACAGCTTGCAGGCAGGCTCTAATGGCATCTATATGCTTTGTAAAGAAGATGACTCCATGAGAGTTGGAAGAGCTGCTTCCCTTGCTTCTGCAAAGCTCTGGCACTTATGCAAACTTGTTGTGGGATGCAACTGAGTATGAGACAAAGCAGAGGAGTTTTCTCAGTTGGCAAGTGTGTCAAGAGAGTTCCAGGTCCATAGAACCGAGGCTCAGGTGATTCTTCCTTCACTAGCATCTTCACTGAGCATCAGGTGCAGAGGTCCTACTCCGGGTGGACTCTCTGTGGACCACCTGTGCCCAGGGCAGGGGAGCCCAGGAGAGCGACTTTGGCAAAAATCAGCAAGCAGTACCCATAAATATTTGAGTGGAGGTGGTGATGGGGAGCTTGGCAGTCAAGCGTTGAGAGTTTAGGGATTCAAGTTTAATATAGATGAGAGGACATTTTCTATGTAGGCTGATGAAGCTGGGAGAAAATTAAATGATCAAATGCCACAGCACAATCACTCTGTTGCCTGTGCATGATAGTGCCTTGTATAACTAGTGATCATTTCCTGAAGAAAGCTGTTTCTGAATATTTTCTGCTGACTTGGAGTCTGAAAATACCCAAAAAAACCATTAAATTACCTTTGAAAATGAAGGTTTGTTATGTTAGTCTATGGTTGCTACTGACTAAATGCCTGTTATTGAAGAGAGATAGACTGAGACAGAGACTAGGGAAGGTTGAGGAGATAAGGGAATACTCCCACTAAGAAGTTGCCAACCCATTGAACCAGACTGAAATGGTAACTTGATCATGATATTTGTCAAGTTAATGTCTAAAGACTGTAGTCTGTGAAAGATAGTGAAGCAGTTATGCAAATTTATGCATAAAAATAAAAACCCCATATGCGCCTAGAGGGAGAGGTTTCTAGCCAAAATGCTAACGATATAAGGTAACAATACTCAGCATGTCTACAGATTTTAATTCACAGAGCTCATAAGTGTATTATCTACTAAATGGGAGTAGGCTATGTTACTTACCTCTGTTACATATTTCAAAAGTGACTACATTTTAATTGAACAAATATATACACACAATAATGAAATCTTTGCAAGGGAAAACACGAGAAGACACCTAAAATCAACTTTTTAGGATTCAAAAACATCTCAGTGAACTGAATCAAATGCATGAACAAAACTGCATACAAATGCAAATTTTAACATTATAAACATTTTAAACATTATTCTATTGCACAGCATTTACATTTTTACTATACACACTACAATAATCTTTTTTTAGTGTGAATTCTGAACAAGCTACGACTGCTGTCCTAGATATTTACAAACTAACAGAAAAAATAAAATAAGAATCTTCTTAACACTGATCAGATGTTATATGCTAAAGAGTTCTAAAGGAGACACCTTAAGGGAATTGAAAAGGAAATAATTATCTGTGGTTGGCAATGTAAAGGGCAATTG
Organism: Bos taurus; assembly: GCF_002263795.3. Lineage (NCBI taxonomy): Eukaryota > Metazoa > Chordata > Mammalia > Artiodactyla > Bovidae > Bos > Bos taurus. Next base: position 2,543,705 of record NC_037333.1, on the reverse strand, counting down.
AGCCAGATTTTGAAGTATATATAGCATTTCCCAACTCTATTTTAGAGGAAGTAAATTTAAGGAAAATAAAATACTCTTAGGGCTTCCCAGGTGGCTCAGTGGTAAAGAATTTATCTTCCAATGCAGGACACTTGGGTTGGGAAGATCTGGAGCATGAAATGGCAACCCACTCCAGTATTCTTGGCTGGAGAATTCCATGGACAGAGGAGCCTGGTGGGCTATAGTCCATGGGGTTGCAAAAGAGTCAGTCATGACTTAGTGACTGAACAACAACAAAGTACTGTTAACAGACTGCCAGAATGTGAAGTGTGATTGGTAGATGGTAGGGATCAGTGGATTGTAGAGATGAGACTGAAAAGGCAGGTCAAGGTCAGATAATTTTGTTTTTGTTTTCTATGGAGAAATATAGCATTCAGTTTGTTTTTGTATAAAAAACACAAAACTTTGATGATGCTAGAAATTATTATGTTTAATTTCTGTATTACAAGCAGAAAAATAATAGTAATAAAATGAAAATGAGGAAAGTAAAGACAAAAGGAAAAGAATTAGAAAAATAGAAACAGGAAAGCAATTGAGAGGAAAAGAGAGACATGAGGGGAAATTTGTAGATGAAAATGTATTGGCTCCTCCTGTGCACCAGGTACCCTGCGTGTGGTGGGAGTGCCTATCGAACCACCCCCGCCCTCCACTGTCACAGCTCTGTACTATGACAGACATTGAAACTGCCTGGTACTCACTCTTCCAAGTACCCTGATGGCTATGGCTTGACAGTGGACATAAAGAGATACATGAAAAGAAATCAGCCTTTTGCTTAGTTGCCATTGTGTGGATGACCAAGCCTGGCATTTTAGCAGCTACCAGGCAGGTTCAAACAAAAGGATAAAAGCCAAGAGAAATATGAAAAAGCCTCCATTGTCCATGACATTCTCCATTCTCCACTGGACTAACCACTAGGTTTGATGGTTACTTAACCCCTAGGCTCGTTGTCTGATAAAATAATGCATATAGTCATTGCATTGTGCTGTGCTTAGTTGCTCAGTCATGTCTGCCTCTTGCAACTCCATTGACTGTAGACTGCTAGGCTCCTCTGTCAATGGGAATTCTCCAGGCAGGAATTTTAGCCTCTTTTAATTAAGTATTCTGTGAATTGTGACTAAAAGGGTCTCCATCTCCCTGACATTCACTGAATTCAAATTCACTGATATGAAAACACATAATCATGGTGAATCTGCAGAGATTCTTGGGGTGCTGGGAATGCTGCCTGTTGTGGATTCACCGGGGGCTCTTGCTACTGCTCCACAGAGGGGGCAGGGCACATGGATGGCACTGAGACCACTGCTTAGTCCTTTGTTGGGCTTTGCTAGAGAGTGCAACAGACACAGCCCATGTGCGTGTGCTCAGGTGCTCAGTCAGTTCAACTCTCTGAGGCCTCATGGACTGTAGCCCGCAAGTTTTCTCTCTCCATGGGATTCTCCAGGCAAGAACACTGCAGCAGGTTTCCATTTCCCACTCCAGGGGATCTTCCCCACCCAGGGATTGAATCCACATCTCTTGAGACTCCTGAATTGGCAGTTGGCCACCTGGATCTAACCATAGCCTGAGAATGGCAAAGGCCTCTCTGGAGTGATGGTTTCTGTCACAACCACAGGCCATTCAAGGTTGAGACGAGCAAAGATACGAGCCTTGGAGGAGGACATCTCGAATGGTGGTCCCAAAGGGAGATGATACAGGCACGCTTGGTCCTGAGATATATAGTCCCAGCAGAGGCTATGGCTTTCCCAGTGACCTTCCTCTTTGAATTCACTCAGGAAAGACAGCCCCCTACCCAGGACTTTTCTTAATTAATGGATATGAGGGTCTGAGGGGTGAACCACAGCACATGTTTCCTGTGCCACTCTGATCCTCCTTCAGAACAGAAGGACTTACTTCCCCGGGATGTCCAACCTCTGCTGAATCTCAGCCCCTAGCTTGCCGCTTGTTCAACAAATTGTCTCCACTAAAGACAGTTGCGAAGCCCAAGGTCATGCCCCTTTCTGCACAGCTTCAGCCCTTGACTTGGAGGTAAAAAGGCCCTGCTCCCTGACTCCAATAGACGACAACTCAGAGAGATGTCCCAACTTCAGAGATGCCAGTGGAGTTAAAGGGCACCTTTTTGGAAATGGCATTTGAGTGCAGACTGTTTTCCTCCACAGATGCTTATCCCAAGAGTGCTTTGGAGTAAACTACTTGTAAACTGAAACAGGACCCTAGGGTCCACTTGTCGTCCACTTGCCTTTTGTCTGTAGAAAATCTTTAGTCAAAGGATAAGTTTAATAAGAGAAGTGAGAACATGTAGAAGCAAAGAAAGCAGTCCAGCAAGACTAAATAACAATGATTTAGCCAGTAGCCTGGTCAAGGACCTTCAGTTCTTCTTTAAGGATTACAGATAATATTCTGAGCTATATCCTATGATCTATTTTATAGATGTTGAAACACTCACCAGGTGAAAGAAGTTAACTATATATTCATCAGACTGTGGCCATGACACAAGCTGCCACAATGATGAGAATTAGTCCCAAAGAAATGGGAACAACCCTGGAACTGAAGGAAGACCAACTGTACTTTAAAGAATCAAGATGACCCTGGGAAGACTTCCAATGACCAATTTTAAGGTGATGGCAGGGCTGACTTTGCTTTCCTATATGTAGCCCATTTCCCTCCTCCATACACCCCTGAAACTCCTCTTTAAAAGCTCTTGCCCACTGATTGTTGGTGGGGGATGTCAGCCTTTGTATACAAGTCTGCCCTGCCCCACCCCATTGCCAACCTCTGAAATCAAGCCAACTTTCCACTAACCTTGCCTCTCAAGTATTGGCTTTTGAATGGTGAGCTGTCAGACTCTAATTTCAGTAATGATTTCAGAGATTGCTTCCTGGGCAATCCAACCTGTGACATTTGGTCCAAAATTAGAGAAGGCTTTTTTGAAGAAGTGATCTTGGCTGCTTAGTTTGGCAGAGTGAATACTGTACAAATGAACCAATAGATGGGCCAGGATACTTAATTTCAAGGCAATGGTTCTAAATAGGATGGATTTGCACACACACACACACGACAACATTTGACTATGTCTCAGATATGCAGATGACACCACCCTTATGGCAGAAAGTGAAGAAGAACTAAAAAGCCTCTTGATGAAAGTGAAAGAGGAGAGTGAAAAAGTTGACTTAAAGCTCAACATTCAGAAAACGAAGATCATGGCATCTGGTCCCATCACTTCATGGGACATAGATGGGGAAACAGTGGAAACAGTGTCAGACTTTATTTTTGGGGGCTCCAAAATCACTGCAAATGGTGACTGCAGCCATGAAATTAAAAGACACTTACTTCTTGGAAGGAAAGTTATGACCAAATTAGATAGCATATTGAAAAGCAGAGACATTACTTTGCTAACAAAGGTCCATCTAGTCAAGGCTATGGTTTTTCCAGTGGTCATGTATGGATGTGAGAGTTGGACTGTGAAGAAAGCTGAGCGCTGAAGAATTGATGCTTTTGAACTGTGGTGTTGGAGAAGACTCTTGAGAGTCCCTTGGACTGCAAGGAGATCCAACCAGTCCATTCTGAAGGAGATCAGCCCTGGGTGTTCTTTGGAAGGAATGATGCTAAAGCTGAAAGTCCAGTACTTTGGCCACCTCATGGGAAGAGTTGACTCATTGGAAAAGACTCTGATGCTGGGAGGGATTGGGGGCAAGAGGAGAAGGGGATGACAGGATGAGATGGCTGAATGGCATCACCTACTCGATGATGCTGAACTGAACTGAACTGAACTGAGAGACATTTTTGCATTGTTAAAAGTAGGGGTTATTACTGACATCTATTTGTGTAGAGGTCAGGAATGTTACTAAACATATTACAATACACAGAACAGCCTCCGTACCAAAGAGCTCTTTTCCAGTCCAAAATGTTGATGGTGCTGAGGTTGGGAGATCTCAATCTAAGAGAATGGAATTGGAGAGGTTCTGAAGGAGCATAGAACATCCAGGAAACTGGAATTATATAGGGCTGGAGTTATATAGGACTGGAATTATATAGGACTCAGAGACACAGACAGGGAGTGGAGGGTACAGAAACTGCCAAGTTGGCATTGCAAGGGAATTTGACTTTTACCCTGGAAAGCCATGGAGAGTTTCTGTGTTAGGAACTAAAATGGTCAAATTATATCTTTGAGAAATTGCACATTCTGATCATGGGTAACTGGAGTTAGATGGTACGAGAAGGAGGAAAGAAAGGTTTGAAGATCATGGGAAATGTGATGGTTCTTGATCAGCATGACAGCAGGGGATGGGGAGAAAGGATTGAGATATATTTATGAGAAGATATGATAAAACTTCCTAATGTGTTGGAGAGGCAACAAGAATTCACATTTGAGTGCATGGTCTCTGGAACCAGAGGTTATGGCCTCAAATTCCAGCTTTGCCTGGTACTAGTTTTGCAAATTTGAACAACTTATATTTAATTTATCTATGGCTTGGTTTTTGACCTGTTGTTCAGTTCAGTTCAGTCGCTCAGTTATGTCCAACTCTTTCTGACCCCATGGATAACACCACACCAGGCCTCCCTGTCCATCACTAACCACTGGAGTTTACTCAAACTCATTCCATTGAGTCTGTGATGCCATCCAACCATCTCATCATCTGTTGTCCCCTTCTCCCACCTTCAACCATTCCCAGTGTCTTTTCCAAAAGTCAGTTCTTTGCATCAAGTGGCCAAAGTATTGGAGTTTCAGCTTCTGCATCAGTCCTTCCAATGAATATTCAGGACTGATTTCCTTTAGGATGGACTGGTTGGAGTCCATCCTAAAGAGTCCTGCAAGAGTCTCCTTGCAGTCCAAGGGACTCTCAAGAATCTTCTCCAGCATCACAGTTCAAAAACATAAATTCTTCAGTGCTCAGCTTTCTTTATAGTCCAACTCTCACATCCATACATGACTACTGGAAAAACCATAGCTTTGACTAGACGTACCTTTGTTGGTAAGGTAATGTCTCTGCTTTTTAATAAGCTGTCTAGGTTGGTCATAACGTTTCTTCCAAAGAGCAAGCATCCTTTAATATCATGGCTGCAGTCACCATCTGCAGTGATTTTGGAGCCCCCAAAAGTAAAGTCCGTCACTGTTTCCACTGTTTCCCCATCTATTTCCCATGAAGTGATGGGACTAGATGCCATGATCTTAGTTTTCTGAATGCTGAGCTTTAAGCCAACTTTTGCACTCTCCTCTTTCACTTTCATCAAGAGGCTCTTTAGTTCTTCTTCACTTTCTGCCATAAGAGTGATGTCATCTGCATATCTGAGGCTATTGGTATTTCTCCCAGAAATCTTGATTCCAGCTCGTGCCTCATCCAGCCTGGGATTTTTCATGATGTACTCTGCATATAAGTTAAATCAGCAGGGTGACAATATACAGCCTTGATGTACTCCAATACTTCGGCCACCTCATGCGAAGAATTGACTCATTGGAAAAGACTCTGATGTTGGGAGGGAATGGGGGCAGGAGGAAAAGGGGATGACAGAGGATGAGGTGGCTGGATGGCGTCACTGACTTGATGGACATGAGTGTGAGTGAACTCCGGGAGTTGGTGATGGACAGGGAGGCCTGGTGTGCTGCAATTCATGGGGTTGCAAAGAGTTGGACATGACTGAGCAACTGAACTGAACTGAACTGATGTACTCCTTTCCTGATTTGGAACCAGTCTGTTGTTCTATGTCTAATTGTAACTGTTACTTCTTAACCTATATACATTGTACAGGAGGCAGTGATCAAGACTATCCCCAAGAAAAAGAAATGCAAAAAGGCAAAATGGTTGTCCGAGGAGGCCTTACAAATAGCTCTGAAAAGAAGAGAAGCAAAAGGCAAAAGAGCAAAGGAAAGATGTACCTATTTGAATGCAGAGTTTCAAAGAATAGCAAGGAGAGATAAGAAAACCTTCCTAAGTCAACAATGCAAAAAAATGGAGGAAAACAATAGGATGGGAAAGACTAGAGATCTCATCCAAAAACTTAGAGATACCAAGGGAAGTTTTCATGCAAAGATGAGGACAATAAAGGACAGAAATGGTGCAGACCTAACAAAAAAGAAGATATTAAGAAGATATTAAATCTTTTTAAGTCAGTCAGGTAAATACCAAGACATAGGCTGTCTCCAAGGGTTCACTTTTGTGCTGTATAGTTGGTGGATGATTACTCACTCATCGAGCTGAGAAACAAGGCTGAGAATCATCTGGTTTTGTTTCTTGGGAGTTGGAGAGATGGGTACTGTCATGGTTTCACAAGTGTTTCATTACAGAAACTCCAGATATGAAGTTCCAACGTGGTCAAAACACCTGAGAAGGCAGGTAAGATGATTGAAGAAATGAGGGCCATTTTAAAAAGCATATCCTGAATATATTCTAAAAAATGTGAGACCGTGTTCTAAACAAATCACTGCACTGTACACAAAGGAATTTCCAGTAAATATTGCCTGCTCATCCTTGCACTTAAAGAAATAAGATGCTCTAGGCTTTGTTCCTCTTTTTCTCAAGAGGTAACTCAGCAGTAAGCTGATATTAATTCAGTTACCTTTTACCACTATGCAATGTTAACTGTTACTATTTTATGTGATCAAACAAATGAAAGAAATTCTAAACAAAATACATCCAGAATTCCATTAACACTGAAGACAGTTTTAAGTCTCTATGTTAATAATGAACTTATTAAAAACAATGGTTTTAACTTTTTCCTTTTCAGATATATAATCACATTTCTTTGTGCAGAACCAGGATTGTAAGAGTATGTTAAAAAAATAATATTTTTGAACTATATTTCACCTGGGTGCTGGGAGGGAGATTTAAATTTGCAAAACTGTCTACCCATGTGGAGACATGAAAGAAAGATAACTTTGAGGTGCAATTATCTGAAATTATAATGCTATGGGCTATAGAAACCAGCCTGAAATTTCTTAGCACAAATTGCTAAGAATCTTTGTTTTTGCCCAACTGTTTATTTAGACCATGATTTTTTGATCCAAGAGGAAAGATTTGTGGAAGCATTGTCTCTGGCAAAAATGTTCTGTTTCTCTACTTCAACAAACACATTCGGTTAACTGCATGGATTACTGACATGAATATCTTAACAAAATAAAAAAAGTCACATAGGGCTTGGGGAGCTTGTTTTATGTACTGAAATCCTGGAAGAGAAAAAGAAAGAAAGAAACCCCAGTAATAAATTTTAAGTGTTATTGCATATAGGAGAGTAGAAATAGTTTTATTTGCATAAAGAGTCTTATTCTGGAATGCTATGAATTGACACAAGTTGAGAAAAGAGAAAATCGCACCTTATGTCTCTTTAGAGCATAGAAAAGGTCATCATTGCACAGACCACTTTCTTTGCTCCTTGTATTTCACACAGATTTTGAAGCATAACGAGGATTATTGAAAAGATCAATTTACTTGGTTTTCACAAGAATTCAATGGTGTATATTGTTGTTGCTGTTCAGTCATTAAGTCATGTTCAATACTTTAGGAACCCCATGGACTGGAGCCCACCAGCCTCATCTGTCCAAGGGATTTCCTAAGCAAGAACACTGGAGTGGTTGCCATTTCCTTCTTCAGGGGATCTTCCTAACACCAGTTATCTGCATTGAAGGCAGACTCTTTACCATCTGAGACACCAGGGACCCCCCCAGTGGTGTAGTTCAGTTCAGTTCAGTCACTCAGTCATTTCCAACTCTTTGCAAACTCATGGACTGCAACACACCAGGCTTCTCTGTCCAACAACAACTCCCAGAGCTTGCTCAAATTCATGTCCATTGAGTCAGTGATGCCATCCAACCATCTCATCCTCTGTCATCTGTTACTCCTCCTGCTCTCAATCTATCCCAGCATCAGGATCTTTTCCAATGAGTCAGTTGGCCAAAGTATTGGAATTTCAGCTTCAGCATCAGTCCTTCCAATGAATATTCAGGACTGATCTCCTTTAGGATGGATTGGTTGGATCTCCTTGTAGTCCAAGAGACTCTCAAGAGTCTTCTCCAACACCACAGTTCAAGAGCATCAATTCTGTAGTGTTTAATATTGTCCTGGAGGTCTCTGAGATTGTCCTCATTTCTTTTAATTTGTTTTTCTTTTATCCTTTCTGATTCATTTATTTCTACCATTCTATCTTCTAATTTCACTAATCCTATTTCTGCCTCTGTTATTCTACTATTTGTTGCCTCCAGAGTGTTTTTAATTTCATTTATTGCATTATTCATTATATATTGACTCTCTTTTATTTCTTTTAGGTCCTTGTTAAACCTTTCTTTCATCTTCTCAATCTTTGTCTCCAGGCTATTTATCTGTGATTCCATTTTGATTTCAAGATTTTGGATCAATTTCACTATCATTATTCGGAATTCTTTATCAGGTAGATTCCCTATCTCTTCCTCTCTTGTTTGGTTTGGTGGGCATTTATCCTGTTCCTTTATCTGCTGGGTATTCCTCTGTCTCTTCATCTTGTTTAAATTGCTGAGTTTGGGGTGTTCTTTCTGTATTCTGGCAATTTGTGGAGTTCTCTTTATTGTGGCATTTCCTCGCTCTGTGTGGATTTGTACAGGTGGCTTGTCAAGGTTTCTTGGTTAGGGAAGCTTGTGTCGGTGTTCTGGTGGGTGGAGCTGTATTTCTTCTCTCTGGAGTGCAACGAAATGTCCAGTAATGAGTTATGGGATGTCTATGGTTTTGGGGTGACTTTGGGCTGCCTGTATCTTGGAGCTCAGGGCTGTGTTCCTTGCTGCTGGAGAATTTGCTTGGTATGTCTTGCCCTGAAACTTGTTTCACCCAGAGAGGTTTACAGCGTTATATGGAGAAGAGAAGAGTGAGGAGGGAGTTAGAGGTGACCCGAATGAAATGAGGTGGAATCAATAGAGGAGAGAGTGGGCTATTCAGTAATCTCTTCCTTATGTGCACTCCATAACTGGACCACTCAGAGTTGTTCACAGAGTTATACAGAGAAGAGAAGAAGGAGGAAGGTGGAAACCATTAGCCAGACTCATCAAGAAACAAAGGGAGAAAAATCAAATCAATAAAATTAGAAATGAAAATGGAGAGATCACAACAGACAATATAGAAATACAAAGGATCATAAGAGACTACTATCAACAATTATATGCCAATAAAATGCACAACACGGCAGAAATGGACAAATTCTTAGAAAAGTACAACTTTCCGAAACTGGACCAGGAAGAAATAGAAAATCTTAACAGATGCATCACAAGCACGGAAATTGAAACTGTAATCAAAAATCTTCCAGCAAATAAAAGCCCAGGTCCAGACGGCTTCACTGCTGAATTCTACCAAAAATTTAGAGAAGAGCTAACACTTATCCTGCTCAAACTCTTCCAGAAAATTGCAGAGGAAGGTAAACTTCCAAACTCATTCTATGAGGCCACTATCACCCTAATACCAAAACCTGACAAAGATCCCACAAAAAAAGAAAACTACAGGCCAATATCACTGATGAACATAGATGCAAAAATCCTTAACAAAATTCTAGCAATCAGAATCCAACAACACATTAAAAAGATCATACACCATGACCAAGCGGGCTTTATCCCAGGGATGCAAAGATTCTTCAATATCTGCAAATCAATCAATGTAATACACCACATTAACAAATTGAAAAATAAAAACCATATGATTATCTCAATAGATGCAGAGAAAGCCTTTGACAAAATTCAACATCCATTTATGATAAGAACTCTCCAGAAAGCAGGAATAGAAGGAACATACCTCAACATAATAAAAGCTATATATGACAAACCCACAGCAAACATTATCCTCAATGGTGAAAAATTGAAAGCATTTCCTCTAAAGTCAGGAACAAGACAAGGGTGCCCACTTTCACCATTACTATTCAACATAGTTCTGGAAGTTTTGGCCACAGCAATCAGAGCAGAAAAAGAAATAAAAGGAATCCAAATTGGAAAAGAAGAAGTAAAACTCTCACTATTTGCAGATGACATGATTCTCTACATAGAAAACCCTAAAGACTCCACCAGAAAATTACTAGAACTAATCAGTGATTATAGTAAAGTTGCAGGATATAAAATCAACACACAGAAATCCCTTGCATTCCTATACACTAATAATGAGAAAACAGAAAGAGAAATTAAGGAAACAATTCCATTCACCACTGCAACGGAAAGAATAAAATACTTAGGAATATATCTACCTAAAGAAACGAAAGACCTATATATAGAAAACTATAAAACACTGGTGAAAGAAATCAAAGAGGACACTAATAGATGGAGAAATATACCATGTTCCTGGATTGGAAGAATCAATATAGTGAAAATGAGTATACTACCCAAAGCAATTTATAGATTCAATGCAATCCCTATCAAGCTACCAACGGTATTCTTCACAGAGCTAGAACAAATAATTTCACAATTTGTATGGAAATACAAAAAACCTCGAATAGCCAAAGCGATCTTGAGAAAGAAGAATGGAATTGGAGGAATCAACCTACCTGACTTCAGGCTCTATTACAAAGCCACAGTTATCAAGACACTATGGTACTGGCACAAAGACAGAAATATTGATCAATGGAACAAAATAGAAAGCCCAGAGATAAATCCATGCACATATGGACACCTTACCTTTGACAAAGGAGGCAAGAATATACAATGGATTAAAGACAATCTCTTTAACAAGTGGTGCTGGGAAAACTGGTCAACCACTTGTAAAAGAATGAAACTAGAACACTTTCTAACACCATACACAAAAATAAACTCAAAATGGATTAAAGATCTCAACGTAAGACCAGAAACTATAAAACTCCTAGAGGGGAACATAGGCAAAACACTCTCTGACATACATCACAGCAGGATCCTCTATGACCCACCTCCCAGAATATTGGAAATAAAAGCAAAAATAAACAAATGGGACCTAATTAAACTTAAAAGCTTCTGCACAACAAAGGAAACTATTAGCAAGGTGAAAAGGCAGCCTTCAGAATGGGAGAAAACAATAGCAAATGAAGCAACTGACAAACAACTAATCTCAAAAATATACAAGCAACTCCTACAGCTCAACTCCAGAAAAATAAATGACCCAATCAAAAAATGGGCCAAAGAACTAAATAGACATTTCTCCAAAGAAGACATACAGATGGCTAACAAACACATGAAAAGATGCTCATCATCACTCATTATCAGAGAAATGCAAATCAAAACCACTATGAGGTACCATTTCACGCCAGCTAGAATGGCTGCGATCCACAAGTCTACAAGCAATAAATGCTGGAGAGGGTGTGGAGAAAAGGGAACCCTCTTACACTGTTGGTGGGAATGCAAACTAGTACAGCCACTATGGAGAAGAGTGTGGAGATTCCTTAAAAAACTGGAAATAGAACTGCCTTATGATCCAGCAATCCCACTGCTGGGCATACACACTGAGGAAACCAGAATTGAAAGAGGCACGTGTACCCCAATGTTCATCACAGCACTGTTTATAATAGCCAGGACATGGAAGCAACCTAGATGCCCATCAGCAGATGAATGGATAAGAAAGCTGTGGTACATATACACAGTGGAGTATTACTCAGCCATTAAAAAGAATACATTTGAATCAGTTCTAATGAGGTGGATGAAACTGGAACCTATTATCCAGAGTGAAGTAAGCCATAAAGAAAAACACCAAATACAGTATACTAATGCATATATATGGAATTTAGAAAGATGGTAACAATAACCCTGTGTACAAGACAGCAAAAGAGACACTGATGTATAGAACAGTCTTATGGACTCTGTGGGAGAGGGAGAGGGTGGGGAGATTTGGGAAAATGGCATTGAAACATGTATAATATCATGTATGAAATGAGTCGCCAGTCCAGGTTCGATGCACGATACTGGATGCTTGGGGCTGGTGCACTGGGACGACCCAGAGGGATGGTATGGGGAGGGAGGAGGGAGGAGGGTTCAGGATGGGGAACACATGTATACCTGTGGCAGATTCATTTCGATATTTGGCAAAACTAATACAATATTGTAAAGTTTAAAAATAAAATAAAATTTTAAAAAAAAAGCATCAGTTCTTCAGTGCTCAGCTTTCTTTGTAGTCCAACTGTCACATCCCCACATGACTATTGGAAAAACGCTAGCTTTAACTAGACTGCCCTTTGATGGCGAAGTAATGTCTCTGCTTTTTTAAATACGCTGTCTAGGTTGGTCATAGCTTTTCTTCCAAGTAGCAAATGTCTTTTAATTTCATGGCTGCAGTCATCATCTGCAGTGATTTTGGAGCCCAAGGAAATAAATCTTGTCACTGTTTCCATTGTTTCCCCATCCATTTGCCATGAAGTGATGAGACTGGATGCTATGATGATAGTTTTTTGAAGCTTTTGCACTCTCCTTGTTCACTTTTGTCAAGAGGTTCTTCAGTTCTTCACTTTCTGCCATAAGGGTGGTATCATCTGTGTATCTAAGACTATTGATATTTCTCCCAGCAATCTTGATCCCAGCTTGTGTTTCATCCAGCCCAGCATTTCTCATGATGTACCTCGCATAGAAGTTAAATAAGCAAGGTGACAATATACAGCCTTGATGTACTCCTTTCCTGATTTAGAACCAGTCTGTTGTTCCATGTCCACTTCTAACTGTTGCTTCTTGTCCTGCATACAGATTTCTCAGAAGGCAGACAAGGTGGTCTGGTATTCCCATCTCTTTAAGAATTTTCCACAGTTTGTTGTGATCCACACAATCAAAGGCTTTGGCATAATCAATAAAGCAGAAGTAAATGTTTTTCTGGAGCTCTCTGGCTTTTTCAATGCTCCAGCAGATGTTGGCAATTTGATCTCTGGGGTTCTTCTGGCTTTTCTAAAAGCAGCTTGAACATCTGGAAGTTCATAGTTCACGTACTGCTGAAGCCAGGCTTGGAGAAGTTGGAGCACTATTTTGCTAGCATGTGAGATGATGCAATTGTGCAGTAGTTTGAACATTCTTTGGCATTGCCCTTCTTTGGGATTGGAAAGAAAACTGACACTTTCCAGTCCTGAGGCTATTGTTGAGTTTTCCAAATTTGCTGGCTTATTGAGGGCAGCACTTTCACAGCATCATCTTTTAGGATTTGAAATAGCTTGACTGGAATTTCTTCACCTCCACTAGCTTTGTTTGTAGTGATGCTTCCTAAAGTCCACTTGACTTTACATTCCAGGATGTCAGGCCCTAGGTGAATGATCACACCATTGTGATTATCTGGATCATGAAGATCTTTTTTGTATAGTTCTTCTGTGTATTCTTGCCACCTCTTCTTAATATGTTCTGCTTCTGTTAGGCCCATACAATTTCTGTCCTTTATTGTGCTCATCTTTGCATGAAAATTTCCCTTAGTATCTCTAATTTTCTTGAAGAGATATCTAGTTTTTCCCATCCTATTGTTTTCCTCTATTTCTTTGCATTGATTGCTGAGGAAGGCTTTCTTATCTCTCCTTGCTATTCCTGAAACTCTGCATTCAAATGTGTATATCTTTCCTTTTCTCCTTTGTCTTTTGTTTCTCTTCTTTTCATAGCTCTTTGTAAAGCCTCTTCAGACAACCATTTTGCCTTTTTGGATTTCTTTTGGGGGGGTGGGGATCTTGATCCCTGCCTTCTCTACAATGTCATGAACCTTCATCCATAGTTCTTCAGGCACTCTGTCTATCAGACCTAATCCTTTGAATCTATTTCTCACTTCCACTGCATAATTGTAAGAGATTTGATTTAAGTCATACCTGAATGGTCTATTGGTTTTCCCTACTTTCTTCAATTTAAGTCTGAATTTGGCAATAATCTGAGCCACAGTCAGCTCCTGGTCTTGTTTTTGCTGACTGTATAGAGCTTCTCCATCTTTGGCTACAAAGAATATAATCAATCTGATTTCTATATTGACCATCTGGTGATGTCCATGTGTACAGTCTTCTCTTACGTTGTTGGAAGAGGGTGTTTGCTATGACCAATTTTTTTTTTTTTTTTTGAAAACTCTGTTAGCCTTTGCTCTGCTTCATTTTATATTTCAAGGCCAAATTTGCCTGTTACTCCAGGTATCTCTTGACTTCTTACTTTTGCATTTCAGTCCCCTATGATGAAAACGGCATCTTTTTGGGGTATTAGTTCTAGAGGGTCTTTTAGGTCTACATAGAAACATTCAGCTTCAGCTTCTTCAGCATTACTGGTTGGGGCATAGACTTGGATTACTGCAATATTGAATGGCTAGCATTGGAAACGAACAGAGATTATTCTATTCTTTTTGAGTAAGTAACTAGGAATTGGGGCTTCTCCAATGACTCAGCAGTAAAGAACCACCTGTAATGCAGGAAATGTGGCAGACATGGATTTGATCTCTGAATTGGGAAAATTCCCCAGACAAGGAAATGGCAACCCACTACTTCAATATTCTACACCCAAATTGTAGGACATAACATGCACTTAGTAAATATTCATTGAACAAATAAATAAGTGGGCTTAATCATTCTCAGTGGGCCCTTAAAATGGAACTTCTCAGGGGACCAACTCCATGACATTTATGAGTAATGTCCTAATAAAAAGTCAGCATTCCATTATAAGCCTGCAAATTAGAAAAGGATGGCAAAACTAATACAATTATGTAAAGTTTAAAAATAAAAAATAAAAAAAAAAGAAAAGGATGTAAGTTTCAAGATCTGAATTTAGTGGCCAAAACCATGAAATGGAGATACCAGTAGTTTCCATAGGTTGAAGAGGTTCTTGGCTTCTCTGACTGCAATATCTAAACTAATCCAAGACTCTCTATCTCAATCTTTTGACTTAGTTTTTTAGCTCTTATCACCAACTACCATATTAAATGTTGTCTTATTTATTTCTGCCTCTTGCCAGTAGAATATAAAATTCAATGAACTTTTCCACCTACATATCTCCAGCACTTGAAATAATTTGGCATGTAAAAAGTACAATCAATCAAAAATAACACAACTTAGTCATTACGTCATGTCTGACTCTTTTGTGACCCTATGGACTGTAGCCCACTAGGTTCCTCTGTCCATAAATTTCCCAGCCATGAATACTGGAGTGGGTTGCCATTTCCTTCTCCAATTGACTTTTGACTGATTGAATGCATGATTGCTGAATTGGAAGTTAAAGGGTCTTTTATGAGAACTTCCATTTTAAAGACTGTCCTCTAATAGTGACCCAGTAGGACACCTGGTATCCTATGTGTTTTAGACAGACTCCTGGTATTGGGATGTGTCTAAATTAATCTTAAGAAGCTCACTGTCACAGACAAATCAAATCTTCTGACAAATAAGATTCTAAGATTTTAATTTTGAATAATTTGTTCAATTCTTTGAAGAGTTAAAATACTTATAAAAATTCAGAATTTAAAATTTTGAAGTTTTTCCCTCACCACTATATTCATGGTGACTTCTGAGGTGGCCCAGCAGTAAAGAATCTGCCTGCAATGAAGGAGCTGCAAGAGACGTGGGCTTGATCCCTGGGTCGGGTAGATCCCCTGGAAAAGGGAATGACAGCCCACTCCAGTATTCTTGCCTGGAGAATCCCATGGACAGAGGAGCCTGGTGGGCTACAGACCATAGGATTGCAAAGAGTCAGACATGACTGAAGTGACTTAGCAAGCATTATAGTCATGATTATCGTTCAATGTACTATGTCCCTTCTAATTCCTTAGCGTCTTAGTGAGCTCAAGCAGCCATAGAAAAATACCATAGACTGGGTGGTTTAAACAACAAGTTGAGAAAGTCTAAGGTCAAGGTGCCAGCTGAGTCAAGGTCTGGTGAGGACTCTCTGGGCATGATCATGGAGAGAGAGAGAGGTCACTCTTTCTATTCTTGTAGGGCCTCCAATCCTATTGGATTTGGATCCTTTGCTTATGAACCTCATTTAACCTTAATTGTATGAACAAAGCTAGTGGAGGTGATGGAATTCCAGTTGAGATATTTCAAATTCTGAAAGATAATGCTGTGAAAGTGCTGCAGTCAATATGCCAGCAAATTTGGAAAACTCAGCAGTGGCCACAGGACTGGAAAAGGTCAGTTTTCGTTCTAATCCCAAAGAAAGGCAATGCCAAAGAATGCTCAAACTACTGCACAATTGCACTCATCTCACACACTAGTAAAGTAATGCTCAAAATTCTCCAAGCCAGGCTTCAGCATTACATGAACTGTGAACTTCCAGATGTTCAAGCTGGTTTTAGAAAAGGCAGAGGAACCAGAGATCCAATTGCCAATGGCCACTGGATAATCAAAAGAGATGTTCCAGAAAAAAAGCAAGAGCGAAAGCAAAAGAGTTCCAGAAAAACATCTATTTCTGCTTTATTGATTATGCCAAAGCCTTTGACTGTGTGCATCACAATAAACTGTGGAAAATTCTTCAAGAGATGGGAATACCAAATCACCTGACCTGCCTCTTGAGACACTTATATGCAGGTCAGGAAGCAACAGTTAGAACTGGACATGAACAACAGACTGGTTCCAAATAGGAAAAGAAGTATGTGAAGGCTGTATATTGTCACCCTGCTTATTTAACTTCTATGCAAAGTACATCATGAGAAACGCTGGGCTGGAAGAAGCACAAGCTGGAATCAAGATTGCCGGGAGGTATATCAATAACCTCAGATATGCAGATGACACCACCCTTATGAAAGAAAGTGAAGAGGAACTCAAAAGCCTATTGATGAAAATGAAAGAGGAGAGCAAAAAAGTTGGCTTAAAGCTCAACACTCAGAAAACAAAGATCATGGCATCTGGGCCCATCACTTCATGGCAAATAGATAGGGAAACAGGGGAAACAGTGTTACACTGTATTTTAGGGGGCTCCAAAATCACTGCAAATGGTGAGTGCAGCCATGAAATTAAAAGACGCTTACTCCTTGGAAGGAAAGTTATGGCTAACCTAGATGGTATATTGAAAAGCAGAGATATTACTTTGCCAACAAAGGTCCATCTAGTCAAGGCTATGGTTTTTTCAGTGGTCATGTATGGATGTGAGAGTTGGACTGTGAAGAAAGCTGAGCACCGAAGAATTGATGTTTTTGAAGTGTGGTGTTGGAGAAGACTCTTGAGAGTCTCTTGGAATGCAAGGAGATCCAACCATTCCATCCTAAAGGAGATCAGTCCTGGATGTTCATTGGAAAGACTGATGCTGAAGCTGAAACTCCAATACTTTGGCCACCTCATGCGAAGAGGTGACTTATTGGAAAAGACTCTGATGCTGGGAGGGATTGAGGGCAGGAGGAGAAGGGGATGACATAGGATGAGATGGCTGGATGGCATCACCAACTCGATGGACATGAGTTTGAGTGAGCTCCGAGAGTTGGTGATGGACAGGGAGACCTGGCGTGCTGTGATTCATGGGGTCGCAAAGAGTCGGATACGACTGAGCGACTGAACTGAACTGAACTGTACTCTAAAAGCACTACCTCCAAATACAATTACATTAGAGACTAGGGCATCAAAATATGAATTTTTTAGGGGAGGAGCACAATTCAGTTCATAGCAAAAGCAATGCATACTACTTATTCAACCAGTATTTATTGAGCATCTGATCTGTGCCAAACATTATTCTGGGCATTTAGGTTATATAGATGAACAAAGCAAAGGTCCCTGCCCTCAGGGAACACGTATTTTGTCAGGCATATATTTAAATGGATTTTAGTAATCTAAATAATACCAGTTGATTCTTTAGTTATCTCTTACTGAAGTCTTGCTTTTAATTAACAATTTTTAGAAATCAACAAAAAAGGAAAAATCAGACACTTTGCAAAAAAGCTGGCATTACTAAAAGTACTGTACAATATATGATGATAAAATATAGCAAAATTCTACTAAATACCGAAGCTTGTGCCACAAAACTTCATTAAATAAGCTGAATTTATGGATCCATGAGTTAAGAAAATATTTTCCTTAGTGAAGAACTGAATAGTATTTCAGAACATTTTTCCAGCAGACATGAACAGTATTAGAATGTCTTGGAAGGAATGAGAAATAAATAGCAATGATATGTTACATTTGGAAATCAGTGAACCAGCCCAAGAATAACAGTGAAATAGCAAAGGAGTCTTTAAAGTATTATTTATTAGGAATTAAAAACATTTAAAATACTTATCTTATTATGTCACTAAGACTCTAAAAAGGCATTAAATCTGAGAGACCTAAAATCAGAAAGTATAAATTTCTTAAGATTTTTTTTTTTAATCAAGTTGTATCACTACTTACATAGCATTTAACAAACAATAGTTGACGATATATTTAAATGTCATAGTATTGTACCAAATCCCTTTCTAAATATGTTTGGTTAAACAACAGGAAAATCAGTTGTGTCAAATGTGTTCATAGGTAGTATGATTTAAATAGATTTAAATTTTTGAGAGTTCAACCGACATCCAGTCATGTTTGTTTAGTTGAAGAGCTCCTTCCAAGGCACAAGACGTGCTCCTGTGTGTCTGAAGACCTAATTCTGCTCTGAAGACCTGCAGCGCTAGAGGAAACCAATTGGGAAATGAAGGAAGGAAAGAAGGGAGGGAGGAGGGGGGGGAGGGGAGAAGGAAAGGAAGCAGAGAGGGAAAGAAAAGAAAGGGAAGAAAGAAAGATAGTAAGTAGTGATATGAGAGTTGGATCCTAAGGAAGACTGAGCACCAAAGACCTGATGCTTTTGAACTGTGGTGCTGGAGAAGACTCTTGAGAGTCCCTTGGACTACAATGAAATCAAACTGGTCAATCCTAAAGAAAATCAACCCTGAATATTCATTGGAAGGACTGATGCTGAAGCTCCAATACATTGGCCACCTGATGAGAAGAGCCAACTCATTGGAAAAGACCCTGATGCTGGGAAAGATTGAAGGTAAAAGGAGAAGACGGTGACAGAGGACGAGTCCACTGACTCAGTGGGCATGAATTTAAGCAAACTTAAGAGATAGGGGAGGACAAAGGAACCTGGCCTGCTACAGTCCATGGAGTTGCAGAGTTGGACATAACAACTGAAGAACAAGAACAACAACGTTCTCTAAGTCACCTTTCTTTCCCCATCCCCATTATTTTGACACCATCAGTGCTACCCAAAGATACCTAATACATGGTCAGCAGTATAGCACACTGTGGGAAAAAGATGTTTTCATATTCTAAAATTTCCTCATTTAAGATCTCTGTAGGGATGGTGGTTTTTATCTCCTCCAATTCCAGGTGGTACAGAATGGTAGTCTTACTTTATTTGGAAGGTTATTAAAACCTCCCTTTCTTTCTTTTCAACTAGCAACATTTCTATTTTAGAGTAAATTCCTGAGTCTAGAGCATTCCATCATTTAAGGAATAATTTAAGGAATTAAAAAAAAAAGTTATAGTTCATAACCTCTTCTGTGTTTTTTCTCTGAAATCCTCCTATAACACACTTCTAAATGGGAAATAAAAAACAGTATTATCAACAAAAATTGGAGCACATTATGGCTACCTTGTATTCTTTGGATTATTCATTCTTAAATAAAATTTCAATTGCAGCTATGGAATGATCAATAATTATTGTGCAGTGGAATTTACCTTGTTTCTGAAACCAATTCTCCTTCCCCCCTCAGTTCAGTTCAGTTCAGACACTCAGTCGTGCCCAACTCTTTGCAACCCCATGTATCGCAGCACGTCAGGCCTCCCTGTCCATCACCAACTCCTGGAGTTCACTCAGACTCACATCCATCGAGTCAGTGATGACACCCAGCCGTCTCATCCTGTGTCGTCCCCTTCTCCTCCTGCCCCCAATCCCTTCCAGCATCAGGATCTTTTCCAATGAGTCAGCTCTTTGCATGAGGTGGCCAAAGTACTGGAGTTTCAGCTTCAGCATCATTCCCTCCAAAGAAATCCCAGGACTGATCTCCTTCAGAATGGACTGGTTGGATCTCCTTGCAGTCCAAGGGACTCTCAAGAGTCTTCTCCAACACGACAGTTCAAAAGCATCAATTCTTCACTGCTCAGCCTTCTTCACAGTCCAACTCTCACATCCATACATGACCACTGGAAAAACCATAGCCTTGACTAGACGAACCCTTGTTGGCAAAGTAATGTCTCTCCTTTTGAATATGCTATCTAGATTAGTAGCAAGTTTCCTTCCAAGGAGTAAGCGTCCTTTAATTTCATGGCTGTAGTCACCATCTGCAGTGATTTTTGGAGCCCCAAAAAGTACAGTCTGACACTGTTTCCCCTATTTCCCCATCTATTTCCCATGAAGTGATGGGACCGGATGCCATGATCTTAGTTTTCTGAATGTTGAGCTTTAAGCCAACTTTTTCACTCTCCACTTTCATTTTCATCAAGAGGCTTTTTAGTTCCTCTTCACTTTCTGCCATAAGGGTGGTGTCATCTGCATATCTGAGGTTATTGATATTTCTCCTGGCAATCTTCATTCCAGCTTGTGCTTCTTCCAGCCCAGCGTTTCTCATGAAATACTCTGCATATAAGTTAAATAAGCAGGGTGACAATATACAAACTTGACGTACTCCTTTTCCTATTTGGAACCAGTCTGTTGTTCCATGTCCAGTTCTAACTGTTGCTTCCTGGCCTGCACACAGATTTCTCAAGAGGCAGGTCAGGTGGTCTGGTATTCCCATCTCTTTCAGAAATTTCCACAGTTTATTGTGATCCACATAGTCAAAGGCTTTGGCATAGTCAATAAAGCAGAAATAGATGTTTTCTGGACTCTCTTACTTTTTCCATGATCCAGCGGATGTTGGCAATTTGGTCTCTGGTTCCTCTGCCTTTTCTAAAACCAGCTTGAACATCAGGAAGTTCACAATTCACATATTGCTGAAGCCTGGCTTGGAGAATTTTGAGCATTACTTTACTAGTATGTGAGATGAGTGCAATTGTGTGGTAGTTTGAGCATTCTTTGGCATTGCCTTTCTTTGGGATTGGAATGAAAACTGACCTTTTCCAGTCCTGTGGCCACTGCTGAGTTTTCCAAATTGGCTGGCATATTGAGTGCAGCACTTTCACAGCATTATCTTTCAGGATTTGAAACAGCTCAACTGGAATTCCATCACCTCCACTAGCTTTGTTCATAGTGATGCTTTCTAAGGCCCACTTGACTTCACATTCCAAGATGTCTGGCTCTAGGTCAGTGATCACACCATCATGATTATCTGAGACGTGAAGATCTTTTTTGTACAGTTCTTATGTGTATTCTTGCCACCTCTTCTTAATATCTTCTTCTTCTGGTAGTTTCATACCATTTCTGTCTTTTATCGAGCCCATCTTTGCATGAAATTTTCCCTTGGTATCTCTAATTTTCTTGAAGAGATCTCTAGTCTTTCCCATTCTGTTGTTTCCCTCTATTTCTTTGCATTGATCGCTGAGGAAGGCTTTCTTATCTCTTCTTGCTATTCTTTGGAACTCTGCATTTAGATGCTTATATCTTTCCTTTTCTCCTTTGCTTTTCACTTCTCTTCTTTTCACAGCAATTTGTAAGGCCTCCTCAGACAGCCATTTTTCTTTTTTGCATTTCTTTTCCATGGGGATGGTCTTGATCCCTCTCTCCTGTACAGTGTCACGAACCTCCATCCATAGTTCATCAGGCACTCTATCTATCAGATCTAGGCCCTTAAATCTATTTCTCACTTCCACTGGATAATCCTAAGGGATTTGATTTAGGTCATACCTGAATGGTCTAGTGCTTTTCCCTACTTTCTTCAATTTAAGTCTGAATTTGGCAATAAGGAGTTCATGATCTGAGCCACAGTCAACTCCTGGTCTTGTTTTTTTGACTGTATAGAGCTTCTCCATCTTTGGCTGCAAAGAATATAATCAATCTGATTTCAGTATTGACCATCTGGTGATGTCCATGTGTAGAGTCTTCTCTTGTGTTGTTGGAAGAGGGTGTTTGCTATGACCAGCGCATTGTCTTTGCCCTGCTTCATTCCGTATTCCATGGCCAAATTTGCCTGTTACTCCAGGTGTTTCTTGACTTCCTACTTTTGCATTCCAGTCCCCTACAATGAAAAGGACATCTTTTTTGGGTGTTAGTTCTAAAAGGTCTTGGAGGTCTTCATAGAACCGTTCAACTTCAGCTTCGTCAGCATTACTGGTTGGGGCATAGACTTGTATTACTGTGATATTGAATGGTTTGCCTTGGAAATGAACAGAGATCATTCTGTCATTTTTGAGATTGCATCCAAGTATTGCATTTCGGACTCTTTTGTTGACCATGATGGCTACTCCATTTCTTCTAAGGGATTCCTGCCCACAGTAGTAGATATAATGGTCATCTGAGTTAAATTCACCCATTCCAGTCCATTTTAGTTCGCTGATTCCTTGAATGTCAACATTCACTTTTGCCATCTCCTGTTTGACCACTTCCAATTTGCCTTGATTCATGGACCTGACATTCCAGGTTCCTATGGAATATTGCTGTTTACAGCATCGGACCTTGCTTCTATCACCAGTCACATCCACAGCTAGGTATTGTTTTTGCTTTGGCTCCATCCCTTCATTCTTTCTGGAGTTATTTCTCCACTGATCTCCAGTAGTATATTGGGCACCTACTGACCTGGGGAGTTCCTCTTTCAGTATCTTATCATTTTGCCTTTTCATACTGTTCATGTGGTTCTCAAGGCAAGAATACTGAAGTGGTTTGCCATTCCCTTCTCCAGTGAACCACATTCTGTCAGACCTCTCTACCATGAGCTGCCCGTCTTGGGTGGCCCCACAGGACATGGCTTAGTTTCATTGAGTTAAACAAGTCTGTGGTCCTAGTTTGATTAGATTGACTAGTTTTCTGTTATTATGGTTTCAGTGTGTCTGCCCTCTGATGCCCTCTTGCCAGTTGCATAGTTTCTAAATATTTTCTCCCAGTCTGTAGATTGTTCTTTTCATTTTGTTTATGGTTTCCTTTGTTGTACGAAGTTTTAAGTTAAATTAGGTCTACCTATAAAAGAATATATTCTTTTATATGTAGCTGTCCACTTTTCCCAGGGCCATTTATTTAAGAGACTGTTTTTTCTCCAATTCATATTCTTGCCTCCTTTGTTGTAGGTTAATTTACCATAAGTGTGTGGATTTATTTCTGGGTTCTCTAGCCTGCTCTATTGATCTTTCTGTTTGTCTTTGTGCCAGTACCATACAGTTTTGGTTATTGTAACATTGTAGTGTAGCCTTAAGTTGGGGACTTGAATCTTTCAGCTCTGTTCTCCCTCAAGATTGTTTTAGCTATTTGGGATCTTTTGTGTTTCCATCAGTTCAGTTCAGTTCATTTCACTCACTCAGTCATGTCTGACTCTTTGCAACCCTGTGGACTACAGCACACCAGGCTTCCCTGTCCATCACCAACTCCCAGAGTTTACTCAAACTCATGTCCATTGAGTTGGTGATGCTATCCAACCATCTCATCCTCTCTCATCCCCTTCTCCTCCTGCCTTCAATCTTTCCTAGCATCAGGGTCTTTTCCAATGAGTCAGTTCTTTGCACCAGATGGTCAAAGTATTGGAGTTTCAGCTTCAGCATCAGTCCTTCCAATGAATATTCAGGATTGATTTCCTTTATGATTGACTGGTTTCATCACCTTGCAGTCCAAGGGATTCTCAAGAGTCTTCTCCATCACCACAGTTCAAAAGCATCAATTTTTTGGTCCTCAGCTTTCTTTATAGTCCAACTCTCACATTCATACATGACTACTGGAAAAACCATAGCTTTGACTAGGCGGACCTTTGTTGGCCAAATAATGTTTCTGCTTTTTAATATGCTGTCTAGGTTGGTCATAACTTTTCTTCCAAGGAGCTGTGTTTGCATACAAAATTTAAAATTATTTGTTCTGGTTCTGTGAAAAATGTCATTGGTATTTTGATGATGGTTGTATTAAATCTGTAGATTGCCTTAGGTTGTATGATCATTTTAAAAATATTGATTTTAAAAATGATGATTTTTAAAATATTGTTCCAATTCAAGAACAATGATGCCAACTCTGTCATTTTTATTCAACACAGTTTTGGAAGTCCTAAAAACAGCAATCAGAGAAGAAAAACAAATAAAAGGAATCTAAGTTGCAAAAGAAGTAAAACTCACTGTTTGCAGACAACATGATACAATGTGGAAAAAATTGTACAGTCTACCAGAAAACTACTAATGTTCATCAATGAATTTAGTAAAGTTGCAAGATAGAAAATTATAGAAATTATTTACATTTCTGTATGCTAACAAGGAAAGATCAGAAAAAGAAGTTAATGAAGAAATTCCACTTACAATTGCATCTAAAAGAGTAAACTACCTAGGAATAAACCTACTTAAGGAGGCAAAAGACCTCTCCTCTGCAAAACTACAAGACCCTGATGAAAGAAACTGAAGACAACAAAAACAGATGGAAACATGTACCATGTTCTTAAAATTGAAAGATTTGTTTTTTAAATATAAAATCACATGTGAAAATTACATTGCACAAAAGTTAACTCAGTTCTGTTTCATTAAAAATAACTCCATTAAGAATTAACAAGAGATAAATTATAGCTTCTGAAGTATCTGTTATCAGTTGATATATCAGTGATATTTTCTAGTGAGTGACTATTTCAGTCTTGAGTCATGAAAAATAGGGAGATAATTATGAATGAATACAGAGAATCTTAAAAAGCAGATTGTACTTATTAAAAACTGAATTTTCACTAAAAGTTCAGACCAGATGGTCCCAAGATTCCTATTCAAGTTAGATGACCCGGCTCCTGAAGTCACATGTACTCTGGTGGTGCTAGGAGTACACCCAATAATGTCTTGTTTGTTGTAGCTCAGAAACAGAATGCTTCTGAATGTGCTGTGTCACATTCCTTTGCAAATTTGAGTTTACTGCTTAATAGCATTTCCTCAACACATTTTACTTATAGACTCACAGACCCTATATATTTTAAATGGAATTGTTTTACTTATAAATATCACCTATGATCTTTCAGTCTACAGTTGTTAAACTATAAACATGACTCTGTTAGGAGGAATAGGACGGGGCCCTGCCTGTCCAGAGGTAAGACTCTGTGCTTCCACTGCTGAGGCCCAGGTTCAATCTCTGACTGGGAAACTGAGATCCTGAAAGCCACAATGTGTGACACCTCCTACCAAAAAAAAGGTGAGTAGCATGACTTAATTCTGTTGAGATCCAAGCTTCTTAGATTTCTTTTATAGTTTTTCCTAAAATTCTCTTTTCCTTACAAAGAATTCCTCTGGGTTCTCATTTTTAAAGCTAAATCACAAACACTGGAAATACTTGGTGATTGCTGGAGTTTAATTATGTCAGTGAAGCCAAAAACCAACCTGAAAAATACTGATGGCTAGTGTAGAAGAGCCAGTCAGAGCATGCAGCAGTCTGGGAAGGCTGACTTAACAGTGCAGAAAATGGAGAAGGGTCACAGCTGCCAAGAGCAGTAACACATACAAAAAATATATGGCCTCAGTGTTTGCACTATGAAGGCGAAAATGTTGGCTCATCCAAGATATCCTTGTACTCACAGGGCAGCAATTTCAATCAGTAGGATTGTTTCTAGATTTATAGAAAGCAGTGAAATGGATAAATTATATACACTTTCATTTTTATCTCTACCTAGTCAATGATAGTTTATTTTCCCGAGAAAAATCAAAGCTGAACATTTTTTTCTTTTGTTTGTCTTCGAAGGAAACAGGGGAAGTAAGTAGTGTGCAATTTAGTTGTATTGCTGAATAGAACCATAACCTTCTACCTTGATCACTTTTAGATTCATGTTTTATGATATTTGTCAACTTAGCCTAATCATAACCTCTGCCACTCTGTGGAAAGTAAGAAATAGAGTAGTCAATTTACTTTACAAATATCCTAGGCCACTCTAAGGCAATTTATCCTATAAACTAATCTCCAGCACTTAACAAAATGAAATAATACTGGCAAAATATGGCCCTCAAATAAAATTCCTAAACTTTGACTGATCCCTTCTTCTCTGTTCTTCCCTATATTCATGTTCCTATTTAAATATTCAGCTCACCCAGTAATTCCACTCCTGGACATATATCTGGAAAAGACAAAAACTCTAATTCTAAAAGATAGATGCACCCCAGTGTTCGTAGTAGCACTATTTATAATAGCCAAGACATGTGAGCAACTGAAATGTCCATCCACAGAGAAACAGATAAAGAGGATGTGGTACATACATATAATGGAATATTACTTAGCATAAAAAATGAAATAATGCCATTTGCAGCAACCTAGATAGACCTAGATATTATCATACTAAGTGAAGTAAGCCAAACAAAGACTCATATCATGTGGCGTCACATATATGTGGAATCTTAAAAAAAATTAATACAGATGCACAGATATAGAAAAGAAACATGGTTTCCAAAGGGCAAATGAGAGGAGGGATAAATTGGGAATTTGGGATTAACATATATATACTACCGTATACAGAATAGATAATCAACAAGGATCTACTGCACAGCATCGGGGACTATATTCAACATCTTGTAATAACCTATAATGGAGAAGAATCTGAAAAAGAATATATGCACATATATATGTATATGTATAACTGAATCACTTTGCTGTACACCTGAAGCATTGTAAATCAATGATTCTTCAATAAATTCTCAATCCAAATACTTCCTCCTTGGAGTCTTCCTGAATTTCTCCAAATCAGTATTATCCCTCTCTCTGCCATTCTCCTATATTTTGTGCATGTTTCTATTATATTTATTTAATTCTGTCTTCATTCTACCATATTATAAGAAATCTGCTGTTACAAAAGTAACCAGTGTCTTCTCTGTGATGATATCCTTGGCCATCTTCGTGCTCATAGAACTATAGGTATTTCCCAGGACTTTACCACTTTTCCTCCATAGTTTTTATTGTCATTTATTTTTTTCTCCATTTAACTTATCTGCCTATAGTATCCAACAAGTACATGTTCATAATAAACAGTTCTAGGGGTTATTATATTGTAATTCTTTGCACATATATCACATTCAAAATTCAAAACTAGGAGTCTTGAGGTGTAAAATTGCTCTTGGCTAAAAGAGAAATATACAAAATATAGCACTGAATGTCTACTGGAACTTCATAGACAGTCTCCTAAAAGTGCAATGACTATGAAACCAGTATCAGATTCTAAAGGAAGTGAATTGAAAACTCACAAAATCCTGGTCAGAAATAGTTATCTGATTTGTAAAAACAAAAGAATGAATGAAAATTGAAGGCTTTCAGGGAAGTCAGCACTTCCAAATAGTCTCATCCTTCTGTATGTTAGTGAAACAATAGAAGCTGCTTTTTCATGCTATAGGCAACAATCTGTAACCCTGTGAGGCTGTACCAAGCAAGAAATGCAGGCAGAAAGAGAAAGAAGGAAAGGGAGAAATGGAGAGAGAAAGAAAAGCTAGAGAAAGCCTTCTGATATTGTTTTAATTGGCATAGATATTGACTAAAGGTTGTTTAGCAGACGTTTTTATTCTATCACCATGAATATCGTAGGTAATGGTTTTATATTTTGATGGCAGTGGTATCATTTGGACATAATGGCCCTCTATAACTGAATAGTTCTTATGTGATTTCAGCCCAAGTGATTTGCAGAAGTGTGATAGTGACAGCTAACACATCCCTGCAAACTTTGTTATTCTTTCACCAAATGTTTATTGTTTCCTTTGTATCTAGGAACTGAGGACACCAGGTTGCACATGATGCAAACAAACAGATAAATTCAGGTGCTCTTAGAAGTTATCATAGAAGAAGTGATTGATTTTCCTTGTAAGTGTAGAGGAAAGCCTGGGAAAATTGGAGCAGTCTGACTTGGTCTCAAGAATGATTAGTTTGCCAAGTAGATGGAGATGGGTGGAGACAGGCAGATTTTTTTCAGACTGAAGGGGTGAGGAAAAGGCCCGGAGAGGTGAAAGGACAGGTGTAGTCTGAGAGCTCTGACTAGAAAGATTTGCTGGAGCAAAGTCCAGCAGAGAGAATTGCAACTCAGAGTAGTTTGAGGTGTGGGCCATACTAGAAGGCCCTGGATTTGGAGCTGTGGAATTGGCCCTCATCCCACTGTTCTCTTCAGTGTGTGTCAGAGTCACTAGGGGGCTTGTTAAAATGCCACCCTTCTAACAATCCCATTCAGCAGGTCCAGGGTAGGTACAGAAACATTTATAGCAAAAATCCTTAGTATCATTTTTGAAGGTCATTTTTGTTTGTACCTCAAGGAAATAGCTGTAATGATTAGGGAATGTTGAGGTAGTATGAGTTCCTGGTGGCTCAGATGGTAAAGAATCTGCCTGCAATGTGGGAGACCCAGGTTTGATCCTAGCCAGACATATGATATTCTGCAGAATAACTTGGGGTGGGGAAGAGAAGGAAACTGGGCACATGGGGTATGATCTGATAGCACAACTGTCTGTAAAACCCTTGGTCTGGGATTAAGAATACCTATAATCCTAGTTTGGCTCCATGACTACTAGATGTACTTCTTTGAAGCCCTTTTCCATTTTGTCCCTCACTTGCATCATCCATTAAAGAGTATAATATTTATGAACTTTCCTTCTAAGTAGATAAGTAATTAAGTTAGAAATACTTTAAAAATGTGTATGCTTTATTCAATTCAAATGAAAAGCTTTTATCTTTTTTTTTTTAACTGAAGGATAGTTGATTTACAGTGTGGTACCTTCTGCCGTATAGCATAGTGATTCAGTTATATATTATTTATATATATATGTGTATATGTATTCTTTTCCATTAATATTTATCACAGAATATTAAATATATTCCCTGTGCTCAAATGTAAGTTTTATGATTGTAAACTATGTGCATGTTACTGGCTGACTAAATCAAGAATCTGGCCCAGATTAGAGAATATGCAGTACTAATGGATAGCAGCTAACACTTAAATGTATGGTTTTGAAGAAATTATAGCTTTCTTTTCTGCTTTTTTTTTAATTGGAGTGCAGTTGCTTCACAATGTTGTGTCAGTTTCTGCTGCACAGGAAAGTGAACCAGCTACGCTGCCACTGCTTAGTTGCTTCGTGTCCAACTCTGTGTGACCCTGACTGGAGACCACCAGGCTCCTCTGTCCATGGAATTCTGCATGCAAGAGTACTGGAGTGGGTTCCATGCCCTACTCCAGGGGATCTTCCCAACCCAGGGATCAAACCCAGGTCTCCTGCAGTGTAGGCAGATTCTTTACCACTGAGCCACCAGGGAGACCGGAATCAGCTATATGCATACATATATCTGCATGTTTTTAGATTTCTTTCTCATTTAGATCACCACAGAGCATTGAGTAGATTTCCCTGTGCTGTACAGTTAGGTTCCCATCAGCTATTATATATGTCAGTCAGTCCCAAATCTCTCAATTCATCCTGCCTTCCCCTTTCCCCTTTGGTAACCATAAATTTGTTTTCTACATCTGTGATTCTATTTCTTAATTGCAAATAAGTTCATCTGCACCATTTTTTCTAGATTCCACATATAAACTATATTACACAATATTTTTCTTTTTTTCATTTTCCTTCTTACTCTTAAATATCAAAGCAGGCTTAAAGAAAAAAGCCTACATTAGTTAAAAATCAATATAAGTTAGTTAAAAATCTTCTTCATTTATTATCTATGTTCCATTTAGAACTGTAAAAGATATCCATCTTAATTTTTGTAATAATTTTTAAATACCCCAATAGTTTTTACAACAGTTCTTAATATATCAATATTTGTCAATAATATATCAATATCTTAATATTGATATCTTAATATATCAATATTTATCAACATTTCTTAATTTTATCAATAATGAATGCATCAGTGTACAGAGAATATCTGCACACCATTATCAATGTTGCTTACTTTCCTGAACCTTAACTTCATTTTATAGATTGGCTTCTAGTCTGAAGACTAATGTTTGATTTCAGGTCTTATGAAAATGTAAGAAAATAGCAAAAGATTGCTTATTTGATGCATAAAAACTAAAAATGTAAAGTTTTCATTTAATATTCCTTTGAGGGGGTGGGAAAATTAAACCAAATATTTATTGCTTTTGGCCCAACGGTCTTTTAAGGTTTATAGAACAAAGACTGGAAGCAACAGAATTTTTTTTTTTTAAGGGGTAAGACTTGAAACAAAACTAAGAATGAGGTTTTGAGCATGAGAGAATGTTACATTTTAGAAATTGATAACATGAAAGAAGACATCAGAACAATACTTTCTTATACAATTTTAATCATTACTGTGATTAGAATATACAATTGTCAGTCCAGATAAAACCTGTAATAACTCCGCTTTGAGTTAACCCTAAGCCATCTGTTTGGCTAACTATGGATGTCATTATAATTGTGTTAACAAATTACATCACCTCTTCGGATTGTTAAGATTAAACAAATTAATTCACATGAAACATTTAGAACAGGACTTATTAAGTGTTAAGGCTCCATACATCTAGTTATCATTTTTATTACCAAACTTCACCACTGTAAAATATACTTTTTTTAATATTTAATATTAAATTTAATATTCCTTTTAATGCAATGATGTTGCAATTGAAGACTGACTAGGGTTATTTTTACTTAGAATAAACAGTTTAACATCTAGGGAACTGTTTCTTTTTTATTTTATTTTTAATTAAACTTTCAGTATATATTTTTTAAACTGGCTGATTTAGTTTGTCTTTTTTTTTAATTTAAATTTATTTATTTTAATTACAGGCTAATTACTTTGCAATATTGTATTGGTTTTGCCATACATCAACATGAATCTACCACGGGGGTACACGTTTTCCCAATCCTGAACCCCACTTCCACCTCCCTCCCCATACCATCCCTCTGGGATTTAGTTTTTTGAACATAATATTAATGAGGTCAAGCTCACAGATTCTTAAATCATATGAAAGGTGTTTTTGTCATTTTTTTTCTCTTATTTTAAGACCACAGATTGTAACCTGGTTAGTCATCTTAAAAATGCATCTGTTGTTTATCAAAGAATTTTTTTAAAAAGGAAATGAGTGAAAACTGTTTGCCACTGTTTTTTTTGGAATGGGCACTCAGAGCATCCTCAATAATAAAGCTATATGCTTAAATTTGAATATAGGTTCTCAGACCAAAAAAAGAACAATGTAGTCAGAACTTACATTTAGCATCCTCCAAATAACTTCCTTACAATTACAAATTAAAGTACCTAACAGATATTTATGTGCTATTTGCCAGGAACTGTTATAAGCACTTTGAATAAATTATCTAACTGATCACAAAGCTGCTATAAACATAAATTTATCTCCAACTTTTTAGATTTACAGAGGTATCAAGTAACTTTCTGAAAGCAACTTTAGGAATTAGAAAGCAGAGCTGGGATTCATATCAGAGGAGTTAAATTCTAAGCACTTGTAACTACATTCCACTAAACTGGATAAATCTCTCTTAATTCATATGTGCACATACAAATAGATTTTATCATGGTTCACAGAGTCACCTAGATTTACTGGTATGTGAAGTTCTCAACTTCAATGATCTCTGCTACTGCTAATTCACTTCAGTCATGTCCAACTCTGTGCGACCCCATAGACGGCAGCCCACCAGGCTCCTCCGCCCCTGGGATTCTCCAGGCAAGAACACTGGAGTGGGTTGCCATTTTCTTCTCCAATGCATGAAGGTGAAAAGTGAAAGTGAAGTCACTCAGTCGTGTCTGACCCTCAGCGACCCCATGGACTGCAGCCTTCCAGGCTCCTGCATCCATGGGATTTTCCAGGCAAGAGTACTGGAGTGGGGTGCCATTGCCTTCTCCTGCAATGATCTCTGCCTAGGTAATAATACTGGGCTACGAATTATATAAAATGAAATTACCATTTGCTTATTTTTTTCACACAAAAAATGCTTCTTCAAATCTATATTCATACATTTGAAATAATTCATTCAGATGCCTCTTTTAAACGTGGTAATTTATATGGATCCATGTGAAATAAAGACCCAATAGCTGTTCTCATACAATGGTTACTGGAGTTACTGGACCAAAAGTCAGGAAACCTGATTTCTTAAACCAGCTCTCCTACTAACCAGCTGTGTGCTTTGAAGAAATAAAGTTATCTTTCTTTTCCCTGTTTTTTTTTTTTTTTCCTATTTTAATGTCACAGGACTGGACTAAACAGCCTTTAATAACTCTTTTAGCACTAAAACTTTATGATTCTATAATTAGGAATAAACAGTGTTGCCCATCCCTTAGATTAAACACGAATAGTGGGTCATTTCGGATCTAAACAATATGCCTCTAATCTTATGTGACACCTCAGGCTCTTGGTATCACAGGAGAACTATATTGATCACATTTAGCTGCTTTTCTTCTATAGTTTATGGCCAGAATTGGTTTGCTTTAGATAACACACTCTTGTGCTGTGCCACTGTTGCTAAGATACAGTTTTGTAAATAAAAGTTATTTTAAATATATATCCTGGTGTGGGGAGGGAAAAACATGGAAAGTGGTTGGTCAAAGATTTAAAGTATTTTCTGAGAGGCTGGAGACAGTGCTTTAGATAAATCTTTAAAAGGCCTATTTTCAAGTGCATCCTAAAATTATTTTGCTTTACCCTGAAACTGAGTGAAGGTAAGGACCTGGAGTAGGAGCGAGCCCTCAAGGGCTAATAAGTATGGTGAATTGTTTCGCAGCAGTGATTTCATCTGTTTGAAAGACTCTGATATTGTTGCAGCGTTGTCTGTAAAGATATTTGTCCTTGACATTTAAGCCTATCTTTTCACCAGAAAAAGGAGGGATTTGACTGTCATCATCCATAATAGATCAAACAAGGCCTGATCTTAGGAATCCCTCTTGAAGACTGAAGGGATTCCAACTGAACAGCCCCTTCCCAAGAGCAGGGGCCATGCATGCACCCTGATAGAGATGGTAGGGCCCCTTGTCAGTCACTCACTCACTTGCAGCAGCAAACCAATCAGGAACTCTTCCACAATCTGTCACCACAGGCAGCTCTTTTCTACCACCCCAAGGTCTCTGTCTTCTGTTATCATTATCATCATCATTACTATTATTACCATTATCATCATTACTATTGTTATGACCAATATCATCATTATTACTATTACTAATACTATTGCCATTATTACTATTATTAACACTTTGCTATTATATTGTTATAATTATTAATACTATTAGTACCATTATCATTACTATTATTGCACATCCATCTTCTTCACCAGACTCTAAGGTATCCCCTGTCACATGTCTCACACATGTCTCAGACCCCCACTCTATCTCTCCCTCCACCCACCTTCTGTCCCCCACCAGTGTCAGGCTCAGTACTTGGCTCAGGGTTACTTTTTGGTAAATGTCTCCTAAGTAAATGAAATAGCAGCAGTAAATGAAATGAAAATAGCAGCAGATCATTTCACCATGATCTGAAATAATATCTGAAGGCTAAGGACAGTCTTAGTATTTCTCTCTTAGTATTAATTTCTTAGAGGGGAAAATAGACTTGAAACTTTCAACCAGGATTTAGCTGATTCTATATGTGCTGTTCTGAGTAGTGAAGAGCTTAGATCTCATCACAGGAGCTGGAGCTCAAAATGGTAGGTGATGAGTGTTATTAAAATGCACAGGGTTTTACTTCCTTTTGCTACCTTGGTTTTGGCCCAGCCTGTGCTTTTTTCTTTCTGTCCCATCTGATTCAGGATCACTCACCTCCTTGTCTTTCTTCCTCTCCTTTGTCCAGGTCATGAAAATAAATGGAAAAAGAGGACAATAAAAAACTACTCTCCTAGTGAATAAAAGGTTAACTTTGAAATTGCTGACTTCTGCACTGCTTTGCTAATATAAGGACATAATGTGAACTTCTTCTGTACATGCCCCTGGGAAAATTCCAGAGGAAAGTGTTGGACTCTGGGTTTCAGCCTGTTTCACAGAAATGGAACTAAAAACAAAACAAGTATCTCTCAATGCCAAAAAAGAACATGGATTACAAAGCCTGCCAAGAGGCACACTAAAAATTAGGAGACTATAGCATAACAAACTTAGGACTTCAAATTTATAATTGTCATTTAATTCTATGATTCTTAAGATGTGGACATGTTATACACAGCCATTTCATAGAATTTTCAATAAGGCACATTATGCAGATGTGTGTTTGAAACAAGATACTTACAGTCAGCCTTGCCTATGGTTAAGTATTTGCACAACTTGTGAGTCTTGCTGTCCTGGGTTTCTGAGCTCTTTAGCATCTGTTCAACATGAAATAAAGGATCATGTATTCTGTACAGGAGAAGTAAATGCTAAATGAGTCCTACCTGGGCTATGCATGACCCCAGTTACATAAATTGTCTCATTCGTTCCTATTCAGGACCGTTCTTCGAACATTTCCTGATGCAAAGTAAAGTGAAAGCCGCTCAGTCATGTCCAGCTTTTTGCGACCCCATGGACTACACAGTCCATGGAATTCTCCAGGCCAGAATACTGGAGTGGATAACTGTTCCCTTCTCCAGGGGATCTTTCCAACTCGGGGATTGAACGCAGGCCTCCCACATCACAGGCGGATTCTTTACCAGTTGAGCCACAAGGGAACTCATAAAAGTTAAGTCACTCACCAAATGTCACACAGATGAGAAGTGGGAGAACTGAGGCTCTAGCCTAGGCTAAGGGCTGAGATCCCACTCTCTTAATTGCTGTTTGTTCAGTCAATATGTTTGCAAAATCTTGGAAATGGAAGACCCCTTAAAAAGAGTATAGTAGAATCTATCGTTTCCATGTGAGAAACCTGGACCTTGGAGACTGGGACAGAGTCACCAGAGACTGACAGACCCAGGAGAAGGAGCCATGTCTCCAGTCTGCATCATGCACACACGAGCCCCACTCTGCGTGGGGAGGGCACTTCTACACATGGGAGACACCCATCAGGTTGTCTGAGCACGTTAGACAAGAGACCAAAGAATATGCACTTCAAGAAAGGGTTTTTCAATGGTTTAGATATTTTATATAAACTAGTACAATAAATAAGACTTGACCGGCAGGGATTTCATGTCATCTACAGAATCAGAATAAAAAAGTCAATAAGCAGAAGGGGTCATAGAAAGATAAAGATGAACAGACAGCTGATTCTGAGTATGCCCTGTATCTCCAAACATGAGAGGGTGTGACCATTGGAGTTTTCATCAAATACTTCCTAGAACTTTATCGATCTGTCTAGATAGATAAAAGATAAAAGGGAAGCTAACAAAAGCCTTTAAATTTTATTAACCCTTTTAGTCTGTGTGCAGTTGGGGAACATGTGTTACCCTGATCTCCTGCTGGATGCATAATAACACTTCATGAACATCTCTCACTAGAGCAGCTTGGGACAATTCACACTGTGTAATTTCTTCCTCATAACTACCCTGAGATATGTGCAGTGGAGATTTAATTGTCTCCTTTAGTCCAAGAGGAAAGTAAGGCTTAGAGAAGTTAAATGCCGTACATGCCAAGCCCCTGTGTTGACTTTTGATGCTCATTGTCTCTTGGAGAATAGTTTCATGGACTACATTTTGGTGACCTATGGTCCAGGAATGTATTGTCATTTGCATCTGTATGTCTCTGAATATTCTTTATAATGTTTGTTTCCATCCTATCAATGCTAAAGATAGAAAAATAATAGAGGAGTGGGATGCGGGCATTGGAGGGAGGTTCAAGAGGGAGGTGATACATGTATCCTTATAGCCGATTCACACTGTTGTACAACAGAAACTAATGCAGCGTTGTAAAACAATTATCATCCAGTTAAAAATTATGGCATGCAGGCTTTAGTTGCCACACAGCCTGAGAAATCTTAGTTCCCCAAAGAAGGATCAAACCCATGTCCCTTGCGTTGGAAGGCAAATTCTCAACCACAGGACCATCAGGGAAGTCCCTAGACTTTGGTTTTTACATTTAAATTACATTACATAACATTTACATTCAGTTCAGTTGCTCAGTCGTGTCTGACTCTTTGCAACCCCATGGACTGCAGCACACCAGGCCTCCCTGTCCATCACCAATTCCCGGAGTTTACTCAAACTCATGTCCATTGAGTTGGTGATGCCATCCAACCATCTCATCCTCTGTCGTGCCCTTCTCCTCCTGCCTTCAATCTTTCCCAGCATCAGGGTCTTTTCCAGTGAGTCAGTTCTTCATATCAGGTGGCCAAAATACTGGAGTTTCAGCTTCAGCACCAGTCCTTCCAGTGAATATTCAGGACTGATTTCCTTTAGGATGGACTGGTTGGATCTCCTTGCTGTCTAAGGGACTCTCAAGAGTCTTCTCCAACACCAAAATTCAAAATCATCAATTCTTTGGTGCTCAGCTTTCTTTATACTCCAACTCTCACATCCATATATGACTATTAGAAAAATCACAGCTTTGACTAGATGGACCTTTGTTGGCAAAGTAGTGTCTCTGCTTTTTAATAAGCTGTTTAGGTTGGTCATAACTTTTCTTCCAAGGAGCAAACATCTTTTCATTTCATGGCAGCAATGATTTTGGAACCCCCAAAAATAAAGTCTGTCAGTTTCCATTGTTTCCCCATTTATTTGCCATGAAGCAATGGGACCAGATACCATGATCTTGGTTTTCTGAATGTTGAGTTTTAAGCCAATTTTTTCACTCTTCTCTTTCACTTTCATCAAGAGGCTCTTTAGTTCTTCTTCCCTTTCTGCCATAAGAGTGATTTTACATTTACATTAGATTACAAGAAAAGTTAACATTTTCTTATATGAGTAACATTTTCTTTTATTTTCCATTTGCATGAAACATCTTTTTCCATTCCCTCATTTTCAATCTGTGTGTGCTTTTAGTTCTAAAGTGAGTTTTGTTTGTTTTTTTGCAATCAGCATATAGATGGGTTTTGTTTTTTATCCAATCAGCCACTCCATGTCTTTTGATAGAGGATTTAATCCACTGACCTTTAAAGTGATTATAGACAAATATATATTACTATTTATTGATATTTTGTTACTTGTTTTCTGGTTGTTTTTGTAGTTCTTCTTTGCTGTTTTGTCCTTCTTTTCATCTTTTGTTCTTGTATTTTGATTATTTTCTTTAATGGTATGTTTGTGTTCCTTTCTGTCTAGTTTTTGTGTATCTATGGTAGATTTTTGATGTACAGTTGCCATGGTGATCATAAGTTGACTTATACTTGTATCTACTTGTTTCAAACATGTAGTCCTTTATGTTCAATCCCATTATAAAATATCTGTACTTATACCACCCCCATGTTTTATATGTTTGTTCACATACTTTGCAGCTTTTTATCTATTATCCTTATACCTATTCCTTAATTGTTTTGGTTATACTTGATTTTACAATTTTTGTCTTTTAACATATTATCTTATGTGAGTTTTTGATCCACAACTTTTAGTATATATTTACCTTTACTCATTAGATTTTCCCCTTCCATTAATTTCTTATTTCCTGGTATCACCTTTTTTTGAACTTAAAGAAGATTCTTTAACCCTTGTTTAGGGTCAGTTTAGTATTGATGAACTATTTTAGTTTTTGCTTTTCTGAGAAGCTTTGTCTTTCATTCAATTCCCAATGATAATCTTGCTATGCAGCGTACACTCTATGCTAAGTTCTAGTTTTTTTCATTTCAGCATATTAAATGTATCATGGCACTATCAGCTGACCTGCAAAGTCTCTGTAGAAAATCTGCTGACAGCCTTATGGGGTTTCATTTCTATATGACTCTGCTTTAGTCTAAAAGTGAAGGTCTCTCAGCTCGTGTCCAACTCTTTTTGACCTCAAGGACTATACAGTCCATGGAATTCTCCAGACCAGAACACTGGAGTGGATAGCCTTTCCCTTCTCCAGAGGATCTTCCCAACCCAGGGATGGAACTTAGGTCTCCCTCATTGCAGGCAGATTCTTTACCACTGAGTCACAAGGGAAGCCTATGAATACTGGAGTGGGTAGCCTATCCCTTCTCCAGGGGATCTTCCAGACCCAGGAATTGAACTGTGGTCTCCTGGATTGCAGGCAGATTCTTTACCAACTGAGCTATCAGGGAAGCCCCTTTGCTTTGGTATAGCTGTCTTTAAAATTCTCTCTTTAACTTGTATCATTTTAATTATGATATGTCTTTGTGTGGGTCTGTTTGGGTTCATCTTGTTTGGGACATTCTGTGTTTCCAATACCTGCATATTTGTTTCCTTCTTCAGTTTTAGGAAAGATTCAGTCATGATTTCACCAAATATAATTTCTACGCTTTCTCTTTCACTTCTCCCCTAGGACTCTTATAATGCAAATGTTGGCATGCTTAATGTTGTTGCAGAGTCCCTTATGCTATCCTAATTTTTACAATTTGTTTTTTTCTTACTGTTCTGATTGGATGATTTTTTATTCTGTATTCCAGTTCATTTATGCATTCTTTTGTATCACATGCTGTGATTATTTCTCCTGTATTTTTTAACTTCAGTTTTCTTATTCTTCATGTCTGACTGATCCTTTTTTATATTTTATAGTTCTTTGTTAAAATTCTCATTGTGTTCATCTATTTGTTTCCTAAGTAAGTTCAGTTATTGTCTTAGTACTATTTCTTTGTGCTCTTTATCAGGTAAATTGTTTCTTTTTATAGCATTAGATTCTTCTGTCTTCTCACTTTGTTTAACTTTCTCAGTCTCTATGAAATTAGGTGAAACAGATGCTGGTCCCCATCTTGAAGGCAAGTCCTGTGTAAGAATATCCCTATGCAGTCTGTTTGTGCCTAGTAGCTCAGGTGGGAGAGCTGGATCTGAAGTCAGGAAGGACTCTGTCTCCTGCTGGGTTATCTTGGTAGGAGGTGGGGCTGGAGATGGAGGGCTTAAGAGCCAGAGTTAAATGTGAGCCAGGGCTTCTCCTCGGCTCAACAGCAGCTACTGCTCTATTTGGGGTGGGGAGGTGAAGGCAAGGCCCAGGGGACTGCAGTAGATGCTTCAGGAAGCTGGGTTTCTTAAGGGTACGAAGGCAGTCTCTGCCTTGGTTAGGGCTTTGTCCTGGACCCCAGGACTTGGGGCTGCGTTTCAGTGCTGGTTTTACTTTTTCCTTGGTGTGCACGTCTTAGTTAGAGGCTTGGGTGGGGCTGGAGGGGTTGGAGCCATGCTACTGAGGTAGGTTGTTCCGTCTCAGGGGTGTGATATACTGGCAGTGGCTGCCTCCACCCTAGTCAGGGACAGGGCTGTGGTTCCCTGTGGAACAGAGTGGGCTCTGATCCCTCCAGGTGTGCACCCTCTTTTGGCAACAGCAGCCTCCACTCGCGGGGAGCAGCACTAGAGCAAAAGATTGGGGTAGGAACCCAGTATTTGCTGGGGCGTGTGTGCTGGAGTGTCCTGGCAAGCCAGCTAGAATACCAAGCAGTTTTCACTGCGTCCTCAGTGCTGTGACTGGAACTGAGCAGATGTGTGTCTGTGCTCTTCACCAGCAGAATCTGTTTCCTGCAACCCTCTGGTGAGCCACACTGGTTTTCAAATGAGCCAAGGGGGCTTGTTTTCCCGATTTAGGACCATAGGGTTAGGGTGTCTAAACTGTGGCTTGAATCTCTCACTTCCCACAGAGAAACCCTGATCTTGTAACAGCCTCCTCCTGGTAAGGGTGGGGGTTTTGACCAAATTGATTCTCTTTTCCTCTTATGGGACTCTGTGTGGTTCTTTATAGGCTTCATTGTAAAAGAGCTGTCCTGCTAGTCCCTAGGTTAATTTCAGAGTTGTTCTATATGTAGCCAGCGTTTTGCTGTGTTTTTGAGAGGAGGTGATCTCAGCATCCCCTTACTCTGCCATGTCTTGATTCTACCTCAGTTGTCACCACTTTCTAGACAACAGAAAAGGGAGTAGGCAGTGTGAATATCTGTGACATGACCTGGAAATGGCCCAATTCAGATTCTTTCCTATGTCATCAAGTTGAACTTACAGCCTCACATGACTGTAAAAAAAAGCCTGGGAGAAAGGCTTACAGTTTGCAGCTGTGAAGCATTCTATATACCTAGGTAAAGGCTGGGGGATCCTATTACAAGCCATAAGAAGGGGAGAAGTTTGCTGGGAGACTGGTCCTCTGCCCCTCTGTATGTCCCTCCTCCCCTAGATTCCACACTCTTTGTTCTTTCCACTAACACAACTCTCTCTCTCTCCACAACAAATGCAGCTCAAAGCTCATCCTGACTCTTCATGCAACCAAAGTTAGGACTTCTGGGTAACACTCTGTCTTCTCCATCAGATCTAGCTGTGGTTCCACCTGGTGTGGCAGACATCAAACAAGAACAGAGCAAAATAGGCAGATGCTGAGCCTTCTGGACAGCTCACCTCTGGCTATTATGTGATTGAGGAATAAATTATCTTTTATTTTAATCCACTGCATTTTTCTGTTTCTGTCACAGCAGCTTAGCTTTTACCCAAATCAATATAGGCTCTATTACAAAATTATTTGAATTTTCTATGTTTATTTCAGTTTTATACTCCTGGATGACTTCTCAAACAGTAAGACTATGCAGTTTAGCAATTTAGGGAAGGGAAATCTGTATTGCTTATTCTGTTATCTCGTTTAACTATCCCAACAGACTCTATTATACCAAGCACAAAGAGAACAGCAGACAGCCTGGCACAAGAGTCAAGGCGAAGTTGGCCCTCATTGTCACTGTCATTGCCACTTCTCTTGATTTTAAATGAGAAAAATCATTATATTTTTTGAAAATCTCCCTACGAACTCTGTAAAACCTGGGGATGTTCTGAGGTAAGGATGATAGGGAAATCCTCTCATCCTTACCTACTTATCGTCCAATCTTGTGATGAGGCCACCTGAATGTTGAGTGTGGAACAATTAGGTGAGGATTGTGTATGTACCCATTGACTTCTGCAAGTCCTACTCAACCCTTGACTCTCTAGGGAGAGTTTGGACACCTGCAATATGTGACATGTGTCAAAATAATTTTCTAGGCCCAAGAGGCAGCCACTCCCACTTTGGGTGCCTCATCAAAAAACTGGAACTTAAGTGACTTCAGTTCCCTGTAGTTGTTCTTCTTGACCAGAAACATAGCACATCCAGTCAGCCAATCCTCAAATGACCGGCCAACTCTGAACTCTATAGTCACTTCTTTGTTTCTTGTTCTTTGTCCTGTAAAAGCTCCTGCCTTCTCCTGTTGCAGTTGTCTGGATGCCTGGGGATGGAGACTGTCTGCCTTATGAAAGTGAAAGTGAAAGTGAAGTTGCTCAGTCGTGTCTGACTCTTAGCGACCCCATGGACTGCAGCCTACCAGGCTCCTCCATCCATGGGATTTTCCAGCCAAGAGTACTGGAGTGGGGTGCCATTGCCTTCTCCGTCTGCCTTATGAAGCATTTAGTAAATTTTGTTTGTATCACTTGCCCTTTAATTATTTTTAATACAAGTTAAATTTATCTTTTGGAAGGATTTGTTTCTTATATCTTTTAAAGTCCTCAAATGTTTATTTTAAAATTCTGAGATTAAAATGGCACAGTAACACCTCAGTTAAACAGATTTCCTGGATAAGGAACAGTCCTGTTAACTAGAGTTTAATAAAAGAAAATGTTATTTTCTTTTCAAAAAGTATCACTGAAAAATATTTATGAACTTACTAGTGGTCCAGCATTTCCATACAAAACCTAGCTCCCATGCTTGTATGAATGCATAGTCACTTCAGTCGTGTCCCACTCTTTGTGACCACATGGAC
The DNA here is from genome assembly GCF_002263795.3 of Bos taurus. Classification (NCBI taxonomy): domain Eukaryota; kingdom Metazoa; phylum Chordata; class Mammalia; order Artiodactyla; family Bovidae; genus Bos; species Bos taurus. The sequence goes on along the minus strand of NC_037333.1, from coordinate 2,502,111 downwards.
TGTAGCCCTCCAGGGTCCTGTGTCCATGGGACTCTACAGGCAAGAATCCTGGAGTGGGTTGCTGTGCCCTCCTCCAGGGTGTCTTCCTGACCCCTTCTCTTACCCCTCCTGCATTGGCAGCCAGGTTCTTTACCACTAGCACCACCTGGGAAGGCCCCTAGCTCCCATGAGCCTTGTTTTAAACCCACCTGGAGTGGACAAGGAAGGAGGGGACATCTATCCAGAGTCTAGTTAGAAAGCACCCCGTCTATCCACAGTCTAGTTAGAAAGCACCAAGATTCCTCTCCACAAACAAGAGAAATCCCAAGAGAAAAGTATTGTCAATGAAAAAAAACCAAAGTCTGAGAAGGATGCTCTGAATACTGTTATCAGAATTGCTTTTTGTTCAGTCTCCAAGAACTCACACATGAGTCTTACATCAAGGGAGTAGCAATAAAAATAGAATACAAAGGAAAAAAAAAAAAATCTGGGAAACGTCCAGCACATGTCTGGGCCTCAGATGTGAGGTGGGGCCAGTAGCACAGACATTGTTGCCATCCCACTGGGCACTGGCAGCTGCTGCCTGAACACCAGCGTGTGTTAATGTCAAGGAGGGCTGCCTTAAGATTTCTAGAAGACGCGAGACTCAAAAGACTATGCTCTTCTCCCAAACAGACATAAGGTAATAATTACAGACTGTTAAATAAATGTAAGGAAATTTAAATAAAGTATGATTTGACTGTAAAAGCTAAATCAACAAATTTTTGAATAGCAAATGAATGATTTACAAAAGTTTTCTGACTCCTGTACTTTGTTTTTTGACTCCTGCCCATTGGGTAATCCTGGCTGGCTTTGATAGCATTCTCTCTGGAGGGAGAGGGTTGGACATTACTACTCTTGGCACAGAAACCATCTAGCTCAACACGAAGACCAATAAAACAGAGATGGTATCAACAGATGCAGAGGCATGGTTAGGGAAAGCTGAGAAGGAGAGAAGAAACCTGACTAGTACCTTGGGTAGTCAAGAGTACTAGTTTATTTAGCACACTTGGGAACCTACACAAGGGCTCCCAGAATTATTTGGAGGAATTTGTGAGGAGTCTAAGGTTTCTGCAGAACAGTTTAGAGAAGAGAGGAAAATGGGTTTATAATAACTGTGATTCTATTTTTACTTCCAAGTTGATGTTATCTGGATTGCATTTATATATATGCACACACACATAATAGGTATGTGTGATAGAAGATAAAGTATGTTGCAATACCTGAATCTTGGTAATATAACGTCTTAAAGTGAAGTGAAGTGAAATCGCTCAGTCGTGTCCGACTCTTTGTGACCCCATGGACTGTAGCCTACCAGGCTCCTTGGTCCATGGGATTTTCCAGGCAAGAGTACTGGAGTGGCTTGCCATTGCCTTCCCCAGGAGATCTTCCCGATCCAGGGATCAAACCCGGGTCTTCCGCATTGTAGGCAGATGCTTTACCATCTGAGCTACCAGGGAAGCTCAATATAACGTCTTAAGGTACCATAATCAGAAGTCTTTGAGCATCGCTTGTTTTATAAATTAGAACAGATCCATAAAAAGAATATGGAGGCAGTTTAGATTTAATGTGCAAAGTGCCATAGCACTATTGCTAGTTTCTTTTTTTTTAATGTGCCATTAGATGATTTTTAATGTACCATGTAATGATTTAATGCACCATTTTAATCATTTTTAAAGTGTACTGTTCTATGGCATTAAGTACATTCATATTGTGCAACCTTCCCCACCATCCATCTCCAGAAATGTTTTCATCTTCCCTAACTGAAACTCTGTATCCATTAAGCAACTCTCCACTACCACACACCCTCATCCCTTGGCACACACCATTCTACTTTACATCTCTATGAATTTGACTAGTCTAGGTACCTCATATAAGCAGAATCATAGTATTTGTCATTTGGTGACTCAAAATTTCTGAACACCCTCAAATGTGTGGATTTTTCCAGCCAGTTCTCTGACTCCCCAGACACTGTGTCCTACAGTTTAAGTTAATCCTGGCACTATCTACCTGAAGTCAGTGTCAGACCATGTAGGTTAAGTGTTCAGTCCCACAGACTGACCCTCCTTTCTAATTTCAGGAGCAAGCATGAGTCCAGGGGTTACCCATGCTTCTTACACACTGATCATAGACCAGCGTTCCCACAACCCCTCCTTAGGTCTGATGAGTTTCTAAAGTGGCTCAGGGCACTCAGGAAAATCATTTATTACAGAAGAATTCAACTCATGGGACTTCCCTGGTGGTCCAATGTCTAAGGCTTCATGTTTCTAATGCAGGGGACGTGGGTTTGATCCTTGGTCAGGGAACCAGAATCCCACATCTCGCCTGGTGTGCCAAAAAAAAGGCATGGGGGAAGGGGCAGGAGCTTCCAAGCCCTCTTCAGGGGAGTCACTCTCCTAGAAATTTCATATGTTCACCAATTTGGAAGCTCTCTGAACCCCATCCTTTTGGGTTTCTTATAGCAACTTCATTACTTAGGCAAAGTTGATTAAATCACTGGCCATTGATGGTTGAACTCGGTCTTCACCCTCTCACCTCCCTGGAGGTGGGAGATAGGGCTCAAAGTTCCAACTCTTTAATAAGGTATTTGGTTTCCCTGACAAGCAGACATCTGAATGTCATTTTCTGAATAGTCAATATTTTTGTCATTTCACTTTTGTTCTTATTGCTCAGGGCAGCCAACAATATTTCTGTTTATTGTTAATCACACATTTAGGGTATGTGTTAAAATTTCAGTTCAATTCAGCAAACATGTATTGAGCACTTAAAACATGCCAGGCACAGTTCAAGGTGCCAGGGTCCAGAGGTGATGGACACATAGACTGTCTTCTTCAGCCTCACACTGAGAAGATACACCATAAAAAAACGATTAGAGACACTACAGTTTAATTCTGTAACCTATAAACAAAGTAAATAGAAGTGCAGCAGTAAAGTAGCAGCACAAAGAAAGAATATAATTTAGTTGAAGGAGATGAAGTTTTGATAAGAAAGTGTTTCTAGAAGGAAGTGATAATTGATTTGTTCTGAGGGAAGAACAGAAGTCACCAGCCAATTTAATTTAGTAGAGGCTGAAAACCATAGAATTATAACAAAATCACAGAATGTTTGGCCTCATGAGAAACTGAGTGTGCTTTGGTGAAATTGAAGTGAAAGCTGTGTTGTATGGACCTTTAGGGAGGTAAGCCTGAAAGGGTTGCAGGAGTTTGAACTTAACTCTGTAGGTCTGAGCATCTACTAAGAAATGAAGGGAATGAATAACATGATGGGATTTGCATGTTAGGAACTTCACCTGGTAGCTTTCTGGAAGGCACTAGGATTGATAACTAAGTATTCTTTGTGTTGTTGTTTGAAAGTGAAAAGAAAGTGCAAGTGCTAGTTCAGTTATGTCTGACTCTGTGACCCCATGGACTATAGCCTGCCAGGCTCTTCTGTCCATGGAGTTCTCCAGGCAAGAATACTGGAGTGGGTAGCCTATCCTTTCTTCAAGGGATCTTCCTGATCCAGGGATCCTACATTGCAGGAGAGTCTTTCCCATTTGAGCCACCAAGGAAGCTCAAGGTGCTCTTGGGGATGACTAATCAACAGATGACAGGGTTTCAGGTAAGACTTGCACTGAAGTACAAAAAGGAAAGAACATCTTCCAGAGGAAATGTTTGAGGGAAAGGAGGAAGGAAATTAAGATACTTCTCACTTTCTTCTAGTAATTTGTGGTTCCACTTACTGAGACAATAAAAAACTAAAAGAAATGGTGGATTTGGGTTTGTGTTCAAGGTGGAGGCAAGTGGCAGCTGTCACAGAAGGTAGAATATGAGAGGCTCAAGTGGAGGTTCCCAGGAGGACCGTATAAACAGGTCTTCTAAAGAGGAGTCCAGGATTGAGAAAGAGATGCCATAACTGACTTTGTAGTGTTTCACACAGACTCTCTTACACATGCATTTAAGCATCCTTATCCAAGCATAATCTTTTCTTATTCCTTGTCCCACTGCATATGAAACACCTTATATGTTTTTATAACCTCTAAGTAAGCCAAATGTAAAAACTAAGTAAATAGAATCATAAAAAAGAATCAGTTTCATCATACTCAAAAGATACATGCACTCCTATGTTAATAGCAATGGTATTCACAATACCCAAGCCATGGAAGCAACCTAAATGTCCATCAACAGATGAATGGGTAAAGAAGATGTGGAGCATATATACAATGAAATATTACTCAGCCATAAAAATAATGAAATTATGTCATTTTCAACAACATGAATGGATCTAGAGATTATCATAGTAAGTGAAGTCACAGAGAAAAATAAATATCATATAATACCACTTATATGTGGAATCTAAAAATCGATACAAATGAACTTATATACAAAACAGAAACATACATTGCCATTTGTAAAACAGAAAGCTAATGGGAAGCTGCTGTATAACTCTGGTGCTCTGTGAAGACTTAGAGGGGTGGGATGGGGTGGAAAGTGGGAGGGAGGTTCACGAGGGAGGGGAACACATGCATACCTACGTCTGATTCATGTTGATACATGGCAAAACCCAACGCAATGGTGGAAAGTGACTATCCTCCAATTAAAAATAAATAAATAAATAAAAAAGATTTGGCAAAACCAATATAATATTGTAAAGTTTAAAAATAAAATTAAATTTAAAAAAAAAGACAAAAAACAAAACAAAACAAAACAAAAAAAGAAGCAGACCCAGACATAGAAAACAGAATTACGGTTACCAAAGGGAATAGTGAGAAGGGAAGAGATAAATTAGGAATTTGGGATTAATATATACACACTATTAATATACAATAAATAAGTAACAAGGACCTACTGAATAGCAAAGGGAACTATACTCAATATCTTATAATAACCTACAATGAGAAATAACTACATATATATATATATATATATATATATATATATATAACTGAATCAGTTTCTATACACTTGAAAGTAACATGTTATAAACCAATTATACTTCAATTTAAAATTTTTTTAAAGCATAGACACAAAGAAACAAAATAAAAGAGTTTTAGAAGTCAAACATATATAAGCAATGGCTCAGAATAAATCCTCTTGTAGCCATATTTAAACACAATACAGGTAGTGTGGGATTGAGGCTAAGGGCATATTTTCTGGAACTGTGTGTTTAGCTCCTATACTAAGTTGGTGATGGACAGGGAGGCCTGGCGTGCTGCAGTCCATGGGGTCGCAAAGAGTCAGACACGACTGAGCGACTGAACTGAACTGAACTGAACTGAACTTAGCTCCTACTTCTGCCTCTCCTGAGCTGTGTGATTTTGCATACAGAAAGCTTAAGCTCTCTAGCTTCAGCAGTCTCATGTGTAGAATGCAGATGGTAATAGGGATAACATATCACACAGGGTTTTTATGAGAATTAAATAGAATATTGCAGGTTATGATTTTTAAAAGAGAACCTGGCATATGACCATGTCCAATAGGTCTCATCTATTTTTATTTTAGATGAATAGTATTTGTTGTTATTCTTCCAACTAAGTTTATCCAGAATGGTGAAGAATGGTTGCAAGCTTCTATTTATATCAATATCAAATGAACCCAAAGATGGTACATGACCTAAGTAGAAATTGTACTCCTTTCAAAAGGGGTTTGATATGAGATGAATACATAGGCTTTTCTTCTAAGGAAAATAAAAGCTCACACAATGTTTTTTAACTGACATTGTTTATAATAATCAATCAGTTATTAGTTTCAGTTTTTCCTAATAATGCATATGCAATACTAGTTTCAGTAAGTTGACTGTGTGAAGGACAAAAGGAGGGAATTGTAGATGCTGGAAAATGAAACAAATGCAAGTAATAAAACTTAATTGTGGAAAAAACTGAGGGCATTAACTTTTGGGGAGCTTTCCTGTGATGCTTTCTTAAGCAGAGCAAACTAATTGGGAGAGCCAACTCCCCATGCAGAGGAGAAGGTGTGAGCAGAAAACTGCGGGATTATATGGAGTGGAAATTTCAGAAAATATGATTTTAAAAAATAAGAGTGTCAAATCAGTCAAATTAGAAGTTTCAAATCAAAACTAGAGAATGAGTATCCTTGCCCCATCAGTTCAGTTCACTTCAGTCACTCAGTCATATCCCACTCTTTGAGACCCCATGGACTGCAGCATGCCAGACCTCCCTGTCCATCAGCAACTCCCGGAGTTTACTCAAACTCATGTCCATTGAGTTGGTGATGCCATCCTACCATTTCATCCTCTGTCGTCCCCTTCTCCTCCCGCCTTCAATCGTTCCCAGCATCAGTGTCTTTTCCAATGAGTCAGTTCTTTACATCAGGTGGCCAAAGTATTGGAATTTCAGCTTCAGCATCAGTCTTTCCACCAAAAAAAAAATTTCCATTTGTGTAGCTTGTGTCAGAGGAAAGAAATGAGACGTGCAGAGACAGTTAAAGAGCTGTATCACCCCATTATGTGATGCTCGATTCAGTTTCTGGACTATAAACATGATCTAATTCTTTCTTAACTTTCTAGATATTTATATGCCTTCTTCTGAATAGTAAGCAATTTCTTAAAGCTTTGTTTATGTCTTAGATGATAATTTCTTGAACTAGACACTGTGTTGAATAGCGTGCATATAAAGAGCAACAAGGCAACCTCTGACACCGTTTTCTTTCCCTCCTAGATGGTATGCATTTGGAATATTCATTCCTGATGAAATTCCTGATGAAAGGAGTATGAAAGATAAAAGTGATAAGGTACAATGTGGAGGATATGAAAGAGTGAAAACATAAGAGGACATGAAAGCGTATTTCAATCTATTTAACATAGCTTCATATAAGGCACAACAATTAGCTACATCTTTTACAAAAAAAGAAGAAAAAATACAAAAAGTTCCCACCATGTGTTATACTTTGCTCCCAGAAAACCACCCACAGTTCTCAATTTAGAATTTATCCTTAGGGTATTTTTGCCAGAAATAGTTTATCCCTCTCCATGGTCATGTGTTCAAAGAGATCTTTATTTATTCCTCTCTACTTTATAGGAAAATTAATACTTATGAATGCAACTAACCTATGTTCTGATACATTTTTCCATTGCAAAATACAAAATTGGCATTCATTATCTTTGGCTTCATAGAAAATTAGTCTAAGTAGATTCCAGGAATGTTGGCCAAAGATAAGTTCCACATGGTAACAGCCACGCTGCCAGGTGTATGCCCTCGGGATCACTGACATTGTTTAATTCAGATTCCAAAGCTGAGGGAGAGACAAGAGAATAGGAAGAGCTGAGGTCACACATCCGTCTCTGGTTCATCCAGGGCTGGGAGAGGGAAGAACAAGGTCACTACAAAAAAACTCAACAGTACAGCCATGGCCTGAGGGGAAACTCCAACATTAACACTCCAGGCTGTAGTCAGGGCTACTCACCAACAGGATTAAAAGAATCAGGGCAAGAATTTGCTTGCAAGAGTTATTCTTCAGATGTGATTAAAAAAAAAAAAAAGGTGGAGAAGTGCCTGCACTCAGAAAAAAAACCCTTGATGGGGAAACCAGCGGGGACAGGAACAAACCTTCAGGGGATCAGTGGAGAACACAGCGACCAGTTTGTGGAAGGCAGAACAGACTGTGCACTTGGCCCACGTGGCAGCCCTAAGCACCCTAGACTGTACTGGATGTCTCCTAGCGCAGAACTGGGTTGGGTGCTGAAAATTAGGTTTGGAGAGCAGACCCAGGGAGAGGACAGCTATTGGTTGTGAAAAGACATCCTGAAGGGACTCATCAGAGCATGCATGCCCCAGCCAGTTACAACTGCCCACCAGCCCCCACCACTGGAGGTACTTCAGGTTCACCCCAGCTGTAGATGCCACACCCCTCACCAGCCCGAGGGAGTAAGTGTGCCTCAGTCAGGCTATTTTTGCCCTCTTCACTTAGATGGGGAACAAATAGCTGAGGGTGGTACACATGCAGAGGTGGGGTCAAAACCAAAACTAAGCCTCAGGAGCACTGCAACTAAGGAAGAGGAAAGGAAATGTCACTGTGCAGCTGCACAAACTGCAGCTAAATCACCACAATCAGCTTGGTAAACCCATTGTCTGTGGAATACCTAAATAGACAATGAATACTCCCATAACTGAGATTGGTCTAGGTTTAGCAGCTATGGGCTTGGGGGCAAGTCAAGCCCATATGTGGGACTTTGACCAGGTCAGAGTGCCCACAGAGAGTCCAGGGGTCTACCCAGAGGCATTGGAGGGCCTCCTGGGAAGGTGGGAATTAGGCTTTCCCTGGGGTTCAGCTGGTGAAGAATTTGCCTGCAATGGGGGAGACCTGGGTCCAATCCCTGGGTTGGGAAGATCCCCTGGGGAAGTGAAAGGCTACCCACTCCAGTATTCTGGCCTGGAGAATTTCATGGAATGTAAAGTCCATGGGGTCACAAAGAGTCAGACATGACTGAGTGACTTGCACTTGCACTTTCACTGTGGGAGCAGGGACACTGACAGCAGAGGCCCCGGGAAAGTATCATCACTATTGTTATTCTTTCTGTGTTTATTTCACTCTGTTACATTGTTGGTGGTATTGTTTTTATGTTTTATTGCTTTTGTAATGTATTTATTTTTATTTTTCTATTTTTACTGTACTTTTTTGTTTTTTTCTTAGTTTTATTTGGGTTTCTTTAAAACTGTTTTTCTGTGTTTTATGTTTTCTTTGCTTTTTTAGTTTGCTGTTTTTGTTTTTATTTTCTGTTTTTGTTATTTTAGTCTTGATTCTTTTCATTTGTTAGTTCTATTGTTCATTCTCTTCTTTGATATTTCTTTTTTTTTTTCCTTTTCTGTTTTTTTTCATTGTTTATGTTTGGATTGTTTTTATCATCTGTCTTGGTCTTGGTTTGTCTGTTTTCCTCTTTTATTTTGTTTTGTTTTTGTTTCTTTGTGTGTGTTATTTCTGCTGGGTTTTTTGTTATTGTTATTTGTCTTGGGTTTCATTTGCCTGTTTTCTTTTCATTTTTTTGGTCCTTTCTTTTCCCTCTGGCCACACTATGTGACTTGCAGGTTCTTGGTACCCTGGCCAGGGGTTGACCTGGACTTCCAATGTGGAAATGCTGAGTCCAGGATGCTGTATTGCTAGAGAAGTCAGAGGCCCAGGGAATATTAATTAGTGTTTGCTCTCCCAGAAGTAGCCATCTTGACCCTGAGACCTGGCCACACCCTCCGCCTGCTGGCTTCAGTGCTGGACACCTCATGCCAAACAACCAGCAAGAGGACACAGTCCCACCCATCAGTAGAACAGACTGTGTAGAGTCACACTAAGCCCACAGACACCCCCCAAACAGCACCAGATGCGGCTCTGGCCATTGAAGGGTAAAGACAGCTCCACCCACCAGAGTGTAGGCACCAGTCCATCCCATCAGAAAGCCTTTACAATCCCCTGAGTCAACCTCACCCACCAGGGGGCAGATGATAGAAGCAAAAGAAATTATGAACCTGAAGCCAGGGGAAGGAGACCACAAACACAGGAAGTTAGACAAAATGAGAAGACAGAGAAATATGTTGCAGCCTAAGAAGCATGATAAAAACTCACAAGACCAAGTCAATGAGGAGGAAATATACAATCTACCTGAAACAGAATTCAGAGTAACGACAGTAAAGGTATAAGATCTTGGAAATAAAATGAGGCATGAATCAAATAGATACCACAAATGTTTACCAAGGACCTAGGAGAACTAAAGTGCAAACAAACAGTGATGAACAACACAATAACTAAAATGAAAAATACACTAGAAAGAATCAATAGCAGAATAACTGAGGCAGAAACACAGAAAAGTGAGCTGGAAGATAAAATGGTGGAAATAACAGCCATAGAGCAGAATAAAGAATGAAGGAGTAAAAAGAAATGAGAACAATCTCAGAGACCTCTGGGACAACATTAAACACACCAACATTCAAATTATAGGTATCTCAGAAGAAGAGGAGAAAGAGGAAAGTTTTGAGAAAATATTTGAAGATACTATAGTTGAAAACTTCCTTAATATGGGAAGGGAAATAGTCAATCAAGTCCAGGAAGTGCAGAGAGCACCATACAGGATAACCCCCAAGGAGAAACATGCTGAGATACATATTAATCAAACTAGCAAAAGTTAAATACAAAGAAAAACTATTAATAGCAGCAAAGGAAAAACAATAAGTAGCATATAAGGCAATCCCCATAATATTATCAGCTGATTTTTCAGCAGAAACTGCAGGATAGGAGGGAGTGGCAGGATATATTTAAAGTGATGAAAGAGAAAAACCTAAAACCAAGATTACCCTATCCAGCAAGGAGCTCATTCAGATTTGATGAAGAAGTCAAGAGCTTTACAGACAAGCAAAAGCTAAGAAAATTTAGCACCACCAAAACAGCTTTACAAGAAATGCTAAAGGAACTTCTACAGGCAGGAAACACAAGAGAAGAAAAAGATCTACTAAAGCAAAGCTAAAATAATTAATAAAGTGGTAATAGTAACTTATATATCAGTGGGGCTTCCCCGGTGGCTCAGTGGTAAAGTATCTGCCTGAAATGTAGGAGATACAGGAGATGCAGTTTCAATCCTTGGGTCCAGAAGATCCCCTCCCTGGAGGAGGGCATGGCAACCCACTCTAGCATTCTTGCTGGGAATATCCCATGGACAGGGGAGCCTGCTGGGCTCTGGTCCATGGAGTTGCAGAGTTGGACACAGCTGAAGTGACTGAACAAGCACACACACATGAACATATCAATAATTACCTTAAATGCAAGTAGATTAAATACTGCAACCAAAAGACACAGACTGGATGAGTGGATATGAAAACAAAATTAATATATATATGCTGTTTACAAGAAAGCCACTTCAGACCTAGGAACATATACTCACTAAAAAGTAAGGGAATGGAAAAAGATATTCCATGAAAATAGAAATTAAAAGAAAGTTGGAGTAGCAATATTCACTTCAGACAAAATAGACTCTTAAGACTATTGCAATAACCAAGGACGGACACTATATAATGATCAAGGCATCAACTGAAGAAAATATAAAAATTGTAAATATTTATGTACCCAGCATAGGAACACCTCAATACATAACGCAAATGCTAACAGCTTTAAATGGAGAAGGAAATGGCAACCCACTCCAGTATTCTTGCCTGGAGAATCCCAGGGAGGCGGGAGCCTGGTGGGCTGCCGTCTATGGGGTCACACAGAGTAGGACACAACTGAAGCGACTTAGCAGCAGCAGCAGCCTTAAAAAGGGAAGCTTCCATTAACACAGTAAGAGTGGGGACTTTAACACCTCATTTACAGCAATTAACAGATAATCCAGAGAGAAAATTAATAAGGAAACATGAATCACAATAAACACATTAAACCAGATAGAATTAATTGATATTGATAGGAAATTCCATCCAAAATTAGCAGAATACACCTTCTTCTCAAGGTGTATCCTGGAATATCTCCAGGATAGATCACATCTTGGGTCACAAACCAAGCCTCAGTAAAGTTAAGAAAATTTAAATCTAATCAAGCATCTTTTCTGACCATGATGCTGTGAGATTAAAATTCAATGACAGTGGAAAAATTGTAAAAAATACAAACACAGGGAGCTTAAGAATATGCTACTAAATAACCAAAAGATCACTGAAGAAATCAAAGAGTAAATTTAAAAATAGCTAGAAACAAATGACAATGAAAACATGATGACCCAAAACCTATGGAATAGAGCAAAAACAATTCTAAGAGGGAAGATTATGACAATACAATCCTACTTAAAGAAACTAGATAAATATCAAATAAACAACCTAAACTTGTACCTAAAGAAACTAGAGAAAGAACAACAAAAAAGAAAACTCCACAACTAGCAGAAGGAAATACATCATAAAGATCATAGCAAAAGTAAACGAAATATAAATGAAGAAAACAATAGCAAAGATCAGTGAAACTAAAAGCTGGTTCTTTAAAAAGATAAGCAAAATAGATAAACATTTAGCCATACTCAACAAGAAAAAAGTTGGGGGAGAGGAGAATACTCAAATCAATAAAATTAGAAATGAAAAAGGAGAAGTTTCAATTGATACCTCAGAAACACAATCATAAGCAGCTACTACAAACAACTATGTGGCATTAAAATGGAGAACCTGGAAGAAATGGACAAATTCTTAGAAAAGTACAACCTTCTAAGACTGAACCAAGCAGAAATAAAAAATATGAACAGATCAGTCACAAGCAGTAAAATTAAAACTGTGGTTAAAAATCTTCCAAGAAAAACCCAAGACCAGATGGCTCCACTGGCAAATTCTTTCAAACACTTAGAGAAGCTGCTGCTGCTGCTGCTAAGTCACTTCAGTTGTGTCCGACTCTGTGTGACCCCATAGACGGCAGCCCACCAGGCTCCTCCATCCCTGGGATTCTCCAGGCAAGAATACTGGAGTGAGTTGCCATGTCCTTCGTCAATGCATACATGCATGCTAAGTCGCTTCAGTCATGTCTGACTCTATGAGACCCTAAGGACAGCAGCCCACCAGGCTCCTCTGTCCACAAGATTCTCTAGGCAAGAATACTGGAGTGGGTGGCCATTTCCTTCTTCAAAGAGATAACACCTATTCATTAAAACTCCTCCAAAAAAATTTCAGAAGGAACCATCCCAAATTTTAATTCTACCAGGCCACCATCACCCTGATACTAAAATCAGACAAAGACATCACAAAAACAGAAAATTACATGCCAGTATCATTGATGACCATGGATACAAAAAACCTCAACAAACTACTAGCAAGTCAAATCCAACAGCACGTTAGAAAAGACCATATATCATGATCAAGTGAGATCTATCTTAGGGATTCAAGAATTCTTCAATATATAGAAATCAATCAGTGTGATATACCATATTAACAAATTGAAGGATAAAAACAATATGATCATCTCAGTAGATGCAGAAATAGCTTTTGACAAAATTCAACACCCATTTATGAAAAAAGAAACTCTTCAGAAAATGGGCATAGAGGGAACCTACCTCAACATAATAAAGGCCATGTACAACAAACCTACAGCAAACATCATTCTCAGTGGTGAAAAACTGGAGGCAATTTCTCTAAGATTAGGAACAAGACAAGGGTATCCAATCTTGCCACTACTACTCAACATCATTTTAGAAGTCTTAGTCATGGCAATGTGAGAAGAAAAAGGAATAAAAGGAATCCAAATTGGAAAAGAAGTAAAACTGTCACTCTTTACAGATGACCTGATACTACACACTGAAAATCCTAAAGATGCCATAAGAAAACTACTAGAGCTAATCAATGAATTTAGTAAATTTGCAAGATACAAAATGAATACACAGAAATATCTTGCATTCCTATACACTAACAATGAAAGACCAAAAAGAGAAATTAAAGAAACAATCCCATTTACCACTGCAACAGAAAGAATAAATACCTAAGAATAAAACTACCTAAGAAGGCAAAAGACCTCTACCCAGAAAACTATAAGATACTTATGAATGAAATCAAAGACAACACAAATGGAGAGATATACCATGTTCTTTAACTGGAAGAGTCAATATTGTAGAAACGACTATACTATCCAAAGCAATATACAGATTCAATGCAATCCTTAATTAGAACAACAAAAAATTTACAATATATATGGAAATATCTGAATAGTCAAAGCAGTAGTGAGGAAGAAAAATGGAGCTGGAGGAATCAGGCTCCTTGACTTCAGGCTATACTACAAAGCTGCAGCAGATAGCATATTCAAAAGCAGAGACATTACTTTGCCAACAAAGGTCCGTCTGGTCAAGGTTATGGTTTTTCCTGTGGTCATGTATGGATGTGAGAGTTGGACTGTGAAGAAGGCTGAGCACTGAAGAATTGATGCTTTTGAACTGTGGTGTTGGAGAAGACTCTTGAGAGTCCCTTGGACTGCAAGGAGACCCAACCAGTCCATTCTGAAGGAGATCAGCCCTGGGATTTCTTTGGAAGGAATGATGCTAAAGCTGAAACTCCAGTACTTTGGCCACCTCATGTGACGGGTTGATTCATTGGAAAAGACCCTGATGCTGAGAGGGATTGGGGGCAGGAGGAGAAGGGGACGACAGAGGATGAGATGGCTGGATGGCATCACTGACTTGATGGACGTGAGTCTGTGTGAACTCCGGGAGTTGGTGGTGGACAGGGAGGCCTGGGGTGCTGTGATTCATGGGGTCGCAAAGAGTCGGACACGACTGAGCGACTGAACTGAACTGAACTGAATGAAGACAGTATGATACTAGCACAAAACAAAAATGGGACAGCATAGGAAGCCTAGAGATAAACTCATGCAACTATGGTCATTTAACCTGTGATAAAGGAGGCAAGAGTAAGCAATACAATGGAGAAAACAGCCTCTTTAATAAATGGTGCTGGGAAAATTGGACAGCTACATGTAAAAGAAAGAAATTAGAACATTCCTTAACACCACACAAAAAAAATAAATTCAAAATTGATTAAAGAACAAAATGCAAGGCAAGCCACTGTAAAACTCTTGGATGAAAACATAAGAACACTTTTTGACATAAATGGCAGCAAAATCTTTTTTGACCCACATTCTTGAATAATGAAAATAAAAACAAAACTAAACAAATAGGATCTAATTAAACTTAAAAGCTTTTGCATAGCAAAGGAAACCTTAAGTAAGACAAAAAAGCAGCTCTCAGAATGGGAGTAAATATTTGCAAATGAAGCAGCTGACAAAAGATTAATCTCCAAAATATGCAAACGGCTCATGCATCTCAATATCAAAAACAAATAATCCAGTCAAAAATGGGCAGAATTCCTAAACAGACAATTCTCCAAAGAAGATACACAGATGACCACCAAACACATGAAACGAACACATGAAACACAAGAAACATCACTATTAGAGAAATGCAAATCAAAACGACAATGAGGTATCACCTCACACCAGCAGAATGGCCATCATCAAAATGTCTACAAACAGTAAATGCTGGAGGGGTGTGGAGGAAACAGAGCACTGTTACACTGTTGGGAATATAAATCAACACGATGGCCATGGAAAATGACATGGAGGTTCCTTTAAAAAGTAAAATGAGAACTGCTGGATGATTTAACAATCTCACTCCTGATCATACACCCAGAGAAAATCAAATTCCAAAAGATCCATGCACCCAAATGTTCACTGAAGCAGTATTTGCAATAGCCAGAACATGGAAGTAACCTAAATATCCCAGCAGAGGAATGGATAAAGATATGCAATGGAATACTACTCAGCATAAAAAGGAACAAAATTGTGCCACTTGCAGAAATGTGGATGGGTCTATAGACTGTCACACAGAGCGAAGTAAGTCAGAAACAGAAAAACAAATATCATACTGGGTTGACCAAAAAGTTAATTTGAGTTATCCATACATCTTATGGAAAAATCTGAATGAATTTTTTGACCAACCCAATATATCAATGCATATATGTGGAATCTAGAAAAATGGTATAGACAATTTTATTTTCAAAGCAGAAACAGACACATATATGTATAGAACAAACATAATGATGGATACCAAGGAAGAAAAGATGGGTGGGATGAATTGGGAGGTTGGGACTGACATATAAATACAATTGGTGAGTACATACATGCTAAGTTTCTTCATCCATGACTGACTTTTTGTGACCCCAGGGACTGTAGCCCGCCAGGCTCCTCTGTCCATGGGATTCTCCAGACAAGAATACTGGCGTGGGTTGTACGCCCTCCTCCAGGACATCTTCCTGACCCAAGGAGGACTGTTTCTTTACCACTAGTACCTCTTGGGAAGTCCCCTATGCACAATTGGAACTATGTATAAAATAGACAACCAACGAGAATCTACTGTGTAGCACAGGGAACTCTACTCGGTGCTCTGCAGTGATCTAAATGGGAAGGAAATTCAAAAAAAGAGGGAATAGATGTACACATATGGCTGATTCACTTTGCTGTACAGCAGAAACAGACACAGCAATGTAAAGCAACAGTACTCCAATAAAAATGATAATAAACAAGGACCTACTGTGTATCACAGGGAACTCTGCTCAGTATTCTGTAATTGAGAAAGGAATTTGAAAAAGAATAAATGCATGTATTGTATAACTGAATCAGTTGTTGTACACCTGAAACTAACATGTTGTTAATCATTCATGCTCCATTACAAGACAATAAAGTAAAAAAAAAAAAAAATGAAGATAACGGAGTTCAAGTAAGACTTCCTAGGGAAAGCAACGCACATGCTTCTTGAAGGATGAACACGGACTAGTGCTTCAAGTAGAACAGAGATGGAAGAACATCCTGTGCATGAACAGACTTGTAAGAGATTGGCTATGTGGTAGGGAAGTAGAGGCTACTTTCACAAGAGCTAGGAGGTGCATCTCAAGAGGAACAGATTGTAAGCACCTTTATTCAGTAATGTAAGAAATAAAATACAATTTTGTATTTTATTTTTGAGACCAGAAATTTTCTGAAATATCTTTAATATGCTGCAATATGTTTGCTGTATCACTTAAGATTATTCAATTTTGCTATAGATTACAATAAAAGAAAATGGGCTGAATAAAACTCAAGAAAAAAAAAGACATAACTTTTTTGGAACTGAAGAGCATATTGTTAAGATAATATTGCTAACGATTATACATATGTATACAATTTCAGCAGTAAACCAAGTACAGGCTCTCTCCTTATCAATTCCTAATCCCAAATTCTTATTATGCTCAATTTGATGACATTTGTGTGAGGTATCTCTTCTTAAGCAGTCTTTTCAAAATTGTGAAATAGAACACACATATAGCGTAACTGCACCATAGAACTTGTAACTGAAAAGCATCAGGAATAACTATAACGATGACACTCAGAATGAGGAAATGTGCTGCCTCCAAGGACTCTGCAACCCTGTCACTGTGTGCCTCTCCAGAGCCTGCTGCTTTCCTGCCCGATTGAGATGACCACTGCCCTGGTTTTATAGCTTCCCCAAGTATATGTGCATCCCTAAAACTGTAGTTTAACTTTGTGTTTTTTTGAAATTCATATGGATGAAACCATATAAAAGATATGATTTCTTGTCTGCAGTGGTTTCATTTATTCAGTATTACCTGTGGAAGACTCGGAATGGAGACAGACTTTATTTAGTTTTGTTGCTAGAAAATGTCCTGATCTAAGAATATATTATGATTATTCATTCTAATTGGACATTCAGTTTGCTTCTAGTTTAGATAATTAAAGGGCAATGATGCTACAGACACTTTTTACACCTAATGTATTCTGCTCCACATGCACAGGAGTTCTATCTTAAGTCTAAAATTGTAAGATGCTCAAATATGCAGTTTTTCAACTTTACTAGCTAATCTCAAATAGTTTTCTAAAGTGGCTGTACCCATTTACAGTCCTGCCAGCAGTGTATACAACTCACACCATTCCCATATTAGTCAATCTTATGGATGTGTAATGATATTTTATTGTACTTTTAACTCACATTTTCCTGACTACTAATGACACTGAATACCTCATTTATTTAGTAACAATTAAATTTCCTTTTTTGTGAAGTTTAAACATTTTGCCTGTTTTTCTACAGAAGTTTTCCCTTTTCTTAACAGTATTTTTAATTTAATATCTGGATATCAGCACTTTGGGTCCCTCCCCCAGTTTTACTGAGGTATAGTTGACAAAATTTAAGATATTTAAATTGTACAGTGTGATGATTTATGTACACATTGTGAAAAGATCCCATATAAGATTAACTTACACGTCCATCACCTCCTGTATTTAACCTTCTTTTTTCTTGTCAGAACACTTAAGTTCCACTTTCTTCAGTTCAGTTCAGTCACTCAGTTGTGTCCGACTCTTTGTGACCCCATGGACTATAGCACACCAGGCTTCCCTGTCCTTCACCATCTCCGGAGGCTTGCTCAAACTCATGTTCATTGAGTTGGTGATGCCATCCAATCATCTCATCCTCTGTCATCCCCATCTCCTGCTCTCAATCTTTTCCAGCATCAGGGTCTTTTCCAATGAGTCAGTTCTTTGTGTCAGGTGGCCAAAGTATTGGAGCTTCAACTTCTATCTTCTATCTGTCAGCATCAGTCCTTCCAATGAATATTCAGGATTGATTTCCTTTAGAATTGACTGATTTGATCTCCTTGCAGTCCAAGGGACTCCAAACGTCTTCTCTAGCACCACAATTTGAAAGAATCAGTTCTTCAGCATTCATCCTTCTTTATGGTCCAACTCTCAGATATGTGCATAACTACTGGAAAAATCATAGCTTTGATTATCCAGACCTTTGTCAACAAAGTGATATCTCTGCTCTTTAATACACTGTCAACATTTGTCTTAGCTTTCCTTCCAACAGTAAGCAAGCGTCTTTTAATCTTGTGGCTGCAGTAACCATCCACAGTGATATTGGAGCCGAAGAAAATAAAATCTGTCACTGTTTCCACTTTTTCTGAGTAGTATTAAATGAGTATGATGAATTCTAGTGGTTGAAAAGTTGCTATGGTTCTTATGCTCTTTATTTTACAGGTGGAGATTAGATAGTTTGATCCTTTCCAGGAAAATTCATTTTTCAGTTGCCAGTGCAGGCCAGACTATGGAATGTGGGGTTTCCTGAGACTATGTGTTTTAAAAAGGTCACTACCTGAGCTTGTGTAACGAATGGAAGAAGTCCAAGAGTAGCTATGGAGGATTTGCAAATAGTCCTGGGGGAAAAAAAATGATGAGACAGAAGTCAAGTGAGCTAAACTCTTCTACAGTTTTTAAGAATTTAAAGACATTTTGAGGTAAAACTTCACAAATTTGTTTACAAATATAACTCTTTTTAATGTTAATACTCACATAGACATTTAGAGAGAGAACAACTTTGTTGGCAATATAAACATTTTTATAGCTAATTCTCAAATAGACATTAGAGATAAAACTTTGTCTTCAAATCTAACCTTTTTTATAGTTAATACTCAAATAGAAACAAATTCTTTATTTCACTTTTTTTAAGGTTTTTGCATACTTACATTTGCTCCTATTTTTTATAAAGTTGTACTTACATAGTCCATTTGGCTTCATTTTAAGAACATTTAAAATAGGCCATCCTTTAGAAGATTATTCTTAAAAATAGAATTTGTGGAATATTTCTGAAGCATATGCATTTCATTTGTTACTCTAGGTTATCTTTTTTCTTGTACACCAGCCCAAAAAAGAGTTGTGTGCCTGCACCACAAGATAAAAAGCTTTTGTGAAACTGCCCTTATTATTTACCCTGCCTTTGAATTGTGCCCATGACTTTCATTGAGGAGCACTATAAGAAATAATCTTAGGAAGCTCCTTGTTAAACTAATTGTAAGGAAGTTGTTATACTTATTGTTTCTTCTGGTATACAATGTTTCTTTTAAGAGGACCTTAAGAGAAATTCCTCACTGGTCTCAGTATAATAAATGAGTTTCTTCTAAAAACTAATTGCCTTTTTGTTGCCTGAACTCTAAACCACAGCTCAACTGGTTTTGCTGGTGGACACTTTCATACCTCTTCTATCAAAGGTGCAGAAACTTATAGAATAATTACAATAATTACCCAACTGTCTACCAAGAATTCAAGCTTGAGTCTGTTTGACCAGGGGTTCCCATATCCTGGGTGCCCAGAGAGTGGTAGAAGGAGGGACATGGACTCCACGTGGGTGGGTCACTTTGCCTGTGATCTCCTTCCACTACAATTGGAGCAGGGCTGGAACAGTTATCAGCAAAGGCAAGATGTGTCAGTAACCAGCTCCTAGAAGCTGAAGGGAATTCATGCTTGGGTCTTGCAGGAGAAATTGTCTGTCTGGCATGCCCTACAAGAGCAAATCAATACCAACATTTATAAAATATGTCTTCCATGAGTGAGAAAACAGGTTTCATGGTTGATATCCACACCTAGGAAACAAGGTAAGAAAACAATAGTAACTTAAATCCACTTAGTGGCAAATAAACAATTCCTGAAAATCTACGAGACTTAAATACACTTCAGAAAAGAAATCTGAAGCACTGCACTTTGTTTGTAAGCCTGCTCTTTGAATCCACTATCTAGGTATTAGAAAAATAACCTGGGTATAAGAGTGAACAGTGTTTGCATATGCCCTTTAAGAAGCAACTTGTGTTAGAGGCTTGGAACAAAATTTACAAATCTCTATTAAGTCAAAGGGAGGCTGGTTTAAAAGGGTGAGGGGGGTATATTTAATCCACTGAATGTGAATGCTTAGCCTTAGATTCAAAAGCTAGGATCACTGAGGAGAAAAATTACTCCCTTCTGAATGGAAATGAATGAATATAAATGACACACCCTGGGACTGCATTTGTTTAAAATCCTTTTTTTTTTTTAAATCCTTTTTCTAGCAATAGCTAGAACTGGACATGGAACAATGAACTGGTTCAAAACTGGTAAAGGAGTATATCAAGGCTGTATATTGTCACCCTACTTATTTAACTTATATGCATCATGAGAAATGCCGGGCTGGATGAAGTACAAGCTGGGATCAAGATTGCAGGGAAAAATATCAATAACCTCAGATATGCACATAACACCACTCTTATCAGAAAATGAAGAAGAACTAAAGAGCCTTTTGATGAAGGTGAGAGAGGAGAGTGAAAAAGTTGGCTTAAAGCTCAACATTCAGAAAAGTAAGATCATGGTATTTAGCCCCATCACTTCTTGGCAAGTAGATGGGGAAACAATGACAGACTTTATTTTCTTGGGCTCCAAAATCACTGCAGATGGTGACTGCAGCCCTGAAATTAAAAGATGCTTGCTCTTTGGAAGAAAGACTATGACAAACCTAGACAGCATATTAAAAAGCATAAACATTACTTTACTGACAAAGGTTCATATAGTCAAAGCTATGGTTTTTCCAGTAGTCATGTATGGATGTGAGTGTTGGACTATAAAGAAAGCTGAGTGCCAAAGAATTGATGCTTTTGAACTGTGGTGTTGGAGAAGACTCTTGAGAGTCCCCTGGACAGCAAGGAGATCAAACCAGTCAATCCTAAAGGAAATCAGTCCTGAAGGAAAATCAGCTCCAATACTTTGGCCACCTGCCTCATTGAAAAAGACCCTGGTGCTGGGAAAGATTGAAGGCAGGAGGAGAAGGGGACACAGAAGATGAGATGGTTGGATGGCATCACCAACTTGATGGACATGAGTTTGAGCAAGCTCTGGGAGTTGGTGAAGGACAGGGAAGCCTGGTGTGCTGCAGTTCATGGGGTTGCAAAGAGACCTGACTGAGTGGCTGAACTGACTGAACTGAACTACCTTATATCCCTATTAATCCTATTTTTCTACCTGCTTTATTTCTTTTATATACCTAATAGAATTTTTTTCATCACCTTTTACTTTGAAAGCTATTTTTTGCTTTTAAATGCCCTTCTCTCTTTCTCCTTAAGTTTAAGGTTCAATTCAAACATCAAATAGTCTTTAATATTGCCTTCATAGATTTCCATATTCTGTCTGTATTTCCATGGTATTTAACATATGTCTTTCATATGGTAGTTGGTATTTACTTATATTATAGTCAGTTTTACATATGATTTCTCTCCTTTTAAGATAGTCAATGTTGGAAACTCACATTGTGATGATGGAATAGGAGGATGTGGAGCTCACCTCCCCTGAGAAACAAATCAAAAGGTGGAATGATTCTCAATGAAAATGAACTGGAGACTGACAGAAAGAGTCCTGTACAACACAGAGTCAGGTAGAAAGGAAAGAGAAGTGATTAGGTCGGGATCTGCGCCCCAGGAGGGGACTCAGAGGAAACTGAGATTAATTATGCAAAGGCCTTTATTAGTGGTTCAAGCCATACTGGGCCTGCCAGTGCTGGGGTCCGACATGGGAAGGCAAGCATCCTTGACTGGTGCGATGAACAGGATGGCTGTGGGAGGCCTGGACTCCACCTGTGTGGGGCACAGACTTGCTTGCCTGCCCCTGAGGCAGGGGGAGAGGGCAAATTGAAACCATGTGGGCGGCTGACCGGTTTCCTGCAACTGCCCAGCCCATCGCTCAGCCTGAACTGGGCAGATGCTTCAGCTCCACTTGCCCCACATCCCACTCCACACGGCTGAGGACAGAACCACGCTGTGAGACCCTGAGCTGGCTCACACCTGAGGTGCAGTCTGAGCAGGGTAGGGATAGCTACTGTTGGTGCTTAGGCATCAGAGGTAGTCTGGATCTCTGATGGTGACCAGATTGCCACACCTTGCACCATGCAGCTGCTGCCGCCAAGTCGCTTCAGCCGTGTCCGACTCTGTGCAACTCCATAGACGGCAGCTCACCAGGCTCCCTCGTCCCTGGGATTCTCCAGGCAAGAACATTGGAGTGGGTTGCCATTTCCTTCTCCAATGCATGAAAGTGAAAAGTCAAAGTGAAGTCGCTCAGTCATGTCCGACTCCTAGCGACCCCATGGACTGCAGCCCACCAGGCTCCTCCGTCCATGGGATTTTCCAGGCAAGAGTACTGGAGTGGGGTGCCATTGCCTTCTCCCCTTGCACCCCAGCCCTGACCAAATACCCAAATACCCTAAGTCAGACACAACTTAGCAACTAAACCACCTCCACCACCACTCACACTGGAGGGAGTCAGAGAAAGAGAAGAGAAAGAAAAGAGGGTTGTAAATGTATTTAATGAAATTATTGCTGATAGTCAATGCTTTGGGTTGGGTATGTGTTTTTAATATCTTTCTTTATCTACATTTACTTATTTAATAAAACTTTGTTATGTAGCAAAACATACATGGTCCTTCCTATCATAAAACATACAGATAAACAAACAAAACACAGACAATAAATTAGCCAAGAAATATCACAAGATGTAAAATTTTATGAAAGAAACAGTTTAGTTAAAAATTAGCAGAAAAGGACTAACCTAGAGTGATGAAAAAAGGCCTTCCCAGGTAAGAAACATTCAACCAAGAGCTGTTTATGAGCAGAGACCCAGTATAATCACAGCCTAGGGAAGAACATTCCAGAAGGAAGAAACAGCATGAGCAGGAACCCTAAGATAAGAAAAAGAAAAGCTTGGAATGGTCTAGAAACTGAATTAGAGTTCATGGGAATAAAGTACAGTGAGTGAGAGGAGGAATTGCACCAGGTGTCCAGATGTGGTTGCAGAGAGACAGGGGCTAAATGTGAATGTTTTTGTTTTTGTTTTTTAAGTAAAAAATGCTCACAGGCTCTTATGTGGAAAATAAACTGAAGATTCCAGAGCAACAAAGAATCTGGAAAACTTGCCAGAAGGCTGGTGCTCCAACAAAGTGGTGAAGAGAGAGGCAGTGACAGAAAGGTAAAGTGCAAGCTTTGAGATGATTTACAAAGGGAAAATAATAGACCATAAGGATGAATTTGAAATATGATGAGAAAAAAAGAAGAATCAGGTGTGACCTCTAAGCAACTGGATGAGTAAGGATTAAATTCCTGTCTTCTAGAGGAAAAGTGGATTTGAGGAATTAATAATTACCTTCCAATTTCTTCAAAATCACTAGGAGATTCTACGAGGATTGAGGTGTGAAGGTGACTTTGCCGATTCTCCTGCTGCCTCAGTCCAGTTGCTAACTGGAACCCTCAGGAGGGCAATGGCTGGAGCTGGTTTGGGCCCTTCCCCTCCAGGTGGGCAAGAACTTTAGAAGCTCTTGGAGAAGATCAAAATTTCGTGGAAAAGTTATGAACTCACTCCAAAACAAGAAGATTGCTTCTGAGAGGGTGTGTTGGTCCATCTGACCTCCACAGAGAAAAGGCGAATGTTGGCCAGAGTCCTGCTTTCCTCCAAGTCTGGATAAAGAGTGGACGCTAGACATAGAAGCAAGGCGTCTGCTGCAGCAATGAACCTTGCAACACACACGTGCAATTTTGAGTTCATGGTGTGTCGTATTGTTACCAGGCCAAACTTTGGTCCACTTGCCCATGTGCTGTAAAGCCAATCTACTGACCGAGGCTGTGGTGAATGAAAGTGCAACTTTTATTGCAGGTGCTAAGCAAGGAGTCTAGGGCAGTTAGCGTTTATAAAACTAAACTCCCTGAAGGCTTTCAGGGAAAGGTTTTTAAGGACAGTGAGGGAAGAAAATTGTGGAGTATGTGATCAGCTCATGGACATTCTTCTAATTGGTTGTTGGTGAGGTAACTGGGAGTCACCATCACCAACCCTTCTGGTTCAAACCAGTCTGGAGTCTGTCTACATGCTTGTGGTCAGCATATAGTTAACTTCCACCTGGTGGGAGTTTCAGTACTTACAAAACAGCTCAAAGGACACGGCCCAGAATATTATCTACAGCCCTTGAGGAAGAACTAAAAACTTTGTTTAATGGTTAAACCATTACAATTTTATTTTGCTTTACTGTTTTCCTTCCTTTCTACCTTGTCTCACTTCTCGGATTAAGTTCACTCTTCAGAACTCAGCGAAAGCCCAGAAGGCTAAAGTTTTTCTTCAGATAAGAGGCATGCAAAGAACATAGTTTGGGAGTTCTGTCCCAGGAAGCCCTCATAGAGTCCTGTTTGGTTACAATAAGTTAAATAATGGTTCTTAACATAGAAAAGACACATCAGGGAAACACTGATAAACCAAGGATATCTAGACTTACAAGTATAAAATCATCTCAGCTAAAATCTAGCATATTTAGAATAAAAAATTATAATTTAATTATATCTCAGAAAAACCTCAACAATCGCACTGTTACGATCCTCTCATTACAGAAACTGAAGCACAGAGAAAATAAAGTCACATGGCTGTGAGGTGCGAGACTGAGTTCTGAACTCAGTCAAAACAAATCTGGTTATGAATTGTTTACATTGATAAAGATGCCTTAGTAAGCAAATCATTCAATCTTCAGTCAGTCTTCTATTGGTATAATATATGGTGTGTGGATTGGATAATTCTTATAGTCTTTTCCAACTTCAGCATTCCATGAGAAGCACATATTAATGCCCTTAAGTAAATGAACAGTATGGATTTGACATAAGGATCATGATCTATTAAGGCTAGATCTTATAAAATTATAAATTCCTTAAATCAGGCCTTTCGCCTTTTCAATTAACAAAAAAATTTTACTCACATTCTATAGCACTCAAAATGATTCAATCAACATTGGCAATCTTTAAATGAATCAGTACACATGTTTTGAATGAATAATATCAGGCAAAGCAAAAGATCAACCCAATGAGGAGGTTTAGGTACCTAAATGGTACAAAAAATGGCCTGAATTAATGAAAAAATATTTCTGACATATATTTAATTCACTTGTTTATGAAGTTTATATTGGAAATGAGTCTACATTGGATTCCTGATAGTGCTAAAAAAAAAAGCATGTAGCAGCAGTAGCAAAAGACCAGCTGACACTAACACAATACTAATTGACCATAATATTAATGTCATGAAATGATGTGTAATGAGTGTGCATTCATTATCTCTCTCAAGAGTTAGTGGGTTTTTTATTTGGAAATAATTATAGATTCATAGGAAGTTTGAAAAAAAAACTTATACCAAGTTTTCTTTGATTACATGTTAAATAATTATTATACTATTTCAAAATTAGGAATTTGACATTGGTAGACTGTGTGTGTGTACAGCTCTATGTCATAAAAGTTTGTTTTAAACCTTAGGAAAGAATGTCTTCACTTCTTAATAATTAAAGTGCTTTTCAACCTATGCTGTTTGCTGAAATTTTCACTTTGAGTTGAAAATTTCACAGGATAAAGCCTGTTTGTGAATAATGGGCCTACTTCTTGCCCTTGTTGCTATATTTAGCACTGCTTAAGGTATTTTTAGCTCTAGCTAAGTTATATCCTCATTTGTCCAACAGCCAGATTTTCTCCTATTTTTATAGGTAAAGTTACTGCAAAGAAAAGTATTTAGAAAGTCCATTAAAACATTTTTTAAATGGTAGAATTAATCCTAAAGTCAGAACAGGTGTTCAAATTCTACATCATCTCAATTTACAATTCTTTTCTCCTGCAGCTGCTCTGTGATCTTATCTGCTTCGGGACTGCTCAGAGCACTCTCCTCTGTAACTCCTGCTTTTGTGAAAATTCATTTTATTGTTGTCGTTGGAAAAAGCGGTGCTGACTCTCAGCCTGCTCGGCAGCCTGGAGTGAAGGACAACATTGCACGAAGGGCCCATGGCAGCCCTAAAGCCAACTCAAACCCAACCCAACTCAGACTCTGCTGAGCCTCCATGTCTCCTTCTTTAAAGTGTAAATTATAAGTATAAGATCTTCCAAGTTACTTTGTCTGTTTAATTCAATAATTCTCTGAGTCTTCAATTCAGGTGATGCATGCAAATTCAGTTCCATAGCCATCATTCCCTAGGATATTATCAGCAGGAATGCGGTTTCATTTCTTTGAAAGGATACAGCTGATATTTTGGGGGCATCAGTGATAACTTGGATGATGTGTCGGATAATCTTTTGGGCTATAACTGTCTGGCTTGGCCATGTTTTTTGTACCTTTGTACCCCTCAGGCTTTGAGCTATGTCGGGACAGGAGAAATAAATTAAAATTCTGCTGCTGAAAATCTAGGATAATTGCTGACGTGTGGTACAATATAAACATGAGGTTTGGAGACAGACTGGTTTGGATGCCAGCCCAACTTTCACCAGCTGCGTCTATAGAGAGGTGGATCAAGACTGAAGAAAGACCAGAGTAGGCCAACTCTGGACAAGTGCAAAGATGGCTTTACCCTCTGCCCTATGTCAAACTGCCTCTGGACAGAGATGCTCCTGGGCCCAGCAGAGAGATTTCTGGCCAGAAGGAGTCAAAGACCTGAGAGTAGATCCCACCCTTTGAAAGACAAAGTCAAGGGAGGATAGGAGGATCTCACAGAGGGAGGGCACATGCCAGGAGCACGAATGAGAAACACAGACCTACAGATTGGGAAAAGGCTGTAAGCATGGCCTAATCCTGACATCCTGGTCCGTGGGGACTGGTACTCTGCCTCAGTATCCCCAGTTGTAGGCGATTCACTGCCTCCCAATGTACATTTAGTTTTCTGCCTGCCTAATTTAATCCTTCCTAATTGAGGGCTGTCTTTAATTTTGTTCTATTTTCTTGCACCATTGTTTGAATGGGAAGTAAAAAGGAGAACGGAAGGAAAATCAACAGCAACTGTTATTAAATCTTGCCCTAGTAGTTTGACAGCATTACAGCTTCATTAGTTTTATTTGCAGGAATAATTGCACATCAGAATCCATAAATTGCTATGGATATACGATTCTTGGAGAACATTTCCTTTGGACTGTTTTTGAATTGTATCACTTTAGAGAAAACTATTTTATATTTCTCAAAAGTTCACACTATTGTGACCAAAATTTGAAAAAATTCCAGGACAAGTGATTTCTTTTTTTGTATCTATTTCGAATACATGGTTTGATGTTTTCCCCAAGCTCTTGCTTGAAGTGTGAAATTGTTCTCACAGCTCTGGTAATGTTCCTTAAATTTCTCATTAACAAAAAGTAGAAAGCATACTGTATAGAAAAAATTAACTTTAATAAATATGGTCAGTCTTAGATGAAACCAGACCACAATGTGTGTATCATATTCCAGATGATTAATGGAGATGATTTTCTTCTTTCCTCAAACTGTAGTGTTATTTTTTTAAAAATTGGAGTGTGCTTTGAATGATTCTTTGTTTCTTTAGATAAGCAGAGATTGTATTTGAGGACAATCAGAACTACTAAAAGTGAAGCACTGAATTTCAGAAGAATAATTTGTCTTTTCTGCCATCCAGTGCCACTGTATTTGGATATCTAACATGCAGTCAGCAGGGATGTGCATTCACCATCCAGCTCTTCAATCTTTGTCCTCCAGAAAAAAGTGTCACTAATTTCTCTGTACATGACATTCCAAAAGACAGTTACAACCAGGTTGAAGGGTCTAACTCTTAAGGAACCATCCATTCATGAAAGTAAAGATATTTCAAGAGACATATTTTACATACTTACCTACAGAATGAAGATTAGCATGAAAGTGAAAGTGAAAGTCACTCATTCGTGTCTGACTCTTTGTGACCTCATGGACTATACATTCCATGGACTTCTCCAGGCCAGAATACTGGAGTGGGTAGCTTTTCCCTTCTCCAGGGAATCTTCCCAACCCAATGATGGAACCCAGATCTCCCACATTGCAGGTGGATTCTTTACCAGCTGAGCTGAAAGGGAAGCCAGAAGATTACCATAAAGTCATATAAAACAGAGAATGTACCGAGACTGACTAATTTTTTTCTAATAAATGCTACTGACTTTAAGATACGAGAATAGGACAGTGCAGAGTTTGAGAGGGAAGGCTCCAGAATTAGATAGCTCTGAGTCTGGATTCTGGCTTCACTTTTACTACCTATATGACCCTGAGCAAGTTATTCATAGTTAAATCTAAGCCTATAATTAAATGCTTAAAGATAAGGCTAATACAAGAATTTCACCCCGTTAAATTCTGTGAGAAATACATGAGATAACACACAAGAATGATCCCTTATAGCAGCTGACGCATGGTAGCGCTTAACAAATGTAAGCACTATTACAGTACGTCCTCTACATATGAACGTTCAAGTTGCAAGCTTTTGAAGATGCAAATGTGTGTTCCATCAGCATCTGCTGCTGCTGCTGCTAAGTTGCTTCAGTCATGTCCGACTCTGTGCGACCCCATAGACAGCAGCCCACCAGGCTCTGCCGTCCCTGGGATTCTCTAGGCAAGAACACTGGAGTGGGTTGCCATTTCCTTCTCCACTGCGTGAAAGTGAAAAGTGAAAGCGAAGTCGCTCAGTCGCGACCGACTCATGGTGACCCCATGGACTGTAGCCCACCAGGATCCTCCATCCATGGGATTTTCCAGGCAAGAGTACTGGAGTGGCTTGCCATTGCCTTCTCCATCCATCAGCATCAGGCATGAGTAAAATTACAGCTTGCCCTCCATCACCTATTGTTGATGATCTTTCAGCTCTACCATCTCCCACCTCCTCCAGTCAGTAACTGCTCTTGCCTGTTCACTGGATGCCAGCCCCCATGTGCCCACTATTGTATTGTACTACTGCACTCTTCAAGGTACTGTACTGTAGGATTAAACATGTTTTTTTTTAAATTTTTCTGTTTGCTTTTTATGCATTATTGGTGAAAAGTATTATAAACCATGACAGTACAGTACTATATAGCTGACTGTGTCAGTTGGGTACCTAAGCTAACTTTGTTGGACTTACAAACACCCACTTGGAATGGATATCATTTGCGTATGGGGGATTTACTGTATATTATTGCTTAATGATGGCTTCTAGAAATACTTATCATGTCTGCTATATTCCAGGTCCTGTGTGAGGTACTGAGGACATAAGAATTTAAAGTTCCTTCCTTGAATTGTTCTCAAGACCAAGTGGACACAAGCAAAAGATATGACCAGATAACATGAGAAGTGCAGTGACAGTGAGTCATGGGAACATAGCTCGTGGAGGCAGGGGGTCACAGATAAGGCAACATGAAACTTTTGATGTGTTTACAAATGAAAGTCTTTTAATGCAAACTTCTAGAACTGTTTCTGGTTCTTTATCGCTTATGCTAAACTCTCCATGGACAAATTTCTGAGTAAATTATGTGCTTCTAAAACCTGCCATCTTTTCTTGAGGCTGTTAAGGATGCTGTCCGGGCACTATCCTAGTGATGGCCTCTGGAATGAGGCTTCTGGTATTAGCTTCCAGCTTCCCTGAGCGCTGGTTTGCTCAGTTTCTTTCCTGATAAAGTGGGGGAGCGTAGTGTTGCTTATATAATAAAATTTTGTGAGGATTAAAGGAAATAATATATGTAAGACATTTGACAGATGTCAAGTGACAAATGGATGTTGGCTGCTACACTCAGTTAAAGAGCTAAAAATGACTCTTATTTCAGAAAAGTCATTATTTTCTGTTTAGTTTGTTAGGACCACAACCCATGAATCTGAACTAGAAAGGGAATAGTACATCTCTTGGTAAAACAAAAAACCTAAACATGCTGGAAATAACATACTTATTTGTTTGTAATTTGGTTCTTTTCTGTTTTCCCAGATGGTGAAGGGTGAAGGATTTTGTAAGTGTCAAATTAGATAAGGGCTGGTTTCCATTTACATTGTCATGATTGCTCTATTTTCTGTGTGCGCTCATAATGTTCTCATTTAATGTGTAAATATGCTTTAGTCCTAACACTGTGCACTCCTGGTTTTATGACCAAATCTGTTGCCATGTTGCCCATAGTTTTATATTTTACATTTTAATAAGAATCCAATGGTTGATTCTTTTTTATCAGGCTCTTATGAAAAGATTCATGAGAGAATCAGTCATAAGGTAAATCACAACCCTTTCCTAATACCTAAATACCCAAGACCACAATCAAAGAAAGGAGAGGTCTTGGAAGAAAGATATACTACCCATAGAAATATTAATAAGAGACTCTGGACACAGGAAGTGGTGGCAGTATCATTCATATCTAGATAAACATGCTCATTAATTAAAATCTTGCTCCCTTGGCCTTGCCAGTGGGTGCCTCATCGTTACTTTCAGCAGCAGCAATGCTTGATTGTCATTCTCTGATTTCTAGAGATTATTGTCTGAAATTTGTATTTTAGCTGGAAAAAGCAGCTCCAGAATCCCTAACCACACCCAGTACACGCAGTACAAAGGAAAGGCTGTCGATGGGTGCTAACCATTATTCATATGTATACAATTTCAGCAGTAAACCAAGTACAGACTCTCTCCTTATCAATTCCTAATCCCAAATTCTTTTTATGCTCAATTTGATGACATTTGTGTGAGATATTTCTTCTTAAGCAGTCTTTTGAAAGTCTTTTCAAAATTGTGAAATAGAACACACATATAGCGTAACTGCACCATAAACTAATACAATTATGTAAAGTTTAAAAATAAAATAAAATTAATTAAAAAAAAAAAAAAGAAATACATGAGAGCAAGGGCAATAGATAAAAATTGGCTAAATGGCCTTGCCAAATATATAAGTATTTAGGTTAATAAAAAAAAAAAAAAAAAAGAAATTTTAACTGAAAAGCATCAGGAATAACTGTAACAATGACACTCAGAATGAGGAAATGTGCTGCCTCCAAGGACTCTGCACCCTGTCACTGTGTGCCTCTCCAGAGCCTGCTGCTTTCCTGCCCGATTGAGATGACCATTGCCCTGGTTTTATAGCTTTCCCAACTATATGTGCATCCCTAAAAATGTAGTTTAACTTTGTGTTTTCATATGGATGAAATTCATATGGATGAAATCATACAAAAGGTATGATTTCTTGTCTGCAGTAGTTTCATTTATTCAGTATTACCTGTGGAAGACTCGGAATGGAGACAGACTTTATTTAGTTTTGTTGCTAGAAAATGTCCTGATCTAAGAATATATTATGATTATTCATTCTAATTGGACATTCAGTTTGCTTCTAGTTTGGATAATTAAAGGGCAATGATGCTACAGACACTTTTTACACATAATGTATTCTGCTCCACATGCACAAGAGTTCTATCTTAGGTCTAAAATTGTAAGATGCTCAAATATGCAGTTTTTCAACTTTACTAGCTAATCTCAAATAGTTTTCCAAAGTGGCTGTACCCATTTATAGTCCTGCCAGCAGTGTATACAACACACAACATTCCCGTATTAGTCAATCTTATGGATGTGTAATATTTTATTGTACTTTTCACTCACATTTTCCTGACTACTAATGACACTGAATACCTCATTTATTTAGTAACAATTAAATTTCCTTTTTTGTGAAGTTTAAATATTTTGCCTGTTTTTCTATAGAAGTTTTCCCTTTTCTTAACAGTATTTTTAATTTAATATCTGGATATCAGCACTTTGGGCCCCCCCCAAGTTTTATTGAGGTATAGTTGACAAAATTTAAGATATTTAAATTGTACGATGTGATGATTTGATATATGTATACATTGTGAAAAGATCCCCCATAAGATTAACTTACATGTCCATTAACTCCTGTATTTAACCTTCTTCTTTTTTCTTGTCAGAATACTTAAGTTCCAATATCTTCAGTTCAGTTCAGTCACTCAGTTGTGTCAAACTCTTTGTGACCACATGGACTATAGCACACCAGGCTTCCCTGTCCTTCACCATCTCCTGAGGCTTGTTCAAACTCATGTCCATTGAGTCGGTGATGCCATCTAACCATCTCATCCTCTGTCATCCCCATCTCTTGCTCTTAATCTTTTCCAGCATCAGGGTCTTTTCCAGTGAGTCAGTTCTTTGCGTCAGGTGGCCAAAGTATTGGAGCTTCAGCTTCAACTTCAGCATTAGCCCTTCCAATGAATATTCAAGATTGATTTCCTTTAGAATTGACTGGTTTGATTTCCTTGCTGTCCAAGGGATTCTCAAGAGTTTTCTCCAACACCACAGTTCAAAAGCATCCATTTTTTGGCACTCAGCTTTCTTGAGGGTCCAACTGTCACCTTCATAAATGACCACTGGGAAAACCATAACTTTGACTAGATGGGCCTTTGTTAGCGAAGTAATGTCTCTGCTTTTTAATAGGCTGTCTAGGTTTGTCATAGCTTTTCTTCCAAGGAACAAGGATATTTTAATTTCATGGCTACAGTCACCATCTGCAGTGAATTTGGAACCCAAGAAAATAAACTCTGTCCTTGTTTCCATTGTTTCCCCGTCTGTTTGCCAGGAAGTGATGGGAACGGATGCCATGAGGTTAGTTTCTTGAATGTTGAGTTTTAAGCCAGCTTTTCCTCTCTCCTCTTTCACCTTCATCAAGAAACTCTTTAGTTCTTTTTCACTTTCTGCCATAAGAGTGGTGTTATGTGCCTATCTGAGGTTGATATTTCTCCCAGCAATCTTGATTCCAACTTTTGCTTCATCCAGCCCAGCATTTCTCATGATGTACTCTGCACATAAGTTAAATAAACAGGATGACAGTACACAGCCTTGATGTACTCCTTTCCCAAATTGGAATCAGTCCATTGTTTCATGTCCAGTTTTAACTATTGCTTCTTGACCTGCATACAGATTTCTCAGGAGGTGGATCAGGTGGTCTGGTATTCCTATCTATTTAAGAATTTTTCACAATTTGTTGTGATCCACCGAGTCAAAGACTTTGTCATAGTCAATAAAGCAGAAGTAGACTTCTTTTTGGAACTCTCTTGCTTTACCTATGATCCAACAAGTGTTGGCAATTTTATCTCTGGTTCTTTGCCTTTTCTAAATCCAACTTGAACATCTGAAAAATTTCAGTTCATGCACTATTGAAGCCTCACTCGGAGAATTTTGAGCATTATTTTGCTAGTTTGTGAGATGAAGGCAATTGTGTGGTAGTTTGAATGTTCTTTGCCAGTGTCTTTCTTTGATATTGGAATGAAAACTGATGTTTTCCAGTCCTGTCGCCACTGCTGAGTTTTCCAAATTTTCTGGCATATCGAGTGCAGCACTTTAACAGCATCATATTTTAGGACTTGAAATAGCTCAGCTGGAATTCCATCACCTCCACTTTCTTAGCAAAGTTCAATTATTCACTACAATGTTATCAGCTGTAGTCACCACATTATGCATTAGATCTTCAAACTTAGTTCATCCTCCACCACTCTTCTAATGCTGCTCACATGATGATAGCTGTATACAAGGACATCACATCTATGACTGGACTCAGAACTAGCACATTCAAAAGAAACAGGATTCTTGGATATGTTATTTTTCCAGTACTGTGAACATCAGCTTATGCTTCATTTACATTTGTCTTTTGATTAATGTTAACTCCTTTCTCCACTAAAATAATTCTTCTTATTGTTAAAGATAATGTTTGTTTCAAGTGAATAAATTATGTGTAACATATGCAAAAAAAGCAAAAAAAAAAATCCGATAATTTTGCTATATGCTCTACAACCCGGCCAAGTAAAGATCCTTTGTAATTCTTCCTGTCACACAGTAGACAGATTTATGCTGCTGTTGCTCTGGCTCACTTTTGAGGCTTGGTTCAAGTGTCTTCAAGAAGCTTCCTTCAATTTTGATTAAGGACTTTCCAGAAAACCATGATAATACGTCTGGGTTTATGCTCACCATCTGTTACATGTTAAAAAGATATATTTCTGTGTATGTCTCTCATGAATTCAATGCCTGTCAAGAGTAAGGACAGTCTTGTTTTATTGCCAGCATCTTCCACAAAACCTGGCATCAGAGGGACTACTCATTAAATGTCAGTTGAATGGTATTGAACTGCTACGACCTTCTTCTGAGATCCAGTCTTTTGATAAACTGATAGTGAGACAAGCATATCCTGCTAAACAAAGGTTGGATATAAATTTTTAACTTCGTAGTCTGCTGTTTCTTCCTCACCCAGTCTCCAGCCAAGACTACTGTGGCAAACTGTTCAGGTAAAGCTATCTGGCAAGAGAATATTACATCCAAACTACAGGAAGCATAAAAAATAAATCAAAGAAGCATTAAGATGACTTAGAAACCAAAAGCGCCAACTTTGTCATTTCCTCAAAAGGAAAATTGTGAATAGAACTATTAAGTGAACCCTATTATACAGCTACTAGCATTTTAGCTCATTTTATTTTCCCACTATTTTTCTTATTTGGGTGTTTTTTCCTAAAACACTCTAGTTTTACTGACATATTTAGAGTATCAATCATGGCTATTATAAGTTCTCGGAGAGGGCAATGGCACCCCACTCCAGTACTCTTGCCTGGAAAATCCCATGGACAGAGGAGCCTGGTAGGCTGCAGTCCATGGGGTCGCTAAGAGTCTGGCATGACTGAGCGACTTCACTTTCACTTTTCACTTACATGCATTGGAGAAGGAAATGGCAACCCACTCCAGTTTTATTGTCTGGAGAATCCGAGGGATGGGGAAGCCTGGTGGGCTGTGGTCCATTGGGTCACACAGAGTCAGACACGACTGAAGCGACTTAGCAGCAGCAGCATTATAAGTTCTAATTTTGAGATGTGATTTTTAAAGTTTTAAAACATTCTTTAATTATGTTCAGGTGCAATTTTCCCTAAAGAAATACTTAAAAGGGAAGATAATATTTGCTTGAAAATGATTTCATTTTTTTGAAAATTGTCTTGTATTCTCATTTTTTCAATTTAGTTTACTGAAGTAGAGTTGATATACAATCTTGTGGTAGGTTCTGGTGTACAACAAAGTGACTCAGTTTTTTAATTTATATATATACATATATATTCTTCTTCATATTCCTTTACATTCTGGTTTATGACAGGGATTGAATATAATTCCCTGCGCTGTGAAGTAAGGCCTAGTTGTTTATCCATTCTATACTTGATAGCTTACATCTGCTAATCTCTAACTCTTAGCCCACCCCTCCTGTCCCTCCCAGCCCCTCGGCAGCCACAGGTCTATTCTCCATGCCTGTGTGTTTCTGTTTCATAGATAAGTTCATTTGTGTCATATTTTAGATTCTACAGATAAGGATGTTGTATGGTATTTGTCTTTCTCTTTCTAAATTCTCTTGTATTCTTATTCAGCATTAAATACAGACTAACAATAATATCTTGAGATTAAGAAGAAAGAGACTCATTGTGTGTGGAGGAGCTCAAGCTGAAAGCCAGGTATGTAACTTTAAAAAACTTTCATTTGGCTATGAGTGAGAAGTAGTAATCCAGTGTTTAGGTAAATATGTTCTGGAGTCATCCAGCTGTGGGACTAAATTTACCTTTTGCAAATTATTAACTGTGACTTTGGGGGTTGCTCTGTAGTCTGAGAGCTGCAAGTTTCTCATCTGTAAAATAGTACATTATCTAATTTATGGCTTGTGAGGCACTAAATGCTCTATTGATAATATTGGTGTAGCCTCTATGAAACAACTTTTATTACTAGTTTCTTCATGACAAAGGATTTCTTTGTCCACAACCATTTTCCTCCATTCAGGATGAAATTGTTTAATTGCTGTTGTTATTTTTTTTTGTCATTTTGTATTACTACTTTATAAGTGAATATTTTCAAATTTCAAGCCTCTGATTGGAAAGACAGGTCATATCTTCCTTTTAATACTTGCCATTGATTTTCTTAATTTCTCCGAGCCTCTTCACAGTCCCTGGCTTCTGTGGCCCGATGCTTAGTATAAGACACATCAATTCTGAGTTCCATGTTGAGTATAGTTTGGTCAACTCGCTTACCTCTTGGCAACTTCATCCATATCCAAATAGATTTCTAAATGTCTTATTCTGTTCCCAGTTGCAAAATATCCTGTAAATGATCTTTAAAATTGTTGTGTATTTTGCAAACAGATGCATTCTCCTCATCAGCCCCCCCACACCCTCCCCCAGTCAACTTCAGCCTCACACCCTTCATCTTTCACAGTCTGTTCATGTGCAGTACAGGTGTCTCTCTTACTTTGCTAAACTATGTCTTTCTTTATTTTTCAGGATACCTCCTCTTATAGGATTTGTTATAGGTAGAATATTGTATTGCAAACAGTCCCTGACCAGGTCTCCCCTTTCTACTAACCCATTCATAGGTTTATTTGAATGGGATCACATAATTTTTGAGTTTATGTCTAACCTGGGGCTTCCCTGGTAGCTCAGTTGTAAAGAATTTACCTGCCAAGCAGGAGACGTGAGTTCAGTCCCTGGATTGGGAAGAGCACCAGGAGAAGGAAATGGCAACCCACTCCAGTATTCTTGCCTGGGAAATCCCATGGACAGAGAACCTTGGTGGACTGTTGTTGATGGGGTTGCAAAGAGTAGGGCATGACTTGGTGATAGATTTTCTCTTTTTCATGTATCTATCTTAGATACTATTTAGTCTAATCCCTTCATTTTGCAGATGAGAGTGCAGAGGCCCAGAGAGACTGGTGCACAAAAATCATTGCCTATCTTTTCTTTTAACTGAATTAAATTTCAATTGAAATTACTCCTTGAATGCAAAGATTACTTTTTATGCACATCCCACGTGTCTATAAAATCTAAGTTGCTTTGATCCTAATAAAATAAATCAACACTGTAAAAGATTTTGATATAATTTTTGTACCTAATTATCAAACCACTGCCTATAACAGGTGTTGCAGTGGAGAAACATCCCAGATCACTTCTCTTTTTCTTAAGGAGTGATGTTGCACTGAAACATTCCCTCTTTGAGCTCAAACAGAACACATCATTTTCACTTTTGGAAATTAAAAATTTTTATAATGTAATTGCATAAGACAAATATTATTTTGTTTATGTTAAACTGAATATACAATTATTGTTCTCAAGGCAACCAACTTTTGCTTATAATTGCTGTTTAATTTCATGTTAACAAAACACAGACAGTGAAAAGACAACTTTGATTGTGCAGCTCTAATGACAATAATAAATAAAATAATTTATTTTTAAAAAGGTGGTACTTGTTTCAGTAGATAATGACAATAGCAGGAGATGACTTGGAAGTTTTGCATAAGCCATATTTCTATGGTTGTCACCTGCCCTCTGTTAGGCCTTGGGATAAAATCTAGGCCCCCAAAGGAAACTGTGTTACGTTATAGAACATAGTTCATGGGCTTTGGAGCTGGATGTGTCTAGATCAGAATTTAGCACTTGCTACCTCATGGCCTTGGTTAGGTCATGAAATTTCTAAAAGTCTTAATGGGAACAATAACACAAACCTGAAGTAGGAATTAGAGATAAATTATGATAACCACCCAACAGATAAGTGCTTCATATCTGGAAGCTATTATTATCAGAGTTTATTTGATATTACTTAAGGGAATCTCCAAACTAGTTCCAAAAGGAAGTAAGAGACAAAACAAAACTTATAGAACTAGAGAAAATGTTTGATATGGATGCTTAGTCATTTCATTAATTTTTTAAAAAGTCATCAAATACTAAGGCTCAAGATGAACACATATATGCATAAAGGAGTGGAGACCACAACAGTCTGTAAAAAGTAGTTTAGAAATAAAAACAAAACCAAGAAAAACAAGTCAGTCACACCTTTTATTTGCTTGTCTTTTGGGAAAAGCACAATATTTTGCTTGATTGCTTTTACTCATTTTTCAACAAGTCATGTGGATTACATGGAACACAGGGACAATAAGTAAATTGTGTTGAACAAAGTAATTGTTCACTGGTGTAAAGGAATGGAAAGGAAGAAAAATCCATCAATGTTGCAATCACATGGATATAGGTTTGAATCCTATCATCTTTATGGACATCAATCTATCCATTTACCCATAATATCACAGATCATGTACAAATAAAGCAAGTGGCAAAAGACTAAATCAGATACATATTTTAATGCAATACTCTGTAGGGACACAGTTCTAATCAACAAATCTTTCTCTTCTATCTCACTTTGGAGTATAAGATGCAAATGCAAAGGCTGACTTCAGTACAAGACTGTAGATTTGTGACTCTGTGTCTAGGGGATGTCAAGTGAACGCATACGAATGTTAATACTGAAGCTTTCACTGGAAATAGTTGAAGCATTGCACAAAATTTTCTCATTAAGGGCAAATGGTAATCATCTGAATAATTTTTTTCTGATTAAGTTTAGAAATTTTTTAATTTAGATGATGATCAGGTAGACTAGAACTAGCACAAGACTTAGAGTTACTGATAAACATGCAATTATACCTCTGCATTGCTCTTTGTGAACTCAAGTGAGTTTGGAATGTTATTTAATCTTTTTGAGCCTCCGTTTCCTTATCTGTGAAATAAGGATAAAAGAGGCTGCTTTGAATATATTTTGTGAAGATCAAATGAGATAACATATATAAAAGTTTTGGAACATAGTAGGTGCTCATATATTTTCTCTTTTCTGGCTTTCTGTATCTTTTTCTCCCCTTAAGATGAAATAAGATTTTGATGATAATTCAAGTAACTCATGTCAG
The DNA here is from genome assembly GCF_002263795.3 of Bos taurus. Lineage (NCBI taxonomy): Eukaryota > Metazoa > Chordata > Mammalia > Artiodactyla > Bovidae > Bos > Bos taurus. The sequence continues at coordinate 2,463,302 of NC_037333.1, read as the reverse complement.
TTTTTTTTTTTTTTTATTAAATTAAGAAAGCAACTCACAGAATGAGAGAAAATATTTGCAAAGCAAATACCTGATAAAAGACTAGTGTCCAGAATATACAAAGAACTCTTACAACTCAAAAATAAAAAGAGAAATAACTCGATTTAAAGACTGGCTAAATAATTGAATAAACAAGAAAGATAAATAAAGATAAATCCTCACTAAGCACATGAAATGATGTTCAACAATGTTAGTCATTAGGGAAATACACAAAATCACAATGAGATATCACTTTACAAACTACATGACAATGACCAAAATGACAGATAAGAGTGGAGAAACTGGGAAACTCACACATTGCTATACGGATGTAAAATGTGCAGGTGCTTTGGAAAACAGTTTGGTAGTTCCTCAAAAAGATAAACATGGAGTTAACAGATGATCCAATTATTTCACCTTTAGGTACATATTCAAGAAAAATGGAAACATATGTCTACACAAAAACTTATATGTGAATGTTTGTAACAGCATTATTCATAGTAACCAAAGAAGTGGAGACAACCCAAATGTCCATCAACATATGAAAACATAAACAAAATATGGTATATCCAAATATTGGAGTATTATTTAAAATAAAAAAGAAATAAAGTATTGATATATGTTGCAACATGAATGAGCCTTGAAAACATTATGCTAAGTGAGTCAAGTCAAAAAAACACCACATATTGGATAATTTCATTTAAAGAAATGCCCAGAATTAGCAATCTGTATTTACAGAAACTGAACTAGTGGTTGCCAAAGAGGAAGCAGGATAAAGGCATAAAAAGCAACTGCTAACGGGGATGGGGTTTTTAACTTCAAATTTTACTTATTCACTGCTGGTATGCTGCTGCTGCTCAACGCTCAGTTATGTCTGATTCTTTGTGACCCCATAGACTGTAGCCCATCAGGCTCCTCAGTCCATGGGAATCTTCCAGCAAGAATTCTGGAGTGGGATGACATTTCCTCCTCCAAGGGATCTTCCGAACCCACTTCTCTTATGTCTTCTGCATTGGCAGGCATATACTTTACCACTGCACCACCTGGAAAGCTTATATAGGGTATAGATTTGGCCAGAAAGCTTCTTTGGTTTTTTAAGTAAAAATAAAAGACACAATTTTCATATTCATATTCACCAAAAACTTTATTGAAGAACTTTATGACTGCTCTGTTCCACTACCTTCTGCCATTTTTCAGACAATTCATGATTACGTCTTCCCAAAACATTTTATTTTTTTGAGCAAAGAACTGTTCCCAGTCTCTCTTACAATGTTCCAGGGAATTAAATGTTTTTCCATTGAGGGAATTTTGTAAATACTGAAATAAATGGACATCTGAAGGTGCAATGACTGGAGAATACAGTGCATGAATCAGAACTTCCCAGCCAAGCTATAACAGCTTTTGCCTGGTCATCAAAGAAACACACGGTCTTGCAGTCTCCTAATGGAAGATTATCCATTTGCTGTTGACTAATTCTGGATGCTTTTTGTCAAGTGCTGGCTTCAGTTGGTCTAATGGGAACAGTACTTGGAACTAACCCTTTGGTTCCCAGAGGACTCCTTTCCAATTCCAGCATATAAACAACATCACCTTCTTTGAATGAAAGCCAGCCTTTGGTGGAGTTGCTGGTGGTGGTTCATTTTGCTTGCCCCATGGTCTCTTTCATTCCATGTTATTGTACAGTGTCCACTTTTCATCCTCCATCACAATTTGTTTTAAAAATAGAATGCTTTCATTACATTTAAGTAGAGAATCACATACAGTGAAGACCATTATTTTTGCTTAACTTATGTGGAGCCCAAACATGGGGCTAATTTCAGCTCTTGATTTAGATATTTTGAGTATGTCAGCTATCTTCCAACTGATTGTTATCACTTAATGTCTTGATTAGATCGCTATTAGCTTCAATTGGTCTATTTGACCATGGAACATTGTCCAGTGAGAAATCACCAGCATGAAACTTCACAAACCACTCTTGACATGTTCAATCAGTCATAGCACCATCTTTATACACTACATAAAATTTTTTGGTGTTTCAGTTTGCATTTTTACATTTCTTGAAATAATAAACCATAATATGGCAAAAATATTATAGTTTTCTTCAATCTTCAGTATTAAAGTGGCTGCACAAAAACTCCCTCTTCGTGGATCACAGGGTCTTGTGTACCACCCAAGACAGATGGGTCATAGTCGAGAGTTCTGACAAAACATGACCCACTGGAGAAGGGAATGGCAAACCACTCCAGTACACTTGCTTCTAGAACCCCATGAACAGTATGAAAAAGCAAAAAGATATGACCCTGGAAGATGAACCTCTGGTCAGAAGGTGTCCAAATGCTACTGGGGAAGAGTGGAGGGGAATTATTAACAGCTCCGGAAAGCATGAAGTGGCTGGGCCACAGCAGAAATGATGCTGAGTTGTGGATGTGTCTGGTAGTGAAAGTAAAGCCCAATGCTGTAAATAACGCTATTGCATAGGAACCTGGAATGTTAGGTCCATGAATCAAGATAAATTGGATGTGGTCAAGCAAGAGATGGCAAGAGTGCACATCAACATCTCAGGAATCAGTGAACTAAAATGGACAGACCTTTATATGCTACTATGGGCAAGAATCCCTCAGAAGAAATAGAGTCCTGAGAGTCAACAAAAGAGTCTGAAATGCAGTACTTGGGTACAACCTCAAAAATGACAGAATGACTTTGGTTCATTTCCAAGGTAAACCATTCAGTATCACAGTAATACAAGTCTATGCCCCAACCACTGATGAGGAAGAAGCTGGAGTCGAATGACTCTATGAAGTCCTAAGACCTTTTAGAACTAACACCAAAAATAAAATCCCCTTTTCATCATCAGTCAGTTCAGCTCAGTCGCTCAGTCATGTCCAACTCTTTGCGACCCCATGGACTGCAGCATTCTAGGCTTCCCTGTCCATCACCAGCTCCTGGAGCTTGCTCAAACTCATGTGCATTGAGTCAGTGGTGCCATCCAACAATCTCATCTTCTGTCACCCCCTTCTCCTCCTACTTTCAATCTTTCCAGCATCAGGGTCTTTTTCAATGATTCAGCTCTTTGAATCATGTGGCCAAAGTATTGGAGTTTTAGCTTCAGTATCAGTCCTTCCAATGTATATTCCAGACTAATTTCCTTTAGGATTGACTGGTTTGATCTCCCTGCAGTCCAAGAAACTCTCAAGAGTCTTTTTCAACACCACAGTTCAAAAGCATCAGTTCTTCAGTGCTCAGCTTTCTTCATAGTCCAACTCTCATATCCATACATAGACAACTGGAAAAACCATAACCTTGACTGGATGGACCTATGTTGACAAAGTAATGTCTCTGCTTTTTAATATAAGGGGTTGGAATACAAACAGGATTGGATCCCCTTTTCATCATAGGGGATTGGAATACAAAAGTGGTAAGTCAACAGACACCTGGAGTAGCAGGCAAGTTTGGCATTGGAGTGCAAAATGAAGCAGGGCAAACCATAAGAGAGTTTCATCAAAAGAACACACTGCTGCTGCTGCTGCTAAGTCGCTTCAGTCGTGTCTGACTCTGTGCGACCCCATAGACGGCAGCTCACCAGGCTCCCCCATCCCTGGGATTCTCCAGGCAAGAACACTGGAGTGGGTTGTCATTTCCTTCTCACATGTCATAGCAAACACCCTTTTCCAACAATGAAGAGATGGCTCTACACATGGACATCACCAAATGGTCAATACCAAAATCAGATTGATTATATTCTTTGCAGCAAAAGATGGAAGCTCTATACAGTTAGCAAAAACAAGACCTGGAGCTGACTGTGATTCAGATAATCAGCTCCTAATTGTAAAATTCAGGCTTAAATTGAAGAAACTAGGGAAAAACACTAGCCCATTTAAGTATGACCTAAATAAAATCCCTCATGATTATACAGTGGAAGTGACGAATAGATTCAAAGGTAGAGAGAGTATGTGAAGCTCTATGAACAGAGGTTTGTAACACTGTAAAGGAGGTGGTGATCAAAGCCAACACAAATGAAAAGAAATGTAAGAAAGAAAATTGGTTATCTGAGGAGGCATGACATAGAGCTGAGGAAAGAAGAGAAGTAAAAAGCAAGGGAGAAAGGGAAAGATACTTGTAACTAAATACTGAGTTCCAAAAAATAGTAAGGAAAGATAAGAGACTTGTTAAATGAACAGTGTAAAGAAGTCAAGGGACACAATAAAATGGGAAAGACTAGATAACTCTTTAAGAAAATTTGAGATATCAGAGGAATACTCAGCAGTGGCCACAGGACTGGAAAAGGTCAGTTTTCATCCCAATCCCAAAGAAAGGCAATGCCACAGAATGCTCAAACTACCGCACAATTGCACTCATCTCACGTGCTAGTAAAGTAATGCTCAAAATTCTCCAAGCCGGGCGTCAGCAATACGTGAACTTCCAGATGTTCAAGCTGGTTTTAGAAAAGGCAGAGGAACAAGAGATCAAATTGCCAACATCTGCTGGATCATGGAAAAAGCAAGAGAGTTCCAGAAAAACATCTATTTCTGCTTTATTGACTATGCCAAAGCCTTTGACTGTGTAGATAGCAATAAACTGGAAAATTTCTGAAAGAGATAGGAATACCAGACCATCTGACCTGCCTCTTGAGAAACCTATATGCAGGTCAGGAAGCAACAGTCAGAACTGGACATGGAACTACAGACTGGTTCCATGCCTTTCTGTTCCTCTGCCTTTTCTAAAATAGGAAAAGGAGTATGTCAAGGCTGAATATTGTCACCCTGCTTATTTAACTTATATGCAGCATTTCATGAGAAACGCTGGGCTGGAGGAAGCACAAGCTGGAATCAAGATTGCTGGGAAAAATATCAATAACCTCAGATATGCAGATACTGCTGCTGCTGCTGCTAAGTTGCTTCAGTTGTGTCCGACTCTGTGTGACCCCAGAGATGATAGCCCACCAGGCTCCCCCGTCCCTGGGATTCTCCAGGCAAGAACACTGGAGTGGGTTGCCATTTCCTTCTCCAATGCTTGAAAGTGAGAAGTGAAAGTGAAGTTGCTCAGTTGTGTCTGACTCTTAGCAACCCCATGGACTGCAGCCCATCAGGCTCCTCCATCCATGGGATTTTCCAGGCAAGAGCACTGGAGTGGGGTACCATTGCCTTCTCCGCAGATATGCAGATGACACCACCCTTATGGAAGAAAGTGAAGCAGAACTAAAAAGCCTCTTGATGAAAGTGAAAGAGGAGAGTGAAAAAGTTGGCTTAAAACTCAACATTTGGAAAACTAAGATCATGGCATCTGGTCCCATCACTTCATGGGAAATAGATGGGGAAACAGTGGAAAGAGTGGCTGACTTTATTTTTCTGGGGTCCAAAAATCACTGCAGATGGTGATTGCAGCCATGAAATTAAAAGACACTTGTTCCTTGGAAGGAAAGTTATGACCAACCTAGATAGCATTTTTAAAAACAGAGACATTACTTTGTCCACAAAGGTCTGTCTAGCCAAGGCTATGGTTTTTCCAGTGGTCATGTATGGATGTCAGAGTTGGACTATAAAGAAAGATGAGCACTGAAGAATTGATGCTTTTGAACTGTGGTGTTGGAGAAGACTTGAGAGTCCCTTGTACTGCAAGAAGGTCCAAACAGTCATCCTAAAGGAGATCAGTCCTGGGTGTTCATTGATAGGACTGATGCTGAAGCTGCAACTCCAATACTTTGGCCACCCTGATGTGAAGAGCTGACTCATCGGAAAAGACCCTGATGCTGGGAAAGAATGAGGGCAGGAGGAGAAGGGGATGAAAGAGGATGAGATGGTTGGATGCCATCACAGACTCAATGGACATGGGTTTGGGTAGACTCCGGGAGTTGGTGGACAGGGAGGCCTGGCGCGCTGCAGCCCACGGGTTCACAAAGAGTCAGACATGACTGAGCGACTGAACTAAACTGAACAAGGGAATATTTCATGCAAGGGTTAGCACAATAAAGGATATAAACAGCAAGGACCTAACAGAAGCAATGAAAAAGAGGTGGCAAGAACATACAGAAGAACTATACAAACAAGGTTTTAATTACAGAGATAACCACGATGGTGTGATCACTTACCTAAAGCCAGATATCCTAGAGTGTGATGTCTGCTTAGGAAGCATCACTACAAACACGGCTAGTGGAGGTGAAGGAATTCCAGCTGAGCTTAAAATCCTAAAAGATTATGCTGTTAAAGTGCTGCACTCAATATGCCAGCAAATTTGGAAAACTCAAAGTGGCCACAGGACTGGAAAAGGTCAGTTTTCATTTCAATCTCAAATAAAAGTAGTGCCAAATAATGTACAAACTATCTTACCATGGCACTCATTTCTCACAGTTGTAAAGCTATATTTGAAGTCCTTCAAGCTAAGCTTCAGCAGTATATGAACCAATAACTTCCAGATATACAAGTGGGGTTTAGAAGAGGCAGAGGAACCAGAGATTAAATTGCCAACATTCAATGGATCATAGAAAAAGCTAGAGAATTCCAGAAAAAAATGTCTGCTTCTGCTTCATTGACTATGCTAAAGCCTTTGACTGTGTGGATCACAACAAACTGTTGAAAATCTTAAAGAGATGGGAATACCAGACCACCTTACCTGTCTCCTGAGAAATCTGTATGTGGGTCAAGAAGCAACAATTAGAACCTTACATGGAACAACAGATTGGTTCAAAATTTTGAAAGAAGAACATCAAAGCTATATATTGTCACCCTACTTATTTAATTTATATGCAGAATACATCATGCAAAATCCTGGCATGGATGAATCACAACCTGGAATTGAGATTGCTGGGAGAAATACCAACAGCCTTATATTTGCAGATGATACCACTCTAATGACAGAAAATGAAGAGGAACTTTTCACTTGATGAAAATGCCTCTTGATGAGGGTGAAAGAGGAGAGTGGAAAAGTTGGCTTAAAATTCAATATTCAAAAAACTTAAGATCATGTGGTCCCATTACTTTATGGAAAACAGAAGGGGAAAAAGCAGAAGCAGTTGACAGACTTTATTTTTCTGGGCTCCAAAGTCACTGCAGTCCACTGCAGATGGTGACTGTAGCTATGAAATTAAAAAACTCTTGCTCCTTGGAAGGAAAGCTATGACCAACCTAGACAATGTATTGAAAAGCAGAGACATCACTTTGCCAGCAAAGGTGTGTGTAGTCAAAGCTACGGTTTTTCCAGTAGTCATATATGGATGTGAGAGTTGGACCAAAAAGAACTGATTCTTTCAAATAGTGGTGCTGGAGAAGACTCTTGAGAATCCCTTGGACTGTAAGGAGATCAAAGTAGTCAATTGTAAAGGAAATCAAACCTGAATATTAAGTGGAAGGACTGATGTTGAAGTTGAAGCTCCAATACTTTGGCCACTTGATAAGAAGAGCTAACTCATCACAAAAGACCCTGATACTGGGAAGGATTGAAGGCAAAAGGAGAAGAGGGCAGGAGAGGATGAGATGATTAGATAGCATCACCAACTCAATTGACATGAATATGAGCAGACACTGGGAGGTAGTAAAACACAGAGAGGCCAGGTGTACTGCAGTTCATGGGGTTTTGAATAGTCAGACACAACTTAGCAACTGAAAAACAATAGCAGAAAAAAATTCCTAATTTTTGATAAAATTTTTAAAATTAATATCGATATTGTAGCTGTCACAAGACAATCTAACAAAAAATTTTTGATTGAAGTTAAATACATCCAAAATCACTGTGGATGGTGATTGTAGCCATGAAATTAAAAAATGCTTGCTTCTTGGAAGGAAAGTTATGACCAACCTAGACAGCATATTCAAAAGCAGAGACATTACTTTGCCATGAAATTAAAAGACACCTGCTGCTTGGAAGGAAAGTTATGACCAACCTAGATAGCATATTAAAAAGCAGAGACATTACTTTGTTCACAAAGATCCGTCTAGTCAAGGCTATGGTTTTTCCAGTTATTGTGTATGGATGTGAGAGTTGGATTATAAAGAAAGCTGAGAGCCAAAGAATTGATGCTTTTGAACTGTGGTGTTGGAGAAGACTCTTGAGAGTCTCTTGTACTGCAAGAAGATCCAAACAGTCCGTCCTGAAGGAGATCAGTCCTGGGTGTTCATTGGAAGGATTGATGTTGAAGCTGAAACTCCAATACTTTGGCCACCTGATGCAAAGAGCTGACTCACTGGAAAAGACTCTCATACTTGGAAAGAATGAGGGCAGGAGAAGAAGGGGACAACAGAGGATGAGATGATTGGATGGCATCACTGACACAATGCACATGCGTTTGGGTGAACTCTGGGAGTTCGTGATGGACAGGGAGGCCTGGCATGCTGTGGTTCATTGGGTCACAAAGAGTCAGACACAATTGAGTGACTGAACTGAACTGAAAGACAACTATGTACTACTAGAGCCTCTTATGGGAAAAAAATTAACATCTCTTTTGGCCAACTTAATATACGGGAAAGCAACTGACTTGTATATTTCCTTATATCCTGCAATCTTGTCACATCTGATTATTAGATTCCAAAGTTTTTTTAATTGATTCTTTTGTATTTCTATGTAAATGATGACATCACCTGCAAACAAAAACGGTTCTATTTCTTCTTTCCCAATCAATAATGCAATACTGCAAGGAAATCCAACCAATCCATCCTAAAGGAAATCAGTCCTGAATATTCATTGGAAGGACTGATGCTGACATTGAAACTCCAATACTTTGGCCACCTGATGTGAAGAACTGACTCACTGGAAAAGACCCTGATGCTGGGAAAGATTGAAGATGAGGGGAGAAGGGGACAACAGAGGATGAGATTGTTGGATGGCATCACCGACTCAATTGACAGGAGTTTGAGTAAACTCTGGGAGTTGGTGATGGACAGGGAGGCCTGGTCTTCTGGAGTCCATGGGGTCACAAAGAGTCAGACACAACTGAGAGACTGAAATAACTGAACTGAATCAATAATGTCTTAAATTTCCTTTTCTTGTCTTATCACTTTAGCTAGGACTTCCAATACTACACAAATGGGTCTTCTCTGGTGGCTCAGACAGTAAAGAATCTGCCTGCCATGCAGGAGATGCAAGAGACCAGTGTTCAATCTGTGGGTCACGAGAGCTCCTAGAGCAGGAGATGGCAACCCACTGTAATATTCTTGCCTGGAGAATTCCATGGACAGAGGGCCTAGTGGGCTATAGTCCATGGTGTTGCAAAGAGTGGGACACGGCTGAGCAACTAGCACTTTCTTTTCCAATACTATTTTAAAAAGAAATGGTGAGAAGGAACATCCATGTCTTGTTCTACACCTATGTGAGAAGGCTTCAGGTTTCTCATCATTAAGCTTGATTTTAACTATAGTTTTGTATGTAGATATTCTTTATTAAATTGAGGAAATATCTGTTCCTAGTTTGATGAGTTTTTATTGTGAATAAGTATTGGGTATTGTCAGGTATCTTTTCCTGTATCAATTGATATGATACTTATATTTTTTTATCCTAATGATGTGATGAATTACATTAATTGATTTTTAAATACTGAATCAGCCTTGGACACTTGCAGTAAAACCCAGTTGATTCTGGTGAAATTTTCTTTTTATACCTTGATTCAATTTGCTAAAATATTTTAGGATTTTTGAATCTATTTTCATAAAATATATTGATATGTACTTTTCTTTTCTTGTAATGACTTTGTCTCATTTTGATATCTGTCAATGATAGTTGTGTAGAATTAATTAGAAGGTATTCTCTCTGCTCCTATCTTCTGAAAGACATTGCATAGATTTAGTGTAAAATGGCAACCCACTCCAGTGTTCTTGCCTGGAGAATCCCAGGGATAGGGGACCCTGGTGGGCTGCCGTCTATGGGGTCGCACAGAGTCGGACACGACTGAAGTGACTTAGCAGTAGCAGTGTAATTTCTAACTTGAATTTTCAATAGAATTCACTAGTGAATTCATCTGTGCCTGGTCCTTTCTGTTTTGGAAGTTTTTAAACTGTTGATTCAATTTCTTTAATAGATATAAGTATATTCATACGTCTATTTCTTCTTTTGTGAGCTTTGACTAATTGTGTCTTTCAAGTATTTGTCCATTTCAACTAGGTTAGCAAATTTGTGTGATTGAGCTGTTTATAATATTCTTTTATCCTTTTAAAGTATGTAAGATCTGTAACTATTCAATCTCTTTTATTTCTAATATTAGTAATTTGTGTCCTCTCTTTTTTTTCTTACTTAGCCTGACTATAGTCTTATCAACCTTATTAATTTTTTCAAAGAATGAACTTTCAGCTTCATTTACTTTCCCTATTGATTCCCTGTTTTCAATTTCATTGATTTCTGCTCTAATTTTAATTTTTTGTTCTTACGTTTATTTTGGATTTATTTGCCCTTCATTTTCTAGTGCATAGACTAAAGGCTTAGACTATTAATTTTAGATATTTCTTATTTTTTAAATATATACATTCAATGTTATAATTTTTTTTCTGTAAACATTGCTTTTACTGCATTCCAAAAATTTTTATAAGCTGTACTTTCACTGTCATTTACTTCAATACATATATTTTTTCTTTTGATATTTCTTCTTTAACTTGTGTGTTACTTCAAATTGTCTTGTTAAACCTCCAAGTATTTGGGGATTTTCCAGCTATGTTTCTACTACTGATGTCTAGCTTAATTCCATTTTGATCTCAGAGCAGACATTGTATAAGTTCTGGTTGTTTTAAATTTGCTAAGGTTCTTTGCTTGTTTTTGCATAGCCTAGAATGTGGTATATTTTGGTGAATGTTCTATGTGAGCTTGTAAAGAATGTGTAGCCTGCTGTTATTAGATAAAGTAGTCAATAGATGGCTATTTAATCCAGTTGATTGATGGTGCTGTTGAGTTCACTGAAGTTCTAAATGATTTTTTGCCTACTGTACTATCCATTTCTGACAGAAGAGTCTTTTAAGTATCCAACTACAGTTGGAGAAGACTCTTGAGAGTCCCTTGGACTGCAAGGAGATCCAACCAGTCCATTCTGAAGGAGATCAGCCCTGGGATTTCTTTGGAAGGAATGATGCTAAAGCTGAAACTCCAGTACTTTGGCCACCTCATGTGAAGAGTTGACTCATTGGAAAAGACTCTGATGCTGGGAGGGATTGGGGGCAAGAGGAGAAGGGGACGACAGAGGATGAGATTGCTGGATGGCATCACTGACTCGATGGACGTGAGTCTGTGTGAACTCCGGGAGTTGATGATGGACAGGGAGGCCTGGTGTGCTGTGATTCATGCGGTCACAAAGAGTCGGACATGACTGAGCGACTGAACTGAACTGAACTGACAATAATATATATAGTTTCTCCTTGGAGTTCTATACATTTTTGCTTCAAATACTTTGTTAGGTATGTGAACATTAAAGATCATTAGATCTTCTAGGAGATAGTATTATTTTATGTAATAATGCATGCTACATAATTATTATTATGAAATGCCTCTCTATAGCCCTCATAACTTTCCTTGCTCTGATGTATGCTCTGTTTTGAAATTAATATAGTTATGCCTGCTTTCTTTTGATTAGTGTCAGCATGATTTATGGTACGCACCTTCTCCATCTTTTACTTTTATTCCACTTTTTTTATTGTGATAAAATACACATAATATAAAATTTACTATCTGAGCCACTTGTACAGTTTAATGCCATTAAGTACACTCATACTATTGTGCAATCATCACCACTATCACCAGAAGTCTTTCCATCTTGCAAAACTGAAACTCTATACCCATTAAGCAATAATTTCCAATTGCCTCCTCCCCCAGCCCAGGGAACAGCCATTCTACTTTCTATGTCTATGATTTTGATTACTGTAAACTCATATGAGTGGAATCACACAGTATTTGTGCTTTTATGACTGAATCGTTTCACTTACCATTATGTCTTCAAGGTTCATACATATTATAGCACATGTCAGAATTTTCTTCCTTTACAAGGCTGAATAATAGCTCATTTCTTATATTCAGATTCAGATTCAGATCAGTCACTCAGTCATGTCTGACTCTTTGCGACCCCATGAATCGCAGCACGCCAGGCCTCCCTGTCCATCACCAACTCCCGGAGTTCACACAGACTCACATCCATCGAGTCAGTGATGCCATCCAGCCATCTCATCCTCTGTCGTCCCCTTCTCCTCTTGCCCCCAATTCCTCCCAGCATCAGAGTCTTTTCCAATGAGTCAACTCTTCGCATGAGGTGGCCAAAGTACTGGAGTTTCAGCTTTAGCATCATTCCTTCCAAAGAAATCCCAGGGCTGATCTCCTTCAGAATGGACTGGTTGGATCTCCTTGCAGTCCAAGGGACTCTCAAGAGTCTTCTCCAACACGACAGTTCAAAAGCATCAATTCTTCGGCGCTTAGCCTTCTTCATACTCCAAGTCTCACATCCATACATGACCACAGGAAAAACCATAGCCTTGACTAGATGAACCTTTGTTGGCAAAGTAAAGTTTCTGCTTTTGAATATGTTATCTAGGTTGGTCATAACTTTCCTTCCAAGGAGCAAGCATCTTTTAATTTCATGGCTGCAGTCACCATCTGTAGTGATTTTGGAGTCCCCCAAAATAAAGTCTGACACTGTTTCCACTGTTTCCCTATCTATTTCCCATGAAGTGATGGGACCGGATGCCATGATCTTCACTTTCTGAATGTTGAGCTCTAAGCCAACTTTTTCACTCTCCACTTTCACTTTCATCAAGAGGCTTTTTAGTTCCTCTTCACTTTCTGCCATAAGAGTGGTGTCATCTGCATATCTGAGGTTATTGATATTTCTCTCGGCAATCTTGATTCCAGCTTGTGTTTCTTCCAGTCCAGCGTTTCTCATGATGTACTCTGCATATAAGTTAAATAAACAGGGTGACAATATACAGCCTTGACAAACTCCTTTTCCTATTTGGAACCAGTCTGTTGTTCCCTGTCCAGTTCTAACTGTTGCTTCCTGACCTGCATACAGATTTCTCAAGAGGCAGATCAGGTGGTCTGGTATTCCCATCTCTTTCAGGATTTTCCAGTTTATTGTGATCCACACAGTCAAAGGCTTTGGCATATTCAATAAAGCAGAAATAGATGCTTTTCTGGAACTCTCTTGCTTTTTCCATGATCCAGCGGATGTTGGCAATTTGATCTCTGGTTCCTCTGCCTTTTCTAAAACCAGCTTGAACATCAGGAAGTTCATGGTTCATGTATTGCTAAAGCCTGGCTTGCAGAATTTTGAGCATTACTTTACTAGCATGTGAGATGAGTGCAATTGTGCGGTAGTTTGAGCATTCTTTGGCATTGCCTTTCTTTGGGATTGGAATGAAAACTGCCCCTTTCCAGTCCTGTGGCTACTGCTGAGTTTTCCAAATTTGCTGGCATATTGAGTGCAGCACTTTCACAGCCTCATCTTTCAGGATTTGAATAGCTCAACTGGAATTCCATCACCTCCACTAGCTTTGTTCATAGTGATGCTTTCTAAGGCCCACTTGACTTCACATTCCAGGATGTCTGGCTCTAAGTCAGTGATCACACCATCGTGATTATCTGGGTCGTGAAGATCTTTTTTGTACAGTTCTTCTGTGTATTCTTGCCATCTCTTCTGCTTCTGTTAGGTCCACACCATTTCTGTCCTTTATCGAGCCCATCTTTGCATGAAATATTCCTTTGGTATCTCTGATTTTCTTGAAGAGATCCCTAGTCTTTCACACAAACATATGTATATAGCACATTTTGCTTATCTATTCATCTGTCAATGGACACTTGCATTACTTCCATGATTTAGCTATTGTGAGTAATTATGCTATGAACATAAGAGCACAAATTTTTTTTAGATCCTGTTTTCAATTATTTTGAGTATATATCCACTAATGGGATACTGGATCATATAGTAGTTCTATTTCTAATTAGTTTAGGAACCAGCACACTCTTCCACAGCAGCTATTTATATTCCCACTACAAGTACATAGGGCTCCAATTTCTTTACATGTTTGCCAACACTTTATTATCATTATTATTTTATAGTACCCATCCTAATGATATTAGAGGTATTTATTGTAGGTTTGGTTTGTATTTTCCTAATTATTAGTAATATTAAGCATCTTTTCAGGTGTTTATTGCTAATTTTTCTTAGTTGGTATTTTCTCTTTAGAGAAATGTCTATTCAAGTCCTTAACCCGTTTGTTTTTTGTTACCATTCTCTTACTTTTAACCTAAATTATCTTTCTGTTTAAAATCAGTCTCTTGTAGACAACATATAATTGGACCTTGCTTTCTTTTTTGATCCATTCTCACAACCTCTGTTTTTTAATGGGTATATTTAGACCACGGACATTTAAAGTGATTATTGATATAGTTAATTTCCACTATACTTTTTACTGTTTTCTACTTGTTTCTCTTCATTCTTTATTTTATTCTTCCACTCTTTTACTGCCATTTCTGGATTTAATTTAGCATTCTGTATGACTCAATTTTCTCTTTTTTCTTAGCGTATTATTTATACGACATTTTTAAACTTTTACGAAATGATTGCCCTAGAGTTTGTAATATACATTTACAAGTAATCCAAGTCCACACTCAAATACCACTATCCACTTTGTAAATAGTTCAACTATTTTATAATAGCAGTCTTCTTTTTACTTTCTCTTTCTGATATTTCATTGTTGGTATAAAGTAATACAACCAATTTCTCTATGTTAATCTTGTATCCTGCTACTTTGCTGAATTCATTAATCAGTTCTAGTAGTTTTGTGTGAAGTTTTTAGGGTTTTCTAAAGCCTGAAGTCTTTTAAAATATCATGCCATCAGCATATAATGACAATTTTACCTCTTTCCTTCCAAGTTGGATAACTTTATTTCTTTTTCTTGTCTGAATGCTCAGCTAGCACTTTCAGTACTATATTAAATAGAAGTAGTGAGAGTTGGTATCCTTGTCTTGTTCCAGATTTTAGCAAGAAGGCTTTCAGCTTTTCACTGTTTAATATTGCATTGGCTATTATTATGTTGAGATATGTTCCTTCCATATTCAGTTTGGTAAGAATTTTTATCATGAATGATTGTTGAATTTTATCAAACACTTTTCCTGTATTTATTGAAATGATTATGTGGTTTTTTAAAAATCTTTTGTTGATGTGGTAATAATAACAAAATAATAATTCTTCCCTCTTTTTCCTTGTAACATTGCTGTCACTCACTTTACTTATACATAAATGTGCTCATACTGCTATGTACTCAATCATGTATGTTTACATATGTAGATAAAATAATAACTGCAACTGTGTAAATGATTTTATATGTTTATATAGATATACATTATTGCTATTATTGTTGCTATTACTATTTTTAACAGACTACTATTTGTTAGAATAAGAAAAACAAAAGCTTTTATTTTATAATCACTTACTTCTCTGCTGTTCTTTCTTTATTTATATAGATCTGAGTTTATGACCTATATCATTTTTTCTATGACCTATCTCATATTCAAATTAAAAGCAGGAAGAACTTTAATTTGAATATGATATACTTAGGTATAGTATTGTATGTATGTGTGTTTCTTGCCATTTATCCTCCTTGGTGTTCTTCATATTTCCCAGATCTGTGGTTTGGTGTCTGACATTAACTTTGAAGAAATTCTCCCTCATTATTGCTCCAAATATTTCTTCTGTTACATTTTCTCTTATTCCGTTTTTTATATTCCCATTATACATAGGTTATACCTTTTGTAATTGTCCCACATTTCCTGGATATTCTGTTCTGACTTTTTTGTTTGTTTGCTTGCTTATTTTATCTTATTTTCTCTTTGCTTTTCAATGTTGGACGTTTCTATTGACTTACTTTCAAGCTTAGAGATGCTTTCCTCAGCTGTGTCCAGTCTAGTAGTGAAACCTTTAAAGATATTCTTCATTTCTCTTACAGTGTTAATGATCTCTGGCAATTCTTTTTTAAGCTTTCTTATAATTTCCACCTCTCTGCTTACATAGATCATCTGTTCTTACACGATGTCTATTTTATTCATTAGATCCCTTAGCATATTCATCATAATAAGTTACTTTGAATGCCAGTCTGACAATATCAATATTCTTGCCATGTCTGAGGCTGACTCTGTTGCTTGCACTGTCTCTTCAAACTGTGTTTTTTGATTTCGAGTATGCTTTTAATTTTTTCTTAACAACTGGATGTTATGGGTAAAAGTAACTGATAAATAGCCTTTAATGATGTAGTGGTAAACTGTGAGGAGAGGGGATGTATTCAACTGTCCTAAGATTAGGTCTCACTCTTTGAGTGAGTCTCTGAACTGTGAACTTCACAAGCTCTCCTTAGGTCGCTCGCCCCACTTAGGAGAGGTAGGTGCTTACATTTGGCTGGTGTTGGGTACATCCCTTCTCTACTATGGGAGACGAAAGGTAACTGGAAGTGGGTGTTACTCTTCCCCCAGGCCAGTTAGACTGTGATAAAAATCCAGCAGGTTAGGCTCTGAAAAAATAATTCTCCTAAAGAGCAGGCCTTGTTATGAAGTATAGAATGCTCTGACATATTTTAAAATGGTTCCTCTTCCTCGCCTCCTGCTAGAAGCACAAGAGGATTTTTCTCCAATATTCACCATAAAAGTGCAGTTAAGCTCCTGAGGGTAAACAACACAGCGTGCCTCTCCCCTCCCATATGACTGGAGTTTTTAACTCTCAAACTTGTCCACTCGAAAGTGAAAGTGAAAGTCACTCAGTCGTGTCTGACTCTGCAACCCCATGGACTATACAGTCCATGGAATTCTCCAGGCCAAAATACTGGAGTGGGTAGCCGTTCCCTTCTCCAGGGGATCTTCCCAACCCAGGGATTGAAGCCAGGTCTTCCACATTGCAGGCAGATTCTTTTCCAGCTGAGCCCTGTCTGCTACTAGGGAAGCCTGTCCACTCTAAGTCTCCATTAGAGTTCAAGTTTTTTTTTGCCCCAGTACTGCTTCCATAGAAGTTTCTCCTCCAGTAACTTGTGATTCTCTGTAACTGTTTGTCTCTTCAATTTGGGTCCAGTAGTCTGTTCAGTGACTTCACTTCTCTTATGGACCTAAAGAGAATTTCTGGTTTTCAGTTTGTTCAGTTTTTTACTTTGTAGGACAAGGCGACAATTTCTAAGCTTATTACTTGCCAGACTGGAGACCAGAAGTTAGGGTTTCTTTTTGGAGTGATAAACAAAAACTGGAATCATATAGTGATATTGATTGCACAACTCTGTGAATATACAAAAGACCACTGGAAAATACTTCTAAATAATTAATTTTATAGTATGCCAATTATATCTCAATAAACAATAAAGAGAAAGATTGCCCAGAAATCCAAATGACCCTCACAGTTTTCATTTCTGATGCTAAAACAAACAGAACTTTAGGCAAGGCTACTTTTGACAAAAGAATAAGTATAATAAGATATAATTGCTTTAAAAATATGTGAAAAGTCACAGTTCATGATGTAATTCTGCTTAGTGAAGTAGCAGTTGTAAAGTTCCATGAAAAACTGCTTAAGTATAAAATACTGAAGATTTAATTTTAAAAAACACTTTTAATAAAATACTGTTCACCCTTGGTCAACAATTTTAATCGACAGCTCTTTACGTTCTCTCCCAGGCAGGATTCAAGATTAAGGAGTTATGTAGGCACAGTCCTTGTAACAAGACTCCACTCATGAGACCCTATATGATGATGTCAGGCTTCAACTCGACCTGCTTATTGGTAAAATAATCCTAGAAGATGACTCAAGCTGGGATACCAGAAAGACTAGGGGTTGTATAGATCAGGAGGGCAGAGGAGAGCAAGACCTAGAGAACATGAAAGCAGGTTTGTATTGATAATCCTTGGGTGAGGGAGATCTGTGTCTCAGCTCTGCCCCTGGGCTTGAATCTCCATAATTAGGGATTTGTGTTAGCTTTCAGAGGATGGCTTTCAAAATATCTAACTTTTACCTTCCTGATGTTGTTTAGGATTAGGGTCAGTGTGGACTAGAGATACAGGTCAGGAATGGAAAAATAGGGGATGCAGAGGTGGGGGAATCACGCAGAGTCTGGCACGTGGGAAACGTTCTTGGTGTAGGTCAAAGGCTCGTAGTCAGAAGCCAAGTTGCCTGGATTAGAATCCTGGCTGTCATTTACCAGCTGAACAACATTGGATGAGTTACATAACATCTCCATGCCTCAGTTTTATCTTCAGATATGTGAGGAAAGCATTAGTGGTACTTTATAGAATGATTTGTGATAACTGCTATGTATGTGATCATTTTTATTAGAAATTTAAAAATAGCAATGAAAATAAGCCCATTGTAGAAATGTTTAATATATATATATTCATATCCATACAATGTGTTGCATGTACACACACACAAATATACTAATAAAGGAATCATTAAATGAAATTTGAGAAATCTTATCCATTTGCCCTAGAAAGCTACGCTATCATTCTCATGGGCTCCAATTCTTAAGTGTAATGTGTTGTTTGATGGACCACAGGGATAAGTAGGTGAAGAAAATAGGGAGACTGTGAAAGAATTCATGCTTCACTGAGAAATTACATTCCAAGAGAATCTCTGATTGCTGAGAAAAGCAATCCTGGCTGTAAAAAAAAAAAGGTCTAGCACTACCTCTAAACTCACTGAACAAGGCCAGTTATCCCTGGGACCCCAGCTTAAATTTACTTCTTTCTACCATTTTTACTGTTCATGGAAAAATACTTTGTCAAAATAAATATTTACTTGGCTATTGAATTTTGAAGGTATGGTAAAATGTGCATGCACATATATATTCTTGGAAATTTGTGGAATAGAGAAGAGAATGACAATATCCAGTCAACAGTAAAGAAATAAAGGTGGTATGAATAACCCATGGAGAAGGAAATGGCAAGCTACTCCAGTACTCTTGCCTGGAAAATCCCATGGACAGAGGAGCCTGGTGGGCTGCAGTCCATGGGGTCGCAAAGAGTCAGACACGACTGAGCGACTTCACTTTCTCTTTCACTTTCTTTCTATGAATAACCCAGTTCTATTTTAAATGGAACTCTCTCAGAAGGAAATTCTGGATACAAATAATCACCATGGCCATATTCTCTCCCCTCTTCCATGTCAGTCCTTTCTGCAACTGAAATAAGAAAGAAGGTGAATGTCATTGTTATGCCTTAATAATGTTACTTGTAAGGAGGGAAAGAGAAGTCACTTCCTAAAACTCTATCATATGTTCAGCACATTGACGGGTTTGATAGCACTGGCAAGACTTTAGTCTGGTTCCTGCTGCATCTGCTGCTCAGTGTGTGGGGCTCAGATATTTCAACTTGAGCTTCAGTTGCCTCTTCTGTGAAGTGGTCACACCAGTCACACAACCTCACAGGTACTTAAATATTTGATATACTACTTGCTTAGGAAATGGCAACCCACTCCAGTGTTCTTGCCTGGAGAATCCCAGGGACGGGGGAGCCTGGTGGGCTGCCGTCTATGGGGTCACACAGAGTCAGACACGACTGAAGCAACTTAGCAGCAGAAGCAGCAGACTAAGTGCTTGAAACCCTATTATCATTTTCTTCCTATTTTATGTAAGCTACATTATAATTATGCTCTTGTACTAAACCAGCGATTGATTTTTGTTCTTGAGTTTAATAAAACTCAATGGTTTGTATTTAACATGAATGTTTATTTCTTCTTGAATCACAATGGATCTGTGGTTGATTCTAGACTTTACTACTAGCTCATGGACATCTTTGGATGAAAGAGAAGAATTTGGTATTTGGTTCATTATGAAAAGCTAAAGAATGAGCAGCCTATACAGCTGAATGAAGATTCGAGAAATGGCATCTCAGCAAATGTGCTGACAAAAAAGCACCTGCATATTCAGGCTGTTCTCAAGCAGCTATTTGTTTCCATAGCACCTAAGTAGACAAAGACAAATCTTCCATTTGTCCCCCAAAGCAGAAAACACCAGTTAGTTTCAAATTCCAGGTTTTGGTAAGGAAAGATGATATTTTTCATTATGCATTAAATGATGGTTTTAGAATTTTTTTTCAGCTAACTAAAATTCATTCTTTGGCTATAATTTGAATTTATATTAACATTCAATGCAAAGACTGATATTTGTCTTACAAGACAAATCATGCAAGTTTCTAAAGTGTCATTTTGGTTATTTTAGAAACGAAAATGATATAATAAAAGAGAAAACACCTCTGTGGTAAAAATGAACTTAGGAGAAGGAGTCCAAGAAAATTTGAGCATGTAAAGTCAATTTAATAATAAATGAGAAAGAAAGATTTGGACCATTATTTATTCATTTTTAAGAAATTTTTTTAAAAACCTTCTGTGTACTTGCTTGCACTTTGCTAAATACACTGGGACACAGAGTCATATAAAACAGTTGCTGTCTTCATTAAGCTTCAGCAAGCCAGGGAGAGAGGCTGGACCACCAAGGGCTATACCACAAGGTATAAAATGCTTTATTGGCAAGCGGGTAGAGGATGCTTCACAGGTGGGAAGACAAGGACCAAAAAGGAAAAAAAAAAGTGAAGCTAAAGAGAGACACAAGAGAGACTGTTCAGAAAACAGAGAAACAATTTTAGTAAAATCAGACACATTTAACATTTTGTATAATACATCAAAGATATACTTATTTTTTAAAATATCTCTCCTTTCAATGATTCTGAGGCACAGTAATGATTACAGGGTACATGAAATGAAGTATCAATATATACGTGACAAAATGCCTTGGTACACAGTGCATGATTGGTAAGACTCCACAGGGCACACAGTTCACACAAGTTAATATGAGCTACAGGAAGTGACCTCAGTTTTCTAGTATTTACCCCTCCTAGGCAGGGTGGGCAATCTTTCAACACTGTACACCTTGGTGCCCTTTGAAATATGGCCATTGAACATTAAAAATGAGTAACTATGTAGGCACTGATGTATAGAAAATACACTTTGTGGTCATATATATTATAAGCTGGAAATAAATGCTTTAAAGCTACATATATTTATTTATGCCAGAAAGCTTGACAAACACCAAACAGTCCATGAAGAACGGAAGTCTCTTGATCATTCATTCAAATAAATATATTCCAACTCTA
Source organism: Bos taurus (assembly GCF_002263795.3). Lineage (NCBI taxonomy): Eukaryota > Metazoa > Chordata > Mammalia > Artiodactyla > Bovidae > Bos > Bos taurus. Next base: position 2,442,220 of record NC_037333.1, on the reverse strand, counting down.
TGCAGCAATACTAATTTAATTGTTATACTCTGAAAGCCTTTGGTTGTCAGGAACCAAAATAGTTTTGAGGTTAGGGAACTGGTTTTCCACTTAATTCTTGTGGATGATCCAATTCCCCATGATATTCACCACTCAGTATTTTTAAATGCATTTTTTCATCTGAAGTGATAATCAATTAGGAACAAAATAAATCCTGTCTTAAAATTTCAAAAACAATGCAAGTCACTTCTGAACGATCTCAGACTAGGCATTCACATCTTGAATGCTGCTTTTGCAAGCTGTCACGTGTAACAGGCTGAAGGGATGTGTATACTGCACAGGACTGCCCAATCTATTGACAATCTCATCTAAGCAGGACTGTCCGATCTACCAACAATCTCACTGAGCCAGGGTGGCTCAATGGAGAGAGAACATCGGATACAGTGCTTCTAAAGTCAGTTTATACAAATATATTAAAGAAATTTCTTTCTAATAAATACAATATAAAAGCCTTTCTACTCTATGCATAAGTTTACAAAAAAACCACTTCAAAGATGTCTGGTCAAAGCTATTGCCAAAATATTCTAAAGCCCACACAATTTGTTCCAGATATAATTATGACAGCTACTACAAAAGCAGTAAAAAGCAACACAAGAAAATCTTGGTCTTCCTTAAATGATTTCAATCCCATTCTGTAAGAGAACAGGTAATGAAAGTCCATTCAGGTTGTGCTTGTTTTTAAGCAGACGTCAATCATTTGGGACCAAATGCTATGGCAGGTTCAGATTTTTTCATTATCGTCAGTGTGGATCTTTTTAAGTGCGACTGGGCTTGCTTGCTTCAGAGATGTCTTAGAAACATCCGTGTGCATGGTGGACATGGCGATGGTCTCATAGTCGTCATCCCGAGACCGGAAATCACAAAAGCTAAAGAAGAACTGCAGGTCTCTCTGGAAATTTTTGTTCAGGAAGCCATAAAATATAGGGTTGACACAAGTGGAGATCATGGCTGTGAGGTGGCAGAGAAGGAACAACAGATTATGGTTGCAGGTAGCAATGATCTGATGGTCCCAGTCAAACACAGTGTTGAAGATGGTGAGAGGCAGCCAGCAGACGGCAAACGCCACCACGATGGACAGCAGCATGATGTTGATTCTTTTGGCTTCACTGGACCTGTACTTATTGTCTCTCATCTTGTCCATCATGCTGTTTCTTCTTTTTAAGCGTACATATATCTACAGAAGGGAAAAAATAAAGAATTCAAATAGAACCACTCACTGAATGAGTACTCCTGTGGAAAGAAAGTAAAAATGAAAATGGTAGGGGGAAAAGGTTTTCCTACCTTGAAGTAGCAAATAAATATAAAACAGAGCGGGCCAAAGTACTGTAGCACCAAGAGGAGAGTGGTGTAAGACAGCCGGTGAGAGTCTGATGGAAATTTATCAAAGCAGACGTATTTGTCCTTGAAGGCATCAAGGGTCACATTTTGAAATGGCTCATCTGTCAATACTTGATAGATCAGGAAGGGCAGAGAAGAAGCCACAGCAAGGACCCAGATGACAGCAATACCTACGTATGCATGTCTATTATTTGGTCTCCAACCCCGAGGATTGATAATCAGCTGATGCCGTTCCACGGCAATAAGGACCAGAGAGAAGATGGACACAGTGATGGAAACGCACTGCACAAAGGGGTTCAACTTGCACATTGCCTCACCAAAAACCCAGTGGTCCATCAGTGTGTAGACAAACGTGAAGGGAAGACACATGATGGCCACAAGCAAGTCTGAGAAGGAAAGGTTCACAATCAGGATGTTGGTGACATTTCTCATCTCTTTTTGTTTCAAGATGATGATAATCAAAGCCAGGTTTCCAGAGACCCCAAGAATGATCACAGCTCCATAAGCAAGTGCTAACGTGAATATCATGGCCAAGGGCAGATGACAATCATCATTTTCAAAAGCCAAAAACCGGGAATTCTTCTCTGAAAAGTTATAATAGATTGAATGATTTTCCACCTGAGAAAATGATGTTGAATTCATTTTGACTGGTTTGGCTGTTATAGATGACTTTAGACAAATGGACAGTATGTTTCTTCAAAGCAGGTCAAAGACTCAACTTATTTTTATTCTCTATATTAAAATCCGTTTATCAAAATTATTCTGAATTCTTCATTCCCTTGAACTGAACAATCTGTAAAGAGAAAATGACCAATTGTTTTATTAATTTTATTGAGGGCAGTCGCAACAAGTTCTCACTCATACTACAATTTAAAGAGAAGACACTGAAATAAACAAAATGTATTCTATATATACATCTTTTTTTAAATAGTAGAAACGGTGCAAACAATTTGAAAACATTACTAATACTTTTAATTGAATGTACTTATGTATTGAGTTTCAGGAAAATGTAGTGGTCTGTGCATTAGTAAAGTGTGTATAAATCTCCTGCCTATAAGTCTTACATAAAGGACCATCAGCACATTCCTAAACATTGTAGGAATATTAACATATAAAAAAACAATGCACAGGTTAGAATATTTGAAACAGATATGAAACTAAGAAAGGAAAACAAAAAAAAGTTGTACCTAATTATTTCTCTTATTCTAAAAAAGAATTTATCAAATTGTATTGATAGCAATAGCCCCATCATACACTGAACTGCTTGCTCTTCAGAGAGGACTATTTGGCACAAGTACCTCAAGAAAATTATCAATTCAGTGAACCACCAAGAAACTTTATCCTATGAAGGACTGCTGAAAGAACAGGAGATGTTTAATCCAGAAAGGACTTCCTAGGAATCATACACACATCTTCTCCTATCTGAATGGGCAGCATTTGGTCCATAGCTTCTGGTTCAGAATACTGTGTCCACTCAAGTTAGAAGTAGGACCAAGGGAAGTGGATTATATTAAAACTATTTCACATCTTTATGAGGAACAAGAGTTTAATTAGATGGAACAAACTGCCTGCAAACTGTTCCCCACACATAATTTGTAATTGCTACTAGAAAGTCTGGGAAAGTTCTCATGGTGTGTAGGGGATTCAACTGGGGTAACTCTGAAGTTATTTCTGACTTAAAGATTCAACAACTTAATTAACATGTCAGAAGCTTTCTATGGATTTCTAAGGTTTTGTTCATGTAAATATCTTCCCTCCTCACTAGACTGTATACAAATAGAAGGCTGAGATGTAAATTTTAGTTGTACTTTTGATCTTTCACAGCATTTTGTAATAGGAATACTCTTTTCTTACCAACAAAACAAATCATAGACAACAGTCTTGTAGACCTTAAAATCTCCTTTAAAAAAAAAAATCTCTGATTTTCCTTAGATTATTAAGTAAATATACGAGATGAGGTTTCTTATGTTAATTAACAAGCCATTGTGCCTGTGTTAAGAAAGGGAATTGCAGTGCTTTTCTTTCTTCTGTGAGAACAATAAAGAAAATCATGCAGATTTACTTCCATTGAAAAGGAGATAAGAAATTTCATGAATAAAATATGCTTTTGCTTTTTAAGTTGTGCCACTATTGAATCTTTCCTTGAGTGCTTTTGCTTTCTAGAATATGAGGTGTTGTCTGTTATAAAACTACAACTTATAAAACTGAAGAATAAAAGTAAAGGTTGCTACCATGTAATGAGAATGAAATTAGCAGAGCTAGGAAAGGCAGTGGAATGATATCAAGTGTGAATGTTATAGAAACTCTCTCCTCTGTCAGCAGCCTGGAAAGACTCCTAGACTTCCTTGGAATCACACTTTTCTCTCAAGAATACCAAAGAGAGAGGATATCTGTGTCTCTCAGTGTCTGAAAATGAACTGAGAGGAAGCAAGTGCTATTCTAAAAATTATTTGGACATTTTGAATTTAAGAATTCAGGAAAAATAATTTTTAACTGGAGGATAATTGCTTTCCAATTTTGTGCTGGTTTTTGCTGTACAACAACGTGATTATACATATATTGTCTCCCTCTTGAGCCTCCCTCCCACGCCCCCATCCACACCTCTAGATCGTAACAGAGCAGCAGGCTGAGCTCCCCGTGCTATACAGCAACCTTCTACTAGCTGTTTTACACAGCTAGTAGAAGTGTATACACTTCAATGCTACTCTCTTAGGAATTCAAGAAAATTTCTCATCATACTTCAGAGTCAAGTTGCTAGAAAGGTATTTAACATTACGGCTCAATTATCTGACTTTTTCTTTACTGGTAGAACTAGCATGACAGGAAACTGAATCCTCTAACTCCGCATAGCCTCCTGTCAGCACATGGGACCCAGTGGAGCATGCGACACAGCGATCACTACGCTTCCTGGGCTGGCCTGACACCTGAACACCACCACCCTGTCCCTCACTCCTGGTCTAACAACCCCACAGGACATGCCCTGTCCCAGCAGGGCCAGTCCCTTCACAGTCACCAAGGGCACCAGCCCATTATAGCTTCTGCATCTTTGCCTCTGCTGCTCCTCATCATCCATCCAAATTCTACCCAGCTTTCAAAGCACTATATAGTCCCTTGAATCTTAATTGGCTCCTCTCAATTATAATATTATCTCTTGAAGGTAGATATTATGTGTATTTCATAATACCTTGCAAATATCAGCTTTAGAATAAAAATGGCTGATGTGGAAAGCTTTTATGTGAGTTAATACTAACATCAATAGCTGAATTCTATTGTTGACTGGAAAAAATGCATGACCTAAAAGCTGAGAATTATGTTTTATTTGGTGGACACACTGAGGACTCAAGCCCCGTAGACACCCTCTCAAATCATTCTGAGGGACTTCTCCAGAGAGGTAAGGGAGGAGCCAGCATATATAGGAGTTTTTGCAACAAAAATCAGGTAGTTGGAACATCAAAATATTACTGTTAATTAAAGAAAACAAGACACCTGAAGTTAATGAATTTAATGCATTTCTATGTATGGGAAGATATAAGAGTCTGGGCTCACTGAAATACTGTCAGGGCCAGTATCCTGTTCTTTCCTGTGTCAATTTCCTCAGGGTACACAGTTCAGGGCAGCTGCAGTGGCTGGTGGCTTGATGGCCCAGCATTCTTTGTTTGCTGATATGGACTCCAAGGTGACTTCCTTGTCTACACTATCATAGTCCTTTTACATGTAAAATGGATGCTAGTTAAAAGAATCATTTTACTAGGTCAGGTGTGGGGGATGTTCCACTTCATGAAAAATTTAAAAAGGAATTGTTTCTGAAAGAGAATTCACTCATCCAAGAAATATTTATTGGACACTATTTTGTGTCAGACATGGTTTTTGTGGAAACAACAGTGACCTTCCTATTGGGTTTCTAGTCTTATGGACAGAGAAAGACATGAAAAAATAAATACGTAAAAGAGACAGTACACAAGATGGTAGTAAGTGCAGTGGAGAAGAATAAAGCAAGGCAGGGGACTTGGGATTGTCGGAAGAGCATTGCTGCTGGGTGGCTTGGAAGGTGTCTGATTGCTTGAGAACAGGGCTATGAGCCAAGACCCCGCAGTCGGGGAGGGAGCCATGTAGACGCCTCAGGGAGGCAGCCCATGTGGAAAACACAGCCCAGATCCTTAAGACTGGAGTGTGTGTGGTGCAAGTAGATGAGAAGTGAAACAAATAAGGGAGGGACTATGGAGCAGTAGTTGGAGGGTAAGCAGAGGAGAAACAGACTGCAGAGTATGACTCCAGGGACAGTCTTTGACTTGTCTCAGACAAGAGGAGGACTCGCCAGAGAGTCTCTGGTAAAGACGTGAAGTCCTATGATAGTGTTTTAAAATTCTTACTCTAGCTGTTGTTTTCAAGGACTTAAGACAGGAGAGAGAAGTAGGTAGGTTCATTTAGAGGCTAGTGCATTAATCCAGGCAATAGGTAATGGAGGCACCAAGATGTTTGCAGTGAAAACAAAGAAAAATACAGTTTATATCTATTTTACATCTATATCTAAGTCAAAATTTACTTTGACTTTGACAAAAGTCAGTACATATGGGACTTAATGCAAACACTTATTAAATTATTACAGTTTATGGGCAACAAAGCTTTCTTGCAGATGAATTTAGGTTAAATCTACTGAAACTCCAGTCTTTGAAATTATCTTTGAATTTATATTTGAAATTTATATCCCTTTAAAATTATATTTGCTACACATACCTGTTGAGGAATAGCAGTTTTCTTATTACGTAGAAGTTACTTTAGCTACATAGAAAATGAAAACTATTTTTTTTAGAGTATTCAAAAGACTCCTTTGCTAAGTGCATGTCATTCCACTTGTGTAAAACAGTTCTGCATGAGATAAAAGGTATATTTTAAGCCTACCTAAACATAATCTCAAGGATGATAATTGTCAAAAAATAACAATATTGAGAATTTACATACATCATCTTTGAAAAAGAAAATGATTTAATATTTATTATTCCAATATACACCTCTAAAATGAAATAGGGACCTAAAGACACGTGGCAAAATAAAAACAAATGGTTGTTAAATCTCAATAGAGCTGTCCTGCTCCTTGGGACAAAACAGACACACACACTACATATATCACCAGTTGGCAAATTAGCCCCCTTCCAAATGGAAATATTTCTTCATTACAGTTAGAGTACTGGCCTTCATGGTTTGCTGTTCCGAGAGCTGTTACAACCTGAGAAAACAGCTCTCTGGTCACAACCTGTTTCAGGTACATTTTATCATTTATTCAAAACTGGCTGCTCAACTCCCTAGTTTTTTGGAAAAGAAGTATCAGCCTTGTTACTCACCAAATTAACTTTGTTAATAACCAAAGTTATTGCTAGTTCATGGACGTGAGTTACATAATTCTGTTTTTTTTTTTTTTCCCTTCCAGGAGGGCTTGCTCAACAGACACCTGCCTTGTAACAATAAGGAAAGACTAACAAAGCAGTAGTCGCTCACCGAAAAGCAGTAGGTCTTTGGTCATCGGTATGCAACGCAATCCGGCAGACAGCTTTCTGCTCTCACCGGGGAAGCAACACTGTTGCTGGGGTTTCGCGTTCAGGCAGAGCCAGGCAAGCTCTGTGCTTCCCCTGCCTGTGTGCCACCTGGCAAGTTATGCTTTCCCTGGGATCTTGGTGGGAAGGCAAATCTGAAAGCCCTTTAAAAAAAGAAAAGAAAAAAAGAAAAAATAAAGGAATGTCAAAACATCCCCTCACTTTCCCCTCCCCTAGATTTTCCTGAGTTATCAAAGAACAAATGGGATGTGTTAAATCAAAATTCCTGTCGGCACGCTTAGGCGCCCACCTTTTTCATATTGTGTGACTGCGTGAACTGCCCCAAACTGTCCTCATTCCTAACACTTCCACCCCCTCCCTCTCCGCCACACACACACACACACACACACACACACACGCCATCCATTTGTCTGGAGACGTCTCTATCAATAACGATGAGACTGGCCAAAGCAGAAAACATCCACAACGGCCGGAAACAGACAAGCAGAGCCCAAACTCAGTTCTCTCTGGCCCAAAGGGAAAAGTGGAAGTGCTAGTTGCTCAGTCCCATCCGACTCTTCGCGACCCCATGGACTGTAGCCCGCCAGGCTCCCCAGTCCACTGAATTCTCCAGGCAGGAATACTGGAGTGAGCAGCCATTCCCTTCCCAGGCGATCTTACCCTCCCAGAGATCCAACCTGGTATCAGTCCTTAAAATATTCTCCGGTCTCCAGTCCACCTGGAGACCAATGGACCACTTTGGCCACCCCAATCTCCAGTTCATCCACAATTTCCTACCCAGTGGCGCTCCACCACCACCACCACCAGTGTAAAAGGACCTCGAGAGTTGGATGCTGGAAACTTGGAAGTAGGGAACAGGGTGTCTCTTAGTGAGCGGCGTGAGACAGGAGAGGCCGGCTCCGGGGGGTAGGGCTCCACCCAGGCAGCGCGCTGGGCGCCCACCTGGACCGGGGCGGCTCCCCGCCGACACGAGCGGAACGCGGGGTCGAGGCGGACTCGCAAGCCCTTCTCCTCCCGCTGTCCCAGCGGCGTGTTTCTTCGCAAAAGCCCACCGCAGCCGCCCCGCGGAGGCTCGCGAAAGATGCCAAAGACAGCGAAGGAAGAGGGACGCAGTCTCACCATGGCCAGAGGAGGGGCACTCGAACCTCGTACAGAACCTGGGTCACCGGCGTCCACCCCACACCTCAGCGGTCCCGTGTGGCGGGTGGTATGGAGCATCTCGCTACCGCCTGCGCGGGACCGAACCGAAGGCTGCCCGGGCGCCCGCAGCTCCTCATTTCGGGACTCAAAAGCCTTTCCTTCCTCTCTCATCCTTCACCTCATCAGTGAGAGATTTCTCAAAAGTCAGTCCCTTCAAAAGTGTACACTTGGAACTTACCCTGTCTGCTGGATCCGTCTTTTGGCCCGTTTATTAAAGCGAAAAGGACGGTCGCGGAAGGGAGTGGAGTGGAAAGATCGCGGGTGTTTGTCCGGCACAAATCCTAAAGATCGGTGGGGAAGGAAAGAGCCGCCCCTGAAGCTGAGCTCCACCTAGTCCCGGACACGTGACAGCCCGGGTGCGCCGCAGCCCCCCGCACCCTCTCCGCGGTCTCGCAGGAGGCTCCGGGGGAATTCGAGAGGCAGCGTGGAGAGCCGCGCGCACTGTCAGTCCACGCGCCCCGGCCGGGGTGCGCGCTAGGCACTCGGAGGGGCGGGCAGGGAGGCGCTGCGCCGGACTGAGGTCCCGCCCGCGCGCGGTCGCTGGCGGTCGGTGCCACCTCGCGGCCGAGGCTGTGCGGGAAGCCGAGAGAAACCCAGCTCTGGGGAAGCGGGCACTAAGCCCATCCCGACTGCGCCGCTTCTGTCTCTCGCCTCTCTTGTGATGTTCGGATGTTTCTTACGCCAGACCAGAAGTTTTTGTTTTTGTTTTTGTTTTTAACAGCGAACAAAGAGAAGACCTTAAAAAAGCACAAGTAGCAAATCTCAGATAAGATGGACTGGCTTTTTTTGGAAGGTTTTCTTTTCTTTTTCTTTTTTTTCCTCTAGGAAAACGCGGTGAGTCAGATGTGTTCCCAGCATCGAGCTACTTACTCCTTTCGGGGAGCATGAGGAATGGAACATTCGCCTGTGGGTCAGAAAGAGTCAGTGCTGTTTCCTAGGTACCTAATCTACTACCGTGCGGAACGCTATGAAAGAATAAAAGAATAGAATGTACATAGAGTGCATTGATGGAGCAAGGCCATCCTGGCTAATTGTGATACAATGATCTCAGATGTTTTACATAGTTCTAGTGTACTTGGAAAAGCCAAAGTTGTCTCTCTCTCGCTCACACACACTGTTTATTGATGTAGATGACTACAACTTCTTCCAAATCAAGCTGTTAAATAATAAAAAGTCTTCTAATAAAGATACAGAACACTGCCTAGGAGATAGATACAAGCTTTATTACTATAACAACTACGATTGAAATCTGCTTTCAAACTAAAAACAGAACAAAATTCCAAGACAAATGGAATTACTTAAACTTTGTTGGAAAGTTTTATTTTTCTAATTGTTAGATTGATTAAATACTATTTAAAGTTCAATAGAAATTATATCTCATTATTTATATAAATAATGTTGTACATAATCTTTGTAGTCCCTCCCCCTCAAAAAAGGTTTCTAAAATGTTTGTCATTGGATATATTTTTAGAAGGCGACTTCTCAAGTGGCCCTAGTGGTAAAGAATTCGCCTGCCAATGCAGGAGAGAAAAGAGACACGGGTTAGATCTCTGGGCTGAGATCCCCTGAAGTAGGAAATGGCAACCTGCTCCAGTATCTTTCTGGAAAATTCCATGGACAGAGGAGCCTGGTGAGCTACAGTCCATGGGGCACAGTCATATATGACTGAGCACTGTATTTTTATAAAGTTGGAAAGGAATTATGACCAAGGATCAAAATACCACCATCAGGTAATAAATAAACTGTAACAATACATATGATCATATTTTTAAAAAACCCACTAATGATTAAAGAATAGTAAAATGGCATATATAATTTCTTTTTTCTAAACTAAGGATGAAAATATAAGACACTTTAGGAGTTTCAATTGTTTAAAGAGAAATAACTCATTTAGGTTTCTATTCACTCTCTGTTTACTCCATCCCTTAAGTCACATTCTGTTCATAGAAACAAATTTACCCCAGCTCCTCATCATCAAATTGGCTGTTTTTACTCTGCTGCAAGAATTACAAATGAAATAATTTAATTCTCTAAAAAGAATACATTTTTATGTAAACAATTTGCTATATCAAGAAATATTTTAGATTTAAGAATATAATTTGGAGTCATTAGACACCTTCTTTTCTGTGTTTTCCAGGAATAAAAGCATGTCTGCAAGAATGCCCAAATTACGATGTCCATTGTATTTAGTCATCTTCTTAATTTTTTATAAAGTGTCCCCACCAAGGCCAATTTATAAAGCTGCGTTCTTGAGACATTAATGTCAAACACTAATCTTTGAAAAATTGTTGGTCTCAAAGACTTTTTTCCACTTCAAATTTTATGATACAAAGGGAGTTTTGAAACTCTGAGTGAAAACAGATTTATACAGTTTCCTAGGAATATCATTTACTAAAGACTCTTTGCAACATGTGAAATAAAAACTTATAAGCACAGTATAATAAGATCTTCTTATAATGTAATCTTATAGAAGATCTGAAATAAGCAAAGTAGTATGAGTTGCTCAGAAAATGTGTTAAACAATAATCTGAATTCCTCAAAAAGATTTAAAAGTATGAGTGTTAAAGATCTTCTTTTCTTTCTACTATTAAGTGAACAGTCAGTTGCATACTTTCCTACTTGAGATTCAGTTCAGTTCAGTCGCTCAGTCCTGTCTGACTCTTTGCGACCTCATGAATCGCAGCACACCAGGCTTCCCTGTCCATCACCAACTCCCGGAGTTCACTCAGACTCACGTCCATCGAGTCAGTGATGCCATTCAACCATCTCATCCTCTGTCGTCCCCTTCTCCTCCTGCCCCCAATCCCTGCCAGTATCAGAGTCTTTTCCAATGAGTCAACTCTTCGCATGAGGTGGCCAAAATATTGGAGTTTCAATTTCAGCATCATTCCCTCCAAAGAAATCCCAGGGCTGATCTCCTTCAGAATGGACTGGTTGGATCTCCTTGCAGTCCAAGGGACGCTCAAGAGTCTTCTCCAACACCACAGTTCAAAAGCATCAATTCTTCGGGGCTCAGCTTTCTTCACAGTCCAACTCTCACATCCATACGTGACCACTGGAAAAACCATAGCCTTGACTAGATGGACCTTTGTTGGCAAAGTAATATCTCTGCTTTTCAATATGCTATCTAGGTTGGTCATAACTTTTCTTCCAGGGAGTAAGCGTCTTTTATTTTCATGACTGCAGTCACCATCTGCAGTGATTTTGGAGCCCAAGAAAATCAAGTCTGACACTGTTTCCACTGTTTCCCCATCTATTTCCCATGAAGTGATGGGATGGGATGCCATGATCTTAGTTTTCTGAATGTTGAGCTTTAAGCCAACTTTTTCACTCTCCTCTTTCACTTTCATCAAGAGGCTTTTTAATTCCTCTTCACTTTCTGCCATAAGGGCGGTGTCATCTGCATATCTGAGGTTATTGATGCATATCTGAGGTTATTGATAATTCTCCCGGCAATCTTGATTCCAGCTTGTGCTTCTTCCAGCCCAGTGTTTCTCATGATGTACTCTGCATATAAGTTAAATAAGTGGGATGACAATATACAGCCTTGATGTACTCCTTTTCCTATTTGGAACCAGTCTGTTGGTCCATGTCCAGTTCTAACTGTTGCTTCCTGACCTGCATATAGGTTTCTCAAGAGACAGGTCAGGTGCTCTGGTATTCCCATCTCTTTCAGAATTTTCCACAGTTTATTGTGATCCACAGAGTCAAAGGCTTTGGCATAGTCAAGCTAGGTAAAACCTCACCTTTGCTAGAGAGAGAAAATGTTCTGCATCTTGTGAAATTTCACAACAGCCAGATCTATAAATCATGCCTGGGAGAATTAAATTAGTGACTTATTCTCATGTTCTCTCAGGCAACAGTCTTGTTCTACCATTTAAACAGAAGCATAGGATCTACACCTTAAACCTCTGTAGATCTTAGTTTTATCATTTAAAAATTGGAAGAGCTTATGGTCTGGTGCTAAAAATTCCATGATTTACTTCTTGGCTAGACAAAAGTCTGTCACTATATTCACTCTGGAATTTACCCACTGTAATTACTTTATTGGCTGCCTGATGAATTTCTGCTATAAGGGTTAAAGTTCCTGAAATATTGGCAGGTCTTGATACATGAGAATTATCACAACATCATTCAGAAAAATATTTTTTATTTAATTTTCTTGAACTGTAGTTGACTAACAATGTTGTGTCAACAGAAAAATCTTGATAGGAATTAATACTACCTGTGAAAATTAGAATGTAGGTAATATTGACTAGAAGAAAATTTCACTTGGATAGAACTTACTGTAAAGTATGTTGATGAATCAGTTCATTATTCTATGAATTATTAGATGCCAATTTTTCCTTCTTTCTATGACTTACCTACTGCTTTTCTTTTATCTATGATGTCATAGAATGTAAGTTGCAATGTTATTTTATGGACCACCAAGAAAAAAAAAATGCTTCTAGTAAAAAAATGACATACAATCATTGTAATTAAATTTCAGAATATTAAAATATTTTTAAAGTCCTCATTTTTGAATCAATAAAATATAGTAGGTAAAGAACTTTGCCTAAATTGATTAGTACAAATGATCAGTGCAATCACTTTATTCGGCTATCTTTTTGAGAGAATTAACAGAAAGAAGTGATAGTTGATTTAATTAAAATGTTAGTATGCAAGTATATAGACAATTCAATTATCTTCATAGTATAGAAGAAACCAAATATTGGTCATAGATTTGCTCTTGATTTGAAATGGGAATGTACTCAAGGAAATAGGCTACAAATTTAGAGCATTTGTTATAAAATTCTGTCAGAATAGATTCTATATGCCAATGATCTTAAAATTACTCGGTAAATATTTGAACATTTTTCTGCAGATTTCGTCCTGTTAAACACTCTTTAAACATTCAACAAACATGTAATGTTATTTTGCAAAAGTGTAATGCTATGTATGTATTACATGGTATAATGGAAAGAGCTTTGTCATTGTACTACTATCATTTTTATTGTAATCACTACCACTCCCTTCGTATCTCCTTTCAAACAGGAGTAGGTATAGCTAGAGAGAAGGGCTAGGATGAACACCACCACTGGCCTTCCATCATCCATGACAAAGGTCTCTGTTCATCCCGCCCCACCCCTGAAATCCCAGGCTTGGCATTAGACCCCTTCTCAATACAGCACATCAGAAGATCAGACTTCACCCCATGAAGCAAAGCTAATTCCTATCTTGAGACTGGGCAGTTTTTCCCCAAAATAGGAGAAACATTCATTTATATGCATTTAAATAATATGACAAATGAACACAGAGGTGGTATGAAATGTTCCCGGGTATCACTTTGCTAGGGTAACTATTCCTCATTCACCCCTTTGTTTAAGGTCTACCTAGAGCTTTTATTTCCTCAGGTACACATATCAATGAATTTAGAATGAGGTTTATATCCAAGTAAGGTCTGTGGTATAACCCAACCCTTCTTACCCAAGGAAACTGCATAGCTGCCACTCTCCACTAGCATTATATATTGCTGGAAATAAATCAACTGTGCAGAGTATTGCAACAAGAAGTTCAAAATCTCAGTTGAGCCTTAAATGTTGCTCAGAAATTCTCAGGCTTGGGGACTCCCAATTCCTCTCCTCTTAGAAGCTATTTCAATTTGCCACCCTTCTCTTCCAGCCTCCTACCTCATACCCTCAGCCTCAGTGGACTCCCCCTTCTTTCTGAAAGGAGTAAAAGCCACTAAGGTATTTTTTAAATTGAAGTAGAATTGATTTATAATGTTGTATTAGTTTATGGTGTACAGCAAGGTAATTCAGTTATATGTTGGAGAAAAGAAAACAAAAGTCACTGAATCGTGTCCTACTCTTTGCGCTCCCATGGACTATACAGTCCATGGAATTCTCCAGGCCAGAATACTGGAGTGGGTAGCCTTCCCTTCTCCAGGGGATCTTCCCAACCCAGGGATCAAGCCCATGTCTCCCGCATTGCAGGCAGATTCTTTACCAGCTGAGCCCCAAGGGAAGCCCAAGAATACTAGAGTGGATAGCCTATCCCTTCTCCAGTGCATCTTCCTGACCCAGGAATCAAACCAGGGTTTTCTGTGTTGCAGGTGGATTCTTTACCAACTGAGCTATCAGGGAAGCCCTCAATTATATTTATATGTATATACATAAAGAAAGAAAGAAAGAGATTATTTTCCTTATGAGGGCTTCCCAGGTGGCACTAGTGGTAAAGAACTTGCCTGCCAATGCAGGAGGGATAGGAGACACGGGTTCAATCCCTGGGTTGGGAAGATCTCCCAGAGAAGGAAATGGCAACCCACTCCAGTATTCTTGCCTGGGAAATCCCATGGACAGAGGAGCCTGGCGGGCTATAGTCCATGGGGTCGCAAAGAGTCATAGAGAGAGATTCTTTTCCTTATAGGTTTTTACAAAACATTTAGTATAGTTCCTTGTTCTATATGGTAGATCCTTGTTGGTTATCTATTTTATATCAAGTAGTGTGTATATGTTAATCTCAAACTCCTAATTTGTCCCTACCTCCTCTTTCCCCTTTGGTAACCATGAATTTACTTTCTATTTCTGTGAGTCTATTTCTGATTTGTAAATAAGTTCATCTGCATAAATTTTAATATTCATATATCAGATTTGTCTTTCTCTGTCTGCCTTTCTTCACTTAGTATAATCATCTCTAGGTCCATCCATGTTGTAAAAATAGAGTTACCAGATAATCCTGAAATGTCACTCCTGGGCATGTATCTGGAGAAAATATTAATTTAAAAAGATACATGCACCCCAATGCTCATTGCAGCACTATTTACAATGGCCAGGACATGAAAGCAAACTAAATGTCCATTGACAGAAGAGTGGATTAAAAAAGATGTGGTGGCAATATTATTCAGCCATAAAAGGAAGGAAATAATGCTGTTTACCATAGGGTATTTATTTTCTTTCACAGCCCTCATTTTGGCAGTGGGTCCTCCAGCCTAGCTGATCCAGACTCCAAGCATTAAGTCATACCAACCCACTGAATTTTCCCAGTTGATGCCCCAAATACTATGTCACAGACAAGCTATTGCCATTGTCCTCTCCTGAGATGCTGACTGACTTAATCCATGAGCATAGATCCCATGAGTTGTTGTTTCC
This sequence comes from Bos taurus, assembly GCF_002263795.3. NCBI lineage: Eukaryota > Metazoa > Chordata > Mammalia > Artiodactyla > Bovidae > Bos > Bos taurus. The sequence goes on along the minus strand of NC_037333.1, from coordinate 2,426,964 downwards.
TTATCAAGTTCTGAGAAGCTTGTTACACAACAGAAACATAACCAAAAACACCAGTTTGTTCAACAACTCACTTTTCTTAATTCAACACTTAAAACAAAAACAACTCCTCGCCCTTGTCCACCCTTGTCAGAAATTCGCTAGCTGCCGTGTCTGTCTTGGCCAGGAATGAAGCCTTTCACTCCAGTCTTCTCCAGTGCCTCAAGTGGCCCACTGGAACCTACTTTTGCCTGTGTCACCAATGGCTACACCTGGGGACAGAATTCAGACTTTATGATGCATTTGTCTCATTTGACCATCCTCTCCTTTGACTTTTTTATTCTCCTTTGACTTTTCTAACTACACTTCAGGTGGTTCTCTTTTCTTACTTGCTGTTTGTCAGCCTTCTTCCCCAGGATTTGCATCTCCATCTCCTTCTTAGGTGTCTCTCTCCCTAGGATCCTGTTATATCAATGAGCCAGTGATGGCCCCTGAGTATTAGCCTAAAATGGTGCCCATACTGTTCACTTCTTCATAGCAGACCAAGACACCAATGCCAGACTGCACCATCTCAAATTCTCACACATCTAATTGTTTTAATACAGTCCAAATAAATATATTTTTAGTTATTTAGAGCCTACCTACTTTATATACTCTGAGAAACTGCACTCAACATCTGCTAACCATGAATGACAAATCCTGCAGCGTTGAAACACTATCATCTGATGCTGCCCTTCAGACCTCTCTGACCCAAATCTCCCCATCTTGCTGGTGAGTGGCATTTTCTAAATGTCTCTAAACCACTCTCTATTTTCTTCTTCTCCCCAGGGGTTTCCTTGTCCCATCCTCCTTCTAAGTGGTAGCCCATACTGCTATCTCTGGGAGGTGTCTTACTGAGAGAAACTTCCCTGTCATGCAAGCCTGTTCAAGACCAGCCAAATAAAACTTGTGCACCATGCTTTTCCTGCTACTGTCTCTTCCTTGATCAGCTCTGAAATTCCCACATTTAACAGAGCTCTTAATCTATATATTTTTTCACGTTGAAGCATAGTCATACCCTCTGCCATCAACGACTCTCTTGTACTCCACGTGAAGTGCAGACCTCTCCCAGGTCTCCTTGGCAAACGTGCTGCACGGCTAGTGGACATGATCCAAACCCGGGCCATCATCTCAGCCCCTCAAGCCAGAACCTGAGGATCATTCCCGGCATTTCCCTTTCTTACACACACTTAGATTCAACTGGTCTCAAGGGTGATGGGTCAGCTGACAACTGGTCACACATTGGCGTTGATTCCACAGCATGATATCTCTCAAACGTGTTCTTTTATATCCATCAAGCTCTAGTTAGTTCTCTACTGAATGGTCCTTCTGCCACCAGCTGCTGTCACAGTAGTTCAGTGATAAAACTGCTCAGCTGAAATCATCTAGTTGCTCTCCAGAGCCTTCAAGAAAAGTGCGAACAGTGTTCTTTTGAACAAACGTTTTCAGTGTGATCCTCTGCCCACTTCCCAAACTTTGGTTAAACTGAGCTGTCTTCAGGTCTCCAAATGTTGCTGTTTATCACCTCTGTGTCTTCTCCCCTACTCCTTACTTGCCCATCCCCTCCATCTGCTGGTTTAACTTGCACCAATTCTTTCAACTTCAGTTCAAGTATCTTCTCAACTACAAAGCCCTCTCCTAGATCTATCTCTCATCTCTACAGATTGCCCCCATGGTCTGAATTTGTATTTATATTCCTATTTTTATTTCTACTGCACTCTGAGTTATTTCAAACACAATATATTGCAGACAGTTATATATTCCACAGATCTACAGCTATACTGTAATCTCTGGAAGGCAGTAACTCCTTTTTTTTTTTTTTTTCACTTCTTAAAGCTTAGAGTCTAGAATAATATCTGGTGTTTCATAAGGTACTGAAAACAGTTTTGTTGAGGGATTGAAGAATGAGAAGTAGGATAGGCCTATATAAATTATGAACATCACAAATCAAGTCCACTTGTTCATCTCAAACATTAAAAAATATCTTTAGCATTTGTACCAATGATGATTAATATCATTTTTATACATATGAATCACACATGTATACCTTTTTTACATATGATTACTAGACTCTTCTTGATTCTTCTTAAACTTTTTGATTTTCCTAAATGTTGAATTCTGCTTTTACCATGCAGTGTAGGCTTGAGTAATGGACCTCGCTGCCTTTGAAAATGAATATAATGTCTAGTAACGAAAGTGTCTCATAACTTTTTCTACTTGCTGAATAATATACTTTAAAAAGCTGGAGTATCCATTAGCATAAAAGTAAGAAGATGGTAACAGATGGATTTTTGAAGAGCATTCAACCATATTCACTTTTGATTCTGAGCTTATGCTTTGAACCATTCTCTAAACATCCTTTTTAAAGACTTAAAAATAAACTGACATACCAAAAATAAATAAACTATTTCCTTTTCATTTCCACTTAAATATAGCAAGCTATATTTAGACTTAAAACTAGATTTAATATTTTAGCTGTAAAAATTCACTAAGAAATGGAAATTTATCTTAAAATAATATTGAGGTGATAATTATCAACATTTTTATGAGGAGTTTTAACCTACAAAAGGGAAGAATATATGACTTTTTGTGAATTTTTTTGATAAACGTTGTGTCTCTAAAGGATTCCATGTTCTCATTTTTTATATTTTTTGTAATAAAAGTCTTAAATAATGTAATTAGATATAGAATAATTTGCTTTAAGAAACACCACAACTTTTAAGAATGAATTAAATATTACTATAGAGTAAGCCTTCCTCAGTGATCAATGCAAAGAAATAGAGGAAAACAACAGAATGGGAAAGACTAGACATCTCTTCAAGAAAATTAGAGATACCAAGGGAATATTTCATGCAAAAATGGGCTCGATAAAGGACGGAAATGGTATGGACCTAACAGAAGCAGAAGATATTAAGAAGAGGTGGCAAGAATACACATAAGAACTGTGCAAAAAAGATCTTCACGACCCAGATAATCACTATGGTGTGATCACTCATCTAGAGCCAGACATCCTAGAATGTGAAGTCAGGTGGGCCTTAGAAAGCATCACTACAAACAAAGCTAGTGGAGGTGATAGAATTCCAGTTGAGCTATTTCAAATCCTGGAAGATCATGCTGTGAAAGTGCTTCACTCAATATGCCAGCAAATTGGGAAAACTCAGCAGTGGCCACAGGACTGGAAAATGTCAGTTTTCATTCCAATCCCAAAGAAAGGTAATTCCAAAGAATGCTCAAACTACCGCACAATTGTACTCATCTCACATGCTAGTAAAGTGATGCTCAAAATTCTCCAAGGCAGGCTTCAGCAATATGTCAACCGTGAACTTCCAGATGTTCAAGCTGGTTTTAGAAAAGGCAGAGGAACCAGAGATCAAATTGCCAACATCCGCTGGATCATGGAAAAAGCAAAAGAGTTCCAGAAAAATATCTATTTCTGCTTTATTGACTATGCCAAAGACTTTGACTGTGTGGATCACAATAAACTGTGGAAAATTCTGAAAGAGATGGGAATATCAGACCACCTGACCTGCCTCTTGAGAAATCTGTATGCAGGTCAGGAAGCAACAATTAGAACTGGACATGGAACAACAGACTTGTTCCAAATAGGAAAAGGAGTGTGTCAAGGCTGTATATTGTCACCCTGCTTATTTAACTTATACGCAGAGTACATCATGAGAAATGCTGGACTGGAAGAAACACAAGCTGGAATGAAGATTACCGGGAGAAATATCAATAACCTCAGATAGGCAGATGACACCACCCTTATGGCAGAAAGTGAAGAGGAACTCAAAAGCCTCTTGATGAAAGTGAAAGTGGAGAGTGAAAAAGTTGGCTTAAAGCTCAACATTCAGAAAACGAAAATCATGGCATCTGGTCCCATCACTTCATGGGAAATAGATGGGGAAACAGTGGAAACAGTGTCAGACTTTATTTTTGGGGGCACCAGAATCACTGCAGATGGTGACTGCAGCCATGAAAATAAAAGATGCTTACTCCTTGGAAGGAAAGTTATGACCAACCTAGATAGCATATTCAAAAGCAGAGAAATTACTTTGCCAACAAAGGTCTGTCTAGTCAAGGCTATGGTTTTTCCTGTGATCATGTATGGATGTGAGAGTTGGACTGTGAAGAAAGCTGTGCGCCGAAGAATTGATGCTTTTGAACTGTGGTGTTGGAGAAGACTCTTGAGAGTCCGTTGGACTGCTAGGAGATCCAACCAGTCCATTCTGAAGGAGATCAGCCCTTGGATTTCTTTGGAAGGAACGATGCTAAAGCTGAAACTCCAGTACTTTGGGCACCTCATGCGAAGAGTTGATTCATTGGAAAAGACTGTGATACTGGGAGGGATTGGGAGCAGGAGGAGAAGGGGACGACAGAGGATGAGATGACTGGATGGCATCACTGACTCGATGGACGTGAGTCTGAGTGAACTCCGGGAGTTGGTGGTGGACAGGGAGGCCTGGGGTGCTGCAATTCATGGGGTCGCAAAGAGTCGGACATGACTGAGTGACTGAACTGAACTGATAGAGTTATTAACAGTTGCAGGGTAGAGAAAGGTACAAAAATAACAGGAAATTATATCAACAATATTTCTTTCTTCTTTTTCTTCCCCCTTACCCAATATGAAGGGGAAACAAATAATGTTTATGACCATCAAATTTTTCTGCAGATCCATATAAGCTATTCTTCTACCCATGTATTTGTAATGTGTGCTTGTTAATGGCATTAACAGAGTTCAAAGTTCAAACGTGTTAGTGGAGACCTCCTCCATGGGCTTCGGTTCTCTGTAAGGACGCAAAAAACCTAAGTTCTTACCTGTTGCAAGAAAGTTTATTGACAATAAGGAAAGAAAGAACAGAACACCTCAAGAGAGAGGTGGGTTCTGCCAAGGGAGGCAATGGCCCTGAAGAGCTGTGGTACAGAGATTTAAAGGCAATGGCCATTTGCCTAATCCAGGGAGTTGTTCACTGCCAGTCTTGATTGACAGCTGCAGGTTATATAACAAGATGCTCTACTGTAGCATGTCCTTCCATAACTCAGTCTGTTATAACTAGATGTATGTATTCATGGAATATTTATGAGCAGTTAATAAATCCAATGGCCACCGAAGGTTGCTTTAGTACATGATAGTGTAAAGTGTGGGCATGTCCCAGAGTAGGCAAAGTCCTGCCAGAAGGCTTGTGGGGAATTTTTCCAGCCTCCTGACTATTTGGAGTACTGTTGGGGGTATGTTAGGGCGGGGCTAGTAAATTGCTTGTGGGGGTGGGATTAGGTGGCTATTGAATGTTTAGCTGAAGGGGCACCTCTCCTTGCTCTCAGCTAACTTCCTGCCTAATGAAAGGGAGTTCCAGATCTGCTAGTCAAAATATTTTGTTTTACAGACAAAAAAAGTAAAGACTAAAAAGATAAAATTGTATGCCTAAAACTATATGATTAATTTGGAATAAAACCTAGCTACAATCCAGGTATTTTGACAAATGATGAATATACAAATACATAGGAGATATGTGATTATATAACTATATGAATGTTTGCCACATGTAAGTATGTAGGTATTTTTAACATGAAGACTTACTTTGAGAAAAAAACTGGCATCAGTCACTGATTTATATTTAGTGCTTTAATTATTAGGGCATCAAAAAGAAAGATAGAGTTTTGCTTACTTAAGTAGCACAGTGCTCATCAGAAGACTATGAAATGTTTATAGTTTCCTCGTAACACCTCAAAGTTATAATTGAATTCCCTGAGAAAACGACTCTGTGCATGCAAATACTTTGGAGTAACTTTTTTAAAAAACTAGCTTTTGTTAGTTAAATTGCATATATTTCCCAATTATAAGTTAGTTCATTGTCTTAAGTCCTGAATCTACTAGATTCCAAGGAAATCAATGCATCAGTGAGCTCATAAAAATATGTTTAATACATAGAAATGGCCCTTTCCATACTTTTTAAGAATTAAAGATTTAAATTTATCATGATAGAAACAGTGGACAAAGAAACATTTACCCTTAGTGAATATAATAAAAATTCTCAGAGAAAAAAATACAACTAAAATATTTTCTTTCATTAATTTACTGCCACTATAATGGTTGAGATCACATATCATTTGAGATTATATCAAAGCACTTCAGTAACTAGTCTCCACAAATGGTAGTTGTTATTAAAAAGCAGCAATAACTTTGATAAAAACAACAGACGTTCCTCAGAGAAAAGTTACCCCAGGCATTGTCTGGAGTGTTTTCTTATTCAATAATTTGTCTCAGGAGTTCCTGAGCAATTTTAACTTTTACCTTTATAGATATGCTTCCTTCTATAACTGATAAAGAACCATGAAAACTGGAAAATGGCCAGTTTAATTTTGTAACACACATAAAACCCAACTTAATTTCCCAAATGAGCATTTTGCAAATAGTGAGTGGGAAAAATACATAGAACAGAGGTGGACATTACTATATCTATTCCCAGGGATAGTGTTGATACTTCCTCTGTTTGGATGACACTCCATCAAATAGAAGCAAAATTACAGTATTATACTCTACAGAATTATAATGATTCATCTTGAATCCTTCCTGGAAAATTTGAAAATAAAAGCACAGTTATCTTCATATTTTCTTCTTTATGTAACATATTGTTGAAATTTTACAAATTGACAATTCTTTTCAAAAGAAAGGATTTCTAATGATGTATGGCAAATGTGTATTTAAAGAAGAAATTCTGACTCTCTTTTTGAGGCTTGCATGTTTGTGCGTGTGGTGAGAACAGAAATGCTGGATTAAACACAATCTGCATCTCAAAGACATGCTCCTTTTACTTTTACTTTAATAATTACTTCCAACCTAAAGGTTCATATCATCAAAAGAAAAAACCCCAAAATTTGTGGAAAGAACAAATTACAATTTTCTTTTTAACATAAAAAACCTTATTGCATAGACCAGCTGTATTTGTTTTTGGAAGACAGTGTTAGGGCTCATGGTGGGCCACCTCAAAATGTGCCAAGGTGGCATGTTTGTTACCTCTAATTAAAGTTACTTCAATGACCGGTGTGAGACTTCCCTTGTGGTCCAGTGGTTAAGACGTAGCCTTCCAGTGCAGGGGGTGCAGGTTTGATCCCTAGTGGGGGAGCTAGGATCCGCATGACTACTGGTCAAAAAACCAAAACGTAAAACAGAAGCAATATTATAGCAGATTCAATAGACTCTAAAAATGGTCCTGATCAAAAAAATTCTAAAAAAAAAAAAAGTCCAGTGTGAGAGAGACACTCTGACTCTTCTTTCTGTCTCTCTGGAATCAAGAAATAATCTCTCCTGCGACAGGTCCTCTCCCCTCCTGTGGAGGCAGAAAGACATCTTCATCACCAGAGATAGGAAATCTGGGCAGAGAAGCCTGCATAATGCTTCCCTGGTGGCTCAGATGGTAGAGCATCTGCCTGCAATGTGGGATACCTGGGTTCAATCCCTGTGTCACTCCAGTACTCTTGCTTGGAAAATTCCTTGGATGGACGAGCCTGGTAGGCTACAGTCCAGGTTGTCACAAAGAGTTGGACACGACTGAGCCTGTATAAACAAACCATATTATTTCTTGTATTTACTGCTCCAAGCACAAACTCTATTTAGATGCCTTACTAATTAAGCACCCAAAGCCTAAATTCTCTTGTCCTGCTCACAAATTTATTGTTTGTCTAAAAAGTGTAAAAGCTGCCTGCTTTAGCCACTTCTGAGGTCTCATTTCTACAAGTTCTCCATGCAATGAATTAACATATACTTCTTTTTCTCCTGTAAATCTACCTTGTGTTCATTTTATCATTAGTCCAGCCACAAGGACTCCAGAAGTGAAAGGGGGAACATTCCCCCCTCCCAGACAATAGTCACAAGGGGCCTTTTTTGGAAGTTGTTTTAAAGCCCATGTGCCCCAGAGGTAGGCGTGTATTGTAACTATACAGGGGATAGAAGGGTAGAAATGTACATGGCAGGTATGGCAGTATAGATGCTGGAGTTAAGGAAGTCTAAGAACCAAGCTTTCTTTTCTCCCCAGGCGTAGCTTCTTGACACTTTCATCTTTCCTTTCACCCACCACACAAGCCTATGGGCATTTTCAAAATGCCTGCTGTGTTAAAATAATGACAAATGAAATAGGACGTTTATATTCATGAGCTCTTGGATGGCTCTGGCTCTGCAACAACAGTCCGTACAGGTCCCCTGAGTATCAAATACTAAAATTCAGCAGAAAGGGGCACAGGAATTTTTTTCTCTGACTTCTGGGGTAATAGTTAATATTTACTGCCCCCAGAAATTAGATTTACAAGTAACATTGCTCCCAAGGGACACAGTCCTCTCCAGTTTAGAGAGTGCTGTTCCCAGGGGACTGCACTCGTCGCTAGACATGGGATACTGTGACTGTCACACAGCAGCTTTCAGTTTTAAAGTGTGCAATAAGCACACCCCTTCTCAGACCTAGCTATGGTCAAAGACCCTCTTTGTGATCCTCTTCGTGTTACAGAAGAAAACTTGGTTCTGCTCACCCTCCCAAGTAAAGCCAGTCCACTGACATTAGGTTGCGGTGAAGGAACGTGCAGTGTTTATTGCAGGTGCCAGGCACGGAGAATGGGCAGCTCAAAATCAAATCCCAGATGGCTTTCAGGGAGAGGGTTTTAAAAGCAGTGTGACAGGGAGTGCTGCTGAGTGAGTGACCAGCTTATGCATGATTCTTGAATTGGTTGCCATCAATATTAAGTTTCAAGCATCATCAACCTTCTGGTTTCAAACTCCAGTGTCTATATTCTTACGATCATAAATTTTCATCTGGATCTGGTGGGGATCTGCTTCCTATAAAAACAACCTAGGAATGTGTCGGAGAAGGCGATGGCACCCCACTCCAGTACTCTTGCCTGGAAAATCCCATGGACGGAGGAGCCTGGTGGGCTGCAGTCCATGGGGTCGCTAAGAGTCAGACACGACTGAGCGGCTTCACTTTCACTTCTCACTTTCATTCATTGGAGAAGGAAATGGCAATCCACTCCAGTGTTCTTGCCTGGAGAATACCAGGGACGGGGAGCCTGGTGGGCTGCCGTCTATGGGGTCGCAGAGAGTCGGACACGACTGAAGCGACTTAGCAGCAGCAGCAGCAGGAAATGTGTCAGCCCTTTGCCTGTATCTTTCAGGGACCTAATGATTCCGCCATGTGGTCCATTTATTCTAAATTGTTACCAATTCCCCAGTCCAACAGCTATTCTTTATTTCTACATCTTCACATTCCTAATTATTAGCTCTGAAGCAGCCTTTAGAGACTCAGAGACCTGGTAGCCTAAAAGAAAATACTTTTACTTCAAAGGATAGGGACACAGGGGTTTATTACCAGTTCATCCCTAATTTCTCTCTCTCTCTCTATCTCACACACCCACCCACCCACCCACACCCACACACACCCACACACACCCTCTCACACAGAGAAACCATAGGCTCCTGACAACTGATAACCAAAAATAAGGCAAATCTACAGGATGGATACAGATTTGGACATCTGGAGGACGGAAACCACGTTGAGCAGACACGGAGGACAAGTTTCGTTTGTTTGGTCTTTTTAACCTATGACAACTCTTTCCCTCCCCGTCGTCTGTAGCTGCCAGGCGCAGCCCGTGGAAGCCAGGGTTCGGCAGCAGCCTCCCCGCCTGGCGCCCACGCGCCGCCCGCGCCGCGCCGGGAGGAAGCCAGCCCCGCTCCGCAGGGTGCCTTGGCAACCCCGCGCCAGCGAAGGTTAGGCGACCCCCGCCCAGACGCCTCCCCGCTTCACTCTGGAAGGTGAGAGAAAGACCGGCGCTCTGCTTGCTTTGGGTTTTTATTATTTTTCTGTTTTCGAGCAAGGAGAAAACCTGGGCCTTGAAGAGTTCAAGGGGAGCCTGAGCTACGGCGCTGCTGCGCCCACGGCGGCCCCGAGCCCCACCTCCCTGCACAGCCTTGGCGGGAGACAGGGTGCCTCCTCTCCCCCGCCGATCCAAAGGTAGGGGGCGCCCCGAGCAGGTTCGGGGAGCAGGGCCGGGGAGCTCGGCGAGAGCGGCCCCTTACTCTGGCGGCCCGAGTCCCTGCAGCCGCCGGGAGCAGGAACGGCCGCGATCCCGGGAGCCGAGGCGCCCCGAGGTGCCCATAGGGCCGGGCTGGACGTCAAGCGTCCGAGCTGAGAGCGGGCGCCTCTGGGGCGCGGAGGGAGAGGGAAGGATTCAGCGGCGCTTCTGTGCGAGTCCGGTGGCCGGGACGTGGGTGAGCAGAGCTGAGCTGGAAGAGCGTGTCTAAGGTCCCGCTGGCACTGGTGCAGGGAGGACGCGGCTCCCGGAGAGGGCGAGCCCGGGGAAGCCCGGCAAATTCGGAGCTGGGGTGCCGGGGGGTGCTCCAGGCGGGGACCCCGGACGCCGAGCACCTGCAGCCCCGCTCGCTGACGCCCGGGACCCCGCAGCGGCGCGCCCGGGTCTGCGCTCCGGGGGCAGGTATCCCGACACGTCCCAGAGCCTCGAATTCCTAGGCTGGGAATTCATCCCCGAGCTTGCGGACCTTTCAGTTATCTTTTAAAGGGACCGAACCACCCTGTTGGATGGAAGCCCAGAGACTTGCTGGGAGCCTGTGGAAATCTCCTAAGGCGCTCTCAGCGAAATTTGCCTCCCAAATGCAAATTTAAATTTCAGATTTCTCAAGAGAAAAGAAACTGATGTAAGAAATGGGGAGAGAGGGTGGCTCGTGCCTGCGTGTTTATCAGCTGAACGGAACAGTATTTCTTTACAATTCACATTTTGCCAGATTCTGGCTTTAAAAGTAGATCATGGGGATATTTGAGAACGTGAAACATAGCCACTGTCCCAGGATCACAGCAAAGTGGGCAACAAGTGATATTTTATCATTGCTAGAGGGGAAACAATTGCACGTATTTAATTCTTTTGTGTGATTAGTAACCTTTTTGAGAAGAAAGATGTGTATTTCCGTAAGGCAGGAAAAGATCACAGCAAAGCGACTTTATTTAAGTGTATAAGCTCAGTCCTTGTATGTCCTCTGAGTTCCGTGCAGCTCCTCCCATTCTTTTTAAGAACTATCTATTGAAATACTCGTCTATTCACAAGATTCCATATGTCTTGGTGTCACATATAGATCAATTTTTATAAACAATTACAATATAACAAAATTACAGTGTCTTTACAAGATACTGCTTTTTCAAAAAACGTCACCACAGTTGGACCAGGAACTTTTGTTTCTTTAACTTGTAAGGCTAAGGATACAAGTTTGATGTTTCAGCCTGGGAATTCTGAGTGGAGGAGGGGGGTTAAAACCAGGTATAAAAGAGTGAACAAAAATTATGCACCACAAAAGTTTTCACACAGTCAATATCAGATTTCTTCTAAAATAATATTTCATTTTAAAAACATTCTTTATTTCATAATTTCTCTAGTGATCTAAGATGAAGAGAAGTTCACATTTAATATTATTTTTATTATCTGTAAAATATTTATGCTGCATAAAATTGTACAACATTCATTACAACACTTGTTGAAAAGCAGATCGTTATTAAAGATATTTCCACTTCTATTATAGCCTTGTTTATTGTGCTTTTCAGGAAGAAAGAGAAATTAGGGGGTAAGTTTAAGGAAAGAAACCCTCTATGTTTTTTCACCTTTCATTTTAAAGTTATTCCTATAGTATAAATTTTTCAAGTAAAGAAACGGAAGACTTGAATCTTATTAGATAGAATTTTCCTGATGTGCAAAATGTTCCCAGGCTACAAGGAGACACTTTGAAAGGAACAGTTTAACATTCCCTCTTTGCCCCCTGCTCTCATTTGCAATATCCATTATTTAGTTGTGAGAAGTTATCCATCCAAGAAAAAATTTACAAAAGGTTCCTTTAGTGTCGAGCGTGATCTTAGGTGTTATGTGTGTACTTGGGGTGGAGTGGAGCTACAGGAAGAGCACAGAAAGTTTAACTACATAGTCACAGCAAAATAAAATGAATAAATGAATGGTGAATGAATGAAGGAATGTGAGGTGAGAGAAAGCATAAGGGAAAAAAGATAATCTATCAGTAGGTACAAATAAACATTCATAGGATTCCCCAGAAATACAAGTATTCAAGCTGTAGTGAAAAAACGACATCAGGAAAATGCCTTTCTTTCTTTTATTCATCATACATTGAGGGCCTTTCGTGTATGAGACAATTGTAGTTTGTAACAACTCATCAGAGACCTTAACACCTCAGAATATTCTTCACATCATACCTGTATCAGTTATCATTCTTCTGCCACAGCCTAGCAAAGCACCTAGCATATTAGATGTTCAATAAATGCTAGTTGAATGAATAAAGGAACAACTGATCTCTCTTAGCTATTCATTAACAAAAAAGGCCTCCCTTTTAAATAATGTGTAAATTAGTGTCTTTTAGAGAAGGATAGAAGTGTTGTCTTCAGTTTTGTCATGTCCAGTGAATATTCAGGGTGACATTTTTATGACACAGTGTTTTTTTCCTTATTTATGTGCATATAATTATGTGCAAATATTTATGCGCATATATTATAATAGAATTGTACCAGCCACCAACTGTACAACCTGATGTACTTCTTTTTCATTTAAGTAAAAATGTTGTAAATATTTTTTACCTTTTCGGTTTTGTGTTCTTATGCGATAGCCTTTATCAGTGAAGATATTTGGGGGCAAACCTCAGACATATTGCAGACTTGGTTCCAGACCATTACAAGGCAAGTCACATGAGTTTCATTTTCCAGTGTATATAAAACTTATGTTTAAACTATAGTCTATTAAGCATGCAATAATATTATGTCTAATAAAACAATGTGTGTGCATGCATGCTAGGTAGCTTCAGTTGTGTCCGACTCTTTGCAAGCCTATGGACTGTAGCTTACCAGGCTCCTCTGTCCATGGGATTCTCCAAACCCCAAGGAGAATCCCATGAACAGAATCCCAAGGGCCTCATGGAGAATTCCATGGATAGAATCCCATGCCCTTCTCCAGGGGATCTTCTGAACCCAGTGTCTCTTATTATTCCTCCCGCATTGGCAGGCAAGTCTTTACCACTAGCACCATCTGGGGAGCCCCAAAACAATGTACATACCTTAATTAAAAATCCATTATTGCTTAAAAAAAAAAAAGCTATCTGAGCCTTCAGTGAGTCATAGAGTTTTTGCTGTAAAGGGTCTTACCTCAGTGTTGGTGGCTGCTGACTGATCAGGGGAGTGATGGTTGCAGAAGGTTGGGGTGGCTGTGGCGGTTTTTTAAAGTAAGACACAATGAAATTTGTCCCATTAATTGTATCTTTTAGGAGTGATTCCTCTGTAGCAAACAATGCTGTTCATTAGTATTTTACCTGCAGTAAAACTCCTTTCAAAGTTGGAGTCAGTCCTCTTAAGCCCTGCTGCTGTTTTATCAACTGAAGTTGCATCATATTCTAAATCCTTTGTTGGCATTTCAACAACCTTCACAACATTTTGACTGGGAGAAGATTCCATTTTAAGAAACCATTTTCTTTGCTCATTCATAAGAAGCAACTCCTTACCCCTTAAAGTTTTATCATGAGATTATAACAATTCAGTTAGTTCTTCAGGCTCCACTTGCTATTTCCTCCACAGGTGCAGTTACCTCTTCCACTGAAGTCTTGACTCCTCACAGTCATCATTATGGTTGAAATGATCTTCCCAATTCCTGTTCATATTGACATGTTGACTGTTCTCATGAATCACAAATATTCTTAACAATATCCAGAATGGTGAAACCTTCTAGGTTTTTCAATTGACTTTGCCCAAATCCATCAGAGGAATCATTATCTATGGCAGCTATAGCTTTACAAAATTCTCTATCTTAACTAATAAGACTTGAAAGTTGAAATTACTCTTTGATCTGTGGGCTGCAGAATGGATGTCATGTTAGCAGGCATGGAAACAACATGAATTCTCTTACATCTCATCAGCCTTTTGGGTGACCAGTTGTATTGTCAATGTGCAGTGATATTTTGATAGGAACTTTTTTTTTTTTTTTCTGAGCAGTAATCTCAAAGCAGGTGTAAAAAATTTGGTAGGCTGTGTTGTCAATAGACATGTTTTGTTGTTCCATATATTAAGCACTGACAGAATAGACTGAGCAGAATTCTTAAGGGCTCCAGTATTCTCTGAATAATAAACATGCATTGGCTCAATTTAAAGTCACTAGAGCATTAGCCCTTAACAAGAGAGTTAGCCTGTCCTTTGAAGCTTTGGAGCCAGGTACTGACTTGTCCTCTCTAGCTATGGAAGTCCTAGAGGGCATCTTCTTCCAATATAAGACTATTTTGTCTACACTGAAAAACTGTTAAGTGTAACCACCTTCATTATTTATATGAGCTAGATCTTCTGGGTTACTTGCTGCAGCTTCTACATCAGTACTTTATGCTTCCCTTTGCACTTTGAGGTTATAGAGAAGGCTTCTTCTTTTCTTAAACCTCATGAGCCAATCTCTGCTAGCTTTAGACTCTTCTGCAGCTTCCTCACCTCTCTTAGCCTTGACAGAATTGGAGAGAGTTAGAGCCTTGGTCTGGATTAGGGTTTGGTTTAAAGGAATGTCATTGGTTTGATCTTTCATCCAGACCATTAAAGCTTCCTCTGTATCTATAGTAAGGCAGTTTCTTTACTAATCATTCATGTATTAATTTTCGTGCCTGGAGAATCCCAGGGACAGGGGAGCCTGGTGGGCTGCCGTCTATGGGGTCACACAGAGTCAGACACGACTGACTGAAGTGACTTAGCAGCAGCAGCATGTATTAACTGTAGTAGCATTTTTAATTTCCTTCAAGAAATCCTTTGCATTCACAAGTTGCCTAACTATTTGGCAAAAGAAACATAGGTTTCAGCCTATCTGGGCTTTTGACATGCCTTGCTTACTAAGCTTAATTGTTTCTAGCTTTTGATTTAAAGTGAAAGACCTGAAACTCTTCTTTTCACTTGAATGCTTAGAGGCCATTGTAGAATTAACAACTGGCCTAATTTCAATATTGTGTCTCAGAGAGTAGGGAGGCCTGAGGAGAGGGGGAGAGAAGGGGGAACAGATACAATGTGTGTGGATTAAGTCACATCTTATATGGTTACAGTTCCTAGTGTCCCAAAACAATTGCAATAGTACATCAACAATCATTGACCACAGATCAACATAACAAGTAGTCATGAAAAATTCAAACTATCGAGAGAATTACCGAACGTGGCGCCGAGACGCAAAGTAAGCATGTGCTGTTGGAGAAATGGTGCTGAGGTCCTTGCTCTGTGCAGGGTTGCCACAAACCTTCAGTTTGTAAAAACACACTGTAAGTGAAATAAAGTGAAGGACTCATTTTATAATGAGGCCTGATCATAATTTAAAGTTGAAACGTGGTAAATTATCACAGTTGCCTATGTAGGTACTCTTCATTTCATTTTGGGGCCCTTTGTAACCTTGTCTAATTTCAGTGGTTCTAATATATGTGTATATGTAAATATACATACATACATATATGCATATATATTCAATATTCTATATATTCATACATTGAATATTAATATATATGAATATAGAATATAAATGGACATTCAATGTTCAATGTATTAATATATCCGTATATGTTCAATACATAAATATATACATATATTATTGTATACATTGTATATATAAAACATTTATACATATGTACATATATGTATGCATGTATGTTTGCATATACACATATACTACAACCATGGCTCAGATGGTAAAGAATCTGCCTGCAATGCAGGAGACCCAGGTTCCATCCCTGAGTCAGGAAGATTCTGTGGAAGAGAAAATGGCAACCTGCTCCAGTATTCTTGCCTGGAAAATTCCATGGGCAGAGAAGTCTGGTGGTTTACAGTCCATGGGGTTGCAGAGTCAGACTAAGCACACATGCACACACATATATACACATATAGTCATACTCTATGCTAAATTTGTCCATGTCCCCCGGATGACTCATTTCTGTTATTTTAAAAGCTGAGAAAATTAAACTACTTTTGTAAATTGATTAAGTAACATATTTATTTAGCATCTACTATGTACAACATACTCTATTAAGCATCATTAAAATCATGAAAATAATTGAGACATTTTCCCTTTTCTCCATCAGAGTGTCACAGAGAGAACTGACCATGCACTGGAGGCACCCTGAATTTTAGACTCATGCCACATTCTTCTGTCATCACCAATAGTGCTGCTTCTTCTCTTACTAAAAATTTGGGACAGTAATTTTTACTCTCGAGATGTTTTACCCTACAATTACATGTCCCCAGAAAACACAAAGCCATTATAGAGTATACTGTCCAGTTTCTCTTCTGTCCTTGCCTTGGTTGCAGGGGGGACAATCAGTAGCTACTGATGTACAACTAAAGAGGACTGTTTGCAAAAAGTGAATCCAGAGAAGAACAGCTGAGTATAAAGGAATCATAGTAACAAGCAGCCTTACAGACTGTGAGTGTAAATAGGATAGGGAAGAAGCCAGATGGAGCCAGGGGGTCACTGGAGCTCAGGAAATGAGGCAGGAAGGCCAATCGAGGTTGCTCTGATTAGAAGCTCATGGAACTGTCCAGGGGAGCGGCAGGAAGCCCATTGACTGGGAATATGATGAGTGGGATGATTTAGTAAGCCTGGTGAGTCACTATCGTACCTACCAGAAATCTTTTTCAACTTGAGACAATATCAGAGTAAATTATTGATTAACACCTAAGAATAAATGAATAAGATCCTGAACTTTTGAATTCATTTATCTTTAAAAGGGGCTTCCCTGGTGGCTCGGCTGGTAAAGGATCTGCCTGCAATGTGGGAGACCTGGGTTTGATCCCTGGGTTGGGAAGATCCCTGGAGAAGGGAAGACAACCCACTCCAGTATTCTGGCCTGGAGAATTCCATGGACAAAGAGTCGGACATGACTGAGTGATGTCTCACTTTAAAGGAATGCAATTGGCCTTCAGAAATTTAATAATGTAGGATCTGTTATAGAAGTTGTGAAAAAAACTTTTGAATTTCTCATAGTACAACAATGCTTATATCATGCTATTTGAAAATTGCTGTATGTATACTTGAAAAGTTATTTATGACAAAGGTATGTGCACAATAAGATTTGCCCTTTGGAAATTTATTGGCCCAGGATCTATATATCCCTTATAAATAGAAGATAATTATTTACTATTAATTTAAATATATATGTATTTTTATAGTTTTAAACATAATTACCCAACTATAGATCTAGAAATAGATTGATAAACTTACAGTGATTTTTTAAAGATATATGTACCTAAAATATATGTATCTCCATATATATCCATATATATATTTCTGTCTATCTATCTATATCAGGATATCTGTTACAAGGTATACTCATCAGAATTAACTAGCTGTTGCTATCCTGAGTATTCTATAGGATATTCTTGTTTAGAAAAAAATGGGAAGTGCTTGCTTTTTTAAAGGGGAGAAGGTTTTCCTTTTGCCTCTTCTTGATATATTATAGGCAATTGTGTACTTCATTAGACAATAATGTCAAATCTGTAATATATAACAGTAAATAAGTAATATCATTGTGGTATTAATATTATTAATATCCTTGAGGTGACAAAATTTGTGGTATGTTATATTAGTATCCGGAGAAGGCAATGGCACTCCATTCCAGTACTCTTGCCTGGAGAATCCCATGGACAGAGGAGCCTGGTAGGCTGCAGTCCATGGGGTTGCTAAGAGTCAGACACGACTGAGCGACTTCACTTTCACTTTTCACTTTCATGCATTGGAGAAGGAAATGGCAAACCACCCAGTTTTCTTGTCTGGAGAATCCCAGGGACAGAGGAGCCTGTTGGGCTGCCGTCTATGGGGTCGCACAGAGTCGGACACGACTGATGCGACTTAGCAGCAGCAGCATATTAGTATCACTTCTTTATGCTATAATATCTTCCTTAAACAAAATGAATTTATTCAATCTTTTTAAGGCTGAAATATATTTTCAATCTTTAAATTAAAAAATAAACAAGTAAATTTTGTTTTTAAATAAACCAGCAGCTAGCTGGTCAGTGGTTTAATTCATGATAATCTTCAGGTCTCAGAGAACTGAGACTTGATCACAGGATGATTTTGCTGTCAAGATTGTGTTCACGTAAACATTTACTGAGTGACTACTCTGTACATGTAGGTCCTATGATAGTGTATCTACACTTGAGAAGCTCAAATCTGAAGATTTTATGAACTTGGTAAATTTGGGATATTAGACTCTGGTTTGAATTTATTTTCCCACATATATTTACTTAACAGTACCATGATGAAGTTACTGTGCCATGTTTTATGGTCGATATCATAGTGAGTAAAGGACAGTTTCTGCTTTCCCATTGGTTATACATAAATAAGATAAACTAGTTTTTATTATACTTGCAGTACAAAGCAAATTATGTCATATAGTATCAGATTCTATAAACAGAAATATGTGGGGATTCAAAGGAGATCATATCCAATTAAATAGATCAAGGAATAATTTAGGGCAGGTTACTTTCAAGTTTGACCTTGATTGATGTAGGATAGAAAGAAACATCTAAGATATGACTACAACATGTATCTCCACTAGAAAAAGTATTAATTAGCTATTATAATTAGATATCTTGAAGTTCTTATCCACATTTTCCTTTTCCTTCCCTTACATTTTTCCTACATAAG
Organism: Bos taurus; assembly: GCF_002263795.3. Lineage (NCBI taxonomy): Eukaryota > Metazoa > Chordata > Mammalia > Artiodactyla > Bovidae > Bos > Bos taurus. Next base: position 2,408,265 of record NC_037333.1, on the reverse strand, counting down.
TGAAAAAAAAAGGCCTACTTTTTTTTTTGGTCTACTGTTTTAACATGAATCAATGCATCATAGAAATGATGATAGATTTAAACTTACTATAATTGTTATGGCTGATATTTGCACTGTACTTGGTGCCAGGTAAAGACTTCACTAAACTTTCTTAGTAAATTAATAAGGTAACAGGAGAAAATGGTAAAATTTTGCTTCCTTCTCAATGGATTACTTTATAGTTGTCATGATTTTTTTTTTTTTTAGTTCCTAACTAGTGTCTTTCTATTCCAAGCAGGAGTACAATATGGATTCAGAGCTCAAGGATTATTATAACAAAACATCTGCTGGCGAGAACAATACTGCTGCTCTTCGGAACTCTGATTTCCCAGTCTGGGATGACTATAAAAGCAGTGTTGATGACTTGCAGTATTTTTTGATTGGACTCTATACACTTGTAAGTCTTCTTGGTTTTATGGGGAATCTACTTATTTTGATGGCTCTCATGAGGAAGCGAAATCAGAAGACTACAGTCAACTTCCTCATAGGGAACTTGGCCTTCTCTGATATCTTGGTTGTGCTGTTTTGCTCACCTTTCACACTGACCTCGGTCTTGCTGGATCAGTGGATGTTTGGCAGGGTCATGTGTCACATTATGCCTTTCCTTCAATGTGTGACAGTTCTGGTTTCCACTTTAATTTTAATATCCATCGCCATTGTCAGGTATCATATGATAAAACACCCTGTATCCAATCATTTAACAGCTAACCATGGCTATTTCCTGATCGCCACTGTCTGGACACTGGGTTTTGCAATGTGTTCTCCTCTCCCAGTGTTTCACAGCCTTGTGGAACTTCAGGAGACCTTTGGCTCGGCATTGCTGAGCAACAGGTATCTATGTGTCGAGTCATGGCCATCTGATGCATACCGAATTGCTTTCACTATCTCTTTATTGCTTGTTCAGTATATTCTGCCCTTAGTTTGTCTAACTGTAAGTCATACTAGTGTCTGCAGGAGTATAAGCTGTGGATTGTCCAACAAAGAAAACCAACTGGAAGAAAAAGAGATGATCAACTTAACTCTCCATCCTTCCCAAAAGAGTGGGCCCCAAGTGAAGCTCCCCAGCAGCCAGAAGTGGAGCTACTCATTCATCAGGAAGCACAGAAGGAGGTACAGCAAGAAGACAGCCTGTGTGCTGCCAGCCCCAGCCAGGCCGCCACTGGAGAACCGCCCCGGAAGGCTTCCGGAGCACGCGGGCTCCAGGAAGAGTCCGCTCCCTTCATCCAGTAAGTTCATACCAGGGGTGCCCACCTGCTTCGAGGTGAAACCAGAAGAAAACTCAGATGTTCATGAGATGAGAGTAAACCAGTCTATCATGAGAATTAAAAAGAGATCTCGAAGTGTTTTCTACAGACTGACTATCTTGATACTAGTGTTTGCGGTGAGCTGGATGCCTCTACACCTTTTCCACGTGGTAACTGATTTTAATGATAACCTGATCTCAAACAGACATTTCAAGTTGGTATATTGCATATGTCACTTGCTAGGCATGATGTCCTGTTGTCTTAATCCAATTCTGTATGGATTTCTTAATAATGGAATCAAAGCTGACTTAAGGTCTCTTATACACTGTCTGCATATGTCATAATTCTCAGTGTTTACTAAGGAGAAAAAAAGTGTGGTAATCACCTAAAATGTATTCATAGTAACTATGTATTTATAATCAACAAATTTTGTTAACATGTGGAATTTATGTTTAAGAGCTGTGGATTTGGATGTCAGTTCATAATATATAGAAGATAATTTTAATGTGTTATGTAAGATAAATTCATTTAGTTGTATAAAGTCATTGTCAATCCAGTCTGTAATTTCATTTTAAAGAGTAGTTATATTACCTTCCATTTCAGCTTGTCTGTAAATCAATGAATTGTAAGTTCTTGCTTAAAATAAAAATTTTATTTAACCATCTCAGTATTTTTTGTTCAAAATTTTAAGTAAAAAAAAAAATCTTATTTTTCCTAAGATATTTAGTTTCAAATATGAGGACTATCTATTAGTCTTCATTTTTACTTCACAGATTTCTTAATATTTTACTTCTGAAAATACAGAAAAGTTTCAGTATGCCCAGAAAACCATAACTAAATGACAGATATATGTTGTTGTTCTTGTTTAGTCACTAAGTCATGTCTGACTCTTTGAGACTGCATGTTCCTCTGTCCATGGGATTTCCCACACAAGAATACTGGATGGGTTGCTATTTCATTCTCCAGGGAATCTTCCTGACCCATGAATGGAACCCATCTCCTACATTGGAAGGTGGATTCTTTATCGCTAAGTCACTAGGAAATTCCCCCTTGGATACAGGCCTAAGTCATAAATTTAATTGCCAACAGTGGGTACAGTTTTGGAACCTCCACAGGAAAATATTTATTTCCTATCATTGATGATTGCTCAAGTTATCAATTTATTATCACTATCCTAGTTGTTGTTCAGTTGCCAAGTCGTGTCCAACTCTGCAACCCCATAGACTGCTGCATGCCAGGCTTACCTGTCTTTAACTGCCTCCTGGGGTTTGCTCAAACTCATGTCCATTGAGTTGATGATACCATCCAACCATCTTATCCTCTGTTGACCCCTTCTCCATCTGCCCTCAATCTTTCCCAGCATCAGGGAAAAAGTTGTGTTTTGCTTTTCCAGTGAGTCAGCTCTTTGTATCAGTTGTCCAAAGTACTGATGGTTCAGCTTCAGCATCTGTCCTTCCAATGAATATTCAGGATTGATTTCCTTTAGGGTTGACTGGTTAGAACTCCTGCTGTCCAAGGGACTCTCAAGAAGCTTCTCCAGCATCACAGTTTGAAAGCATCAATTCTTTGGCACTCAGCCTTCTGTATGGGTCAACTCTCACATCTATTTATGATTTGTGCAAAAACCATAGCTTTGACTATATGGACTTTTTTCGGCAAAGTAATGTCTGTGCTTTTTAATACCCTGTCTAGGTTTGTCATAGCTTTTCTTCCAAAGAGCAAGCATCTTTCAATTTTAGGGCTGCAGTCACCATCTGCTGTGATTTTGGAGCCCAAGAAAATAAAGTCTGACACTGTTTGAATTGTTTCCCCATCTATTTGCCATGAAGTGATGGGACTGATGCCATGATCGTATTTTTTTGAATGTTGGGTTTTAAGTCAGCTTTTTCACTTTTCTCTTTCACCATCAGGAAGCTCAGTGTTCCTCTTCACTTTCTGCCACTAGGGTGGTATCATCTGCTTATCTGAGGTTATTGATATTTCTAACTGTTGCTTTTTGACTTGCATACAGGTTTCTCAGGAGGCAGGTAAGGTGGTCTGACATTCTCATCTCTTTAAGAATTTTCCACAGTGGTGATCCACACAGTCAAAGGCTTTAACACAGTCAGTGAAGCAAAAGAGAATGTTTATTTGGATTTATCTTGCTTTTTCTGTGATCCAGCAGATGTTGTCAATTTGATTTCTGGCTTCTATGCCTTTACTAAGTCTAATTTGTATATCTGGAAGTTCTCAGTTCATGTACTGTTATAGCATAGCTTGAAGGATTACCTTGCTAGCATGTGAAATGAGCACAATTGTGCTGTAGTTTGATCATTCTTTAGTATTGCCCTTCTTTGGATTGGAATGAAAACTGACCTTTTGTAGTCCTGTGGCCACTGCTGAGTTTTTCCAAATTTGCTGGCATATTGAGTGCAGCATTTCAACAGCATTACTGTTTAGGATTTTAAATAACTCAGCTGGAATTCCATTACCTCCACTACCCTTGTTTGTAGTAATGCTTCCTAGTGGTTTTGCCTACATTCTTCAATTTAAATCTGAATTTTGCAATGAGGAGTTCATGATCTGAGCCACAGTTACCTCCAAGTCTTGTTCTTCCTGACTGTGTAGAACTTCCGCATCTTCAGCTGCAAAGAATATATTCAATCTGATTTCAATATTGACCTCTGGTGATGTCCATGTGTAGAGCTATGTCTTGTGTTGTTGGAAGAGGATGGATATTATGATCAGAGAACTCTCTTGGCAAAACTGTTAGCCTTTGCCCTGCTTCATTTTGTTCTACAAGGCCAAACCTTCCTGTTCCTCCAGGTACTTTTTGACTTCCTCCTTTTGCACCAGTCCTCTATAATGAAAAGGACACCTATTTTTGGTGTTAGTTCCAGATGGAATTTTGGTCTTCACAGAACCATCCTACTTCAGCTTCTTCAGCATTAGTGGTTGGGGCATAGACTTGGATTACTATGATGCTGAATGTACTTACGTAGAAATGAGGCAGCTTGGGGTTCCCAGGGCATTCTCTGCCAATCACTACAAGCCACCCTATCCATACTGTTATGTCACCTCATGTTGTGACAAAACACATCTGCTTTTCAGTTTCTAGATTTTCTAACACAAAACTAGGTAGAAGCCTCTCTGCTTTTTAGCTTCCCTCTAATCTGTCTGGGGTTATGAGTGTCCTAAATTTTGACATGATAGCAGAAAAAAATTTGGTTCACTTTTCTTTTCTCTTTCCTTCTTCTTCTTACTTTATGGTCTTCTGCTTCTTTCTGCCTACTGAGAATGTCCCTTGCTAATAACATCTTCATTTTTCGCTGCTCTATGGCATGTGAGAAACGCTGGGCTGGAAGAAGCACAAGCTGGAATCAAGATTGCCGGGAGAAATATCAATAACCTCAGATATGCAGATGACACCACCCTTATGGCAGAAAGTGAAGAGGAACTAAAAAAGCCTAGTGATGAAAGTGAAAGAGGAGAGTGAAAAAGTTGGCTTAAAGCTTAACATTCAGAAAACGAAGATCATGGCATCCGGTCCCATCACTTCATGGGAAATAGATGGGGAAACAGTGGAAACAGTGTCAGACTTTACTTTTGGGGCTCCAAAATCACTGCAGATGGTGACTGCAGCCATGAAATTAAGATGCTTACTCCTTGGAAGAAAAGTTATGACCAACCTAGATAGCATATTCAAAAGCAGAGACATTACTTTGCAAACAAAGGTCCGTCTAGTCAAGGCTATGGTTTTTCCAGTAGTCATGTATGGATGTGAGAGTTGGACTGTGAAGAAGGCTGAGCGCTGATGAATTGATGCTTTTGAACTGTGGTGTTGGAGAAGACTCTTGAGAGTCCCTTGGACTGCAAGGAGATCCAACCAGTCCATTCTGAAGGAGATCAGCCCTGGGATTTCTTTGGAAGGAATGATGCTGAAGCTGAAACTCCAGTACTTTGGCCACCTCATGCGAAGAGTTGACTCATTGGGAAAGACTCTGATGCTGGGAGGGATTGGGGGCAGGAAGAGAAGGGGACGACAGAGGATGAGATGGCTGGATGGCATCACTGACTCGATGGACATGAGTCTGAGTGAACTCCAGGAGTTGGTGATGGACAGTGAGGCCTGGCGTGCTGCAATTCATGGGGTTGCAAAGAGTCGGACACGACTGAGCGACTGATCTGATCTGATCTGATCTGATGCATAATAATTTCCTCCATGGAGACTTGCTTAGTGAGTTAAACAATTTATGTTCTGTCTACTCTCAGTTGCTCAAGAATTGAGTTGCTCTTTTTTTTCCTTTTCTCTCCTGGTGTTTGACTTGATTGCCTCTTTTATAACACCTCCACAAAGAAAGCATAGCTAAAATAAATGGAGATGAAATTAGAAACCGTCAACCTCACTAAATTTTAACAATAATTTTAAAGAATTCAATTAAAAAAAGATGGTAAATTAAATTTTAATCATTATTTAAATTTTCCTGCTAGGCATGTTGCCCATTATTATGGATAAACAAGCACTAAGTGGGGGAAAAAAAAGCTGGGGAATGCACAAGTGAAGTTGTTCAGTCATGTGCAACTTTTTGTGATACCATGGACTGTAACCTACCAGGCTCCTTCATCCAAGGAATTTTCCAGGCAAGAATACTGGAGTGGGCTGCCATTTCCTTTTCCAGTGGATCTTCACAACCCAGGGATTGAACCCAGGTTTCCTGCATTGCAGGCAGACCCTTTACCATCTGAGCCACCAGGGAAACCCAAAGAGCAAAAGCCCAAAGGGATATGTACAAAGAGCATCTAAAATGGCTAAATGATGAAGAAACATATATGAGGATGATTCTATTCAGATATGTATTGAATGCCTGCTGTCTACCAAGACCTCTTCTAGGTATTTGGGATACAGCAATGAGAAACATACCTTCTGGTCTGATGCTTGCCTTCTGGTGAGGAGGGAGGGAGAACCAGTGGATTGATATATATCATTAGTAAGCAATATGAACTGTAAAAGGTGAGTTATATAGTAATGATATAATATATAGATAGATATATTCATTTCCTAGTGTGTATCAATAAAGTACCACAAGATGGGTGGCCTAAAACAGCAGAAACTTATTGTCTAACAGTTCTGAAACTAAAAATGTGAAATCAATGTGTCTGTTGCAGTGAAAGTTGTGAATTCTCCTTGTCTCTTCCCACTTCTGACTGTTAGTCAGCATTCTTTGACGGTCCTTGCCGGTGGACTACATCACAGGACTAAGGTCATGGCATCAGGTCCCATCACTTCATGACAAATAGGAAAAAAGTGGAAGCAGTGACAGGTTTTATTTTCTTGGGCTCCAGAATCACTACAGACAGTGACCACAGCCATGAAATTAGCTTTTTTTGTGGGTACAGGATTGCTATAAGAAATTCACACCTCTAGACTAACATGAGGCTGTTATATGACAACTAAAGAAAGATGAACAATCCAAAGCTGGATAATTTAATGCCAGTAAAGGATGGTTTGATAATTTTAGAAAAGAAGTTTGCCTTTTAAAATATCAAGATAACAGGAGCAAGATCCCAATTGAAGCTGAAACTCCAATATTTGGCCACCTGATGTGAAGAACTGACTCATTGGAAAAGACTCTGATGCTGGGAAAGATGGATGGCGGGAGGAGAAGGGGACAACAGAGGATGAGATGGTTGGATGGCATCACCACCTAGATGGACATGAGTTTGAGCAAGCTCCGGGAGCTGGTGATGGACAGGGAGGCCTGGCGTGCTGCGGTCCATGGAGTCGCAAAGAGTCAGACATGACTGAGTGGTGAACTGAACAGAAGAAACTTCTGCACACCAAGAGTCAGCTGATGAGTTCCAAAATAACATTAAGACATTTGAGAAGAAAGAGTATCTGCCTGAACAGGTTTTTAATGCAGATAAAATTGTCCTTTTCTGGAAAAATTGCCATAAAAGATATTCATTAATAAGCAAGAGAGGAGAGAAGGGTTTGAGGCAGGAAAGTGTAAGCTTACTCTACTGTTTTGTGCAAACGAAGTCAGATTTATGATCAGTTCAGCACTTATTTATAAAGCTGCTAATCCTTGAGCCTTGAAGGGAGATGATAAACATTAGCCAGCAGTCTTCAGGCTGGACAACAAGAAGGCCAGGACAATGAGAACACTTTTTTTTTTGAAGTAGTTCCATTGATGCTTTGTCTCTAAAGTCAGAAAATATCTCTTGAGCAAAAGGGACTGATTTTTAAAGTTCTTTTGATATTGGGCAACATCTCTGGCCACCCAAAACTGCATGAGTTCAAGAGTGAAGGCACTGAAGCTGTCCACTTGCCCTTAAGCACAGTATCTTTGCTCAGGCCCTAGATCAGAGGGTGACAATGACCTCTAAAGGTTATTATGATATCTATGGAAAGGACTTTCCATAGATATAATATCTATGGAAAGGATTTTCAGTACTATAGAAGAGAACACTGATAGAAGATTGTGGAAGTCTAAGAAGGATTACACCATGGAAGATGCCATTGTTGTTATAGTAAAAACTGTGAACACCCTTGAGTCTGAAACAACAAATTCTTGCTGGAGAAATCTATATCCATATATTGCACATGACTTTACAGGATTTCTTATACAGCCAAGCAAGGTCATGAGAGAGTTTATGAATATGGCAAAAAAAAAAAAAATGATAAGAGTGAGGGTAAGAGCTAATAGACATTACACCAGAGGATTAACAGAAGATGACTTGACAGAGATAAGTGCTTGCAAAGCAGTGCCAGACAAGGAGTAGGAGGATGTGGAAGAAGCAGTGCCAGGAAACAAGTTGGCATCGGACAGTCTGTCAGAATGGTTCCAATTATCCTAGACTCCTTTTGACTTCCTCTATGGCATGGACCCTTCTATGAAACAAAGGAAATAGCAAAAGGATTGGAGTCTGTAGAGAAATTGTGGGGAGAGAACAAATTAGCCAAGATGGCATATTCAGGCTCTTTCACCTCATGTTTTGTAAATAATGATTATGTAACAGCTAAAATCACTTATCCTAACAGCTGAGATAGCACTGAGCCTGTGCGTCACGAGGTATGCACTAGGTCATGGGTTTTGTGGGCGATATGGATATATGGGCTCCACTTAAGAAAGTGGTGACATTATTGCTGTATCAGGGCTGTGTCCGCTGGGTCAGCCCAGGGAGGAGATAATACAGCGTGTCTATTGCTACAGCTACGGCGACAGCCAGAAGAGAGGTTGTGTGTAGCTATGCTGTGTTGTGGTATATCTGCTGCCTCAGCTTCTGTGTCAACCAGAAGACAATAAACGTGTCTGCAGTTCCTACAGCTCCTCGAGTCTCCTTCCAGCCTCTTAACTCACCCCTTGCCTACCCTGGATTCAACGAACAGTATGCACAGCAAGACAATTGGTGTAACAAACATGATGAACAGTAATACAAAAATATATTTAGAGAAATGACAAAAGCAAAAATCAGACATAGATTACAATGTATTTCTGCAAAGTTACATCTGCATCCCTTCTATATCCTCTGCCACCCCTGAGACAGCAAGACCAACAGCTCCCCTTCCTCCTCCTCCTCAGCTTGCTCAAGATGAAGAGGATGAAGACCTTTATGGTGATCCACTACCGTTTACTGATTAGTAAATAATCTTCATGCCTCTTTTGTGTGTGTGAGTGCCTTCGTGTGAAAATCTAATAGCTGTACAGCAAGAACTGCAAGAGACATTTCTGTCATCATTATCATCATAGCCTAAGTATCATGTAGAACATCATGTGCAAGAGGTACTAAGCGTATAACCTACCCTTATATGAGCATAAGGTGAGTGACATTTAATATAAGATTAATAATGTGGAACTTTGCTTTCAAAGAATTACATTACTATACAATATGCCTCTCTTTCATATTTGGAAAGTTTGCATCTCACTGTCATCATAGATGAGGCTTTTAAAAGCTGTAATGAATATTAATAACACTGTACGCTATAAAATTCTGTTTTATTCATTAGCGTGTAGTCTTCCCTGATGGCTACTGTGAAGCGATTGTATTGATTATATTCAGTTCAGTTCAGTTCAGTCACTCAGTCGTGTCCGACTCTTTGCGACCCCATGAATCACAGCACCCCAGGCCTCCCTGTCCATCACCAACTCCCGGAGTTCACTCAGACTCACGTCCATCGAGTCAGTGATGCCATCCAGCCATCTCATCCTCTGTCGTCCCCTTCTCCTCCTGCCCCCAATCCCTCCCAGCATCAGAGTCTTTTCCAATGAGTTAATTCTTCGCATGAGGTGGCCAAAGTACTGGAGTTTCAGGTTTAGCATCATTCCTTCCAAAGAAATCCAGGGCTGATCTCCTTCAGAATGGACTGGTTGGATCTCCTTGCAGTCCAAGGGACTCTCAAGAGTCTTCTCCAACACCACAATTCAAAAGCATCAGTTCTTCGGTGCTCAACTTTCTTTACAGTCCAACTCTCACATCCATACATAACCACAGGAAAAACCATAGCCTTGACTAGATGGACCTTTGTTGGCAAAGTAATGTCTCTGCTTTTGAACATGCTATCTAGGGTGGTCATAACTTTCCTTCCAAAGAGTAAGCGTCTTTTAATTTCATGGCTGCAGTCACCATCTGCAGTGATTTTGGAGCCCAAGAAAATAAAGTCTGACACTGTTTCCACCGTTTCCCCATCTATTTCCCATGAAGTAATGGGACCGGATGCCATGATCTTCGTTTTCTGAATGTTGAGCTTTAAGCCAACTTTTTCACTCTCCACTTTCACTTTCATCAAGAGGCTTTTGAGTTCCTCTTCACTTTCTGCCATAAGGGTGGTGTCATCTGCATATCTGAGGTTATTGATATTTCTCCCGGCAATCTTGATTCCAGCTTGTGCTTCTTCCAGCCCAGCGTTTCTCATGATGTACTCTGAATATAAGTTAAATAAGCAGGGTAACAATATACAGACTTGACGTACTCCTTTTCCTATCTGGAACCAGTCTGTTGTTCCATGTCCAGTTCTAACTGTTGCTTCCTACATTACATTAGGTCACCTCAAAACAATCATATTGCTGCTACCTCATTATCAATACATAAATCTTCATACTTATAAATACATAGGAATTTCTTTTCACATCATCTTTTCATTTTTTTTAACTTTAATTTTATTTTTAAACTTTACATAATTGTATTAGTTTTGCCAAATATCAAAATGAATCCACCACAGGTATACATGTGTTCCCCATCCTGAACCCTCCTCCCTCCTCCCTCCCCATACCATCCCTCTGGGTCATCCCAGTGCACTAGCCCCAAGCATTATTGATGTCTACTGTTACTCATACATATAATATCTACAGTGTTTTGTATCATACAAGAAAATATTGACAGATAATTCATCTTGTAAACAGACAATGTAAACTTATGGTGTCAATAAACACAATACAGTACTGTAGATGTATTTTCTCTTCCTTATGATTTTCTTAATAACATTTTCTTTTCTGTAGATTACTTTATTATAAGAATACAGTATATATCTAACATTCAAAATTATGTGTTATGTTATCAGTAAGACTTCTAGTCAACAGTAGCCTATTAATAGTTAAGTTTGGGGAAGCCAAATTTACATGCAGACTTTTGACTATGTGGGTATTGGCACCCCTAACCCCCATGTTGTTCAAGGGTCAAATGTGTATATATGTATATACAGAGAGAGAGATGCATAAAGCATATATATGTGTGCATATACCTATATTGGCATTAAATATGTGTGTGTGGGGCAGGTATGGGTGTATGTGTAGAGAGGACATTAAGCATTCATTTTTCCTAAGATCACTTATATAACACATATATTCTTAACACCATATATGTGTATATGTATATATATTACAGTATATACATGTATATATACAGTACACCCACATATGTATATATTATATACTGTAAAGTATAGTATATGTTGACTATATACATATATATAGATAGATAGATACTTTAAAGGGATATAAGGCTTCCTGGTGGCTCAGTGGTAAAGAATCCACCCTGCAGTGCAGGCAACCCAAGAAATGAGAGTTTCATCCCTGGATTGGGAAGATTCTCTGGAGGAGGGCATGGCAACCCACTCCACTATTCTTGTCTGGAGAATCCCACGGATAGAGGAGCCTGGTGGGTACAGTCTGTGGGTTTGCAAAGAGTCAGACGTGACTGAAGCGACTACATAAAGGGATCTAAAGGGCTATACAATGGTGATATTTTAGTTTTATCATTTCTTTTACATGTATTAGTTAAATAGATTAATGAAAAGGTACTCTTTTTTATGTATTATTTTGATAACCAAAGGTACAGTTTTCTCAGGAAACAAGATGAATGTTTGATACTATCTCTTTGTTTACTAATTGTCAAATAGTGATCAGCTCATGAATTTAAACACATTTGATGGGGTCTGATTCATTGACTTTACTGTCATTATTGAAGAAGGTCATATAGTTTCATCTTTGGCAGGTGAAAGCCTCTTCAAGTTGGCTCTGGGTCATCGATTTTTTTTTTTTTTTTTTTTGCTGTCTAATATATATAATTGTTATCTGTGGGAAGGTCAGGTCTAATAGTAAGTGAAACTCTCTCAGTTGTGTCTGATTCTTTGAGACCCATGGACTATACAATCCATGGAATTCTTCAGGGCAGAATTCTGGAGTGGGTATCCTTTCCCTTCTCCAGGGGATCTTCCCAACCCAGGGATCAAACCTAGGTCTCCCACATTGTGGGTGGATTCTTTACCAGCTGAGACACAAGGTTCAATAGAAGTTACTTATTTACATCAGATGTGGAACTCCATTATGTGCATCAGTTCAGTTCAGTCGCTCAGTCGTGTCCAACTCTTTGCGACTGTATGAATTGCAGCATAGCAGGCCTCACTGTCCATCACCAACTCCCGGAGTTCACCCAAACTCACATCCATAGAGTCCGTGATGCCATCCAGCCATCTCATCCTCTGTCGTCCCCTTCTCCTCCTGCCCCCAATCCTTCCCAGCATCAGAGTCTTTTCCAATGAGTCAACTCTTCGCATGAGGTGCCCAAAGTACTGGAGTTTCAGCTTTAGCATCAGTCCTTCCAAAGAAATCCCAGGGCTGATCTCCTTCAGAATGGACTGGTTGGATCTCCTTGCAGTCCAAGGGACTCTCAAGAGTCTTCTCCAACACCACAGTTCAAAAGCATCAATTCTTCAGTGCTCAGCTTTCTTCACAGTCCAACTCTCACATCCATACATGACCACAGGAAAAACCATAGCCTTGACTAGACAGACTTTTGTTGGCAAAGTAATGTCTCTGCTTTTGAATATGCTATCTAGGTTGGTCATATCTTTCCTTCCAAGGAGTAAGCATCTTTTAATTTCATGGCTGCAATCACCATCTGCAGTGATTTTGGAGCCCCAAAAGTAAAGTCTGACACTGTTTCCACTGTTTCCCTATCCAATTGCCATGAAGTGATGGGACCACATGCCATGATCTTCATTTTCTGAATGTTGAGCTTTAAGCCAACTTTTTCACTCTCCTCTTTCACTTTCATCAAGAGGCTTTTTAATTCCTCTTCACTTTCTGCCATAAGGGTGGTGTCATCTGCATATCTGAGGTTATTGATATTTCTCCCAGCAATCTTGATTCTAGCTTCTGCTTCTTCCAGCCCAGCATTTCTCATGATGTACACTGCATAGAAGTTAAATAAGCAGGATGACAATATACAGCCTTGATGTACTCCTTTTCCTATTTGGAACCAGTCTGTTGTTCCATATCTAGTTCTAACTGTTGCTTCCTGACCTGCATATAGGTTTCTCAAGAGACAGGTCAGGTGGTCTGGTATTCCCATCTCTTTCAGCATTTTCCACAGTTTATTGTGATCCACACAGTCAAAGGCTTTGGCATAATCAATAAAGCAGAAATAGATGTTTTTCTGGAACTCTCTTGCTTTTTCCATGATTCAGCAGATGTTGGCAATTTGATCTTTGTTTCCTCTGCCTTTTCTAAAACCAGCTTGAACATCTGGAAGTTTATGATTCATTTATTGCTGAAGCCTGGCTTGGAGAGTTTTGAGCATTACTTTACTAGCATGTGAGATGAGTGCAGTTGTGCGGTAGTTTGAACATTCTTTGACATTGCCTTTCTTTGGGATTGGATGAAAACTGACCTTTTCCAGTCCTGTGGCCACTGCTGAGTTTTCCAAATTTGCTGGCATATTGAGGGCAGCACTTTCACAGCATCATCTTCCAGGATTTGAAATAGCTCAACTGGAATTCCATCACCTCCACTAGCTTTGTTCATAGTGATGCCTTCTAAGGTCCACTTGACTTCACATTCCAGGATGTCTGGCTCTAAGTAAGTGATCATACCATCATGATTATCTTGGTCATGAAGATCTTTTTTTGTACAGTTCTGCGTATTCTTGCCACCTCTTCTTAATATCTTCTGCTTCTGTTAGGTCCATACCACTTTTGTCCTTTATTGAGCCCATCTTTGCATGAAATGTTACCTTGGTATCTCTAATTTTCTTGAAGAGATCTCTAGTCTTTCCCATTCTGTTGTTTTCCTCTATTTCTTTGCATTGATCACTGAGGAAGGCTTTCTTATCTCTCCTTGCTATTCTTTGGAATGCTGCATTCAGATTATGTGCATTCTAAATCATAAATGATAAAGACTTTAATGAGAATAAATTCTCATTCATGGTGTTTCAAATCTCTCTCTTTCTCTCAGTATTAATAAGTTTACTAAGGGGTAGAATGTCAAGGGCTAGGCAGTAGAATATTGGATCTACATAATCTTGAGTGCTTTTAATGATTTTCTTGTACTCCATATAATTTGTTTGTAAGTCAGGGTCATGCTGTAGATGCAGTTCAATGTAAGTGAGACACATTCACAAGGAGTTAAAACCCAGAACTTCATGGAGTTATGTATTCAGGAAACAATTTAAGAAGTAACTTTTTCACATGGTATGATGGCCAGAGTCCTGCACATTTTTCAAATTTACCCTAGAAGTATATTTGAAGATAGTGATGTTTTTAAAATCTGTTCCTCTACCAACAGGTTTTGACACCAAAGTGTGGGGTTTTCTTTCACATCGGCTACTAATTCTCCAACTCTTGGTACATAAGTTGAGTGTCCTACAATTCAATTCTGACACTATTCAGTTCCGTACAAACCTGGAATTAGTGCAGATCCTGCAGGCCAGGACCTAGTCCCACAAAGCTGCCCCCGCTTCAGACACCAGTCAAAAGCCTCCAATTGTCAGTCAATGGACTGTGAATCTGGGGTTACCATGATCCTTCCTCAGCTTATTAGCATTCAGTAATGCCTGATAGAACTTAGGGACACTCTTTACACTTATTGGTTAATTTTAAAATATGTTATAAAGATACAGATGAGTATCCTGATGAAGAGGCATTATTATGTATATAGGAAAAGGTCCAGGATGGTCCCAAGTGCAGGTGCATCTGTCTCTTGGAGTTGGGGTGCACCATTCTCTCAGCATGTGGACATGTTCACCAACCCAGAAGCTCTTCAAATGTGGGAATTTACAGATTTATGGAGGTAATTTATGGAACTTCCTCATGTAGTCATAATCAATCATCCATTCAGTTTCCAGCCTCTCATACCCCCCTCCCAGAAGATGATTGCTAACTATGTCATAGTCTTTCTGGTGACCAGCCCCATCCCAAAGCTATCTAGTAACCCACCAAAAATAGTGTCATTTGAACAAAAGATGTCGCTATTATGCAGGAAATTCCAAGGGATTAAGGAGCTCTGAGTCAGAAACCAGGGGGGAGACAAAATACATATTTATTATTATTCACAGTGATAAATGAATGCCAAAATATTGCAACTATACTCTTGTACATTATACAATACAATTCTTCTTAGTATTCCATCCTGAATAGATGTCAGCAAACTCTTATCTACAATTCTTGATGTGAAATTATCTAAGCTCCACATAAAACTAGTAATGAGCCTTATACATACCATTTAAGAGATATAGCAACACATTTTCCTGCAGAAATATTAATATTTTATTACGGAATGCTGCCTCAGACCATACTGGTGGTAGCAAATAATAGAATATGGATATTCTAATATTTACTTTTCTAAACACATCTGATCCCAGATTTTGGATGAAAGTTGTGGCTATGTAATCTATGCATCTACCACTTATTCCCCATCAACCACATTTTAGCAAATAATTTCTTTGAATAATCTCTTTATCCCTTATTTACATATGTTTGTATGCATTTACTTCCCAAGTGGCTTACTGGTAAAGAATCCACCTGCCAAGCTGGAGACCAGGGTTCGATCCCTGGGTCAAGAGGATCCCTGGAAAAGGAAATGGCAACCCACTCCAGTATTCTTGCCTGGAAAATCCCATGGACAGAGGGGCCTAGTAGGACACAGTCCATGAAACTGCGAACAGTCAGACACACCTGAGCGACTCTGTCACACAATTTTAAATTTCCTGGCTCTTAATGTGAATGATTTTGTTTGCAACTTCACCTTCAAGGACAGTTATATCTGGCGTAGCTTTGGACCCAGGGGCTCCTTACTGTGTCTGTAAATCTTCATGGCACTTATGAAGTATTTGGGGCCATTAAAATCACTAAAGGTACAAATAGATGCTGTTTAAATGTTTGCTTAAATACTATGTTTTATCTGCCCTCCTTTCTTTTATTATATCAGTTCTGAGAGCAAGCTCAGGCTGGTAGCTGAGGCAAAAAGAGCATGCTGGTGACCAGTCATTCAGCTGACAAAGCACTTGGCTGGACACCCAAAACCACTGTGGTCCTTTGACCTTTATAAAAGTTTTGGTTTTAGTCTTAGATGTAAGTTAAGAGACACCATTGTTTCATAGGAGGCAGAAGGAACACTGTGTTAAACTACAACTTAATGAGGAGGAACATGATGATAATTTTGCAAATCTGTCTCAGTAGCTTCAGAAGTTTGCATTAGCTACTTTAAAAGTTTATGTGGCACACCAAGATGTCTCTAAGTCTAATAAAAATATTATTAAAATGAGAAAATAACTGGGCCTATTTGATACTTGATTTATTACGAATATTTATTAAGAATAAAGAGTATCCAAACCAAAGATACAGCTGTGGAGTAAAATGCTCTATAAATGGAAACCTAAATGTCTAATATCATTTATAATATCTAAATCATTTATAATAAAGGCACAAAAGTATTGTCATCAAAAAATTGGATATATGAAGTCCAAATTGAAAAAGTTCCAAAATCAGATTATGAAAGCAGGAATTTTTAAAATATTATTGACATCATAAACATTTAGTTGCATTTAAATCTATTGTTTAAAATGCACCTATCATCAAAAAATATTTTAATTGGTGAAGTTATTCCAACTTATTTTAAAGTAAGAATGTATTATGTGTTAGATATAAAAAACACACAAAAAAAACCTAAATCTCTCTAGAGATGTAGTGAATATTGTTAAAGTTCATTTAAAGTAATATCTTCATGCTCCTAAAATGCAATACAATACAATACCATAAAAAGATTATATTAGGCAGCAGCTTTGGTGGTCTCTTCGAATACTTTTCTTGTGGATAGGTACATGGTGCTGAGCTAAGAGTTTTGGTGGCAATTCCGAAGATAGGAAAGAAAGGGGCAGATAGACTCGTAATCTTGGGCTTTTTGTTTGTTTTCTCGTTTTCTCCATTCAAGTGTGCTGCCTCAGGCTCCTTGCATCAAGAGTAATGGATTTGAAGTCTTCTTCCTCAATTAATCTGTCACTTCTTTTCTCCTTAGAGTTAGTCAAGCATCTTTCACTTCATTTTTTTTCTTTGTTCTGTAACTTTTCCTACATCTTCTCCTCTAATCCTATTTTGCAGCTTGATTAAAACTGTGATAGTTTTTCCCTGCCCTCATGTTGATGATTTTTTTAAGGATTCTCATCAGAAAAAGATTCCTTTTTTTACTTCTTAGAACACGATAAAGGAAAGATTTGTTTCTCGTTTGAACCTGACCATTTTCATGGATGATCTGTGCCAGAAACAGTGCCATTTTTCAGATCACCTTATTGATAATCAGAGTTTAAACAGCAGACACCTGGATTTGGGTTTGTCCTTCCATTCCTAAGTCCTTTAAGAAATGTACTCCACTCTTTCTGCCCCTAGTTAGTCAAAATTCAAGTTTATTTGCTTCTTATCTTCCAATAGGACAGATCACTTCAGATATCCATAGATAGCTGGAATCTTTCTCTTCATATTTGGAAATATTTGGAAAGCTGTAGTAATTTGATATATAATCTAAAGAAACAGGAATCAGAGAGGGGTGACCTAGAGAGAGAGATAATCCAAAGGTAATGTCTACTTGATTTTGTTGTGCCTTTTTTTGCTTTGGAAAACTTACTTTTTAAACATATTTGCTTAGAATCTTGTTAAAGTAGCTGTATTTATTCACCTAAGAACAGTATGCCAGGTAACGTAAGAAGTGGTAAGGAAAAGGCTTCCTAGTGCGTAGGTGGGTGATAAAAGTTTTATGGTGATCAATACCAGAAATTGATACTTCCACTGAGTCATTAATAGGTAGCCACAGAAAGCTCTGAATAACCTAATAGGAAAAAAGTCAACTCATCTGCATTATACTCATTTTATACTTTTACAAAAACTAAACTGAAAATCTGTTTTTTTTTAAATTAATTTATTTATCTAACTGGAGGATAACTACTTTACAATATTGTGATGGTTTTTTGCCATGCATCAGTGTGAATTGTCCATAGGTATACATATCCCCTTTACCCTGAATCCCCTCCCACTGCCCTCCCCACCCCATCCCTCCAGGCTGTCACAGAGCACCAGCTTTCGGTGTCCTGCTTCATGCATGGAACTCACACTGGTTATCTATTTTATATATGGTCATGTATACATTTCAATGCAATTCTCTCAAATTTTCCCACTCTCTCCTTTTTCCACTAAGTGCAAAAGTCTGTTCTTTCCATCTGCGTCTCCTTTGCTGCTCTGTATGTAGAATCATTGGTACCATCTTTCTAAATTCCATGTATATACGTTAATATATTGTATTTGTCATTCTCCTTCTGACTTACTTCACTTTGTATAATAGGCTCTAGGTTCATCCACCTCACTATAACTGACTCAAATGCATTCCTTTTCATAGATGAGTAATTTTCCATTGCATATATGTACCACAACTGCCTTATCCATTCATCTGTGAATGGACATCTAGGTTGCTTCCTTGTCATCAGTTCAGTTCATTCGCTCAGTCGTGTTCGACTCTTTGCAACCCCATGGACTGCAGCACGCCAGGCCTCCCTGTCCATCACCAATGTCCAGAGTTTTCTCAAACTCATGTCCATTGAATTGGTGATGCCATCCAACCGTCTCATCCTCTGTTGTCCCCTTCTCCTCCTTCCCTCAATCTTTCCCAGCATCAGTGTCTTTTCAAATAAGTCAGCTCTTCGCATCAGGTGGCCAAAGTATTGGAGTTTCAGCTTCGACATCAGTCCTTCTAATGAACACCCAGGACTGATCTCCTTTAGGATGGACTAGTTGAACCTCCTTGCAGTTTAAGGGACTCTCAAGAGTCTTCTCCAACACCACAGTTCAAAAGCATCAATTCTTTGAGGCTCAGCTTTCTTTATAGTCCAACTCTCACATCCATACATGACTACTGGAAAAACCATAGCCTTGACTAGACTGCTGCACAGTGCTGGAGCAGCCAAGAGGAGATTCCTTGTCTTAACTATTGTAAATAGTGCTGCAATGGACATTGGGGTACTTGTGTCTTTTTCAATTCTGGTTTCCTTGGGATATATGCCCAGTAGTGAAATTGCTGTGTGGAATGGTCATTTTTTCCCTAGTTTTTTAAGGAATCTCCATATGGTTCTCCACAGTGGTTGTATTACTTTGCATTCCCACCAACAGTGTAAGAGGGTTCCCTTTTCTCCACACCCTCTCCAGCATTTATTGTTTGTAGACTTTTTGATGATGGCCATTCTGACCAGTGTGAGATAATATCTCATTGTGGTTTACATTTGTGCATTTCTCTGATAATGAGTGATGATGAGCATCTCTTCATGTGTTTATTAGCCATCTCTATGTCCACTTTGGAGAAATGTTTGTTTAAGTTTTTTCCCTACTTTTTGATTGGGTTGTTCATTTTTCTGGTATTGAGCTGCATGAGCTGCTTGTATATTTTGGAGATTAATTCTTTGTCAGTTGTTTCATTTGCTATTATTTTCTCCCATTCTGAGGACTGTCTGTCTACGTTGCTTACAATTTCCTTCGTTGCACAGAAGCTTTTAAGCTTAATTAGGTTCCATTTGTTTTTCTTGTAATAGTTTTACTAAGACATAATGAACAATCTTTAAAATATACCCTTTAAAGTCTACCACTTTGAGGGTTTTATATTATTCACAGAGTTGTGCAACCATCATCACTACCTAACTTTAGAACATTTTCATCACTCTAAAGCTCAATAGGAGTCAATCCCCATTACCTCCCTCCTCTTTTCCTTCAGCAATCTCTAATTTACTTTCTGTTTCTATAGATTTATTTTTTCTGGACTTTTCATGTAAATTGAATCATATATGGTCTTTTATTGATTTAATTCATTAATTTACATTTTCAAGGTTCATCCATGTGGTACCATGTATCAGTACTTCATTCATTTTTATTGGCAATTAACATTGCCTTGTATTGGTATACAACACTTTGTTTATCAATTCATCTGTTGATGGGCATTGGGATTGTTCACTTGAAGTGGTATTTCTATAGTTTTGGTTTGTTAAAACATCTACTTCTGCTTCATTGACTATGTTAAAGCTTTTGACTGTGTGGATCACAACAAACTGGAAAATTCTTCAAGAGTTGGGACCACCTTTCTTGCATCCTGTAAAACCTGTATGTAGATCAAGAAACAATAGTTAGAACCGGACATGGAACAGAGGACTTGTTCTAAATTGGGAAAGGAGTACATCGAGGCTGAATATTGTCACTTTGTTCATTTAACTTACATGCAGAGCACATCATGAGAAATGGTGGACTGGATGAAGCACAAGCTGGAATCCAGATTGCTGGGAGAAAATCAATAACCTCAGATATGCAGATAACAACACCCTTATGGCAGAAACCAAAGAGGAACTAAAGAGCCTCTTGATAAAGGTAAAAGAGGAGAGTGAAAAAGCTGGTTTAAAACTCAGCATTCAAAAAACTAAGATAATGGCATCCAGTCCCATCACTTCATGGCAAATATATGGGGAAACAATGAAAACAGTGACAGACTTTATTTTCTTGGGCTTCACAATCACTGCACATGGTGACTGCAGCCATGAAATTAAAAGACGTTTGCTCCTTGGAAGAAAAGCTATGACAAACCTAGACAGCATATTAAAAAGCAGAGACATTACCTTGCTAACAAAGGTCCATATAGTCAAAGCTATTGTTTTTCTAGAGGTCATACATGGATGGGAGAGTTGGACTATAAAGAAAGCTGAGGGCCAAAGAATTGATGCTTTTGAACTGTGGTTTTGGAGAAGATTCTTAAGAGTCCCTTGGGCTGCAAGGAGATCCAACCAGTCAGTCCTAAAGGAAATAAATCCTGAATATACATTGGAAGTACTGATGCTGAAGCTGAAGCTCCAATACTGTGGCCACTTGATGTGAAGAGTCAATTCATTAGAAAAGACCCTGATGCTGGGAAAGATTGAGGGCAGGAGGAGAAGGGGATGACAGAAGACAAGACAGCTGGACGGCATCACCGACTCAATGGACGTGAGTTTGAGCAGGCTCTGGGCGATAGTGAAGGACAGGGACGCCTGGCGTGCTGCAGTCCATGGGGTCGCAAAGAGTCAGACACAACTGAGAGACTGAACACCAACAGTAGCCAGTGATATTAAGCATATTTTCATGTTCTCATTGGACAGCTGTATATCTCCTTTGGATACATGTCTATTCAAATCTTTGCCAATTTTCTAATTGGGTTATTTGTCTATCTGCTGTTGAGTTGTAAAAGATCCTTACATATGCAGAGTAAAAGTCCCTCATATATAGAAATTGAAAATGCTTTTTTTATTTGTGATTTATTTTTTTACCTTATTTATGCTATCCTTTGAAGTACAAAGTTTTATGAGAGGCAGTCCTAAGATGGCGGAGGAATAGGATGGGGACACCACTTTCTCCCCCACAAATTAATCAAAAGAACATTTAAATGCTGAGTAAATTCCACAAACAACTTCTGAATGCCAGCAGAGGACATCAGGCACCCAGAAAAGCAGCCCATTGTCTTTAAAAGGAGGTAGGAAAAATATAAAAAATAAAAAAAGAGACAAAAGAGGTAGGGACGGAGTTCCATCCCAGGAAGGGAGTCTTAAAAAGAGAGAAGTTTCCAAACACCAGGAAACACTCTCACTGCTGAGTCTGTGAAGAGCCTTGGAAGCACAGAGGGCAACATAATAGGGAGGAAAAATAAGTAAATAATTAAAACCCACAGAGTATGAGCCCAACAGTAACTCCCCCAGTGGAGAAGCAGCGCAGACGCCTGCACCTGCCACTAGCAAGTGGGGGCTGGGCAGGGAGGCGCAGGCTGCATTGCTTAGAGTAAGGATCAGGCCTGAATGCCCTGAGGGTAATCAGAGAGAACTAATTTGGGCTAGCAAACCAGACTATGGGATAGCTAACACGCGAAAAGCCCTAAGACACCGCCAGGCCTGCACACAGAACAAAGGGCTGAACAGAACTAGCCAGCTGCAGACCATCCCCCTCTGGTGACAGGCAGCCAGAGCCGGAAGGAGGCAATCGCAGCCCCAGAGAGACATTATCTACCTAAATGCAAGCAGGCTTCTTTGCTAGCTAAGACTTCTTGGGGTTCTGGACAGTCAACATCTCCCTGAGAAGGTGCGCTGGTTGTACACCCAGAAAACGGAGCGGCAGGGATGGGAAAGGCAATAAGTCGCAGTGACCGCCCTCGCCAAACACATCACCCGACCTGCTTGTAGCTGGAAAGGGCACAAAACGCAGGCCCAATGGAGTCTGTGCCTCTGAGGACTACCTGAGTGCCCGAACCTGAGCGGCTTAGACCTGGGAGGTGCATGCAGCCCAGGGCCAGCCTCGGATGGTTCCCGGCAGAGCAACCTAGAGCCTGAACTGTGTGGGCAGGGAGGGTACACGCTCCGTGAGCGGGGGCAGGCCCAGTGTTGCTGAGGCACTGTGAGCACACGCCAGTGTTATTTGTTCACAGTGTCCCTCCGTCCCCACAGCACAACTGAACAAGTGAGCCCCCCCTCCCCCAGAAAATGTGTCCACCACTGCCCCCCTTGTGTCAGGGTGGAAATCAGACACTGAAGAGACCAGCAAACAGAAGAAGCTAAAACCGAGGGAACTGCCTTGGAAGTGACAGGCGCAATAGATTAAAACCCTGTAGTTAGTACCAACTACATAGGAAGGAGCCTATAGACATAGGAAGGAGCCTATAGATCTTGAGAAATATAAGCCGGACCAAGGAACTATCCAAAAATGAACTGACCCTACACTGCCCACAACGACACCAGAGAAAGTCTTAGATATATTTTTACTATTTTTGCATTCATTCTTTTCTTTTTTTTTTAACTTTTAAAAAATTTTTAAGTCCTCTATTACTCCTTTAATTTTCATTTTTATAACCTACTATTACTTAAAAAAAAAAAGAGACTATTTTTTAAAGCAAACTTCATATATATATATATATATCTTGTGTGACTTTTTTTTTCTTCTTCTTCTTTTTTTAATATTGTATTTTTGAAAATCCAACCTCTACTTTAGAATTTTAATCTTTGCTTTTTGGTATTTGTTATCAATTTTGTACCTTTAAGAACCCAATCTTCAGTACCCATTTTTACTTGGGAGTGAAATTATCGACTTGACTGCTCTCTCGCACTTTGGACTCTCCTTTTTCTCCACCAGGTAGCTTCTGTCTCCTCCCTCCCCCTTCTCTTCTCTACTCAACTCTCTGAATCTCTGTGTGTTCCAGATGGTGGAGAACACTTAGGGAAATGATTACTGGCTGGATCTGTCTCACTCCTTTTGATTCCCCTGTTTTTATCCTCCTGGCCACCTCTGTCTCCTTTCTCCCTCTTCTCTTCTCTGTATAATTCCATGAACATCTCTGAGCAGTCCAGACTGTGGAGTGCACATAAGGAAATGATTACTGGATAGCTTGCTCTCTCCTCTTTTGATTCCACCTCATCTCATTTGGGTCACTTCTAACTCCCTCCTCCCTCTTTTCTTCTCCATGTAACTCTGTGAACCTCTCTGGGTGTCCCTCACTGTGGTGAAACTTTTCATCTTTAACCTAGATGTTTTATCAATGGTGCTGTATAGAAGGAGAAGTCTTGAGACTACTGTAAAAATAAGACTGAAAACCAGAAACAGGAGGATTAAGTCTAAATCCTGAGAACATCAGAGAACACCTGACTCCAGGGAACATTAAGCAATAGGAACTCATCAAATGCCTCCATATCTACACTGAAACCAAGCACCACCCAAGGGCCAACAAGTTCCAGAGTAAGACATACCATGCAAATTCTCCAGCAACTCAGGAATACAGCCCTGAGCTTCAATATACAGGCTGCCCAAAGTTACTCAAAAACCACTGACATCTCATAACTCTTTACTAGACACTTCATTGCACTCCAGAGAGAAGAAACCCAGCTCCACCCACCAGAACACCGACACAAGATTCCCTAATCAAGAAACCTTGACAAGCCACCGATACAACCCCACCTACAGTGAGGAAACTCCACAATAAAGAGAACTCCACAAACTGTCAGAATACAGAAAGGCCACCCCAAACTCAGCAATATAAACAAGATGAAGAGACAGAGGAATACTCAGCAGGTAAAGGAACAGGATAAATGCCCACCAAACCAAAAAAAAGAGGAAGAGATAGGGAATCTACCTGATAAAGAATTCCAAATAATGATAGTGAAAATGATCCAAAATCTTGAAATAAAAATGGAATCATAAATGACTCTGAAAAAGCCAATATGCAAGAGGCTAACACGCTGTGTCTAAGGCAATGTTGAGGCCACTGTGAATGTCCTTCAGACAACGGGCTCTGCTCAAAGTCTCCCTGGCCTGGGGCAGGGGCAGCACAGGGGCTCTGGGACAGATGAATAAACACACACCATCTCAGCTCTGCCATCAGGGCTGGCTGCCCGGGCCACTAAGGCAGTCGATGGGAGGTGGACTGCTTGGAACTTCCAAAGCTACCCGAATGTTTGGGTGTTTTTGCTGAGATCCCAGGACGGTCTCAGGACACTGTCCTGGTCATGTGTTCCATTTCCTGCCTCCTCCCTGCTCACAGAATGACACATTATCCTGATTTTTTTCCTTCTCTTTGGCTTATGCCTATTCTATTTTAATTAAAAATGTATAAATAAAGTTTTAAAAAAATGGAATCACAGATAAATAGCCTGGAGACAAGGATTGAGAAAATGCAAGAAAAGTTTAACAAAGACCTAGAAGAAATAAAAAAGAGTCAATATATAATGAATAATGCAATACATGAAGTACAAAGTTTTCTAATTTTAATGAAGTACAAATTATTTACTATATGTAGTTTTTATTGTTGCTTGTGCTTTTGGCGTAGAGTCTAAGAAATCATTGCCTATCAGAGTCATGAACATTTACTCCTCAGTTTTCTTTTAGGAGTTTGATAGTTTTATATCTTTTATTTTGTTCTGTGATCCGTTTTGAGTTCACTTTTGTAAATGTTATAAGACAAATGTCCTAATTCATCGTTTTGCATGTGGATATCCAGTTGTCCCAGCAATATTTGTTGATAAGACTATTCTTTCCCCATTGAATTGTTTTGATTTTACCCTTGTCAAAAACAATTGTTTTGGTACCCTTACTCATAAATACAATGGTTTATTTCTGGACTCTGAGTTCTGTTCCAGTGATTGGTATTTCTAGACTTATGTCAGTACCACACCATCCTGAATACTGTAGCTTTGTTTGAAACAAGAAAGTGAGTCATTCAGCTTTATCCTTTTCCAAATAGTTTTGGGTTCTTATATTTACATAGGCTTTTTTTGCTCTCTTCCATTTCTGGAATTCTCATTATGTCTTTATCGGTCTCATGGTAAATTAATTTGTTTTAGAAAATTCTCTCTACTGTACTATACTTGTTACTTTGCCCCAGTTGTTTTTGTTATTTCATCTTACTGTGAAATTATATTATTGTTTAATCTTTATGGTTCTGATATTGTTACTTTTGAAGTCTTTTGGTATTTTCTTTGATATAGACTTTTAGACAATCCAGGTGTTACAGAAGCATATCATTTCCTCTCTTTTGCTAATTACAAATAATTTTCACAATCACTTCTTGCTCAGGGTAAGCCCAACTCTCCAGTGTGATGACAAGAGCAGGAACAGCAAGACAAATAGATTTTCAACATGTTGCTCAGAAAACAGGAAAATAAGCCTCCATCTTTTTCCTCTAAACATCAGTGTCATCTACAATGTGAAACAAGTGTAGATTCCAGAACTGCCTTGAACTGGCCTGTGGGAAGGAGAAATTCTTCAGGGCCTGAAACTACATGCTTGGGTTTGCTTGTGGCTGCTGGTTTGATGCCAGCATTCCTTGAGGTGTTTTCTACTACCTTGTGAGCAGATCCAGCAGTGATGCCTATTTCAGTGCTGAAATTTGGATTTATACACACACTGTTCATGATGCAATGCCATTAAATTTAGGAACAGTAGAATTTCTAATGCTGGTTGACTTCCTTCTAAGCATGAGTAAATCATATGTACAGAAAACTAGACAGATATTTGCTTTCATTGTTATATAGAAACCATTGGAGTGTTACTCCATCTAACATTTTCAGTGTCCATGTAGTTTTTTTGGTGCTAACCTTTGCCCCTAAGATCAAGTTAATATTTCTATTTATAACTTATAGTGTTAATTTTCATTTATATCATGTTACTCCTCAATATTGGGGGCTTCCCTGGTGGCTCAATTGGTAAAGAATCTGCCTGCAGTGATGGAGACCTGGGTTTGATTCCTGGGTAGGGAAGATTTCCTGGAGAAGGAAATGGCAACCCACTGCAATATTCTTTTTTTTTTTTTAAATGAAACAAAGATGAATATTATTTAATGATAAAAGGTACAATTCATAAAGAAGATAGACAACATAAACCAGTAGACACCTACCAACAAAGAAACAGAGATACATAGAGCAAAAATCAAAAGAAATGTAAGGGAAAATAAAAAAATATCTAATCATAGTGAGAGGAATTAACATTTCTCTGAGAATATTTTATAATGGGCAGAAAAAATTAGAATAAGAGCATCTTGAATGTCATTAATAATTCAAATATAATAGACATATTTAATTAATTTATATTAATCTTATATCTTACAGAAATATATTTAAATTTTTGTATCTCATACATTCCTATTAGATGTCCATAGGACATTTAGAAGAATGGCAAAAAAAGATAAATATTACTAAATTTCCAAAAGTAAATTTTGTGTGTGTGTGTGTGTGATTCAGTTATACATATACACATATGCTATTTTTGAAATTATTTTCCATTATAGGTTATTACAAGATATTGACTATAGTTCCCTGTGCTATACAGTAAACCTTTACTGCTTGTTGCATATCTTTTTTTATTATTTGAAATGTAGCAGTCTATTCATAGTAATTCAAACAAAAGTAAACAAAATGTCATAATTTTTTTAGTTAAGCAAAAATTACAAGCTTTCTAAAACATATATATTATACATATTTTATATATGTTTGAAAAAGCATTTCTTCTATGTTGATAAAGGCTTGAGAAGAACAAAAAAAAAAAAAAGAAGAAGAAGAAGAGATGAAGAAATTGGAAAACATTAACTAAATGAAATGGGAGCACTGAATATGACATAGGAAAAGTGAAACAAGCTAGATAAAAGTAAAGATCCTCATATAGTCCAGTTGTTTTTAAACACAGTTGCTCATTAGAAATATATCTGAAGCTCTAGTTAAAAAAAAAAATCAATAGCTGGGCATTTGTATTTGTAAAAAAAAATCCAAAATAATTCTTATATGCATTTGGATTTTAAAAAGTGATTACAGGTTTTCCTATTAAATGATAGCATTGGTGATACAGAATTCTATTATTTTTCTCTTGACCAATCATGATACAATGGTATTAAGTGAGTTATAGTTACATAATCATAATAGTAAAATATGTTTATCAGCTTTCACAATCAATAGCCAGACAAAAATAAAAGTAATAATAAAAGTTAATTGCAATCGCAAGCCATAATGGGAACTTGATTTACCTAATAATAAAAATAATTACATACAATTTGGGGATCAAGCAGAATGATGTGGTAAGTGGAAGTGCATACATACACATGTTTTCAGCTGCTCAGCCAGTTTATGTCTTTCAGTTGATGAAAGACATTTACATTTACAGTAATTTATCTTACATTTAAGATAATTATCAATATGTATGATCCTATTGGGAGAAGACAATGGCACCCCACTCTAGTACTGTTGCCCGGAAAATCCCGTGGATGGAGGAGCCTGGTAGGCTGCAGTCCATGGGGTCGCTAAGAGTCAGACACGACTGAGCAACTTCACTTTCACTTTCCACTTTCAGGCATTGGAGAAGGAATGGCAACACACTCCAGTGTTCTTGCCTGGAGAATCCCATGGACTGAGAAACCTGGTAGGCTGCAGTCCATGGGGTCGCACAGAGTCGGACACGACTGAAGCGACTTAGCAGCAGCAGCAGCATGATCCTATTACCGTTTGCTTAATTGTTTGGGGTTTATCTTCTGTAGGTAGGTCTTTTCCTTCTCTTGTTTCCTGCCTAGTGAAGTTCTGTTAGCATTTGTTGTAAAGCTGGTTTGGTGATGCTGAATTCTCTTAGCTTTTGCTTGTCTGGAAAGCTTTTGATTTCTCCATCAAATCTGAAGGAGAGTCTTGCTGAGTATATTCTTGGTTTAGGTTCTTCCCTTTCATCACTTTAAATACATTGTGCCATTCCCTTCCAGTCTGTGGAGTTTCTGTTGAGAAATCAGCTGATAGCCTGATGGGAATTCCCTTGTATGTTATCTGTCATTTTTCCCTTGTTGCTTTTGATATTTTATCTCTGTCTTTAATTTTTGTCAGTTTGATTACTATGTGTCTTGGTGTGTTCCTTCTTGGGTTTATTCTTCCTGGGACTCTCTGCACTTACTGGACTTGGTTGATTATTTCCTTTCCCATGTTCCAGACATTTTCAGCTATTGTCTCTTCAAATATTTTCTTAGGTCTTTTTTATCTTTCTTCTCCTCTGGGAGCCCTATAATGCAAATGTTTATGTGTTTAATGTTGTCCCAGAGATCTCTTAACCTGTCTTTATTTCTTTGCATTCTTTTTTCTATATTCTGTTCTGCAGCAGTGATTTTCCACTATTCTGTCCTCCAAGTCATTTATCCATTCTTCTGCCTCAGTTATTCTGCTATGAATTCCTTCTAGTGTATTATTCATTTCTCTTTGTTTGTTCTTTAGTTCTTTCACATCTTTGGTAAACATTTCTTGTAGCTTCTTAATCTTTGCCTCCATTCTTTTTCCAAGATCCTGAATCATTTTCACTATGATTATTCTGAATTCTTTTTCTGGAAGGTTGCCTGTCTTCACTTCACTTAGCTGTTTTTCTGGGGTTTTATCTTGTCCCTTCATCTGGGACATAACTTTATGCTTTTTACCCTGATTTACTTTCCATAATGTGATTTTTAGTTACTGTAGGATTGTGGTTTTTCTTGCTTCTTTTGTCTGCTCTGTGACAGAGGAGGCTAAGAGGCTTGTGTAAGCTTCTGGATAGGAAGGACTGGGAAAAACTGGGTCTTGCTCTGGTGGGCAGGGCCTTGCTTAGTAAAACTTTGATCTGGTTATCTGCTGATGGGTGGGGTTGTGCTCTCTTCCTGGTAGTTTTTTGGCCTGAGGTGACCCAGCCCTGGGGCCTATGGGCTCTATGGTCAGGTTAATGGCGACCACCAAGAGGGTTTATGCCAAGAGGAAACTTCCCAGGCTGCTGTTGACAGTGTCACTATCCCTGTGGTGAGCCCCTATTGACCCACGCCTCCACAGGAGACTTTCCACAAGAGCAGGTAGTTTTGGTTCAGTCTCCTGTGGAGTCACTGCTCTTCTCCTTTGAGTCTCAGTACATGCAAAGTTTTGTTTGTGCCCTTTGGGACTGGAGTCTCTTTCCCCCAGTCCTGTGGAAGTCTTATGATCAAATGCTGCTGGCCTTCAAGGTCAGATTTCCTGGGGATTTTTAGTCCCTTTGATGGGTCCCCAGGCTGTGAAGACTGAAGTGGGGTTCATAACCTTCACAACAGTGGGGGAACTTCTTTGGTATTATTGTTCTTCAGTTTGTGGATCATCCACCCAGTGGGTATCAGTTCAGTTCAGTCGCTTAGTCGTGTCTGACTCTTTGTAACCCCATGGACTGCAGCATGCCAGGCCTTCCTGTCCATTGCCAACTCCCAGAGTTTACTCAAATTCATGTCTATTGATTTGGTGATGTCATCCAACCATCTCATACTCTGTCATCCCCTTCTCCTCCCACCTTCAATCTTTCCCAGCATCAGGTTCTTTTCAAATGAGTCAGTCCTTCGGATCAGGTGGCCAAAGTTTCAGTTTCAGCATCAGTCCTTCCAGCCCTTAATATTCAGGACTGATTTCCTTTAAGATGGACTGGTTGGATCTCCTTGCAGTCCAAGGGATTCTCAAGAGTCTTCTCCAACACTACAATTCAAAAGCATCAATTCTTCAGTGGTCGGCTTTCTTTAGAGTCTAACTCTCACATCCATACATGACTACTGGAAAAAAACATAGCTTTGACTAGATGCATCTTTGTTGGCAAAATAATGTCTCTGCTTTTTAATATGCTCTCTAGATTGGTCATAACGTTTCTTCCAAGGAGCAAGTGTCTTAATTTCATGGCTGCAATCTGCAGTGATTTTGGAGCTCAAGAAAATAAAGTCTGTCACTGTTTCCATTAATTCCCAATCTATTTGCCATGAAGTGATGAGACCAGATGCCATGATCTTGGTTTTCTGAATGTTGAGTTTTAAGCCAACTTTTCCACTCTCCTCCTTCACTTTCATCAAGAGGCTCTTTAGTTCTTCTTCGTTTTCTGCCATAAGGGTGGTGTCATCTGCATATCTGAGGTTATTGATATTTCTCCTGGCAATCTTGATTCCAGCTTGTGCTTCTTCCAGCCCAGCATTTCTCATGATGTGCTCTGCATATAAGTTAAATAAGCAGGATGACAATATACAGCCTTGGTGTACTCCTTTTCCTATTTGGAACCAGTCTGTTGTTCCATGTCCAGTTCTAACTGTTGCTTCCTGATCTGCATACAGATTTCTCTGTATGGTCACCTGCAGGTCAGGTGGTCTGGTATTCCCAACTTTTTAAGAATTTGGGATTTGACTTATCATGATTGTGCCTCTCCTACCATCTTGCTGTAGCTTCTTCTTTGGATGTGGGGTATCTTTTTCTGGTAGGTTCCATTGCCCTCCTGTCAATGGTTGTTCAACAGCTAGTTGTGGTTTTGGTGCTCTCACAGGAGGCGGTCCCATCTAGTATTCTTCCTGGGAAATCTCATGGAAAGAGGAGCCTCGTGGATTACTGCTCAGGGAATCACAAGAGTCAGACATGACTTAGTGAATAAGCCACCACCACCATTCCTCAGTACTAGAAATTTAATATTTTACATTCTTTTCTTTCAAAAGTGTTTATGTCAAATAATTTTGACTTTCATTCAAGTGATTATTGTGAATGAATGAAAGTGACTTTCATTCATTTGATTATTCAGCCAGAAGCATAGAATCATATTGAAAATCAATTTTAATGTTAACAAGAGTTTTAAGGAAAAAAACTCTTTCAGTATTTTCCAGATATAAATAAAAGTATATTAAGTTTCACCATATAAAACTGCAAGTATTCAGTCGTTTTGACCTACAAAAAATGGTAACACCATAAGCTTCAATCTATAAATAAAAGTCTGGAAGTTTTTCAATATTGGCAAGCTATAGAGGTTTCAGACTATTCCAAGAAGATCAATTTTCTTCAACACTTTAAACTTTGTCTAATTCTTTACTTAGGCTTATTAGTCATAAGAAACTAAGTTATAGTAAATCATATGAAATTTATTGTAAGGGTACATGTGACAGAGAACACTAGGGACTCAAGTATAAAGCTCCGTGAGAACAGAGATTTGTCTTAATTATTCATCAGTTCATTCCTCAAAGTCTAATACACTGCCTGATATAGAACAGGTGATAAATACATAAGTGTATCTAAAATATATTTTATATACCTAGAGGAATATCCATTTTTCTATTGATAAACATTTAGGTTGCTTCCATATCTTGGCTATCGACTGTACTTCAATAAAAAATTTTTACATGCTGTAAGACGAAATCTGGAGTGGTGGCCGAGAGGAGCAACCCCACGTCCAAGGAGCAGTGGCTGTGTGGGTGCAGGAGGGCTGAGAGGAGCTACTCCACGTTCAAGGCCAGGAGGGGCAGCCTTGAGGAGATACTCCTCCTCCAAGGTAAGGAGCAGTGGCTGCACTTTGCTGGAGCAGCTGTGAAGAGACACCACAAGACCAAGGTAAGAGAAACCCAAGTTAGGTGGTAGATGTTGCTAGAGGGCATCAGAGGGCAGACACACTGAAACCAAAGTCACAGAAAACTAGTCAATCGGATTACAAAGACCACAGCCTTGTCTAACTCAACAAAACTAAACCATGTCATGTGGGGCCACCCAAGATGGTTGGGTCATGGTGGAGAGGTCTGACAGAATGTGGTCCACTGGAGAAGGGAATGCCAAACCACTTCAGTATTTTTGCCTTGAGAACCCCATGAACAGTATGAAAAGGCAAAATGATAAGATACTGAAAGAAGAACTCCCCAGGTCGGTAGGTGCCCAATATGTTACAGGAGATCAGTGGAGAAATAACTCCAGAAAGAACAAAGGGATGAAGCCAAAGCAAAAACAATACCCAGTTGTGGATGTGACTGGTGATAGAAGCAAGATGTGATGTTGTAAAGAGCAATATTGCATAGGAACCTGGAATGTTAGGTCCATGAATCAAGGCAAATTGGAAGTGGTCAAACAGGAGATGGCAAGAGTGAATGTCGACATTCTAGGAATCAGTGAGCTAAAATGGACTGGAATGGGTGAATTTAGCTCTGATCACCATTATATCTACTACTGTGAGCAGGAATCCCTTAGAAGAAATGGAGTAGCCATCATGGTCAACAAAAGTCCGAAATGCAGTACTTGGATGCAATCTCAAAAATGACAGAATGATCTCTGTTCATTTCCAAGACAAACCATTCAATATCACGGTGATCCAAGCCTATGCCCCAACCAATAATGCTGAAGAAGCTGAAGTTGAATGGTTCTATAAAGACCTAGAAGACCTTTTAGACCTAACACCCCAAAAAGATGTCTTTTTCATTATAGGGGACTGGAATGTAAAAATAGGAAGTCAAGAAACACCTGGGGTAACAGGCAAATTTGGCCTTGGAATACAGAATGAAGCAGGGCAAAGGCTGATAGAGTTTTGCCAAGAGAACACACTGGTCATAGCAAACACCCTCTTCCAACAACACAAGAGAAGACTCTACACATGGACAACACCAGATGATCAACACCAAAATCAGACTGATTATATTCTTTGCAGCCAAAGATGGAGAAGCTCTGTGCAGTTAGCAAAAACATGACCGGGAGCTGACTGTGGCTCAGATCATGAACTCCTAATTGCCAAATTCAGACTTAAATTGAAGTAGGGAAAACCACTAGACCATTCAGGTATGACCTAAATCAAATCCCTTATGATTATACAGTGGAAGTGCGAAATAGATATAAGGGCCTAGATCTGATAGACAGAGTGCCTGATGAACTATGGATGAAGGTTCGTGACATTGTACAGGAGACAGGGACTAAGACCATCCCCATGGAAAAGAAATGCAAAAAAGCAAAATGGCTGTCTGAGGAGGACTTACAAATAGCTGTGAAAAGAAGAGAAGTGAAAAGCAAAGGAGAAAAGGAAAGATATAAGCATCTGAATACAGAGTTCCAAAGAATAGCAAGGAGAGATAAGAAAGCCTTCCTCAGCAATC
Organism: Bos taurus; assembly: GCF_002263795.3. Lineage (NCBI taxonomy): Eukaryota > Metazoa > Chordata > Mammalia > Artiodactyla > Bovidae > Bos > Bos taurus. Next base: position 2,374,844 of record NC_037333.1, on the reverse strand, counting down.
GATGCAAAGAAATAAAGGAAAACAACAGAATGGGGAAGACTAAAGATCTCTTCAAGAAAATTAGAGATACCAAGGTAACATTTCATGCAAAGATGGGCTCGATAAAGAACAGAAATGGTATGGACCTAACAGAAGCAGAAGATATTAAGAAGAGGTGGCAAGAATACACAGATGAACTGTACAAAAAAGATCTTCATGACCAAGTTAATCACGATGGTGTGATCACTCACCTAGAGGCAGACATCCTGGAATGTGAAGTCAAGTGGGCCTTAGAAAGCATCACTACAAACAAAGCTAGTGGAGGTGATCAATTCCAGTTGAGCTATTTCAAATCCTGAAAGATGATGCTGTGAAAGTGCTACACTCAATATGCCAGCAAATTTGGAAAACTCAGCAGTGGCCACAGGACTGGAAAAGGTCAGTTTTCATTCCAATCCCAAAGAAAGGCAATGCCAAAGAGTGCTCAAATTACCACACAGTTGCACTCATCTCACACGCTAGTAAAGTAATGCTCAAAATTCTCCAAGCCAGGCTTCAGCAATATGTCAACCGTGAACTTCCAGATGTTCAAGCTGGTTTTAGAACAGACAGAGGAACCAGAGATCAAATTGCCAACATCTGCTGGATCATGGAAAAAGCAAGAGAGTTCCAGAAAAACATCTATTTCTGCTTTATTGATTATGCCAAAGCCGTTGACTGTGTGGATCACAATAAACTGTGGAAAATTCTGAAAGAGATGGGAATACCAGACCACCTGACCTGCCTCTTGAGAAACCTATATACAGGTCAGGAAGCAACAGTTAGAACTGGACATGGAACAACAGACTGGTTCCAAATAAGAAAAGGAGTATGTCAAGGCTGTATATTGTCACTCTGCTTATTTAACTTCTATGCAGAGTACATCATGAGAAACTCTGGACTGGAAGAAGCACAAGCTGGAATCTTAATTGCCAGGAGAAATGTCAATAACCTCAGATATGCAGATGACACTACACTTTTGGCAGAAAGTGAAGAGGAACTCAAAAGCCTCTTGATGAAAGTGAAAGAGGAGAGTGAAAAAGTTGGCTTAAAGCTCAACTTTCAGAAAACGATTATCCTGGAATCTGGTCCCATCACTTCATGGGAAATAGATGGGGAAACAGTGGAAACAGTGTCAGACTTTATTTTTCTGGGCTCCAAAATCACTGCAGATGGTGAGTGCAGCCATGAAATTAAAAGACACTTACTCCTTGGAAGGAAAGTTATGACCAACCTAGATAGCATATTCAAAAGCAGAGACATTATTTTGCCAACAAAGGTCCATCTAGTCAAGGCTATGGTTTTTCTAGTGGTCATGTATGGATGTGAAAGTTGGACTGTGAAGAAAGCTGAGCGCCACAATATTGATGCTTTTGAATTGTGGTGTTGGAGAAGACTCTTGAAGTCCCTTGGACTGCAAGGAGATCCAACCAGTCCATTCTAAAGGAGATCAGTCCTGGGTATTCATTGGAAGGACTGATTCTAAAGCTGAAACTCCAGTACTTTGGCCACCTCATGCGAAGATTTGACACATTGGAAAAGACTCTGATGTTGGGAAGGATTGGGGGCAGGAGGAATACAGGATGACAAAGGATGAGATGGCTGGATGGCATCACTGACTCCATGGACATTATTTTGGGTGAACTCTGGGAGTTGGTTATGGACAGGGAAGCCTTGCATGCTGCAATTCATGGGGTCACAAAGAGTCAGACACGACTGAACTGAACTGAACTGAAGACCAAATCTACAAAAAAGTCACACGGAGAGTCATCACACAGAATTAAATACATTTTTAAAATTAAGAGGGTATAGGAAGCACTTGTGTTCTTAGTCACCAGACACTACATGCCTGCTCAGTGGCTTAAGTTATTTCTGACTTTTTGCCACCCTGTGGACTGTAGCCCATCAGGCTCCTCTGTCCATGGTATTCTCCAGGCAAGAATATTGGAGTCACTTGCCATGCCCTACTCCAGGGGACCTTCCAGACCTGGGGATCGAACCCATGTCTCTTCCATCTCTTGCACAGGTAGGTGGGTTCTTCACCATTAGTGCCACCTAAGAAGACCATAAGTCTCTTTTAATCTTCCATCTAGGGTTCTGCCACTGAGGTAATTTAACTATTTTCTATGTGTTTGATTCTTTCACTGAAACTATAAGCTCTTTATGCATCCACCCTCCTCCACATATTTGTTCCCTTCCTGCTTTCTCCAAAATTCAGCTTACTATGACTCATTCCTCTTCCCAAGCCCAGTTGCACCCAAGGATCCCAAATATAATATCCAGCACCTCTTATTTGCACAATCTTAACTTTGTTTATATTATTAATTGCTTAATATTTTTTCATAGTTGGTACCTGCCTAGATACATGGTATTTTTAGGCACTGCGGGGACTAACAAAATAAACACACACACAAAAAAAAGATGTTCAGGGCATCCTTTATTACCCTGGGTCTAGAGACAGGAGGTTCAAACTGGTAAAACTAAAGACAAGCAGAGAAAAATGTGGCTAGTGGTAAAGTCCTTGTGGCAGGAGTAAGGAGAAGCTTGAGTATAGTGATTCCCATGGTCAGTTCTCTATGGCCAGCTGTGCCAAGCTGTAATGTTGTCCTCCTTATCATCACTGGCCCCATCTCCTCAGGAAATTCAACAGAACACAACAGCCTTGCTTAGGGTTTTGTTTAGGGGATGAATGAAGTGTCATGATATTCCATGAGAAGGGGTCCCAGATATAGAGAGAGATTGAAGATACAGGAATAGAGAACAATGGTGAGAGGCAGGTTATAATGGGAAGCAATGTTCAGCATATATTAACACAGGGACAGATGGGTAGGGCAAAACTAAAACATTTACTCCCAAAATGTGAGATGAAGTCAGTTCCTGAAAAGGTTATGCTTAAAATTAAGGGCTATTTGTGTTTACCTCTATGGTTGATAGCATTTAACCCACTACTCTGTCCTTTTTTGCTTTGACTTTCTCATTCTTCCTCACTCCTGATGTTTTTCTTCTAGGTAAAAATAAAATAAAATCTCCTGCCAATCCTCAAATCCTTTCTACGAAGGCAGAAGAGAATATAGTAATTTTATTACCGAATAAGCATTAATCTTCCCACGTGGCTCAATGGGCAAAGATTCATCTACAATGCAGGAGACACAGGACATGCGGGTTTGACCCCTGGGTAAAGAAGATCTCCCAGAGAAGGGTATGAAACCTATTCCAGTATTCTTACCTGGAGAATCCCATGGCTAGTGTAGTCTGATGTGTTACAGTCCTTAGGGTTGCAAAGGGTTGGACATGACTGAAGTGACTGAGCACAAGCATTAATGTAGACTTTATGTGCATCATGGGCAATTTGCTGAAAAAATTGTAAGGATGGAAAGAAATTTCACTTTTTAATAAAAATAGCCAGGCCTGTGCCATCCATTCCCTCTGTGTTCTTGGGAGCAGTGATAATTGGCACACAGGTAAGGGGACTTAACAGAACCATTTATTCCACATGGTTCATCTTAAGTTCACTTGATATCAGCATGACATTTGTGTTAGCTAATTATTTTTATCCAGTAGAAAACACACTGTCATATGTCTCTATGACAAGCAGGTAGTGACAATTTAGAGCCAAGCGTTGCTCATAAATTCCCATAGAGATGAGGAATTGGACTATCCTTAATGTGTCTAACTCAAAGAGAGAACTCCAAGGCCCTTAGGGAAAACATTCCTGGGCTGTAAAATGCGTTGTTCAGTTGCTCAGTCATGTTTGACTCTTTACAACTCCATGGACTTCAGCACACCAGGATTTCCTGTCCTTCACTATCTCCCAGAATTTGCTCAAGCTCATGCCTACTGAGTCAGTGATGCCATCCAGTCATCTAATCCTTTGTCACCCCTTTCTCCTCCTGCCCTCAATCTTTCCCAGCATCGTGATCTTTTCCAATGAGTTGACACTTCATATCAGGTGGCCAAAGTATTGAAGCTTCAGTATCAGTCTTTCCAATGAATACTCAGGACTGGTTTCCTTTAGGACTCACTGGTTTGATCTCTTTGCTGTCCAAGGGACTCTCAACAGTCTTCTCTAGCACCACAGTTCAAAAGCATCATTTCTCACATTCATACATGACTACTGGAAAAATCAAAGCTTTTACTATATGGACCTTTGTTGGCACAGTGATGTCTCTGCTTAATACACTGTCTATCAGGCTCTACTACAAAGCCACAGTTATCAAGACAGTATGGTACTGGCACAAAGACAGAAATATTGATCAATGGAATAAAATAGAAAGCCCAGAGATAAATCCATGCACATATGGACACCTTATCTTTGACAAAGGAGGCAAGAATATACAATGGATTAAAGACAATCTCTTTAACAAGTGGTGCTGGGAAATCTGGTCAACCACTTGTAAAAGAATGAAACTAGACCACTTTCTAACACCATACACAAAAATAAACTCAAAATGGATTAAAGATCTAAATGTAAGACCAGAAACTATAAAACTCCTAGAGGAGAACATAGGCACAACACTCCCCGACATACATCACAGCAGGATCCTCTATGACCCACCTCCCAGAATATTGGAAATAAAAGCAAAAATAAACAAATGGGACCTAATTAACCTTAAAAGCTTCTGAACATCAAAGGAAACTATTAGCAAGGTGAAAAGACAGCCTTCAGAATGGGAGAAAATAATAGCAAATGAAGCAACCGACAAACAACTAATCTCAAAAATATACAAGCAACTCCTACAGCTCAACTCCAGAAAAATAAATGACCCAATCAAAAAATGGGCCAAAGAACTAAATAGACATTTCTCCAAAGAAGACATACAGATGGCTAACAAACACATGAAAAGATGCTCAACATCACTCATTATCAGAGAAATGCAAATCAAAACCACTATGAGGTACCATTTCACACCAGTCAGAATGGCTGCAATCCAAAAGTCTACAAATAATAAATGCTGGAGAGGGTGTGAAGAAAAGGGAACCCTCTTACACTGTTGGTGGGAATGCAAACTAGTACAGCCACTATGGAGAACAGTGTGGGGATTCCTTAAAAAACTGGAAATAGAACTGCCTTATGATCCAGCAATCCCACTGCTGGGCATACACACTGAGGAAACCAGAAGGGAAAGAGACACGTGTACCCCAATGTTCATCACAGCACTGTTTATAATAGCCAGGACATGGAAGCAACCTAGATGTCCATCAGCAGATGAATGGATAAGAAAGCTGTGGTACATATACACAATGGAGTATTACTCAGCCATTAAAAAGAATACATTTGAATCAGTTCTAATGAGGTGGATGAAACTGGAGCCTATTATACAGAGTGAAGTAAGCCAGAAGGAAAAACATAAATACAGTATACTAACGCATATATATGGAATTTAGAAAGATGGTAACAATAACCCGGTGTACGAGACAGCAAAAGAGACACTGATGTATAGAACAGTCTTATGGACTCTGTGGGAGAGGGAGAGGGTGGGAAGATTTGGGAGAATGGCATTGAAACATGTAAAATATCATGTAAGAAATGAGTCGCCAGTCCAGGTTCGATGCACGATACTGGATGCTTGGGGCTAGTGCACTGGGACGACCCAGAGGGATGGTATGGGGAGGGAGGAGGGAGGAGGGTTCAGGATGGGGAACACATGTATACCTGTGGTGGATTCATTTTGATATTTGGCAAAACTAATACAATTATGTAAAGTTTAAAAATAAAATAAAATTAGAAAAAAAAAATACACTGTCTAGATTTGTCATACCTTTTCTTCCAAGGAGAAAGTGTCTTTAAATTTCATGGCTGTAATCACCATCTGCACTGATTTTGAAGCCCACCAAAATACAGTATGTCATTGTCTCCCTTTTTTTCCTATCTATTTGCCATGAAGTGATGGGACCAGATGCCATGATCTTAGTTTTCTGAATGTTGAATTTTAAGCCAGCTTTTTCACTCTCCTCTTTCACTTTCATCAAGAGGCTCTTTAGTTCTTCTTCACTTTCTGCCATAAGGGTGGTGTCATTTGCATATCTAAGGTTGATATTTCTCCTGGCAATCTGATTCTAGCTTGAGCTTCACCCAGCTTGCCATTTCACATGATGTACTCTGCATATAAGTTAAATAAGTAGGGTGACAATATACAGCCTTGACATACTCCTTTTCGAATTTTGAACCAGTTCATTGTTCCATGTCCAGTTCTAACTGTTGCTCCTTGTGCTGCATATGCTGTCTCAGAAGGCAGGTAAGGTGGTCTGGTATTCCTGTCTCTTTAAGAATATTCCACGGTTTGCTGTGACCCACACAGTCAAAGGCTTTAGTGTAGTCAATGAAGCAGAAATATTTTTCTGGAATTCCCTTGCTTTTTCCATGATCCAGTGGATGTTGGCAATTTGATCTCTGGTTCCTCTGCCTTTTCTAAATCCAGCTTGAACATCTGGAAGTTCACAGTTTACCTTCTGTTAAAGGCTGGCTTGAAGGATTTTGAGCATTACCTTGCTAGAATGTGCAATGACTGCAGTTGTGCAGCAGTTTGGGCATTCTTTGGATTTGCGACCTCCTTCAAAAGGACTTATGCCAGCACTGACCCCATGGCAGGTCACTGTTGACCCACACCTCCACAGGGGACTCCTGGGCCCTCATAGGCAAGTCTGGCTTAGTTTCTTGTGGGGTCACTACTCCTTTCTCCTGGATCTTGGTGCACACAAGGTTTTGTTTGTGCCCTCCAAGAATCTTGCCCTTCAAGAACTATAGACAGAGTTTCATGACATTGTACAGGAGGTGGTGATCAAAACTATTCCCAAGGAAAAAAAAATGCAAGTGGCAAAATGGTTACTTGAGGAGGCCTTACAAATAGCTGAGAAAAGAAGAGAAGCTAAAGGCAAAAAAGAGAAGGAAAGCTATATCCATCTGAATGCAGAGTTCCAAAGAATCTCAAGGAGAGATAAGAAAACTTTCCTAAGTGATCAATGCAAAGAAATAGAGGAAAACAATATAATGGGAAAGACTAGAGATCTCACCAAGAAGGTTTGATATACCAAGGGAACATTTCATACAAAGACAGGCACAATAAAGGACAGAATAATGTTAGGTCCACAATAATGGACCTAACAGAGGCAGAAGATATTAAGACGAGGTGGCAAGAATACACAAAAGAATTATACAAAAAAAGGTCTTTATGACCCAGATAATCACGATGGTGTGATCACTCACCTAGAGCCAGACATCCTGGAATGCGAAGTCAAGTGGGCCTTAGGAAGCATCATGATGAACAAAGCTAATGGAAGTGATGGAATTCCAGTTGAGCTATTTCACATCCTAAAAGATGATTGCATCCTAAAAGATGATTCTGTTAAATTGTTGCACTCAATATGCCAGCAAATTTGGAAAACTCAGCAGTGGCCACAGGACTGGAAAAGGTCAGTTTTTACTCCAATTCCAAAGAAAGGCAATGCCAAAGGATGTTCAAATTACTGCACAATTCCACTCATCTCACATGCTAACAAAGTAATACTCAAAATTCTTCAAGCCAGGCTTCAACAGTACTTGAACTGAGAACTTCCAGATGTTTAAACTGGATTTAGAAAAGGCAGAGGAAGCAGAAATCAAATTGCTAACATCTGTTGGATCATAGAAAAAGCAAGAGAGTTTAAGAAAAACATCTATTTCTGCTTTATTGACTATGACAAAGTCTTTGACTGTGCAGATCACAAACAACTGTGGAAAATTCTTAAAGAGATGGGGATACCAGACCACCTGACCTGCCTCCTGAGAAATCTGTATGCAGGTCGAGAAGCATCAGTCAGGACTGAACTTAGAACAATGGACTGGTTCCAAATTGGGGAAGAAGTACAACAAGGTTGTATATTGTCACCCTGCTTATTTAACTTCTATGCAGAGTACATCATGTGAAATGTAGGGCTGGATGAAGCACAACCAGGATTCAAGATTGCTGGGAGAAATATCAATAACCTTAGATATGCAGATGATACCACCCTTATGTCATAGAGCGAAGAGGAACTAAAGAGCCTCTTGATGAAAGTGAAAGAGGAGAGTGAAAAAGCTGGCTTAAAATTCAACATTCAGAAAACTAAGATCATGGCATCTGGTCCCATCACTTCATGGCAAATGGATGGGGAAACAATGGAGACAGTGACAGACTTTATTTTCTTGGGCTCCAAAATCATTGCAGATGGTGACTGCAGCCATGATATTAAAAGACACTTACCCCTTGGAAGAAAGGTTATGATGAACCTAGACAGCATATTAAAAATCAGAGACATTACTTTGTCAACAAAGGTCTGTCAAGTCAAAGCTATGGTTTTTCCAGTAGTCATGTATAGATTTGAGAATTGAACCATAAAGAAAGCTGAACACCAAAGAATTAATGCTTTTGAACTGTGATGTTGGAGAAGACTCTTGAGAGTCCCTTGGACTGCAAGGAGACCCAACCAGTCAATCCTAAAGGAAATCAATTATGAATATTCATTGGAAGGACTGGTGTTAAAGCTGAAGCTCCAATATCTTGGCCACCTGATGGCAACTGACTCAGAAAAGACCCTGATTCTGGGAAAGATTGAATGCAAGGAGGAGAAAGGGACCACAGAAGATGAGATGGTTTGATGGCATCACAGACTCGATGGACATTAGTTTGGGCAAGCTCCAGGAGTTGGTGATAGACAGCGAAGCCTGGCATGCTGCAGTCCTTGGCGTCACAAAGAGTTGGACATGACTGAGCGATTGAACTGAACTGAGTACAGCACTTTAAGAGCATTATTTTTTAGGATTTGAAAAAGCTCAGCTGGAATTCCATGACATCCACCACCTTTGTTCATAGCAATGCTTCCTAAGGCCCACTTGACTTCACACTCCAGGATATCTGGCTGTAGGTGAGTGATTACTCATTCGTGGTTATCTGGGTCACTAAGACCTTTTCTGTACAGTTCTGTGCATTCTTGCCACCTCTTCTTAGTATCTTCTGGTTCTTTTAGGTCCATACTTTTTCTGGTTGTAAAATTGCGAGAGGCTTTTTCTTAGCTTCTTGAGACTTACAAATCAAAGGGACAGATAATTAATTTACAATGATATATTTTTAAAAAAAATCTAAGGGGAAAAACAGAAGGGAATGTCTCTCCCTATGGGCACCAGAGAAAATTTTAAAAAATAAATTAGGATTGCTTTTTTCCCTTATAGTGTATGACAGTAGTTCTCAGAATGGGGTCATTTTAAAATTCCTGAATGAATTTTTGGTTGTCACACTGGAGGAAGGGGAATATAAGCATCTAGCATGGAGGCCAGGGATGTTAAAACATCCTAAAACACACAAGACAGCCTTCCATGACAAAGAAATATCCAGCTCAATATCTCAGAAGTGCTGAGGCTGAGCAAGCTTGCACTTTGAGAAAAGTAACCACATCATTTATCATCTAAACTGGAACACTTTTTAGAATGGAAAGCTGGTATGGTTATTATAAGTCTGGGACAGCAGATATTTATAATATCTGTATCATGTTGTCCAGAAGATAATTACCAATGATGTGAGATTCATAAATTATGGTCAGGATATTTACACCTCTTACAGTCTCTTAGGATGTGCTTGGAAAGACTGAAAAATTAACATTCTGCAAAGGAGTGGGAGTGTGCCCTAATTTTCAATGTTCATCATTATGTAATGTGGTTGATTTTGATCTATCACATGACTCACTAAATGTGGAGGGGGTGAGGTGTGCAGGAGCACATCATTATACAGGACTCACACCAGGCAAACAGCAAAAGTGTAGACAACCTCTGAAGCAAAGAAAGTAGTGAAGTAATAGGAAGTGAGAAATGGGGAATACCTATCACTTTGTTTTTAAGGTGATTTAATTATAAGCTTATATGTTTTTTAAAAGGGGTGTTTTTAACAATGAAGTCTGAATTCCTTGCAGATTTATCAATGAGTTTCATGAGATGGCATGGGCTGGATCCAATATACCTCTATAATTTATTTTATGATGTAGCTAGAAGTAAAATTTCACTTATAAGCTGAGAATATGTAAAGTAACTACCAAGAGTGAAAGTCTGCTGCCTAAATTCTTCTCACTCTCCCTCCCCTCAAAAGAAGAAAATTCACTCATTTAATTGTTCAGAGCTCAGGTATTTCTCAGTGAAAAGGATGATCTCAAAAGCAAGTGTTTTGGCTCCATGTTGTCTCTGCAGCCTCTTGCCACCGTGTGGCACATTGACCCTAGTCTTTAAATAAGGTCCCAGAATGGCAAGTTCAGAGATGAAGACAGAAAAAGTTGGCAGGTAGGAACTCCCTGTGCCAGAATTCTACTTTCACAATATTCAGGAAAAATCTTCACAGTCTATATAGTTACGGTTGCGGGCCCCTTCCTGGTTTCATCCTAGAATGAGGCGAGAACTACCTGTTGTACTAATATCATTGAAAAGGATTTGCCAACACTTCTTAGACTTGTCAAGCTTATATTATGTTAGCTCCATTTTAGTCTTGTCTCAATAAATACCATGTTTGGAAAAAAGGTGTTAAAACATATTTAAAATACCACAACAATATTTTATAATAATATAAATGATATTATTAATATATTGATTGACTAACTAGCTATAATACTTTTCATAATTTCTATAATGTGCTCCCTTTAAGTTGTATAAAACCTTATATCCATCTGAACTCAGGACTCTTAAAGGGGTTGAATTTTTGGCCTTTGGAGGAGTTAGTTATCTACAAACTTTCATATTTTTTTCTGGTTTTAGACTATTCAGTTTTCTCCTCAGTCACACTAAAAAAAAAAAAAAGTCTAGTTTTAAAAAATATTCAATTAAATCAAGAATTTAATATTCTTAAAATTAAAACTTTTTTTCTGTATCTGTTTATACTATCTTCTTACTTAATATGTTGTATAGATATCTTATCTTGGTTTACTGTATGCCAAACACTCCACAGGATTTTCCATCTTAAAAGACCAAACTTTTGGTTTTATTTGTTTAAACTGACTTACTGATTGCTGAAGTCTAGCATTTATATATGGGAAAAGGCAATGGCACCCCACTCCAGTACTCTTGCCTGGAAAATCCCATGGATGGAGGAGCCTGGTAGGCTGCAGTTCATGGGGTCACTACAAGTTGGACACGACTGAGAGACTTCACTTTCACTTTTCACTTTCATGCATTGGAGAAGGAAATGGCAACCCACTCCAGTGTTCTTGCCTGGAGAATCCCAGAGACAGAGGAGCCTGATAGGCTGCTGTTTATGGGGTCGCACAGAGTCAGACACGACTGAAGCGACTTAGCAGCAGCAGCATTTATATGTAACTCATAGGTGTATAGCTTATTTTCAAAGAAAGAGCACATCCATGGGATCAGCACTCAGATTAAGTGAAAGTCACTTTCTGGCACCCAGAAACTTACTTCGTTCTAGTTGCAACACATCTTTGTCTTCAAAGTAGTAAGTATTATGACTCTAATTACTATAGATAAGAGTTCAATTCAGTCGATCATTGTGTCCAATTCTTTGCAACCCTATGGACTACAGCACACCAGGCTTCTCTGTCCATCACCAACTCCTGGAGCTTGCTTGAACTCCTGTCCATCAGGTAGGTGATGCCATCCATCCATTTCATCCTTTGTCATCTCCTTCTCCACCTGACTTCAGTGTTGATAGTGGCCTCTGATCAGGCCATGATTAAAAAGATAGCATTATAATTTGGTATTTTCTTTATCTTTGTATGTCAGTGCAGCTTAGTGACTTCACCATTAATATGATTTATTAATCTTAGAGATTTACTTCACATTTATTTAACTATAGGACTAGATATCAATATACATTGAAAAAGATGTAATTATCATTATGTTTTCACCTGGGTTGTTTAGCAATCAAGTGTAGTGGAAAGAACATAGGCTCTGGACTGACACAGACCTGGATCTGTATCTCACTAGAGTCATTCAATTGATGTGTAACCTTGGCCTGAAGAACCCATTTTTCTGACCCTTAGTATCTTCGTTTACTACATAGTAATAAGAGCAGTAATATAGGTAAATGTGAACAGTAATCAAGATAACATAATAAAGCATTATGCTTGCTACAATGAATAGGACCCACATAAAAGTATCTGTTAATAATGACAAAGGAAATAATAAAATATGTTTGAATAATGCATTATAATGTGATGATAAAAACCAAGCTCAGGCTGCGTGCTCCCATGGATGAACATTTAAATATTAGCTGTGCCAATGACAAGCTATGTTAAATACACAGAATACATTCACACTTCTGGTAAGTGACTCATTGTCTGCACCTCTAAAAGTTAAGTTTTCACATCTGTAAATTAGAAAATGATACTCATAGATGTGAAATTTTTCACTTATATAATGAAAATTAGAGATTGTATATATAAGAAACTTAGCACAGTTTCTGTATGTTAAGAAGCCTGTCATCTATGGTAACTACTGTCTTACTGCTGCTGTCAAGCATTGTGAAGATTAAATATGCAAGGCTATGGAAAGTTCTGGATAGGGTGCCTGGGTCAGGAAATAATAACACTATTGCAGTTACCTCCACTACAACGTCCATTACCACTGCTACCAAAAACTGGCTCTGCAATTCCAAATTTCTAAAGGTCAGAACTAAACAAATGAGCATGATGCATGGAGGATGTGGATAGGACAAAAAAAAATTCCTGACACTGTCCACAGTCACTGTACACTCACCTTAATCCTAAGGATTAACTTCTTACTGATAAATTTATCTTTTCAAAAAAAAATTTTTTTTTTTGGTTGTTGTTTTTAGGTCCCTATATAGAAACAAGGTCTCATATGTTTTTCATTACAAAAATACCTCTTGGATTTTTCTTCAAAAAGCTGTTCAAAACTGGCAGCATGAGTGCCCTCACCAGAATGCAGCAAGACTATGAAAGTAACCGTCTAGAAATTTGGGAGCCCTGGATTTTCTTCTCTTCGGCATCTTTAACCCAGCTGGTAATCAGATTATCTGGACCCTAGTAAGCTTTCTTCTCATTTAAGGAACTAGGACCTTCATTTCCTAGACAGGAGTAAACACCCATGAATGAATTTTACCCACCAGGATACATTGAATTGTTTTTCTAAGAAACAGCTGGATTCACTATCTGGAAGAATCACAGAAGACTTCTTCCTCTTTAATGCTGTGAAGATAAAAAGAGTCTTTCTTTTCCAGTAAGTTAGAAGACGACCCACTAAGAGTGACTGAAGGAGAAAGCATGGACAATTACAAGAATAATATATCACAAGGACACACAAAAGAACAGTGAGGTGGAAGATATATTTTTCCAGTCCTACCTAAATATCTGGGTAATATGACCTAACTTTCTCATTGGAGATATGTCATATTATGTACTTGCAGTATAATGGCATTAATCAAATATCAAAAAATGATTAAGATGAACTAGGGATTTTAATGTGTTAAAATTAAATTGAATTTTAACATTTGTGGCTCTTGATAATTGTGGCAACAACTTAATGAGATGTTATGCTCATTTTATTTTTTTTGAAATAGTTAACATACTATTTCAATAAGTAGTGTTGTGTTTCTTTCTGCTGTAGAGCAATTTGATCCACTTATATTATACATATATGTATATATATATACACACATATATAATATATAATATAATATATTATATTACAATATAATATATTAAAATATATTACAATATAATAGAATATATAATATATATATATATATATTATATGTATGTATATATTTGCTAATGCACTTCAGTCGTGTTCGACTCTGTGTGACCCCACAGGTGGCAGCCCACCAGGCTCCTCCGTCCCTGGGATTCTCCAGGCAAGAACACTGGAGTGGGTTGCCATTTCCTTCTCCAATGCATGAAAGTGAAAAGTGAAAGTGAAGTCGCTCAGTCGTGTCCGACTCTTAGAGACCACATGGACTGCAGCCCACCAGGCTCCTCCACCCATTCAATTTTCCAGGCAAGAGCACTGGAGTGGGGTGCCACTGCCTTCTCCATACATATATATACATATACATATATATATATATTAGATATTATATAACATGTAATATATATATACATATATATAATTAAATATATATTATTAAATTATAAAATTATATCATATATGATATATAATATTATTATATATTAATGTATTATAATATATAATAATATATTATATAATATATATAATACATATGTAATATATAAAAATATAACAATGTATTATATATTACATATAATATATATTTATTATATATACATATATAATGTATATGTATACATTTTATATATATAATATATATGCATATATAATATACATGCATGCATATATATACACATAAATAAAATATATATATTACATATTATATATAATATAATATATAGCTTATATATTTTATATATATACAATTATATATAATTATATTGTATATAATATATATCATATAATAGATCTTATATTATTATATTATTTATAATTCATATTTCATTTTTTAATAAATTTAATTTATATATAATTATATTATTATTTAATTTATATTAAATAATTATTATTTATATTATTATTTAATATATAATATATAATATAATTGTATATATGTGTGTGTATATATACATATAATACATATGCATATATATATATATATATATATATATATATATATATATATGGAGAAGGCAATGGCACCCCACTCCAGTACTTTGCCTGGAAAATCCCATGGATGGAGGAGCCTGGTAGGTTGCAGTCCATGGGGTCGCTAAGAGTCGGACACGACTGAGTGACTTCCCTTTCATTTTTCACTTTCACGCATTGGAGAAGGAAATGGCAACCCACTCCAGTGTTCTTGCCTGAAGAATCTCAGGGATGGGGGAGCCTGGTGGCTGCTGAAGTGACTTAGCAGCAGCAGCACATATATATAATACATATATATATATACATATATATAATACATACACATGTAATATATAACAATATATATATTCAGAGAAGGCAATGGCACCCCACTCCAGTACTCTTGCCTGGAAAATACCATGGATGGAGGAGCCTGGTAGGCCGCAGTCCATGGGGTCACGAAGAGTCGGACAGGACTTAATGACTTAGTAGTAGAAGATATATATAATGTATATATATATATATATGTATGTAACATATATATATGTAAAATTTATATAAATATAATTACACATATATGTAAAATATGTATTTACATATATATGTAATATATATTACATATATATGTATATTAATATATATATATACATATATAATGCATATATATAATATATATAATACATACAATACTGCTGCTAAGTTGCTTCAGTCATGTCCGACTCTGTGCAACCCCATAGACAGCAGCCACCAGGCTCCCCTGTCCCTGGGATTCTCAAGGCAAGAACACTGGAGTGGGTTGCCATTTCCTTCTCCAATGCATGAAAGTGAAAAGTGAAAGTGAAGTCACTCAGTCGTGTCCAACTCTTAGCGACCCCATGGACTGCAGCCCACCAGGCTCCTCCGTCCATGGGATTTTCCAGGCAAAAGTACTGTAGTGGGGTGCCATTCCCTTCTCCATATAATACATATATATATAAAATATATTATACATATTCATTATATAATATATATAATATATAATACATATATATATAATATATAATACATACATATTATATATTATATATAAGACATATATATAATATATATAATATATACAATATATAATATATATACATATTTATAATACATATAATACATATGTCTATATATGTATATAATATATATACATATATATAATATATATGCATGCATATATACAATATATATTTATAATATATTATACATGTATACATGTATACCTAATGTACATGTATACCTAATGTACATGTATACCTAATGTATTTGTATACATGTATACATAATGTATATGTATACATGTATATGTATACATATATAATATATATGTATACATATATATTATATATTATATATATATGTGCATATATATATATATGCATGCGTGTATGCTAAATCACTTCAGTCATGTCTGACTGTTTGTGACTCTATGGACTTTAGCCAACCAGGCTCCTCTGTCCATGGGATTCTCCAGGCAAGAATACTGGGGTGGATTGCTGTGCCCTCATCCAGGGGACCTTGCCGACCAAGGGATGGAACTTGTGTCTCTTATGTCTCCTGCATTGGCAGGCAGATTCTTTACCACTAGTGCTACCTGGAAAGCCTATGTACATATATACACTCTCTTTTTATATTCTTTTCTGTTGTGGTTTATCACAGGTTATTGAATATAGTTCCCTATGCTATACAGCAGGACTTTCTTGCTCTTTTAGTCCATACACAATAGCTTACATCAGCAAACCCCAACCTCCCAGTCCATTCCTTCCCCACCCCTCTCCCTGTTGACAACCAAAAGTCTATGCCTGTGAGTCTGTTTCTTGTTCATAGATTAGTCCATTTGTGTTATATTTTAGATTCTGCATATAAGTGATACCATATGATATTTGTTTTTCTCTTTCCGACTCATTTCACTCAGTATGATGGTCTCTTGTTTCATCTATATTGCTGCAAATAGCATTGTTTTGTTTCTTTTTTATGGCTGAATAA
This sequence comes from Bos taurus, assembly GCF_002263795.3. Lineage (NCBI taxonomy): Eukaryota > Metazoa > Chordata > Mammalia > Artiodactyla > Bovidae > Bos > Bos taurus. The sequence continues at coordinate 2,358,223 of NC_037333.1, read as the reverse complement.
CATTCTCCTGTATGTGTGTACCACATCTTTCTTCATTCATCTGTTGGTGGACGTTTAGGTTGTTTCTATGTCTTAGCTGGTGTGAATAGTGCTGCTATGTACATAGGGGTGCATGTATCTGTTTGAATTACAGTTTTGTCTGGGTATATGCCCAGGAGTGGGATTTCTGGATCATATAGTAATTCTATTTTTAGTTTTTTGAGGAATTTCCATACTGTTCTGCATAATGGCTCCAACAAATTACATTCCCACCAATAGTTTAGGATATTTCCCTTTTTTCCACACCCTCTCCAGCACTTGTTATTTGTAAACTTTTTAATGATGGTCATTAAATGACCACTAACCAGATGGTCTGATTGGTGTGAATTGATACCTCACTGTAGTTTTGTTTTTTAAAAAAAGACATACTGATTTTATTTTTCTAATTTAAGGTCTAAGTCAAAAGAGTTATTAGAAGAGATTTGGAGACTTAATTACAATAACATTATGGATACTGAGAACTAGTACCTGGCTACCTATTTAATCAAAGTGTCAATAAGATATTTTAGAATAACATCAAGCAGAGTATATTGGGCTTCCTTTGTGGCTCAGCAGTAAAGAATCCTGCAGGAGACTTTCAGGAGATATGGGCTCAATCCCTGGGTTGGGAAGATCCCCTGGAGAAGGAAATGGCAACCCACTCCAGTGTTCCACACATAGGAGTCTTGTGAGCTACAGTCCACGGGGTAGCAAAAGATCAGATTGAGAGACTAAACAACAAACATAGTAATGTGATTGTAAGGAGCTTTAACTCTTTCATAAGAGAAGAATCTTTGTTCATTATTTTTGCTTTTTTTTAAAAAAATAATTAAGGACATTAATAAAAGTCAATACAGAACAAAAAATATATTCTGATGAGATATGGAGCCTCTACTATTTGAATAGATTTTACAGAGGATACACAAAAACATTTTAAAATCCCTTGTTAAGATTAATTTATTATGTTAACAGAGAGAAATCTAAATTCTAACTTTTCATGAATATATTTGAAAGTAAAAGATTCACAAGCTCCTTTTCATTCCTTAAATTATCCCATGACCAAATTCTTCAAAATTCAACAAATGTGCCAAAATTTTAATACATTTTATAGCTTCTTTTCAGACTAGGCTATTATAATTCAAGGCAAATAAAATCACTTTCCTCAAATTCTCAACAACTTACTCTATGTCCTCAGATTTTTGTCCATCACTGTGCTCTCTTGAGAATATTTTGGAACAGACACACACTCTTTAGTGTAGGATTATATCACTCTCTTTTTCTCTTTATTAATTAATTAATTTATTTATTTTAATTGGAGGATAATTACTGTACAATAGTGTGGTGGTTTTTACCATACATCGACATGAATCAGCCATGGGTGCACATGTGTCCTCCCATCCTGAATCCCCCTCCCTCTGCCCTCCCTACCACATCTATCCAGGTTGTCCTAGAACACTGATTTTGAGTGCCCTGCTTCATGCATGAACTTGCACTGATCATCTATTTTACATGTGGTAATATACATGTTTAAATGTTACTCTCTCAAATCATCCCACCCTTGCCTTCTCCCACATAGTCTGAAAGTCTGTTCTTTACATCTGTGTTTCTTTTGCTACCTTGCATATAGGAAAGTTGTTACTGTCTTTCTAAATTCCATATATATGAATTAATATACTGTGTTGATGTTTCTGTTTCTGACTTACTTCAGTCTGTATAATAGGCTCTAGTTTCATCCACCTCATTAGAATTGACTCAAATGGTTTGTTTTTTATAGCTGAGTAATATTCCATTGTGTATATGTACCACAACTTCCTTATCCATTCATCTGCCAATGGACATCTATGTTGGTTCTCTTCCTGAAAACTTCAGAGGAAGGTAAACTCACAAACTCATTCTATAAGGCCACCATCACCACAATACCAAAAATAGACAAAGATGCCACTAACAAAGAAAACTACAGGCCAATCACTGATTAATACAGATACAAAATTCCTCAACAAAATTCTAGCAAAGAGAATCCAACAACATATTAAAAAGATCATACATCATGATGAAGTGGGCTTTATTCCAGAGATGCAAGGATTCTTCAATATTTTCAAATCAATAAATGTGATACACCATATTAACAAATTGAGATAAAAAACATATGATTATCTCAATAGATGCAGAGAAAGCCTTTGACAAAACTCAACATCCATTTATGATAAAAAAAAAAACCTCTCCAGAAAGCAGGCATAGAAGGAACATACCTCAATATAATAAAAGCCATATATGAGAAACCCACAGGAAACATTATCCTTAATGGTGAAAAGTTGAAAGCATTTCTTTGAAAATCAGGAACAAGACAAAGGGGCTCACTTTCATCATTACTATTCAACATAGTTTTGGAAGTCCTATCCACAGCAATCAGAGAAGAAAAAGAAATAAAAGGAATCCAGACTGGAAAAGAAGAAGTGAAATTCTAACTGTTTGCAGATGACGTGATCCTCTACATAGAAAACCCTAAAGATACCACCAGAAAATTACTAGAGGTAATCAATGATATAGCAAAGTTTCAGGATATAAAATTAACACACAGAAATCCCTTGCATTCCTATACAGTAACAATGACAAATCAGAAAGGGAAATTAAAGAAACAATTCCATTCATCATTGCAATGAAAAGAATAAAATACTTAGGAATAAATTTACCTAAAGAAACAAGAGACCTATAAATAGAAAACTATAAAACACTGATGAAATCAAAGATGGCACAAATAGATGGAGAAATATACCATGTTCATGGATTGGAAGAATCAACATAGTGAAAATGAATATATTACCCAAAGCAATCTATAGAATCAATGCAATCCCTATCAAGCTACCAATGATATTTTTCACAGAACTAGAACAAATAATTTCACAATTTGTATGGAAACACAAAAAACCTCAAATAGCCAAAGCAATCTTGAGAAAGAAGAATGGAACTGGAGGAATCAACCTGCCTGACTTCAGGCTCTACTACAAAGCCACAGTCATCAAGAAAGTATGGTACTAGCACAAAGACAGAAATATAGATCCATGGAACAAAATAGAAAGCCAAGCAATAAGTCTATGCATCTATGAGCACCTTATCTTTGACAAAAATATACAATAGATTAAAGACAATCTCTTTAACAAGTGGTGCTTGGAAAACTGGTCAAACCATTTGTAAAAGAATGAAACGAACATTTTCTAACACTATACACAAAAATAAACTCATCATGGATTAAAGATCTAAATGTAAGACCAGAGACTATAAAACTCTTAGAGGAAAGCATAGGCAGAACACTCTCAGACATAAATCACAGCAAGATCCGCTATGACCCTCCTCCCAGAGTAATGGAAATAAAAACAAAAATAAACAAATCAAACTTAAAAGCTTTTGCACAATGAAGGAAACTATAAGCAAGGTGAAAAGTCAATGAAACAACTGATGATCAATTAATCTCTAAAATATACAAGCAGTTCATGCAGCTCAATACCAGAAAAATGAACAACCCAATCAAAATATGGGCCAAAGAACTAAACAGACATTTCTCCAAAGAAGACATACAGATGACTAATAGACAGATGAAAAAATGCTCAATGTCACTCATTAGAGAAATGCAAATCAAAACTACAATGAGGTATCATCTCACACCGGTCAGAATGGCCACCATCAAAAAGTATACAAACAATAGTAAATGCTGGAGGCAGTGTGGAGAAAAGGGAACCCTCTTGCACAGCTGGTGGGAATGCAAACTGGTAGCCACTATGGAGAACAGTGTGCAAAAAACTGGAAATAGAACCAGAACTGCTGGGCACGCACACTGAGGAAACCAAAATTGAAAGAGACACACGTGCCCAATGTTCATTGCAGCACTGCTTGCATTAGCTAGGACATGGAAGCAACCTAGATGTCCATCAGCTCCTTGTAGATTTGATTTACATTTCTCTAATAATTAGCAAGTTGAGTCTCTTCGACTGTGCCTGCTTGCCATCTTTATGTCTTCAGGCCTCTGTTCTCTTTTTGTTGCATCCTATATTGACTTTTTAATAAAAATCTGGTATCCTCTTTTCCTAAATGAGACAACTGACTTGATCTTCACCTGCTCTACCAGGGTAATTAAATTTCATAAGGATTACCAGCAGGTAGTGAATAATCTGTGACCATCCCACCCTACCCAGCCCCATCCCATGGGCAGAGAGGACTTGTTGGAAAAAGTATAACACCCAGCTCAAAAGAGCCAAGCTCAAGCTCCATGTCATAAGGGCTGCTTTTCAGCTGATTAGCTGATTCCTGTCTGTGAGCATCTTGACTGCTATTCTTATTTGGGGACTATGCCTTCTTAATGCAGGAAAGCTCCCCTTTTCTTGCATCCTATACTCACAACATAAAAGATTCTTTGAGATGAGCTGGGTACCAAACTGTAAATTCAGATCCCATTGCTTTGGTTTTATTTGATGCCACGGAGAGGATAGCTGTTATTACATGACAGTCTGTGATGGAAATTTATTATCTTGTGGTCCAGGTAAGATTCACTAAGATATGTCTATTGCAGACATTTTTTTTCTGTATAAGGATGCTCTTTAAAAGCCTTTTTGTTACTTGAAATATAAATTTCCAAGTATTGATTAGAAAGAAGTGTGGGACAGTGTTCAGTCAACATTTATCCCAGTTGTCTGAATCTAGGTGGTAAGATTTGGGATGAAGTGTTTACTGTCTTTCTTTTGTCTTTCTGTATACTCTAATTCTCTATAACTAATGGGTGTTGTTTACATAACCAATGAAAGGTGAATCCCACCATATCAGTGTAAATGGAGTCCACAAAATTCAATTTCTTAAAATGTACGTCATGTTAGTGAAATGGTAAATTAAAAAGAAAGCACTATTTTTCAGTTAGATTGTCTTATCATAAATGTGTAAAATAAAGACAGTAAAACCTGTAGTGACCCCAAATGATCTCACCTTGAACTCAGAAATTCCCACCCCAGATAAGCACAAGGCAGTCACTTCCAAGCAACTCCATGCACCAGCCTATCTGCATTTCAGCATGAATGTGGGGTAAGAATGTGCACCAAATGACAGTTCTGTAATATCCAAATTCATACCACAACAAAGTATTACCAAAGTGTTTTATTGTATTCCCTAAAATAACAACTTCTGATGACTACGAGTAAATTATATATTAATTTAATTTTGAGAGACTCTCTTTGTTAACTCATATCATGTGCCCTAATCTCTGCCTCAAGTAACGTTCTATATTTGCCTGTTTTTTTGTGTGTAATGAGAATGTATGCAACAAATAGAGCTAAGGGATCATAATGGGCTAAGGTGACCTCAGAGGGAGAAGGAGAATGAGAGACAGAAAGCTGCACAGGTGGGTTTAGATGAACACTGGGTGGCTAACCTCATTGAGAGGTTAAAGTCTCCAGATCACATTATGTATGAAACAAATGAGCCTAGAAAGGTATTACTGGTTATAAATGTATGGCCTTTAGCACTCTAAATTCCTTAGGTGTGAGTTTTTCTTTTTCTTATCCCTGGATTTCTGGACTACACCTCTTTGAACCTCACTGAGAAAAGCCTGATGGACTACAAGCTTACATTTGGTTTAAAATTCAACAACAAGGGGACTTCGTTTTGGTTCAGTGGCTCTTTGCTCCCAGTGCAAGGGGCCTTGGTTTGACACCTGGTTAGTAATATAGATCCTGCATGCTTCAGCAAAGACCCAGTGCAGCCAAATAAATAAATATTTTTTTTAAAATTCAACAACAATACAACACTTTCTGGTATTAGCAATAAACCTTTTCTAAAAGAGAAATAGTGACATGGTTAAGAGTGTAAAACTAGGGAATACCTCTACTGTGGTTATTTCACATCCTTTATCTTATTTGTTTATCTGCTTTGCTAAAATACTATGATGACTGCAATTCTTCATCCTTTATTAGAATTTTTGGTTAATTCCAGAGACCTTGAGTTTTCTCTATTCATCTCTTAGAGTAGAGAATACATATAAGCTGTCCCTCTGTAACTCTAGTTGTTGTTCACAATTTGCTGGTACAATGATCAATTCAGGCCTGAGAAGTCTTTAAAGAGAAGGGCAGAAACATTGAGAAAACAAGTACACCAGGGATTATTGACCAGGACTACAAAAGTATAATGTCACCAAAGCATGATGGCGGGTCTTTCATGAGGACAGAGATGCTAGAGGTTCCTAAATGGTTCTCATTAAAAAGTGAAACAAAGAAACAAATAAATACATAATTTACTTATTTGTCTTTTTAAAAGGAATACTCAGAGATCAAATTGCCAACATCCACTGGATCATCAAAAAATTAAGAGAGTTCCAGAAAAACATCTATTTCTGCTTTATTGACTATGCCAAAGCCTTTGACTGTGTGGATCACAATAAACTGTGGAAAATTCTGAAATAGATGGGAATACCAGACCACCTGACCTGCCTCTTGAGAAACCTGTATGCAGGTCAGGAAGCAACAGTTAGAACTGGACAGGGAACAACAGACTGGTTCCAAATAGGAAAAGGAGTACGGCAAGGCTGTATATTGTCACCCTGCTTATTTAATTTATATGCAGAGTACGTCATGAGAAACGCTGGGCTAGAAGAAGCACAAGCTGGAATCAAGATTGCCAGGAGAAATATCAGTAACCTCAGATATACAGATGACACCACCCTTATGGCAGAAAGTGAAGAGGAACTAAAAAGCCTCTTGATGAAAGTGAAAGAAGAGACTGAAAAAGTTGCCTTAAAGCTCAACATTCAGAAAACGAAGTTCATGGCATCTGGTCCCATCACTTCATGACAAATAGATGTGGAAACAGGGCAGACTTTATTTTGGGGGGCTCCAAAATCACTGCAGATGGTGATTGCAGCCATGAAATTAAAAGACTCTTACTCATTGGAAGGAAAGTTATGACCAAATTAGATAGCATATTGAAAAGCAGAGACATTACTTTGCCAACAAAGGTCCATCTAGTCAAGGCTATGGTTTTTCCAGTGGTCATGTATGGATGTCAGAGTTGGACTGTGAAGAAAGCTGAGTGCAGAAGAATTGATGCTTTTGAACTGTGGTGTTGGAGAAGACTCTTGAGAGTCCCTTGGACTGCAAGGGGATCCAAACAGTCCATTCTAAAGGAGATCAGTCCTGGGTGTTCTTTGGAAGGAATGATGCTAAAGCTGAAACTCCAGTACTTTGGCCACCTCATGCAAAGAGTTGACTCATTGGAAAAGACTCTGATGCTGGGAGGGATTGGGAGCAGGAGGAAAAGGGGATGACAGAGGATGAGATGGCTGGATGGCATCACCGACTCGATGGACGTGAGTTTGAGTGAACTCTGGGAGATAGTGATGGACAGGGAGGCCTGGTGTGCTGCAATTCATGGGATGACAGAGTCAGACACAACTGAGCGACTGAACTGAACTGAACTGAACTCTTAATTGTGTGTCCCTCTAGAATCATGAACTTTTCTCTCCAATTAATTTCCAAATACAGATGTCAAAGTGGAAATTTTTGACTAAAAATCTACATTTTCATGTTCATTTGTACATTGTCATACTTTTGTTTATTTTTAGTAAACAAATATTTTAATAGGTGGTTTTTTCTCTAAGACAAGTATTGAATTCTTTTTATTAGAATAAAAACTTGGAGAGTATGCAGTTTTCAGTAATAAAAATAAATTCCTCAGTTCTTTTATTATTGTTATCAGTTGATTTTCGTGGCAATGAGCTTCATTTTAATGTTTCTGAGTGAATATCGCATCTCCTTTATTACGTTATTTATTGTTTTCTTTTGAGGCACCATGCATAGGGTTTTGAAAATGCATACACACAAATGAGCAACATGCTTAACATTTCAGCTAAATACATAATGGCTGAAAATTCAGAGCTAGTTCAAAAGTTCGAGAGAACATAACTGAATCAGTTGCTTATCCCAAGGCCTCTTGTTCAGTGTACATGCTTTGTGTATTTGGAAAAAGAGAGCATCAGCTCTACCATCTTAGAGTTTTCTTGTTTCTCTTGCACCTTTCATCTCAAGTTCTTCTTGTGCTTTCAGTCTCCTAAAAACACTCTGGCTGGCTTTAATTCAATTATTTGGCTTTCCAGCTTGAAGTAAACTTTTAAAGAAAGAGGTCATATATCACCCTAGCAACCTGGTTGGAGGGAAGGGATGTATTCTAAAACATAATAGAGCAAAGGCAGCACCTGGAAGATTTTGTTATTGTTAGTCACCTCTTAAGTGGTCATGTTGTCCCGGTGAAAAGTAAAAAATGCCAGGTCCTGAAGAAAGGTGCTAGAAATGTTTCCTGAAGACACTATGTGCAATGGCAAGATCAGTTTACTAGTCTCAGAAGAGTACAAGTAGCTACTAGGTTAGCATAAGCTATCTTTTTCTTTAAAAATTGAGTAACTGTCAAAATGCATCAGGCTGGATATAAATAGGCACAGTCTGAGAACTTATAAAACTATAGATATGACCTAGAAAGACGTTATAGATTGAATGATGCTAATGTAATCTCAGTGTACGCACATCATCTCTCTATTAAAGAAAATAGGAGCTCATGTAAGATGGCTATGCAGAGACACCCTCACAAACAATAGGCATCCATTCTCCTCTGTTTATTGCTCCTCTCTTCATTCCTCTCCTGTGCTTCATTTGTGGTGTTGTGAACCACACATACATGAATTTTCCTGTCAATCATGAATTAATACTTGTTTTTTTTCCTTTACCTTTCTTCTGCAATTTTCAGATCAAGGCTGGAGCCAAAACTATTTACACACTTCTGCACCAAACATGAATCAAAAAATTAGAAAGACTAAAAGGAGCTATTAAGATCAGAACTATTTCTCAGCATTGTATAGTGTTGCCATTAACATTGTCTTTTTCTCTTTAACATACAATTTCATCCTGGTCCAAGAGAAAGAAAAAGGAGAACAAAGAAAATCCCGGGTAGATGGAAGAGGCACTTTGGGCTTTTACAGCTGTATTATTGCAAAGCTAACAGGTACCAGTTCTCTGGCAGCTCTCTGTATAAATCACCCCAAAGTGATAATTGTCAAATTTTCCCCATACTAAGGAAAGGATTATGTTGTAGCAGAATCTCCACTGAATTCCAACAGCAAATTACTTTTGGCCAGAAGCTAAATGGACTCTTAACCATCATCTTATCTGAACAGTTTCAGTACTGACGGAATACATCAGAAAAGAGGACTCTCATAGTTTGGCTTATAAAGAGTAAACTTTAAGAGTGAGTGCTTATAGTCATAAAAAGGAATGCATTTGAGTCAGTTCTAATGAGGTGGATGAACCTAAAGCCTATTATACAGAATGAAGTAAATCAGAAAGAGAAATATAAATATCGTATACTATAGCATATATATGGAATCTAGAAAGGTGGTACTGATGAATTTATTTGCAGGGCAGCAGTGGAGAAACAGACATAGAGAATAGACCTATGGACATGGCGGGAGGGGAGAAGGGAGACGGTGAGATGTATAGAGAGAGTAACATGGAAATTTACATTACCATATGTAAAATAGATAGCCAATGGGAATTTGCTGTATGATTCAAGGAACTCAAACAGGGGCTCCGTAACAATCTAAAAGGGTGGGATGGAGAGGGAAATGGGAGGGAGGTTCAGGAAGGAGGGGACATGGGTATACCTATGGCTGATTCTTGCTGATGTTTGACAGAAAACAACAAAATTATATAGAGCAATTACCTTTCAATTAAAAAAAAAAAAGAGTGAGGGCTCATGTCCCTGCTTCCAGGATGATGCATTTTCATTTTTATGATGTTATAGGGTAGGAGTGTTAGGAGAAAATGATTTTCACAATAATCCAATAACATAATAAATTCATAAGCAGTATGCATGGCCTGTGTTCTCTGCAATCGGAAGACTGACTACATGTCCTATTGAAAAGAGAACTGAAAGTGTTAGTTGCTCAGTGATGTCTGATTCTTTGTGACCCCATGGACTGTAGCTCAACAAGCTCCTCTCTCCTATTGATCTAAGGCTTAGCTCACTGCCCACCTTCTCTCCAATTAAATTACCTTTTCTCCCACATGTTGGAATCTTTCCTGTGTCTAATCCTAGGAATTCCTAAAAGATAGTAAGTGATAGTTTAAATATTGCTGGCTAACTCTTGAGCAATTCTCAAAGGTCTATAAATCCACGCAGTCTTTCAGGAGTGGAATTTGGAAATACACTTCAACCACTTTAGAGATGTTTATATATTTTAATTCTGAAAATTTATTCCAAGAAGTTCTAGTAAATTAACAATCTGGAATATACATAACACTAATAATGAGATAAACAATTTTAAAATTCAAATGATCAAAATGCCTATTAATGGAAGACTGTTGAAATTAATTTGGGGGAGGATATTGCATCAGCAAAATGACAAAATAGAAAGCCCTGAACTATCCTCCCCACCTTCAAATCCCAACACATACACTGTTTCAAAATCAATACACATACTTGTTACCTGTGTGAGGAATCAGGAGGGCAGTTGAGAGGCTCCTGTAGTGTACATGAGTGTGAAATCAGCCCACATCAGAGCTCTTAGGAAAATCTGAGACACCCTCTCACCATAGTCCCTCACCTTGGCACAGAGTCATAAGATTGGGAGGAAACCCCTGCTCCAAGCTTCTCTCTGGGGAGGGAAAGAAAGGACTAGACAACACATAACATTTGGATTTCTCAGGGTACTGCCAGAGGAACTGGCTTCTGTCATATCTGAATCTGAGGACTGATTTCAGATACTGAATCTCAGGTATCTGAGGACTGAGAGCTCTTGGGAGCTCTCAGGCTGGGAGAACAAGATATTGAGAACAAAGATGGTGATTTGGACTGGTGTGCAAGCAGTCACCTTAGCTCCTCCCCACAGCTCACAGTAGAGTGAGCAAGTGATCCACTCCAAATCTCACTTTCACCCTTGGGAGGTTAGACCACATGTTAAAATTCTCTTTCCAAGGGCTGCCCAAGGGACTGGCTTCTGCCATGCTTGTCTTGGAGCATTGCCAGGACTCACTATACTCTAAATGCTGAGAGCCACTGAAAGTAAAGCTGGCAGTTTGAACCAGCAGGCAAGCATCCTCCAGAGACCCTCTAACTGGCTCAGCACAAAGCGAGTTGCTGAAAAGCTCCAGACCCCAGCTTCTCCTTGAGGAAGGGAAGATTTAGGCTGAGTGTTCAATACTTCATCTGTTTCAGGGGCTGCCCAAGGCACTGAGTTCTTCTCTGCTTGCCTTACTGATAGGACACAGCACACTCTAGATGCCTGGGGGTCACTGAGTGTAATATTGGTTCAGACTACCATGCAGTCATCTACCTCAGCAAGACTGCAAGACCCTGGCTTCTTGTTGAGGAGAAGAGAAGACTGAACTGTGTACCCGATATTTGGACTTTCCAGGTGACCATCCACCCAATGCTCCAGCCTCAGTCTTTGCCACCTCAGAACAGTACATCCTAGATGCCTGGGGGGTCTGTGGGAACAAAAAAAGTTTGAAGAGTGCTGCTTCTTCAAAGGACTCACAGAATATCAGACAAACACAAGAGAAATCAAGAGAGTACAAAGTCTTGGAAATAAAAATAAGTAAGCCATCAAAGTCCTTTAATTGGAAATTTACACATACAAATCCAAAGAAGATACACACACAGAGAAAGTTTGAGAGGCATCCTGAATGTCTTGCCAGATTGATTGGTGATGTTCTTAGCCTGTGTCGGACCAGATCATGAAGACTGGTAAAAGTGTCAGCTTTTTCTAATGCACAGATGCCAACACAGAGTTAAGGAGACTGAAGAAACAGGAAAATATAGTCCTCAAAATGGAACAAGATAAAGCTCCAGTAACCAACTGCGATGGAACAGTGGTATATGAATCACCTGAAAACAATTCAAAACAACCACTATAAAGATCTCCAATAAACTTAGGAGAAAATATGTGAACAATAAGAGAATTTTGACAAAGAGATAGAAAATACAAAAACAACAAAGTAGGAATCTTAGATCTGAAGAATATAATATCGGAACTGAAAAATTCACTAGAGGGATTCAATACAGATCAAATCAAGCAGAAGAAAGAACAAGCAAACTTAAAGATGGGCCACTTGAAATAATTCAGTCCAGGGAACAACAATTATAACAATAAATGAATAAAAAAGGTTGTAAGGATATCAAGAGATACCATCAGCAGAACAATATACACAATGGGAGTCTCAGAAATTGAGAAAAAAAGAGAGAGGACTAAAAGATTATTCATGACCAAAATCCTCCCAAATCTAAGAAAGGAGATAGACATTCAGATCCAGAAAGCCTAATAGTCCCTATGACCAGAAAATATCTTTCCATCTGTCTGCATCTTCTTCAGTGTGTGCGTGTGTGTTTAATCACTGCTTCATAATGTTCAGTGTTCAGATCTTTCACTACCTTGGTTAAATTTATTCCTAAGAATTTAATGTTTTTGAAGCTACTGTAAATGAGATTATTTTCTTAATTTCTCTTCCCAATAGTTTGTTGCTAGTGTATAGAAACAAAAATGATTTTTTATGTTGATTTTGTATCTGCAATGTTAAACATTGGTTTATTAGTTCTACCAGTTTTTTGGTGCAGTTTCTAGGGTTTTTCATATGTAATATTTTGTCCTCTGTAACCAGAGACAATGTTACTTCTTTTATGATTTTGATGCCTTCATTTCTTCTTCTTGTCTAATTGCTCTGACTAGGAGTTCCAATAAAATGCTGAATAAGAAATGGCAAAAGTTGGTATCCTTATCTTGTTCCTGAACTTAAAAGCTTTCATCTTTCCACCATTGAGTTTTATACTAATGCTGTGCTTGTCACAAATAGCTTCATTATGTCGATTTACATTCCATCTATACCCAACTTGCTGAGAGCTTTCATCTTGAAAGGAAGTTAAATTTTGTGAGATGCTCCTTTCTGAATTATTGACAATTATAAGACATTTATTCTTCATTTTGTTACTGTAGTGTGTTATATTTAATGACTTACGTATGATGAACCATCCTTGCTGGTGATAAGTCATACTGGATGATCCTTTTAATATGCTGTTTAATTCACTTTGCTAGTGTTTCATTGAGAATTTTTTCATCAACATTCATCAGGGATATCAGCCTGAAATTTTCTTTTCTTGTAGGTTCTTTGATTTTGCTATCATGGTAAAGCTTACCTCATAAAATGAGTTTGGTACTATTCCCTTATCTATTTTTTTTTTTTAAAGAGTTTGAGGAGAATTGACACTAATGCAACTTTGAATGCTTGGTAGAATTCATCATTAAAGCCATTTGGTTCTGGGCTTTTCTTTGTTGGGATGCTTCTGATTATTGATTCAATCTCCTTACTAGGAATTGGCATATTTCAGATTTTCAGTTTCTTTATGATTCAGTCTTTGTAGGAGGTATATTTTTAGAGTATTTTTTTCATTTCTTCCAGGCTATCCAATTTGTTGGTGTATACTTGTTCATAGTAGTTTTTGTGATTCTTAGGATTTCTGTGTTATCAACTTGCAATGTCTTGTCTTTAATTACTGGTTTTATTTATTTGAGTCTTCTCTCTTTTTTCTTAATCTAGCTAAGTGTTAACTTTGTTAACATTTCAAATAACCAACTCACTTCTGGTGGTATTTTCTATTGTTTTCTAACCTTTATTTCCTTTTTTTTTCTGATAATTTGTTTCTTGTGATCATTTTTTTCTGATTTATTTCTTTTTATGTCCCTGTTTTGCTAACTTTTGGCTTATTTTGTTAATTTTCTAGTTCCTTGAGGTATCAAGTTAAGTTGGTTACTTGAGACCATTCTTTATTCTTCATGTAGGTGTTTATTGCCATCAACTTCTTTCTTGGAACTGCTTTTGTTGCTTCCCACAAGACTGAATATGTCATGTTTTCATTCTCATTTGTCTCAAGACATTTTTTATCCCTCTTTTATTTTCTTCTTTAACCCATTGGTTGTCAGTAGGATATTTTTTGGTCTTCCCTAGTGGCTTAGATGGCAAAGAATCCACATGCAATGCAGAAGATTTGGATTTTATCCCTGGGGCAGGAAGATCCCCTGATAAAGGGAATGATTACATACTACAGTTTCTCACCTGAAGAATTCCATGGACAGAGGAACCTGACAGGCGACAGTCCATGGGGTCTCAGAGTCAGACATATCTGAATGACTATGAATTTTCCTGTTTCCCTCTTGTTATTGACTTCCAGTTTCATATAAGTGCGGTTAGAAAAGATGCTTGATATAATCTTAGTCTTCTTAAATTTGTTAAGATTTGTTTTGTCTTGACAAACATGGAGAATGTTCCATATATGTGAGTTTGGTCCATCTACTCTAACATGTACTTTAAATCTAATGTTTTCTTATTGATTTTCTGCCTGGATGATTTATCCATTGTTGAAAGTGAGGTACTGAAGTCCCCTATTATTAGTGTTTTGTTATGTATTTCTCTCTTCATTACTAACATTATTTGCTTAAAATATTTAGGTGGTGTAATGCTAAATGCATAAATATGTACAATTGTTATATCCTCTGGATGAAGTAGACTTTTTTCATTAAATAATAACCTTTACTGTCTCTTTTTATAGTTTTGGCTTGGAGTCTATTTTGTCTGATGTAAGTATATGTATCCTTGCTCTCTTTGGTTTCAAGTTGTGTAAGCATATCTTTATCCATCTTTTCATTTTATGTCTGTGTGTCCCTAAAGTTGAAGTGAGTCTCGTCTGGGAAGAATATAGTTAGGTCTTAGTTTTTTTATTCATTCATCCATCTGTGTCTTTTGAGTGGAAAATATAGGCCATGAGCATTTAAAGTCATTTTTGAAAATTATATACTTACTATTGCCATCTTGGCAGAGCCAAGATAACAGAGTAGAAGGACATGTACTCATCTTTTTTTGCAAGAACTCCAAAATTACAACTTGCTGCTGAACAGCCATCAACAGGAGAATGTTGGAGCCCACCAAAAAAAAAAACAAAAACAAAAACACCCTGTGTCCAAGGACAAAGGAGAAGCCCCAGCAAGATGGTTGGAGGGGTGAAATTGTATTTAGAATAAAATCCTGTACCCACCAGAGATGCTCATAGGGCTCAAAAAAATGTGTGACCAGGAGACCCCCACAGAGATTAAGCCAGACCCACCTTTGAGTGTCTCCTGCAGAGGCTGCACAGGGGCAGGGGCTCTGGGTGCAGCAGACCTGGGTGTGGCATAAACCCTCTTGGAGGAGGTCACCATTAACCCCACAAGAGAGCCGCCAGAACTTACACAGGACTGAGGAAACAGACTCTTAGGGCGCAAACAAAACACTGTGCACACCAGGACCCAGGAGAAAAGAGCAGTGACCCCACAAGAGACTCATCCAAACTTGCCTGTGAGTGTCCAGGGGTCTCTGGTGGAGGCGTGGGTCAGCAATGGCCTGCTTCAGGGTCTGGGGCACTGAGTGCAGCAGTGCATGCATGGGACCTTTAGAAGGAGGTTGCCATTATCTTGATTACCTCCACCATAGTTTGGTCTCAGGTTAAACAACAGGGAAGGAACACATATCCACCCATCAACAGAAAATTGGACTAAAGATTTATGGAACATGGCCCTGCCCATCAGAACAAGACTCAGTTTCCCCCAGTCAGTCTTTCCCATCAGGAAGCTTCCATAAGCCTCTTCTCTCAGAAGGGGACAGAATGAAAACCACAATCACAGAAAACTAATCAAACTAATCACATGGACCACAGCCTTGTCTAACTCAACAAAACTATGAGCCATGTCATATAGGGCACCCAAGACAGACGGGTCATGGTGGAGAGTTCTGACAAAATGTTGTCCACTGGAGAAAGAAATGGCAAACTACTTCATTCTTGCCTTGAGTATGAAAAGGGAGAAAGGACACTGAAAGATGAAGGAGAAATAACTCCAGGAAGAACTGAAGAGACAGGGCCAAAGTAAAAACAACACCCAGTTGTGGATGTGACTGGTGATGGAAGTAGTCTAATGCTGTAAAGAACAATACTGCATAGGAACCTGGAATGTTAGGTCCATGAATCAAGGTAAATTGAAAGTGGTCAAACAGGAGATGGCAAGAGTGAACATCGACATTTTAGGAATCAGTGAACTAAAATGGACGGGAATGGGTGAATTTAATTCAGATGACCATTATATCTACTTACTGTGGGCAAGAAACACTTAGAAGAAAGGCAGTGGCCTTAATAGTCAACAAAAGAGCCTGAAATGCAGTTTTTGGGTGCAATCTCAGACAACAGAATGATCTCTGTTCACATCCAAGGCAAACCATTCAATATCACAGTATTCCAAGTCTATGCACCAACCAGTAATGCTGAAGAAGCTGAAGTTGAAAGGTTCTGTGAAGACCTACAAGACATTTTAGAGCTAACACCCAAAACAGAGGTCCTTTTCATTATATTGGACTGGAATGCAAAAGTAGGCAGTCAAGAGATACCTGGAGTAACAAACAAATTTGCCTTGGATTAGAAAATAAAGCAGTTCTATTTCCAGTTTTTAAAGGAATCTCCACACTGTTCTCCATAGTGGCTGTACTAGTTTGCATTCCCACCAACAGTGTAAGAGGGTTCCCTTTTCTCCACACCCTCTCCAGCATATATTGCTTGTAGACTTTTGGATCACAGCCATTCTGACTGGCGTGAACTGGTACCTCATAGTGATTTTGATTTGCATTTCTCTGATAATGAGCGATGTTGAGCATCTTTTCATGTGTTTGTTAGCCATCTGTATGTCTTCTTTGGAGAAATGTCTATTTAGTTCTTTGGCCCAATCCCACTGCTGGGCATACACTCTGAGGAAACCAGAAGGGAAAGAGACATGTGTACCCCAATGTTCATTGCAGCACTGTTTATAATAGCCAGGATATGGAAGCAACCTAGATGCCCATCAGCAGATGAATGGATAAGAAAGCTGTGGTACATATACACAATGGAGTATTACTCAGCCATTAAAAAGAATACATTTGAATCAGTTCTAATGAGGTGGATGAAACTGGAGCCTATTATACAGAGTGAAGTAAGCCAGAAAGAAAAACACCAATACGGCATATATATGGAATTTAGAAAGATGGTAACAATAACCTTGTGTACAAGACAGCAAAAGAGACACTGATGTATAGATCAGTCTTATGGACTCTGTGGGAGAGGGAGAGGGTGGGAAGATTTGGGAGAATGGCATTGAAACATGTATAATGTCATGTATGAAATGAGTCGCCAGTCCAGGTTCGATGCACGATACTGGACGCTTGGGGCTGGTGCACTGGGACGACCCAGAGGGAGGGTATGGGGAGGGAGGAGGGAGGAGGGTTCAGGATGGGGAACACATGTATACCTGTGGCGGATTCATTTCGATATTTGGCAAAACTAATACAATATTGTAAAGTTTAAAAAAAAAAAATAAAGCAGGACAAGGGCTAACAGAGTTTTGTCAAGAGAATGCACTGGTCATCACAAACACCTTCTTCCATCAACACAATAGAAGAACTCTACACATGGACATCACCAGATAGTCAATATTGAAATCAGAATGATTATATATTCTTTGCAGCCAAAGATGGATAATCTCTATACAGTCAACAAAAACAAGACCAGAAGCTGTCTGTGGCTCAGACCATGAACTTCTTATTGTAAAATTCAGACTTAAATTGAAGAAAGTAAGGAAAACCACTAGATTATTCAGGTATGACCTAAGGCAAATCCCTTATGATTATACAGTGGAAGTGACAAATAGATTCAAGGGATTAAATCTGTTAGACAGAGTGCCTGAAGAACTGTGGATGGAGGTTCGTGACATTTTACAGGAGGCAGTGGTGAAGACAATCCCCAAGGAAAAGAAATGCAAAAGGGCAAAATGGTTGTCTGAGGAGGACTTACAAATAGCTGAGAAAAGAAGAGAAGTGAAAGGCAAAGGAGAAAAGGAAAGATATACCCATTTGAATGCAGAGTTCCAAAGAATAGCAAGGAGAGATAAGAAAGACTTCCTCAGTGATTAGTGCAAAGAAATAGAGGAAAACAATAGAATGGGAACACTAGAGATCTCTTCAAGAAAATTAGAGACGCCAAGGGAACATTTCATGCAAATGTGAGCACAATAAAGGAGAGAAATGTTATGGACCTAACTAGGCAGAAGATATTAAGAAGAGGTGGCAAGAATACACAGAACAACCATCCAAAAAGATCTTCATGACCCAGACAACCACGATGGAATGATCACTCACCTAGAGTAGAGCCAGACATCCTGGAATGTGAAGTCAAGTGGGCCTTAGAAAGCATCACTATGAACAAAACTAGTGGAGGTGATAGAATTCCAGTTAAGCTATTTCAAATGCTAAAAGATGATTCTGTAAAAGTACTGGACTCAATATGTCAGCAAATTTGGAAAACTCAGTGGTGGCCACAGGACTTTGAAAAGGTCAGTTTTCATCCCAATCCCAAAGAAAGCCAATGACAAAGAATGTTCAAACTACCGCACAATTACACTCATCTCACATGCTAGCAAAGTAATGCTCAAAATTCTCCAAGCCAGGCTTCAACAGTACATGAACTGTGAATGTTCAGATGTTCAAACTGGATTTAGAAAAGGCAGAGAAAGCAGAGAACAAATTGCCAACATCCACTGGATCATAGAAAAAATCAAGAGATTTCCAGAAAAACATCTACTTTTGCTTTATTGACTATGCCAAAGCCTTTCACTGTGTGGATCACAACTGGAAAATTCTTAAAGAGATGGAAATACCAGACCACCTGACCTGCCTCCTGGGAAATCTGTATGCAGGTCAATAAGCAACAGTTAGAATTGGACATGGAACAACAGACTGGATTCAAATTGGGAAAGGAGTACGTCAAGGCTGTATTTTGTTACCCTACTTATATAACTTATATGCAGAGTACATCATGAGAAACCCTGGACTGGAGGAAGCACAAGCTGGAATCAAGATTGTTGGGAAAAATATCAATAACCTCAGATATGCAGATGACACCACCCTTATGGCAGAAAGTGAAGGGGAACTAAAAAGCCTCTAGATAGAGTAAAAGAAGAGAGTGAAAAAGTTGGCTTAAAGCTTAACATTCAGAAAACTAATTTCATGGCATCTGGTCACTTCATGAAAATAGATAGGGAAACAATGGAAATAGTGAGAGACTTTATTTTTCCGAGCTCCAAAATCACTTCAGATGGTGACTGCAGTCATGAAATTAAAAGACATTTGCTCCTTGAAATAAAAGTTATGACCATCTTAAACAGCATATTAAAAAGCAGAGACATTACTTTTCCAACAAAGGTCTGTATAGTCAAAGCTATGGTTTTTCCAGTGGTCATGTATGGATGTGAGAGTTGAACTATAAAGAAAGCCGAGTGCCAAAGAATTGATGCTTCTGAACTGTGGTGTTGAGGCAAAACTAATACAATTATGTAAAGTTTAAAAATAAAAAAAATTAAAAAAAGGGAGTCCCTTGGACTGCAAAGAGATCCGACCAGTCCATCCTAAAAGAAATCAGTCCTGACTATTCATTGGAAGGACTGATGCTGAAGCTGAAACTCCATTACTTTAGTGAACTGATGTGAAGAACTGACTCATTTGAAAAATGCTGATGCTGGAAAAGATTGAAGGTGGGAACAGAAGGGGATGACAGAGGATGAGATGGTTTGATGGCATCACCAATTCAATGGACATGAGTTTGAGTAAGCTCTGGGAGTTGGTGATGGACAGGGAAGCTTGGTGTGCTACAGTCCATGGGGTCACAAAGAGTCTCATATGACTGAGCTACTGAACTGAACTGACCCCATATTCAATAACAGATACAGTATCTACACAGACTATCAATAAGGAATCAGGACTCTTGAACACTATATATCAACATAAACTAACAGAAACAGAGAAAATTCCATTCAACAGCAGCAGAACATACATTCTTCTCAGATGTACACGTAACAACCCCTCACAAAGGTAATATGTAGGCCACAAAACAAGTCTTAACAAATTTAAAATTGAAATCATGCCAACTATCTTTTCTCCATATAATGGAATAAAACCAGGAAAAAAAGCAGAATGGCTGTCGAAAATTTATAAATATTAGGAAATGAAATAATATATTCTTGAACAATAAATAGGTCAATGAAGACTAAAAGAGAAATTAGGAAATGTTTTGAGGCATGCAAAAACACAACATACCACAGTTTATGAGATAAAACAAAAATAGTAGTAAGATGGAATTTTGTAGTAATAAACTTCTCAATTATAAAAGAATAAAGATCAAACATCCTAACTCACACCTCAATGAACTGAAAAGAAAGGAAAAACTAAATTTAAAGATAGCAGAAATAAATTATATGGATTATTAGAGTACAAATAAAGTATAAAACAGAAAAACAAAAGCAAAACATCAAAAGTAAGAGTTAGTCTCTTGAAAAGATTAATAAAATTTACAAACCTTTAGACAGACTAAGAAAAGAGAAGGACTCAAAAAATAAAATAAAAAACAAAAGAGGAGACATTACAACTGATGCCACACAAATAAAATACTACAATCAACAGTTATACAAATAAATTGGATAATCTTAGAAATTGTGATAAATTCCCAAAAACATACAGCCTAACAATACTGAATGATGAAGAAATAAAAATTTAAACAAACCAGTAAGAAGTTCGAATTAGTAGTCAAAATGTCTTGACAAAGAAAAGCCTAGGGCCAGATGGCTTTACTGCTGAATTCCAGCAAACATTACTCTGAAAAAGACACTACAATAAAAGAAAGCTACAGGCTCATTTCCCTGATGAATAAACATGCAAAGTTCATCAACAAAATACTAGGAAAGTGAATTCAACAGCACACTAAAAAGGTCAGTCACCATGACTGGATGAAATTTATCCTTGAGATGCAAGGATGCTTCAACATATGAAAATCTGTTAATGTGATATTCCACATTAACAAAACAAAAGACAAAAATTATCTCAATAGAGTCAGAAAAAGCATTTGAAAAAATTAAACACCTTTCATGCTAAATTCTCAACACACTTAGAACAGAAGGATATTAACAATACCTTAAAAATGAAAGACAATTTATGAAAAGCTCACAATCAATATCATGAAAGCCTTTTATTTAAGAACAAAATGAGCATTTCTCCTCTGCCAGTTCTATTTAACATAGTACTGGAAGTCCTATCAGAAATAATTAGGCAAATATATATATATATATATATATATATATATAACATTCAAGGAAAAAATATGATTTATATTACTGTTTTAGATGACATGTTTATACCCTAAAGACTCCACAACACCCCGAAACTGTCAGAATTAATGATTAATTCAATAAAGTTGCAAGGTACAGAATCAACATATAAAAATCAGTTGCTTTTCTATACACTACCAATGAACTATCTGAAAAAGAAATTAAGAAAACAGTTCCATTGATAATAAGCATCAAAAAGAATAAAACGGTTTAGAGAAGTTGGTAAATCTAATTGGAGAAAAAGTGGATTGGAGTTGCTTCATCCTTGACTGGGGATGATATTTGTTATATCCTAGTCAACGTACTATTTAGAGTAGGTTTTTTATGTATGTATGTTTGGGCTATAAGAGTTATATTTGAAGGAAGAAAAATAGAAAAAAAGTGTGCGAGAGAGATCAAACCTGAGCTATTAAACGTTTTCTATCCCCAAGAGGTAGTTGGGGAATACAAGTGAATTAAGTTTTAAAAGTATAATAAAGGAATCACACACACCTATTTGGGTGCTAAAATCTGAAGAGCAAAACCAAGTGCTGGAAGCCATGTAGAGCAATAACAACTCTCATTTGTTGCTGGTGGGAATGCAGAATGGTACAGCTACATTTGAAGACAACATGGCAGGTTCCTACAAAATTAAACATTTTCTTATCATATGATCCAGCAATCACACTCTTTGCTATTTCCCCAAATGAGTTGAAAACTTATGTCAGCACAAAAACTTGCATGTAGATAGTTACGGCAACTTTATTCATAACTGTCAAAAGTTGGAAACAGCAAAGATGTCCTTCAACCAGTAAACAGATAAACTTTGCAACAACCAGAAAATGAAACATTATTTAGCACTAAAAAATGAGCTATCAGATCATGAAAGTTATGGAGGAGACTTAAATGCACATCACTAAGTGAAACAAGCCAATCTGAAAGACTAAAAGCTCTAAACTGTATGAGATTTTGAAAAAGGCCAGCTATGGAGACAGTAAAAATATCAGTGGTTGCTAGGGGTGGGGTAGGGAAGACAGCACAGAGAATGCATAGGCAGAGAAACTATTCTGTATGATACTATAATAGAGAATACATTTGTCAAAACCCATAGAACATAAAACACCAAAAGTGAACTCCAATGTAAACTATAAACTTTGGTGATAATGAGGTGTCAGTGAAGGGTCATGAGTCATAATAAATGCACATTTCTGGTGAGGGATGTTGATAATGAAGAGGCTGTGCATGTGTTAACCCAAAGTATATGTAGAAATATCTCTGTACCTGATGTTCAGTTTTGCTGAGAATCTAAAATAAAGTGTGTGTGTGTATATATATATATATATATATATATATATATATATATATATATATGCATTATAGAATGTTGAGAGTAAAATACTAAATCATCAGATTTAGAGGAAGAACAACATAATCAGAAAGAGGGAAAGTCTTCAGAAGCAGAGAGATTGAGAAGAAAAATAGGAGCAGGAATTTCTCCCCAAAGATGTTTCATAACTGATTGCTATCAAATATTTACTTGCCCTTTGAGGCCATGTGTGCATTTTTCCTCCATAGATTTTATGTGGCTGAATCGCTTTTGCTCATTGCTTCTTGTTCTTTCATGCTCCCCTGTAGTTTTCCAAATATTCATCCTGCTTTTAGCTTAATTTGTCTGATTTCTTTGTACTTGCATTGTCTCTGTTCTCCATTAGAAAATAAATGGTAAATGTAAACACCAAACTCTAAAGATTTTGGGCATGTGGCTACCAGGAATAAATGCTTCATTATAAAAATACTCATTAGCCAGTTTTCAGTCTGAAATCAGTTATAGCTTTAGTTCTCTTAACCCACAAGAAATACAGAAAATTGACACTCCCTTTAAGGACAAAAGTGCAAACATTAGTTATCCTGGTAGCTGCTGCTGTATTAATCTCAATGGGAAGATACATTTATTTAACAGCCGATTCTTTTTAGAAAGTTCTGAAATATCATCTGAACAGAAATCCTAATAGGATATTATTTGTTACAGATATAGGAAAAACTGATTTACTTCTCCTTTGCTTTATGAAATAAAGAAAATGAAATTTTGACATTCTAGACTATTTTAGAAAAGCTGTCAAAACCTATTATAAGATATGTAGATGAGGTTTGCTATAAGCTCAGCTAGAGGTTACAACTGTTGTATTCCTATCAATGTGCTCCCCATAGAGTTGGTATTTGTAGAATATTCCATGTAGTGGCACACCCTCCATTCTTACTCACTACCTCTCATTCACTTGAGACAGTATGTGCAGAAGGTGAAGAGACATGTTGAAACAAGGTGATGGTCATTGGCACTGGTTGATGTAGGAATTTTCTGATACTTCAGAGGTCACCAGAATAACTAACTCTGGCTGTGCCAGTCAACTAATTCTAGACTAAGGGAAGAATTGTAACAGCCAGTGTAAATGCTTCTATTGAGAAACTTTGGTCTAAAGGACATGGAAGAATCAGGTGTGGCTTAAGTAGTACATGAAACCAGAAGAGGCATTTTTTTCAAAGGTGAAAAATTACAGCAAATTGGTGTGATGATGGGATGATTCAGGAGGAAGGGAATAACACAGGAGAATGGAAAGAATGTTGAAGTGTTGTCCTTGAGAAGATGTAAGACCAATGAGGTCTGGTGTGTAAGTGGAGGAGTGACGCTTAGGGGTAATACATCTATAGGAACAAGAAAAAAAGGCAAAAAATATAATAGTTAGGACATGGCTGGCTACGTACTTTGTGGCCCAAGTGAAAAATAATAATTCAGGGCCCTGGCAAAAGGTAGCAGAGTCCATCTCCCCTTCCCAGGAGCTGATGGCTCCAGTCCATGGGGGATAAGCATAGTAATCATGATTATCCAGACAGACAGGACCAGTAGGGTGTTTATATGTACGTGTATACACACATAGAATCATAAAGAGATTTATTTGAGGGACAGGATCACATGATTACGGAGTCTGGCAATTCCAAAATCTGTAGAGCAGCCTAGCTGAGGGGCTGTAGACCCAGAAAGACCCAATGTTTCAGTTCAAGTCTGAGATGGTTAATTTAATATGTCAACGTGACTGGGCTAAAGGATTATTTGATAATTGGTGGAAAGTATTTCTGGATGTGTTTGTGAGCATCTCTGGAAGAGATTAGCATTTGGATCAGTCAAGTGAGTAAACAAAAATGCCCTACCAAAGTGGACCAGTACCATCCCACCTACTGAGGAGCAAACAGAATAAAAAGGCAGAGGAAGGTGGATTCTCCCTCTTCTTCAGCTGGAACCTGCATCTTCTCCTGCCTGCAGACATTGAACATTGGAGCTTGTTCTTGGGAATTCTGAACTGGGTTCTGGACCACCAGCTTTCCTGGAGCAACAACATATTATGGACTTGTAAGCCTTCATAATCACATGAGCCAATTCCCATAATAAATCTCCTCATACAGCTTCATATCACATTTGTTCTGGTCCTCTTGAGAACCCTGACTGATACAAAGCCCAAAGTCCTTTTGCTGGCAGAACTCCCTTTTGCTCAGGGGAAGTCAGTCTTTTGTTCTGGTCAGGCCTTCTACCGATGGAAAAAGACCCATCCACATTATGGAAGGCAACCTGCTTTACTGAAAATCCACCAATTTAAAATGTTAATCTCATCTAATAACATCCTCAAAGAAACATCCAGAATGATGTTTGACTGAACCATGGCCTAGCCAAGTTGACACATACAATAAACCATCACATAGGTAACTTCTAAGAGATTAGTTTCCCCAAGCTATGCTCAGTCTTGAGATAAGGAATGGGCTAGATGCCTCCTAACTGCTCACCTGCTGAAGGAGTTGCCAGAGCAGCCATTGCCTCACTTTGCCCCCAAAATGCCACAGGTGTGGGCTCAGCCCTCATCCACAATGCTCCAGTGTTCAGGTGTTCTACCTGGGGTAGATGCTGATGGTGACTTGTAGACTCTCAGCCCAATATAACTTTCAGCCCTAGGTGGAAGATGACAGCAGTAGTGGCAGGAGGGTGACAGGAGAGCAGGAGTGATAAAGAGTGATTGGGAGCAGAGACTGAGCAATTTCAGGAACCATTTGGAGGAGGCAGAGAGGCCATGAGAGGCAGGGCCTAGGTTCTGAGCCCCTGAAGCATGCTCCATTTTCATTTGAAGCTGATTTACAATATGCAAATTTAAGGAAAATTTATAAGAACTGTATCTTATGACAAGGACCACAGAGCATGAAACAACAAGAACAGGGCCCTTCTGCGTACAGATCTCTCTGTGACTGCACTGGCCTCATACCCATGAAGCCATGTTCCCATGCATGTGGAGACAGATAGGCAGATATCTGCGAAGTTTGTGGAATTCCTCCAATTACTTTTTATTTTCTTAATAAGTAATGTTTTCAACTGAGAGGCAGAAGGCAGAAGAGATGGTGGTGGTTTCAGGAAAGGAAAGAAGAAATTTAAAAAGCATCAGTGAGCATAAAAAAGAGAGAAAATAAAGCAGGAAATGCACTTGGATTGCTGGCCAGCTCCATGGCCCTATTTGAGTTTAAGTCATGAATTTAAAGAGACATTGAGCAGTACTGAGATGCAATTCTTTTTGGCAGCAGGGAAAAGTTGGATTTAACCAGGGCTGGAGTTTTTCCAGGAAGCACGATGAAGCAAAAGAGGTTAAGGAAGTGGAATTTGTAGGCAAAGAAGCTGTTACAATATTGGAATGCAGAAATAAATAAATAGGTACAAATTAGCTAAATAAAGATATTAATGAATAAATAAGTAAATTATCACTTAGTAAGTCTCAAACATTTTGTGGCTGATAGATTTCTTTCAGTACTGCATTTAATTTTTCAAACATTATGTAACACTATATTCATTTATTTTATTCAACAAATATTGGTTGAGCACTATTATGTGCCAGACACTTTTCTGTAGCTATGGCTTATTTGCACAGATGAAGTGTGTACCCACAAAGCAGGAAAACAAAAATAATCATAAATTCATGAACAGGATAATTTGAGGTAGTGGACAATGCTTTGAAGGCAGTAGAATTGAGTAAGAAAGTTGAGATTGGCTGAAGTCAGAGAGGATATTCAATCCAGTAGTAAGAAAAAGTCTTTCTGAGATGATAATTGACTGAAGTAAGGGTAAGAATTTTCCACAGTTTATTGCAGATGACACCACCCTTATGGCAGAAAGTGAAGAAGAACTAAAGAGCCTCTTGATGAAAGTCAAAGAGGAGAGTGAAAAAGTTGGCTTAAAGCTCAACATTCAGAAAACGAAGATCGTGGCACCCAGTCCCATCACTTCATGGCAAATAGATGGGGAAAGAGTGGCTGACTTAATTTTTCTGGGCTCCAAAATCACTGCAGATGGTGACTGAAGCCATGAAATTAGAAGACGCTTACTCCTTGGAAGGAAAGTTATGACCAACCCAGACAGCATATTAAAAAGCAGAGACATTACTTTGTCAATAAAGGTCTGTCTAGTCAAGGCTATGGTTTTTCCAATGGTCATGTATGGATGTGAGAGTTGGACTATAAAGAAAGCTGAGCACAGAAAAATTGATGTTTTTGAACTATGGTGTTAGAGAAGACTCTTGAGAGTTCCTTGGACTGCAAGGAGATCCAACCAGTCCATCCTAAAGGAGATCAATCTTGGGTGTTCATTGGAAGGACTGATGCTAAAGCTGAAACTTTGGCCACCTGATGTGAAGAGCTGACTCATTGGAAAAGACTCTGATGCTGGGAGGGATTGGGGGCAGGAGGAGAAGGGGACGGCAGAGGATGAGATGGCTGGATGGCATCACAGATTCGATGGACAGGAGTTTGGATGGACTCCGGGAGTTGGTGATGGACAGGGAGGCCTGGTGTGCTGAAGTTCATGGGGTCACAAAGAGTCGGAAACGGCTGAGCGAGTGAAGTGAACTGAAGGGTAAGAAGGTGCACACACCACACACACACACACACACACACACACACACACACACACACACACAACTAATATGAGCAGAGGAGCCAGAGAGAAAGCTTGCTGTTCAAGAGCAGCTGTAATGCAGTTAAGCAAGTGTATTCACAATTGAGTTTCAGCACAGTCTATGTGAATGGCACCCCCTAGAGAAAAGTGAGGCACAGCATGTACACCAACACTAAAAGGAGAGCTCATCTATTACAAAATCAAACTTGGATCCTCCTGCATGCATGCAGAATGGCCAGTATACTGACACCGGGTTGTGATGAAGGAAAGTGCAGCATTTATTTCAGGTACCAAGCAAGGAATTCAGGCAGCATGCACTTAAGTGGTCTGAACTCCCTTAAGGCTTTCAGGGAAAGATTTTTAAACACAGAGTGAGGGACAGAGGTTGTGGAGTGTGTGATTAGCTCATGGACATTCTGATACATTGGATGTGAGATAATCAGGAGTCAACACCATCAACCTTCTGGCTCCAACCAGTCTGAGGTCTGTGTGCTTGTAGGCAACATACAGTTCACTTCTTTCATCTGGTGGGGGTTTCAGAATCTGAAACACAGCTCTAAGGACATGGCTCAGAATATTATCTACATCCCTTGAGGAGGAACTAAAGGTTCTTGACTTTGTCAAGTAGCTAAGCTACTATTATTTTCTTTTCCTTGACTGTTTTCCCTTTTTTCCTGCATTTTCTCATTTCTGTGATTAAACGTACTCTTTGGAATTCAGGGAAGGTCTAGGAGACTAGGTTTTCTAAAGAAAAGAGACAGGCAGTAGACATGGGGAGTGTCTCTTCCAGGAAGGCCCTGTAGGGTCCTATTTGGTTACCCATCCTATGCTAACTTATCTCATAATGAAAAACATATGATTCATACACATGTCAAAATCACTATAAAATATATACAATGACCATGAAATGCTGATTTTCAGTTCTCTAGGAATTTGAGAAAACCCTTAATCGAGTGAAGTTATGTTAATTGCTTCTGCTTCTACCTAATAACTGCTTTCCTTCTTTTGTTGCTGAGCCCCACTGATTCTTGTACGTGTTTTCCATGTCTCTTCCCTCATACCAGCCTTTGCTTGAATACCATTTCCTTTTAGTAGAAAGCTTATTGAAGTCTGTCTAGAAAATGCCTGGTTTTGAATCCTGCAACTACACAAATTCATTTAAAGTACAGTGTTTACATACTGTATTGTCAGTGCTGCTTCCACTTTCTCCACTATGCTCTGTAAATACCTCTTGCCAGTCTTACAGGTGAGCTCTCTATTTGTGAGTGGCTCTGACTGAGTGGTTTTCTTTCTTCTTAGTGATTTTTGTTCTTTAGCCAGATGCCCCTGTTCTTTCTGTGCTGCCGTCATGATAAGACATTGCATTCTCCCTTCTGTATATCGAAGTTTGGCATAAAGAGTAATTTTTTGACTGGTTTGAATTGAAAAGGAATCTCCACTGGGAAAAATATTGAGGCAATAATACTTACAATGAAATATGGTTTATGTCATAAATTATATCTTCTCATGGGTTTTTCTGGGTAACCACTGAATGGCCATTGTATGACAAAATGTAAAGTAGAATGAACTAAAAATCAAAAGGTCTGGACTCCAGTCTATTGCTGACACTTATTAGCAAGTTACTAGATCTTAATTTTTATATCCTCTCTCTAAACAGGTAGGGGTCTAGTTTATAGTGTTATAAAGAACTCCAAAGAGAATGTAATCAAAACTGATTTGTACATCAGAAAAATGCTTTATAGACCTAAGGCATAATTATGCCTGTATCTTTTTCTGTTTGCTTCTCTATACTATATTTCTTTTAAGATTATAATTAAGACAGATTATAAAATAGTACAAGTGCAATGGTATCTCTACATGAAGATAGCATTTTGGGATATTTAAATATAACAGTGTCAGGTTCCAGGAAAAAAGATTCTGCCCTGGGAAACTTACTGTCTGAGAGACAGGATTAAAGATAGTCACAGTAATTATAAATGTAAGTCAAGAATAATTGAACTTCCCTAACGTACTAATGGCTTAAAAGTCTATGAAGTGACCAACATAAACATTTGCACATGGGAAACAATATTATGGCCTTATAAAGTACTGAGGTCACATAGCTGTCTTGAAAAATACCAAACCAGAAGAAATCCTACTGTCCTTTTTAAAATATTTATTGGTAGCTACATGAACAAATTAATTGTAATACTAAAAAAAAAAAAACCTACAGTGAAAAATTGAAGAGATTTAAAGTGTCATGGATAATACAAGTGTTCAAGAAAAATAAAGAAAAATAATTAATTTTAGAAGTGAAATACTCATTTAAATAAAATGAAACTCAGAACTTCCACCAGTTAGCAATGATTAGAGAATCTGTAGATTCTGAACCAAGTGGCACCAATTATATACTCTTGATTTTCACCTTTTCTCTTAGGTTCTCTTTGATTCCACTGCCATGAGTATGCTGATTTCCAGAGCTGCCCCTTAGCAAACAAGCAGCCTTGCCTTGATTCTCAGCCTAAATCTAAATCTGTGGTCTTTTTGTCTAAACTGACACCACAGTTAAATTTGAAGCCTCAGAAGTAGCTATTCCCACCATGAGTCATACTTTTAACATCTTTGATGACAACCCAAACACAAATTCCTAATACCTTCCTTGACTCATCTATTTTTTTTACCCTTTACTTCTATCATTTTTATTCTTTACTCACTTTACATCTTAGGCCTCTTCATGGAACACTTATTTTACTGTCTAGAAAATTTTCCTTTCCAAGAATTCCACTTGCCCTGTAATCATCTCAAGTGGAGGCTGGAACACTTATTTTACTGTCTAGAAAATTTTCCTTTCCAAGAATTCCACTTGCCCTGTAATCATCTCAAGTGGAGGCTGTTCATCCTTATAGATTCAATATACCAAATATACCCAAATACCAAAGAGTGATATTTTTAGCCTGAGTGGAATTAGAAGACAGAAGGTTTTGAACAGAGAGGTGATATAACTTGTTGAACATTTCGGAAAGACTCTGGATGTTGTAAGGGAGCAAGAGTGAAAGCAAAACAAAGCTATTACAGTAATTCGATTGGTTGATAATGGTGTCTTGGACTAGAATGTTAACAATAGAGGTAATGAAAAATGGTGAAGCACTGAAAAAATTTTCAAAGTAGAGCTATCAGCATTTGGTGTTGAATTGGATAAAGATGTAAGAGAAGAGGAGTCAAGTGTGTCTCCAAATGTGTGGGTGTGGGTGTGGGTGTGGGTGTGAGTTCACAATTAGCTGGATTAAAGAGAGTGCTATATATTGAGATGGGAGGACTGGTGTGAAGGGGGACTATTTGGTAGGAGTGTTGGATACAAATTAAAACTG
Organism: Bos taurus; assembly: GCF_002263795.3. Lineage (NCBI taxonomy): Eukaryota > Metazoa > Chordata > Mammalia > Artiodactyla > Bovidae > Bos > Bos taurus. Next base: position 2,327,625 of record NC_037333.1, on the reverse strand, counting down.
TCACTTTGGATATCTAAGTTTGAAATGCCGACTAGACATTCATATATCAATAAAAATGTCAAAAAAGCAGTTGCTTTTTTAAGTCTGAAATTAAAGGGAGGGTTGGAGCTGAATACATAAATTCAGGACTTTTCTCCTCATAGACGTTGTAAATCCATGAGATTGCAGAGTACCCAGATAGTGTATAAATACATCTAGAGGGTATTAATAATGTAAGAACTGTACATACACATGTAGAGGGGATGTGACAAAATGACAAAGGAGGCTGAGACGGAGCTGTTGGTGAGGTAAGCAAACCAAGAGGGAAGGGGATTTTGAGGAAAAGAGAAAAAGTTTCAAGCCAGAGGAAATAAGTAATGCTGACAGCAGTATGAAGATAGAATGATAGATATTTCCAGGAAATATTTCTTCAGATTTGACGAGAGTTCAGTGCAGACAGCTCATTTCTTCCATTTAATTGAACATTTTTATAAAGTTCTGTTATTGAAGAAAGTTGTAGTTTCCTAGCTACCAAAATACCCATGTTAGTTGAGAATCTAAGAAAAAAATAAGAGCCAGAAACAACAAAAAAGATAATAATTGAAAATAAAATAATAAGACAGGACCTGAAGTAAAACAATGTAAAATCTTTGCTGAGATATGTTATTGTTGGCAGAATAAGGGCCCCCAAAGTTGTCTGTGTCCTATTCCTAAAAGCCATGATAAAATAATCCTACATGGCAAGAAGGACTTTTGCTTAGTAAGGAAGGCAGGCAGCTTCTAGAAGCTGGCAAGAGGTCAGGACATGGTTTTCCCTCTAGGTTTACAGAAGGGACACAGCCTTACCAATCCATTTTAGACTGATGACCTTAAGGTTTGTAAAATAAATTTGTATTACTTTAATCTACCATGTCTTTGGTAAAATGTTTCAACAACAATAGAAAACAAATACAGATTTTAAAACACTTGAACCAATGGTAAGAAATCACTTACCATACATACAGATAAATTTGTATCAGCTAGAAAAGTTTTTTGAAAAACTCTTAATTGGGCAAGTATGACATGGAATAGGTTTAGAGAAAAATATTTTATTAATATCTCATCTTTTATTCTACTCTTCAACTGGAATCTCTTTTTTAAAAATTATGCATGTATTACATATATATATATATATATATATATATATATATATATATGAAAATTCCACAGATCATGAAATTAAGCCAATTCATTCTCAGTCACTACAGAAGGCAATTTTTCTCACCATAGTCAGATCACCTCTGTCACTGGGATGGACAAGAAGACTTAAGCAAGAAATATGTGAATAGTTTATACGGATGCTCTTCAAGATAAGCAGTCATGCCTTACACCTTGGCATAGAAATCTATAGACTGTTAAGTCACAGAGAAAAAAAATAGTTAAAGTTTTCAAGCTTTTTATATATGCTGTGCAACCCAAATAATAAAGAATCATCAAATAATAGTGCTCCTTTACACTTAGAAATGATAATAACTTTGAAGAAAATTTCATATGCCTACTTGTTAGTTTTTATTTTATTCTAGGAAAAAAATTGAAATTGGGTTAAAAAGAGAATGGTATAAAGGATTGTAAATTGTAGCTGAATGGCCTTGATAGAATTGACACTTTGGTAGAGACTGCTATCATTAAGTGTATTGTATTTGCCTAAATGATATGTGGGTTATTTGGAAAAGGGCATAAATATGGTTGCTTAGCAAGTGGTATGTTTTGCTTAATGCAAATCACTAAAATATAAATCCTTTTGTAAATCTTCAACATGAACATTTTATTAAAAAATAGCACCACTGACAATGATCAAAGCAATAACAGTGTGTACAACTAAAAATAAAAGTTTCAATCAACAGAACTTTCCTATCTGGAGACAATAAAATCATTTACAAAACTAATATTTGCTTATTCTGATAGATATCTGTTTCTTGCTTTTCTCAATCATAAACTATTCTGATTGCAGCTCATTGACTCTTGGGCTAAATATTACTGTTCTACACATGAAAAGATGCTCAACATCACTCATTATCAGAGAAATGCAAATCAAGACCACTATGAGGTACCATTTCACACCAGTCAGAATGGCTGCGATCCAAAAGTCTACAAATAATAAATGTTGGAGAGGGTGTGGAGAAAAGGGAACCCTCTTACACTGTTGGTGGGAATGCAAACTAGTACAGCCACTCTGGAGAACAGTGTGGAGATTCCTTAAAAAACTGGAAATAGTACTGCCTTATGATCCAGCAATCCCACTGCTGGGCATACACACTGAGGAAACCAGAAGGGAAAGAGACACGTGTACCCCAATGTTCATCGCAGCACTGTTTATAATAGCCAGGACATGGAAGCAACCTAGATGTCCATCAGCAGATGAATGGATAAGAAAGCAGTGGTACATATACACAATGGAGTATTACTCAGCCATTAAAAAGAATTCATTTGAATCAGTTCTAATGAGGTGGATGAAACTGGAGCCTATTATACAGAGTGAAGTAAGCCAGAAGGAAAAACACCAATACAGTATACTAATGCATATATATGGAATTTAGAAAGATGATAACAATAACCCTGTGTACGAGACAGCAAAAGAGACACTGATGTATGGAACAATCTTATAGACTCTGTGGGAGAGGGAGAGGGTGGGAAGATTTGGGAGAATGGCATTGAAACATGTAAAATATCATGTATGAAACGAGATGCCAGTCCAGGTTCAATGCATGATACTGGATGCTTGGGGCTAGTGCACGGGGACGACCCAGAGGGATGGTATGGGGAGGGAGGAGGGAGGAGGGTTCAGGATGGGGAACACATGTATACCTGTGATGGATTCATTTTGATATTTGGCAAAACTAATACAATTATGTAAAGTTTAAAAATAAAACAAAATTAAAAAAAAAAATAAATATTACTGTTCTTTCTCAGAAGTCCACACATAAATGACATATATCCACTGAAGAAACACAATCTAAGGGCTGTGAGTTGAGCTTTATTCAGTGTCTTACTGAGGACGATAGCCCAGGAGACAGCATTTCATGCAGCTCTGAGGAACTGCTCCCAAGAGGCAGGGGAAGTGGCCAGTATATCTATCTATCTATCTTTCTATCTATATGATTTTGGCTGGGGAATATGTGCAGTCAAACACACCTCAATAAAAGGTTTCTGCTAGTTACTAGGAACAAGTATCTCTGATAATAATGTTAGTGTATCTTTCTGTATGTGGGAATATGCAAGAATCTGGGTTCATTAATTATTTTCTCTCAAGATACCTTTAACTCTCTTAAGAGCTATTTTTTTCCCAAAGCACAGAGTGTCTTATCTTGGATTTTGTCCTGAATTCCTTTCAGCGTGCACTGTTGGGGAGTAACTCCAAAGTCTAATGACTTTATCCTTGTAGAACTAGACGGTGACCAATATACTTTGCATTTTCTCCCTTTTGGTCACAAATTTGATAGAGGTTGTGAGGCATATCATGACCATTTTGTCTCATGGCACTCAGAAGGCTCATTCCTAGACCAGACAGGGATTTCATTGATTGATCACCCAAAGTGCTGTTAGTGAACATGGCTCTGTTAATGGCAGCATAAGAGCCTTTAGACCCTCTGTTTTATGAGTCTGTTCTACTCCAGGAAAATATTCTCCCTGTTGCTTCTTCCCATATCTAAACTATTACAATCATTTTAATCTTATACAGAACTATGAATTTTGTCAACTGCTTCAAGTTGCTTAGTCATTATTTTTGTCAGAAGCTCAGTTACATATTGGGCAATGCCAGAAACAACAATCAGGGACTTCCCTGGTAGTCCAGTGATTAAGACTTAGCCTTCCAGTGCAGAGGATGCAGGTTCAATCCCTGGTAGGAAAGTTAAGATCCCACACCCCACAGCCAAAAAACCAAAGCATAAGATAGAAGCAATATTGTAATAAATTAAAGACTCTAAAAATGGCTCCAAAATTTTTTTAGTTAAAAAAAAAAAGAAACAGCAATAGGGAGAATATAAGTAATATAGCTAGTAGCACTAATAAAGTTATGAGTAAGAATTTAAGCCAAGAACTTCCATTAAGGGCAACCCAGGGTATCCCCGGTCATCTGACCCAGGCTGTTCCATACTAATCAGTGTATTTAAGGGTAATGATATATTTCCCTTGTTCATAAGGCATCCAGTCTAACTTTCTAGTGTTATTAGAACTAAACATGATATAATTGTACCCAACATAAAGGGGCTTCTAAACTTAAATAACACTAACTTGGAGTTACTCATATAAATCAATCCCATAACTGAGGGATATTCTTTCCTGATAAGCAGGAGGTTATGATTTTTGACTGAAATTTAGATTGTTGCTCTTACTGAGCTTAAGCAACTTTTAAAGAAAATTTATATTTAAAATGGCTAGAGACAAGTGAAAGTTGTTTAGTCATGTCTGACTCTTTGCGACCCCATGGACTATATAGTCCATGGAATTCTCCAGGCCAAAATACTGGAGTGGGTAGCCTGTTCCCTTCTCCAAGGGATCTTCCTGAGCCAGGAATCAAATTGGGGTCTCCTGCATTGCAGGCGGATTCTTTACCAGCTGAGATACCAGGGAAGCCCCAGAGACAAAGCAAGTATTACCTATTGGCCAGGTGAGGGAATTCCATCTAGTAATATTTATAGTGTCCCCAAAGGATTATAACTATTTTCCTAAGGACAATCCAATGAGAACCTTGTGTGTGCTGTGTGCTAAGTCACTTCAGTCATGTCCTACTCGGAGTGACCTTATAACCTACTAGGCACCTTTGTCCATGGAATTCTCCAGGCAAGAACACTGGAGTGGATTGCGTGTCCTCCTCCAGGAATCAAACCCACATCTCCTACATCTCCTACATTGGCAGGCAGGTTCTCTACCGCTAGTTCCACCTGGGAAGCCCAATGAGAGCCTTGGAGAAGATAAATTCACCAAAGTAAACCAAAGTACTGCACTTAGGCAATTGACCATAAACCCTAAAATTTGATTGATTTCTCAATTCTGCACAGAGTTGAGCCCATGATAGAAAAACATTCAATTCACATGCAAAAATCCAAGAAATCAAGAAAATACTGTAAATAATCATATGGGGCAGGTCCAGCATTTTAGGATAGCTATCTACTTTTGATGTTGTCTTCTTCTCATCCTGGTGTTGGTATCATTTATTCTCTGTTTAACTGTTATTTTGAGGTGAACTTGAAGTCATCAGCCCTCTCTATAAACCAGTCCAGTTCAGGGCCCCTTTTAGAATGTAAAATACAAATCAAGAATCATTTCCCTTCAGTTTTGCTGCACATGAGCTAATTAAGTATACTTGACAGGGAACCTTCTATCTAGGTTGGAGAGAGTCCTTTAAATGACGCCTTTTTGTGTTTGTATAATCTCATGGTTGCATATCATAGGGCATCTGGTCTTCATCTAAAAATAGATTACTATGAAAATCTTCATAACAGGCTTAGAATTCATTTTAACAATTCAATTAAACCTTATAATAATGAAATGTAGTGAATGGAACCATTTTTTGGAAGTAAGGCTCATATAGTAAATAAACAACATCAAAAACCATTAGCAACAATAGAATTTAATAGTCACTGAGACACAGTTTTCTCTAAAATACCCTCATTCTGACCAAATATAGCCATATTAAGACTAATTTGTTTGCAAAATAAGTCTAGTTCCAATAAACTTGGCCTGATTATTTACATATATAATTGATCACATAAGCTTTTTCAAATTGTTTTGCTGGAGCTTTTCATAAGGAATCTCAGTTTGAACTTCTAAAAGGTCTCTCAAGGCCAAAAGAAGTCACACCAACTACTTGCCACCAGATTTACCTATAATTCCTATAAATTTGGGTAAATTCCTCTCTTCTTGAGGTCCAAGATATCTTGAGTGACCTTCTTTGTTCACCTGATAATGTACTGGGAATTCTGTAAAAGGTATTGAGAGATTTTTTTCAATGAGCATGCTGGATCTTTAAAGTTCACCTTAGTTCTTCAAAGCTGTTTAGGAATACTGAGTTTTAAGCTCGCTTTTCATTTTCCTCTTTTGCCTTCATCAAGAGGCTTTTTAGTACCTCTTCACTTTCTGTCATTAGGATGATGCCATCTGCATATATGAAGTTATTGATATTTCTTCCAGCAATCCTAATTCCAACTTGAGCTTCATCCAGCCCTGCATTTCGCATGATGTACTCTGCGTATAAGTTAAATAGCAGGGTGACAATATACAGCCTATACATACTTCTTTCCCAATTTTGAACCAGTCCGTTGTTCCATGTCCAGGTCTAGCTGTTGTTTTTTGACCTGCATACAGGTTTCTCAGGAGGCATGTAAGTGGTCTGGTATTCCCATCTCTTTAAAAATTTTCCACAGTTTGTTGCGATCCACACAGTCAAATGTTTTAGGGCAGTCAATGATGTAGATATTTTTCTGGAATTCCCTTGCTTTTCCTAGGATCCAACAAATGCTGACATTTTGATCTCTCATTCCTCTGCCTTTTCTAAATCCAGCCTGTACATCTGGAATTTCTCAGTTCACGCACTATTGAAGTGTAACTTGAAGGGTTTTGAGGATTACCTTGCTAGCATGTGAAATGAGTGCAATTGTTCTTGGTTTGAGCATTCTTTGGCATTGCCCTTAGAGAAATGCGAACTCTTCCCAAAGGGACTTTTGTTCCCTTAGGGTCAGAATTTTGAAGATATTTTGGCTTTCTCTAACTACATATGCAAAAACCATATGGAATGTCAAAACAGTCCCTTCTTAGACATATCAGGGCAAGATTTCCTTAGTGTCCAATTCAATAAGTACTTGCAAGTATAAGTTTATACGCACATAAATCCAGCAGGGGTATTAGCTGAAAGTTATGTGGTGCCTTTTTTCCCTTCTGTTTTGATGGCTGTTTCCCATTTCAGGGTCAACTTTTTTGGGGATAAAATTACTATTGAAAACTGTGTGGTGGGATCATGTGCTATTTGTGAATTTACTTCCTCTAGGTGTTACCCTAGAGTCATTTCAGCTCTTTGATGTATCTCAGTTTCTCCCTCTGGCAGTCTAAAACTGCCTTGGGTCTAGCAGTACTGGATAACCAATCCTTATGTATGTATCCCCAGCTGAGTGAGCTTTTTAATTAATGAGTGGTTTCCCTACACAACTTCTGCACAGTATAAGGACTTACCTCCATTACTCCTGTAAGTTGCCTGAGAAGTTTGAAGCTGGCTGAAAGGAGTTGTACCCCTTATCTTAAAAGAGGAAAACTCTCATATGATATCTTCATTTTTATTCTGACAAAACACTGTTAAAATAGCAAATTGGAGGAGAGAGATTAGGTCAGCCTTTAATTATTGAGTCCAAACCTCCTCAGTGTCTTTGGACTGAGCAAAATCTTTCCAGTGTCTTTCATCTGGGTGATCCAAGTGCCTCTCCTTGAACTTAAGTTCAAGGAAAACATACTCCTCATAGTGATAATTTTAACAACTACTGAAATAAAACTCAGGATCATCAACCAAGATAGGAGATCCAAGATCAGGAGAGAGTCACCCAATATCTTCTAGATTCACTGAGGAGATGGATGGGCACAAGGGCCCTTGCTGGATCCAGTTCTCTGGATCTTTGTAGAGATCAGGCCAAAGAGAACAAGATGTTCTTCATGTCACTAAGACTGTCAACTGAAAAAAAAAAACTGCACAATTTACAAATTGTGAGTTGAATTTCACTTAGACTCATTAAAGACCCTAGCCAGGGAGACAACATCTCAGGCAGCCCCAAGGATCTGCTCTCCAAAGCAGCCAGAATATATATGGTTTTGGCTAGGGAATATGTGCAAACACATCTCAGTAAAGGTTATTGCTAATCACAAGGATCAGATATCTCAGCTAATTATGCTAGGCTTTTGTATATATGGGAAGATTCAATAATCTGGATTCATTCATTTTTTTTTTCCTCTGAGGTATTTCTAACTATCTAAAGGGTTGGTTTTTCCAAAACACAGAGTGCCTTATCATAGTATACATCTTGAATGCATTTCAGAGGGCACTGCTTATCATTGCCTGCAATGGCTCACAATTTAATCCTTGTAGAACCAGGTGGTGAGCAACATTCTTTGTTTTACACAGATTTGCTGTTGCAGCACTATATTTTCCTCTGGTTATGTCCTTTTGGTTCCATAACAAATTATATAGGATGATGGAAGACCAGTTTTATTTGAGGATGTTATAGATTTAAGCAACTCATCAACCTGTATTCTCTAACCACCGTTTTTTAAAATTCCAAAGCCTAACAATATTTTTAATTAACAAAATCTTAGCATTTTACCATTACATACTAACTTTTTATTCTTGACAAAGAAGTTTCATAATATTTTATAAAGTTGACCTAAAAGACTAGACATTATGGGGGTGAGAAGATGGAGGAGGAGTAAGATGGGAAGATCACCTTTCTCCCTACAAATACATCAAAAATTCACCTGAATATGGAACAACTCTTAGAGAATAACTTCTGAATACTAGCAGAAGACCCCAAACTTCAAAAAAAAAAAAAAAAAAGCAAGCCTATCTCCTTAGAACAAGGTAATGTAAAGATAATGACCCAAAACAAAAACATACAAAGGATTTCAGAACAAGGACTTGCACCCTGCTGCAGAAAGTGTCATGAAGAAGAAAAGTGTCATTTCCACACACTAGGAAATCCCCAAACAGGCAGAGCTAGGAGGAGCTTCAGAACCACAGAGGAGTGTAATGGTTGAAACTCAGAAGGCAAAACAGAGACCATTCACCACAGATATCGCTGCTGAACTTCCCAGCCTAGAAGGGACTCACATGACTCTGCCCACAGCAGAGAGTAGGGCAGAGGTGATGAGGCTCAGGCTTTGGTGTCAGATCCCACGGGGAGGACTTTGGTTGGCTGCTGTGAGGATACACTGAAGCAGCTACTTTGACACAGTTGAGGGAGTCGAGAGAAAAGACTGGTCATCCCAGAGTGGTAAGAAGTCATTGTCGGCAGGATACCTACTCCACATTTGGCTACCCAAACTGGCAAAACTGGTCAGAGTGCCAGCTGTGGAAGTAGATGCAACTGCCACTGACAAAGCCTGGGGAAATGCCTCAGGCAGCAAACAAAATGCTGCTGATGCATCCAAACCCCAGAGGTGGCAGCTACCACCAGGCTGTAAGCAGGCACTGGTTATTGCCAGCACCTTGTTGGGAGCTTAAGCAGCTTGGCTTTTCCTAGGGTCCGACAACCTGAAGCCAATTACTCTGGGAGACTGCACAACCTGCCTCCGGCTGTAACATACCTGGCAGGCCTCTATTGCCACGGGGACTCTCTGCTGCTACTGCTGCTAAGTCGCTTCAGTTGTGTCTGACTCTGTGCGACCCCATAGATGTCAGCCCAACAGGCTCCCCCATCCCTGGGATTCTCCAGGCAAGAACACTGGAGTGGGTTGCCATTTCCTTCTCCAATGCATGAAAGTGAAAAGTGAAAGTGAAGTCTCTCAATCGTGTCTGACTCTTCCCGACCCCATGGACTGCAGCCTACTAGGCTCCCCTGTCCATGGGATTTTCCAGACAAGAGTACTGGAGTGGGGTGCCATTGCCTTCTCCGGCAGGGACTCTCTAGTACATCCCAATTGTGGCTTCTATATCCCCCCTCTCCCCAGCCTGAGTGAGCCAATGAGCCATAATAGGCCTTGGTCTTCACCCACTTGTGACAGCAAACAGACTGTGGACTTTAGGGGCAACTCTGAACTTCAGGATCAAGTACAAGCTGGAGTAAAGCCAGATGTGAGACTGAGCTGGCCCCATACTGCTCACAAAAGACCCAGAGATCTCCCTAGAAATATTAGAGGATTTGGTGTGGGTGTTCTGGGCCATTGAGTGTTTCTTTCAACAAGAGTCTTAGGGTTTTGTCCTCTGTGCTGTGTGGCTTATGAGGCTTTGGTGCTACAACAGGGATCAGGCTTTAGCCCCTGCAGTGAGAGACCCAAGTCCAGGATTTTGAACAACCAGAAAGCTGCCAACCCCAGGGAGTACTAATAGGCCAGAGTCCTCCCAAAGGACTCCATATCAACACTTAGACCAAACCCCACCCAAAGGCTAGAAAGCTTCATTGCTAGATGCCCCATGCCAATCCTTCAGCAAAATAGAAGCACAACTCTGCACACTGGCAGATAGGCTACCTGAAGCCATACCAAACTCATAGACACTGCAAAACACGCTACTGGACATGGCAGTGTCTTTCAGAGAGATTAAATTTAGCTTTATCCACCAGAATATAGGCACAAGTCCCCGCAGCCAGGAAACTTTCACAAGGCACTGATCCAATCCTATCCACAGCGGGCAGACTCCAAAATTAAGCAGAACCTTCCAAGCTGCATAAAGAAGACTTCAAACACAGTAAATTAAATAAAATGAAAAGACAGAGAAACATGAAGCAGATGAAAAACATGGTAAAAACCCACCAGCCAAACAAATGAAGAAGAACTAGGTAGTCTACCTGAAAAAGAATACAGATTAATGATGACAAAGATGATCCAAAATCTTGAAAATAAAATGGAGGCATGGATAAATAGACTGAGGGCATGGATTAAGAAGATGTAAGAAATGTTTTTTATGTTGTTGGGTTTTGTGTTTTTTTTTTTTCTCGCCACCACCAATCCTTCCTACCAGAAAGCTTACACAAGCTTATTAGCCTCCTCCATCAGAGGCTGGACAGCAGAAGTAAGAAGAAACACAGTCCCAGAGCAGCTAAAACAAAAACCACTTTACAGAAATTTAAGCAGGCTGAGAAAACAGAGTTATGTCTTAGATGAAGGGACAAGATATTACTCCAGAAAAACAACTAAATGAAATGGAGATAGGCAACCTTCCAGAAAAAGAATTCAGAATACTAATAGTCAAGATGATCCATGATCTTGGGAATACAATGGAGAAGATGCAGGAAATGTTTACCAAATACCTGGAAGAACTAAAGAACAAACAAACAGAGACGAATAATACATTACAAGGAATCAATAGCAGTATAACTGAGGCAGAAGAATGGATAAATGACCTGGAGGACAGAATGATGGAAATCTCTGGTGCCGAACAAAATATAGAAAAAAGAATGCAAAGAAATGAAGACAGCCTAAGAGACCTCTGGAACAACATTAAATGCAGCAACATTCCCATTATAGGGGTCCCAGAAGGAGAAGAGATGGAAAAAGGACCTGGGAAAATTTCTGAAGAGATAATAACTGAAAAATTTCCTAACATGGGAAAGGAAATAGTCAACCAAGTCCAGGAAGCACAGAGATTCCCAGGAAGGAAAAGTCCAAGGAGGAACACAATGAGACAATAGCAATCAAATTTTATGTAAAATTTTATGACATTTTGATTCTACTTGTTTGACTTGGGCTTCCCTCATAGCTCAGTTGGTAAAGAATCTGCCTTCAATGCAGGAGACTCCGGCTCAATTCCTGGATTAGGAAGATCTGGTGGAGAAGGGATAGGCTACCCACTCCAGTATTTTTGGGCTTCCTTTGTGTCTCAGTTGGCAAAGAATCCACTTGCAATGTAGGGGTCCTGGGTTCATCTCTGGGTTGGGAAGATCCCCTGGAGAAGGGAAAGGTAACCCACTCCATTGTTCTGGCCTGGAGAATTCCATGGACTTAGTATGAATAGAATGCTAGATCTCTAATTGAAAAATATATATGCAACAAAAATTAAAGACAAAGATAAAATATTAAAAGCAAAAAGGGAAAGACAACAAATAATATACAAGGGAACTCTCATAAGACTATCAGCTGATTTCTCAAGAGAAACTCTACAAACCAGAAGGGAATGGCACAATATATTTAAAATGATGAAAGGGAAGAACCTACAACCAAGAATACTCTACCCAGCAAGACTCTCACTCAAATTTGATAGAGAAATTAAAAGCTTTCAAGAAAAGCAAAAGTTAAGAGAATTCAGCATTACTAAACCAGCTTTACAACAAATGCTAAAGCAATGTTTCTAGGCAGGAAACACAAGAGAAGAAAGAGACCTAAAGAAAATAAACCCCAAACAATTAAGAAAATGGTAACAGGATCATACATAGTGATAATTACCTTACATGTAAATGGATTAAATGCAAGAAGCAAAAGAGATAGACTGAGCACATGAAAACATTTGCTCGTATGCACTTCCACTTACCACATCACTCTGACTGAGTCCCCAAAATTGCATGTATTTATTTTATATTGTTAGGTTAATCATGTTCCCATTATGGCTTACAATTGCAATTAACTTTTATTTTTGTCCAGCTATTGATTGTAAAACCTGGTATATATCTTTTACTATTGTGATTATGTAACTATTACTCACTTAAGACCATTGTGTCATGATTGGTCAACAAAAAAATAATTAAACTCTGTATCATCAAAACTCCAATTTAATAGAAAAACCTGTGATCACTTTATAAAATCCAGATACACATCAGGATTATCTTGGAACTTTTTGAAAAATACAAATGTCAAGGTATAGCTTTTTTTTTTTTTTTTTTCTCCAGAGCTCCAGGTGCTTCTAATGAGCAGCCATGTTTAAAAACAACTGAACTATATGATGATCTTTTACTTTTACCTAGCTTGTCTCACTTTTCCTATATCATATTCAGTGCTCTCATTTCGTTTAGATAATGTTTTCCAATTTCACCCTCTTCATTTTTTGATGCTCTTTTTCAAGCCTTTATCAAGTGTAGCAGAAAAGCTTTTGTACAGTTCAGTTCAGTCACTCCGTCGTGTCCGACTCTTTGCGACCCCATGAATTGCAGGACACCAGGCCTCTTTGTCTATCACCAACTCCCAGAGTTCACTCATACTCATATCCATCGAGTCGGTGATGCCATCCAGCCATCTCATTCTCTATTGTCCCCTTCTCCTCCTGCCCCCAATCCCTCCCAGCATCACAGTCTTTTCCAATGAGTCAACTCTTCGCATGAGGTGGCCAAAGTATTGGAGTTTCAGCTTTAGCATCAGTCCTTCCAAAGAACACCCAGGACTGATCTCCTTTAGAATGGACTGGTTGGATCTCCTTGCAGTCCAAGGGACTCTCAAGATTCTTCTCCAACACCACAGTTTAAAAGCATCAATTCTTTGGCGCTCAGCTTTCTTCACAGTCCAACTCTCACATCCATACATGACCACTGGAAAAAACATAGCTTTGACTAGATGGACCTTTGTTGGCAAAGTAATGTCTCTGCTTTTGAATATGCTATCTAGGTTGGTCATAACTTTCCTTCCAAGGAGTAAGCATCTTTTAATTTCATGGCTGCAGTCACCATCTGCAGTGATTTTGGAGCCCCCAAAAATAAAGTCTGACTCTGTTTCCACTGTTTCCCCATCTATTTCCCACAAAGTGATGGGACCAGATGCCACGATCTTAGTTTTCTGAGTGTTGAGCTTTAAGCCAACTTTCTTATTCTCCTCTTTCACTTTCATCAAGAGGCTCTTCAGTTCCTCTTCACTTTCTGCCATATATAGAAATGATATGCATAATATATATATTTTAGAAAACATGAATTTTTGCCTAACTAAAAATTTTATGAAATTTTGATTCCATTTGTTTGACTTAGTATGAAAAACTGTTAGATTTCTAATTAAAAAAATAGATATGCAAGAAGCAATAAAGGTTTACCCTATAGCATGGGGATCCTGTAATAACCTAAAATGTAAAATAATTTCAAAAATAGTATAAGTGTGCATGTATAACCAAATCACCTTGCTGTGCATCTGAAACGTTGTAAGTCAACTACAACAAAATATATATATATTAAGAAAAAATTTTTAAATAAATACACAGGAGGGAACCAACAGCAGAGTAACTGAATAGAGGAACAGATAAGTGAGCTGTAAGATAAATGGTGGAAATAACCGAAACAGGACGCAATAAAGAAAAAATAATAAAAAGCAAAGAGGGCAGTCTCAGAGACCCCTGGGACAACTTTAAACATAACAACATTTCAATCAGAGATTCCAGAATAAGAAGACAAAATGAAAGAGTTTGAGAAAATATTTGAGGAAATTATAGTTGAAAACTCCCTTAAAATTACAAAGGAAATAGCCAAGCAAGTCCAGGAAGCCCAGAGAGTCCCATACAGGATAAATTCAAGGAGAAACAAGCCAAGACACATATTAAGCAAACTAACAAAAATTAAATGCAAAGAAAAAAATATGAAAAGCAGCAAGGGAAAAGCAACAAAAAACATACACGAGGATCCCCATAAGGGTAAGTTGACCTTTCAACAGAAACTCTGCAGACAAGAAGGGAATGGCAGGATATACTTAAAGTGATGAAATGGAAAAAAACCTACAACCAAGATTACTCCGCCTGGGCAAGGACCTCATTCAGATTCAAAGGAGAAATCAAAAGCTTCACAGATAAGCAAAATTAAAAGAATTCAGCACCATCAAACAAACTCTACAATAAATGCTAAAAGAATTTCTCTAGACAGAAAACATGAAAAGGAAAGGCAAACAAAACAAATCCCAAACAATAAAGCAAATGGTAACATGATTATATATATCAATATTTACCTTACATGTAAATGGGCTAAATGCTCCAACTAAAAGACAGATTGGCTGAATAGATAAAAAAAATAAGACTCTTATATATGCTATTTACAAGAGACCCACCTCAGACTTACAGAAACAGACTGAAAGTGAGGGACTGGTAAAAGATATTCCATGCAAATGTTCATCAAAAGAAAGTGGGAGTAGCAATACTTATACCAGATAAAATAGACTTTATAGTAAAGACCATTACAAGAGACCCAGAGGTCACTACATAATGATCAACAGCTCAACCAAAGAAGATATAACAATTATATATGCACTCAATATAGAAGCACCTCAATGTATAAGGCAAATGATAACAACTATTAAAAAGGAATAAGGAGTATGTCAAGGCTGCATATTGTCACCCTACTTAGGTAACTTATATGAAGAATACATCATGAGAAATGCTGGGCTGAATGAAACACGAGCTGGAATTAAGATTGCTGGGAGAAATATCAATAACCTCAGATATGCAGATGACACCACCCTTATGGCAGAAAGTGAAGAACTCAAGAGCATCTTGATGAAAGTGAAAGAGGAGAGTGAAAAAGTTGACTTAAAAGTAAACATTCAGAAAACTAAGGTCATGGCATCTTTTCCCATCACTTCATGGCAAATAGATGGGGAAACAATGGAAACAGTGAGAGACTTTATTTTCCTGGGCTCAAAAATCACTGCCCAGGTGACTTCAGCTACGAAATTAAAAGACACTTGCTCCTTGGAAGAAAAGTTATGACCAACCTAGATAGCATATTCAAAAGCAGAGACATTACTTTGCCAACAAAGGTGCATCTAGTCAAAGCTATGGTTTTTCCAGTAGTCATTTATGGATGTGAGAGTTGGACTATAAAGAAAGCTGAGTGCCAGAGAATTGACGCTTTTGAATTGTGGTGTTGGAGAAGACTCTTGAGAGTCCCTTTGATTGCAAGGAGATCCAGCCAGTCCATCCTAAAGGCAATCAGTCCTGAATATTCACTGGAAGGACAGATGCTGAAGCTGAAACTCCAGTACTTTGGCCACCTGATGTGAAGCACCGACTCATTTGAAAAGACCCTGATGCTGGGCAAGATTGAGGGTGGGAGGAAAAGGGGATGACGGAATATGTGATGGTTGGATGGCATCACCGACTGAATAGACATGATTTTGAGTAAGCTCTGGGAGTTGGTGATGGACAGAGAGGCCTGGCGTGCTGCAGTCCATGGGGTCACAAAGAATCGGACATGACTAAACAACTGAACTGAACTGAACTGACTGTAACACAATAATAGTGGGGGACTTTAACACTCCATTCACACCAATAGACAATTGGTGTGAAAATTAATCAGGAAACACAAGCTTTAAATGATACATTGAATCAACTGGACCTAATTGATATATATAGAACAATTCATCCAAAAATAATACAAATCATTCTTTTTCTCAAGGGCACATAGAATGTTTTCTAGGATGGATCGTATCTTGGGCCACATATCAAGCTTTTGTAAATTAAAAAAAAAAATAACTGATATCATTTCAAGCATCTTTTCTGACCACAGTGTTATAAGATTAGATATCAAGTATAAGAGAAAAAATATAAAAAGCACAAACACATTCAGGCTAAGCAATATGCTTCTGAATAACCAACAGACAACTGAAGAAATTAAAAATGAAATAAAAATATTCCTAGAAACAAATGAAGGACTTCCCTGGTGGCTCAGATGGTAAAGTGTCTGCCTACAATGTGGGAGACCCAGGTTCTATCCCTGGGTCAGGAAGATCCTTTGGAGAAAGAAAAAACATGACAATTAAACCTTTGGGATGCAGTAAAAGCTGTACTAAAAGGTAAGTTTATAGCAGTAGAAGCCTACCTTGAGAAACAAAAGAGACATCAAATAAATAACCTAACCTTACACCTAAAGCAACTAGAAAAACAAGAACAACAACAACAAAAAAACTAATTTAGTAGAAGGAAAGAATTTATGAAATTGAGAGTAGAAATAAATTAAAAATAAATGAAGGAACAGGTAGCAAAGATAAATAAAGCTAAAAGATAGTTCTTTGAGAAGGTAAAACCTGACAAATTGTTAGCCAAACTCATCAAGAAAAAAGGAAGATGACTCAGATCAATAAAATTAGAAATTAAAAAGAAGTTATGACAGAAAAACAAAAATATAAAGAATCATAAGACACTACTATGAGCAACTATATGCCAATAAAGTGGACAACCTGGAAGATATGAACTAATTCTTAGAAAACTATAACCTTCCAAGATTGAACCAGGAATAAATAAAAAATAAGAATAGACCAATCAAAACTTTAATTAAAAATTTTCCAACAAACAAAAGCCCAGGGCCAGATATCTCCATAGGCAAATTCTGTCAAAAATTTAGAGAAGAAATAACACTTATTCTGCTCAAACTCTTCCAGAAAATTACAGAGGGAGGAAAAGTCATCCCAAACTAAGTCTATGAAGTCAACATCACCCTGATACCAAAACCAGACAAAGATGTTATACAAAAAAGAAAATTACAGGCCAATATCACTGATGAACATAGATGCAAAATTCCTCAGCAGCATACTAGCAAATAGAATCGAACTACACAGTAAAAAAATCACACATCATGATCAAGTGGACCTTATCCCAGTGAGGCAAAGATTCTTCAGTGTATGCAAATCAATCAATGTGATACACCATATAACAAATTGAAAGATAAAAACCATATGACCATCTCAATAGAAACAGAGAAAGCCTTTGACAAAATTCAGCACTTGTTTATGATAAAGACTCTTCAGAAAGTAGGTACATGAGGAGTATACCTCCACATAATAAAGAGCATATATGATAAACCCACAGCAAATATTATCCTCAATGCTGAAAAACTGAAAGTATTTACTCTAAAATCAACCACAAGACAAGGGTGCCCATTCTCATACTATTATTCAACATAGCCATAGGATATAAAATTAATACACAGAAATCCTTTGCATTCTCATATATTATCAGTGAAAAATTTAAAAGAGAATGTAAGGAAACAATCCCATTTACCATTGCAACAGATATATTAAATACTTAGGAATAAATTTATCTAAACAGACAAAAGATCTGTTTCAGAAAACTATAGTACACTGATGAAAGAAGTCAAAGACAATACTAATAGAAGGCGAGACACACCATGTTCTTGGATTGGAAAATCAATATAGTGAAAACTAGACTACCCAAAGCAATCTATAGGTGTTGGGGGCCGGCGTGAGGCACTCCACCCGTGGCAAAGGTCATGAGGAAGGAGGCTCGACATACACAAAGGCGGGATCGAACCTCAGGAGTTCCCCTGGAAATTCTTGAGCATCTACCCCCATAACCAGAGCCTGCCTACTTTACTACTTTGTGCTCTCACCTACACCTCTGACTTTACGGAGGGCTGTCCCCCACCACCTCTTTTGGAGAAGGAGTTAACTTAGAGCCCCAGTTAATAACAATTCCTGGGCATGATAGGAGTGTTTCAACCTACAAACTCCTCTGAAGGTTCTCTAGCCTGCCTGACAGGCTTGTCCGGCCACATGTGATTCCTCACAGCCTCCCAACCGTGAGAGGCACGAGATGCTTTAAACCTTCTAAAAACAGTTTCTCTAGAGAAGTTAGAAAATTATTAGTATAAGTATAGTGGGCTGATTAGAAATTGTATTGGTGAAGGGTTTTTCATTCATTGAGCCAATGTTTACTGCGAAGTCTCCACATCCCCTGCCCTTATACACATTAATGAATATATAGAAGAAATAAGTATTAACCTTTGATATTAATCACGTTAGACCTTAGGCTAAGCAAATTCTTTCCTTAACTAAAACCCACTACACCCTCACCCTATAGGAATGTAACTTTATTTGGGTGGCGTCTGTTTTAAGAATAATCACCCCTGGAGAAATAAGTGTTGACTGACCGCTGTCACAAGGAGAGGGTCATAAGTTGTCAGCAGGCCCCCCTGGCCAGAAGATGATGTAACACCCCTAAGACCTCTGTATACATTTGTGTGAAGCACCTGACTTTAATAAAAGTCAGGACTGTTGTCCTTGCGTGACTTTTGTATAACATCTCAGTGTATAAAAACAGACTCTGGAAAATAAAGAATTGGGATCAGTTCCTCGAAAGACTGGTCTCCCCATGTCGCTCTCTGTCTCAAACTCTGGCTGAATCTCCATCTGGAGCACGGAACCCACCATGCTTACTAATTATGCCTGGCCTTCTAAGATCCGACCGGGGAGGCCTCAGTGTCTCTTCTCCTTCAGGAGAATGGAAGGACGCCTGCGGCCTACGTAAGTGGTGCAAACTTCTTGTCTTGAAGTTTTGTTGGTCTCCCATGTAAACCAAGCTACTCAGCCTCTTTTCTCCACTGAATTTTCCTATTGAGCTATCTTCATTCTATTACTCTTTATATCTTTGATGAATATGTAAATAGTCGCCGACACCATCTCCCCTTCGAATACCCTGGATCAGCCGGAGCTGGACCCCGGCATATAGGTTCAGTGCAATTCTTATCAAACTACCAATGGCAAATGAAACAACTGAAAAAGAACTAATCTCCAAAATACACAAGCAGCTCATGCAACTCGATACCAGAAAAGCAAACAACCTAATCAAAAAATGGGCAGAAGACTTAAACAGAAATTTTTCCAGAGAAAACTTACAGATATTGAACAAACACATGAAAAATGTTTAATATCATTTATTCAGTTCAGTTCAGTTCAGTCACTCAGTCGTGTCCGACTCTTTGCGACCCCATGAATCGCAGCACGCCAGGCCTCCCTGTCCATCACCAACTCCCGGAATTCACTCAGACTCACGTCCATAGAGTCAGTGATGCCATCCAGCTATCTCATCCTCTGTTGTCCCCTTCTCCTCCTGCCCCCAATCCCTCCCAGCATCAGAGTCTTTTCCAATGAGTCAACTCTTCGCATGAGGTGGCCAAAGTACTGGAGTTTCAGCTTTAGCATCATTCCTTCCAAAGAAATCCCAGGGCTGATCTCCTTCAGAATGGACTGGTTGGATCACTTATTATTAGTGAAATGCAAATCAAAACTACAATGAGGTATCATCTCACACTGGTCAGAATGGCCATAATCAAATAAATGCTGGGGAGATTGTGGAGAAAAGGGAACCCTCTTGCATTGTTGGTGGGAATGCAAATTGATACAGCCATATGGAGAATGGTATGGAGATTCCTTTAAAAAGCTAGGAATGATACCACCATATGACCCAGCAATCCCACTACTGGTCATATACCCTGAGGAAACTGTAATTGAAAAAGACACATATACACAATAGTTCATTGCATCACTATTTACAATAACTAGGACATGGAAGCAACATCAACAGATGGGCAGAATGGATAAAGAAGTTGTGGCACAGAAACACAATGGAATATTACTCCACTATTAAAAGGAATGCATTTGAACCAGTCCTGATAACCTAAAGCTTATTATGCAGAGTAAAGTAAATCAGAAAGAGAAAGACAAATACCATATATTAACACAAATACCATATATTAATGCTTATAATATAGATTATGTTAAAATCTAGAAAGTACAAGTGATACTGCTTGCAGGGAAACAAAGAAAACTCCAAATAAACCACAGACTTTTGGACACAGTGGGAAGAGGGTGGGATGATTTGAGAGAGTAGCATTGAAACATTTACATTGCTATATATAAAATGGGTGGCTGGTGAGAATTTGCTGTATGACGTAGGGAACCCAAAGCCAGTGTTTTGTGACAACCTAGAGAAGTCAGATGGGGAGGGAGGTTCAAGAGGGACAGAGCATATGTATACCTTTGTTGATATATGGCAGAAACCATCACAGTATTGTAATAATCTTCTAATTAAAAGTTAAAATTAAAAAAAAAAAAGACTAGACATTCATGCGTGTGTGCTTAGTCATGTCTGAGTCAGCTGTTCACAGCAGGTGACCAAAATAATAGTGCTTCAGCTTCAGCATCAGTCCTTCCAATGAGTATTCAGGGTTGATTTCCCTTAAGATTGACTAGTTTGATCTCTTTGCTCTCCAAGGGAATCTCAAGAGTTCTCCGAAATCACGTGGAATGTAGCCCATCATTCTGTCCAGTACTAGATTGGGTTGACATTTCCTCCTCCATGGGATCTTCCTGACCCAGGGATTGAACCTGCATCTCCTGAGGTTCCTGTGTTGGCAAGCAGAGTCTTTGGCATTGAGCCACCCTGGAAGCCCAAGACTAGACATGCTTGTTTTTTAAATATGGAGAGTTCACTCAAATCAAATGTACTCTGTACTTCACTATATTTTCACAGAATTTAAATATAAAAAGATACATTTTGGAAACATGGTATGTTTATTACAACCAAATAGCATCTTCTTTTTCACCTATTGATGTTGATCTTTCAGTTCAGTTCAGTTCAGTTGCTCAGTTGTGTCTGACTCTTTGCGACCCCATGAATTGCAGCACGCCAGGCCTCCCTGTCCATCACTAACTCCCAGAGTTCACCCAAACTCATGTCCATCAAGTTGGTGATGTCATCCAGCCTCTCATCCTTTGTTGTCCCCTTTTCCTTCTGCCCCCAATCCCTCCCAACATCAGAGTCTTTTCCAATGATCTTTATATTCCCCCAAATTTTCCCTGAAACATAGGATTTGAAAAGCTATGAAATAGCATTAAAGAATAATGGACCCTAGGAATGCAAATTCAGAAGATAAATATTGCTTGAAGATAGTGCCTTGGTCCTTAAAATAATGCATTTCCTTCTCTTTCTGCAGTACTATTCCAAAAAGAAATACATAATGAAACTGGTGCCATGCTCATTTCTCAGGGCTTTTTATATAATATTCACTTTTATTTATGAATTTGAGTTGGGCTCTAAAATTACAGTGGATGGGAACTGCAGCCACAAAATCAGAAGATGATTGCTTCTTGGCAGGAAAGCTACGACAAACCTAGACAATGTGTTGAAAAGCAGAGACATTACTCTACCAACACAGATCTATGGTCTTCCCAGTCGTGTGGTTATGAGAGCTGGACCATAAAGAAAGAGGATTGCCAAAGAATTGATGTCTTCAAACTGTGGTGCTGGAGAAGACTCCTGAGAGTCCCTTGGACAGCAAAGAGATCAAACCAGTCAATCTTAAGGGAAATCAACCCTGAATATTCATTGGAAGGACTGAAGCTGAAGCTCCAGTATTCTGGTCACCTGCTGTGAACAGCTAGCTGACTCACTGGAAAAGTCCCTGTTGCTGGGAAACATTGAGTGCAGAAAGAGAAGAGAGCATCAGAAGATGAGATGGCTGGATGGCATCACTGAGGCAATGGGCATGAATTGGAGCAAACTTTGGGAGATGGTTAGAAACAGGGAGGCCTGGCACGCTGCAGCCCATGGGTCACAAAGAGTCAGACAAGACTGGACGACTGAACAGCAACAACAAAAGATAGTGTCTTGGTCCTTAAAATAATGCATCTTCTCTTCTTTCTACTGTGCTTTTCCAAAAGGAATTACATAATAAAACTGATTCTATGCTCATTTGGCCGGAGGTTTAATATAATGTTCATTTTTCTTTATGAATTTGAGTTTTCAAAAACAAGCACTTAATACTTTGCCTGTAATTGTTGTGCTGCCACCAGGAGGAGTGAAGATGTGCCTTCAATATAGTCCACTGACAGCACCTCCGTAAGAGTGTTACATGCTTTCCACTCAAGAGTATCAGTAAGCAGGACCATAAAGCATTTAACAATAGCCAGCATGATTGTTTTTGATAAAATAATACTAAAATATGCAAGCTTCTAAACACACAAGATTTCAAATTTAGTATTTTCCTCTATATTATCAATCTTTACTAATGTAATATTAAATTTTTCCAGGCAGAAATAGATCTTACTAATGCAGCATTCTGCAAAGGGTGATATTATTTTGTTCTGCCCACTTTAAACAAAATACCATTGACTGCAACAGCCATTGGCACTTCTCCTTGTCTCTGTACTTATGAGATGGGAACCCCATGCTGTGTAGAGTATAATTCACTAAGCATAACTGAATATCAAAAAATACAGAGTAGGGCTGGCATTATTTAGAAGTCTCCACACTAAGCAAAAAACAAAAATTCTATAATGACTTTTATTCTAGCCTACCTTTATTTTCTGTTTTGTTCCCTAGTTTCTGTGTTCCCATGTTTCTAGTTTCTGTAGTTTTGACAGTTCTCAAAAGAGGTTGGGAATCTCCAATTTAAATATAGAGCAGGTGTTACAGTGGCCTGCTGCTGCTGCTAAGTTGCTTCAGTCGTGTCCGACTCCTAGTAACCCCATGGACTGCAGCCCACCCGGCCCCTCCTTCCATGGGATTTTCCAGGCAAGAGTACTGGAGTGGGGCGCCATTGCCTTCTCTGGCTACAGTGGCCTAGGCACATTCAATATGCTTTCTGGGACTGAGAGTTCTGTCTTTCTATGTGAAACGGAGAAAAAAGAGTCTTAACAAAAATCTCCAAATATTTGATCTCACATGCAGCATAACCATTTCTTTTCCTCAATCAAAGAGACACTTTGAAGCTACCTGATAATTATTTTAACTTTAGATTCTTGTCTCGAAGCTTTTATTAAAATGTTATTTCCAACCTACATCATTTTATTAAACGCAAAGTTTGCTGCTGCTAAGTCACTTCAGTCATGTCCGACTCTGTGTGACCCCATAGACAGCAGCCCACCAGGCTCCCGTACTTGGGATTCTCCAGGCAAGAATACTGGAGTGGGTTGCCATTTCCTTCTTCAGTGCATGAAAGTGAAAAGTGAAAGTGAAGTCGCTCAATTGTGTCCGACTCTTCGAGACCCCAAGGACTGTAGCTTATGTCTGTCTTTTTATAAACATTTTAGCCATATTATATTTATTAATAAATTCATTCATGCATTCTATCAACAGCAGGGGATCTTTGTTGCAGTGCCTAGAGGCCGTTTTCCACCACAAGAGAAGCCACTGCAATGAAAAACCCCTGCACTGCAATGAAGAGTAGCCCCACTCACCCCAAGTAGAGAAAGCCAACAGGCAGCAGTGAAGACTCAGTACAACCAGTAGAAAATAACCACTTCTGCTGTCTGAGAAGTTCTAGGTATGCAGCTAGTGGTACGATGAGGGTGAGCTTCCCAACATAAAGGAGGGAAATTTTTGTGAGTAAAAGTACTCATGAAAGTGATGCTAACAACAGAATTCACATGAAAGAAACTCTCAGAGATCTCTCATGACACTGAGAGCACTAAGGAAAAAATATTGAAGTGGAACCAAATTTAGAAAGAAGTGTGAAAACTAGCAAATTACAGAAAAGTGAATGCTTACTTTATGCCATTATAGAGTATGAAGTTATCAAATGAGTAGGAGACATCACTTTTCAAATGAGTAAGTTTTCCCAAAGAAATTAAATGTTAATTCTCAATGTTTCTAATGTTTTATATTTTGATATATCAAACAAGCAATAGTTTTACATTTCACTTTTATATGCTTTAATAATCAACAGTTAAAAAAATCTTTTTAATGTTTTAATAAAATTTTTATTTATTTACTTTACAATATTGTATTGGTTTTGCCATACATCAACATGCATCTGCCATGGGTGTACATGTGTTCCCCATCCTGAACTCCCCTCCTACCTCCCTCCCCATACCATCCCTCTGGGTCATCCCAGTGCACCAGCCCCAAGCTTCCTGTATCCTGCATTGAACCTGGGCTGGCAATTCGTTTCTTATATGATATTATACATGTTTTAATGCCATTCTCCCACATCACCCGCCCCCCGCCCCCCACCAACCTCCCACAGAGTCCAAAAGGCTGTTCTATACATCTGTGTCTCTTTTGCTGTCTTGCATACAGGGTTGTCGTTATCATCTTTCTAAATTACATGTATATGCGTTAGTATACTGTATTGGTATTTTTCTTTCTGGCTTACTTCACTCTGTATAATCGGCTCCAGTTTCATCCACCCTATTAGAACTGATTCAAATGTATTCTTTTTAATGGCTGAGTAATACTCCATTGTGAATATGTACCACAGCTTTCTTATCCATTCATCTGCTGATGGACATCTAGGTTGCTTCCATGTCCTGGCTATTATAAACAGTGCTGCGATGAACATTGGGGTACACGTGTCTCTTTCAATTCTGGTTTCCTGGGTGTGTATGCCCAGCAGTGGGATTGCTGGGTCGTATGGAAGTTCTATTTCCAGTTTTTAAAGGAATCTCCACACTGTTCTCCATAGTGGCTGTACTAGTTTGCATTCCCACCAACAGTGTAAGAGGGTTCCCTTTTCTCCACACCCTCTCCAGCATTTATTGCTTGTAGACTTTTGGATCGCAGCCATTCTGACTGGTGTGAAATGGTACCTCATAGTGGTTTTGATTTGCATTTCTCTGATAATGAGTGATGTTGAGCATCTTTTCATGTGTTTGTTAGCCATCTGTATGTCTTCTTTGGAGAAATGTCTATTTAGTTCTTTGGCCCATTTTTTTATTGGGTCGTTTATTTTTCTGGAATTGAGCTACAGGAGTTGCTTGTATATTTTTGAGATGAGTTGTTTGTCAGTTGCTTCATTTGCTATTATTTTCTCCCATTCTGAAGGCTGTCTTTTGACCTTGCTTATAGTTTCTTTTGTTATGCAGAAGCTTTTAATTTTAATTAGATCCCATTTGTTTATTTTTGCTTTTATTTCCAATATTCTGGGAGGTGGGTCATAGAGGATCTTGCTGTGATGTATGTCGGAGACTGTTTTGCCTATGTTTTCCTCTAAGATTTTTATAGTTTCTGGTCTTATGTTTAGATCTTTAATCCATTTTGAGTTTATTTTTGTGTATGGTGTTAGAAAGTGTTCTAGTTTCATTCTTTTACAAGTGGTTGACCAGATTTCCCAGCACCACTTGTTAAAGAGATTGTCTTTTCTCCACTGTATATTCTTGCCTCCTTTGTCAAAGATAAGGTGTCCATAGGTGCGTGGGTTTACCTCTGGGCTTTCTAATTTTGTTCCATTGATCTATATTTCTGTCTTTGTGCCAGTACCATACTGTCTTGATGACTGTGCCTTTGTAGTAGAGCCTGAAGTCAGGCAGTTTGATTCCTCCAGTTCCATTCTTCTTTCTCAAGATTGCTTTGGCTATTCGAGGTTTTTTGTATTTCCATACAAATTGTGAAATTATTTGTTCTAGCTCTGTGAAAAATAAAGTTGGTAGCTTGATAGGGGTTGCATTGAATCTATAGATTGCTTTGGGTAGTATACTCATTTTCACTATATTGATTCTTCCAATCCAGGAACATTGTATATTTCTCCATCTATTAATGTCCTCTTTGATTTCTTTTATCAGTGTTTTATAGTTTTCTATATATAGGTCTTTAGTTTCTTTAGGTAGATATATTCCTAAGTATTTTATTCTTTCCATTGCAATGGTGAACGGAATTGTTTGCTTAATTTCTCTTTCTGTTTTCTCATTATTAGTGTATAGGAATGCAAGTGTTTTCTGTGTGTTGATTTTATATCCTGCAACTTTACTATATTCATTGATTAGCTCTAGTAATTTTCTGGTAGAGTCTTTAGGGTTTTCTATGTAGAGGATCATGTCATCCGCAAACAGTGAGAGTTTTACTTCTTCTTTTCCAAATTGGATTCCTTTTATTTCTTTTTCTCCTCTGATTGCTGTGTCCAAAACTCCCAAAACTATGTTGAATAGTAGTGGTGAGAGTGGGCACTCTTGTCTTGTTCCTGACTTTAGGGGAAATGTTTTCAGTTTTTCACCATTGAGGATAATGTTTGCTATGGGTTTGTCATATATAGCTTTTACTATGTTGAGGTATGTTCCTTCTATTCCTGCTTTCTGGAGAGTTTTTATCATAAATGGATGTTGAATTTTATCAAAGGCTTTCTCTGTATCTATTGAGATAATCATATGGCTTTTATTTTTCAATTTGTTAATGTGGTGTATTACATTGATTGATTTGCAGATATTGAAGAATCCTTGCATCCCTGGGATAAAGCCCATTTGGTCATGGTGTATGATCTTTTTAATGTGTTGTTGGATTCTGATTGCTAGAATTTTATTAAGGATTTTTGCATCTATGTTCATCAGGGATATTGGCCTGTAGTTTTCTTTTTTTGTGGGATCTTTGTCAGGTTTTGGTATTAGGGTGATGGTGGCCTCATAGAATGAGTTTGGAAGTTTACCTTCCTCTGCAATTTTCTGTAAGAGTTTGAGTAGGATAGGTGTCAGCTTTTCTCTAAATTTTTGGTAGAATTCAGCTGTGAAGCCATCTGGACCTGGGCTTTTGTTTGTTGGAAGATTTCTGATTACAGTTTCAATTTCTGTGCTTGTGGTAGGTTTGTTAAGATTTTATATTTCTTCCTGGTTCAGTTTTGGAAAGTTGTACTTTATTTTTCTTTTTTTTTTTAATTTTATTTTTTAACTTTACAATATTTATTGGTTTTGCCATATATCAACATGAATCCGCCACAGGTATACACGTGTTCTCCATCCTGAATCCTCCTCCCTCCTCCCTCCCCGTACCATCCCTCTGGGTCGTCCCAATGCATCAGCCCCAAGCATCCAGTATCGTGCATAGAACCTGGACTGGTGACTCGTTTCATATATGATATTATACATGTTTCAATGCCATTCTCTCAAATCATCCCACCCTCTTGTCCATTTCTTCCATGTTTCCATTTTATTGGCATATAAATGCTGATAGTAGTCTCTTATGATCCTTTGTATTTGTGTGTTGTCTGTTGTGATCTCTCCATTTTCATTTCTAATTTTATTGATTTGATTTTTCTCCCTTTGTTTCTTGATGAGTCTAGCTAATGGTTTCTCAATTTTATTTATCCTTTCAAAGATAGGATATCCTTTCAAAGCTTTTGGCTTTGTTGATTTTTGCTATGGTCTCCTTTGTTTCTTTTGCGTTTATTTCTGCCCTAATTTTTAAGATTTCTTTCCTTCTACTAACCCTCGGGTTCTTCATCTCTTCCTTTTCTCGTTGCTTTAGGTGTAGAGTTAGGTTATTTATTTGACTTTTTTCTTGTTTCTTGAGGTATGCCTGTATTGCTATGAACTTTCCCCTTAACACTGCTTTTACAGTCCCATAGGTTTTGGGTTGTTGTGTTTTCATTTTCATTCATTTCTATGCATGTTTTGATTTCTTTTTGGATTTCTTCTGTGATTTGTTGGTTATTCAGCAGCGTGTTGTTCAGCCTCCATATGTTGGACTTTTTAATAGTTTTTCTCCTGTAACTGAGATCTAATCTTACTGCATTGCGGTCAGAAAAGATGCTTGGAATTATGTCAATTTTATTGAATTTACCAAGGCTAGATTTATGGCCCAGGATGTGATCTATCCTGGAGAAGGTTCCATGTGAGCTTGAGAAAAAGGTGAAATTCATTGTTTTGGGGTGAAATGTCCTATAGATATCAATTAGGTCTAACTGGTCTATTGTATCATTTAAAGTTTGTGTTTCTTTGTTAATTTTCTGTTTAGTTGACCTATCCATAGGTGTGAGTGGGGTATTAAAGTCTCCCACTATTATTGTGTTATTGTTAATTTCCCCTTTCATACTTGTTAGCATTTGTCTTACATATCGTGGTGCTCCTATGTTGGGTGCATATATATTTATAATTGTTATATCTTCTTCTTGGATTGATCCTTTGATCATTATGTAGTGTCCTTCTTTGTTTCTTTTTACAGCCTTTGTTTTAAAGTCTATTTTATCTGATATGAGTATTGCTACTCCTGCTTTCTTTTGATCTCTATTTGCATGGAATATCTTTTTCCAGCCCTTCACTTTCAGTCTGTACGTGTCCCCTGTTTTGAGGTGGGTCTCTTGTAGACAACATATATAGGGGTCTTGTTTATGTATCCATTCAGCCAGTCTTTGTCTTTTGGTTGGGGCATTCAATCCATTTACATTTAAGGTAATTATTGATAAGTATGATCCCATTGTCATTTACTTTATTGTTTTGAGTTAGAGTTTATACACCCTTTTTGTGTCTCCTGTCTAGAGAATATCCTTTAGCATTTGTTGAAGACTTGGTTTGGTGGTGCTGAATTCTCTCAGCTTTTGCTTGTCTGTAAAGCTTTTGATTTCTCCTTCATATTTGAATGAGATCCTTGCTGGGTTCAGTAATCTGGGCTGTAGGTTATTTTCTTTCATCACTTTAAGTATGTCTTGCTATTCCCTCCTGACCTGAAGAGTTTCTATTGAAAGATCGGCTGTTATCCTTATGGGAATCCCCTTGTGTGTTATTTGTGTTTTTCCCTTGGTGCTTTTAATAATTGTTCTTTGAGTTTGATCTTTGTTAACTTGATTAATATATGTCTTGGGGTGTTTTGCCTTGGGTTTATCCTGTTTGGGACTCTCTGGGTTTCTTGGACTTGGGTGATTATTTCCTTCCCCATTTTAGGGAAGTTTTCAATGATTATCTCCTCAAGTATTTTCTCATGGTCTTTCTTTTTGTCTTCTTCTTCTGGGACTCCTATGATTCGAATGCTGTGGCATTTAATATTGTCCTGGAGGTCTCTGAGATTGTCCTCATTTCTTTTAATTTGTTTTTCTTTTTTCCTCTCTGAATAATTTATTTCTATGATTCTATATTCTATTTCACTAATCCTATCTTCTGCCTCCATTAGTCTACTATTTGTTGCCTCCAGAGTGTTTTTGATCTCATTTATTGCATTATTCATTATATATTGATTCTTTTTTATTTCTTCTAGGTCCTTGTTAAACCTTTCTTGCATTTTCTCAGTCCTTGCCTCCAGGCTATTTATCTGTGATTCCATTTTTATTTCAAGATTTTGGATCATTTTTACTATCATTATTTGGAATTCTTTATCAGGTAGATTCCCTATCTCTTCCTCTTTTATTTGGTTTGGTGGGCACTTCTCCTGTTCCTTTTTCTGCTGGATATTCCTCTGTCTCTTCATCTTGTTTATATCTCTGAGTTTGGGGTGGCCTTTCTGTATTCTGGCAGTTTGTGGAGTTCTCTTTATTGTGGAGTTTCCTCACTCTGGGTGGGGTTGTATCAGTGGCTTGTCAAGGTTTCTTGGTTAGGGAAGCTTGTGTTGGTGTTCTGGTGGGTGGAGCTGGATTTCTTCTCTCTGGAGTACAATGAAGTGTCTAGTAACGAGTTATGAGATGTCAGTGGTTTTGGAGTAACTTTGGGCAGCCTGTATATTGAAGCTCAGGGCTGTGTTCCTGTGTTGCTGGAGAATTTGGGTGGTATGTCTTTCTCTGGAACTTGTTGGCCCTTGGGTAGTGCTTGGTTTCAGTGTAGGTATGGAGGCATTTGATGAGCTCCTATTGCTTAATGTTCCCTGGAGTCAGGTGTTCTCTGATGTTCTCAGGATTTGGACTTAAGCCTCCTGCTTCTGGTTTTCAGTCTTATTTTTACAGCAGTCTCAAGGCTTCTCCTTCTATACAGCACCGTTGATAAAACATCTAGGTTAATGATGAAAAGTCTCTCCACAGTGAGGGACACCCATAGAGGTTTCACAGAGTTACATGGAGAAGAGAAGAGGGAGGAGGGAGCTAGAGGTGACCCAAATGAGATGAGGTGGAATCAAAAGAGGAGAGAGCAAGCTAGCCAGTAATCATTTCCTTACGTGCACTCCACAGTCTGGACTGCTCAGAGATGTTCATGTATTTATACAGAGAAGAGAAGAGAAGAGGGAGGAAGGAGACAGAGGTGGCCAGGAGGATAAAAGTGGGGAATCAAATGGAGAGAGACAGATCCAGCCAGTAATCAGTTCCCTAAGTGTCCTCCACCATCTGGAACACACAGAGATTCAGAGAGTTGTGTAGAGAAGAGAAGGGGGAGGGAGGAGACAGAGGCGACCTAGTGGAGAGAAAAGTGAGTCTAAAGGGGGAGAGAGCAGTCAAGCCAGTAATCTCGCTCCCAAGTAAAAATAGGTACTGAAGATTGGGTTCTTAAAGGTACAAAATTAATAACAAATACCAAAAAGCAAAGATTAAAATTCTAGAGTAGAGGTTAATTTTCAAATTAATTGAAATATTAAATATTAATATTTAATTTAAATATTAAAGAGAAGAAGAAGAAAAAAACAAAATCACAAAAGTTATTAAAATACATATATGAGGTTTGCTTTAACAAAGTTTTTTGAAAAGTAATAGTAGGTTACAAAAATGAAAATTAAAGGAGTAATACAGGACTTAAAATTTTAAAAGTTTAAAAAAAGAAAATAAAAAAAATAAGAAGAAAAAAAGAAAAGAATGATCGTAAAAATAGTAAAAATATATCTAGGACTTTCTCTGGTGTTGTTGTACGCAGTGTGGGCTCAGTTCATTTTTGGATAGTTTCTTGGTCTGGCTTATATTTCTCAAGATCTATAGGCCCCTTCCTATGTAGTCGGTACTAACTATAGGGTTTTAATCTATTGCACCTGTCACTTCCAAGGCAGTTCCCTCGGTTTTAGCTTCTGTTTGCGGGTCTCTTCAGCGTCTGATTTCCGCCCTGACACAAGGGGGCGGTGGTGGACACTTTTTTAAGCTCACTTGTTCAGTTGCGCTGTGGGGAGGGAGGGACGCTGCAAACAAATAACACTGGCGTGTGCTCGTAGTGTCTCAGCCACACTGGGCCTGCCCCTACTCAGGGCATGTGCACCCTCCCTGCCCACACAGCTCAGGCTCTAGATTGCTCCGCCAGGAACCGTCTGAGGCCGGCCCTGGGCTGCATGCACCTCCCAGGTCTAAGGTGCTCAGGTTCAGGCACTCAGGTAGTCCTCAGAAGCGCAGACTCCGTTGGGCCTGCGTTTTGTGCCCTTCCCGGCTCCGAGCAGCTCGAGTGATGAGGTGTTTGGTGAGCACGGTCACTATGACTTATCGCCTCTCCTGTCCCTGCCGCTCGGTTTTCTGGGTGTACAACTGGCGCACCTTCTCAGGTGGATAACTGTCCAGAACCCCAAGAAGTCTTAGGAAGCAAAGAAGCCTGCTTGCAGTTTGGTAGATAATGTCTCTCTGGGGCTGCGATTGCCCCCTTCTGGCTCTGGCTGCCTGTCACAGGACGGGGAAGGTCTGCAGCCAGCTAGTTTTGTTTCACCCTTTGTTCTGCGCGCAGGCCTGGCGGTGTCTTAAGGCTTTTCACGTGATAGCTATCCCTCAGTCTGGTTTGCTAGCCCAAATTAGTTTGCTCTGATTAGCCTCGGGGGCATTCAGGCCCAATCCTTAGTCTAAGCAATGCAGCCCACACCTCCCTGCCCAGCCCCCACTTGCTAGTGGCGGGTGCAGGCGTCTGTGCAGCTTCTCCACTGGGGGAGTTACTGCTGGGCTCATAATCTGTGGGTTTTAATTATTTACTTATTTTTCCTCCCTATTATGTTGCCCTCTGTGCTTCCAAGGCTCGGCACAGACTCGGCAGTAAGAGTGTTTCTTGGTGTTTGGAAACTTCTCTCTTTTTAAGATTTCCTTCCCAGGATGGAGCTCCATCCCTACCTCTTTTGTCTCATTTTTTTTGTCTTTTATATTTTTCCTACCTCCTTCTCGAAGACAATGGGCTGCTTTTCTGGGTGCCTGATGTCTTCTGCGGGCATTCAGAAGTTGTTTTGGGGATTTTACTCAGCGTTTGAATGTTCTTTTGATGAATTTGTGGGGAAGAAAATGATCTCCCTGTCCTATTCCTCCACCATCTTAGGACCGCCTCTTAATAAAATTTTTGAAGACTACAGAACAATTATTATTTTTATCATTAATTTTAAGTAATTCTTTAAAACTTCAGCTTTGGAATTTTCTCTTGGCCTGCACTACTATGCAAAGCAGAACCTGTCTGTATATATCTTATTCTCTTCAAAGAGTCAGACACGACTGAGCCACTGATCTGATCTGATCTGATCTGATTCTCTTCATAGGGCCCATAATGTAAGTGAGAATTGGCCCAAGAATGGTTTAAGTACTGACTATCAAACTCAAAACACATATTTCTTTCAATGACTAAGCACCAACAACATTTCTCAACCCTTCTGCAAAGATACTTCCATTGGACAATCTCACCATTTTGGTAGACATGACGAAACATGCCTGAAATGTGGAAAGAAACATAGTTGAAGTTATTTTTCTAGGAAACTCCTAAGCTCCTGTGTAGGTATAGCAATCAATTCTGATAGGCTTATCAGCAGGGCTTTACACATTTCCATTCATGAGTAAGTCCATTGGTGGATCCTGCCTAGCTGAGATCCTTATTCCATAAGCAAAATTAACATAAAATAAAATTATTGAAATACCATAAAAGTATGTTAGAGTCCCAGATATCACTCCAGAAAGTTTTATAGTATTTATTTTGAAACAGCAGAAATATACATTCATTTTAGGATGTAGGGCTAAATGATCTTGATTTTTATAATGCCATATAAAATTAAATACTGTCTCTTGGAAAGAGATGGTCTTTTCATAGTTTCTCATGATTTGAGTAAGTATTTTTATCAAACACAATATTTTTAATACTCTCAGTCACCACTTGAGTTAAGTTTATTTTCTCATTTCCTAATGCCAAACCACTGAAGAAAAGGGAAACTCTAATTTATTTTTATTTACTTTTGGGGGGTTTGCCGTTTATAAAATGGAGCAAAAACAATGTCTTCTTTTCTCTAGATAAAAATATATTTACAGAATTCGACTTTTGACGTTTCCAGAGATATACTACTAGTCACTACTTTATTGAGACAGTCATTATTTGCTTGATTTTGAATATGTATTTGGATATGAAGCCTTGAAAAAGATTACATACAAAACAATTTCCAATTGTTATTTGATGTTGGAGGTCACATTTTAAATTATGAGTTTTGGAGCTCACTGCTATAGTTTAAGTGGCTTGGAAATGAGTTGTGCCAATTGATGGTCATCTAAGTGGATAAGCAAGGCTGAATCAGTTCAACAGAGCACAAAATCATTAGGGAAAGGATGATAAAAGCAGCTTCAACCATTCAGCTCTTGTTTAGCAGCTAGAAAGAGCACAAGATCTCAGGTTCACTCTCATTTAATACAGGGTAAGTCCTTTTACATAGCAAATATCCTTTACCTTTCATCATAGTAAATCATAAATCCAAATATATGAGTTGCTTTTTAGATCATCTTTTTAATGCTAATACTCTTCAGAACTGAAGAGTAAAAAGCATTTTGGATTAAACAGTTAAATATCAGCTAAAGCATATACACATTAAAAGAAAACAATCTGTCAAAAATTTGGAGGCAATATGTAGATTAAATAAGCTTGTTATATATTTTAATCAAAATTAAGTTAAAATAAGTAAAAATCTTTGTTTAGCTAAATTCATAAAATTCTGCAACTCCCTTAATCAATAACAGTATATAGATTAAATTAAAAGAAGCACTTTGAGAGTAGGGAACAAGGAGAAGATATAAAATCTAGTCCCATCTTTTCCACTAATTAGAATTTTTGAAAATGAAACCCAGTACCCCATACCAAGTTCCCCTGCCAAGTTTATGACTAACTCTCAATTCAAAACTTTATTCCCTTTCTTGTCCCCTCTGATCTCAATCCTGTGCTAATTGATCATTATCAGCCATAGTTAGATGACTACAATTGTTGCCCATAGAATCATTAATGTACTAAAATTGCTGCTGTAAATATCACCATTAATGCACAAACTCAGGCTGTTTCACCAAGACAGGATAAGTACAAGTCCCTGGGTCATGGATCAACAGCCCAGAGGCTCATAAAGTGTAAGCATCTGATTCCTGACAGGAATTACAATCAAGAATTATAATTAAGGAATTACAATTAATTAAGAAATACAATTAAGGAATGTCACATAAATGTCATACAATGATGATTAATTCCAGTATCTTCATTGATTCCCTTTACACACGCAACTCAAAGAGCAAGTGGGAGTGGACCTGAGACTTGTCTCCCATTCTGTTGCTTAATGTCCTGCAATAAACACTTACTTTGCTGCAAATGCCCAGTGTCAGAGTTTTACTTTCTGTACTGCAGGCACATGAGCCCTTCTACTCAGTTACAAAAAGAAAACAAAAGGGGTGGGGGAGGGTTATCTTTCAGTAAGAATACTCCAGTACTCTTGCCTGGAAAATCCCATGGATGGAGGAGTCTTGTAGGCTGCAGTCCATGGGGTCGCTAAGAGTCAGACACGACTGAGCGACTTCACTTTCACTTTTTCACTTTCATGCATTGGAGAAGGAAATGGCAACCCACTCCAGTGTTCTTGCCTGGAGAATCCCAGGGGTGGGGGAGCCTGGTGGGCTGCTGTCTATGGGGTCGCATGGAGTCAGACACGACTGAAGTGACTTAGCAGCAGGCAGTCAGACCCTTGGTTCATGCATGTCATTGAGTTCTCTCAGACATCCCATGAGAAGGTTATCTTTATCTTCATGTTACAACTATTAAGCAGAAACATGGATGTCTCAAAGCAAGTCAGACGCTAGTAAGGGTCAAACCCAAAATTAAAACTCACATTTGTTACACTCTAAAATCTGTGCCCTTTCCAATAGATTCTCATTTCCTTTCAAATAATCTAGAATACAATGGGTTTCTTTCTGTCATTGAGAAATGGAATATTTCCTTCCATATCAGTAAGCAAAGATGTCACAGTCAACAGCAATTGCAACCCTTCAACGTGAGCCATTAAGCAAGCCTGAGGAAACTCAGGAAGGAAAAGAAGACCCGCCATCTAGCAGCTTATCAGACTTCAGGCGCTCATCACAGTGAGCCCTGAGAAAACTCCAGATGTGAAACAGGATACTGGCTGCAGATAGGTGAGGCGCATAGCAAAGGAATGATTTCAGTGAGCCCAGGCTCTTGCATCTTCCCATGCAAAGAAAAGCATTAAATCCCTTAACTTGACATATCTGGTTTTATTTAATTAACAATCATCATTTGATGTTCTGACTACCTGATCTTTGCTGCAAAACTTCTGTGTAGCCTGGTTCTTCCTCTTTCTCTCACCTCCTCAGAGTTGTTCTTTCAGGTTTACTTGATATGTTGTCTCCCAAGCTTGAAGTCCTAAAAATCCCACAAAATAAAACACAACTCTCAACTTTTAAGTTGAAAATATTTTTTAAGTTCACACCGTCAAATTGATGTCAAATATAAATCCGACTTGAAATTTCTTTTGTGTTTGAGAGCTCCCAGATCCCACACATGCTCTTCCCACCATACTATGCTGTCAGCATTATTTATAATCTTTGTTATATTTAAATCGCTGCATTTTGTATTTTAATTTTTACCCTAAGTAAAAAAGGGCATCAATATCTGCCTCTGAGTAATAAAAATTCAATTGAAATAATCATTATAAAACTGTTTCAAGGATTTAAAGATAGGAAACAAACTAAGGTCATGATTATGTTTTCATTATAGAACAACAAAAAATTTGTTTTCCAAATTAAAAAAAAAGAAAAACTTTAGAAGTATATACAGCCATATCCTTTATTCAGTACCAAGAAATCCATTCAAAGGACCATATTTATATGGTAAGAAACTGAAGGGCATCTTCTGAGAATGTAAGGGAAAAGAAAAATTTAACATGAGACAAAAAAAAAAAAAAAAAAGAAACAATTCTCCTGATGAAAATAATACAGGAACCCTTCCCTCCCAAAGTATTTAGTTTAGAAAATTTGTACTTGTGAGTTCTTTCTCTATCCTTTTGGAATGAATGTGAATTTTTTAAACCTAAATAAGCCCCTTGCCAGCTATATGACCCAGCAATATCTTTCTTAAGGGCTAGTAAACATCTCTTTGAAATGCAATCAGTCAAGAAGAGAGAGTCCTTACCTCTTGTTTCTGTGAGAGGGGAGGAGCCCCACTCTAGCACAAGCTTTTTTTGCTCCCAATTACAAAACTACCTCGTATCACAAATCTATGAAACATTTTTGGATAAAGCCAATTAGGTAACACAGATGGTCACCCCAACTACCAAATGAATTTAGGATGAACTATGTGAGACATGATACTGTCAAATCCCTTTCAGTTCAGTTCAGTTCAGTCACTCAGTCATGTCCGACTGTGCAATCCCATCAACCGGAGCATGCCAGGCCTCCTTGTCCAACACCAACTCCCAGAGTTCACCCAAACCCATGTCCATTGAGTCGGTGATGCCATCCAACCATCTCATACTCTGTCTTCCCCTTTTCCTCCTGCCCTCAATCTTTCCCAACAACAGGGTCTTGTCAAATGAGTCAGCTCTTCGCATCAGGTGGCCAAAGTATTGGAGTCTCAGCTTCAGCATCTGTCCTTCCAATGAATATTCAGGACTGATTTACTTTAGGATGGACTGGTTGGATCTCCTTGCAGTCCAAGGGACTCTCAAGAGTCTTCTCCAACGCCATAGTTCAAAAGTATCAATTCTTCGGCTCTCAACTTTCTTTATAGTCTAACTCTCATATCTATACGTGACTACTGGAAAAACCATCGCCTTGACTAGACGGACCTTTGTTGACAAAGTGATGTCTCTGCTTTTTAATATGCTGTCTAGATTTGTCATAACTTTCCTTCAAAGGAGTAAGCGTCTTTTAATTTCATGGCTGCAATCACTATTTGCAGTGATTTTGGAGCCCAGAAAAATAAAGTCTAACACTGTTTCCCCATCTATTTCCCATGAAGTGATGGGACCAGATGCCATGATCTTAGTTTTCTGAATGTTGAGCTTTAAGCCAACTTTTTCACTCTCCTCTTTCACCTTCATCAAGAGGCTCTTTAGTTCTTCTTCACTTTCTGCCATAAGGGAGGTGTCATGTGCATATCTGAGGTTATTGATATTTCTCCCAGCAATCTTGATTCCAGCCTGTGCTTCCTCCAGACCAGTGTTTCTCATGATGTACTCTGCATATAAGTTAAATTAGCATGGTGACAATATACAGCCTTGACGTAGTCCTTTTCCTATTTAGATTTATTTTGAGAACATGTATATAGTGAGTTGCATCTGTTTCACTATATAAAAAGTGAGATTTCTTTGTAATCTTTCAGATGGTTGCCTGTGATATTTCTTATATTCAAGTTTAATGTGTTTATTCAATAATAACATTATTGTCTTTCTTTTCTTTTATGGAGAGATTTTCTGAATTGGCAAGAGATTTTGTTATTAATTATATTGCTCAATGAGTGAAAATATGTCTTCAGAGTATCAGAAGTCCTTATAAAACCAGGGTCTTGAACACAGTTAGAAAATGAGAAATACTAGGGCAAAAGCAGTGATGATTTATTTCATCAAAGGTCATTTGAAAAGATGTATGCAACTGGCAGGTAAGAGGAACCCACATTGAATTTTTCTTTTCTTTTATATTATTATTTTCTTTTCTTTTTTGTATTGAAGAGGTATGTTTCATGCTCTCAGATGAACTCCAGTTGGTTCAATTTTCTATAAAAGGTTTAAGGAAATAAAATTCATATTTTATGATAAGACTGTTGTCCCAGAATCCTTCCTCTGCCCCTCCTTCAAATGGAAATCAATTATTCTTATCTAAGTTTCAAGAGGAAGTTGCAAAGAGAGAAAAACAAACAAAAAAACCCAAAACAAACAAACAAACAAAAAAAACCAAGAACTGGTTAGAACCAAATAAACCCAAGATGGCAGAAGATTTGACTTTAAATGGACCTAGAGCCTCATTACATGCTCATTGTAATATATTAGCTGCTAAATGACACACCCAGCAGTGCCATGACAGTTAATGATTGTCATGAAGAAACTAAACAAGACTCAGTGAGGCTTCTGGGCACAAAAACCTATCTGTGTCTCCTGTTTCTTGTTTGTAAGAAATAGACTTTATTCAGCCTCCATGACCTTCTCTGTGTTCCAAGCGTTACTTGCTCAGTCCTGTCCAACTGTTTGTGACTCCATGGACTGTAGCCCACAAGGATCCTCTCTCCATGGGGTTCTCCAGGTAAAAATACTGGAGTGGGTAGCCACTCCCTTTTCTAGTGGCTCTTCATGACCCAGGGATTGAGCCCTGGTCTCCTGCATTGCAGGAGGATTCTTTACCAACTGAGCCACAAGGGAGTTACAAAGGGCAGATCAAATTCTTGCTAATTGGGGAAGGAAGGGGATGCAGAGACAAGGGAGGCGCAGTCAAGAAACAACAGTGCAACCTTGGAGCAGAGTCTTGGTTCTCCCTCAAGAGATATACATAACAATATTTTGAAGCTGTTTTGCTGATACTGAAACTCCCACCAGGTGGAAGAATTTAACTGTATGCTGCCCACAAGCAAGTAGACCCCAGACTGGGTGGAACCAGAAGGTTAAAGATGATGACTCCTAATTACTTCACCACCAATCAGTCAGAAGATTGTCCATGAGCTGATCATGTCTTCTTTGAGCCACTCACTACCTCTTTCAAGAAAGGACAGTTTTGAGGGAATTAGCCCACTGTGGCTTTGCCTGGCAAAGCAGGACATTTATTTTTTCTACTTTATCCAAAAATCTGTCTTCAAGATTCAATTCAGTAGCAGTGTACAGAGACTGAATTTCAGCTACAATGGCAACAACCAGAAAAGTTTATAGAAGTACTGAAAATGAGTATTGCATGAGTTCTATGAAAAAGAGTATTTCATGAGTTCTATGTCCAAACCAGAGTTCTGCTCTCAGATAACTCATGAATATTTCTATCACTCTTTCCAATTTCCTCTGTTTTACATCAACCTCCCTATATATTTGGTGTCTCCATCTGAATTGAATTGTTAAATAGGTTTCCATTTCCCCATTCTTTGGCTGTTGAATAAAGCTTGTGCTTTAGCATCACTTTCATTACTGGCTGTGTGTATCTGAGCAGAAAAAAAGAACTTCCCCATTTGAGACAAGGGATCTCTGTAAAGGCTAGTACCCCATTGGGGGTCCTGTCAACTAATTCAATGACAAGACAAGAAAAATTAAAAAAATTTTTTTTTCTTTGCTCTTTTGGGCCTCTTCTTTCCCCTTTAGGGTACATCGAGCACCTGTATTAACCAGATATCTTTGGCAATAACCTTCTATCCTAAGGAGGCCACAATGACCCATAATCCACTCATTTTGTAGATCTAAGTTGTGTAAACTGTCAATAATACACCATTTAATATACAGCCCTCTGTCTCAAAAAACTTACATAACTGTGCTTTGACTTCCAATGGGTGGAACAGTTCTCAGAGCTTTCTGGGAGGCTGTTCCCAGGTTACGATCCTCAGTTTGACTGGAATTTAAAATTTTCCATTTTTCCTCCTTAGATTGACTCATTGACTTTTATTGATAGATTTCAATTGCTTTAATTGATGTCTTGAGTATGGGAATATGAAGGATTACATATTAACTGAAAAATAGAAAAGCAAATTGAAGGTTAGAAGATGCATTAAATTAAGCCAGTGTTCAGTACTCATCCTCTAGTTGGAAATGAACAACATCTAACCTGCAGGATGTTCTGGTAAATGAGGGAAGGTATGGGGAAAAAGCTTTGGGGATGGCCATACCTTGTTTTATAGGTTCACAACTTTCACTAGGTTATTTAAAGGTCTGAGATCCTAATAACCTACAGTTAATAAATTTGTCTCACTTTACTTGATCTAATATTCTCTAAATTTATTTGACCTTTTGTCAAAGGATGGGCTAAGGAGTCCATAGAGAAAGATGGCCATGTATAGCTTTCTTGACATAAGAGAAGCCCATTTAGACTTAAGCCAATTTGTGATCTAAGCCTTGCCTCAATGCTGGCCCTTGAACAGGTCCCAGAGATTAACAGTCTTGAAGGAAAAAAAGAAAGCAGGAACAAATGACTCATCTGGCTAGAGAAGTGATAACAGCAAAGAAAATACCTCAGTTGTAAGACTCTCAGTTCTGTTTCAATGGAAAAGATGAACCCAAAGCACTTTCTTGAGCTGTTTTGCAAAATTCAAATCCCTTTGAGCACTCAACCACCAGATCAACTAGAACCTAACAGATGACGCTACTGATGTTTTCTGACCCTCATGTTAATCACTTAGTAGTGTCAGACTCTTTGCGACCCCGTGGACTGTAGCCCGCCAGGTTTCCCTGTCCATGGGATTCTCAAGGCAAGAATACTGGCATGGGGTGCCATTCCCTTCTCCAGGGGATTTTCCTGGCCCAGGGATCGAACCCAGGTCTCCCACTTTCTGACCCTCATGAATTCAATCAAGTAAAACTTTGACTCTGTGACCTTTGTCCAGTTCTATCTTGAATTCTCTTCTGCTCAAGCTCCTTCATGAATATGTATATACTCTGAGCTTAAAACTTCCCCAATACTACTGCTCAGGGCAACACTACTTTGGGAAAGATTCTCAGCATTCTTACCACAAGGAATAAAACTTTCCTTCTTTTTATCTTTAGCTTGGTTGTCTTTTGGCTCAACACACATCAAGAGGCAAACCCATTTGGGGGCAACACTTTGAGAACACTTTCTAAGTTAGTTGTTAAAATCTGCAGTGGTGCATATGTTCTACACAATAAAGCTCTAGACTGTAAGGAGTCACTGAGGATTTTTTTTTTTTTTAATATTGAAATTGACTACATCAGTAGAACATGTTCTGGGATGTGCTGATTGAAGGCCAGCACTGAAAATTCATATTTTCCAATCCCCATTAATTGGAAGAGAGAAAAGAAACACACATTTGATCAGTCATGAAATGATGGTATAAAGCCATTTGCTTCAGAGTTTAGCATATGGCAACAGCCACAGTTCAAGGTTTTTGGTTAATGGGAATTAACAAACACAGCTGGAAGCTTCTGTTAATCACTCAGAATGTCATCTATTGAAGCAGCTTTGAAAATGTTTTTCTTTTCTTGATTTGTGGATTGTGCCTACTCTAATGAAAATGGATTTCATGCTAATCCTTAGAGGGTAAATTTAACATAATCCTTTTCTATAATTGGAGGAATGATTTTAAATAAAATCTACCTACACAAGCATTTTCCCAAGTTAAATGGAAAAGAAAAAGAATTCCGTTTGTGCTGTGGTGGTTGTTCCCTTGAAAGTTTAGTCATCAGAGTGAGGACTGAAGGCATTTGCCCATGTTCCCTTTGACACTAAGGACTGAAACTGTCCCTGAATTAGGTCATGTGGATCCCCATTTGTGTCCCAGCCTGGCTAAGACCCCTGCCTTGACGACAAGAAAAGTTCTTTTTCCATTCAGGTTCATACGGTCACAAACAAAACTGAAGCTGAGTTTGAAACAGCACAAGCTTTATTCAAAGGCCAGAGGAGGGGAAAAAAAAGAGAGAGAGAAGTGAGAATATAAATCACATATCAACTTCTTGCCTTAATGGCAAGAAGGATTTGTGGAGTTGTTTTTTTGTTTGTTTGTTTTTATTTTTTTGGTTTTGTTTTTTGGAGTACAGTTGCTTTGCAAGTTGTGTTAGTTTCTGCTGTACAACAAAGTGAGTCAGCTATATATATCCCTTCTTTCTTTGAGTTTCCTTCCCATTTAGGTCACCACAAAGCATTGAGTAGAGTTTACTGTGCTATACAGTAGCTTCTCATCAGTTGTCTATTTTTTTTCTTTTTTCTTTTTTTTAGTTGTCTATTTTATACATTGTGTTGTTGTTGTTGTTTAGTCCCTAAGTTATGTTCAACATTTTTCCGACCCCACAGACTGTAGCCCACCAAGCCTCTCTGTCCATGGTATTTCCCAGGCAGGAACACTGGAGTGGGTTGCCATGTAACTCTCCAGGGGATAGTTCCAACCCAGGGATTAAATCCACGTCTCCTGCCTGACAGGTTGATTCTTTAAAACCACTGAGCCTCCTGGGAACTCCATTTTAGACAAAGTAGTGTATATATGTCAATCTCAATCTCCTAATTCATTCCACACTGCCTCTTACCCCTGGTGTCTATCTGTTTGCTCTCTATGTCTGTATCTCTGTTCATGCCCTGCAAATAGGTTCATCTATAGCATTGCCAGCAAATTTGGAAAACTCAGCAGTGGCCACAGGACTGGAAAAGGTCCATTTTCATTCCAATCCCAAAGAAAGGCAATGCCAAAGAATGCTCAAACTACCGCACAATTGCACTCATCTCACATGCTAGTCAAGTAATGCTCAAAATTTTCCAAGCCAGGCTTCAGCAATATGTGAACCGTGAACTTCCTGATATACAAGCTGGTTTTAGAAAAGGCAGAGGAACCAGAGATCAAATTGCCAACATCTGCTGGATCATGGAAAAAGCAAGAGAGTTCCAGAAAAACATCTATTTCTGCTTTATTGACTATGCCAAAGCCTTTGACTCTATGGATCACAATAAACTGTGGAAAATTCTGAAAGAGATGGGAATACCAGACCACCTGATCTGCCTCTTGAGAAATCTGTATGCAGGTCAGGAAGCAGCAGTTAGATCTGGACATGGAACAACAGACTGGTTCCAAATAGGAAAAGGAGTACGTCAAGGCTGTATATTGTCACCCTGTTTATTTAACTTATATGCGGAGTACATCATGAGAAACACTGGACTGGAAGAAACACCAGTTGGAATCAAGATTGCCGGGAGAAATATCAATAACTTCAGATATGCAGATGACACCACCCTTATGGCAGAAAGTGAAGAGGAACTAAAAAGCCTCTTGATGAAAGTGAAAGTGGAGAGTGAAAATGTTGGCTTAAAGCTCAACATTCAGAAAACGAAGATCATGGTATCCGGTCCCATCACTTCATGGGAAATAAATGGGGAAACAGTGGAAACAGTGTCAGACTTTATTTTTCTGGGCTCCAAAATCACTACTGATAGTGACTGCAGCCAAGAAATTTAAAGACGCTTACTCCTTGGAAGGAAAGTTATGACCAACCTAGATAGCATATTCAAAAGCAGAGACATTACTTTGCCAACAAAGGTCCATCTAGTCAAGGCTGTGGTTTTTCCAGTGGTCATGTATGGATGTGAGAGTTGGACTGTGAAGAAGGCTGAGCACTGATGAATTGATGCTTTTGAACTGTGGTGTTGGAGAAGACTCTGGAGAGTCCCTTGGACTGCAAGGAGATCCAACCAGTCCATTCTGAAGGAGATCAGCCCTGGGATTTCTTTGGAAGGAATGATGCTAAAGCTGAAACTCCAGTACTTTGGCCCCCTCATGTGAAGTGTTGACTCATTGGAAAAGACTCTGATGCTGGGAGGGACTGGGGGCAAGAGGAGAAGGGGATGACAGAGGATGAAATGGCTGGATGGTATCACTGACTCGATGGACATGAGTCTGAGTGAACTCTGCGAGTTGGTGATGGACAGGGAGGCCTGGCGTGCTGCAATTCATGGGATCGCAAAGAGTCGGACACGACTGAGCGACTGATCTGATCTGATAGCATTTTTCTGGATTCCACATATATGTGTTACTATACAATAGATGTTTTTCTACTTCTGACTTACGTCACTCTATGACAGTCTCTAGGTCCAGCCAAATCTCTATAAATGGTACAATTTCATTTGCTTTTATGGTCGAGTAATATTCCATTGTATATATGCGCAACAAATAACGTACAAAGGATTTGCTTTTAAGGAATAAGGACAACAGAGGGAGGAATGAGAGTAATAATGGGGAGGCGTATGCATTAGTTTTCTAGTTAAAACAGAGCTTTATTGGAAATGAGGGAGCTACTCCTTTTCTGTCCTTTTTTGGTCAGTGACTTCAAGTCACAGTCACCAGTATATGCATCATTTTGTACACTAATGTAGTGAAATCAACATAGAATGAGACTCCGGTCTATTGGAGGTCAAATTTGTCACCATCTTGCTTCTAGTTGGTTCTATCTAGTTTCTGTTTTTCTCTTCTTATAACTTTTTTTCTTTGTGTCCAAACTTAAAGATATGTGTTTGTTCCTGGTCAAGCAGACTTTCTTGGGTTTTGAACAAGAGTCTTAAGGAAACTGGTAATAACACTTCTGTCTCACAAACACCCACAATACCATGACTTTGTTTCTCCACTGTCTTCATTAACATTAGTTTATCCTTCCCTGAGTCTCTTGCCCAACCAAAAGATTTGATTATTTACTAAATGAGAAGACTCAGCAACTCTTCAATGGAAAACATCAAAACACCTCAAATGGAAAACACCTCAAAATCATTTCCTTGACATTTCCTTCATACCTGGACTATTATAACATGACTTTACCTAATCCCAATCTACTCCCCCACATTGAAACACTCATCTTAATAATACTCAATAAATTTAGACTTTATCTTCTGTTATGGTTTGAACTGTGTCCCACCTAAGTTCTTACATAGATGTTCTAACCCCTAGCACTTATGAATTTAGCTGTATTTGGAGATAGGGTTTTTACTGAGGTA
Organism: Bos taurus; assembly: GCF_002263795.3. NCBI lineage: Eukaryota > Metazoa > Chordata > Mammalia > Artiodactyla > Bovidae > Bos > Bos taurus. The sequence continues at coordinate 2,282,821 of NC_037333.1, read as the reverse complement.
ATCAAGTTAAAATGAAGTCATTAGAATGGGCTCTAGTCCAATATGATGGGTGTTCTTATAAAAAGAGAAAATTTAGAGATAGATACACACAGGGAGAATGCCATGTGAGCATGAATACAGATATTGAGGTGATAAATTTATAAGCTAAGGAAAGAGTGCCAGCAAACCACCAGAAACCAGGAGAAATGGAGCAGATACTTCCTCACAGCCTTTAGAAGCAAACCCACACTCTGAGTTCAGACTTTTTACCTCCATAACTATGAAGCAATGAATTTCTGTTATTGAACCCTCCTAGTTTGCACTGCTTTGTTACAGTAACCTAGTAAATTAATACATTTTCCCCATTTCAAGGCATTTCCAATGTTCCATAGCAAAGGTGTTCTTTCCTGTAGTAAGCAATAAATTCATCTTTGTCTTATCAGTAGGTTATCTAGTCATATCTATCTAGTCATATTTGAGGTGCCAGCTTTCAACAATAGCCAATGCAGTTGCTACTCATTCTGGTTCTTTTGGCTTGAGGTTGCATCAGCCCAAGAAGAACTTGACTCAGATGTTATGTTACACATTATTAGTAATGAAAGGCATTTCTGTGATTATTGGGCATGCCCACAAATTACAGTAAAGGTGTAGCAGGAAATGGGGTGAGGAAGTTGTTGGCAGTTAAATATTAGATGGACTTGAGTCATAGTATGGAGTTTGGAATTTTTCCCAACAGCAATGAGAAACAATTGGGGAAAAATGAAGATCACACATCAGTCTTCAACGAATATCATTGAACCAAAGACTGAGAATAATTACAAACTTGACAAGCAGTGAAATAATGAAAATATGAACTCCAAGAAGAGGGACCCAGATCTAAAAATAAACCATATTTAATATTATTTTAAATTTCATAATAATACAAAATTTATTCTCAATAAATAAAAAAGATACTTTTGGTAAGTAGAATAATAGATATTAACAGAGTGAATCTTTTCATAAAGGAAAATTTAAGTTACTAAAATTTTAGTAAAGATTGTACTGTAAACTGTTAAAATGGCTATTTTCAAAAAGATAAGAGGTAGTAATTTGGGGGAGGGTGTGGAGAAAAGAAAACCCTCACAAATTGTTGGTGGGAATGTAAACTGGTAAAGCCACTATGGACAACAGAATGAAGGTTCCTCAAAAAAACTGAAACTAACATATGATCCAGCAATTCCACTTCTGTGTATCTATCCAAAAGAAATCAAATGACTATCTCAAAGAAGTTTCTGCATGCCCATGTTCCTTGCAGCATTATTTACAATAGTCAGGATATGGAAACAAGCTATGCATCCACTTACAAATAAATGGATTAAAATATATATATATATTAATGCAAAGAAATAGAGGGAAACAATAGAATGGGAAAGACTAGAGATCTCTTCAAGAAAATGAGAGATACCAAGGGAACATTTCATGCAAAAATTAGCACAATAAAGGACATAAATGGTATGGACCTAACAGAAGAAAAAGGTATTAAGAACAGGCAGCAAGAATAAACAGAGGAACTATACAAAAAAATATATTCATGACCCAGATAACCACAATGGTGTGATCATTCTTGTAGAGCCAGATATCCTGGAATGAGAAGTCAAGTGGGCCTTAGGAAGCAACACTATGAACAAAGCTAATAGAGGTGATGGAATTTCTGTTGAGGTATTTCAGATCCTAAAAGCTGATGCTGTGAAAGTGCTGCACTCAATATGCCAGCAAATCTGGAAAACACAGCAGTGGCCACAGGACTAGAAATGATCAGTTTTCAGTCCAATCCCAAAGAAAGGCAATGTGAAAGAGTGTTCAAACTACTGTACAATTGCACTCATCTCACGTGCTAGCAAAGTAATGCTCAAAATTCTCCAAGCCAGGTTTCAACAGTATGTGAACTGTGAACTTCCAGATGTTCAAGTTAGATTTAGAAAAGGCAGAGGAACCAGAGGTCAAATTGCCAACATCTGCTGTATTATCAAAAAAAAAAAAAAAAAAAAAACAATAAAGTTCCAGAAAAACATCTACTTTTCTTTATTGACTACATCAAAGCCTTTGATTGTGTGGGTCACAGCAAACTGTGGAAAATTCTTCAAATGATGAGAATACCAGACCACCTGACCTGCCTCCTGAGAAATCTGTATGCAAGTCAAGAAGAAACAGTTAGAACTGGACATGGAACAACATACTGGTTCCAAAGGTGTAGTAGGGAAAGGAGTACATTAAGGCTGTATATTGTCACCCTGCTTATTTAACTTATATGCAGAGTACATCATACGAAATGCCAGGCTGGATGAAGCACAAGCTGGAATCAAGATTTCTGGGAGAAATATCAAAAACCTCAGATATGTGGATGACACCACCCTTATGGCAGAAAGTGAAGAACTAAAGAGCCTCTTGATGAAAGTGAAAGAGGAGAGTGAAAATGTTGGCTTAAAGCTCAACATTCAGAAAACTAAGATCATGGCATCTGGTCCCATCACTTCATGGCAAATAGATGCGGAAACAATGGAAACAGTGAGAGACTTTATTTTTTTGGTCTCCAAAATCACTGAAGATGGTGGCTTCAGCCATGAAATTAAAGGACACTTGCTGCTTAGAAGAAGGAGCAACCTAGACAGCATATTAAAAATCAGAGACACTACTTTACCAACAAAGGTCCGTCTAGTCAAAGATATGGTTTTTTCAGTAGTCAGGTTTGGATGTGAGAGTTGGACCATAAAGAAAACTGAGCACCGAAGAATTGATGCTTGTGAACTATGGCATTGGAGAAGACTCTTAAGAGTCCCTTGGACTGCAAGGAGATCCAATCAGTCCATCCCAAAGGAAATCAGTTCTGAATATTCATTGGAAGGACTGATGCTGAAGCTGAAACTTCAATAGTTTGGCCACCTGATGTTAAGAACCAACTCACTGGAAAAGACTCTGATGCTGGGAAAGATTGAGTGCAGGAGGAGAAGGGAACAACAGAGGATGAGATGGTTGGATGGCATCACCGACACAATGGACATGAGTTTGAGTAGGCTCCAGGAGTTGGTGATGGACAAGGAAGCCTGGTATGCTGTGATCCATGGGGTCACAAAGAGTTGGACACAACTGAGAGATTGAACTGAACTGAATATATATATTTTATATATATATGTACATATATTATATACTTATACAGTTTTTTTCAGCCATAAAAATATACAGAAATCCTGTCATTTGTGACAACATGGATGAATCTTGAGGACGTGATACTAAGTGAAATGAATCAGACAGAAAAGACTGTGACCTCACCTCTATTTGAATGTAAAGAGTTGAACTCCTAGAAACAGACAGTAGAGTGGTGGTTGCCAGAAGCTGGAGGTAGGGCAAATGGCAAGAGGTTGGTAAGGGGTTCAAACTTTCAATTATAAGATGAGTAAATCCTGGGGATCTAATGTGCAACACAGTGAATATAGTTTACTGTATGGTCTACATGAAATTTCCTGAGGATAGATCTTAAACATTCCTACCATTAGCACAGTTTTCCTTCTAATCCCAAAGAAAGGCAATGCCAAAGAATGCTCAAACTATGCACAATTGCACTCATCTCATACGCTAGTCAAGTAATGCTCAAAATTCTCCAAGCCAGGCTTCAAAAGTACATGAACTGTGAACTTCCAGATGTTCAAGCTGGTTTTAGAAAAGGCAGAGAAACCAGAGATCAAATTGCCAACATCCGCTGGTCATGGAAAAAGGAAAAGAGTTCCAGAAAAACATCTATTTCTACTTGATTGACTATGCCAAAGCCTTTGACTGTGTGGATCACAATAAACTGTGGAAAATTCTGAAAGAGATGGGAATACCAGACCACCTGACCTGCCTCTTGAGAAATCTGTATGCAGGTCAGGAAGCAACAATTAGAACTGGACATGGAACAACAGACTGGTTCCAAAAAAGAAAAGGAGTACATCAAGGCTGAATATTGTCACCCTGCTTATTTAACTGTGAGTAGATCATGAGAAATGCTGGGCTGGAAGAAACACAAGCTAGAATCAAAATTGCCGGAAGAAATATCAATAACCTCAGATATGCAGATGACACCACCCTTATGACAGAAAGTGAAGAGGAACTAAAAAGCCTCTTGATGAAAGTGAAAGAGGAGGGTGAAAATGTTGGCTTAAAGCTCAACATTCAGAAAACGAAGATCATGGCATCGGGTCCCATCACTTCATGGGAAATAGATGGGGAAACAGTGGAAACAGTGTCAGACTGTATTTTTGGGGGCTCCAAAATCACTGCAGATGGTGGTTGCAGCCATGAAATTAAAAGCCGCTTACTCCTTGGAAGGAAAGTTATGACCAACCTTGATAGCATATTCAAAAGCAGAGACATTACTTTGCCAACAAAGGTTCGTCTAGTCAAGGCTATGGTTTTTCCAGTGGTCATGTATGGATGTGAGAGTTGAACTGTTAAGAAAGCTGAGCACCGAAGAATTGATGCTTTTGAACTGTAGTGTTGGAGAAGACTCTTGAGAGTCCCTTGGACTGCAAGGAGATTCAACTAGTCCATTCTAAAGGAGATCAGTCCTGAATGTTCTTTGGAAGGAATGATGCTAAAGCTGAAACTCCAGTACTTTGGCCACCTCATGTGAAGAGTTGACTCATTGGAAAAGACCCTAACTCTGGGAGGGATTGGGGGCAGGAGGAGAAGGGGACGACAGAGGATGAGATGGCTGGATGGTATCACTGACTCGATGGACGTGAGTCTGACTGAACTCCAGTGGTTGCTGATGGACAGGGAGGCCTGGCATGCCACAATTCATGGGTTCGCAAAGAGTCAGACACGACTGAGCGACTGAACTGAACTGAACTGAAGCACATACACTATAGTGACTATGTGAGGCAATAGATGTAATTAATGTTATTGTGATAAACATTTCACAATATATATCAAATATCAGAGTGTACAGCCTAAACTTATATGAAGGTATTTGTCACTTTTATCTTGGTAAAGTTGGAAAATAAGAATCAGGAGTTGTATCATAACCCAGACCCCACAGCTGAAGCCACAGGTTACAGAGCAAAGCACAGGTTTGGCCAACCTTGGAAGTCCTCCCTGGGACTTTGGGCAAGTGAGTCTGGGGCAGCTAGGCCTGCTGACAGGCAGCAGCATTGTAAAAAAAGTAGTTAGCTTCCCTGAAATGTGATGTTGCATGTTCCATAAAATTACTTCCAAAATACTGCTAACTTGCCACTTCCCACCCTGCAATACAAGTGACTCTAATAGTTTGCTTAATGTACAGTTTAGTCACTAAGAGATTTACTAAAGCATGTTTGACCAGAAGGGCAACATTTTGACCAGTGGTGATTCTTCATCAGCTGAACCAGGGATGGTTATTTAAGACTTCTTTTTGTATACTTTAAGAGCCAGAGTCTGTGGTTTCATTTAAAAGAGTAAACTTACATGCAAATAAAAGATTCTGATAAGATATTATGTAAACCAGTGTCTTTACAGTGTGTTTAAAGGATGTGATAAGGGTTCTCCAGAGGGTTAAGGAGAATGTTTTCATATTCTATGCCTAATTCTTCTAGAATTGGAGTTTATGTAGGACTATCTGAAGTAGATACCTTTCTTAAATAATCAGCTTTGATTTCTATATGTTTCTGTTATTTCAGCACATGAAATACTATTAAATTTAGATTGCAAGACACTTTCAAAATTATTTTAAAAGCATGTTAACAGTTTTTAATGTGACTGGATTTCATTTCCTGATGATATAAAATTTCCTGATGATCTTGTGTTGTGAAAGCACATAGTTAGGTTCCGAATCAGATTGACTCCCTTTAAACTGAGTCTTCCCTCAATTTGAGCCCCTCTTAAAAGCAGACTTCACATACTTTAAGAGAATCAATTAAAAAGGGGTCAGTCTCTTAAAATAGATGGGAGTTTGCTTTTAAAAGGGGCCAAGATTGAGGGATAAAATTTTGCAGATGAGTTTCAACATCACTCTACCTGGTCTATATACAGTTTATCCAACTTAAGCTTCTTCAAAACATGGTCTTTTCACACTCCCCCCATGTTTTTGTCTCACTTTTAAATAAGTTAGGAATAGAGTAAGGAGAAGGAGAATTCTCAGGTTAATGTAACTAGAAAGATGAAAGTGTATCAAAATGGTAACACTGAAATTACTTTTACTCAGTAAATTTTTCTTACATTCTGATATTTCAGAACCTAAAATTAAAAAGTGAATGCTTGGAATGAAAAACACACTTCATAACCAAACATTTGGATACATAATAAACCTTTCATAGAAAATTAATATCTGGCACACATGGCATTGAATAAAAGAACACATCATCAATATAGGTTTATCCTAACTTGTGGAAAATATGTAATAATGAATTCTACCCTTTACTGGCATGTATGTACCTCTGAATATGATCTTTTAAAAAATATAATGGGACTCACACTCTAATTTTTAAAACTGATCAATTTTAAGTGGATATCTCCTCTAAATCTAGCACAATTGTGACATTCAATGATAAAGAGCTCTTTTCTTAGCTATTATTTCTAGACAATAAAATAATCATCTGGTGAGGACAGAATTACTGATCTTTAACAAGAAAGACAAATCAGATTTGGCAATTTTCAATCTAAGCTTGTTAAAAATTTTGACGGATATGTCATGGGAGTGTTTAATTTACTCCATTCTGTCTCACCACAGCAAAGATTTGAAATGGTAGACCAGTATTATAGCTCAGGTACAGCTCAGAGTTTTATTCAGAAAAGGATAGTACACCCTCGAGATGTGAGGGCGGGCCTTATTCTGTCTTCAGTTTAGTTCAGTCACTCAGTTCGTGTCCGACTCTTTGCGACCCCATGGACCACAGCATGCCAGGCTTCCCTGTCCATCATCAATTCCCGGAGCTTGCTCACACTCATGTCCATCAAGTCGGTAATGTCATCCAAACATCTTATCCTCTGTCATCCCATTCTCCTTTTGCCTTCAATCTTTTCCAGCATCAGAGTCTTTTCCAATGACTTGGTTCTTCGCATCAGGTGGCCAAAGTATTGGAGTTTAAGCTTCAGCAACAGTCCTTCCAATCAGTCCTTCAGGACTGATTTCCTTTAGGATGGACTGGTTGGATCTCCTTGCAGTCCAAGAGACTCTCAAGAGTCTTCTCCAACACCAAAGTTCAAAAGCATCAATTCTTCGGTGCTCAGCTTTCTTTATGACAACATAAAGAAATGTTGTCCAAATGTACAAGTCTCATATCTGTACATGACTACTGGGAAAACCACAACTTTGACTAGACAGACCTTTATTGGTAATGGAATGTCTCTGCTTTTTAATAAGCTGTCTAGGTTGGTCATAACTTTTCTTCCAAGGAGCAAATGTCCCTTAATTTCATGGGTGCAATCACCATCTGCAGTGATTTTGGAGCCCCCCAAAATAAAGTCCCTCACTGTTTCCATTGTTTCCCCATCTATTTGCCATGATGTGATGGGACAGGATGCTATGATCTCAGTTTTCTGAATGTTGAGTTTTAAGCCAACTTTTTCACTTTCCTCTTTCATTTTCATCAAGAGGCTTTCATCAGTCCATCTTGACTTTTTCCTTTTATATGTTTGTCTCCTCCCCACCTTGAGACTGCTGTATGTAAATTGGGGTCATGAAGGGGGCGTGTTTGTTTAATTTGAAGTTCACACTCCAGTCCATGGAATTTCTTTTGTTCCATTTTCTCGGGCTTTTCTCTATTTTTTCTTTTAGCTACTGTCATTTTGGACTTTTTTCTCCCCTATTCTAACTACCTAACACTCCACCCTCAAGAGATGGGAGGCCCAATTCTTTGGGAATAGGGGCGTCGAGGTCTTTCTGGCTACTTCCTGCTGAGCTGGGATGCCGAGGGGCATTGAGCCTCCCCCTCTTGCTAGTTTCAAGCCTCAGAGTCCTTATAGCAGCTTTCATCTAAGGGTGAGTGATATATACCATGGTCGGGTGTAGTTTTAGATACCCTTGTTGAACTGGCACTGCATGTTGTAGCTTGTTGACCTGGGCAGAGACAATATGGGTTAGACAACTGATAATATATGGAGCAATCATTGGCAGCACCAATATGGTGACAACGGGCATTAGTAGGGGCATTCAGTTCAGTTCATTTCAGTCACTCAGTCGTGTCTGACTCTTTGAAATCCCATGAATTGCAGCACATCAGGCCTCCCTGTCCACCAACAACTCCCGGAGTTCACTCAAACTCATGTCCATTGAGTTGGTGATGCCATTCAGCCATCTCATCCTTTGTTGTCCCCTTCTCTTCCTGCCACCAATCCCTCCCAGCATTAGGGTCTTTTCCAATGAGTCAACTCTTCGCATGAAATGGCCAAAGTATTGGAGTTTCAGCTAAAACATCAGTCCTTCCAATGAACACTCAGGACTGATCTCCTTTAAGATGGACTGGTTGGACCTCCTTGCAGTCCAAGGGACTCTCAAGAGTCTTCTCCAACACTACAGTTCAAAAGCATCGATTATTCAGCACTCAGCTTTCTTCACAGTCCAACTCTCACATCCATACATGACCACTGGAAAAACCATAGCCTTGTCTAGATGGACCTTTGTTGGCAAAGTAATGTCTCTGCTTTTGAATATGCTATCTAGGTTGGTCATAACTTTCCTTCCAAGGAGTAAGCGGCTTTTAATTTCACGGCTGCAACCACCATCTGCAGTGATTTTGGAGCCCAAAAAAATAAAGTCTGACACTGTTTCCACTGTTTTCCCATCTATTTCCCAGGAAGTGATGGGACCAGATGCCATGATCTTCATTTTCTGAATGTTAAGCTTTAAGCCAACTTTTTCACTCTCCTCTTTCACTTTCATCAAGAGGCTTTTTAGTTCTTCTTCACTTTCTGCCATAAGGGTAGTGTCATCTGCATATCTGAGGTTATTGATATTTCTCCCAGCAATCTTTATTCCAGCTTGTGCTTCTTCCAGCTCAGTATTTCTCATGATGTACTCTGTGTATAAGTTAAATAAGCAAGGTGATGATACACAGCCTTGATATACTCCTTTTCCTATTTGGAACCAGTCGGTTGTTCCATGTCCAGTTCTAACTATTGCTTCCTGACCTGCATACAGGTTTCTCAAGAGGCAGGTCAGGTGGTCTGGTATTCCCATCTCTTTCAGAATTTTCCACAGTTTATTGTGATCCACATGGTCAAAGGCTTTGGCATAGTCAATAAAGCAGAAATAGATGTTTTTCTTGAACTCTTTTCCTTTTTCCATGATCCAGCGGATGTTGGCAATTTGATCTCTGGTTCCTCTGCCTTTTCTAAAACCAGCTTGAACATCTGGAAGTTCATGGTTCACATATTGCTGAAGCCTGGCTTGGAGAATTTTGAGCATTACTTGACTAGCATGTGAGATGAGTGCAATTGTGCTGTAGTTTGAGCATTCTTTAGCATTGCCTTTGTTTGGGATTGGAATGAAAACCAATCTTTTCTCGTCCTGTGGCTACTGCTGAGTTTTCCCAATTTGCTGGCATATTGAGTGTAGCACTTTCACAGCATCATCTTTCAGGATTTGAAATACCTCAACTGGAATTCCATCACCTCCACTAGCTTTGCTCATAGTGATGCTTTCTAAGGCCCACTTGACTTCACATTCCAGGATGTCTGCCTCTAGGTGAGTGATCACACCATCATGATTATCTGGGCCGTGAAGCTCTTTTTTGTACAGTTCTCCTGTGTATTCTTGCCAGCTCTTCTTAATATTATGCTTCTGTTAGGTCAATACCATTTCTGTCCTTTATCGAGCCCATCTTTGCATGAAATGTTCCCTTGGTATCTCTAATTTTCTTGAAGAGATTCCTAGTCTTTCCCATTCTGTTATTTTCCTCTATTTCTTTGCATTGATCACTGAGGAAGGCTTTCTTATCTCTTCTTGTTATTCTTTGGAACTGTGCATTCAGATGCACTGGAAAGATATCTTTCCTTTTCTCCTTTGCTTTTCGTTTCTCTTCTTTTCACAGCTGTTTGTAAGTCCTCCTCAGACAGCCATTTTGCTTTTTTGCATTTCTTTTCCATGGGAATGGTCTTGATCCCTGACTCCTGTACAATATCACGAACCTCCATCCATAGTTCATAAGGCACTCTGACTATCAGATCTAGTCCCTTAAATCTATTTCTCACTTCCACTGTATAATCATAAGGGATTTAGGTCATACCTGAATGGTCTAGTGGTTTTCCCTACTTACTTCAATTTAAGTCTGAATTTGGCAATAAGGAGTTCATGATCTGAGCCACAGTCAGCTCCTGGTGGGGCATTAGCCAACTCCAAATTCCCTCTCACCAGGAGAAGGATCCCCCAAAAGAGACTGTAGCCACCCCAAGAACACTCCAGCTCATTTCGAGATCCTATAGGATCTGAATGCTTTTCTTGAGGGCCATGAGACTTTCTCTAACTTGGTTGGAGGTATTTCCCCAGAAACAACACGTCTCATTCAAAATGGTTCAAGTCCCTCGAGATCTATCTCCTGTCTGTTTTGGAGTATAACTCCTGCCAAGCTGTGTTGGCTCTTTAGAGCTGTCCTGGGAAATCTTATCCCCAGAAACTTAATTTTGGGAGTATTCGTTAGGATGGCACTCATTTGTAGTCCTGAATAGGTATTTGACATCTACCAGGGGCTCACAGGTGTATCGAGTGTCTTCTTCTGTTTCCTTCCATGGCCTGATTAGTGAGTAGTGAATCCAGGAGTTGTGCCCTGGTACCTTGACTGCTATGGGGGTGGAAAATATTATAGAGTAGGGGACCTTCTATATGTGCTGGAGTTGAGTCTTTGGGGACCCATCTTTCCAGACTTTAGTTAGGACTGGAGTCCCTGGAGCATATAGTGGTGGCTCTTTAGAATCTTTTGGGTCCTGGTTGACACCACACAAGCGTATTTCTTGTTGGAATTTCCCAATGGCTATTATATAAAACTGAGGGGCCTGAGCCTCTGGATCTAGGAAGAGGTCATTGACATAAACAAAAGATCTCCCATATAGCATCTCATAAGGACTAAGACCAGCCTGTTCCTTAGGGGCAATACGGGTGTGGAGGAGAGCTATTGGTGAAGCTTCCTTCCATCACAGGGAGGTCTCCTGGATTATCTTTTTTATCACTGATTTTAAGAATTGATTGGCTCTTTCTACTTTTCCTGAAGACTGAGGCCTCCAGGTGCAATGGAGGTAATAAGTACTGCCCAATGCTTTAGAGACCCCTTGGGTGGCCTTAGAAGTAAATGATGTCCCATTGTCACTTTGTAATGACCTGGGCAGACCAAATCTTGCAATGATTTCATGGAGCAGTTTTTTTTACTACCTCCCCAGCCTTCTCAGTCCAGGTGGGAAAGCCTTCAATCCACCCTGTTAATGTATCTATCATGACTACTACTACTACTACTACTAAGTTGCTTCAGTTGTGTCCGACTCTGTGTGACCCCAGAGACAGCAGCCCACCAGGCTCCCCCGTCCCTGGGATTATTCAGGCAAGAACACTGGAGTAGGTTGCCATTTCCTTCTCCAATGCATGAAAGTGAAAAGTGAAAGGGAAGTAGTATCCGACTTTTCACGACCCCATGGACTGCAGCCTACCAGGCTCCTCCACCTATGGGATTCTCCAGGCAAGAGCACTGGAGTAGGGTGCCACTGCCTTCTCCATCTATCATGACTAGCAGGTATTTATACCCTTGAGAAACTGGCATCAGGGTGAAGTCCATCTGCCAGTCCTCTCCTGGGTAGACCCCACATCATTGGACAGGCTGGGCCAGCCAAGTTCTTCGAGCTCCTTGGGGGTTTTTAATTGGCAATGGGGACAAGAGGAGACCACATGCCTTATAGTCTTTTAGAGGCCTGTTCCTCTAAAGGACCTTTCTAGTAATCTTTGGAGGGCTTTTTCCCCTAAATGAGTGGTGGCATGTAAGGAGTTAACCAACTGCCATTGGAGGTTCCCAGGCAGCAAAAGGAGTCCCTCCTTGTGGAACCACCCCATATGATCTTCTTGAAAGTCCTCACTCTTAGCTTTGAGTCTCACCTTCAATATATGAAGGAGTTGCTGGCAAATTAATCTGTGGAACTAAGGTGGCAACCCCTATTAAGTCACTGTTCTGTAATGCTGCTGTCTTAGCTGCCTGATCATCTGCTTGGTTCCATCGTGCCACTTCCATGCTCCCTTTTTGGTGTCCTTTACAGTGAGAGACTGAAACCTCAATGGGCAGATAGACTGCCTCCAAGAACCTAAGGATTTTGTCACCATATTTGATTGGGGACCCTCAGGTGGTCAAGTGGCCTCTTTCTTTCCAAATAGCAGCATGTGCATGTAGCACCAGAAAGGCATACTTGGAGTCAGTGTAAATGGTTACTGTTTTTCCTTTTCCCAGCTCTAAAGCTCAAGTCAGGGCTATGAGCTCAGCTAATTGGGCTGAAGTACCTGATGGCAAAGGTTTAGCCTCTATGGTCTCAAAATTGAAGACTACTGCATATCCGGCTCTTCTTTTTCCATCTTAGACAAAGCTGCTTCCATCAGTGTACCAGATTTCCTCAGGACAGGTCAGAGGATCTTCTGACAATCCCCCTCCAGGTTTTGTCCAATGATCCAAAGTTTCCAGGCAAGAGTGAAAGGGGAGAGAGCCATCGGGGAGTAGGCAGGAGGGTAGTTGGGTTAAGAACCTCGCAAGGAGGTATAGTCAGGCCTGGATTTTCCATCAGCACTACTTGATATCTGAGGATCCTTTGATCAGACATCCATAAATGGCCTCTCTCATTCAAGAGTTGTTTCACTTGTTGGCTGGTGAAAATAGTTAGTTTGCCCCAGAGAGAGTTTTAAAGCATCTTCTATCATGATTGCAATAGCTGCAAGATTTTGAAGGCGGGGAAAGATCTCTTCCTAATAAGGGGGTAGGCCATTCAGGGATTACCAAAAACTGCTGGGGAAATATGTGTCCACCCTAGCAACAAAGAAGTGCTTGGGTGAATCTTTTTGTAATTGTTTTTCCTATTGCACCCCAAATGGTACAGGTTTGGGAGAATACTCTGAAGTAGAAAGTCAGGACAGAGTATGTAGCCCTGTGTCAACCAAGAAATTCTCAGACTTACCTGACATATCCAGTTGCAGCATTGGCTCCAGCTCTGTGATGGTTATCCATGACAGGCAGGCTGGCTGGAGCAGGCCTGTTGAACCATCGTGAGGGAAGGCTTGACACTTGACCTTGAGGCTCTTGGGTCCTGAGGGCAGCGTGCCACCCAGTGTCCCAATTGATGGAATTTGTAGCAAGCCATTTTAGGAGACTTTACATGATTTGGACATTCTTTGGCTCAATGTCCTGCCTCCCTACAGACTAAGCATTTGCCTCGTGCCTTGTCCTTCAGGGACTTAGGGTTTACCATAGGGCTTCCCTGGAGGGTGGCCAGCATCTGGGCATGCCTTATCTCTTTCCTTTTCTCCCTTTCATGGGTCTTGGAGTCCCTTTCCTGTTCTGTTATAAAAGGTATTGGTGGCTATCTGGACCATCTCATCTAAAGAGGCAAAAGGGTCCTGCTACCGTAGCTGTTGTAACTTTATCCTGATGTCTGATGCACATTGGAACAGGAACTTGTCCTTTAAAATCACTTGTCCTGAATAGATAAGAAAGCTATTGTACATACACACAATGGAATATGACTCAGCTATTACAAAGAATGTGTTTGAATCAGTTCTAATGAGGTGGGTGAAACTGGAGCCTATTATACAGAGTGAAGTAAGTCAGAAAGAAAAACACCAATACAGTATATTAACACATATATATGGAATTTAGAAAGATGCTGACAGTGACCCTATATGTGAGACAGCACAAGAGACACAGATCTTAAGAACAGACTTTTGGACTATGCGAGAAGGTGAGGGTCAGATGATTTGAGAGAATAGCATTGAAACATGTATATTACTATATGTGAAATAGATTGTCAGTCCATGTTCCATGCATGAGACAGGGTGCTCAGGGCCAGTGCACTGGGATGACACTGAGGGATGGGGAGGGAGGTGGGAGGGGGGTTCAGGATGGGGAACAGATGTACACCCATGGCTGATTCATGTCAATGTATGACAAAAACCACTACAATGTTGTAAAGTAATTAGCCTCCTATTAAAATAAATAAATTTTAAAAGAGAGATAAATAAAATCACCTATCCCTCATAAGAGTATAGGTCCAGACTGGTAAACTTTTGGAGAGCCCCTTTTAGCCTTTCTAGAAAGGCAATGGGGTTCTTGTTGGGCTCCTGAATTGTTGCTGAAACTGGGCACAGTTCCACAACTAATAGGCCTCCTTCTAGTTCCATAGGTGGATTTCTTTAGAGGTGAGTCTTTCTGAAGCTTATCCTACCCAGTACTGTTGCAACCTGAGAGCTGGGAATCCCCTAGTCAGGGTGCAGATCCCCAGGCAAGTTGAGGTGTGACAACGTCCTAGAGATCGAATCCCTGGGCAGGTCGAGGCATGTTGGCCTCTTGAGAATTGGGTCCCTAGGCAGGTCAAAGCACGTTGACCTCCTGGGACCCCCAGACTGGAGGATCCCCAAGTAGTTTGAGGCATGATAACCTCCCAGGGACAAGATCCCCAGACAGATCAAGGCAGAATGACATCCTGGGATCCCCAGGCTGGAGTTAGGTGTCCCCAAGGTCTCCAGCAGGACCAGTGCTGGGTAGGATTAAGGGGTTGTAATCTTAACTCATTGGTGATTTGTTCACTGAGGATGGGAATAGTTACCATGATGTAAAGCAATCTCCTAGCCCAGGCCCAGAGACTAGGAACCTGATGAAATAGCCATAAGGCTTATCCTCTTGAGGTAATATAAGTCACTGATTTACTCCCTTAGTCTTCCATAAGAGTAGTTATGGGTATTCCCAATGGTAAACTTTTCATTGTCATAGACACACTCTAGGTAATAACAGAAGTAATTACAAAACAGTGGGTTATCTGGTCCTGTTAGGGATGTTAAGAGTATTTTATTAGTAAGCTAGGTGGAGTGATGTTGCCTACAGCTGGGGCAGGATTATGGTTGTAGGAGTTAGTAAGTGGCTTAAGAACAAATTGATAAGAGGCAACAGACCAGATGTTCCATAAAAATGGAGTGGAGATTTGATCTGGGGGTACGTTTGTAACTTTAGGAGAAGGGTGGTCAGGGTTTGGGCCCAAACAGCCTGAAGGGTTAACTCCCAAAATGGCAAACATTGTCCCTGGAAGCCCAATTGCCCTTGAAGGGATGCCACCAACAGATGGACTCCTAGCAGATGGACATCTGTGTGCCTGTCACCCACCCTAGCATGTTCACTAAGAGATGATGTTGTTGCACATGTTGTAGGAAACATGGAAGATGAAGGCCTGGATATCTAGAGGAATTGGAAGTTATACAGTATTTCCCTTCCAAGGATCATCTGTCTCCTGGTTGTCTCACCACAAGATTGTAGAGGCAACATTGTGGGCCCAGATGGGGCTCAGGAAGAGAGAATGAAACAGGACAGAAGGAGGTAGGGCACAACTTTTGAAAGAATGGCATAACCCAAGGGCACAACATAAACTGATTAAAAACAAATGGGTCCAAGATGGTAGACAAGTCAAATCCAACTAAACCTTGATCCTTAATCTGCAAGCCAAATGACACACCCAGAGGCATCATGAGGGGTTCCAAGGCACTATCAAAAGACCAAGGACTGGGTGGTTTCCAAATTGTTGCAATGATCCTCCCACTCCTTAGCATATGAAATTACCCAGCCCATAAAAAACTAACCACACCACATTCCATGGCTATGGCACTTGCCCTCTGTGATGGCCCACACTCTTGGAGTGTGCTTCTCTCTGAAAACCCACTTCTTAACTATCACTTTGTCTCTCACTGAATTCTTTCTGCAATGAGACATCAAGAACCTGAGCTTCATTAGGTCCTGAAACCAGGCACTGTGGGTTTTGGCCAGGCTCAAGTCCTGGCAGTACATGATTGAGTGATTAAGTATAGCAGAGTCCCTGCCATGTGGGTTTGAGTCCCAGTCTTAGGTACACAGTTTCAAACACAACTTTCAGAAATGAAAGATGACGATCTGCCCAATACTTTGTAAACTGTGGCATAGATGGAGAGAGGAGCTGAAGGACAGGAGGAAAAAGCATTGGGAAAAACGTGCCAAGGATCCCCTTTCAATAACGTGCCAGAAAAACTGCTAAATGCCTGACCTGTGCCCACAATTTTCATTGGCCTGATCCTTGGCACAAAGAAAGTTGAGGACAGAAGAACCCTCACTCACTTGGGCAACAGCTATTAAGCCACAGCAGATAGTGGAGCCTTCAGGACACACTGGGAAGAAGTCCCTGCCAGAGTTCCTCAACTGAACCCACTGATGCTCACCTGTTCACAGGGAGTTCAAAGAAACAAAAAATGAGAGACTGTAAAGAAATTAAGATTTTGTTAGCCATACGTCCTTCCAGCCATAGGGGTGAGGACCTCCTACCTTAACCGGAGGTCTTCTGGAATCTGATACTGAGTCATGTGAGCTTTCTGCCAAGTTTGTTTTGTTGTCCCTGTTACCAGCACGCTGGGCTTCTTGTCACTTCCACTGTGCTAGGTTTCCTTCGTGTTCAGTTTCTACCATGTGCACTTCTGCCAAGTTGGGCTTCTGCTGTGTTTGGTCTCTGCCTCACTGGGCCTGAGCTGAGGTTGTTTCAGCCACGTTACATCTGAGACATGGCACCAGACATGTAAGGGGAATGTGTTTTTCTCAGTTCTGTCTCACTGCAGCAAAGATTTGAAACAGTGGACCAGTGTTACAGCTCGGTTACAGCTCAGGGTTTTATTCGGCAGGCAAAGGATAGTACACCCTCGAGGTGTGAGGGCAGGCATACCCAAAGGAGAAGCCTCAATCTGTCTTGGCTTCCTTCTTTTACATGTTTGTCTCCTCTCCACCTTGAGCCTGCCCCATGCAAATTGGACTAGCCAAGAAGGGGGTATGTTCGTTTCACCAGAAGTTCTCACTCTGGTCCATGGATTTTCTTTCTTTCTGTTGTCACAGGCCTTTCTCTATCTTTGTCTTTTAGCCACTGCCATTTTGGACACTTTTCCCTATTCGAACTACCTAACAGAAATATTAACTTGGTAAAAGCTAGAAATTCACAGTCAGTTTTCAGGCAGCTTATTCTATGTCTTCATTCAGTGAAAACAATAAAGCCAGCAAATTAAATATTAAATTTACTTATTGAGTCCAAAATTACTATACAGTAAGTAAGTGGAGACTACAGCAATGCTTCTAGACTCCCACTGCTCTTACATCAAATTTCATTGAAGACAGATTTATCCTAATTCAAGAGAGTATTGAATTAGCCTGACTACATGCCTTATTCAGGTCACTGTTGAGACAATTTATCTGCTTAGTGGAAAGGTCAAATGGAAGTTAATTAATTAAGGAGTGTTGGAAATGAGTTACATTGTGGCTGCTATTTAAAGTATTGTAGAAAAGAAGTATCCATAAGCAGATGTGAATAAGTAAGAGAAAGAATGTTTCAGGTTTCATTCAGAAAGAAACACATTTTTTGAGATATAAATATATAGTAGAGTAGATGAGAAGCTTTTTGGGACCTAGCTTCTAGGAGCAAAATAGATCAACATGTGGTGTCCAAAAGAACAGCAGCTGTGAATTTGACCTTTGGCTCTTGTATTTTTCCATTCACAATAGCCAGGTGATGGCAGTTCTCCATGTCCACATAAGAGGACAAAAGCATAAAGAAGTAAATTAAAACATTAATGGACCTTGATTAATCAAAAGGAAGAGAGACTCTAGTCTGATATTTAACTCCATCAGAGTCTTGGAAACTGCCTAAATGAATGAAACTTTGCAAAAAGTTTTCCATTTCCTGTGGTTGATAAATTGGCTGTTGTAAATTTTGACAAATTTGATTTGAGACTACTGTTTTAGAATTATTCTTTATATAATTTTCTATTTCTAATATCAGTTAATAGTTATTTAATATCAACCTAATCATCACTCAATATCAATTAATAGTCAACCTAAAAACTATTAATAAATGAACATCACAAACTAAAAGAGATATTTGTCATAAGAGCCTCATTGCAAATTAATTTATTTAAAGAAGCCAGAGCAACAAGGCTGGGGAAATGAATATAACACTAATAGTCAGTTGTTAAAATGTTGACATTTAATTGTTTTGTTGCCATATATTTTCTGCTAAATACAATATTCTTTTCCCTTTGAATAAAAAAAAATAGCAAAAAAGAATGGGCTTAGAGATGAAACAAGTTTACCAAAAACTTGAATATTTGAAACAGTTTGGGATTTAATTTCATATTCAGAAAGGAAATTTTAAATTTCTCTTAAAATTGAAAACACATTATAGTGTATGCTTTAGAATTAAACATTAATAGAAATAGGTTTGAATCCTTTTTCTACTACTTAACCAATAGCAAAATTTGTAAGATTTATTTATTTTCATTGAGTCTCATTTGTAAACTGGGTGAGAATTTATTGAGTTGCTGGGTGGATTAATGTTGAGAAAAAGTATTTGACATAATTATTATAAAGCTAACCCCTATCATATGTGGCAACCATTATGTTTCTATATTTTAATGGAGATAAAGTTTTAGTTATTTTTAAAATAATTAACCTCAGAGAACTTGAAAAAAGAGCCAAAATGGAGGGATATTGTATACCTAACATTAGAAAATTATTCAGAGCCCTTTTGTGCAAATTGAACAGTAACAGACTTTTACTTTTGGGGGCTCTAAAATCACTGCAGATGGTGACTGCAACCATGAAATTAAAAGACTCTTGCTCCATTGGAAGAAAAGCTATTTAGAAAAGCTAAAGACAAACCTGGACAGCATATTAAAAAGCAGAGACATTACTTTACCAACAAAGGTCCATATATGGACCTAAGGTCAAAGCTATGGTTTTTCCAGTAGTCAGGTTTGTTTATGTGAGAGTTGGACCATAAAGAAAGCTGAGCACTGAAGAATTAATGCTTTTGAACTGTGGTTTTGGAGAAGACTCTTGAAGTCCCTTGGACTGCAAGGAGATCCAACCAGTCAATCCCAAAGGAAATAAACCCTGAATATTTATTGGAAGGACTGATGCTGAAGCTGAAGTCCAGTACTATGGGCACCTGATGTGAAGAACTGACTCATTGGATAAGACCCTGATGCTGGGAAAGATAGAAGGCAGGAGGAGAAGGGGGTGACAGAGGATGAGATGGGTGGATGGCATTACCGACTCAATGGACACGAGTTGGAGCAAGCTCCAGGAGTTGGTGATGGACAGGAAAGCTGTGCTGCAGTCCATGTGGTCACAAAGAATTGGACACAACTTAGTGACTGAACAACGAGCTGACTGATGTCACTATTTCTAATTCTATGTGAATGCAGAGAATCGGTCCTCCAAACTTCTGCTGGTTCTTTGCTCAGCAACAGATAGCTTCCTCACATGAATGCACTGATTAGTACCAAGCTGAATACTCAAGTATGGGGGTGGAGGAGTTCACTCTATGTGCTCTGTAGTTCACTCTATGTGCAGCTCTCTCTGCCATATGCTATCCTGAAAGCTCTAGTCTCCTTCATGTCACTGGATTCTCAACTTGTCTCCTCAACTCAGAGGGTCTCCCAGAAGGCATCTGGCTTCACTCTCATAGGAATTCATCCTAGAGATCGTCAGGACAGGAAGCTGGCACAATATTGGGCCCACCTCATTTATTTCCTTCCTCTAGGGTCAGGGTCCTTATTTAACTGTAGTTCATGCCCATGAAAACCATCATTTTGTATAATTTGTATAATGCTGTGTGTGTTGTGCTTAGTAACTCAGTCATGTCTAACTCTTTGAGACCCACCAGGCTCCTCTCTACTGGATTGGGTAGCTTTGTCCTCCTTTAGGGGATCTTCCAAACCCAGGGATCAAGCCCAGCTCTGCCATAGTGCAGGTGGATTCTTTACCATCTGAGCCACCAGGGAAACTCAATTTGTATTATATTTTTAGTCATTTCAGCTGGTAGGGTAAATCCAAAAACTGTTATTCATTATGGTCAGAAGTTGAAGTCTCTGACAGATTTTTTTTAAACTATGATTTTGTTATTTACCTGGTGTTTTCCATTGCTACATTGGGAGTGTTTGAGCCTTGTACCCTCTTCATTTCAGTTGAGAGAGGAATTAGGGCATCTTTGTTCTTTGTTTATTATTTTCTGTTCTTCATTTCCATAAATTCAACTTTTTACCCCATTCTTTTTCTTCTCTTTCCCATTCATGTGGTGATAAGATGAAAAAGAAGCACAAAATTCAATGGCATTTAAAGTTGATAGCAACAAATGGCATTATGTGAGTAGTTAATTATTAGCATAAATTATAAAAGAGCAAGAACGGATACTTTAGCATTGCATTGCTTTATAATAAAAATAATCCATGACAGTTTTCTGCTGAATATCACACACACCAAATATATTGTGCTACACAGTAATAACCCTAAAACAAAAAGACACTTAGATAACTTCAATTATTACTTTTATTTGGTTAAACATAGTTTTTCTAGTTTGCTATATTTTTTTCTTTAGTATTTCTTAATAGGGCTATTGTGAATATTTTCTTCTAATGCCAGTCAATATAGTCCCCATGGCAGAAATTTTGTATACATACTTGATTCTTGCTCCATCAGAAGAGTTAGCCCCAGCCATTCTTTTGAAACATGGTCTGAAGCACATCTTTCCCTGATATGTATGGACCAGATCTGATTATCTTCAACCATGCATGAAACAAAGCAAATTATGTAACCTATTTTTTAATATCATGTACATCTTGGAAAATAACCTAAGTATTTATTATTACATTCAGTTCAGTTCAGTTCAGTCGCTCACTCATGTCCAACTCTTTGCAACCCCATGAAGTTCAGGATGCCAGGCCTCCCTGTCTATCACTAACTCCTGGAGTTTACTCAAACTCATGTCCATCAAATCTGTGATGCCATCCAACCATCTCATCCTCTGTCGTCCCCTTCTCCTCCAACCTTCAATCTTTCCCAGCATCAGAGTATTTTCAAATGAGTCAGTTCTTTGCATCAGGTGGCCAAAGTACCTGATGTATCAGCTTCAGAATCAGTCCTCCCAATGAATATTCAGAACTGACATCATTTAGGATGGACTGGTTAATCTTCTTGCAGTCCAAGGGACTTCAAGAGTCTTCTTTAAAACTACAGTTCAGCATCAATTCTTCAGTGCTCAGCTATCTTTATACCAACTCTCACATATATACTTGACTACTGGAAGAACGATGGCCTTGACTAGATTGACTTTTGTTGGCAAAATAATGTCTCTGATTTGAATAAGCTGTCTAGGTTGGTCATAACTTTTCTTCCAAGGAGCAAGTGCTTTTAATTTCAGGGCTGAAGTCATCATCTTCACTGATTTTGGAACCCAAAGAAATAAAGTCTCTCACTGTTTCCACTCTGTCTCCATCTATTTGCCATGAAGTGCTGGGACCAGATGTCATGATCTTAGTTTTCTGAATGTTGAGTTTTAAATGAACTCTTTCACTCTCCTCTTTCACTTTCATCAAGAGGCTCTCTAGTTCTTCTTCACTTTCTGCCAGAAGGGTGTTGTCATCTGCATATCTGAGGTTATCGGTATTTTCCCCAAAATTTTTGATTCCAGCTTATGCTTCATCCAACCCAGCATTTCACATGATGTATTCTGTATATAAGTTAAATAAGCAGAGAGACAATATACAGCCTTCACATACTCCTTTTCCTATTTGGAACCAGTCTGTTTTTCCATGTCCAGTTCTAACTGTTGCTTCTTGACCTGCATACAGGTTTCTCAGGAGGCAGGTCAAGTGGTCTGGTATTCCCATCTCTTTCAGAATTTTCCAGTTTATTGCAATTCACGCAGTCAAAGGCTTTGGCATAGTCAATAAAGCAGAAATAGATGTTTTTCTGGAACTCTTTTGCTTTTTTGATGATCCAATGGATGTTGGCAATTTGATGGTTCCTCGGCCTTTTCTAAATTCAACTTGAACATCTGGAAGTTCACAGTTCACATACTGTTGAAGCCTGGCTTGGAGAATTTTGAGCATTACTTTGCTAGCATATGAGATAAGAGCAATTGTGCAGTAGTTTGAGCATTCTTTGGTATTGCCTTTCTTTGGGACTGGAATGAAAATTGACATTTTCCAGTCTTGTGGCCACTGCTGATTTTTCCAAATTTGCTGTCATATTGAGTGCAACATTTTCACAACATCATCTTTTAAGATTTTGAATAGCTCAACTGGAATTCCATCACCACCACGAACTTTGTTCATAGTGATGCTTCCTAAAGCCCACTTGACTTCCCATTCCAGGATGTTTGGCTCTAAGTGAATAATCACACCATTGTGATTATCTAGGTCGTGAAGATATTTTTTGTATAGTTCTTCTGTTTATTCTTACCACCTCTTCTTAATATCTTCTGCTTCTGTTAGGTCCACACCATTTCTGTCCTTTATCGAGCCCATCTTTGCATGAAATGTTCCCTTGGTATCTGTAATTTTCTTGAAGAGAACTCTAGTCTTCCCATTCTATTCTTTTCTTCTATTTCTTTGCATTGATCACTGAGGAAGGCTTTCTTATCTCTCCTTGCTATTCTTTGGAACTCTGCATTCAAGTCCTCCTCAGATAACCATTTTTCCTTTTTGAATTTCTTTTTCTTGGGATTGGTCTTGATCACTGCCTCCTGTACAATGTCATGAACCTCTGTCCATAGTTCTTCAGGTACTCTATCAGATCTAATCCCTTGAATGTATTTGTCACTTCCACTGTATAATATAAGGGATTTGATTTAGGTCACACCTGAATGGCCTAGTGGCTTTCCCTACTTTCTTCAATTTAAGCATGAATTTGACAATTAGGAGTTCATGGTCTGAGCCACAGTCAGCCCCTGCT
Source organism: Bos taurus (assembly GCF_002263795.3). Classification (NCBI taxonomy): domain Eukaryota; kingdom Metazoa; phylum Chordata; class Mammalia; order Artiodactyla; family Bovidae; genus Bos; species Bos taurus. The sequence continues at coordinate 2,259,893 of NC_037333.1, read as the reverse complement.
CTTGTTTTTGCTGACTGTAGTGCTTCTCCATCTTTGGCTGCAAAGAACATAATCAGTCTGAGTTTGGTATTGACCATCTGGTGATGTCCGTGTGTAGAGTCTTCTCTTGTGTTCTTGGAAGAGGGTGTTTCCTATGACCAGTGCATTCTCCTGACAAAACTGTTAGCCTTTGCTCGCTTCATTCTGTACTCCAAGGCCAAATTTGCCTATTACTCCAGGTATTTCTTGACTTCCTATTTTTTCATTCCAGTCTCCTATAAAGAAATGGACATCTTTTTTGGGTGTTTGTTCTAGAAGGTCTTGTAGGTCTTCATAGAACCATTCAACTTCAGCTTCTTCAGCATTATTGGGTGGGGCATAGACTTGGATTACTGTGATATTGATTTGCCTTGGAAACGAACAGAGATGGTTCTGTCGTTTTTGACACTGCGCCCAAGTACTGCATTTTAGACTCTTTTGTTGACTATGATAGCTATTTCGTTTCTTCTAAGGGATTCTTGCCCACAGTAGTAGATATAATGGTCATCTGAGTTAAATTCACTCATTCTAGTCCATTTTAGTTTGCTGATTCCTAAAATGCCGATATTCACTCTTGCCATCTCCTGTTTGACCACTTCCAACTTACCTTGATTCATGGACCTAACATTGCAGGTTCCTGTGCGATATTGTTCTTTATAGCATCAGACTTTACTTCCATCACCAGTCACATCCATAATTGCGTTTGTTTTTGCTTTGGCTCTGTCTCTTCATTCTTCTGGAATTAGTTCTCCACTGATCTGCAGTAGCATATTGGGCACCTACCGACCTGGGAGTTCATCTTTCAATGTCCTATCATTTTGCCTTTTCATACTGTTCATGGGGTTCTCAAGGCAAGAATACTGAAGCAGTTTTCCATTCCATTCTCCAGTGGACAACGTTTTGTCAGAACTCTTCACCATGACCCTTCCATCTTGGGTCGCCTTACATGGCATGGCTCACAGTTTCATTGAGTTAGACAAGGGTGTGGTCCATGTGATCAGATTGGTTAATTTTCTGTGACTGTGGTTTTCACAAATTATTACATTTTGATAAATATTTATGTTCTGTATTTTTAAATAAATAGGAGCTAACTATTCAATATTTTGGAGAAGGAAATGGCAACCCACTCCACTATTCTTGCCTGGAGAATTCCAGGGACAGACGAGCCTGGTGGGCTGCTGTCTATGGGGTCACACAGAGTTGGATACGACTGATGCGACTTAGCAGCAGCAGCAGCATTCAATATTTATCTTTGAAAAAATTGAGTCAACATTAATGACATCTTTTACATACAGCCAAATCCTTGGTTCACTAATTTCATAGATTTTAATCATTGAAAGAAAAAAAAGTTTTTTTCTATTTTATGTAAGAAAGTAAATCTCTTTCAGATCATATTGTATAGAGAAAGAATGACTCATCTTTAACTTGACACTGTCATGTGACTTCCTACAGTTATAAATACTGCTTTGTAAGGTTCATATCTTGAGTAAGCTCTGATATTTCCTTTCCTTTTCTTTTTTAAATTTTTCAAGCTTATAATTTTATTGACCCTCTCTCTGTGTATCTGTTCATTTACCGTTTTCATTGTTATATTGTTTTCGTTAACAAGTCCAATAAGGTATTCTGTGCCACTTGCTAAATACTACAATATGCCGGAATCATCATTTTATAACAAAAAAATTAAAGCTTCAAGGGATGCTTAGCTTATACACTTTATCAAATCTTACATATGCTTGTGCAACACCCTTCTCTCACCACGAAATAGTATGATACTATGATATCTCTTACCACAAAATATTGTGATACTCTGAAAGTAACTTTGACCTAAATATGAAAAAGGTCTTGCCAGCACACACTTGATTGGTCTCCACTGGGCATAATGAGCTCCTAGCAGGGAACTGAGGCAAGTTTCATAGAATCAAAGCACATTTCCTCACAGTCATTCAAATTTGATTCTACTGATAGAAACCCTTCCAGTTAGTTTTTCAGTTATATTTTTATTGCTAGTTAAGTCAGTAACCTGGAGTCAAGAGGATTTCAGTCTTACAATTTACAGGAAGCTGGAGGGCTTGTATTGAGGAGGGAACAATCAGATCAGTTCATAATGCTCTGAAAATCAGGTTCTCATTGTGAAATTTCCTTCAAGTTAAGGCAGTCTGGAGTTGAGGAAAAGTGCCTGGGTGGGGGAGGATGGTGACCATCAGTGTGTACATCTCAATTACTATTTCAGAGAAAGAACTGCCCTTTCAAAAGAAGGTATTCTATTTTGTAGCAACCAAAGTAGTAGATTTGGTAATTATTGGGATTTACATTTAAGGTAATTCTAAAGTACATTTTTAAGATTTAAGCTAAGTGTTTTACCTAAGCTTCAAGATTTATTAATTTCAACTCTAAGAAATCAATAATTATTTACAGTTAGTGGTTTGTTTGTAAATCTGAGAACACTATTCTTTTGACAATATTTCACTGTTTACAATTGCCTTCATCAGGAACTTTGGGAAATAATTATTTTTAAAAATGTATATTACTAGGTTCCAACCCAAGGTGGGGGCTATGGGGGTAGGGATGGAAGACTAAGAAATTCATATTTTTAAAAAGTATCACAAGTTCAATCATTAGCAGTGTATGTGTTCATTGATTGAGATTTGTTTCTTCAACCTCTCCTTAATTAAACTGGACTAACTCAGTCATTCTTTAAATTTTTTTATCTCATTCATTTATTCCTTCTAGAAATCAATTGTCAGTCTGCGAGTAACCTTCATCATACTCATTCATGTTGAGTGATAAAGCTGCTGCTGCTGAGTCACTTCAGTCATGTCTGACTCTGTGCGACCCCATAGACGGCAGCCCACCAGGATGCCCCGTCCCTGGGATTCTCCAGGCAAGAACACTGGAGTGGTTTGCCATTTCCTTCTCCAGTGCATGAAAGTGAAAAGTGAAAGTGAAGTTGCTCAGTCGTGTCCGACCCTCAGCGACCCCATGGACTGCAGTCTTCCAGGCTCCTCCATCCATGGGATTTTCCAGGCAAGAGTACTGGAGTGGGGTGCCATAGCCTTCTCTGGAGTAATAAAGCAGGCTTAAATAAAGATTGTCTTGAAAGGCTACGAGCACACATTTTTCCTATTAAATATGCAGCTTAATAATTCTCAGTAGCACAGATTTTCATTTGAAAAACAAAACAACTTGGTTCTGTCAAGCATAAATCACTGTCTTAGAAGCAAAGGATGATTTTTTAAAAGTTACCATGATGAATTTTCATTACACTAATTTGAAAGCCTCTCAAATTTTGGTGAGTTCCTTTTTAACAAAGCTTTCAAAAAATGAGCTCTTCTTTCATCTCCATCACAAGCAAGAATGTCTCTAGGAAACATGCTCAAGTTATGTGGCTCACTTCGTTCACAGTCATATTGGGGACAAAAGATTTCTGCACTGTAGAAGACATGATTATATACCCTCCCCTAAATAGCCCCTCTTCAGGTCCAAGGCACTCATTTCTCAATCAATGGAGTTGTTGAATGCTGAGTCCCTCTTCAGGAATTGCTCTTGCTTTACCCAGGTTGATACTGTCTTCCAAGGACAACACTTATTCCACAATGGGGAAAGTGGGGTCAAAGTCCCTATCCTCTTTCCTCAACTTGGTACAAAATCTGAAGGACCATTGCTATCTACAGGATTTATTAATACCTTTATAGTGACTGCCTTGCAATTCAAATTCTTTGTCTTTGGTCTCACCCACTGTCATCACTTACACACAGGTATTTTCCTGAAAGCACCTCCCAAGAACTCTCCTACACACACTAATCATCATCTGTTTCCTGGGAAACCTGGTGTAAGACAGATAGCTTGCAATGTCTGTAATAACTTCCAAAATAACTGTATCTTTTGCTGACTGAATTTTAAACATTAAAGTGTCATATTTGTAAGTAAAAATGGACTGAAGATATAAATTTAAATCCCAAAGTTCTAAAACTTTTAGAAGAAAATCTCTTGATCATGAAGAAAGCAAATAGTTCTTAGCCACAAAACTAAAACTGGTACAATCCATAAAAGAATAAATTAATAAATACAATTTCATCAGATTTTAAAACCTGCTCTTCAAAAGATACTGTTAAGAAAATGAAATGGTAAGACCCATACTGGAAAACAATTTTCTTCCAAAGTATATATCTGAGTATATACACTGAGAGTACACAAAGAACTCAGAAACTCAATATTAAGAAAACAAAGGACTTGATTTTAAAATAAGCAGATGATTCGAGCAAATATTTTATCAAAAAGATATGTAAATGTAAATAAGCAAATCAAAAATGTAAAACATAATTTAGGGAAATGAACATGAAAACTTTAATGAGATAACACTGCACACATTCAAATGACTAAAATTAAAAACATTGAACATACCAAGTGTAAGTGAGAACATGGGGAAACAGGAATCCTCATACACTACTGACGAAAATGTAAGATCATGCAAACACATAGCATTGTGCAAAAGTATAATATTATCAGCAATATTAATTTTTCCAATCCAAGAAGTCTGATATCTTTCCGTTTCTTTGTATCATCATCTCCAAATTTTTTCACCACTGTTTTATAGTTTTTGGAGTATAGGTCTTTCACATCCTTGCTTAAGTTTATTTCTAGGTATTTTATTATTTTGAATGTGGTTGTATTTGGGATTGTTTCATTAATTTCTCTTTTTGATAATTCATCATTTCTGTACAGATAAGCAACAGATTTCTGTATATTAACTGTATCCTGCATATGGAAGAAATAATATTGTTGAAAGGTCCAGAGTACCCAAAGCAATCTACAGACTTCACACAAAAAATTATTAGAACTAATAAATAAATGTAGCTTGTAGCAGGATATAAGATTAATACTCAGACTTCCATTGCATTTCTTTATACTAATAATGAGATATCAGAAAAAGAAAGTTTAAAAAATTGCTGTTCAAAATCACATAAAAAATACCTGGGGACAAGCCTAATCAAGGAGGTGAAAGACCTCTTATAATGCTCCTACAATGCTGAGAATATAAAATATTAATAAAGGAAACTGAAGGTGGTTCTAAAAAATGGAAACATATACATTATTCTTGGATAGGAAGAATTAATTTTGTTAAAATGGCCAAACTACCTAAACCAGTCTATAGATTTAATGTGATCCCTATGAAATTACACATGACATTTTTCAAAGAACTAGAACAAATAATCCTAAAATTTAAATGGAATCACACACACACACAAAAATTGTCAGAAAATTCTAGGAAAAACTACAAAGCTGAAACTACAACTCTCACAGACTTCAAACAATACTACAAAGTGACAATAATAAAAACAACGTACTATTGGGACAAAAACTGACATATGCTTCAACAGAACAAATTTAAAGAGCCTGGAGAAAAACCCATACACCTATAGTCAATTAGTCTTTAACAAAAGAGGCAAAAAATATGGAGAAAAAAATAGTCTCTTTCACAAATGGTGTTGGGAAAGCTGGACTGCTGCTGCTAAGTCGCTTCAGTCGTGTCCAACTCTGTGCGACCCCATGGACATCAGCCCACCAGGCTCCCCCATCCCTGGGATTCTCCAGGCAAGAACACTGGAGTGGGTTGCCATTTCCTGCAAATCAATGAAATTAAAGCACTTCCTCACACAATACACAAAAATAAATTCAAAAAAGATCAAAGACCTAAAGATGAGTCATGACACCATACAAATCCCAGAAGACCAAAACATTCTCTGACAAAAGTCCTACCTATCTTTTCTTATATCACTCTCTCAAGGCAAAAGAAATAAAAGCAAAATAAGCAAATGGGACCTCAGTTAGGTTCAGTTCAGACACTCAGTCGTGTCCAACTCTTTGTGACCCCATGAATCACAGCATACCAGGCCTCCCTGTCCAATACCAACTCCTGGAGTTCACATAAACTCATGTACACCGAGTCGGTGATGCCATCCAACCATCTCATCCTCTGTCATCCCCTTCTCCTCCTGCCCCCAGTCCCTCCCAGCATCAGGGTCTTTTCCAGTGAGTCAACTCTTCACATGAGGTGGCCAAAGTACTGGAGTTTCAGCCTCATCATCAGTCCTTCCAATGAACACCCAGGACTGGTCTCCTTTAGGATGGACTGGCTGGATCTCCTTGCAGTCCAAGGGACTCGCAAGACCCTTCTCCAACACCACAGTTCAAAAGCATCAATGCTTTGGCGCTCAACTTTCTTTACAGTCCAACTCTCACATCCATACATGACCACTGGAAAAACCATAGCCTTGACTAGACGGACCTTTGTTGGCAAAGTAATGTCTCTACTTTTTAATATGCTGTCTAGGTTGATCATAACTTTCCTTTCAAGGAGTAAGTGTCTTTTAATTTCATGGCTGCAGTCACCATGTGCAGTGATTTTGGAGCCCAGAAAAATAAAGTCTGACACTGTTTCCAGTTTCCCCATCTATTTCCCATGAAGTGATGGGACCAGATGCCATGAACTTCGTTTTCTGAATGTTGAGCTTTAAGCCAACTTTTTCACTCTCCTCTTTCACTTTCATCAAAGGCCTTTTAGTTCCTCTTCACTTTTTGCCATAAGGGTGGTGTCATCTGCATATCTGAGGTTATTGATATTATTCCTGGCAATCTTGATTCCAGCTTGTGTTTCTTCCAGCCCAGCGTTTCTCATGATGTACTCTGCATAGAAGTTAAATAAGCAGCTTGACAATATACAGCCTTGTTGAACTCCTTTTCCTATTTGGAACCAGTCTGTTGTTCCATGTCCAGTTCTAACTATTGCTTCCTGGCCTGCATACAGGTTTCTCAAGAGGCAGGTCAGGTGGTCTGGTATTCCCATCTCTTTCAGAATTTTCCACAGTTTATTGTGATCCACACAGTCAAAGGCTTTGGCATAGTCAATAAAGCAGAAATAGATGTTTTTCTGGAACTCTTTTCCTTTTTCCATGATCCAGCGGATGTTGGCAATTTGATCTCTTTTCCCTCTGCCTTTCCTAAAACCAGCTTGAACATCTGGAAGTTCACAGTTCACGTATTGCTGAAGCCTGGCTTGGAGAATTTTGAGCAGTACTTTACTAGTGTGTGAGATGAGTGAAATTGTGCGGTAGTTTGAGCATTCTTTGGCATTGCCTTTCTTTGGGATTGGAATGAAAACGGACCTTTTCCAGTCCTGTGGCCACTGCTGAGTTTTCCTAATTTGCTGGCATATTGAGTGCAGCACTTTCACAGCATCATCTTTCAGGATTTGAAATAGCTCAACTGGAATGCCATCACATCTACTAGCTTTGTTCGTAGTGGTGCTTTCTAAGGCCCACTTCACATTCCAGGATGTGTGGCTCTAGGTGAGTGATCACACCATTGTGATTACCTGCGTCATGAAAATCTTTTTTGTACAGTTCTTCTGTGTATTCTTGCCACCTCTTCTTAATATCTTCTGCTTCTTTTAGGTCAGAGGAGCTACCCCACATCCAAGGTCAGGGGTGGGGCCGAGAGGAGCAACCTCACACCTGAGGTCAGGGGCAGCTGCTGACATGAGGTACCCCATGCCCAACGTCAGGGCCAGCGGCTGAGATGAGCTACCCAACACCCGGGGTCAGGTGGCGGCTGAGAGGAGCAACCACATGTCCAAGGAGCAGCGGCTATGTGGGCCCAGGAGGGCCAAGAGCAGCTACTCCACCTTCAGCATCAGGAGGGGTAACCTCATCCAAGGTAAGGAGCAGGGGCTGTGTTTTGCTGGAGCAACTGTGAAGAGATACCCTACGTTCAAGGTAAGAGAACCCAAGTGAGATGGTAGGTGTTATGAGAGGGAATCAGAGGGCAGACACACTGAAACCATACTCACAGAAAACTAGCCAATCTGATCACACGGACCACAGCCCTGTCTAACTCAATGAAATGAAGCCATGCCGTGTGGCGCCACCCAAGACGACGGGTCATGGTGGAGAGGTCTGACAGAATGTGGTCCACTGGAGAAGGGAATGGCAAACCACTTCAGTATTCTTGCCTTGAGAACCCCATGAACAGTATGAAAAGGCAAAATGATAGGATACTGAAAGAGAAACTCCCCAGGTCAGTAGGTGCCCAATATGCTACTGGAGATCAGTGGAGAAATAACTACAGAAAGAATAAAGGGAGGGAGCCAAAGCAAAAACAATACCCAGTTGTGAATGTGCCGGTGATAGAAGCAAGGTCCGATGCTGTAAAGAGTAATATTGCATAGGAACCTGGAATGTTTGGTCCATGAATCAAGGCAAATTGGAAGTGGTCAAACAGGAGATGGCAAGAGTGAATGTTGACATTCTAGAAATCAGTGAGCTAAAATGGACTGGAATGGGTGAATTTAACTCAGATGACCATTATATCTACTACTGCGGGCAGGAATCCCTTAGAAGAAATGGAGTAGTCATCATGGTCAACAAAAGAGTCCGAAATGCAGTACTTGGATGCAATCTCAATAACGACAGAATTATCTCTGTTCGTTCCCAAGGCAAACAATTCAATATCATGGTGATCCAAGCCTGTGCCCCAACCAGTAACGCTGAAGAAGCTGAAGTTGAATGGTTCTATGAAGACCTACAAAAAGATGTCCTTTTCATTATAGGGGACTGGAATGCAAAAGTAGGAAGTCAAGAAACACCTGGAGTAACAGGCAAATTCGGCCTTGGAATACAGAATGAAGCAAGACAAAGGCTAATAGAGTTTTGCCAAGAGAATGCACTGGTCATAGCAAACACCCTCTTCCAACAACACAAGAGAAGACTCTACACATGGACATCACTAGATAGTCAACACCAAAATCAGATTGATTATAATCTTTGCAGCCAAAGATGGAGAAGCTCTATACAGTCAGCAAAAACAGACTGGGAGCTGACTGTGGCTCAGATCATGAACTCCTTATTGCCAAATTCAGACTTAAATTGAAGAAAGTGGGGAAAACCACTAGACCATTCAGGTATGACCTAAATCAAATCCCTTATGATTATACAGTGAAAGTGGGAAATAGATCTAAGGAACTAGATCTGATAGACAGGGTACCTTGTGCATTATGGACGAAGGTTTGTGACATTGTACAGGAGACAGGGATCAAGACAATCCCCATGGAAAAGAAATGCAAAAAAGCAAAATGGCTGGCTGGGGAAGTATTACAAATAGCTATGAAAAGAAGAGAAGCAAAAAGCAAAGGAGAAAAGGAAAGATATTGCCATATGAATGCAGAGTTCCAAAGAATAGCAAGGAGAGATAAGAAAGCCTTCCTCAGCGATCAATGCAAAGACATAGAAGAAAACAACAGAATGGGAAAGACTAGAGATCTTTTCAAGAAAATTAGAGATACCAAGGTAACATTTCATGCAAACATGGGCTCGATAAATGAGACTTAATCAAGCTTAAAAACTTTTGCATAGCAAAGGAAATAATTGACAAATTAAAGAAACAACCTATTGAATGGAAGAAGATTGTTGGCCAATGATGTGACCAACAAGGGATTAATTTCCAAAATATACAAACAGCTTATATATCTCAACATCAAAAAAAAAAAACAAAACAGCCCAATTGGAAAACAGGCAGAAGACTTAAATAGATATTTCTCCTAAGAAAACATACAGATGACCAACAGACATATGAAAAGATGCTCAACATCAAATTATTATTAGAGAAATGCAAGTCAAAGCCACAGTGAGCTATTATCTCCTCACACCAGTTAGAATGGCCATCATCAAAATTCTATCAATAACAAATGCTGCACACGGTGTGAGGAAAGGGGAACTCTCCTACACTGTTGATAGAAATGTAAATTGGTGTAGCCACTATGGAAAGCAATATGGAGATTCCTTTTAAAAAACTAAAAATTGAGCTACCTTATGATCCAGCAATCTCACTCTTGAGCATATATTTGGAAAAGATGAAAACCCTAATTCAACAAGATAAATGCACCCCAAATGTTCTTGGTAGTATTATTTATAATAGCCAAGACACAGAAACAACCTAACAGTCCATCAACAGATGAACATATAGAGAAGATGTGATAAATATACACAATGGTATACTACAAAGGTCATAAAAAGAATAAAATCTTGTAATTTGTAGCAACATGAATGGACTTGGAGGGTATAATGCTTAGTAAAATGTCAGACAGAGAAAAGAAAATGTTGTATGATATCACTTATATGTGGAATCCGAAAAACAAAATAAATAAATATAAGAAAGAAAGGCAGACTCAAGTATAGAGAACAAACTAGTGGTTACTAGTTAATAAATAGTTGGGAGAAATATCAACAACCTCACATATGCAGATGATACCACTTTAATGTCAGAAAGCAAAGAACTAAAGAGCCTCTTGATGAAGATAAAAGAAGAGAGTGAAAAAGCTGGCTTAAAACTGAACATGCAAAAACCAAAGATCATGGCATCTGGTTCCATCACTTAATGGCAAATAGACAGGAAAAAAAGTGGAAAGAGTGACAGACTTTTTTTTCTTGGCCTCCAAAATCACTGCAGATGGTGACTTCAGCCATGAAATTAAAAGATGCCTGCTCCTTGAAAGAAAATCTATGACAAACCTAGACAATATATACAAAATCAGAGACATCATTTCACCAAGATCTGTATAGTCAAAGCTATGGTTTTGCCAGTAGTCATGTACGGATGTGAAAGTTGTACCATAAAGAAGGCTGAGCACCAAAGAACTGATGCCTTCAAACTGTGGTGCTGGAGAAGACTTTTAAATTCCCTTGGACAGCAAGGCCAAATCAGCCAATCCTAAAGGAAATAAACCTGAATATTCATTGAAAGGACTGATGTTGAAGCTGAAGCTGAAGCTTAAATGTCTTGGCCACCCTATGTGAAGACCCGACTCATTGGATAAAATCTTGATGCTGGGAAAGATTGAGGGCAAGAGGAGACATGGGTGACAGAGGATGAGATGTTTGGATGACATCACTGACTCAATGGACATGAGTTTGAGCATGCTCCAGGAGCTGGCGATGGACAGGGAAGCCTAGAGTACTGTAGGCTTCCCTACAGTGATCCCAGTGTCACAAAGAATCAGACTGAACAATAACAACAATAAGGTAATAGTTAATGAAAAGGGAAGTGAAGAAGGATGAGATGGGGTAGGGGATTAAGAGATACAAACTACAGTGTATAAAATAAATATGCAATAAGGATATAAGGTACAGCCTAAGAAAATATAGCCACTATTTTTGTAATAATTTTAAATGAAGAATCATCTATAAATGTTGAATGATTAAGTTGTACACCTGAAACTAACATAATATGATGTTGTAAACCAACTGTACTTCAATAAAAGTAAATACATTAAAAAATAAAAGAAAGCTGGTTGTCAGCTTCTTAGAAAATCATATACACATTTCCATATAATCTTGCCAACTTCACTTTATGTGTCTATTTAAGAGAAAAGGTAAAATCTGTCTACATAAACATTTATATTTGTACATGTATATCCAGGATATTTTTATTTCAAATAGTCCAGAGCTTGAAACAATCCAAATATCCATCAACAATTAAAAGGTTAAACAAAGTATATTATATTATATCCATAAAACAGAACACTCCTCAGCTATAAAACAATTTGATACACATAACAACACATATGTGCTATTGATAAACAACAACATGGAAGAATGTCAAGTTAAGTATGTTAAATGAAAGAAAAAAGGCAGAAAGATAGTTACTGTATAATTTCATTTACATGAACATCTAGAAAATGAAAATAAATTTATAGTAATTGGAAATAGACCAGTTTTTGATTGACTTTTGGGAAGCAAGTTGGGAGAGGAATTCTGAGACACAAAGAATTTTTTCAAATAATGGATTTATCTGTTCTTTTTTCTTGTTTGCTTTTATTGAGACATAATTGAGAAATAATATTGTATATATTTAAGGTGTACAGCTTGATGTTTTGATATACATATACATTGTGAAGTAATTGCCACAATCAAGATGATTAACATATCCATCACCTCATGAAGTCACCATTTTCTTTCAAAAAATTTTTTGTGTATTGAGAATACTTAAGATTTACCCTCCTAGCCAATTTCAAGTGCACCATACAGTATTGTTAACTACAATCATATTGTTATATATTAGATCTCCATAACTTAGTCATTTTATAACTGAAATTTTCTACTGTTGCATCACCGTGTCCCATGTTCCTCTCCCATGATATACTCATTCTCCTCGTTGTGGTGATGGTTTATATATATTTGTTGTTGTATAGTCACTAAGTCATGCCCAACTCTCTGATTCTCTGTGACCCCATGGAATGTAGCCCACCAATCTCCTCTGTATATGTCAAAACTTATCAAATCTTTCACTTTAAATATGTACAGTTTATTATATGTCAAGTTGGCCTCATTGAAGCTGTTTTCTTAAATTTTATATTTCACCCTCCTGACTGCTTCAATGATATGTCCAGTAAGTGGTGAGAAACCATGAAAGTAAAAGTAAAGCCACCAGCTCTGTGTTAGATGCCGTTATGCTGGAAATTGTGATGTGCAATTTGGGTAGACAGGTTCACAAAATGTTAGAATAGCATGAAATGAAAAATTGTGGTAGGCAAAAAATAAATTGAATAAGTACTACATGAAGAATGGTGGAAATTCTTAAGCCTGGGAAAATATTGGCAGGTAAAATGAGCTATGAAATAAAAATATTCCTCTAAAAGCTGATCTGAATTCTTAAATACACAGAATTATCAAAACTAGTGATTCATTTTCCAGTAGTCTTGCCTGGAAAATCCCATGGATGCAGGAGCCTAGTGGGTTGCAGTCCATCGGGTCGCTGAGAGTCGAACACGACTGAACGACTTCACTTTCAATTTTCACTTTCATGCATTGGAGAAGGAAATGGCAACCCACTCCAATGTTCTTGCCTGGGGAATCCCAGGGACAGCAGAGCCTGGTGGGCTGCCATCTATGGGGTCGCATGGAGTCAGACACGACTGAAGTGACTTAGCAGCAGCAGCAGCAGCAGCAGTGATTCATTAATTCGGAGTTTCTTAATGCTGAAGAAATAGAATTTCCAAGTCACCTGCCTAAAAAACTTTGGAAGTGGTAAAGGATAGATATAATGATTCCTTTTATTATAAAATGACACTTACCTGCTGTAAGTGAAGACAGTGGACTTAGCTTCAGTGTTTGACTCTGGCCCTTTTGAGCTGCATAAACAAGAACCAGTTAGCACCTCTACAAGCCAGATTTCTCATCTATAAAAAACAGTGATTAGTAATACCTAACTTAAAGTCTGTTGTCTTTATGTATATGGAAGTTACACTTCATAGTAATCACAGAACAAACACTGTTGAAATAATCCTGGTACAACTTTTTACCCTGGGAAGTCAATATGTAATATTAATTTTATATCATGCTTATTTTTACTATCTATATGTATAGGAAGGCTGAGCACTGAAGAATTAATGCTTTCAAATTGTGGTGGTGGAAAAGACTCTTGAGATTCCCTTGGAGATCCTAAAGGAAATCAACTCTGAATATTCATTGGAAGGACTAATGCTGAAGCTGAAGCTCCAATACCTTCGTCACCTGATGCACAAAACCAGCTCATTAGAAAAGACCTGATGCTGGGAAAGGTTGACAGCAGGAGGAGAAGGGGACAACAGAGGATGAGATGGTGGGATGGCATCACTGACCTGATGGACATGAGTTTGAGCAAGCTTTGGGAGTCGGTGAAGGACAGGGAAACCTGGCATGCTGCAGTCCATGGGGTCACAAAGAGTCAGACATAACTTTGCAATTGAAACAACAACAAATATGTATTAGTCAAGATAATTAATGAATGACTATGCTACAGTAGCCAACAAATCTAAATCTCAATAGTTCAAAACAATTAATATTTATTTTATACTCTTATTATGCAGACTTTGAGAGATCCTATCATTTCTATCTTGTAACTCTGACATCTTAACATTTGCCACCAAAAGTCTTTCCTGTAGAGGAAGAGAGAAGGCAGAAGATTACACTTAGATGTTCAGCTTGAGAGTAATTCATCTTGTTTCTCTCACATTTTACTGACCTGCATTAGTCACATGCCATGACCAATGGCAGAGACTGAGAAGTGGTTCCCTCCCATGTGCTCAAGAAGGAGAGAACTGGGCATAGCTAAGCACTAATGGTATACATCACAATGAACCACTGAGTTTATTTTTAGATGCCTGGAATGCCATTTTAATTACTTAGAACCATGACTCTTGAAATTAATAAAAATATGCATGGCTTGTATTCTTTAGCACTTAAGAAATCATAGGACAATTGTTAGTTGATTAAAATATGAATTTAAAATAACCTCCTCCTTGTAGAAAGAGATACTGTTTTACTTTACCGCCATTTGCCTGAATATTTCTGATAATCTTTCAGGAGACACCTGGATTCATCTGCTTCATCCTGTCTCTGTGGGTAGTATCCAAGTCCATGGCATCTCCATCATGTCTCATCAGGAATTCTGTAAGAGTATCCTGAATGACTGCCTTACTCCCACTTTTGTTCTCTAACATACACTCTCTGCTGCACTCTGAATAGAACCCAAAGTATACTTCAATTACTTTGTATTCTCCTGTCCAGTCTTCTCTCAATTCTATACATGTGCTCACACACACACACACTCACAAATATATTTCTCAAAATTAGCTCTTTAACCACCACTCAAGGTACACAAATTAGAAAATTAAATAAAGGAGTTGTATCTCTAAAACAGGTAGCGATATTGTCTTAGAATCTTTATTCTCACTCAAGTACAGTAAAAAACCATTTAGCACTGTGCCACTAAAAGAAAATGACAATTCTACAGAATCCAAACTTAGTCATGGAATATTGCTGTCTAACTGATAGAGAATACAAAATAGCTTTCTTTTTTCATGAAGAAACTAAATGAGACAAGAAAATTCAGAAAGGCGGTTTAATAAGCTCAGAAATAAAAATAATGAACAGAGACATATGTACACCTATGGCTGATTCATGTTGTTTGATAGAAAGCAACAACATTCTGTGAAGCAATTATCCTTCAATCAAAAATAAATTAATTAAAAATAATGAATAGAAGGCATACCTTACAAAGGGATTTAATTTGTAAAAAGGAAATTCTAAGAGAAGTATCTGACTCTTTTATGAAGGGCAACATTGGAGTAATGTGTACCCCAATGGAAAAGAGAGGGAGAAAGGGACAGAGAGCTTATAAAGAAATAATAGCTGAGAATTTCCCAAACTTGGGGAAGGAGCCAGATATACAAATCGATGAAGCTAAGAAAACACCTTTTTACCTCAATGCAAAAAAGACCTTCTCTAAGGCACACTATATTAAAATCGTCCCACCTCAAAACTAATATCATAATCAATGGTTAAAAATATTGAAAATTATCCCTCTAAGATCAAGAACAAGACAAGAATGCCCAATCTTATTCAACATAGTACTGGAAGTCATGGCCACAGAAATTAGGCAAGACAAAGAAATAAAAGATATTCAAATTGGAAAGGAAGAAGTAAAACTATTACTACTCATAGGCCATATTTTATTTATAGGAAACCCCAAAGATTCCACAAAAAAAAATGTAAGAAATAATAAACAAATACAATAAAGTTTCAGTAAATAAAATCAATATATGAAACTTTGTTGCTTTTCTATATGCTAACAATAAGTTAGTAGAAAGAGAAATTATGAATACAACCCCATTTATGATCACAAAAGAAAGACTAGAATACCTAGTAATAAAGTTTACCAAGGATTTGAAAGACCTACAGGTTAATTAGAGTTAGAGTTAACCCCCCAACACGGACGGGTCATGGTGAAGAGGTCTGACAGAATGTGGTCCACTGGAGAAGGGAATGGCAAACCACTTCAGTATTTTGCCTTGAGAATCCCATGAACAGTATGAAAAGGCAAAATGATAGGACACTGAAAGATGAACTCCCTGGGTCCGTAGGTGCTTAATATGCTACTGGAGATCAGTGGAGAAATTACCCCAGAAAGAATGAAGGGATGGAGCCAAAGCAAAAACGACACCCAGTTGTGGATGGAACTGGCGATAGAAGCAAGATTAGATGCTGTAAAGATAAATATTGCATAGGAACCTGGAATATTACATCCATGAAACAAGGCAAAATGGAAGTGGTCAAACAGGAGGTGACAAAAGTGAGCATCGACATTCTAGGAATCAGCGAACTAAGATGGAGTGGAATGGGTGAATTGAACTCAGATGACCATTGTATCTACTACTGTGGGCAGGAATTCCTTAGAAGAAATGGAGTAGCCATCATAGTCACAGAAGAGTCCCAAATGCAGACTTGGATGCAGTCTCAAAAATGACAGAATGATATCTGTTCGTTTCCAAGGCAAACAATTCAATATCATAGTAATCCAAGTCTATGCCCTGACCAGTAACACTGAAGAAGCTGATGTTGAACAGTTCTAAGAATACCTACAAGACCTTCTAGAACTAACACTCAAAAAAGATGTCCTCTTCATTATAGGGGACTGGAATGTAAAAGTAGGAAGTCAAGAAATACCTGGAGCAACAGGCAAATTTGGCCTTGGAGTACAGAATGAAGCAGGGCAAAGGCTAATACAGTTCTGCCAAGAGAACGCACTGGTCATAGCAAACACCCTCTTCCAACAACACAAGAGAAGACTCTACACAAGATGGTCATCACCAGATGGTCGACACCAAAATCACATTGATTATATTCTTTGCAGCCAAAGATAGAGAAGCTCTGTACAGTCAGCAAAAACAAGACTGGGAACTGACTGTGGCTCAGACTGACTTATTGCCAAATCCAGACTGAAACTGAAGAAAGTGGAGAAAACCACTAGACCATTCAGGTATGACCTAAATCAAATCCCTTATGACTATACAGTGGAAGTGAGAAATAGATTTAAGGGACTAGATCTGATAGACAGAGTGCCTGATGAACTATGCACAGAGGTTCGTGACATTGTAGAGGAGACAGGAATCAAGACCATCCCCAAGAAAAAGAAATGCAAAAAAGCAAAATGGTTGTCTGAGGCCTTACAAATAGCTGTGAAAAGAAGGGAAGTGAAAGGCAAAGGAGAAAAGGAATGATATACCCATTTGAATGCAGAGTTCCAAAGAATAGCAAGGAGAGATAAGAAAGCCTTCCTCAGTGATCAATGCATAGAGGAAAACACTAGAATGGGAAAGACTAGAGATCTTTTCAAGAAAAGTAGACATACCAAGGGAACATTTCATGCAAAGATGGGCCCAATAAAAGACAGAAATGGTAGAGACCTAACAGAAACAGAAGATATTAAGAAGAGTTGGCAAGAATACACAGAAGAACTGTACAAAAACGATCTTCATGACCCAGATAATCACGACGGTGTGACACTCACCTAGAGTCAGACATCCTGGAATGTGAAGTCAAGTGGGCCTTAGAAAGCATCACTATGAACAAAGCTAGTGGAGGTGATGGAATTCCAGTTGAGCTATTTCAAATCCTGAAAGACGATGCTGTGAAAGTGATGCACTCAATATGCCAGCAAATTTGGAAAACTCAGCAGTGGCCACAGGATTGGAAAAGCCAGTTTTTATTCCAGTCCCAAAGAAAGGCAATGCCAAAGAATGCTCAAACTACCACACAATTGCACTCCTCTCACAAACTAGTAAAGTAACGCTTAAAATTCTCCAAGCCAGGCTTCAGCAATATGTGAACAGTGAACTTTCAGATGTTCAAGCTGGTTTTAAAAAAGGCAGAGGAACCAGAGATCAAATTGCCAACATCTGCTGGATCATGGAAAAAGCAAGAGAGTTCCAGAAAAACATCTATTTCTGCTTTATTGACTATGCCAAAGCCTTGGACTGTATGGATCACAATGAACTGTGGAAAATTCTGAAAGAGATGGGAATACCAGACCACCTGGCCTGCCTCTTGAGAAACCTATATGCCGGTCAAGAAGCAACAGTTAGAACTGGACATGGAACAACAGACTGGTTCCAAATAGGAAAGGGAGTACATCAAGGCTGTATATTGTCACCCTGCTTATTTAACTTCTATGAAAAATACATCATGAGAAACCCTGGGCTGGAGGAAGCACAAGCTGGAAGAAATATCAATAACCTTAGATATGCAGATGACACTACCCTTATGGCAGAAAGTGAAGAAGAACTAAAGAGCCTTTTGATGAAAGTGAAAGTGGAGAGTGAAAAAGTTGGCTAAAGCTCAACATTCAGAAAACGAAGATCATGGCATCCGGTCGCATCACTTTATGGGAAATAGATGGGGAAACTGCAAACAGTGGCTGACTTTATTTTTCTGGGCTCCAAACCACTGTGGATGGTGATTGCATCAATGAAATTAAAAAGCGCTTACTTCTTGGAAGGAAAGTTATGACCAACTAGACAGCTTATTAAAAAGCAGAGACATTACTTTGTCAACAAAAGTCCGTCTAGTCAAAGCTATGGTTTTTCCAGTGGTCATGTATGGATGTGAGAGTTGGACTATAAAGAAAGCTGAGCACCGAAGAACTGATGCTTTTGAACTGTGGTGTTGGAGAAGATTTCTTGGACTGCAAGAAGATCCAACTAGTCCATACTAAAGGAGTTCAGTCCTGGGTGTTCATTGGAAGGACTGATATTGAAGCTGAAACTCCAACACTTTGGCCACCTGATGCGAAGAGCTGACTCATTTGAAAAGACCCTGATGCTGGGAAATATTGAGGGCAGGAGGATTATGACACATCCAATAAGAGGATGAGATGGTTGGATGACATCACCAACTCAATGGGCATGGGTTTGGTTAAATATCAGGAGATGTTGATGGACAGGGAAGGCTGGCATGTTGCAGTCGATGGGGTCGCAAAGAGTTGGACATGACTGAGTGACTGAACTGAACACGTTAATTAAGATAGAAGAGCAAGGAACACACAATGTAGAAAATATAAGTGGTGTTGAAAAAATTGGATAACCCCAGGGAAAGAAAGTGAGAGAAAGAGTGGAGGGAGGGAGGTAGAGAGGGGGAAAGAAAGAAACTAGACCACTTATCTCTTACACAAAAATTAACTCAAAATGGATTAAAGACTCAAATATAAGACTTAAAACTATAACACTCCTAGAAAAAAACATAGGCAATACACTCTTGGCCATTGGCCTTAGCAATATCTTTTAGATATGTCTCTTAAGGGAGGGGAAATAAAAGAAAAAATAAACAAATGGAACCACATCAAACCAAAAAGCTTCTACACAGCAAAGAAAACCATCAATGAAATGAAAAGAAAATCTACTGAATGGGAGAAGCTACTTGTAAATGACATATCCAATAAAGGATTAATATCCAGAATATATAAAGAACTCATATGACTCAACAACATAAAAACAAAGAACCTGATTAAAACTGAGAAAAGGAGTTGAATAGGTATTTTTCCAAAGGAAACATACACATGGCCAATAGGCACATGAAAAGAGGCTTAACATCATGTACTTAATTTTTAGGTAAATGCAAATTAAAACCACATTGACATATTACCTCACACCTGTCAAAATGTCTATTATCAAAAAGAAAAGAAAAAAAAAACAAATGTTGTCAAGGCTGTGAAGAGAAAGAAACCCTTATACATTGTTGGTGGGAAAGTATGTTTGTGCAGTAATTATTGAATATAGCATAGATAGTCCTTTAAAAATTAAGAATAGAACTACCATATGACCCAGTTATCCCACTTCTGTGTATTTAATCCAAAGAAAATACACACAATTCTGAAAAGATATATGCATCCCTATATTCTTTACAGGGCTTCCCTGGAGGCTCAGTGGTAAAGAAGTGGCCTGCTAATTCAGGAGATGTTCAGGAAACACAGGTTCAACCCCTGGGGTGGGAACATCCTTTGGAGAAGGAAATGGCAAGCCACTCCAGTATTCTTGCTTGGGAAATCCCATTGACAGCAGAGCTTGGTGGGATACAGTCCATGGGGTCACAAAAGAGTCAGACACTACTTAGTGACTCAATAACAATAGCAACATAATCATTACAGTATGATTTTTGGTAGCCAAGATATGAAAACAACCTAAGTGCCCATCAATCAATGAATGAATAAAATATTCCGTTGTATATTTCATTATATATATTCCATTATATTCTGTATGTTCCATATATATATATATATATATATATATATATATATACACACACACACACATATATACATATGTATGTATGTATGTATACACAGTGGAATACTTCTCATCTAAAAAAGACAAAACGTTGCCATTTGTGACCACATGCAAGGAACTTGAAAGTATTGTGCTAAGTGAAACCTCAGATGGAGAAAGACAAATATCACATGATTTCACTAATATGTGGGATATCAAAAAACTAACATCCAAACCCCTTTCATGGGTCGCTGCCTTGTCTTGGTGAAGGGTTTGCACAATTCAATGAAGCTATGAGGCATGCCAAGCAGGGCCACTCAGGATGTACCGGTCACAGTGGAGAGTTCTGACAAAGTGTGGTCCACTGGAGGATAAAATGGCAACCCATTCCAGCTTCTTGCCATGAAAACCCCATAAACAGTTTTAAAAATCCAAACAAAAAATAAAATGAGCAAACTAAACCATACAGAAACAAACACATAGATACAGAGCACAGAGTAGAGTTACAAAGCAGGGCAGGGTGGGAGGGAGGAGGAAATGGATGGATTCAGGGGGTCATTTATATGGTGACTGATGGAAACTAAATTTTGGATCGTGAGCATGTTGTAGGGTGTTCAGAAGTAGAAATACAATGTTGTACCCACGAAACTTATATAACATTATTGTATTGCTGATAACTGTTTGTAACACCAGTTGTTTCACTGTTCACACTGTCTGTGCTGTTTGCTGAATCCGGGGTAGGCAAGGTGCGAGCTGAAGATGGAAGAAGACATAAGGAGCCATAGGAACTGCAGACACGTTTATTCTCTTCTCGCTGACACAGCAGCCATAGCAGCAGACATAACAACACAGCGTAGCCACACACAACCTATCTCCTGGCTGACGCCGTGGCCTTAGCAGTAGACACGCTGTATTCTTCCTCTTGGGGTTGACCCAGTGGACACAGGCATCACACAGCAGTAAAATACCCCTGCTTTCTGGGCGGAGCTCACATACATGCCTACCGCACACAACCCATGACCAAGCAGGCACCTTGTGACGTGCGTGCACAGCTCTTTAAATGATCTCAGCTGTTACAGAGTCATTATTTACAAAAGATGGGGCAAGAGCAAGAGGCTGTTGGGGGAGAAAGCCTGACCATGACATCTTGACTAATTCTCTCTTTCCCTACAATTATAAATGAACACTACCTCAATTTTAAAAACTAATTAATTTTTAAAAAGTGAACAAGACAAATAAAATTTTAAAAGTGTGATGTCACAGTGGAGTTATTATGGGCAAGTTATTGCTACATACCTCCCTTTATCCTCTCTAGATGCTTTATCACTGTCAATAGTTTTGTTTGCTCCTCCTTATATTGTTTTATAAAGTAATATATTATTGATAAAATAATAAGGCAAATTCTAAAGAGTTTCTTAGCACTAACTTCTTGTGTAAAACTTCTGGTTAAAAACACAAATCTTTCTTTCTGGCTTACTTCACTCTGTATAATAGGCTCCAGTTTCATCCACCTCAATAGAACTGATTCAAATGTATTCTTTTTAATGGCTGAGTAATACTCCACTGTGTATATGTACCACAGCTTTCCTATCCATTCATCTGCTGATGGACATCTAGGTTGTTTCCGTGTCCTGGCTATTATAAACAGTGCTGCGATGAACATTGGGGTACACGTGTCTCTTTCCCTTCTGGTTTCCTCAGTGTGTATGCCCAGCAGTGGGATTGCTGGATCATAAGGCAGTTCTATTTCCAGTTTTTTAAGGAATCTCCACACTGTTCTCCATAGTGGCTGTACTAGTTTGCATTCCCACCAACAGTGTAAGAGGGTTCCCTTTTCTCCACACCCTCTCCAGCATTTATTATTTGTAGACTTTTGGATCGCAGCCATTCTGACTGGTGTGAAATGGTACCTCATAGTGGTTTTGATTTGCATTTCTCTGATAATGAGTGATGTTGAGCATCTTTTCATGTGTTTGTTAGCCATCTGTATGTCTTCTTTGGAGAAATGTCTATTTAGTTCTTTGGCCCATTTTTTGATTGGGTCATTTATTTTTCTGGAGTTGAGCTGTAGGAGTTGCTTGTATATTTTTGAGATTAGTTGTTTGTCAGTTGCTTCATTTGCTATTATTTTCTCCCATTCTGAAGGCTGCCTTTTCACCTTGCTAATAGTTTCCTTTGATGTGCAGAAGCTTTTAAGCTTAATTAGGTCCCATTTGTTTATTTTTGCTTTTATTTCCAATATCTGGGAGGTGGGTCATAGAGGATCCTGCTGTGATGTATGTCAGAGAGTGTTTTGCCTATGTTCTTTATTTTTTTTTTTATAGTAATATAACTGCTTTACAAAGTTGTGCTAGTTTATGCTATACAATGAAGCAAATCAGCCACATATATATATACACACACATATATTTCCTCCCTCTTGAACCTCCCTCCCATTCTGCCCCTTGACACCCCTCTAGGTCACCACAGAGCACTGAACTGAGTTGCCACTAGCTATGTATTTTACACATAGTACTGTATATATGGGGCTTGCCTGGTGGCTCAGATGGTAAAGAATCTGTCTGCAATGCTGGAGATCTGAGTTGATCCCTGGGATGGGAAGATCCCCTGAAGGAGTACATGGGAACCCACTCCAGTGTTCTTGCCTGGAGAAGCCCCATGTAGCCTGGTGGGCTACAGCCCATAGGATCGCAGAGTCAGACACAACTAAATGACTAAGCACATAGCACAGCACAGTGTATTATATGTCAGTCCGACTCTCCCAGTTCATCTCACTCTCCATTTAGTAGAAATGAACATGAAAACCAAAGAAAATTATTCCCAAGACAAATTGCACTTTTGAAGTACAGATTTTGGTCCCATGAAGAGCTTATTCATTTCCATTACCATGGTGACCTAAGAGAACATGAAATTGCCATGGGTTAATCATTTCACTCAGGGGTCAATTTTCAGACTAACAAATGCCTGTTCTTTTTTGTCCCTTCTCTTGTTAACATTTATGCATGGTCTTAACATCAAGTTTTAGTGTATATTGTCTCATTTTTTATCAGGAGGTAACATGCCTAGTTCCAAATAGGAAAATGAGTATGTCAAGGCTGTATATTGTGACCCTGAATATTTAACTTCTGTGCAGAATACATCATGAGAAATGCCGGGCTGGATGAAGCACAACCTGGAATTAAGATTGCTGGGAAAATATCAATAACCTCAGATATGCAGATGACACCACCCTTATGGCAGAAAGCAAAGAAGAACTCAAGAACCTCTTGATGAAGGTGAACGAGGAGAGTGAAAAAGTTGGCTTAAAATTCAACATTCAGAAAACTAACATCATGGCATCTGGTCCCATCACTTCATGGGAAATAGATGGGAAAACAGTGGAAACAGTGTCACACTTTAGTTTTTTGGGCTCCAAAATCACTGCAGATGGTGATTGCAGCCATGAAATTAAAAGACGCTTGCTCCTTGAAAGAAAAGTTATGACCAACCTAGATAGCATATTAAAAAGCAGAGATGTTACTTTTCCAAAAAGGATCTATCTAGTCAAGGTTATGGTTTTTCCAGTGGTCATGTGTGGATGTGAGAGTTGAACTGTGAAGAAAGCTGAGCGCCAAAGAACTGATGCTTTTGAACTGTGGTGTTGGAGAAGACTCTTGAGAGTCCCTTGGACTGCAAGGAGATCCAACCAGTCCATCCGAAAGGAAATAAGTCCTGAATATTCAATAGGAAGAACGGATTCTGAAGCTGAAACTCCAATACTTTGGCCACCCTAATGTGAAGAGCTGACTCATTTGAAAAGACTCTTATGCTGGGAAAGATTGAAGGCGTGAGGAGAAGGCGACAACAGAAGATGAGGTGGCTGGATGGCATCACCAACTCAATGCACATGGGTCTAAGTAAAATCCAGGAGTTGGTGATGGACAGAGAGGCCTGGCATGCTGTAGTCCATGGGGTCGCAAAGAGTCGGACATGACTGAGCGACTGAACTAAACTGAACATGCCTACAAAACTGAAGCAGAGAAAATTGTATGACTGTCAAATCTCCCAAAAGTAGCAAATGAAAACAGAAACAATTTTCACTAAGTGTATTTGCCTTGACATTGAAAAATGTGGCAGAGGCTGCTGGAGGTCCATTAAAATCACTGTCCTCTCCTCTTGGCAAGAACAAGACTGCATTTCCCTGCAGTCAGCTTTGGCTATGTGAGCTGGGTTCTACCCCATGGGATATGATTAGAGGTTGCAAATTCCTTTTTCAGAGAGGGCTCATAGATTCTCCCACATATGGTGGGCCATGTCTCTTTCCCCCATGACTGATAGGATGGCAGTGCCCTGTGTGACCTTGGTTGCAACATTTCAAAAATGGCAGAGAGGCTCTCAGGTGGTCAGTGAATAATCACATAAAAGAAAAAGCATTCTGATGACCTTGATACCAACATTTACTGTTAGAGAGGAAAGTAATTGGTCTTCTTATTCTCTAAACCACTGAATTTAGGGGACTATATGTTATTTGCAGCCAAGTCTATCCTAACCAATCTTGACCTCAGACTTGATGTGAAATAAATATGTCTATGAGGTTCTCATGCAGTCCTAATCACAAATTGGGAAGAAATCTAATGATTATAATGATTCAGTTCAGTTCAGTCACTCAATCATGCCCAGCTTTTTGTGACCCCATGAATTGCAGCACACCAGGCTTCCCTATCCATCACCAACTCCTGGAGTCTACTCAAACTTATATCCATCACATCGGTAATGCCATCCAACCATCTCATCCTCTTTCATCCCCTTCTCCTCCCACCTTCAATCTTTCCCAGCATAAGAATCTTTTGCAATGAGTCAGTTCTTGGCATCAGGTAGTCAAAGCATTGGGTTTTCAGCTTCAGCATCAGTCCTTCCAATGAATACTCACGACTCTTATTTTAGGATGGACTGGTTGGATCTCCTTGCAGTCCAAGGGACTCTCAAGGGTCTTCTCCAACACCACAGTTCAAAGGCATCATTCTTCAGCACTCAGCTTTCTTTATAGTCCAACACTCACATCCATACATGATTACTGGAAAAACTACAGTTTGACGGACCTTTGTTGGTAAAGTCAAGTCTCTGCTTTTTAACATGCTGTCTAAGTTGGTTATAGCTTTTTTTCCAAGGAGCAAGTGTCTTTTAATTTCATGGCTGCAATCACCATCTGCAGTGATTTTAGAGCCCCCCCCCCCAAATAAATTCTCTCACTCTTTCCATTTTTCCCCCATCTATTTGCCATGAAGTGATGGGTCTAGATGCCATGATATTAGTTTTCACTTCATCAAGAGGCTCTTTAGTTCTTCTTCATTTTCTGCCATAAGGGAGGTGTCAACTGTTTGTTTAAGGTTATTGATATTTCTCCCAGAAATCTTGATTCCAGTTTGTGCTTCCTCCAGCCCGGCATTTTGCATGATGCACCCTTCATATAAGTTAAATAAGCAGGGTGACAATATACAGCCTTGATGTACTCCTTTCCCTATTTGGAAACAGTCTGTTGTTCCATGTCCAGTTCTAACTGTTTCTTCTTGACCTGCATACAGATTTCTCAGGAGGCAGTTCAGGTGGTCTGGTATTCTCATCTCTTGAAGAATTTTCCACAGTCTGTTGCGACCCACACAGTGAAAGGCTTTGGTATAGTCAACAACGTAAAACTAGATGTTTTCTGGAGCTCTCTAGCTTTTTTGATGCTCATGAACATCTGGAAGTTCATAGTTCACATACTGTTGAAGCCTGGCTTGGAGAATTTTGAGCATTACTTTACTAGTGTGTGAGATGAGGGCAATTGTGCAGTAGTTTGATCATTCGATGGCATTGCCTTTCTTTGGGATTGGAATGAAAACTGACCTTTTCCAGTCCTGTGGCCACTGCTGAGTTTTCCAGATTTGCTGGCATATTGAGTGCAGCACTTTCACAGCATCGTCTTTTTGGATTTGAAATAGCTCAACTGGAATTCTATCACATCCACTAGCTCTGTTCATAGTGATGCTTCCTTAAGACCCACTTGACTTCGCATTCTAGGATATCTGGCTCTAGATGAGTGATCACACCATCACGGTTATCTGGGTCATGAAGATATTTTTTGTATAATTTTTTTGTGTATTCTTGTCACCTCTTCTTAATATCTTCTGCTTCTGTTAGGTCCATACCACTTCTGTCCTTTATTATGTCCTTTACAAAAATGTGCTCATTTTTTCATGAAAATTCACTTGATATCTCTAATTTTCTTGAAGAGATCTCTAGTCTTTCCCATTCTATTCTTTTCCTCTATTTGCTTTGATTATTTAGGAAGACTTTCTTATCTCTCCTTGCTATTCTTTGGAACTCTGCATTCAAATGGGTATATATTTCCTTTTCTCCTTTGTCTTTAGCTTCTCTTCTTTTCTCAGCTATTTGTAAGGCCTCGTCAGACAATCACTTTTCCTTTTTGCATTTATTTTTCTTGGGGATGCTCTTGATCACTGCCTCCTGTACAATGTCACAAACCTCCATCCATAGTTCTTCAGGCACTCTGTCAATCAGATCTAATCCCTTGAATCCATTTGTCACTTCCACTGTATAATCGTAAGGGATTTGATTTAGGTCAAACCTGAGTCATTTAGTTGTTTTCCCTACTTTATTCAATTTAAGTCTGAATTTGGCAATAAGGAGTTCATGATCTGAGCCACAGTCAGCTCCCAGTCTTGTTTTTGCTGACTGTATAGAGCTTCTCCATCTTTGGCTGCAAAAAAAAATAATCAATCTGATTTCAGTTGACCATCTGGTGATGTCCATGTATAGAGTTTTCTCTTGTGTTGTTGGAAGACGGTGTTTGCTATGACCAGTGCATTCTCTTGGCAAAATCCTATTAGCCTTTGCCCTGCTTCATTCTGTACTCCAAGGCCAAATTTGGCTGTTACTCCAGTAGGCTCTTGACTTCCTACTTTTGCATTACAGTCCCCTATAATGAAGAGGACATCTTTTTTGGGTGTTAGTTCTAGAAGGTCTTGTAGGTCTTCATAGAACTGTTCAACTTCAGCTTCTTCAGCATTACTGGTCAGGGCATAGACTTGGATTACTGTGATATTGAATTGTTTGCCTTGGAAATGAACAGAGACCATTTTGTCATTTTTAAGATTGCATCCAAGTACTGCATTTTGGACTCTTTTGTCGACTATTGAAAGGTTGTTGTTGACCCACGAAAAGACGTCGGGACTCTTGGCCTCTGGAGGAGAAGAATTCAATCCAGGGCCAAAGACAAGGCTTGATTGCTCAGAGCTTTTGTGTAATAAAGTTTTATTAAAGTATAAATGAGATAGAGAAAGCTTCTGACATGGGCATCAGAAGGGGGCAGAAAGAGTACCCCCCCTGCTAGTCTTCAGATGGATGTTATATAGTCACTAGCAGTTTGTTAATGAAAGAAAAAAATGTCTTAAAACTCAGAATGGCACAGGCCCCTCATCCATAAGATGTATTTTGGGATAATCTTGGCACCAGATGATTCATCCCGGGCCATAAAACAATTGACTTGAATCTTGTAGAAGGGCAGATTACCATACAAATAGTTTTGTTTACATATATTAGGGGAACAATATCTGTGTATAACATAATGTTTTGTCAAGTAGGTTCCGAGCCATTAGGCAGAACCGACTTGAAGACAGAGTCTGGGGTAAATGCATAGTACATTAATATAGCTTAAGACAAACATTTCCCTAAGAAAAATGCAATGGTTAACTCAAGGTTTGAGAATAGTAAACTTTAGGTGCAACCAGGTGTCATTATGGCAACACAGTATTTTAAGAGAAACCTTCTTTTAAATTTGTATAGAGAAGGAAAAAAAAATATTGCTAGTTTGTTTCCTCCTGCTGCTTAAGAGAGATAAAAATGTCTGACACTTGCAGACTATTTCCTCCATTTGGAGACCCCTGGCCTTCCTGCCTGTTACCTTCTCAGTATGAGGGCCACTCCATTTCTTCTAAGGGATTCTTGCCCAGTGTAGTAGATTTAATGGTTATCTGAGTTAAATTCACCCTTTCCAGTCCATTTTAGTTCACTGATTCCTAAAATGTCAATATTCACTCTTGCCATCTCCTGTTTGATCACTTCCAATTTGCCTTTATTCATGGACCTAACATTGCAGGTTCCTACGCAATATTGCTCTTTACAGCATCAGACTTTACTTCCATCACCCATCACATCCAAAATTGGGTGTTGTTTTTGCTTTGGCTCCATCTCATCATTCTTTCTACAGTTACTTCCCCACTCTTCTCCAGTAGCATAGTGGGCACCTACCAACCTGGGAAGTTCATCTTTCGGTATTATAATAATAGGAACTTAAAATGTAAGATCCAAAAAAAAGGAAATGATATACTTTCACAAATTATTTAGTCTTGCATAAAAATTAGAAATAACAAAATGTGTGGCTTATAATTGTATGTTTTGCTTAGGATAAACTAATCTAACAAAGGTATAAATGAAAGGTTTTAGGAATTAATCACACATTCTCTAAGCTGTACCTATACATTTCTAAGAAATTTCTGGTTTTTATCATTATTTGGAGTTTTCTGTTTTCTTCCTAATATGGATCCATTAAATGTGTCAACAGGCCAATATTTGATTACCATGACTATATCTCACACAGGCTCAAATAAGAACGTTTTAATATACTACAAATTCCAAATGAGTACATTTGCCATTAGGTAATAACGACAGTGATAATGATAATGTTAAGAACAACAGTTGGAACTTCTTTGGTGGTCTAGTGATTAAGACACTGCACTTTCAATGCAAGGGTGCAAGTTCAATCCCTGATTGTGGAACTAAGATTCCACAAGGTACAGCCAAAAAAATAAATAATAAATAATAATACAATAAAATTAGACTGTTAAAAAGAGCAACTGTCATTGTTCTCATTATTTACTGTAATATAAATTTAATCTTCAATCAGATTTGCAGTTGGTATTATTATCTACATGTTATGGATGAAAAGCTGAGACTCAAAAAGAGTTAAATAACTTTCCCAAAGCACTGAAAAATACAAGCTGCTGGAAGCCAGATCGGACACAGTTTTTTTATGCTAGTGTTTGTGCTTTTTGTTCTCCACTGTACCATCTTAAAAACAAAAAAAGCAGAGTACTCAGTTCAATCACTTTCTGATTTTCCTTGGGTGTTACTGTTTTACAGAGAAGTTCATATACTAGCAAGACACAGAGACAATTCTGTATTGTAGCCCAGATCCGAGTCCTTAAATCCTAGTTTTGTATATAGAACAGCTCTTTTGAATCAAGCACTGAATCACATAATTTAAAAACAATGGAAAAAGTTGTCTTCAGAACTAAAATAATTACATCTCTCAAAATGTTAGCATTGTATAGTAACATCTTTAGGCCTTCTATGTCTACAGCAGATACCACATCTGATACCATACCCATTTTCATTCATACAAAAACAGTCTGAAATGCAATCTTAACTTCTTATTCTAACTTGGGTTTCATAGCATAATTCCAAATATTTAAAAGACAATTCTCCTTGGACTTTATATTGAAATGTTTAACTCAACAGATCATTAAACATAGCACACAATTCCCTGCAGAACTTGACTGACCTTCAGTTCAGTTCAGTTCAGTCACTCAGTCGTGTCCGATTCTTCGCGACCCCATGAATCGCAGCATGCCAGGCCTCCTTGTCCATCACCAACTCCCGGAGTTCACTCAGACTCACGTCCATCGAGTCACTGATGCCATCCAGCCATCTCATTCTCTGTCGTCCCCTTCTCCTCCTGCCCCCAATCCCTCCCAGCATCACAGTCTTTTCCAATGAGTCAACGCTTCGCATGAGGTGGCCAAAGTACTGGAATTTCAGCTTTAGCATCATTCCTTCCAAAGAAATCCCAGGGCTGATCTCCTTCAGAATGGGCTGGTTGGATCTTCTTTCAGTCCAAGGGACTCTCAAGAGTCTTCTCCAACACCACAGTTCAAAAGCATCAATTCTTCGGTGCTCAGCCTTCTTCACAGTCCAACTCTCACATCCATACATGACCACAGGAAAAACCATAGCCTTGACTAGACGAACCTTTGTTGGCAAAGTAACATCTCTGCTTTTGAATATGCTATCTAGGTTGGTCATAAATTTCCTTCCAAAGAGTAAGCGTTTTTTAATTTTATGGCTGCAGTCACCATCTGCAGTGATTTTGGAGCCCCAAAAATAAAGTTTGACACTGTTTCCACTGTTGCCCCATCTATTTCCCATGAAGTGATAGGACCAGATGCCATGATCTTCGTTTTCTGAATGTTGAGCTTTAAGCCAATTTTTTCACTCTCCTCTTTCACTTTCATCAAGAGGCTTTTTAGTTCCTCTTCACTATCTGCCATAAGGGTGGTGTCATCTGCATATGTGAGGTTATTGATATTTCTCCCGGCAATCTTGATTCCAACTTGTGTTTCTTCCAGCCCAGCGTTTCTAATGATGCACTCTGCATATAAGTTAAATAAGCAGGGTGATAATATACAGCCTTGACGTACTCTTTTTCCTATTTGGAACCAGTCTGTTGTTCCATGTCCATTTCTAAATGTTGCTTCCTGACCTGCACACAGATTTCTCAAGAGGCAGGTCAGGTGGTCTGGTATTCCCATCTCTTTCAGAATTTTCCACAGTTTATTGTGATCCACACAGTCAAAGGCTTTGGCATAGTCAATAAAGCAGAAATAGATGTTTTTCTGGAACTCTCTTGCTTTTTCCATGATCCAGTGTATATTGGCAATTTGATCTCTGGTTCCTCTGCCTTTTCTAAAACCAGCTTGAACATCAGGAAGTTCATGGTTCACATATTGCTGAAGCCTGGCTTGGAGAATTTTGAGCATTACTTTACTAGTGTGTGAGATGAGTGCAATTGTGCGGTACTTTAAGCATTCTTTGGCATTGCCTTTCTTTTGGATTGGAATGAAAACTGACCTTTTCCAGTCCTGTGGCCACTGCTGAGTTTTCCAAATTTGCTGGCATATTGAGTGAAGCACTTTCACAGAATCATATTTCAGGGTTTGAAATAGCTCAACTGGAATTCTATCACCTCCACTAGCTTTGTTCGTAGTGATGCTTTCTAAGGCCCACTTGACTTCGCATTCCAGGATGTCTGGCTCTAGGTCAGTGATCACACCATCGTGATTATCTGGGTCGTGAAGATCTTTTTTGTATAGTTCTTCTGTGTATTCTTGCCACCTCTTCTTAATATCTTCTGCTTCTGTTAGGTCCATACCATTTCTGTCCTTTATTGAGCCCATCTTTGCATGAGATGTTCCCTTGGTATCTCTGATTTTCTTGAAGAGATCCCTAGTCTTTCCCATTCTGTTGTTTTCCTCTATTTCTTTGCATTGATCACTGAGGAAGGCTTTCTTATCTCTTCTTGCTATTCTTTGGAACATTGCATTCAGATGCTTATATCTTTCCTTTTCTCCTTTTCTTTTTGCTTCTCTTCTTTTCACGGCTATTTGTAAGGCCTCCCCAGACAGCCATTTTGCTTTTTTGCATTTCCTTTCCATGGGGGAAAGAAATTTTCTATTTTCTTTTTTCTTTTAGACAAAACATTCCTATTTTGTCTCCAGTGAAGGAATTACTTTCTCACTACTTTGTGCATCTATATTACTTAGCTTGTACTGTATGTCACCATTTATCAAAATATTGAATTATAACTATTTTTATACAGGATCTACCTGCCCTAACTGCTTGTAATACAAGTTATTTTTCAGAGAGATCATCTGTTTAGAAGAAACTGACTCAAAGTTCAGTGCTTTATTAATTCAACCACGCATTTAAGAGATAGTGTCCTTTGAACTAAGTGAGAACCATAAATTTATAGCCATCTTTGTGCTTCCAAAAGATCTGCTATACTGCCCTTTTTTTGACTGTTCATGACAAATATGGGAGTAATGGATCACACATAAATACATTAATATAGAACTTTAGTTCTAACAAATAAAATAAATTCTGAAACATGAAAGGGCAATTATCTGAGACTACAGAAATGCCCAGTGGACAGGGGGTAAATAAAATCCAACTTACATCATGATTCCAAGAAATCTCTACTTATGTTATTGAGGTGATGAAGAACCATCTACCAAAAACATAGCTAATGTACACAAGAACTTCTGTGGTGGCTCAGACAGTAAAAAATCCGTCTCTGATGTGGGAAACCTGGGTTTGATCCCTGGACCAGGAAGATCCCTTGGAGAAGGGAATGGCAACCCACTCCAGTATTCTTGCTGGAGAATTCCATGGACAGAGGAGCCTTGGAGGGCTACAATCCAGTGGCTGCAAAGAGTCGAACATGACTGAGTAACTATCACATCACAATGTACACAAAGATGCAGTCTTGGGAGCCGTAACATTCTACAATCACGATATTTTATAATGACAAAAGTTTGGGGAAATTAATAAGGAATAGTGAAAATGCTGCTGCTGCTAAGTCGCTTCAGTCATTTCTGATTCTGTGTGACCCCCCATAGACGGCAGCCCACCAGGCTCCTCTGTCCCTGGGATTCTCCAGGCAAGAATACTGGAGTGGTTTGCCATTTCCTTGTCCCATAGTGAAAATGAGAACAATCAAATAAGTGTTTGTCAATGTTTATCCAGAAGTAGGAACAACAGATGCTCTGACTTATTTGACAGACATGAGTACTCAACTCATTTTTAGAAAATATTCTCTAAAGAAGAATAAGACCAATTGTCCAGACTCAAACAGTTGAGATTACTCACATCCTTTAGCCCAACTCTCTCATCCTATCTTATTTAATTTATCAGGTACATTAATGTTGAGAATTAGGTATTGTAGTCAGTGAATTTGAATATTAGGATCACTGGAAGCATAACAGTTATCACCTTTTATTTTCATTTTTTGAAGGAGCACAATAAACTTTTTATTGTGAAGATGCGCTCTGGAATCACAATTTATGTGAAATCCTGATTTTATCACTAAGAAACCTAGAGACTGTCATAGAGTGAAGTAAGTCATAAAGAGAAAAATAAATATCACATGTTAACACAAATATGTGGAATCTAGAAAAATGATATAGCTGATCTTATTTGTAAAACAGAAATAGAGACACGGACTTAGAGAACAAGCATATGGACACCAATGGGGAAAAGGGAGTGGAATGAATTGAGAGATTTGGATTAACATATACACATTAATACTATGTACAAAATAGAAGACTAATGAGAACCTACTGTGCAGTACATGGAACTCTACTCAGTGCTCTATGGTGACCTAAATGAGAAGGAAATCCAAAAAAGAGGAGATTATATGTATATGTATGGCTAATTCACCTTGCTGTACAGCAGAAACTAACACAACACTATAAACCAATCATACTACAATAAAATTAATTTTTTAAAAAAGAGAAAAGCTAAAAAAAAACCTAAAGTGACAAAATTTAAGAGGTTTACTTTAAGGCTTTACAGTATAGTTAAACAGAGAATTAAGGATAGGAAAAGGTATCCATCTGGGAGATCTTTTCAAGTTAAAATCTGGGAGATCTTTTCAAATTAAGAATTAGGAGATCTTCCATGTCCAACCAAAATATCTGCTCTGAGTAAACTCAAGAAAATTGAAAAAAAAATTAAATAATAAGTTTTCAGTAAACTACAGAAAAGAATACTTAAAACTATATAATCTTAAGCAAGTTCCTTAACCTCTCTGGTTTCCACTTTTTCAAACACCCACGAAGTGAAGACATGGAACTAATACTGTTCTTCATTGGTTTAAAAAAAATCTGTGATTAGAAAAGACTGTGCCATTAAGCACTACTATTAACCCCATCAGTCTAGATCTCCTCTGGAAAATCACATCTTTATTGTGATGAGGAAATTCCATGGGAAAACTGAACATCTCTTAAGAGGAACTTTTCCTTAAAAAAATTTGAACCACTTGTCTCTTATTTACATGGATTTAATTTGATGCTTACAGTCAGGGAACATATTTCATCAAATTAAATTTTCATTCAAAATATTAGTCTATCCTTTTAAATTTTCATTCAAAATATTAGTCTATCCTGATACTACTTCTAATAACATAGCAAATGTCCATCAGATTTTAAACATGAATGGTGGTTATAAGGAATTGTTAACAGCTGCCAAAGCTGTGGTTTTGTCTTTTTTCCACATACTTCTCTTGAAGAAAAATCAGGAAGATCCCATTCATTTTTAATGGAGTCAAGAAATCTGGTTCTGAATCTGACTTAGTGAAAAGTCTAGGTCTATTCTAGTATTTCCCTTGAATTTAGGATAATCCAGAGTCTGTTTTAGGACTTTTGGATGTATCATACTTTAAAATAAACCTGAATTTCCAGGAATTCCCAAACTAAGAACCAGATAATGGCAAAAAACCATCACAATATTGTAAAGTAACTATCTTTCAATTAAAATAAGTAAATTAATTTAAAAAAAAAACAAATAAAAAGAAAAAAAGAACCAGATGAAATTGAGTTACACGATATGAATTTCCCTATTTTTCAGACCACTTCTTAACTAAGTTTGTTGCTACAGATTTCATACCTGAGTAGCTCTTTTCTTGGGTTATTCCACCAATTATATGGGGAAAATAAGGAACAGTGAATTTAAATATGGAAAAAGTAGAACTTCAAGGCAATTATAAACAACCTAAAAAGTTCCCTAAAGAGGAGACTTCCTAATCATTGTTTCTTTTTGATGAGCAAAGGCAATTTATATTTATAACTATTAAAACTGGCAAGCAGATGCTTCTGTATCTTCCTCTATTTTTAGCTGAGACCAACATTATCTTTCACACCAGTTTACCCCAAAATATAACAACATCACTATAAATCCAGCAAAATTTAGTCCCTACATTATGAGCCAAATATGTCTCAACACAAATGAAAGCTCCCAAATGTGTTACCTACACATAGCTAGTTTCTCATAAAGATGTGTAGTTGAAAATGGCAAATGTGAGTAACTTAAGAAAGCTATTCATCAAAGAAAGGTAAAAATTAGCACCAATAAATTACTCCTTTGTCAGTGAAGAATCTTTTAGGGGATATTTAAATTAGAATTTCCTGTAGTGAATCATAAGGAGTGTTTGAACAAAACTGCCTGTGCTTTAATATCCATTCATCACAATTTTTAAAACATTTTTATGATATATATTATGTAACTACCCTGTATCTGTATGATCTAAACCAGTAATACTAAATGCTTCTAGATAATATTTCATTGAAATCAATTTAGAATCATTCCTTCTCTTCCTACAGTCATAAAATTATACACTTTGAGGGCTTTGCTTTCCACTTTCTGTATAAAGGGACAATATATAAATATATATATGAATTTTCCTTTAGAGTCAGACAATTTTCCAAGTCACAGACAAGATAAACATACTCAAAACTCCACTCTTAGTTACTCAGGTCTTTAGTGTGGATCTCAGCTCTGGTTTGAATTCCTTGCAATCCAGGAGATCAGATCAATCAATCCTAAGGGAAACAATCCTGAATATTCATTGGAAGGACTGATGCTGAAACTGAAGCTTCACAAGTTTGTCTACCTGATGTGAAGAGCTAGCTTATTGGAAAAGACCCTGATGCTGGGAAAGATTGAAGGCAAAAGGAAAAGGGGGCAGCAGAGGATGAGATGATTAGATAGGATCACTGCTATCTAATGACTCAATGGACATGAATTTGAGCAAACTCCAGGACATAGTCATACCAAAGATACACCAAAGAAGTTCTCACACTTTTGCAAAAGATCCCCACAAGATTTCCCAACCTGGGGGTCTGGCAAAGGGACTGAGAAGCCCCAGGGAATTTGACTTTGAAGGCCAGCGGGATTTCATCACAGAACTTGCACAGGACTTGGAAACAGACTCTTGGAGGGATCAAACAAAACCTTGTGTGCACCAGGACCCAGGAGAAATGAGCAGTGACTCCACAAAAGACTGGGCCAGACTTGCCTGTGAGTGTTGAGGCATCTCTGGCAGAGGCCTAGGTTGACAGTGAGGGACACTGAATACAACAGTCCTGGGAGATGCAGCTTGCTGGCATAAGTCCTTTTGAAGGAATTATCATTATCACCATTATACCACTACCACAGTTTGACCTCAGGCCCAACAAAAGGGAGAGAACACAGCCACAAGTATAAGCAGAAAAATGGATTAAAGATGAACTGAACATGGCCACACCCACCAGAGCAAGACCCA
Source organism: Bos taurus (assembly GCF_002263795.3). NCBI lineage: Eukaryota > Metazoa > Chordata > Mammalia > Artiodactyla > Bovidae > Bos > Bos taurus. The sequence goes on along the minus strand of NC_037333.1, from coordinate 2,223,552 downwards.
GTTTACCCCACAGGCAGTCCCTCCCATCAGGAAGCTTCCACAAGACTCATATCCTCATCCATCAGAGGGCAGTTCAGTTCAGTTCAGTTCAGTTGCTCAGTCGTGTCCAAGTCTTTGCAATCCCATGGGTTAGAATACGCCAGGCTTCCCTGTCCATCACCAACTCCCAGAGTTTACTCAAACTCATGTCCATCATGCCGGTGATGCCATCCAACCATCTCATCCTCTGTCGTCCCCCTCTCCTCCTGCCTTCAATCTTTCCCAGCATCAGGGTCTTTTCAAATGAGTCAGTTTTCCACACCAGGAGATCAAAGTATTGGAGTTTCAGCTTCAGCATTAGTCCTTCCAATGAATATTCAGGACTGATTTCTTTTAGGATGGACTGGTTGGATCTCCTTGTAGTCCAAGGGACTCTCAAGAGTCTTCTCCAAAACCACTGTTCAAAAGTGCCAATTCTTTAGCACTCAGCTTTCTTTCTTTTTTTAAATGCAAAGGATGATAAAGTTGTTTATATAGAAATTCAATAAAAATCTGTACATTTGGGTTATTAAGAGAGTTTACAAAACTGGATGACTACAGAATGAAAAAGCAAAAATCAACTGCATTTCAATATACCAACAGATTCATTTCTTTATAGCCCAACTCTCACATTCATACATGACTACTGGAAAATCCATAGCTTTGACTAGACTGACCTTTGTTGCAAAGTAATGTCTCTGCTTTTTTTTTTTTTTTTTCTTTTTTTTTAATTTTATTTTTTTAACTTTACAATGTATTGGTTTTGCCATATATCAACATGAATCCGCCACAGGTATACATGTGTTCCCCATCCTGAACCCTCCTCCCTCCTCCCTCCCTGTACCATCCCTCTGGGTCATCCCAGTGCACCAGCCCCAAGCATCCAGTGTCTCTGCTTTTTAATATGCTGTCTAGGTTGGTCATAACTTCACTTCCAAGGAGCAGGCATCTTTTAATTTCATGGCTGCAGTCACCAACTGCAGTGATTTTGGAGCCCCAAAAAATAAAGTCTGTCACTGTTTCCACCGTTTCCTCATCTATTTGCCATTAAGTGATAGGACCAGATGCCATGATCTTAGTTTTCTGAATGTTTAATTTTAAACCAACTTTTTCACTTTCTTCTTTTACTTTCATCAGGAGGCTTTTTAGTTCTTCTTCACTTTCTGCCATAAGGGTGGTGTCATCTGCATATCTGAAGTTATTGATATTTCTCCTGGGAATCTTCATTCCAACTTCTGATTCATTCAGTCCAGCATTTCTCATGATGTACTCTGCATATAAGTTAAATAAGCAGAGAGCAGACAGAATGAAAACCACAATCACAGAAAACTAATCAAACTGACCACATGGATCACAGCCTTGTCGAACTCAATGGAAATATGAGTCATACCATGTAGGGCACCCCAAGATGGGCAGGTCATGGTGAGAATTTTGACAAAACATGGTCCACTGGAGAAGAGAATTCTTGCCTTGAGAACCCCATGAAGAGTTTGAAAACATTAAAAGATATGACACTGAAAGATGAACTCCCCAGGTCGGTTGGTGCCCAAAAAGAAATAGCTTTAAGAGAAATAGCTCCAGAAGGAATGAAGAGGCTGAGTTAAAACAGAAACAATGCCCAGGTGTGAATGCGTCTGGTGGTGAAAGCAAAGTCCAATGCTGTAAATAACAATATTGCATAGGAACCTGGAATGTTAGGTCTATGAATTAAGGTAAATTGGAAGTGGTCAAACAGAAGATGGCAAGACTGAACATCAGTATTTTAGGAATCAGTGAACTAAAATTGACCAGAATGGGTGAATTTAATTCAGATGTTGCTACTACTGTGAGCAAGAATCCCATAGACGAAATGGAGTAGCCTTCATAGTCAATGGAAGAGTCCAAGATGCAGCACTTGAGTGGAATCTCAAGAACAACAGAATGATCTCTGTTAATTTCCAAGGCAACCATTCACTATCATAGTAATCCAAGTCTACACCCTAACAACAAATGCCAAAGAAGCTGAAGTTGGACAGTTCTATGAAGACCTACATGACCTTCTAGAACCAACACTGAAAAAGAATGTCCTTTTCATCATAGGGGACTGGAGTGCAAGAGTATGGGGTCAAGAGACACCTGGAGAAATAGGCAAGCTTGACCTTGGAGTACAAAATGAAGCAAAGCAAAGGGTAACAGAGTTTTGCCAAGAGAACACACTGGTCATAGCAAACACCCTCTCCCAAAAACACAAGAGAAGTCTCTACACATGGACATTACTAGATGGTCAATGCCTAAATCAGATTGATTATATTCTTTGCAGCCAAAGATGGAGAAGCTCTATACAGTCAGCAAAAACAAGACTGGGAGCTGACTGTGGCTCAGATCATGAACTCCTTATTGCCAAATTCAGACTTAAGTTGAATAAAGTAGGGAAAACCACTAAATGACTCAGGTTTGACCTAAATCAAATCCCTTACGATTATACAGTGGAAGTGAGAAATAGATTTAAGGGATGAGACCTGATAGACAGAGTATCTGAAAAATATGAATGGAGATTTGTAACACAGTATAGGAGGCAGTGATCAAAACCATCCCTGAGAAAAAGAAATGCAAAAAGTCAAAATGGTTGTCTGAGGAGGCCTTACAAAAAGCTGAGAAAAGAAGAGAAGCAAAAGGCAAAGGAGAAAAGGTCAGATATATCCATCTGAATGCAGAATTTCAAAGAGTAGCAAGGAGAGATAAGAAAGCCTTCCTAAGTGATCAGTGCAAAGAAATAGAGGAAAACAATAGAATGGGAATGACTAGAGATCTCTTCAAGGAAATCAGAGATACCAAGGGAACGTTTCATTCAAAGATGGACACAATAAAGGACAGAAATGATATGGACCTAATAAAAGCAGAAGATATTAAGAAGAGGTAGCAAGAGTACACAGAAGAACCATACAAATAAAGTCTTAATGACCCAGATAACCATGATGATGTGATCACTTACCTAGAGCCAAAAATTTTGCAGTGCAAAATCAAGTGGGCCTTAGGAAATATCACTATGAACTAGTGGAGCTAGTGGAGCTGATAGAATTACAGTTGAGTTATTTCAAATCCTAAAAGATGATGCTGTGGAAGTGCTGCACTCAATATGCCAGCAAATCTGGAAAAGTCAGCAGTGGCCACAGGACTGGAAAAGGTCAGTTTTCATTCTAATCTCAAAGAAAGGCAATGCCAAAAAATGTTCAAACTACCACACAATTGCACTTATCCCACATGCTAGCAAGATAATGCTCAAAATTCTCCAAGCTAAGCTTTAATAGTACTTGAACTGAGAACTTCCAGATGTTCAAACTGGATTTAGAAAAGGAAGAGGAATGAGAGATCAAATTGCCCAAATCTGCTGGATCATAGAAAAAGGAAGAGAGTTTCAGAAAAACATTTACTTTGATTCATTAACTATGCCAAAGCCTTTGACTGTGTGGATCACAACAAATAGTGGAAAATTCTTAAAGAGATGGGAATACCAGAACACCTTACCTGCCTCCTGAGAAATTTGGATGCAGGTCAAGAAGCAATAGTTAGAACCAGACATGGAATAATGGACTGGTTCCAAATTGGGAAAGGATTACGGTAAGACTGTATATTGTCACCCTGCTTATTTAACTTATATGCAGAGTACATCAAGGGAAATGTCAGGCTGGATGAAGCACAGCTGAAATCAAGATTGCTGGGAGAAAAATCAATAATCTCACACATGCAGATGACACCACCTTTATGGAAGAAAGCAAAAAGTAACTAAAAAGCCTTTTGCTGATGGTGAAAGAGGAGAGTGAAAAAAACTGGCTTAAAACTCAACATTCAAAAAACCCTAAGATCACAGCATCTGGCCCAATCATTTCATGGCAAATAGATGGGAAACAATGGAAACAGTGACAGATTTTACTTTCTTGGGCTTTAAGATCACTGCAGATGATGACTTCAGCCATGAAATTAAAAGATGCTTGCTCCTTGGAAGAAAAGCTATGACAGGCCTGGACAGTATATTAAAAAGCAGACATTAGTTTGCCAACAAAGTTCCATGTAGCCAAAGCTATGGTTTTTCCAGTAGTCATGTATTGATGTGAGAGTTTGATGATAAAGAAGGCTGAGCACCAAAGAATTGATGCTTTTGAACTGTGATGTTGGAGAAGACTCTTAAGAGTCCCTTGGACTGCAAGGAGAATAAACCATTCAATCATAAAAGAAATCAATTCTGAATATTCATTGGATGTTTGATGCCAAAGCTCCAATACTTGGCCACCTGATGCAAAGAGCTGCATCTTTAGAAAAGACCCTGATGCTGGGAAAGATTGAAGGCAGGAGGAGCAGGGGATGACAGAGAATGAGATGATTGAATGGCATACTGATTCAACAGATGTGCGTTTAAGCAAACTCCAGGAGATGGTGAAGGAAAGGAAAGCCTGGCATGCTGCAGTCCATGGGGTTGCAAAGAGTCAGATACAACTGAGCAACTGAACAAAAACAACAACCAGGAGATAGTGGAGGAGAGAGGAACCTGGCATACTGCTGTCCATAGGGTTGCTAAGAGTTGGACATGACTTAGAGACTGAACAACAATAGCTCTGGTGGAAGGGTGAGATAGGACCCATGTCAAGCAGGTCTTGTCCCTGCACTTTCTGTCTAAAGTCAATTTTAAGTGCTTGCTCCAAGATTCTGAATCATATTACTGTGTGCAGATCCTCTGACCACAACATGATTTATATACCGAATTCCAATTTACTTATTTCAAATGGAGGGAAAGCTAATATTATCCTGACCTCATAATCAGAGACAATTTTCTGAAGAGGTCAGTCCTTTCCTGATGATTCTGGAAAGTAGATGTTATATAAAAATGTTTACTGAGTTTATTATTATAACCCACAGATGTTCCAAAGGCACTTTCTCCAAGCTTTGGTTCTCTCCTAAATTGATTTTCTATATTTTAGAGATTTTCTGTATTTTGGTTATATCCAACCAACCAGGGCTAAATGTCTAAGATCACAGCCCCTTTCTCTTGTCCAATTTCCACTCTCTTCATTGCATTTCTGAGCTTCCTTATCAGTTACTAACATTTTTGTCATTTTAACATTCTTTCATGATCAGGTTAGCCTTTCTAAGATTAAACTTTATCTTCAGTTTTCAGGATTCATGTCTCCCTGGCTTGTTGATTTAATCAATGAATTATCTCACAAGCATGACCCAGGATAAATTATTTCTGGGAAGTTTCCTAAAAATAATTAAATCTATCTGTAGCTTGTTGGCTCTGGTACTTTTTATGGAGAGTACATATTTTCTTGACTTTTTTATCTGTTGACTTCAACTTCTATCTGGATTGTTAACCAATATTTTTAATGTTACAAAATACAAAATAAGCTAGATTCATAAATATGTATGTACAGTATGAAATAATCATCTGTCATCTAATATTTGAGAAATTTTGGCATTAGTATCTGTTTTTAAAAAAATGACAAGATTTTTATATTGCGTTAGATGAAAGAACTATTATTATAAGAATACAATAATTTGGGCATGCTAATATTATTTCAATGAATGACAGACATGATTTTCTTTCAAAGTGCCTGTGTTATGTTCTTTCCTATCTAGCTCATTTTCCCACTGATTTTAAACATCATCAAAATGTATAATAGAAATAATATAGACAGTACAGCAAAAGAAGCAAAATACTGAACCTCAACTACTGACTTCTTCTATGCTATATCAGAAAAAAAAAAAAACCCTGTTGATTGTTTAATATATATTTGTACATATTAAATGTATATGTCAGTATATGATTATATAATATAGTTTTAAATTCCATGAAATAAAGATGAAGAAAGTATGGTATGGAGAAAATTTCAGAGTCTTTGAAATCACACCCCACTAGCTTACAATAGTAACTTTTGTCTCCACTGGGGCAGCTTTTGACAAATCCTTCAGAGCCTTAATATTTGGCTTCCATATAAATAGTGGCTGTCTTGATAAGTCATTTGGGGATTGGAGATGATGTATACAAATAAATTAACCCCAATTTATTTTATGAGATTAAATTGTAATAATGTTTAGCATATTATAGGTGCTTAATGGGTAGCATCAGTCATTATTCTTGAGAGAAGCTGACCTCTCTCAAGAATAAAGAAAGCAGATAGACAGGCAGACTATCAACAATAATGACTATAGTTTTGGACAGATAACTGTAAGTGAACAAATTATTGCATAAAATTGTACTGGATAAAAATAAATGAAGGCCAAAATTTGGAAATTATATTAATATATGCTGGTGTCATGTTTCTGTTTGAATAATCTGCAGATCAACTGTAAAAAGAAACTTAGTCAGTCGAAACTAAGCTTTCAATTCGTGTCCAGCATCAAATAATGATAGAGTGTGATAAAAAGACATATATGATATAATTCTTGCCTTTTTAATTACTTGCAGATGTGCTAGGAAACATTTTTCTGAATGGAGACATTTTAAACTCTAAGGAGAAAACATAATAAAGAACAAAAATAATCATAAAAGTAGTAGATGTGAAAGGAATTTAGGAAAGCAACACATCATGAAGTAGTCAGAGAAAGAAGTGGGCAGAGATGACCGTGAAGGTAGGTGAGATGTGACTGTGGATAAAGTGGTGTGGTAGGGAATCCTGAGTACAACCACTGTGGCAGGAAGGAGCATTGTAGGTGTAGGGAAGGTGAGAAGATTAAACGTGGGAGGGGAGGAATGGAGATAATCAGGGTCAGAACTAACATCACACAAAACCAAACTGTGGAGCTTCAGTGCTCATAAGACACACCTTGTTTAGATGTGATAAGCAATAAAAACAAACAAAAGCAACACTTAAAAGTTAGCATATCTGAGTTCAGATGCTTGCTCTAATATTTCTGGACTGTATGACTTGAAATGTAGAGAGACCTCTCTGACCTTCTTTTTCTTCATTCATCACATGTGGAAAAAATTCTTAAGTCAGAAGATTGCTATGCTAGTATAAATCCCAGAAAACTATGGTTCACAAAAAAAGTTCTTAAAAGGAAGCCAGGGACCAAAAATTTTAAATCATAAGCCTTATTTCACAAAGCAGACTTGAAAATCAAGAAAGCAAATTGAAATGGAGCAGGACTTCATGGTCCTTCGCTTGACACCCTTACTCCATGTTTTCTGCCTGCCTTTTGTCTATTAAAAAAAAAAAAAAAATAGCCAAAAAAATAAGTTTAATCAGAGAAGTGAGAAAATACAGAAACAAAGGAAAATAATCTACCAAGATTAAATAATAATAGCTTAGTCAATAAGCATGCTGCTGCTGCTGCTAAATCACTTCAGTCGTGTCCGACTCTGTGCGACCCCATAGACGGCAGCCCACCAGGCTCCCCCGTCCCTGGGATTCTCCAGGCAAGAACACTGGAGTGGGGTGCCATTTCCTTCTCCAATGCATGAAAGTGAAAAGTGAAAGTGAAGTCGCTCAGTCATGTCCAACTCCTAGCAACCCCATGGACTGCAGCCTAACAGGCTCCTCCGTCCATGGAATTTTCCAGGCAAGGGTACTGGAGTGGGGTGCCATTGCCTTCTCTGAGTCAATAAGCATAGTTAAGGACTTTTATTTCCTTCTCTAGGGTTACAGATAATATTCTCAGCCATATCCTGCGGACTGTCTTATAGGTACTGAAACCTCTACCAGGTGAAGGGAGTTAACTATATGTGACCAGACTGCAGCCATGACATAAGATGCTGCAATTCTGAGAACTGGCCTCAAGGAAATGGGAATAGACTTACCCTAGAACTGAAGATAATTGTACTTAACACAATCAAGATGATGCTGGTTAGCCCAACATATGACAAATTTCAAGGTGACTGTCAGAGGACTGTCAGAGGTTTCTACATGCGGCTTCCTCCCTCTGTCTATAAAAGTTCTTGTCCAGTGGTTGTCAGCTAGGGGGTCGGGTGTTGGGGGAGTCAGCCTTTGGACTGGAGTCCACCCTCCCCTCATCTTGGTTGCTGGCATCCAAAATAAAGCAAACTTTCCTTTCCATCAACCTTCCCTCTTTACTGGCTTTAAGTGGAAAACACCCAGACTGAACATTCAGTCGCAAAATAACTGAAGAAATTCTGAAAGTTGAGTGATTGCCACTGGTTCTTGTGGCTCTCAGCCCTGTGTCCCATCCATTAAACTACATTTATTTTCCAATTTGTAAAGTCCCAAATATACATGAAGCAATTTAGAAATCACTGAGGTAGTAGGAGATTACACTAAAAATAATGAAAACTTTTATTATCCATTATTTTGTATACTATAATTATATGATATGTTATTAATAACATGAATAAAGACTCACAAACCAAGATAAGAATTTGAACATATGAACAATAAATTAGGTAAGAGTATTATGTCAATGATACATTTACTGAAGCTGGAAACTGTCCTATGGTTGTACAAAAAAGTAATATCTATTCTTAGGGAATCACACTGAAATATGTAGAGATAAAGGAAGATAATGATATCTGCAACTTACTCCTCTACAACATATGTGTATATATGTAAATATGTACATAAATATAAGTATATATAAGCATATAGGGGTTCTTTGCACTATTCTTACAAGTTTTACATAATTTAAAATTTAAGCAAAAAAGCTGGAGAATGAGAAACACAAAATCTAGCCAATAGGAACAAGGTAGAGAAATGGGGAGAAGGGCTTGGAGATCTGTAAAGTGTGCATGTTCTCATGGCTGTTCCTCTAATCACCACACTTTTGAATTACATATATGTTACACACACACTTGTGTGCATAAAATAGTATATGAGAAAGGAGATTAAAGGAAAAATAAGTCTCTCTAAAAAATACGGACTTCAGCAAGAGAAAACACAGAATAATTCTGCCCATAATCTTGGACAAATGATGTAATGACACATAGGGAATATACTTAGAAAAGGCAAGACAATTTATGTGAGATGATTGAATATTTGAGAGAGAATTTTCAAGCCACCTGAGCTGTAAACAGATTTTCAAGGTTAAGGGTGGTATTTATCACGTCAGAGGTCTGGCAAAGTCAAAGAGAAATGGGGAACTCATTTGCTTCACAATGATGAATTCCAAGATCTTGAAAGATAACGTTGTACTCAGCTGAGATTTGCTCTGTTCTGAGAAAAAAAGAAAAAAATCTTTTAGGAGTTAAAGGCTTTCATATTCATCTGATTCTCAAAAAAAAAAAAAAAAAAGTAGATTGACCAGCATTCAGAGAATGATTACTTTATGAGAAGAACTGTACTAGGAGATATGGGAAATAAATAAAGACAAAGCCAGCATGATTTCTATCTTAAGGAACTTGCATTATAAACAGAAATAATTGCGTCATGAGGGAGAACATGAGATGTCGTAAAAGAATAAAGCTTCAAAAAGATTTCTTAGGAGGGAAAAGTATTTGAGGGTCCTAAAAATCAGTGGTTCAAGAAAGGATGATGAAAGTTGCTTATGAGTAGAGATTGAAGGTGGGGCAGATATGATTTACTGCAAAAAGTTCATAGCAAGCAGCAGGGTCAGCATTAAAAAGATGAAGTTAAACCACAGATGGATGAGAAATTGTCCAACTGATTTAGTAAAGCCACATGCTTAGAGTTCATTGCTGGTGGGTTTAGTGAGGAGTATTTCCCAAATGTGGTTGGCATAGACTTCAGCAGGACAGGCAGACAACTCAAGGGTGAGATGTGAAGTGCTCTCCTGCATGACATAAACCACCCCTGCTCTACACTGAGGAAATAGGGGTGAAGCAGAGTTTCTCCATTGCCAAGCAACACCCACACCCACTACCCAGATAGCTTCCAGTATGCCTCTCAATCAGCTCTTTCTGAACTTCCTCATTTCCAGCTGGTTACTCTGGACTCAGAATTAGAGATCTACGTCATATCTCAAAGCTGTATTCCAGTTTGGTCCTTATTATTTTGTATAATAACAATTATAATTCTATAAGTATTAATAATTATTATTTATATAATAGAGGCAGACTTTTTTTTTAAAGATGTACATATGAAATTGCAGTTGTTCATTAATTTCAGTGTAGAAAAGGTTTATTTTCCAGTTGTCTTTTCTTTTCTTTTTCTTCTTTTTTTTTTTTTTTTTTTGGTTTTGTTTACTTTTGTTCAGTTTTTGTTTTACTTTATTTACATGTGGGATTTTTTAATTTGCATTTAAAGTTCAGGTAAAGGAGTTGAACAAACATGCATGCACTATTTTCCCAGCTTATATGGAAGTCACCTATCTTCTTCTTTGATTAAACATCATAAGAGACTGAGAAACTTTTTTAGTAAACCTCTGGCTAAAATTTAATTCTAAGAGAATTTCCTTCTTAGTGTGTTACTGGGTGTGGGATGAAGCATTCCCAGAGTTTCTAAGTTAAATCAAGCATTCCTTTCTCCCCCTGCATTAAGTTAAGAGTGTTTAATAGATTGCCTGGTTGATCCAGACAGGAACTATTACAACCTTTAGTTAACCAAATCCTATCTTCACAATTTAGAATACCCTAATTCCAACCAAAAGTACAGGACTTAATAGAACATCTCAATTTAAGGTAGGACTCTACTTTAAAGAAAAGGAAGCAGTATTTCATTAGACCTCATAGCATTTTGCAAGGTTTTTGTGATTGCCCCAGTGTGAAAATCTCTTGGTAGCAACTCCAGCAACTGGGTCAAAAGAAAATACTCAAACTTTTTTTAAATTTCCATCTGAAGCAGGCCCCAAGCACAACTACTAAAACTGTTGCTGAGTTATAATCATAAAATGGTATGTAAGAGGGGCCACACAGATAATCATCTGGTTTAACTTTTGTTTAGCTTAACTCAAGAGAAATTAAATAAACAGACCAAGGTCAACCAGCACTAAAGTAAAGAAGTAAGACTCAGAATCAAGCTGCCTAACTTCCTAACCATTTTATTTCACCATCACAACTTCTGAAAGGAAAAGAATGTACCCACTGTTTGAATCTCCTGTTCACTGGTGAATTCCTAAAAAAGACTATAAATCAATTTTTTTTAAAAGTCAAGCATTTTTTAATTGAAGTGTAGTTGATTTACAATGTTGTGTTAGTTTCAGGTTTATAACAAAGTGATTCAGATATAAATAATCTAAATTCATAGATATATGTATATATTATTTTTCAGATCATTTTCCCTTACAGCTTATTACAAAATATTGAATATAGCTCCTTGTACTATACAGTAGGGCCACACTGTGTATCTATTTTGTATGTAGTAGTGTGTGTCTGTTAATCCCAAACTCCTCATTTATCCCTCTCCTACTTCTCCTTTGGTAACCATAAATTCACTCTCTAAGTCTGTGAGTCTGTTTCTGTGTTGTGAATAAGTTCATTTGTATCACTGTCCACACATAAGTGATATCTTATTATATCTGAGATTCAAAAAATCAAGCGTCTTTCATGAACTCAGTAAGTGATAGAGTCAGAATTCCAATCTTGCTATATGCTTCAATGAAATGTAATTCTATCTTGAAAGGTTTTGTAAATACTTTAAAATTAAAATTGTGCTTCACTCTCTGCTTCCAAAACACTTTATATGTGTATCTATTTTGCCCCTTCATGGTTTTGGTTGGTTGATATCATGGTTTTGGTTGGTTCATTTGCAACCTTCTTTACCAAACTATGATTTTGGAGAAGAATTGTGGAGCATTCATCTTTTCCTTACCTAGGCCCACCATAATGAATATTTGGAAAATGAACACTAAATGCAGCAAATAATAAATATACTGTCAGGTCTGTAATTTTTTTAGGTCTGTAACTTTCTGACTCTTCAAATCATATTGTGTGTGTGTGTGCTTAGTTGCTCAGTTGTGTCCAACTCACGCAACCCCATAGACTCCCAGGCTCCTTTGTCCATGGGATTCTCCAGGCAAGAATACTGCAGTGAGTTGCCACTTCCTTCACAAAATCATATTACCCAAATTTTATATTTTATTATATGCAATCACATTTGATATCTTTGGCAGATCACTGCCAAAGTTTTTAATATTTAGTGGCAAATAATAATAATAAAAAGACATTTCTCAAGTTGTGCTCACTTCCTTGATTCTAACCATAACATTCCACTTAGCAAATGTCACTTATGACTGTAGGAACTCAGATTTATCTCATTCTCTGATCAAAGGAACATATTATCTCCTGTTTCATAAGGACTTTCACAGCAGCTGGGATCCTGAATGCCTCAGCTATTCTACAATAATTTAAAGCTGTAACTCATCAAAAATAAATAAAAAGAAAAATGTATAGAAAAAGATTTCAGTCAAGAAAAAGTAAAACATTGATATAGCTGATCTTATTAGAATTTTTCAAATGTTCTCAAACTTGTCCATCATGACAATTTTCTGTTTTATGTAAATTGTACAGGCACACACATACACAACACAACACAAACAGATACACTCAAAATTATAGAACTTGAAATCATGAAAAATGAAAGTGCTGACTCCCTGATAATTGGAGGAATGAAGTGGGGACCATGTAAGTATGGACTTACACATTAATATGAAATGTTTCAGGGCTGCAACTTCTTATTCTTATTACTACTGCAGAACATTTCTTTTTCTCAAATCATTTGCCATGTACACAAAAGCTATACTAATGTCTAGAGGGATTTGACACTGCAAAATTCATCCCTGTGTGACCTCTTCTGCCTGTGAATCTGCTTTCTTGGTTAAACAGCTGCACTTGGCCTACAGTTTCCTACTAACCTGAAAGATGTGCTCATTAGATAGTCAAAATATAAGCATGATTATTATAAAATAATTCATGATTAGAAATTGCAAGCAGGCTCCACAACTAAGTGGATCATGCTGATTATTTTAAAGTGAGGCTATAAAGAACTTTTAAAAGCATTACAAATTCAATTCTCAAATGTCCACATATTAAGATAAGGCTTAACATTTTGGCTTAAATTTCTGAGACAGCAAATGCTGGAAATATTAACCATAATGCAAAGGAATATGAGAAAAGAATATATATATATATATGTGTGTGTGTGTGTATGTGTATAATATTGTGCATAATACATATACATATATATAACTGAATCACATTGCTATACAACAGAAATTAATAAAACATTGTAAATCAGCTGGACAGCAATAAAATAAAATTTTAAAATGACATTTCAATTTTTCCTAGTTAGTCAGATATACATATTTCAGTTCAGTTCAGTTCAGTCGCACATTCATGTCCTACTGTTTGCAATGCCATGAATCACAGCATGCCAGGCCTCCTTGTCCATCACCAACTCCCGCAGTTCACTGAAACTCATGTCCATTGAGTCGGTGATGCCATCCAGCCATCTCATCCTCTGTCATCCCCTTTTCCTCCTGCCCCCAATCCCTCCCAGCATCAGAGTCTTTTGCAATGAGTCAACTCTTCGCATGAGGTGGCCAAAGTACTGGAATTTCAGCTTTAGCATCATTCCTTCCAAAGAATACCTAGGACTGATCTCCTTTAGGATGGACTGGTTGGATCTCCTTGCAGTCCAAGGGACTCTCAAGAGTCTTCTCCAACACCACAGTTCAAAAGCATCAATTCTTTGATGCTCAGCTTTCTTCACAGTCCAACTCTCACATCCATACTTGACCACTGGAAAAACCATAGCCTTGACTAGATGGACCTTTGTGTATAGGGGTTCTTAACTTGCAGTCCCCCCCAAGATCATGGGTAGAAATAAAAATTACATTTTTTGCCTTAACTTCCAATTGAAGCTTTATATTTCCTACAATTATTAGTGTACAGGGAAAAAATAATAACCACACTATTAGTAGTATAATAGAAGTCAGATATTTTCATATTACACAACAGTGGTTGCAAATATTATGTCCATTATTACTTTGAAAGTATTAGTTATTATTAGACATTAAAATAATGATGCAATAACTTAAAAGGAACACATATTACTATAGAACACAGTTATTTTTTAAATATTTTGATTATTGCATTTTAGTACAATTTTTTCCATTGTGTAGTTACAAATTTTACCTTATGCCCTTAAAATATGTTATCCTGGGAAGGAAACCATAGATTTTATCAGACAGAATACAAAGAACTCTGTGTCAAAAAAAAAAAGAAAGAAATAAAAGAAAAGTGCACCTCAATGATCTCATGTCTTATCCCCAGAATCCTTGCATTGAGTACTTCTCATGGTAAAAGGGACTTTGAAAATGTGGTTAAGGACACTGAGGTGGGGAGATTATGCTGGAGAATTATCTAAATGGCCAAATATAACCATAGGGTTCTTATAAGAGAAAAGTAAGTGTGAAAATCAGAGAAAGGAGGAGGGATGCTGATGGCAGAGGCTGGATTGATGTGCTCTGAAGACAGAGCCCAGGAATGCGGCAAGCCCTGGGAGGTGGAGAAGGCAAATGAAACCAATTCTCTGGAGCCTTCAAAAGGAGTGCAGATCTTTAATCCACTTTGAGTTTATTTTTGTGTGTGGTGTTAGAAAATGTTCCAGTTTCATTCTTTTACAAGTAGTTGACCAGTTTTCCCAGCACCACTTGTTAAAGAGTTTATCTTTTCTCCATTGTATATTCTTGCCTCCTTTGTCAAAGATAAGGTGTCCATAGGTGTGTGGGTTTATCTCTGGGCTTTCTATTTTGTTCCATTGATCTATATTTCTGTCTTTGTGCCAGTACCATACTGTCTTGATGACCGTGGCTTTGTAGTAGAGCCTGAAGTCAGGCAATCCAGTCCAGGTTTGATGCAGGATACAGGATGCTGAAGGAGATCAGCCCTGAGATTTCTTTGGAAGGAATGATGCTAAAGCTGAAACTCCAGTACTTTGGCCACCTCATGCAAAGAGTTGACTCATTGGAAAAGACTGTGATGCTGGGAGGGATTGGGGGCAGGAGGAGAAGCAGACGACAGAGGATGAGATGGCTGGATGGCGTCGCTGACTCGATGAATGTGAGTATGAGTGAACTCCGGGAGTTGGTGATGGACAGGGAGGCCTGGCGTGCTGTGATTCATGGGGTCGCAAAGAGTCGGACACAACTGAGCAACTGAACTGAACTGAACAGGATTCTTGGGGCTGGAGCACTGGGATGACCCAGAGGAATGGTACGGGGAGGGAGGTGGGAGGGAGGTTTAGGATTGGGAACACGTGTACACCCGTGGTGGATTCATGTTGATGTATGGCAAAACCAATACAATATTGTAAAGTAATTAGCCTCTAATTAAAATAAATAAATTAAAAAAAAATAAAAATAAAAAGGAGTGCAGCCAGATGACAGCCTGACTGTTGCTCAGCCAGACTCATCTTGGGCTTCTGACTTCCACAACTGCAAGAATAGAATTTGTGTTGTTTAAGGCACTGCATTTTGGGAAACCTGTTACAGCAGCAGTGGGACACTAATGCATTACGGCATCAGAGTCAAGAATACCTGAGGTGATGTTGACCACTTGATGCTGTATTCTACTAGTAATACAAATGTTCCTGTAACTAAGGGGAAGTGCTTTCCATGTTTCATACAGGAACATGGTCTTGGTAAACAGACTATCACTAAGAATGAGTCCTCTGCTTTCCTGGAAATATCTCAGTACTAAAATATTTTTAAGGTTTTGGCAGTTGTATTGGCCTTACACCAAAAATAAGAGTGGACATGTTTTCTGTTATATGGAGAATAATAATCACTTTTCAAATCTCAAACTGAGTATATCTGAGACCTAGTATTGACACAAATAACATTCTTCACTCAAAGGCAATTTATTTTTTTTTAACAGAAAGTAATTTTAAAAACCTTGATAGTCATTTGAATGTAGTTATAGCAATTTTTTTCAGCTGGGAAAATTCCACAATGTTTTGATTCTTTATACATGTTCACACAGAATTGCAATAATAACTTACCGGAGATCATGACCTGAACTGCCCTTGTCAGTCTTCAGAGCACATTAACCAATACAATGACCATGATCTAAGACTATATAATCAACATAACTCAGCATACACCCCCTTGGAATGACATATTCCTTGCCCTCACCACCGTGATGTACAAGAGATAAATCCACACTGGTTGATAACACTAAATATTATTTGTATTTATAGATTATTTTGCACTAAATTATACTATCCACCTACTAGCATCAAAAACTCAGCTATCTTTTACAAAAACAGCTGGAGAAAATAGCATAATTTTGATAATGAGTCTTCATATTATGAGTTAATGTAGCTATTTGTGGAAACAGTTCAAAGGCAATTCAATAATTTGTAAACATCATCTTCATAATGCTAGAACTACTGTATTGCTTATGTAGCAATACATACTGAATTGCTTATGTAATTCATCTGAAATCATATTGTTTTGATAACTGGTTCCTGGCAGTCAGTTTTTTTATACAATATGTGGGAAGGAGATTATTCTTTAATGGCATGGTTTAATTGTATGTGTATAAGCTTTTAAATCATTCCAGTTAATCACAAGTTCCAAACTGCCCTAACAATGCAATGACTCCAAGCTCATTGCATGAATTCTATATAGATAAAAGCTTTATAAATTACACTGCTGTTTATTTTTAGGTCAGTGTGAGAGATCTGATACCTTTGGGAAGTGTTCAAGTGTTCAAGGCCAGATATCCTAGTTAGCTCTTAGTGCTTGAGCAAAAGCCTTATTTCCAGTGATCACATTAACTTTCTGTGGCTAGGAATGCTCACTGCTCTTCATAAACTGATGAAAACTCAGTTAAAAAGGTCAAGCATAAGGAATATCAATCTGAATCACTGTAGTGATGTTGAAAGTGATGTTAGAGATTCAACCAATACCTTTAGTTTACACTTTAGGAAATGAAAAGGTACAGAGGTTAAGAATATAGTGTATTAATTTGTATAAATAAATGTAGTCAGCACAGGTGGATCTGGAAGCTGGGGTTTCTACCTTCAGATGCCATATTCACTCTATTATATCACATTAGTTTACTTTCAAATCAATTCAGTATTTGATTCAGTATAATTAAATACCTTTATGTGTTAGGAATTGTGCTATGTGATAGAGACAAAAGAATAAAAGATATTATGTAGGCTTAAAAAGAAAGAAATAGGTTAACAAATAAATGGTATTAATTTGAGAGTGGTGCTGTAATAAAAATAGTAGGAGTTGAAAAGAGAAGTCAGTTTGAGGTAAGAGATAGATAGGTTCCCGGTTGAACAGCTGTAATTGATTTCCTGCTGCCCTTTGAGACAGACTAAGCATAGGCACAAGTGAAAGGATTGGCCGGAGACAACCTGGAAAATTGCCCCCATATAAGGAACTTAAGCCACCTCTCCTGCACACAACTCACCCTGAGTTCACCCATGTGATCTTCCACACACACTTTGCTTCTAATAAATGCTGTCTCTATTTCATAGTCTTGGTCTCTTTGCTGAATTCTTTCTTCAAAGCAGGCAAGGACAGAGGTCCTTCTTACACCATTACACCACTGGAATCAAGTTCAATTCAGGAGTCAGTGAAGCCTTCACCAAAGAGTTAATTTCTGAATTGTGTTTGAAAGGAGGTCAGTTACTTATCAACCAGGTAGGAGAATATTCCTAGGAGAAAGAAAGAGAAAGAGTATATGTAGTGAAAGCAGGAAAGAACACATCCTTTTCTATGAGCTTCCCCCAGCCACAACACTACCAGCAGAAGAAATTGTACAAAGAAA
Source organism: Bos taurus (assembly GCF_002263795.3). Taxonomy (NCBI): domain Eukaryota; kingdom Metazoa; phylum Chordata; class Mammalia; order Artiodactyla; family Bovidae; genus Bos; species Bos taurus. Next base: position 2,205,866 of record NC_037333.1, on the reverse strand, counting down.
AGAGGAACTTCCTGTACTCCAGGTGAGACAGCCCCTTCCTGGCCTCTATGACTCAGTTGGCAAGAATTGAGTGGGCACCACAGAGTGTTTCCTGTTGCAGAGTTAGGAGAGAGACCCACAGGTAGGAGATCTAGGGAAGACTGCCCCCTGCCTGGCATCCACCTTGCTGTTAGATGGAGTGAACTGGGCACCATTGCTCTGCATGCCTCTGGCAGGAGGTGCCCCAGCCTCAAATCTCAAAGTCTTATTGCTACATTCTACTTGAGACAGGGTTGATCATGTCACAAATCTCATGTACTTTATCCCTGATTAGCTCACTTACTATATGAAGCCCAAGATGTCCAGATACACTCTCATCCCCCAGATTCTCATCCTCATAGAATTCTGTACATTCTCCCTCTGGAACTCATGCTGTGTCTACAGCAAACTCTTACATGACCTCAAGAAAGTCATAGCCAAGTCACATTATGCAGCCATGCACTTTTTTAAAGGTACTCCTCCCAGCCAGCCTGAGAGCACACAGTTTGGCTAGAGGAGCCCAGTCTGGATTTTAGACTCCCCTGCACGCTATGCATAATCCCTTTGACAGAATACAATCAACACAGCTGTAAGCAGTGGCTTGGATCCTCAGCTGTTTTTCCAAATGTTCCCTTTGCTTTCTCCCCCTCAGCCCTTTTTAAGATACTGGACACAAACTTCAATAATTATTTTCAACATGCTCTAAAAGATTAATATATATATATATATATATATATACATATATATATGTATGAGAAAAAATTGAGTATTACAAATATCAAGTGGAAATTCTAGAACTGAGAAAAATCAATGGAAAAAAAATTGAACATTCATGGGGATATTTAACAGTAGGTGTGTTTTTTTTTTAATAAGTTGAAGTATAGTTGATTTACAATCTTATGTTAGTTTTAGGTGTACAGCAAAATGAGTCAGTTATACATATCTAGAGAAAATCATAATTCAAAAAGATACATGCACCCCAATGTTCATTGCAGCACTATTTACAATAGCCAAGACATGGAAGCAACCTGAATGTCCGTCAAAAGAGGAATGGATAAAGATGTGGTTCATATATACAACCTTCTCCCTTTAAGTGAAACCTAGATCTGCCTTGAGGATATTGCTTCTCCTTTTAAGAGAATCTGTTTTTCTCTCCATTTTTTAATAATTGCCATAAAGGAGTATAGGTGCTTACCAGTCAAAGACCAAAAGAAATAGCAGAATCAGATTTTGGCTTACTTGTTGCAAGGGAGATGGAATGCCATAGAAAACACTGAGGTGTCTCAGCAAGAGATTATTATGATGGAATTGTTAAAGGATTGAGGCTTCTATCACATCATTTTGAAGAGGAATAGACAAGTGCATTTTGCTCTGGATTCTATGATTTTGTACCTTCATCTTTATCTAGAATGTAGTTGGGATGGAAGGAGTTAAAGCTCTAAATGACCATAGAAATAGCAGAGGGAGATACTTGCCTGTTTTTGAGATCTGCACAGTGTTCTTCTATTTTCCTAAGCTCAGAAATGATTAGGTAATAGTCTTGGTTTTGCCCTCTCTACTACAGTCATTCACAGAGTGACCTTGGCAGATGTGGATGTTCTATGAAGTTGTTTGTATTAAGGAATAAAAAGAGTAGCCTTGTCATGAGCATCAGGTCAGTACACAGCTGGTAGCTGTCAGAATTTCTTCTTTGCTTTCTCAGTAGGCATCCTTGTCAGATATTTGCTCCTCCCTTAATGGAAATACTTTGATGCTTCATCATTAAGTATAATATTTGCTGTATTTTTTCAGATACTTTTAAGAAGGTTAAAAATTGATTTCTATTCTTATTAAGAATTTTTATCTTAGATGGGTATCAAGCTAACTCATTACAAAGCAATGGTTGATGAGACTATCATGAAGACCTAGTGACTATCTCTAACTTGTCCTACTCCCTAGGCCTCCCTATCTTCAGACTTCACCTTCTAGACCATCTTCCATTTAACATTTGAATCATATTTCTAAAATATAAATCATTACTTTAAAGCTCATTCAATAATTCCCTGCTACTTACACATGAATTCCAAAATCCTCTCCATAAAAATGCCTTCAATTTGTAAAGATATAAATCCCTTATTTATATCTTTAACTGCACCCCTTGCAATCCCTTCATAGACCTTTCAATTTACATATAAATATTAATTAATATAACAAATATTTGTTCAAGTGCCAAGTAGGAGACTAAGTATAATCAATACAGCAATGAATAAAATAAAATTCTCTGCCTTCACAGGCCTTACAATGCCCAGAAAAGGGGAGATGATAAAAGATAACTCCTATCATATCTCCCTTTAATGTTTCTTTTAGCCAATGTGAAAAACTTATGAGTACCAGAGAATGACAGTGGATGTAATGAGCTTAATCAGACAGTCACACTCCAACTGCTGATGTCTTTATGGGAGTACAGAATCAGAGCTTTCACACCTTTTACAAATGATTTTCTTTTAACTAAGAAGTGGAGAACTCTAGAAGCAATTTGCTCTTACCTGGAAGGAACAGCAGGATGTTGCAGCATTTTACGTCAAAACTGTATCAATTCTGAATCCTTGTTACCATTTAATAAATAAGAACGTGAATCATCTCACAATTCCAGGGACATCACACTATACTAGTGACATCATATTAATTGGACCTGGAAAGAAGGCAGTGTAAACATTCTAGATGCTTTAGTGAGATATAGAGAATGAAGGATAAATTCCTGGAAAATACAGAGGTCTGTCACCTCATTGAAGTGTTTGGGGCAGGAGGTTGTGAAAGGGTCTACAATATATCAAATGAAATACAAGTTTCTACTTTATTGAAGACCACAAAGCTTGGTATCATATTTACTAAATAAGCTAAAGATTTGTCAGCTTTTACTGGAGTCTAGAAGAGAAGACTTTCCAGATGATACAGGCTGAAATTTAAGCAATTAAAAAAATATTTTTTAATTGGTGGAAAATTGCTTTACTCTTTTGTGTTGGTTTCTGCCATACAACAACACTAATCAGACATATATATATATATATATATATATATATATATATATATATATATGTTTCCCAGATAGCTCAGATGGCAAAGAATCTGCCTGCAATGCAGGAGACCCAGGTTCGATCCCTGGGTTGGGAAGAATCCCTGGAGAAGGGAATGGAAACCCACTCTTGCCTGGAGAATTCCATGGACAGAGAAGCCAGGCAGGCTACAGTCTTTGGGACTGCAAAGAGTTGCACACAACTGAGCAACTAACACATACATACGTATATAGATAGATATTCCTTCCCTCTTGAGCCTTCCTCCCTTCCCTCCATCACATTCCCTCTAGCATTCTCCCTAGGTCATCACAGAGTGCAAGGTTGGGGTCCCTGTGTTATTCAGCCACTTCCCCCTAACTCCCTATTTTACACATGATGGTGTATATATGTCAGTGCTACTTTCTCAGTTCAGTTTCCCCCACTGTGTCCACAAGTCTGTTCTTTACTAGGTTCATGCATATCATTTTTCTAGATAGATGGCAGAGGAGTAAGCAATTCATTTTTGCCTCTATGATCCAACAGATGGAATGACAATCCAATGCTCTATGGAGACTGTGACTGGTTATGTTAGGAAAAGTCACAACAAAGTCTCAGAATTCTGTAGGAAAGTCAAGCCATTTTGGGAACGTAATTCTCCTTCTGAGACACAGTTCTTGGCTTCAACATCTGATTACTGGGAAACATTAAGAACTGAGAACTCATTATTAGCTGAGTTTTATGAGAGTAATTCAAACCATAGATTATACACAGTAGCATTCAATGTTCACCTGGAATATATACCTATTCAGAGCATCTCCTGAACTCAAGGAAACTGCATAAACAGAATATTCACACTTCAGTTGATCCTGTTTTTTCCTTATATCCAAGCCTTCTGGAAGTTCTTATGACCAATTTTTATGGGAGAGAAAATAATTGGAGTCTGGCTTAAATGATATTGCATGATATGCTGGCATTAATTAGAAGCCAACAAGTGTAACAGTGAAGATATTGATGATATGAATAACAATATCAATGAGTGTGAATAACAAACATTTCTATTCTACACCCAATAGAAAATACATTCTTTTCAGTTGCACCTGAAGGATTCATCTGATTAGACCATAGAAAAGGTTATTCAAAAATCTCAAAAAATACAATAAAAACAAAGTATTAAAGTCAAATGTATATTTTTTGACGAATATGGTATTAAATTAAAAACAACAGGGCATATCTATACTTTTTTTAATATTTGGAATTTTCAAATACATGATATCAAAATTTGTATGAAGTAACTGAAGCAATGCTCAAGGGGGAAAAAAAAAAAGCTCATATTACATAAGTACTTATTACAAAAGGATTATAAAACATTTAATATAAAGATGCAAAGTCAGCAATCTAAGCTGATACCTTAAACTATAAAATAAGAGCAAGTTAAAAGTAGAGTATACAAAAAAATTATATATATATATATATATATATATATATATATAAGCAGGAAAACAATGAAGAACACAAAGAAGAGAAAAATCAATAAAATTAAAGCTTGACTGTGGTACATATACACAATGGAATATTACTCAGCTAATAAAAAGAATGCATTTGAATCAGTTCTAATGAGGTGGATGAAACTGGAACCTATTATACAGAGAAGTAAGCCATAAAGAAAAATAACAATACAGTATATTAACTTATATATATTGAATTTAGAAAGATAGTAACGATGATCCTATATGCAAGACAGCCAAAGAGACACAGATGTAAAGAACAGACTTTGGGACTCTGTGGGAGAAGGTGACGGTGGGATGATTTGAGAGAATAACACTGAAACATGTATATTACCATATATGAAATAGATCACCAGTGCAGGTTCAATGCATGAGACAGGGTGCTCAGGGCTGGTGCACTGGGACGACCCTGAGGGATGGGATGGGGAGGGAGGTGGGAGGGGGGTTAAGGATGGGAGACACATGTACACTTATGGCTGATTCATGTCAATGTATGGTAAAAACCACTACAAGATTAAAGTAATTAGCTTCCAAATAAAATAAATAAATTAATTTAAAAATTAAAAAAAAGCTTGATTCTTTGAAAAGATTAATAAAATTGATGTATGTTAATAGCAAGGTTGAATAAGAAAAATATATATTATCTCTTTATTTGTATAAATACAAATAATAAATTTTAAGCAGTCTAATTATATATTCTATATGTGTTAAAAGGATGTTAAGGGTATATTGTATGCCAAGGCTGTATATTGTCACCCTGCTTATTTAACTTCTATACAGAGTACATCATGCAAAATGCTGAGTTGACAGAATCACAAGCTGGAATCAAGATTGCTAGGAGAAATATCAACAACCTTAGATATGCAGATGACACCCTAATGACAGAAGAAGTGAAGTGAAGTCACTCATTCGTGTCCGACTCTTTGCGACCCCATGGACTGTACCCTACCGGGCTCCTCCATCCATGGGATTTTCCAGGCAAGAAGACTGGAGTGGGTTGCTATTTCCTTCTCCAGGGGAACTTCCCGACCCAGGGATTGAACCCGGGTCTCCTGCATTGTAGGCAGACACTTTACCGTCTAAGCCACAAGGGAAGCCCTGACAGAAAGTGAAGAGGAAATAAACAGCCTCTTGATGAAGGTGAAGGAATAGAGTGAAAAGGGTGGCTTGAAACTCAACATTCAAAAAATGAAGATCTTCTCTAAATTTTTGGTAGAATTTAGAGAAGATCCAGTATACTAACGCATATATATGGAATTTAGAAAGATGGAAACAATAACCCTGTGTACGAGACAGCAAAAGAGACACCAATGTATAGATCAGTCTTATGGACTCTGTGGGAGAGGGAGAGGGTGGGGAGATTTGGGAAAATAGCATTGAAACATGTATAATATCATGTATGAAACGAGTCGCCAGTCCAGGTTCGATGCATGGTACTGGATGCTTGGGGCTGGTGCACTGGGACGACCCAGAGGGAGGGGAGAGGTGGGAGGAGGGTGGAGGGTTCAGGATGGGGAACGCGGGTATACCTGTAGCGGATTCGTTTCGATATTTGGCAAAACTAATACAATATTGTAAAGTTTAAAAATAAAATAAAATTTAAAAAAAAAATGAAGATCATGGTATCTGCTCCCATCACTTCATGGCAAATAGACGGGGGGGGGGGAAATGGGAACAATGGCAGATTTTATTTTCTTGAGTTCCAAAATCACTGAGGACTGTTACAGCCATGAAATTAAAAGACACTTGCTCCTTGGAAGCAAAGTTATGACAAACATAGTGTATTAAGAAACAAAGACATCACTTTGCTGATGAAGGTCTGTATAGTCAAAGCCATGGTTTTTCCAGTAGTCATGTACAGATGTGAGGGTTGGACCATAAAGAAGGCTGCAAAGTGAAAGTGAAAGTTGCTCAGTCATGTTCGACTATTTGTAACCCGATGAACATACAGTCCATGGAATTCTCCAGGCCAGAATACTGAAATGGGTAGCCTTTGCCTTCTCCAGGGGATCTTCCCAACTTAGGGATCAAACCCTAGTCTCCTGCATTGCAGGTGGATTCTTTACCAGTTGAGCCACAAGGGAAGCCCAAGAATACTGGAGTGGGTAACCTATCTCTCCTCCAGATGATCATCCTGACCCAGGAATCCAACTGGTGTCCTCTGCTTTGTAGGAGGATTCTTTACCAACTGAGCTATCAGAGAAGGCTGAGTGCTGAAGAATTGATGCTTTCAAACCGTGGTGCTGGAGAAAACTCTTTGAGAGTCCCCTGGACAGTAAAGAGATCAAACCATTCAATCCTAAAGGAAGTCAACCCTGAATATTGATTGAAAGGACTGATGCTGAAGCTGAAGCTCCAATACTTTGGCCCCTTGATGAGAAGACTCAACTCACTGGAAAAGACCCTAATGCTAGGAAATATTGAGGGCAGGAAGAGAAGGGGATGACAGAGGATGAGATGGTTGGATGGCTTCACTGACTCAATGGACTTGAGTTTGAGCAAACTCTGGGAGATAATGAAGGACAGGAAACCTGGCATGCTGCAGTCCATGGGGTCACACAGAGTTGGACAAAACTTAGCAACTGAACAACAACAAGGATGTATTAAATTAAGGGTATATTAAGTCAGATATAATGTGATATATGATTTTATATACAAAAGAATATTAATGGTATATTATAGGAATGGAAAAATTTAATGCCAATAAATTTAGCAAGTATATAAAATGGACAGATTCCTTGGGGAAAAAACTACACCCAAAAAAGTAGAAAATCTGGAAAATAATTGTTTATAAGTTGTAGGAAATAGTCTTAATTAAAGAAATTGAATTCATAATGAAAAACTTTCCTATGAAGAAAATTTCAGGCCCAGACTACTTCACTGATGACATTCAGGCATTTAAGGAATAAATATAAACCTTATATAAACCATTTCTGTAAAGAGAGAATGAGGAAATATTTCCCAACTTGTTTTCTGTAGCCACCATAACTATAACATAAATATCTGACATATATACTACAAATAATAGAGACCAATATTCCTAATGAAGGCAAATGCAAAACTCCTTTAAAAATATTAGCAAACAGGATCCAGCAATATATAAAAAGTATAGAACATAATAACCTAGCTGGGTCTATCTCAAGAATAGGAGGTTGGTTTAACCTTAGAAAATCAGTCCCAGAAATTCTTCACATTAATAAAGTAAAAGATAAAAATGATAATCTCTATAGAGTCAGAAAATATTTTTTTGGCAAAATCAAATATCCACTCATAATAAAAACTCTCATCAGATTAGGAACTAAAAATAATTTATTTAACATGATAAAGGCTATCTATTAGATAGGTGCAAACTTAATTGTGGTTTCAGACTATGAATTTTAAATCATTATAATAGACTCAAACACATCTTTATCAATCAAAATATGAACAATTACAATCAACACATTTTTGCCAATGAGAAATAAGTTTGTTCATTCCTGTAACATAAATATCCATGCTTTGGGAATCAACAAACTCTTGGAAAGCATTTTCTGCATCCTGCTGGTTGTAGAAGTTTTTTCCCTGCAAAAAGTTGTCGAGATGCTTGGTGAAAGTTCAGGTGAATATGGTGGATGAGGCACAACCCTGTAACCCACTTTGTTCAACTTTTGCAGTGTTGGTTGTGTGACATGGGGTTAGGCATTGTCTTTTGCACCAACCTAAGACTTTGTTTTTTGGGGCTCCAAAATCACTGCAGATGGTGATTGCAGCCATGAAATTAAAAGACGCTTGCTCCTTGGAAGAAAGTTATGACCAATATAGATAGCATATTGAAAAGCAGAGACATTACTTTGCCAACAAAGGTCCATCTAGTCAAGGCTATGGTTTTTCCAGTGGTTATGTATGGATGTGAGAGTTGGACTGTGAAGAAAGCTGAGAGCCAAAGAATTGATGCTTTTAAACTGTGGTGTTGGAGAAGAATCTTGAGAGTCCCTTGGACTGCAAGGAGATCCAACCAGTCCATTCTGAAGGAGATCAGCCCTGGGATTTCTTTGGAAGGAATGATGCTAAAGCTGAAACTCCAGTACTTTGGCCACCTCATGCGAAGTGTTGACTCATTGGAAAAGACTCTGATGCTGGGAGGGATTGGGGGCAGGAGGAAAAGGGGATGACAGAGGATGAGATGGCTGGATGGCATCACTGACTCGATGGACGTGAGTCTGGGTGAACTCCGGGAGTTGGTGATGGACAGGGAGGCCTGGCGTGCTGCGATTCATGGGGTTGCAAAGAGTTGGACATGACTGAGCTACTGAACTGAACTGAACTAAACTGAATACAAATTACTTTTGCCCCAACCAAATACAAAAACCCTGCAGCTAACACTGTGCCTGATGTTAAGTTATTAAATATTTCTTCCCCTAAAGTTAAGGACAAGGCTAATATGTTTATTCTTACCACTTCTATCCAACATTGTGGTTGAGTTCATAGCTCCTGCCATAAGGTTAGAAAAACAAGTAAAATACATACATGTTAGAAAAAGAAAAATAATGATAGTGTACATAAAAGCCCTTTGGAATTGACTAAAAAAAAAATCTTATACATTGTTAGAATATTTAGCAAGACCTCGGGATACAAGGAAAACATACTGGCAATAAATATGGACATAAAACTAAAAAAAAGATCTACATCATTTACAACAGTACCAAAAATATATCAAGTATCTGAAACTAAATCAAGTGTACTTCTCAACTGGGAGCAATTTGCCCTTCAGGGACTTTTAACAAAGTCTGAAAATATTTTTGGCTGTCACAGTTTATGTGGTACTTCTGGTATCTAGTGTGTAGAGGCCAAGAAGCTGCTAAACTTTCTACAATGCAAGACAGCACCCCACAACAAAGAATCCTCAGGTCAAAATGTCCATAATATGAGGTTAGGGAACTCTGATCTAGCATAAGATAAGAAAGACCTCTGCACAAGAAAACCTGTTAAGACTCAACTAAGAGAAAGTTTAAACGAGCTAAATAAGTTGAAAACTATAATAGTTCATGCATTGTTATGATGAGTATTCACCCTAAATTAATTTCTAAATTCAACATGAAAGTGAAAGTGAAAAGTGAAAGTTGCTCAGTTGTGTTTGACTCTTTGGGACCCCATGGACTGTAGCATGCCAGGCTTCCTTCCTTGTCCTTCATTATCTCCCAGAGTCTGCTCAAATTCATATCCATTGAATCAGTGATGCTATTTAACCACCTCATCCTTTGCCACCCTCTTCTCTTTTTGCCTTCAGTCTTTCCCAGCATCAGGGTCCTTTCAAAATATAAAATAAGAAGTTAAAAAAAAAAAAAAAAAAAAACCACAAAGGAAAACCCTCTCCTCAACTGTAACTGTAACTGGCATTAGCTCAGTTTTAACATATTGTTGTTGTTCACTGGCCAAGTCATATCGGACTTTTCTCAATCCCCCGGACTGCAGCATGCCAGGCTTCCTTGTTCCTCATCGTCTCCTGGAGTTTGCTCAAATTCATGTCCATTGACTTGGACAGTCAGTTGTTTGATACATGGTTCTAACTGTTGCTTCTTGACCTGCATACAGGTTTCTCAGGAGACAGGTAAGATGGCCTGGTATTCCCATCTCTTTAAGAGTTTTCCAGTTTGTTATGATCCATACAAAGGCTTTAGCATAGTCAATGAAACAGAGGTAGATGTTTTTCTGAAATTCCTTTTCTTTCTCTATGATCTGGTGGATATTGGTAATTTGATCTCTGGTTCCTCTGTCTTTTCTAAACCCAGTTTGAACATCTGGAATTTCTTGGTTCACATAATGCTGAAGCTTAGCTTGAAGGATTTTGAGCATAACCTTACTAGCATGGGAGATGAGTGCAGTTGTATGGTGGTTTAAATCTTCTTTAGTACTGCCCTTATTAGGAATTGGATGAAGAATTGAACTTTTCCAGTCCTGTGACCACATTTATCAAGATATCTCTTTTGATAAATGTCATGTGTACACATAAAATCTTTTAAAAAATCATGTTGATATTTTTTGCAACTCCTTTGGAAGAAATAAAGCTCAACCCCCATTTTAAATAATATTTTTAAAAATCCAGGGAGAGATCAAGATGACAGAGGATATGGAGCTCACCTTCCTCCATGAACACGTCAAAAATATATCTACATGTGGGACAATTACCACTGACAATTAACTGGAAACTGGGAGAGGACTCCTATACTACCAAGGCTGCAAGAAAGATCCAGCTACAATCAGGTAGAAAGGAAAGAAAAGTAATCAAGTAGAGACCTGTGTCCCTGAGGGAGGACTCAGAAGAGGAGGGGCATTAGGTAAGGAGAGATATTCTCTGGGGAGTGAACAGTTCAACCCACATATTGGGTGCTCCAGCTCTGGGTTCTGACACCAGGAAGGTGAGTCCACTTAACTGGTTACAGAGCCAGTGACTGGGTCCTCTAGAGATCCGGGGACTGACAGTATGTCTGTAAGAAACCTAGACTCCACTTGAGAATTGTACACATGCTTGCTTACTCCTGAACATGGTTGAGGAAGCAGACTGAAACAGCCTGGGATGCAGACTAGCTTCCTGAAACCACCCCAGCATGAGACCCAGCTTGAGCTGAGCACCTGCTCTGGCCACATTTACTTTCTGGAAGAGAAAATTTTTCATCTGAAATTTTACAGGCCAGAGGGGAGTGGTATGATATATTTGAATTGCTGAAAGGAAAAAACTTACAACCCAGGATACTATGCCCTATCCCTCAGAACTGAAAGATAAGTAAAAACTAAAAGGTTTCATTACTAAATTACCTTAAAATAAATATTAGAGGGACTTCTCTACATGGAAAAGAAGTATCAATAGGCAAGGAAAAATCCCACTAGTAAAGGAAAATATATAGTAATGGATGTTCAGTTCAGTTCAGTTCAGTCACTCAGTTATGTCCGACTCTGCGACCCCATGAATTGCAGCATGCCAGGCCTCCCTGTCTATCACCAACTCCCAGAGTTCACTCAAACTCATGTCCATCGAGTTGGTGATGCCATCCAACCATCTCATCCTCTGTCATCTCCTTCTCCTCCTACCCTCAATCCCTCCCAGCATCAGAGTCTTTTCCAATGAGTCAATTCTTCACATGAGGTGGCCAAAGTACTGGATTTCAGCTTTAGCATCATTCCTTACAAAGAACACCCAGGACTGATCTCCTTTAGAATGGACTGGTTGGATCTCCTTGCAGTCCAAGGGACTCTCAAGAGTCTTCTCCAACACCACAGTTCAAAAGCATCAATTCTTCGGCACTCAGCTTTCTTCACAGTCCAACTCTCACATCCATACATGACCACAGGAAAAGCCATAGCCTTGACTAGATGGACCTTTGTTGGCAAAGTAATGTCTCTGCTTTTGAATATGCTCACTAGGTTGGTCATAACTTTCCTTCCAAGGAGTAAGCGTCTTTTAATTTCATGGCTGCAACCACCATCTGCAGTGATTTTGGAGGTTGAGTACCATGTAAATAAGCTGATATTAAGAGTAAGTTCAGCTCAGTCACTCAGTCATGTCTGACTCTTTGTGACCCCATGGACTGCAGCATGCCATGCTTCCCTGTCCATCACCAATGCCCAAGACTTGTTCAAACTCATGTCCATCAAGTCAATGATGTCATTCAATCATCTCATCCTCTGTTGTTCACTTCTCCTCCTGCCTTCAATCTTTCCCAGCATCAGGGTCTTTTCCAATGAGTCAGTTCTTCGCCTCAGGTGGCCAAAGTACTGGAGCTTCAGCTTCAGCATCAGTCCTTCCAATGAATATTCAGGACTGATTTCCTTTAGGATTGACTGGGTTGATCTTCTGCTGTCCAAGAGACATTCAAGAGTCTTCTCCTTAGAAGAATGGAACGGTAGGATCAACAGCCTGACTTCAGACTATACTGCAAAGCTACAGTCATCAAGACAGTATGGTACTAGGCAAAGACAGAAATATAGATCAATGGAACAAAATAGAAAGCCCAGAGATAAATCCACGCACCTATGGACACCTTATCTTTGACAAAGGAGGCAAGAATATACAATGGAGAAAAGACAATCTCTGTAACAAATGGTGCTGGGAAAACTGGTCAATCACTTGTAAAAGAATGAAACTCAAACACTTTCCAACACCATACACAAAAATAAACTCAAAATGGATTAAAGATCTAAACGTAAGACCAGAAACTATAAAACTCCTAGAGGAAAATATAGGCAAAACATTCTCTGACATAAACCACAGAAGGATCCTCTATGACCCACCTCCCAGAGTAATAGAAATAAAAGCAAAAATAAACAAATGGGACCTAATTAAACTTAAAAGCTTTTGCACAAAGAGGGAAACTATAAGCAAGGTAAAAAGACAGCCTTCAGATGGGAGAAAATAATAGCAAATGAAGCAACTGACAAAGAATTAATCTCAAAAATACATAAGCAACTCCTACAGATCAATTTCAGAAAAATAAACAACCCAATCAAAAAATGGGCCAAAGAACTAAACAGACAGTTCTCCAAAGAAGACCTACAGATGGGTAACAAACACATGAAAAGATGCTCAACATCACTCATTATCAGAGAAATGCAAATCAAAACCACAATGAGGTACCACCTCATGCTGGTCAGAATGGCTGCTATCAAAAAGCCTACAAATAATAAATGCTGGAGAGGGTGTAGAGAAAAGGGAACCCTCTTACACTGTTGGTGGGAATGCAAACTAGTACAGCCACTATGCAGAACAGTGTGGAGATTCCTTAAAAAACTGGAAATAGAACTGCCATATGACCCCGCAATCCCACTGCTGAGCATACCCACTGAGGAAACCAGAATTGAAAGAGACACATGTATCCCAGTGTTCACTGCAGCACTGTTTACAATAGCTAGGACATGGAAGCAACCTAGATGTCCATTGGCGGACAAATGGATAAGAAAGCTGTGGTACATATACACAATGGAATATTACCCAGCTATTAAACAGAATACATTTAAATCAGTTCTAATGAGGTGGATGAAACTGGGGCCTATTATACAGAGTGAAGTAAGTCAGAAAGAAAAACACCAATACTGTATATTACTGCATATATATGGAATTTAGAAAGATGGTAACAATGACCCTATATGTGAGACAGCAGAAGAGACACAGATATAAAGAACAGACTTTGGGACTCTGTGGGAGAAGGCAAGGGTAGTATGACTTGAGAGAATAGCACAGAAATACGTATATTACCACATGTGAATAGATTGCCAGTCCAGGTTCAATGCATGAGATGGGGTGCTCAGGGCTGGTGCACTGGGATGACCCTGAGGGATGGGATGGGGAGGAAGGTGGGAGGGGGGTTCAGGATGGGGGACACATGTACACCCATGGCTGATTCATGCCAATGTATGGTAAAAACCACTAAAATATTGTAAAGTAATTAACCTCCAATTCAAATAAATTAATTAATTAAAAAAAAAAAAAGAATCTCCTACACCACAGTTCAAAAGCATCAATTCTTCAGTGCTCAGCTTTCTTTATGGTCCAGCTCTCACATCCATACATGACTACTGGAAAAGACATAGCTTTAATTAGACAGACCTTTGTTGGCAAAGTAATGTCTCTGCTTTTTTAATATGATGTCTAGACTTATCATAGATTTTCTTCCAAGAAGCAAGCATCTTTTAATTACATGGCTGCAGTCACAATCTGCAGTGACTTTGGAGCCCAAGAAAATAAAGTCTCTCATTGTTTCCATTGTTTCCCCATCTATTTGTCATGAAGTGATGGGACCAGATGCCATGATCTTAGTTTTTATTTTGTTAGTTTTTTTAATTTATTTGTTTATTGAAGGAAATTGCTTTATAGAATTTTGTTTTCTGTCAAACCTCAACATGAATCAGCCATAGGTATACATATATCCCCTCCCTTTTGAAACTCCCTCCCATCTCCCACTCCCTCCCACCCCTCTAGGATGATACACAGCCACTGTTTGAGATTCCTGAGCCATACAGCAAATTCCTGTTGGCTATCTATTTGAATGTTGAGTTTTAAACCAGCTTTTTCACTCTCCTCTTTCACTTTCATCAAGAGGCTCTTCAGTTCCTCTTCTCTTTCTGCCATAAGGGTGGTGTCATCTGCATATCTGAGGTTATTGATATTTCTCCCAGCAATTTTGATTCCAGCTTGTGCTTCATCCAGCCCAGCGTTTCTCATGATGTATTCTGCAGATAAGTTAAATAGGCAAGGTGACAATATACAGCCTTGACATACTCCTTTCCCTATTTGGAAGCAGTCTGTTGTTCCATGTCCAGTTCTTCTTGACCTGCATACAGATTTCTCAGGAGGCAGGTAAGGTGTTCTAATTTCCATATCTTTAAGGGTTTTCCACAGTTTGTTGTGATCCCCACAGTCAAAAGCTTTGGCATAGTCAATAAAGCAGAAGTAAATTTTATCTGGAACTCTCTTGCTCTTTTGATGAAGAGTAAAAGATAAATATAAAATAAGCTATATAATAAACAGTGATGGGATAAACATGAGATATAAAATATGGCATTAAAAACACAAGTATAAAAAGGTAGATCTTTTAGAATGTGTTTGTAGTTATATAACTGCCAGTTTAAAACAAGTGGGTATATTTATAGGTCACTATATATGAAAGTGAAAAAAAGTGAAAATGTTAGTCATTCAGTCATGTCTAACTTTTTAAACCCCATGGACAGTAGCCTGCCAGGTGCCTTTGTCAAGGGGATTCTCCAGGCAAGAATAACAGAGTGGCTTGTCATTTCCTTCTCCAGGTGATCTTTCTGACCCAGGGATTTAACCTGGGTCTCCTGAATTTCTGCTGGGAGATTCTTTACCATCTGAGCCACTGGGGAATGTGCTTGTATTTAAATGACTGCCAGTTTAAAACAAGCAGATATAGTTATAGGTCAGTATATATGAACCCCATAGAAAGGACAAATCAAAAGCCTACAATAGATATACAAAGCCTAGAGAGAAAGGAACATAAGCATACCAGTAAAGAAAATCATCAAACCACAAGGGAAGAAACTAAAAGAAGAAAAAAAAAGAGAAAAACTACAAAAACAAGCAGAAAACAAGCAGCAAAATGGCAGTAAGTATACACCTGTCTATTATCACTATGTGCTAATTTACTTAGTGCTCCAATCAAAAGACATAGTGTAGTTAACTGGGTTAAAAAAATATATCCATATGTATGCTGCTTATAAGAGACTCACTTCAGAGTCTCTCAGTGTATACACATTGAAAGTGAGGAAATGAAAAAAATATTTTATGCAAACAGAAATGACAATAAAGCAGGGATAACAATACTTATATTAGACAAAGTAGACTTTAAAATGAACTATACAACAAAAGACAAAGAAAGGCATTGTATATTATAAAGGGACTATTGCCAAAAGAGGTTATAACACTCATTAACATATGTGTACTTAATATAGGACCACTTAAATATGTAAAGCAACTATTAAGAGACATAAAGGGAGAATTAACAAGAAAATACCCCCAATTAAAATTTAATCAAAAAGAATATCTAGGTATAAACTTACAAAGTATTTAAAGACTTATACTTTAAAAACTATAAAACATTGATGAAATTGAAGATGGTACAAAAAAATATAAACATAGCCAATGTTCTTGGATTACAAGAACTAATATGGTTAAAATGTCCATGGGCTTCCTTGGTGGCTCAGATGATAGAGAATCTGCCTGAAACTCAGGAGACCCAGGTTCAATCCCTGGGTCGGGAAGATCCCTTGGAGAAGGAAATGGCTACCCACTCCAGTATTCTTGCCTGGAGAATCTCAAGGGAGCCTGGTAGGCTACAGTCCATAGGGTTGCAAAGATTCAGGCACATCGTTCATACTACCTACCCAAATCAATCTACAGATTTAATGCAAGCTCTATCAAAATACACAAGATATGTTTCACAGAATTAGAACAAATACTTGTAAAATTTATATGAAATCACAAAAGACTCTGAATTGCCAAAGGAATCTTGAGAAAAAAAGAACAAAGCTGGAGGTATCATGATTCCTGACTTAAAACTACACTACAAAGCTATAGTAATCAAAACAATACAGTAATGGCACAAAAACAGACACATAACTCAATGGAAAAAAATGGAGAGTCCCAAAATAAACCCACACATTTATGGTCAATTAATCTACAACAAAGAAGGAAGACATAAACAATGGAAAAAAGACAGTATCTTCAACAAGTGGTGTTGGAAAATCTGGAAAGCTGCATATAAAGAATGAAATTACAATACCCCCTCATGCTACATATAAAAATATACTCAAATGGATTAAAGACATAAATGTAAAACCAGAAATCATAAAATTCCTAGAAGAAAACAAAGGCAGAACACTCTTCAACATCAACATAGCAATATTTTTGGATATATTTTCTAAGGCAAGAGAAACAAAAGCAAAAATAAACAAATGGGGCCTGATTAAATTTAAAAGCTTTTATTTATGAAAGAAAACCATCAACACAGTGAAAAGACAACCTACTTCATGTGAAATATATTTTCAAATGGTATGACCAATAAAGGATTAATATCCAAAATATATTAACAGCTCATACAAACAATAAAAAAAAAATCAATCCAACTTAAAAATGGGCAGACCTGAATAGACATATTTCCAATAAGCACATGCTGATGGCCAATAGGCACATGAAAAGATACCCAACATCACTAATTATAAGAGAAATTCAAGTCAAAACCACAACAACACTTCACTTCAGACCTGTCAGAATGGCTAAGATAAAAAATACCACAAAAAACAAATATTGGAGAGGATGTAGAGAAAATGAAACCCTTGTACACGATTGGTGGGAATTTAAATTGGTGAAGCCTCTGTGGAAAACTGTATGGAAGTTCCTTGAAAAGCTAAAAAAAAAAGAAAGAACTGCCATATGATTCAACAATTCCACTCCTGGATATATATTGAAATAAAATAAATAGACATACACCCCAATGTTCATAGCAGCAACATTTACAATAATCAAAATATGGATGTGACCTAAGTGTCCATCAACAGATTAATGGATAAAGAATATGTGGTGTATATATATTATGGAATATTACTCAGCTGTAAAATAGAATGAAATTCTGCTGTTTGCAGCAACGTGCATAGACCTGGAAAGTACCATGCTTAGTGAAATAAGTCAGATTAAGAAAGACTTTAAATACTCTATATTATCACTTATATGTGGAATCTAAAAAGTAAGACAAATAAATGAGTATACCAAAACAGAAACAGACTCACAAACACAAACTAGTGATTACCAGTGGGGACAGGGCTGTGAGGATACGGGATTGAGAGACACAAAGTACTATCTATAAAATAAATAGGCAACAAGAGTATATTATGTAGCACAAAGAGATATAGCCAATATTTTGTAATAACTTTAAATGGAGTATAATCTACAAAAATATTGATGTTTATGTTGTACACATGAAACTGATATAAATAAATTACAGATCAATTTTAAAAATCTAAATTAATTAAGGTCTGGTATAGCAATAAAATGATCAAATTATTGGAGATAATCTTGAGGAGTATTGTATAGTCTTAGATTTGACAATAGACGTGGGGAAAGTGGTGTTTCTTAGTAAGACAGCACACCCAGAAGCTATAAACATATTTGATGGCATTATTACACTCAACAACACATTGTTTTCTATACACCCAGTGGTGCTAATGTAACCAAATATGCACTGTAAATATATTCTGACTCTACTGTTCATTTTTTATTTTATTTTAATATTTAGTATTTCTAATATACAATGAGCTTTTTGTTGTTGTCCAGGGAGTTGTGTCCAACTCTTAGCTCTTTCCAATTAATAAAAATACAAATAATTGGAGAAAAGAAGCAAACTAGATATTCACAGAAGATAAATTTTAAGCACTGACAAGCATATGAAATGTTCAATGTTTCTAAGTAGTAAGGGAAATGCAAAATATAACCATACAAGGTATTTTTAACTCATCAGACTGGCAATAATTAAGAGTGAAAACATCTCCTGCTGCTGCTGCTGTTTCTGATAAACAAGAGGGAGACTGACTAAAATCATTATTGGAAAGTACTCTGTCAATAACTGTTAATTTAAAAAGACTCACAACCTGTGACTCAGCAGCCCCATTTTTAAAGATCTCACCTTCTGAAGTTTAAAAAAAAAAAAAAACTTACTTTAAAAAAATGGATACAAAAGCTATTTTTTTATAGTATGGAAGCACCAGTTGGGGAATGTTGAATAAAAAATTATGATTACACCCATGGCTTGAAGCATCTATGTTAGATCTATTTCCACTGGCCTGAAGAGATGTTTATAGAACACTGTTAGTCAAAACAGAAATTTTGAGAATTTGGGTAGCAAATGCTTCCATTTTAGTTAATAAAGAACAAAATTTTTAAATTTACATGTGTTAAATATCCAAATGAGAGTATCCTAGGACAACACCATTTGTCTGAGTGTGGAGAAGGGCCAAAGGAACAAGAGGATGTACATGGGGCTCTTAATACTGGTTCCCATGATGAGTGAGATAAGAGATGGGTTGACAAGCAAATATGAGATCATCCATTTTTACCAAATGCTATTATCTTTCCCATTAAAATACGTATCCATTTTTTAAATAATTTAAGAGATAAAGACTTTAAAAAACTGAAGCTGTAGTAACAATATAAGGTTAAGGTCATGTGGAAAAATCCTGATGTGAAGCCATTTCACTTATGAGTGAGAGAAATGTTGTGACTTCAGAGTGAGTCACAGCACACTCTGTGGGCTTCACTCTGTTGTGACTTCAGAGTGGCTTCCAGCCCTTCAATGCTGCCCTGTGGGTGGGCCCTTGGCAAATGCACAGCATTCAGATTTGACAACCTTGGAGTGGAGCTCTCTGTCCACTCACCTTCAGCTGGGGTCAGTACGAGACCTCCTCAGTGAAGAAGAGAGTGTTGGTTTCCTTAGCAAGATGCAGAGCACTTGAAAGAGACAAAATTGATGGAGCCAAGTTTTGGAGAGTTACATCAAGAGATGATGAGATCAGGTATTTCTGAAATCAAGTAGGACCCTATGGGCCTTCCCTCTTATGTCCTCACCCTGCCTTTTGTCTGTGGAAAAACTTTAGCCAAAGAGGAAGTTTAATCAGAGACATGAGAAAATGCAGAAGCAAAGAAAAGCAGTTGGGCAGGATAAAACAATAGTTTAGTCATTAAGCATAGTTAAGGACATTCAGTTCCTTCTCTGGGCCTTGAGATAATATTCTGAACCATACCTATGATCTGTCTTGTAGATACTGAAACCCCAGCAGGTGGAGGAAGTTAAACACATGATGACCAGACAGTAGCCGTGACATAAGCTGCCACAATTCTGAGAATTGGCCTCAAGGAAATGGAAACAAACCGGCCCTGGAACTGAAGACTAATTGTACTTAAAACAATCACCACATGACCAACTTTAAGAAGACTGGCGGAGCTGACTGTGTCTGCATGAAGCCCCCTCTGTCTATAAAAGCTCTTGCCCACTGCTTGTCAGTGGGGGGTGTCAGCCTTTGGACTAGAGTCTGCCCTTTCCCCCACCTCAGTTGCCAGCATCTGAAATAAAGTAAACTTACCTTTCCACAAAACTTGTCTTGCTATTGGCTTTTGAGGGGTGAGTAGCCAGACCTCCACTTTTGGTTACACTTCCTACAGGGGCAGCCTTGGAAAGGAGGCAGGACAGAGGTTCAGGAAGGCAAATGAAGGAGAGAAGGGCTCTTCAATCTTCGTCCTTCAACAGTAACAACTGACATGGACAGAGGACTGTCTTTTGCCAGACACCATCCTGAGAGCCTTAACATGTAACCATTTAACTCTCCAAAAACTGGATGAAGCTGGTCCTATTATCACCTTTATTCTGCAAATGAAGTAATTGGAAGACAGAAAAATTAATAGCTTATGGCCTTATGGCAAGTCAGTGGTGGAGTGAAATTTAAACCAAAACAGTTTGGATACTTATCTCTCAACAACTGTCTTCATATGCTTCCTGGAATATGCCAAGTTCCTTGATACTTTCAAGTCTCAAGATTTCAAGTCTAAAGTATTTTTATCTAAATAAAAAATACTTTTTTCCTCATCCAATAATAGCATCTCCTTTCCTGATGTCTTTACTGCCTGACACCTGACACCTGTCATTTTTCACAGTATCTTATGTGATACTTTCAAAATCTGTATCAGTACATTACAGTATTGTCTAAAGGTTGACCAATTTGGCCCTACAAAAAATGACAATTTCATATGTTTTGATGTAGTATCTACCTGTGTTTTATGAATATTATTTATAGATGTTTCTTTCCCACTAAGAAGGAACCCATCTCAGAGTCCAAACATTTTAATCACTGTTTCTTTAACAACTATCAGAATATATGCCAATACTATACATTTACTTAATGATTACAGAACATAAAAGTTAATGATGATGCAGAGAAATTCTGAAGTAAAAAAGGTAGATGAGGTGATAAATAATAGATGACAAAGCAAAAAACTTTGAGGACGTTAAATAGATGGTGCAGGAGTCATAATTTAGCCACTTCTTAAGTATAGTTATCCATGCTGTTCATGAAATGTATCTTTCTATTGCACTATTAGTTAAGGCACGTTCACATCTGTTGATTAATTGATAGATTTCCTATTTCACTTCTATAATATATAATCATATTGAAGGATACAAGTCCAGCAGAAGCAGAAATTCTAAGTGGTTTGGAAATATGTTACCATATGATTCAAGTAATTCTTTAAAAATGGAATATAATATGAGTCACTATTATGACTGATTGGAAAGTGCACTTAAGATCAAAGAGACAATAACTAATGGAAGCTTTCATCAGAAGGCTTTCAGGATGAAGCCCGTACCCTAGAGCACTGTTCTTTCTCCACTGAATACACATGGGTTAGGAAAACAGACTTTAAAAATATGGGATGTGGCTAACTAATTAAAAGTTTTAAAGACAAATATAAATATAAGCCAATAACTATAATCTCTTTTATGAGGAATGAAATGAATTTTTAAGCTATACTGAATACTAAGTGCAAAGCTATTGAATAGATAGAATCTAAGGGAAGAAATGAATCTTTAAGATATATACTAAGTACAAAGCTGTAAAGGGTATAAAATAAAGATGATTGATATCATGGGCATAGGTGACAAATTGAGTTCTTGAGGCTGTAATTTGCAGATTCTATAGTTCATGAACAAATCAATGTGATCTACCACAGACTCTGGAAAAACCTGGCTTGTTATACATCTGAGATCAATACTATCTTCTGCTGCTTTCTTTTTTTAAATTCAAATACCATGATCACTTTTCTCCTTGCTACCTCAAAGTTTCTGTGAAGTTCATCCTTCATTTCTTCTTAATTCAAAGCCACTTCTTCCTTCAGTGCTCTGGACTTACTAAATTTCTGCCTTCATCTTTAAAATTTTAAAGCATTCTTTCTCCATTGATTTCTAAGCTGATGCATATGTCTGTTTCACTAATCTTAAAGTCCATGAACCTGTTAGTGGCAGAAATTCTCAAAAGACTTGTCTTATGTCATTGGCTTAACTTTCTCACTACTTATTTGATCCTTTCTGTTTTCATCTGGCTTCTACCATCCTCCTTGTACTGCACCTTTTTTCTGCAAAGTTTCAGAAAAAAAAAGAACAGATAGTTGATGCAGAGGTCCCAGAGACCATAAGAAAGGGGAGCAAAACAAAAAAAGATAGAAGCAAGCCTTAGAAATGGGAAACATTGTCAAGATTATGGGAAATTGCCTAGAAAACAGCATGGAAAGAAGGGTTTAGTCAAGCCCTGTCCACCAAGGAGGGTTACAGTCAATCTGTGGTGACATCACATGGGGAAACAGTGCCTGGAAGAATCTGATCTTCATAGACTCAGCAGAGGAAACACTGAAGAGTCAATGACTTGACTGAAAATTCACAAGCCACTTTCATGACCAACAAAGAGACATCATTGCTATAGTAACTGAAAGCATGGTATTTCCTACAATAATGTCTGTGTGTGGCAGGGAGCTGTCTTTACTGTACAATTACAGATACCGTGGTTGTGGTGAGTGAAAGGAGAGTAGCAAAGAGAAGCATGAGGTCCATGAGCAATGTAGGTGAGAGACTGTGTGTTTAAGAAGCCTCCGTGGGATTTCCCTGGTGGACCAGTGGTTAAGAGTCCGCTTGCCAATGCTGAGGACACAGGTTCAATCCCTGGTGTGAGAAGATCCCACACACCATGGAACAACTAAGCCCATGCCCATAACTACTGAGCCCACACTCTATAGCCTGTGCTCCACAAGAGAAGCCGCCACAGCGAGATGGTAGAGAGCAGCCCCCACACACCACAATGAGAGAGAGCCCATATGCAGCAAGAAGGACCCAGTGCAGCCAAAGATAGACAAATCATTGTTTAACTGATGGAGAAGGCCCATATGCCACGAGAAGGACCCAGTGCAGCCAAAAGTAAATAGACAATTGTTTAACTGATGGAGAAAAACTAACAATGCAGGTTAAATGTTGACATGTTTGTGAGTAGAACACACGTGCACACACACACACAGGGAAAGATTAAAAAAAAAGAAGAAGAAAGCCTCTATGGTTTGCTATTCTGAGGCTAAGAATTCAAATCCAAAAAAACTCTGTCTGCTAGTTTGCACCATAGTATCTAAAACCTTGTATGGCTTTTCTCTAGGATGCTGGATTTAACTGCCTTTCCACTCATTCCAGGCCAGGGTCCTGAGAGGTCTTTGTGGCCATTGGTCCCACAGAGCATCAGAGTTAATTCCTTGAAATGTCTTGTCACACCCTGGTTATTGACCACCACCCTCAAGACTCTCCAGGCAAAGGCTTGGTTGCACAATATAAGCAGCCATAACTTGGTAAGAAGGAGGACAGCTTCTTAGAGAAATCCAGCTTCTTAGGACAGCGGGTCTTCTTAGAGTTACCCCAAGATAACTGCCACAAAACATAGGCAGATCTTATAAGCTTTTCAATTCTGGGGAGAAGGGGATCCTGAGAGTCAGACATTAAAATTTTTTCATGTTATGTTACAAAAGCAGAATTTATGAAATCATTTTTGGTTAAGAAGTAGCTGTCTTACATATTCAGAAAAATAGAACATAAAGAGACAAAATCATAAATATTTCAAACAGGTAACCACCATAAATTTCCCCTCATCAGTTAATTCAGTGATTAATTTCTGTCCTTCTGGATCTTGGGTTGCTAGTCACAACTGAAACTGAGTTCTGGATATGCTGATTCAGTCCAGTGCTATGGTCTAAGAGTTGTCTAAATGATGTCTACCAGAAGTCTGAACTCACAGTCTATTATCTGAATTGTCAACATCAGTTCAAGGTTTTAGGTTACCTAAAAATCTTGGAAATTATCCTCAAGCTGACTTAGATTATCCTCAAGTTATCCTCAAGATGATCCTGACTTGAGAAAAGCTAATCAGAATAATGATTCAATTAAAGTGAATAAAATCTAATTTTTTTTTATAATCATAAACATGTAAGAGTAAAGTTAGCCTAGTTAATCAGTAAATCTACTTAAGTTTGGAAAAAGCAAACTCAAATAAAATAAAATATAAGCTTGTTTTATTCTTAACAGTGATGAGTCAGAAGACATAGCTTTGTTTTTTTTTAACTAAACTAAAATGATTAAACTGATCTTGTTTGCTACAGAGTTATCTTGATTATGTCAGCCTGGAATCTTGAAACATTTTTAGTTTTTGTAAGAAAACACATTTTAGATTTATTTCAACCTTGGTCTGGAATAGGATGACCTTTGTGGGCTGGATTCATCCCTCAGGTCAACAATTTGTCATGTCTGTCTGGTATAAATGAGTCCTCATTAATTAAAACCAGTGGTCTTGAAATTTCTTCCTCATCTACTACCAGAAAATTTAAAGTTACACCTAATTTTTTGTTATTATATTAAGGATGTAACTTCTGTCATATTAATATTACCTTTTAAATAAAATTATTATTGTAATACATTCAATGGAATTAAAATGATATATCAAACCTGAAAGGGATAAATTAATCCTGACTAAATAAAGCAAGTTCTCTAAAGTTCAGGGCACCATGCCCTAGGTTGTCCTAGATTGCAACAGGGGTACATTTAGTTCTGCAGCTGCTTTTAATATGTACTATAAAGAGTGAAGTTTTTCATTTGTGGAAATTAGCATCAAAAATAAAAGAAAGTA
The DNA here is from genome assembly GCF_002263795.3 of Bos taurus. NCBI lineage: Eukaryota > Metazoa > Chordata > Mammalia > Artiodactyla > Bovidae > Bos > Bos taurus. The sequence goes on along the minus strand of NC_037333.1, from coordinate 2,181,076 downwards.
TTGGACCAAAAGTAAACATAAGCTTTGCGACCGGTAATTAATGGCTGTCTTTTAAATGAACTCTTCGTGAAGTAGAATCCATGATATCCTGAATTTTAGGTTAATTTAAATTTAGTAAATACATGGTAGCAATGGGCACTCAGAGATAAACAAGAATATCAAAGATGAAAAAGCAGAGAAATGGTCTATTGGTGACAACAAGCACAAGTTTTACATCTAAAGAAAACAATGCACATGCATTATCCAGGAATCTTGTACCCCCCACACACAAAAAATCTCTTCTGTGATTCTAAACAAATAACACACACAAAAAAATTAAACAGTAATTTGGCCCATCAGAAGTAAACATGGAACATCTCACTTCCTCTGCTTTGAAATCATTGTTGTTGTTGTTCAGTTGCCAAGTCGTGTCTGACTTTTCATGACCCCATGGACTGCAGCATGCCCAGCTTCCCAGGCGTTCACCATCTCCTGGAATTTGCTCAAGTTAATGTTCATTGCATCGGTGATGCCATCCAACCACCTCATCCTCTGTCACCCTCTTCTCCTTCTGCCTTCAATCTTTCCCAGCATGAGGGTCTTTTCCAATGAGTCAGCTCTTCTCATCAGATGGCCAAAGTATTGGAACTTCAGCTTCAGCATCAGTCTTTGCAATGAGTATTCAGGGTTGATTTCCTTTAGGATTGACTGGTTTGATCTCCTTGCTGTCCAACGGACTCTCAAGAGTCTTCTCCAGCACCACAGTTGGAAAGCATAAATTCTTTGGCACTCTGCCTTCTTTATGGTCCAGCTCTCACAATCAGACATGACTACTGGAAAGACCATAGCCTTGAGTATATGGACCTTTGTGAGAAAAGTGATGTCTTTGCTTTTTATCACATGGTCTAGGTTGGTCATAGCTTTCCTGCCAAGAAGCAATCGTCTTCTAATTTCATGGCTACAGTCAATCATGCAGAGTATCATTTCATACTATAGACATAAGTGAATGAGAGACTTTACTTTCTTCTTAATGAGGAGACTTAAAATGCTTTTAGTAAATCTTTAATAGTCCATTTCTAAAATTCATAGATAAGGCATAACAACTTGTCAGGATGTTTGGGCTGGATAAAATGAAGTGCTGCCATCTTCAGTATTTTTTACTGTTGTTTAGTTTTGCTTTCCTGAGACTCTAAGCATCAATGCTTTGACAGTTACTGAGAGAGGAGGAAAGGACTTGTCCATAAAATGTCATCACTGCCACCACTCTAACCTATAATGTATCTTGAATTGAGGGTATACACACATAGGTTAAAATAACTTTCTAATTCCAGACTTTAACTTTACCAAAGTTAACCATAAGGCAAGAAAAGGCACAATGACTTATGGCTGGCTCATAGGAACTTCAGTAAAGGTGGCTTTGCCAGAATCAATATTTTGAAATGTTTCTTTGGCACTTTGAAAATTTCACAACCAGAAGGAAAGTTATGACCAACCTAGATAGCATATTGAAAAGCAGAGACATTACTTTGTCAACAAAGGTCTGTCTAGTCAAGGCTATGTTTTTTCCAGTAGTCATGTATGGATGTGAAAGTTGGACTGTGAAGAAAGCTGAGTGCCGAAGAATTGATGCTTTTGAACTGTGGTGTTGGAGAAGACTCTTGAGAGTCCCTTGGACTGCAAGGAGATCCAACCAGTCCATTCTGAAGGAGATCAGTCCTGGGTGTCCTTTGGAAGGAATGATGCTAAAGCTGAAATTCCAGTACTTTGGCCACCTCATGAGAAGAGTTGACTCATTGCAAAAGACTCTGATGCTGCGAGGGATTGGGGGCAGGAGGAGAAGGGGATGACAGAGGATGAGATGGCTGGAATCCATCACCGACTCGATGGACGTGAGTTTGAATGAACTCCGGGAGTTGGTGATGGAAAAGGAGGCCTGGCATGCTACAATTCATGGGGTCGCAAAGAGTTGGACACGACTGAGTGACTGAACTGAACTGAACTGAACTGAACTGAACCACATGAATTGTAGATCTCTGGTTGCATGGCATCACTGACTCAAAGGACATGAGGTTGAGCAAACTCTGGGAGATGGTGAAGGACAGGGAAGCCTGGCATGCTGTAGTTCATGGGATCGCAAACAGTCAGACACAGACATGACTGACTGACTGAACAACAAGTGAAAGATAAAAATATAAAATTTGCAGAAGAAAACATAAGAAAACATCTTTAATAACCTTGGGGAAACTAAAGACTTTTAAACACAATACCTAGAAAGGAAATATGATGGTAAGTAGGACTACATTAAAACGAATGTTTCTGTTTATTAGAAGAATTCTTAAGGGAGTAAAATGGCAGTTCACAGAGTGAGAGCAGATATTTGAAATACATGTATCCAACAAATGTGTGTATGCACAATACACAAAGCACCCCTAAAATCAAAATATAAAGGCAAAGAACCTCCATGCAAAACAATTGAATAGACACTTTTGCATGACCAATGAACATACTAAGATGCCCAACTGTATTAGCCATAAGGGGATACAAATTAAAACCAGGATGCAATGCCATTTAAACAACAAACTTCAATACTAAAATTAAAAAAAAAATAGAATTACATAACAGACTGTTGATTACCACAGAGGGGGGCTGTTGGGGGAGGGATGGAGTGGGAGGCTGGGATTAAGAGATGTAAACTATTATATATAAAATGGAAAAGCAACAAGGTCCTACTGTATAGCACAGGGAATGACACTCAATATCTTGTGATAAACCATAATGGAAAAGAATATAAAAATGTCTATATATGTATTACTGAATCACTTTGCTGCACAGCAGTAATTAACACAAAGTTGTAAATAAACTATACTTCAATAAAAAATATAGATTAAAGCAGATGTTGACAAGAATGGGATGCAACCTGAACTTTCATATTCTAAGTGTGTAAATTAGTATGATCACTGTGGAGTGGGTTGAAAGACTTAGCAAATAAAAATTCCCCTTGTAGAGAAATACTTGGAAGTTTCTACTAAAGGTGGACATAGTATAACAAAGTCACAAAGCAATGACTCCTGATTTCTATAACCAATAAAAATAAACCTTTGTGTTCATCATGATAGTGTATAATAATATTCATAGCAGCACTATTTGTTATAGCTCCAAACTGAAAACAATTTTCATTAATCATTTAAATGGACATGCACATTGTGGTATATTCATGATCTGAAATACTATACAGGGGAGAAATTTAATGAACATTAAGGAAATGGCAACCTACTCCAGTACTCTTGCTTGGAAAATCCCATGGACAGAGGAGCCTGGTAGGCTACAGTCCATGGGGTTGCAAAGAGTCGGACACAACTGAATGACTTCACTTTCACTTTAATACAGGTAATCACATGGAAAATTTTGTAAACCCAATGTTGAGTAAATGAAGCCAGATACAAAATAGTACACACCGTATCATTCTACGTATATAAAGTTTAAAAACAGGTAAAGGTAATCAATGGAGTTAGACATTAGAATAGTTACTTGGAGGATAAAAGAGGAAATAATCAATCCACGGGAAGGGGACAGAAAGCAGCTTTGGGACAACTATTATAATTGTTGATTCAATATGAGTTAGAAGAGTGTTTCTACTTTGTGAAAACTCACTGAACTGTGCACTTCATGTTTGGATGATATACATCAAAATTATTTGTTAGCTTTTAAACTAAAACTATGTATGGAAGGACTTAAAATACAAGAAAATAATAGCATTTATGTGAGGGTGGGTTGGTATAAACAGGTAAAATAGTCTAACATTCTTGTATTCCCCAGAAACAGTAAACTGCCAATTAACCAAACCAACCTATTTCTAACAAATAAACTTGACTTGTACAGCTGATTGCGGTAGGTGACTTTTTGTGGTAATTAATATATATTACATAGTCAGCATGAGTCTGTCACCTAGAGAGTAAAAGCTATTTGTGTAAACAGTTCAGGGAAAGATGTTTAGGTGAAAAGAGAAAATAAAAATATGCCTTTTAAGGTTCCAGAAATAAATTACTATATATCACTGTAATTTTAGGACTACATTAAGAAGACAGCTAACTTGAGCCAAAGTGAATTTTCCCATCCCTGCTTTCAAGCCTTCTGTGTATAAACAAAACTTTAGAACTCCGGTGATGCCCCAGGAACAGAGTAGTAGCAGACTTGATTCTAAAGAGGCAAATCTATAAGGCCAAGGACAGAGAGACAAGAGATGAGTTTAGCAGCATCTGGGTGCTGTGGGAAGTTCTCATTAATATTTCTCAGACATGTGCGTTCTAAGTCGCTTCAGTTGTGTCCAACTCTTTGTGACCCTATGGACTGTAGGGAAAGATTGAGGGCAGGAGGACAGGGGGAGAGAGGATGAGATGGTTGGATGGCATTGTTTGCTCAATGAACATGAGTTTGAGCAAACTGCGGGAGATAGTGAAGGACTGGGAAGCCTGGCATGCTGCAGTCCATGGGGTCTCAAAGGAGTTAGACATGAATTAGTGACTGAACCATACTATTATTCATCTAGTAATGTTCTTTTAAACACGTGGCATAAATCATGTGATGCACACATGTGTATGAACATACAGGTCTGTATATGTGTGTGTCAGTTAATCTTCATCTACACGTGTGGGATACTTAGTCCACTTTTGAAATATACTAATCTATTAACCCCCTTGGAGGAGGACATGGCAACCCACCCCAGTATTCTTGCCTGGAGGATCCCATGGACAGAGGGGCCTGCAATCTATTAATCAGCATATTACTGGTAAAATAATTTTTCATTGGGAAATGATACTGTGTTCAAGAAATTTTATGCATGTTGTTCTCCTTTTGAAGGTATGAGATGTAAGAATCTGGAAAACTTGGCAGTCTGCCTTTTGGAGGAAAACACTCCAACTCCAGAGCTGTATGTGGTCCTGTGTCTTCCACTTCACAGAGCCCCTGGACCCAACTAAATGGTTGGCCACCTCTCCCTTGGGGATGTCAGTGGGTTCTTTACTTTATTGTTCAGTTCTCCTGGCAGCATACCTTCTTTTTTTTTTAATTTAATTTTATTTTTAAACTTTACAATATTGTATTAGTTTTGCCAAATATCGAAATGAATCTGCCACAGGTATACCCGCGTTCCCCATCCTGAACCCTCCTCCCTCCTCCCTCCCCTCCCCTCCCTCTGGGTCGTCCCAGTGCACCAGCCCCAAGCATCTAGTACTGTGCATTGAACCTGGTCTGGCGACTTGTTTCATACATGATATTATACATGTTTCAATGCTATTCTCCCATATCTCCCCACCCTCTCCCTCTCCCACAGAGTCCATAAGACTGATCTATACATCGATGTCTCTTTTGCTGTCTCGTACACAGGGTTATTGTCACCATCTTTCTAAATTCCATATATATGCGTTAGTATACTGTATTGGTGTTTTTCTTTCTGGCTTACTTCACTCTGTATAATAGGTTCCAGTTTCATCCATCTCATTAGAACTGATTCAAATGTATTCTTTTTAATGGCTGACCTTCTGATAAGTCAGCATTCATTCTTGGTAGGAGGCGCCCCTGCCATGCTGAATGTTGATTTTGAGCTTTACCTCCACAATGCCCAACTTAGAGGAGACATCCTTTCACAGTGCTTGCGAAAGTGCCTGAGAGTGCAATGGAAACTCGGCTAGCCTGGCAGCACCCTGCATAACTGCCTTTCTGGCTTCATCAAATTAACATGTGTGCATGTGTGCTAAGTCTCTTCAGTTGTATAAGACTCTGTGACCTTATGGACTGTAGCCCGCCAGGCTCCTCTGTCCATGGGATTCTCCAGTCAAGAATACAGGGATGCGTTGCCACGCCCTCCTCCAGGGGATCTTCCTCACCCAGGGATGGAAGCTGCTGCGGCTCCTGCAACTCCTGCATTACAGGCGAATTCTTTACTGCTGAGCCGCTGAGGAAGCCCAAATTAACACGTATTAGGTGTATTTTGGGCTTCCCTAGTGATTCAGCAGTAAAGAATTCACCTGCCAATGCAGGAGACTTGGTTTGATCCCTGCTTGGGAAGATCCCTAGAGAAGGAAATGGTAACATTTTCTCCCCAGTTCCTTCAGTGAGAGTTGAAAGAAAGGGAAGTATGTTTTCTTATACTTTTCTTTCATCCAAATTTCCAAAGGTTTCTCCAAACACATCATCATCTCCTCTGCTGAAAATCACTACCAACCATATCTTTCCACATAAATTCAGCAACATTGGGACCAATAGATGGGGGATTTAATAGCAAGTAGGGACTCTAATCATTCCAGAAACACAGCTATTTCTGCTTTATTAACTATGCCAAAGCCTTTGACGGTGTGGGTCACAATAAACTGGAAAATTCTGAAAGAGATGGGAATACCAGAACACCTGACCTGCCTCTTGAGAAACCTATATGCAGGTCAGGAAGCAACAGTTAGAACTGAACATGGAACAACAGACTGGTTCCAAATAGGAAAAGGAGTATGTCAAGGCTGTATATTGTCACCTTGCTTATTTAACTTCTATGCAGAGTACATCATGAGAAACGCTGGGCTGGAAGAAGCACAAGCTGGAATCAAGATTGCTGGGAGAAATATCAATAACCTCAGATATGCACATGACACCACCCTTATGGCAGAAAGTGAAGAAGAACTAAAAAGCCTCTTGATGAAAGTGCAAGAGGAGAGTTAAAAAGTTGGCTTAAAACTCAACATTCAGAAAACTCAGATCATGGCATCTGGTCCCATCACTTCATGGGAAATAGGTGGGGAAACAGTGGAAACAGTGTCAAACTTTATTTTGGGGGGCTCCAAAATCACTGCAGATGGTGATTGCAGCCATGAATTAAAAGACGCTTACTCCTTGGAAGAAAAGTTATGACCAACCTAGATAGTATATTGAAAAGCAGAGACATTACTTTGCCAACAAAGGTCCATCTAGTCAAGGTTATGGTTTTTCCAGTGGTCATGTATGGATGTGAGAGTTGGACTGTGAAGAAGGCTGAGCACTGAAGAATTGATGCTTTTGAACTGTGTTGTTGGAGAAGACTCTTGAGAGTCCCTTGGACTGCAAGGAGATCCAACCAGCCCATTCTGAAGGAGATCAGCCCTGGGATTTCTTTGGAAGGAATGATGCTAAAGCTGAAACTCCAGTATTTTGGCCACCTCATGTGAAGAATTCACTCATTGGAAAAGAGTCTGATGCTGGGAGGGATTGGGGGCAGGAGGAGAAGAGGATGACAGAGGATGAGATGGCTGGATGGCATCACTGACTCAATGGACGTGAGTCTGAGTGAACTCCGGGAATTGGTGATGGACAGGGAGGCCTGGCGTGCTGCGATTCATGGGGTCACAAAGAGTCGGACACGACTGAGCGACTGAACTGAACTGAACTAAACTGAGGGACTCTAATCACTGGTGGTCCCTTTCTTAGTGATATTACACCTTCCTATGTTCCCAAATTCCCTTCCTATATTCCCAGACTGTCACGCATCACACAGAACCTCTCTGATGCATGTGTCTTTACTCCTCAACGTGGTGGCCTGTGGTAAGCCAGAAACCTCCAATCTTACCAACACTTTGTAGCCAAAGATAGAGGTAGCCACGAAGCCTAACCTCCACAGGTTATCCTTATTACTTCCACCTGGATATTGTCAACCTCACCTCGCTTCAATGTTCTACCTCAGAATTTGCAAACTTCTACTGTAAAAATCCAGAGAGTACATATTTTAGGCTTTGTAGACCATAAAGTGTGTGTCACAATTATGACAAATGTCAACAACTGATGTCAATTCTGCTGTGGTAGTTCCAAGGCAGCCACAGATAATATATAAATGAAGGAATGTGGCTGTGTTACCACCAAATTTCATCCATGGACATTTGAATTTCATAGTTTTCACAAAATGCTACTTTTAACATTTTTTTAACCATCTAAAGTATAAAGGCATACATAACTTTTTGCTGTTTATTTAGTTGCTAAGTCACATCCTACTCTCTTGTGACCCTGTGGATTGTAGCTTGACAGATTTCTCTGTCCACAGGATTTTTCTGAGTTTGGAGTTGCACAAAAATGGAAGGCAAATAGATTTTGCCTGCTGGTGTTTGCCACCTCCTGCCTTTTCCCATCTTTGGTCTTTGTTATCTGAACCATAAGCCAGGGAGCAGATGTAGTCACAGCTGTCCCTGGAATGTCATCAAGCTTTTTTAATTGAGATGACATTCTTCTAGGCAAAACAATGAATAGAAGACCTGAGTTAAACCAGTGACCAGGTGTTCATCCAAGTCAAAACTGCATATACACAAACTTTAGGGGTTAAGATTAGTATCAGTCAGAATGATTCTCTGGTTTCCATGGGCAGTTACACGATCTCAAGACATATTCAAAGCTGGAGAATATTTGATATAACACAATTGGATTTGATTTCATCTTACATGACAAACTGTAGACACGAGATAGAAGTCTCATCTCCCATTTCTTCCTTCTGGATTTGCCAGCCACTGATTGATGCCCTGTGGGACAGAATCTTTACAGGAGAGATTAATGCCTTCTCCACCCTCCTACAAAAATATTTTTGATCATTTCTGAGATTCCACCCTGAACTTCTCTAATTATTACAGCTGTGTTTATGTATATTTGATTGGAAGCAAAGCATTTTGCAGCCCACATTCAAGTTGCAAGTCATAAAAACTGAAGCTCTTTCCTGGTATACACACTCAAATTAGGACAAGTAATTTTGTGCTGGTATTTTATCTGTTTTAATCTGTGTGTAAATCAATAGTAGAGAGGTTGTAACAGGCAGGAAGGCCAGGGTCTCCAAACAGAGGAAATAGGCTGCGAGTGTCAGACATTTTTTCTCTCTTATGCGGCAGGAAGAAACAAACTAGTGTTACATTTTTTTCCCCCTTCTCTATATTTATGGCCCAGGATAACTCACCTGGTGCCAAGATGATCTCAAAATGCATCTTGTGGGTGAGGTCTGGTGCCATTCTCTGAGTTTTGAGACATTTTCTTTCTTTAATTAGCAGACTGCTAGTAGCTATATAACATCCGGCTAAAGACTAGCAGGGGGATGGGTACTCTTTCTGCCCCCTTCTGATGTCTATGTCAGAAGTGTTCTCTCTCTTTTATACTTTAATAAAACTTTATTACACAAAAGCTCTGAGCCATCAAGCCTCGTCTCTGGCCCGGATTGAATTCTTCTCCTCCAGAGGCCAAGAATCCTGGCGTCTTTCGTGGTTCAGCAACAACCTTTCAGTAAGGTTTAAAAACTTTAAGGATAAAGACTTTTATTCAATAGCACCCCATTCATGGATACATCTGATTGATGTTACTACATGGGAATGACCATATTTTAAGAGCTACAGTTATATATGCATACTACAAGTGGATTTTTCTATAGTGAGACAAATGAGCTAAATTTGTTGTGTATCTGTATTTTCTAAATTCCTACAATAATCCTATAGCAACTGTTTTTAATTTTACAAAGTGATTTTTGAATCTTAGGAAATAGAACAATTATCATCAATTTTCAAAAGAAGAAACCAGAACCAGCTCAGAGAAAAAGTGCAGACAATATTACTACTGTTCTGAGCAGGACCCCATTTCTCTGATTCCCAGTTTAGTGATTTTTGGTTTCTATGATACCTTCCAGAACAAATTGGGTTATGTGTCCAATGAACTTAATGATGACACTTAATGAAGGTAATAAAACTAAGGAATTACCTGACAAAAAGTCATTTTAAATTTACTTTTGAACTTTGGGTCTGGCTTTGATTTACCTGACTAGTACTTCATTCTTACATTCCAGCCATATAATCTATGTACTCACAGCAAAAAGTGAGAGGTGTGCTTCAGTCCACACATTGTTTTCCAGTGATTTGTCTCCAGCTGGGACATTTTCCTCTATTAAGGGAATATGCCTCTTTCTGTTTCTGGTTTAGATAGAAGTTTTTTGTTTTGTTTTATCAGAGAGAAACCAAGTCACACATACATGACACAAACTGAATAAAGTTATTGGTTTTTAAATACTTTATTACATTAATTCTAGTTTCCTGAGTAGATGAATACAATCAAGTTAGCAAATTGGTTTGGTCACTGAGAAAATGAAACGTTTCTGAAACCTCACAAAACATTATAGTGTGCAAACCAGAAGTAGTCAGGCTTTCATCTCTTCACAGAACAGTCACTGAAGCAATGAGGTACATCATAAGATCTTTCACTGCTGCCCTCGTCTCTAAACTGCAGAGGAGAGAAGACACACTTTGAAGGGAATTTCCAGGCAACTGTAGTCAAAAATTATCCAGGAAGCTGCAGGAGGGATGACATTACATGAAACCTTATACTTGCCTCAAAACCTAGGCTACTGAAGTCTACAATGAAATTCACATTTTCTTCACAAATAAATTACATTTAGGAAACTTACCTCCACATTAATTCCCAAATTAGTCAATTATTTGCAGTCTTATCAGCAAACTTCATATTAGGTTGTTGTATTCTGTTAAACTACTTATGATTCAACACTGAGTGACATTTGTAAATACAGTCACAGTTCAAAAGAAAAGTAGTTGACTTGAATTTCTGAATTAGGAATGAAACAAGCTCTTAAATGGCTTTGTTTAAATAATAAACAAAAACGCCCAACAGGGTTTTAAAACCAACACAAAGAGACTGACATTTAAAAAAATCGGCTATTTTAGTTCATTAAAGTATATTTCACAGCTGCTATGATGTGTCTTGCACTGACACCAAATATACTCAGTAATTCACTAGGTTTCCTGTTTCTTTCAGACACTCCTGACACCGATAGCTGATGAACATGGATGGCAGGCTCCCCAGACACTGCTGCACACACGGCTTCGCCAATGCCACCTTCCTGGTAATGATCTTCCACTGTGACAACCCGGCCATCAGTAGCTTTTGCACAGGAGATGATGGTGGCAGCATCCAGGGGTTTAATGGTAAATGGGTCAATAACACAGATAGAAATATCTTGCTGAGAAAGAGCATCAGCAGCTGCTAAGGCTTCATGCAGAGTAACTCCAGCTCCAATTACTGTGACTTTGTCATTATTACTGTGGCGGATGACCTTGGCCCTTCCAATCTCAAAATGTTCTTGTGGGGTATAAATAACTGCAGTTTCTGATCGGTTGGTCCGAATGAAGCACATTCCTTCGCTATTGGCAGCCAGATAAACAGCATGCTCTGTCGAGACAGCATCACTTGGGAGGAAAACAGTGCAATTGGGAATGCTCCGGAACATGGCTAGATCTTCCAAAGCCATCTGGGAAGGGCCATCTTCACCAACAGACACCCCACAGTGAGAACCAATAAGATTTATATTACTTTGAGATATGGCTCCCATCCGGATCTGATCAAATGCTCTAGTCAAAAAGGCACCTAAAGTAGTAACAAAAGTAATGGTTCGACCACGTGTGGCACAGCCCAGTGCCACACTCACCATGTTTTGTTCCGCAGCAAAACACTCAATAAAACGCTCAGGATGTTCTTTCTTGAATATTTCAAAAAAGGTGGAGTTCTTTGGGTCACCATCCAGGACAACAACTCTTTCATTTGCAAGGCCGAGTTTAGCCAGAGCCAAACCATATGCTTTCTGAGTAGCTACCTTGTCACCAACTTTATAATCAGGCAAACAGGTCATTTTTATATTTGTGATGCTGACTGGAGGTGAGCCTTCAACAGGAGGTTTTGGTAGGAGATTCCTGTTGGTCTTTATCTGACTTTTAATTAGTCTAATGATTTCATCTGCTCTTTCTTTTGGCAGTGGCTTTCCATGCCAATTTTCTGCATCCTCAACATTTGGAATACCCCGGCCCTTGTAGGTCTTTGCAATTATGGCAGTGGGCTTGTTCTTCCCTTGAGCAGCTTGAGAAAAAGCCTGGCACAACGCCTCCACATCATGGCCATCTACTAAGTAAGTATTCCACCCAAAGGCCTCGCAGCGATTCCGATAGATGTCTGTGCAGTGCTTCAGGGGCGCAACGCCACTTTGCCCCAAGCGGTTCACGTCGAACACTGCTACGAGATTGTCCAAACCGTAGTGGGAAGCAAAAGCCAAAGCTTCCCAGACGGAGCCTTCTGAGGACTCACCGTCGCCCAGGAGGCAGAATACCCGGTAGCTGGCTTTGTCCAAGTACTTGCCAGTATAAGCCATTCCACATGCAGCCCCCAAACCTTGCCCGAGCGATCCTGTCGCCACATCCACAAACGACAGCCTGGGGGTGGGGTGTCCCTCAAGGTCGCAATGAATTGTCCTCAAGTTCAGCAGGTCAGGTTCACTGATGCTGCCTGCCTCCACCCAGGCAGCATAGAGCAGTGGAGCGGCATGACCCTTGGAAAGGACGAATCTGTCGTTGTCGGGGTGCGCGGGCTCAGTCTGTCTGTACCTCATCGTGTGGAAGAAAAGCACCGACACGATCTCTGCCGCACTGCAGCACGACGTGGGGTGGCCGGAGCCAGAGGCACATGTAGCCCTGATGGAATGGACGCGCAGGCGGTTGGCCAGGTCCTGCAGCACTTGCACTGTGGTCGCGTCCAGTGTCGCGCTGTCCGCCATGTCGGCGCCTTCCCAGGTTCCTGTGCGGGGCAGACGGGGCGGTGCCACGGCGGTTTCGTCAACTGACGGCATGCCTGGCCTTGCCTCGGGGAAATGAGCTCTGGAGGTTCCATCAGTTAATCGTGACCCCAGCGTCCGCAGCTGCTGCCCCTGGCAATGTCAGTGCAGCTTCATCTTGTGATAGGGAGTCCTGGCCCCACCTCCGGAAGGAACCTGCTTACCACCCGGGCCTAGGTCCTCGACCTGCTCCGAAGGCTCCTTCCAGTGAATGGGTTTTAATACTTAGTCATTTACATGCTTTAACATTATTAAAAATAATTAAACTTCTTTATACTTTCCCTCATTATAAATTCAAAAGTGCTTTCTTTTATCCCTGCATTATGGGATGCTGTTTGTTGAGGTCCTGCTGCTTCTTCCTGCCTTGAGGCTGCCTGAGACATCAGCACTGTTCTGTGCCTGGGTGCTCGGTTGCGAAGTCTGGTCAGACTCCGCATTCCTGAGGACTGTAGTCCTCCAGGCTCCTCTGTTGATAGCATTTTCCAGGCAAGAATACTGGAGTGCGTTGCCATTTCCTCCTTCAAGGGCTTCTTCCCTGACCCAGGTACAGAACCCAAGTGTCCTACATCTCCTGCACGGGGAAATGAATTCTTTACCACTGAGCCACCTGGGAAGCCTATACACTGTTCTGTAGCCCAGCATTAATGGAAATGATCCAGAGATACTGTCAGTCTAATGGATAAGGCAACACTGTGTCAATGAGACTTTCCAGAGCAGCTGGAAATTCTTTTTATTTATTTTTAATTGGACGATAATTGCTCTTCAGCTTTGTGTTGGTGAAAATTCTGACTGACTCGTAGATAGAAATACAATAATTGGACCAAAATTTTCACGAGGATCAAATTTAGAACCGCTGAATGGTCGGGTACATAGAACTGCAATTCCCCCCACGTATCCTAAAATACAGTTACTAATAATACTTTTTAAATATAATTAACTTACTTGCTTTAGTTATATAACTAAACTTGTGCCACTGAGTGCTTCTACCAGGCCAAGGTTGTATATAGCATGTTATCTAAAAACACAAAAACACAATAACAGTACTATCTCTCTCCCATGCTGTGGTATTAAACAGCTTAATTTTTGAGTAATAATACTTAGTTTTAACTTCACATTAAAATCATCACACTGGAAACAAAATAGATTTATCTCCTGGACTCCACCTCAAGAGAAGCTAAATTCTAATCTATGGGACTAGAGTTTCATACCCTATAGTTTTAATGCACCTGTTAATTCTCTGGGAGGAAAATAAAACAAATTTAGTGTTGCCAAGAGAGATCTCCGAAATGGAGCTGGGAGGCTACTGAGGAAGTGATTCTTGATGGACTCTGAACTTCTTATCACTTACTGTCTTAACTCAGGCATCCAGAACTCTGCCCTATGCTTCAGAAATTTAAGGTGCTTGTTGGACCCTTACCCTAAATAACTCTGACAGCATATCCCTTAAGAACAAATATCTCCTTCCTGCACAAGGATCAGTGATAATTCTTTCCAGAGAGCTTTAACAAACTTGTGACTTCTGTCTTTATAAATCCCTGGCTCTTTCTCTTCCTTGAAAACTCTTTAACTTCACCCCAATTTGTGCTTCCAGAATGGCAATTCCTAAGACCCCAAATAAAGCTCTTTGTTCCTGGCAGCATTGATACGGATTATTGTTTGACTAATTGCCTACTGTTTAGTCGAAGTTAAGAACCAATAATCTGCAGATTGGCTTAGTTCAGTGGTTTTCAACATTGGTTGTACTTTAGAGTTATCTGAGGAGTTAAACAAACAAATCTTGTGTCCAGGCTGCATTCCAAAACAGCCAAATCAGAAATTCTGGGTAAAGGATCTAAGCACCAGTAATTTTTAAAGCTCCCATGATAATTTCAATGTTCAGTTGGGTTGTAAACAACTAAGGGGGTCTTACTGTTCTTTATATGTCTCTTACATTATATCTCAGATAAATTTTACATATTACTTGTAACTTACAATTTTTATTTTTAAGAATATATGTTAGAATAAACCATAATGGTATGATACAGACAACATTTTAAGACTTGCTGGAGAAATGCTGGGATCAGAAAAATCCTTAGAAGTCCATCTTGTATTACTCTGCATTCCTTTTACAAATTAATACTGACTTATCTTTTACACTACTAAAGGAAGACAAAATAAAAACATACCAAACTAGATGGGAGTAAGATGGAAGTTAGGAAAAAAAAAAATGCTATATCAAAACAGCAAACTACTAGGGGCTGACAGGAAAGCAGTTAACATAAACGTAGGCAATTCACTATTATTTTGACTAAAGAGAGCTCTGCTACTGCTGCTAAGTCACTTCAGTCGTGTCCGACTCTGTGTGACCCCATAGACGGCAGCCCACCCAATTAACCCTAAAAATTGGAAGCTAAACGTGACAGTGTAAAAATGTTCTATGAGGCAGTGCTTACTTGAAAAAAAAAATGGGAGAAATAAGAACTACTTAACATTTCTTTTAAATTTCCCAAATTCTTCCATTTGTTTAAAGTATTGCACAATTATCTCCCAAATTATTAAACAGAAAGTTCTTACCCTTAATGTTAGTAAGGGTCAATTTTGTTAAGAAAAGAATGTAGTCTTGGCGATTTAATGCTTTAGATAATGAGTGTGAATTTCCCTCTGTTGCTTCGTGAGACAGTGTGGAATTTTTTTGACTACATAGAAAAGAATGCTTTGTAAATTATCTGTAAAATATTTTTAAGTGTTCTGAGATTTTTAAAATCTCCCTTAAAAATCTTCCCTTAAAAAGGGAAGAAATGGAAATTTAAATATTATAAAAATTATGAATACTCCTTGTAGGCATTTTAGTCTTTAAAAATATATTTTCAAATATGCAATTGAAAGTAACCATATTAGTGAGCTTCCCTGGTGGTCCAGTCATTAAGAATCTGCCTAGCAATGCAGGAAATATGGGTTCGATCCCTGGTCCGGGAAAGAAGACCCCACATGCTGCCTGAAAACTAAGCCGGTGCGTCACAACTACTGAGCTTGCGCCATAGAGCCTGAGAGCCACAACTAATGAAAGCCCTGTGTACATCAACAGAGATCTAGCACAGCCAAAAATACATACATAAATAAAATTATAAAAGAAAGAATAAAGCTTCCTTTTAAAAAAATAGAAAGAAAAAAACCATATAAATATAACGTATATGTAACTTGATAATACAAGTCATCCAATGTGGCTGTGAACACAACTTACTCAAATAAATCAAAGACGTGTTACCACATTCTATTTTCTCCACTTAGAAGAGACTATTACTGACAAAAGGCCAGCCCCCAAGCTTTAAGCCAAATGCCAAAAGTCCGTTACTTGTTTTAGAAGTCATTTTGGAAGACAGTTAAAAGTTTTCTGCAAGTGGGAAGAAATTATTCATTTATTAATCTTGGTTTATACACTTAAAGTAGGGATTGGAAGATTCAAGTACATACTGGATTAGGGAGTTAAATGAGTAAACGTATGTAGAATATGATGTAAGAGGGTTGGAGGGACCTCTGACAGATTGGAGAATACAAGCCCACCTAAAGTCATGCAAAATTGGAAGATTTGTGAACATTTTGTTGGGGGAACAAAGCATTTCTTCAGGCTGCCAGTTTTTGCCCATGATTTATTTGTTTTTACCCCTGATTTTACCCCAGTTTTTGCCCCGACTTGTTTAAAAATAAACAAATATTTATTTTTACTTGTTTAAATTTTTCACTTTTTTTCCTCATAGTAAGAAAAAATATTATTCTAATATGTACTTGAAATGAAGTTAAAACCCAGCAGGAACACTAATACATATAGTTATGGAAGGAAAAATGTAAAAAGCAGGAATTAGTAAGTGCAATTTCTGAGGAAACAAAAGACACCTACTGATTACTCAGGAGGTCTACATCAATTTGTGAAAATATACACTTCCACTATGTGAGAGTGAGTTACCTTTAGACTGAGAAAACGGAAGTTTCACTGATATTTTATCTCAACTGTTGAATTTTGTTAAAATGGAATTTTGTCAAAGAAAGACACAGATGATGAATTCATCCTTTTTCTTACTTTGTTTAAATTTGGCTAGTTTAGTGGGCTGAGTATGGAGCCAGTGAGAGTAAGATTCTTGTGTAGGGCAATAAGTTTCTTGCAGGGGGATAAAGGTATTCTACTTTCTTGAATTGTTGCTTTGAAATTTACGGCACATGCTATTACTGACAGTCCTACTTTTTCCATAAAGTTTTAATTTTGGTGAGGGGAGGGTTAGAGGGTTGGAGAGTAACATACTAAGAAAGTTAGGCCTACTTCTTAAAGTGCTTCTCAGATGAATAAGTCCTGGAAATGTAATTTACAGCCTAGTGACTACAGTTCAAAACACTGTGTTAAATATTTGAAAGTTGTTAGGAGAGTAGATTTTAAAAGGTCTCACCACACATACATACAAATTATAATTATGTGAAGTATGGATATGTTAACTAACCTTATTGTGGTAATTATTTTTTTCAATATAAATAGGTATCAAATCAGCACATTTTATGCCTTAAAATTACACAATATGTTAATTATATCTCAATAAGCTGGGAAAAAAATAAACTGCTTCTATTTCAGTCCATTATTTCTAAGTTTGCCTCTATTGTCTGTTTCTCATTGAACAAGGAGTTACACAGTTTTTTGAAATAGTAATTAAAAATATTAAATGATGGACATTGTTTAGGGGTGCTATATTTTGTTAACTTCTTGTAAAGAGTACTGGACTTCATTCAAGCAGACAGCTTGGTGCTTTAAAATTGTTTAAGTTTGTGAAGACGGGTATAAAGTATGCTTCACTCTGGTATTACTGCAAAAGCATATTTTCCCTGGGGTTTCCACTGAAGCTCCCAAGTGTTCAACAAGGACCCTCCCCTCTGGTTGAATCCCCAAGATTAAGTTGTGCCAGTGAGCTCTATGTGAACTCGGGACTGTTTCATATGCTGCCCCCAAGTTGTTCTTTGCCTGGCCTAGTAGAGGCCCTCACAATTCTGCAGTGCTCTGTGTAAGACAGCCTCCTCCTGTTTGCAAAGTCCCTCCAGGAAGGAAACCATGAAGATGATGTGGCTTACCTTGTTTATTTTTCTTCTTTAAGGATTATAGTTCCATGCTGCTTTTTTCCCAACATTTGAACACTGTTTCTTTGTATAGTTCTCTAATTTTGTTATTCTTTATGGCTAGTGGGTAAATCTCATTCTAGTTACTCTATCATAGCCTTAGAAACAGACCCCACAAGACTCTGGAGTTCAGAATTTCTAACTACATCAATTATTGCTAACCTTTTTGGTGTCATTTAAAATATATGTCCCCTAAAGTACAGTCTGTATGCTAAGTTACTTTAGTCAAGTCTGACTCTTTGGGACCCTGTGAACTGTAGCCCACCAGGCTGCTCTGTCCATGGGACTGATTCTCCAGACTAGAATGCTGGAGTGGGTTGCCATTTCCTTCTCCAGGGAATCTTCCCAATCCAGGGATCAAACCCACATCTCTTACATCTCCTGCACTGGCAGGCAGGTTCTTTATCACTAGTGCCACTGAATCATTTTGCTGTACAGCAGAAATTAACATCACATTGTAAATCAACTATATTTCAGTGAAAAATAATAAAAAAAAAAAAAAACAATTTAATTGGAGATTTTTTTTTTTGCATAAGATATAGGTGCTTTTATTTTTTTTTTCTAATTTTATTTTATTTTTAAACTTTACATAATTGTATTAGTTTTGCCAAATATCAAAATGAATCCGCCACAGGTATACATGTGTTCCCCATCCTGAACCCTCCTCCCTCCTCCCTCCCCATACCATCCCTCTGGGTCGTCCCAGTGCACTAGCCCCAAGCATCCAGTATCGTGCATCGAACCTGGACTGGCAACTTGTTTCTTACATGATATTTTACATGTTTCAATGCCATTCTCCCAAATCTTCCCACCCTCTCCCTCTCCCACAGAGTCCATAAGACTGTACATATCTTTGTAGAGAACTTAAAAATAAATCTGCTTTATGTATTTTTAAAAATCTTATTGTTATGGTTAGTTGAATTTTCTAGAGAGATTTAATACTGTTCTGTAAAATGCAAAAACCTTTTGCTTGTGAATGATCTTAAATTAACCCCTCTGAAACATACCAAATATCTACCTTTCTTTTTAGAAAGGGGACGTGAACTCATAATCCTTTATTTTTGATGAATAGTGATCATCATTATAAACACTGGCTATTACATCCTATTGAAATTCAATAAGAAAATCCAAATAATTATCTAAAATGATGCCTAAGGGAGGTTATTCCAATATCTTCAGAATAATGTTAGGATAAATATTCAAAATTTTTTATTGCTGTACTATAGTATAACTTTCAGGTTCTATGTCTGTGGTGACAAAATGACCCCCTAGAAGAAAAAAATTGGAAGTGGCCCAAGCAAGGTTTAAGTTCATTTCTCCTTCATGTAAAAATTCAGAAGATGGTGGAAAGTCCAGACTTGTCAGACAGTTCTGTTCAACAGGGTCTCTCCAGGGTGAAAGTTCTTTCTGTCTTGTTGCCCATTCGTTCCTCAAGTGTTGCCTCATCTGCAAAGCTGAAGCTGAAAATTATCTTATCCTTTTTTTACTCCCACATGAAGGAACAAAAAGGATGGAAGGGAAGTAGGAAATTCATTTTTTCAGGAAGTATCCCAGAAATTATAAACCTTATGTCTCATATTCCATTGGTAAGAACTTACTTGCCTAATCACATTCAATATTATGGGAGATCGGGAAATGTAAGAGTATGTTAAATTATCATGTAGGGGCTTATGCTTATAATTATCTGGTTGGTGCAAAACTAATTGCAGTTTCAGACCATGAAATTTAAATCATTGTAACTAGGCTCAAACACATCTTTATTCATCAAAATAGGAACCATTATGATAAACAAAGTTTTGCCAATGAGAAATAAGTTTGTTTATTCCTGTAGCATAAAAATCATGCTTCAGGATCTGATGAACTGTGGAAAGCATTTTGTGCATGCTGCTGGTTGTGGAAGTGTTTTCCCTGCAAAAAATTGTTGAGATGCTTGAAGAAGTAGTACTCAGTTGGAGAGAGGACAGGTGAATATGGCAGATGAGGTAAAACTTCACAATCCAATTTGTTCAACTTTTGAAGTGTTGGTTATGCAATGCGTGGTCAAGCATTGTCATAGCAAAGAACTGGGTCCCTTCTGTTGACCAATGACAGCTGCACACATAGCAGTTTTTGGTGCATCTCACTGATTTGCTGAACATTCTCAGATGTAATGGCTTCGCCTGGACTCAGAAAGTTGTAGTGGATCAGACACCAGCAAACACTGATCATGACTTCTTTTTGGTGGAAGTTTGGCTTTGGAAAGTGCTTTGTAGCTTCTTCTGGGTCCAACCACTGAGCTGGTTATCACCAGTTGTCATAAAAAATCCAGTCTTTGTCACAGGTCACAATCAGATCGAGAATGGTTTGCTGTTGTTGCATAAGGTAAGAGAAGATGACACTTCAGAATGATGATGTTTTTGATTTCCAGTTAGCTCATGAAGCATCCACTTATTGAGCTTTTCCACCTTTCCAATTTACTTCAAATGCCAAACGACCATAGGATGGTTGATATTGAGTTCTGCAGCAACTTCCTGTGTAGTTGTAAGAAGATCAGTTTTGATGATTGCTCTCAGTTGGTTGTCAACTTCATATGGACAGTCACTACATTCCTCATCTCAAGGAGCTCATCTTTGAAAACTTGAACCACCACTGCACTGTATGTTCATTAGCAGTTTCTGGACCAAAAGAGTTTTTGATGTTGTGAGTTGTCTTTGCTGCTTTATGACTCATTTTGAACTCAAATAAGAAAACGGCTTGAATTTGCTTTCTGTCTAACATTATTTCTATAGTCCAAACATTAAAATATAAAATAATCAGCAAGTAATGTCATTAGCAAAAAAAGAAACAAACATAAAGTGAGAAATGTGCATTATAATTTATTAAAACTGTATTACAATATCAAATGGCAAATTTCAGCAATATGAAAACCACAATTATGTTTGCACCAACCTAATACTAAAACAAAAGTAAAAATCAATACTGGTATATAATTCATAATCTCCACCACACATTAATATTTAACTTTTGGTAATGTACATAGTCTTGCAACACCTTTTACATATCTTGTTGTCAAGTTCCAAACACTTAACCTTCAGAGCAATGTTTTCTATGCTTAAGAATCAAAGCAGATTTTTTTCATTAAACAATAATAATTGATTCATTTATTTATTGCATGCTTGATAGATTCAAAGCTAATATAGATGCTAATACTAAGCTAATGCTCTACTGATGAATCAAAGTTAGTTCTTGCCCTCCAGATACTGGACTTCAATCTAGTAGGGAAAACATACATGATTACGGTAAATGCCCCTTAGCGCCGAGTGTGGTACCAGGGCAGAGAAACAAATACTCTTAGCTATTTAACAGTAACTATGGAATGTAATCCAAGTCTATGCCCCAACCAGTAATGCTGAAGAAGCTCAAGTTGAACGGTTCTATGAAGACCTACAAGATCTTTTAGAACTAACACCCAAAAAAGATGTCCTTTTCATTATAGGGGACTGGAATGCAAAAATAGGAAGTCAAGAAACACCTGCAGTAACAGGGAAATTTGGCCTTGGAATATGGAATGAAGCAGGGCAAAGACTAACAGAGTTTTGCCAAGAAAATGCACTGGTCATAACAAACACCCTCTTCCAACAACACAAGACTCTATACATGGACATCACCAGATGGTCAACACCGAAATCAGATTGATTATATTCTTTGCAGCCAAAGATGGAGAAGCTCTATACAGTCAGCAAAAACAAGATCAGGAGCTGACTGTGGCTCAGACCATGAACTCCTTATTGCCAAATTCAGACTTAAAATGAAGAAAGTAGGGAAAATCACTAGACCTTTCAGATATGACCTAAATCAAATCCCTTATGATTATACAGTGGAAGTGAGAAATAGATTTAAGGGCCTAGATCTGATAGATAGAGTGCCTGATGAACTATGGAATGAGGTTCGTGACATTGTACAGGAGACAGGGATCAAGACCATTCCCATAGAAAAGAAATGCAAAAAAAGCAAAATGGCTGTCTGTGGAGGCCTCACAAATAGCTGTGAAGAGAAGAGAAGTGAAAAGCAAAGGAGAAAAGGAAAGATATAAACATCTGAATGCAGAGTTCCAAAGAATAGCAAGAAGAGATAAGAAAGCCTTCTTCAGTGATCAATGCAAAGAAATAGAGGAAAACAACAGAATGGGAAAGACTAGGAATTTCTTCAAGAAAATCAGAGATACCAAAGGAACATTTCATGCAAAGATGAGCTCGATAAAGGACAGAAATGGTATGGACCTAACAGAAGCAGAAGATATTAAGGAGAGATGGCAAGAATACACAGAAGAACTGTACAAAAAAGAGCTTCACGGCCCAGATAATCACGATGGTGTGATCACTGACCTAGAGCCAGACATCCGGAAATGTGAAGTCAGGTGGGCCTTAGAAAGCATCACTATGAACAAAGCTAGTGGAGGTGATGGAATTCCAGTTGAGCTATTCCAAATCCTGAAAGATGCTGCTGTGAAAATGCGGCACTCAATATGCCAGCAAATTTGGAAAACTCAGCAGTGGCCACAGGACTGGAAAAGGGCAGTTTTCATTCCAATCCCAAAGAAAGGCAATGCCAAAGAATGCTCAAACTACTGCACAATTGCACTCATCTCACACGCTAGTAAAGTAATACTCAAAATTCTCCAAGCCAGGCTTCAGCAATATGTGAACCGTGAACTTCCTGAGGTTCAAGCTGGTTTTAGAAAAGGCAGAGGAACCAGAGATCAAATTGCCAACATCTGCTGGATCATAGAAAAAGCAAGAGAGTTCCAGAAAAACATCTATTTCTGCTTTATTGACTATGCCAAAGCCTTTGACTGCGTGGATCACAATAAACTGTGGAAATTCTGAAAGAGATGGGAATACCAGATCGCCTGATCTGCCTCTTGAGAAATCTGTATGCAGGTCAGGAAGCAACGGTTAGAAATGGACATGGAACAATAGACTGGTTCCAAATAAGAAAAGGAGTTCGTCAAGGCTGTATATTGTCACCCTGTTTATTTAACTTATATGCAGAGTACATCATGAGAAACGCTGGACTGGAAGAAACATAAGCTGGAATCAAGATTGCCTGGAAAAATATCAATAACCTCAGACATGCAGATGACACCACCCTTATGGCAGAAAGTGAAGAGAAACTCAAAAGCCTCTTGATGAAAGTGAAAGTGGAGAGTGAAAAAGTTGGCTTAAAGCTCAACATTCAGAAAACGAAGATCATGGCATCCGGTCCCACCACTTCATGGGAAATAGATGGGGAAACAGTATCAGACTTTATTTTTCTGGGCTCCAAAATCACTACAGATGGTGACTGCAGCCATGAAATTAAAAGACGCTTACTCCTTGGAAGGAAAGTTATGAACAACCTAGATAGCATATTCAAAAGCAGAGACATTACTTTGCCAACAAAGGTTCGTCTAGTCAAGGCTATGGTTTTTCCTGTGGTCATGTATGGATGTGAGAGTTGGACTGTGAAGAAGGCTGAGCGCCAAAGAATTGATGCTTTTGAACTGTGGTGTTGGAGAAGACTCTTGAGAGTCCCTTGGACTTCAAGGAGATCCAACCAGTCCATTCTGAAGGAGATCAGCCCTGGGATTTCTTTGGAAGGAATGATGCTAAAGCTGGAACTCCAGTACTTTGGCCACCTCATGCGAAGAGTTGATTCATTGGAAAGGACCCTGATGCTGGGAGGGATTGGGGGCAGGAGGAGAAGGGGACGACAGAGGATGAGATGGCTGGATGGCATCACTGACTCGATGGACGTGAGTCTCAGTGAACTCCGGGAGTTGGTGATGGACAGGGAGGCCTGGCGTGCTGTGATTCATGGGGTCGAAAAGAGTCAGACACGACTGAGCGACTGATCTGATCTGATCTGATCTGATGGAATGTAAGAGGTCATCTTTGACCTAGGTTTTGTAGAATGGGTATGATTTTCATTAGTGTAAATATGACAAGAAGTCAAGAACAAAGTTCCAAAAGTAGAAAAAGAGAATTTCTAATCTGACAGGAAAAAAAAAGATTCATGCTGAGAACAGTGAGGGAAAGAACGAAGTCAGATTTTGAAAAGGCCTTGAAATAAAGCCAAATGGGTTATTTTTTAGTTTTGCTTTATTCTCTTGCTTTGGGGTTGGGGGTGAAGTGCAACACAAGGATTTTAATCATCTGAACATCTTGATTATGGCAGTGTTTGGTAAAAATTGTTTTGATAATATCCAGTTCAGTCACTCAGTCATGTCCAACTCTTTATGACCACATGGAATGCAGCATGGCAGGCTTATCACCAACACCCGGAGCTTGCTCAAACTCATGTCCATCGAGTCAGTGATGTCATCCAACCATCTTATCCTCTGTTGTCCCCTTCTCCTCCTGTCTTCAAAATTTCCCAGCATCAAGGTCTTTACCAGTGAGTTCTTCGCATTAGGTGGCCAAAGTATTGGAGCTTCAGCTTCAGCATCAGTCCTTCCAATGAATATTCAGGACTGATTTCCTTTAGGACTGACTGATTTGATCTCCTTCCATTCCAAAAGACTCTCAAGAGTCTTCTCCAACACCACAATTCAAAAGCATCAATTCTTTGCTACTCAGCATTCTTTATGGTCCAACTCTCACATCCATACATGACTACTGGAAAAACTATAGCTTTGACTAGACAGACTTTTGGTGGCAATGTAATGTCTCTGCTTTTTAATATGCTATCTAAGTTGGTCATAGCTTTCCTTCCAAGGAGCAAGCATCTTTTAATTACATGGCTGCAGTCACCATCTGCAGCGATTTTGGAACCCAAGAAAATAAACTTTATCACTGTTTCCATTGTTTCCTCATCTATTTGCCATGAAGTGATGGGACCAGATGCCATGATCTTCATTTTTTGAACACTGAGTTTTTAAGCCAGCTTTTTCACTCTTCTCTTTCACCTTCATCAAGAGTCTCTTTAATTTGCTTTCTGCTATAAGAGTGGTGTTATCTGCATTTCTGAGGCTATTGATATTTCTCCCTGAAGTCTTGATTCCAGCTTGTGCTTCATCCAGTCCAGCATTTCACATGATGTACTCTGCATAGAAGTTAAATAAGCAGGGTGACAATATACAGCATTGACGTACTCCTTTCCCACTTTGGAACCAGTTGTTGTTCCATGTCTGGTTCTAACTGTTGCTTCCTGTCCTACATACAGATTTCTCAGGAGGCAGATAAGGTGTTCTGGTATTCCCATCTCTTTAAGAATTTTCCACAGTTTGCTGTGATCCACACAGTCAAAGGCTTTAGTGTAGTCAATGAAGCCGAAGTAGATTTTTTTTTAAATTTTCTTGATTTTTCTATGATACAATCATGTAGGCAATTTGATCTCTGGTTCCTCTGCCTTTTATAAATCCAGCTTGAACATCTGATAGTTCTTGCTTCGTGTACTGTTCAAGTATAGCTTGGAGAATTCTGAGCATTACTTTGCTAGTGTGTGAGATGAGTGCAATTGTGCAGTAGTTTGAACATTCTTTGACATTGCCTTTCTTTGGGATTGGAATGAAAGCTGACCTTTTCCAGTCCTGTGGCCACTGCTGAGTTTTCCAAATTTGCTGGCATATTGAGTGCAGCACTTTCAAAGCATCTTCCAGGATTTGAAATAGCTCCACTGGAATTTCATCACCTCTACTATCTTTGTTCGTAGTGATGCTTCCTAAGGCCCACTTGACTTTGCATTCCAGGATGTGTGACTCTGGGTGAGTGATCACATCATCATGGTTATCTGGGTCACGAAGATCTTTTTTGTATAGTTCTTATGCTTATTCTTGCCACCTCTTCTTAATATCTTCATCTTCTGTTAGGCCCATACCATTTCTGCCCTTAATTGTGTCCATCTTTGCATGAAATGTTCCCTTGGTATCTCTGATTTTCTTGAAGAGATCTCTAGTCTTTCACACTCTACTGTTTTCCTCTATTTTCTGCATTGATCACTTAGGGGGGCTTTCTTATATTTCATGCTATGCTTTAGAAGAGATAAAATAAATGTGGGGAAGGTGAGGCTTTGTGGTCAGATAATACAGGCTTAACTAAGGGAGCTCTTCATTTTGTTACCGTCACAAAAAATATAGTTCTGAGAGTTTGTCCGTGGGTGTATCTAGACACTCCCAGTTCCCAGTCCTCTGATGAATCCTGAGCAAGGCAAATTATACTCTGACTATAAAAACGCTGGAAGAAAATTTCTCTGCACACATAGGAGCTTTTCTATTTGCTACACATATGATACAAAATTGTTGCAGAAAATTGTAGGACAATTCATGAATAATAAACACAAACTATAATAAGGAAAATTACATTTCCAGGATTATTTAGTGTTACAGTTTCCTTTAGGATCTATTTCTGTTCCAATTATAAATATCATGTTCTTTCTTTCAGATCAATTTTCAAATGTTCAGCTTTAATTTCCTATAAATTTAACTTAGTGTGCAATGGAGGTTATAAACTAAATAAACCTCACTTGTGACTCCAAAACATTTTTTATATACATACATAGAGTTCTGAACATCAAATTTAATGCAAATAAGTGGAATTATCTGACAAGATTGAGAACAAGAAGTTGAGAAAACAGCAGATCTGCTGTAACAAAAGAATCCACACTGGGGGTTGAGGGTGGGAAGCTAAAACAACAGATGACCTAACAGCTCTGCAGGCTGGAGGTCCAAAATAGAGGTTTGAGCAGGCTGTCCTGCTGGGGACGTGAGGACAGGGCCCATGCCAGGCCTCTCTCTTTGGCTTGCCGATGCCTATCTTCCCTCTGTGCATGACTCTGTACTCAAACCTCCCCTTTTCATAAGGACTTCAGTTCTTTTGGGATAGAGCCCACCTTAGTGATTTCCTTTTAATTTGACTACTTCCAGAAAGATTACTGCAACTCCAAACAAGGCCACATTTCTGAGGTAGGGGCTTGGGACTCCCAGACATATTTTGAGGGGGCAGGGAGGGGTTGTAGTTCAAACTGTAACACTTGTTTTATGGTCACAGAAGTCCATATTCACATACTGGAGTTTTTTCCTTATGCATGTCTACATCCAAATCTTTTTAAAAAAAAAAAAAAAGACAAATCTTATTTAATTTTTGGCCACATCCTGAGGCATGTGGGATCTCAGTTCCCTGCCCAGGGATCAAACTTGCATCCCTTGCACTTAAAGGCAGAGTCTTAACCACTGGCCCACTGGAGAAGTCCTCAAATTTCTTCTTTTTGTCAGGATATTAGACATATTGGATTAGGGGCCCACCCTTCTCCAGTAATGACCTCTTATCTTAACTAATTACATCTGCAATGGCCTTAGTTGCAAATAAGGTCACATTCTGAGGTGCTACAGGCTAGGAACTTGCCCAGTTATACCCTAAGCTTGATCACCAGCCCTTATATTTTTGTTTGTGTTAACACATCTCCGATGAGACCACAGTCTTTGAGCACTTTAATCAAATTCAACTGTTCTCATTCGTCCTTTTTTCAACTGGCAAAGTTATAAAAAAAAAATTGCTTTAAAAATTCAAACACTCTGGAAGAATATAGTGCAATTATTTTCCAATCTTCCTCCACCTCAATCCTCATCTTGTAAACTATTAGCAGTTGATTGTTATCCTTCCTGATATCTTCTGAGCTGTCTTCCTTCCACATTTTGTTGTGAGATCTCTTATGCATACTGTCTTATAGCTCACTTTTTCTACTTAAAAAAGCCTACTACATTGCCCACATTGATACATACAGATTTAAACCATTTTTAAAAAGCAGCAGCAAATAACCATGACATATTAGAGTAGCGATAAAGCATGTGACCACGAGATGGCGTTAGCACACAACCAACTGTATATGGAAGCTACTGCAACAAATTTTAGGGCTTCTCTGGTGGCTCAGAAGGTAACCAATCTACCTGCAATGCAGGAGACCTGGGTTCAGTCCCTGGGTCGGAAAGATCCCCTGGAAGAGCAAATGGCAACCCACTCCAGTATCTTACTTGGAGAATTCCATGGACAAAGGATCCTGGCAGGCTATAGTACATAGGGTTGCAAAGAGTTGGCCACGATGAGAGACTAACAATTCTGACAGATTTGCTGGGGGTCAGGGAAAGCCCCTCAGCGCTAATCCCCTCCCAAAAGCAGGGTAGAGCCACTATCCTGCAGGGGAGAAAACGGGGGGTCAGAGAGGGGAGACTCCGGGCCAGATACCTCTGAAGTGCAGCAGTGGCTTTGGATCTTCTAGAGCCCCAGGGTTGATCTCACCTAATGGGTGATGTTTTGCTGGGTGGTGTTTCACAAGGTATACAAAGCAGGGAGACTAAAAGGTTAAACACCTGCTCTTTGGAACTGTATTAAAAACAACTAGATGTGTAAATTTTGATTTTAACACCAATCAGGCTTTTGAGTTACTAGGTCCCAGACTGCTGTGAGGAACGAAACAAGAGATAACTTTATGCCGGATCACCTTTAACTCCCTTGTATAACAGCTGGCTCCCTGTAAAGTGTGAAGACATTTTACAAATTCTCTGTAGCAAAAAATTATCATAGATTTGTCAAAAGATAAATTTACAACCAATTTACATCATATGTGACAAAAGGCTAATTTTATTAATGTAATCGAGACTACTAACAATAAGTAGGGTAAAATGGTAAAGAAGCACGGGATCTTCCAAATCAACTGTGAAAATGACAGAAGCCAGAAGGAACTGGTGGTTAGAAGTGAGATTGCAACTGTGAACTCCTTGAGAGGATGGGTGGAGACAGTGGCTTGGGAGGGAGGTGTCTGGCAGCCAGGGAGGGATCTGGAGAGGCTGTACCCTGAGCTCCTGTCTCTCTTCCTTCACAGGGGAAGGGAGAGCGTCCCTGGTGTCCTGGTGGTGGGAGGCACCAGCAGCAGAGACAGAGCCCAGCTAAGCAAGGAGAGATGCAGACAGCCTCCGAGGACGACAGGTGCCTGGAGCTATTACACTTCCTGCTCTCCTGTCAGCAGCTGGTCTCTGCAGTCTCTCCTCTGACACCTGACCCTCCACACTCTCAAACTTTCAAAAACAGACTCAGTCAAGAGGGTGACTTTTAGCATGTTCCCAGGACACATTACATGACAAAAATTGACTCCATCGTGAAGTATGATGCTACAGGTTCAAAGAAAATACCTATCTGAGGGGTGCAACTTCTTAAAAAGAAAGTAAAAAGAAATAAAATTGAACAGCATATACCACCTTAAGCACATTATTGGAACAGATGAACCAATAACTTAAGTTATGACATATTCAAAAGAGTTGAAGAAGAATATGATAATAAAGCAAAGGGATAAGAAATTACTTCAGAAAACCAGTGATATATGAGATATATATAAATGTGTGTGTTAGAAATAAGATACTTAAAATGAAGTTATAAGATGGAATATCTAGCAGGATGATTATATCAATGAACAAAAGAATAAACTGGGAGATCAAGTTAGGAGCCTTCCAAGGGGAAACAGAAATGAATAAAAATATAGAAAATATAAAAGAAAGGCTAAAAAATCAGGAGAACAGAATTATCAATATCTAGATAATACAAATCCCCAAAAGGAATTGATGGGTCATACAGTGCAGGACACATAAAGGAAATATCTAGACACACTATAGTAAAATTACAGAAGAGAAAACGCAAGAGAAATTATGAAACGATTCCACACAAAAAGTAAACCACCCACAAAGGAACCAAAATTAGGCCAACATGAGACTTCTCAACAGTAATACTGGATTCAAGAGACAATGGAGTAATATGTTTGTGCTTAACATTTTTTAAACAACTTTACTGTGAAGTATACCCTATAAATATAATAAATGTGCATAAAACACAAATATGACACATGAAGAAAATTATAGAGCAAACAGCAAGGTAACCATTATTCAGGTTAAGAATATTGCTGTTCACTTATGAAAGTATCTGTAGAAATCACAGCTGATTTTGCCTGTTTTGAACTTTATAAATGAACCTATACTGTATGCATCCTTTTGTCTATTACTTCTCTTATATTGATTAAAAATTATCAATGCTTATCATATTGTAGTTTCTTTTGCTCTATAGAATTTATCACATTTATTTTTCCATCTTTTGTTGATGAACAATTAGTTTTTTCCTCGTTTGAGCTATTACAAATAATATTGTTAGGAATGTTTTTGTATACAAATCTTGAGAGACATGGGCTGGAGTTCCTAAGGATTATGTCCAGGAATGACACAGCTGGATTAGAAGAATTACACATTTTGACATTTCAGTTAATGCCAGAGTGGTTTCCCAAAGTGAATAAACAAACAGAAGCTTGTTCTTTGAGGTCAGGAATAAAACAATGACGTCTATCAGTTCATGCTTTTAACATATTAAGGAGTACTGTTCTATTCCTATTTACACATATTTATAAAATCTAAAAAGTCTGGGTTTATAATTTTAACATTAGCAGATATTTGAGTAAGCATTTTAAAAGATAAGGATGGGAATAGCTGTTTTCTATTCCTCTGTATCAGTTTTAAGATATATATTTTTAAAAAATGTGTCCATTTTATTTAAATTTATTTGGTCATAATATCCTTTTACCCTTGCATCATCTGAGGTGATATCACCTGTTTCAGTTTTGATATTGTATAATTGGGTCTTTAAGTTTTTTGAGTAGCCCTGCAGGAATGTATCAATATTACCATTTTTGGGAAAGAAATACATTTTTACATTCATGTTCACATTATGTATATTTTCAATTTCAATAATGTCTGCTCTTCATTCTCTTCCACCTTCTTTTTTTTTAAATTAATTTTATTTTTAAACTTTACATAATTGTATTAGTTTTGCCAAATATCAAAATGAATCTGCCACAGGTATACATGTGTTCCCCATCCTGAACCCTCCTCCCTCCTCCCTCCCCATACCATCCCTCTGGGTCGTCCCAGTGCACCAGCCCCAAGCATCCAGTCTCGTTTCATACATGATATTTTACATGTTTCAATGCCATTCTCCCAAATCTTCCCACCCTCTCCCTCTCCAACAGAGTCCATAAGACTGTTCTATACATCAGTGTCTCTTTTGCTGTCTCGTTCCACCTTCTTTTTGAATTTCTCTTGTTGCCTTTTGCTTGCTTCTAATCAGCATTTCCTCTTCTCTAATATTTATGTGTGTGTAATAAGTTGTTTCACTTATGTCTGAATTTTTGGAACCCTATGGATTGTAGCCTGCCAGGCTCCTTTGTCCATAGCATTCTCCAGGCAAGAATACTGGAATGAGTTGCTGTTTCCTTCTCCAGGAGGTCTTCCCAATCAGGGATTGAACTTGTGTCTCTTACATATCCTGCATTGGCGGGCAGGTTCTTTATCACTAGCATCACCTTAGATTGAAGCTCTAATGCTTATATTAAAAGAGTTAACTGCTACTTCAGATGTATCTCACAAATCTGGATAAGTAGTACTTTTGTCATCTTTCAGCCCCAAATATTTTTTAATTTCCATATGATTTCTTGCCATCTCCTGTCTTACCACTTCGAATTTACGTAGATTCATGGACCTAGAAGGAGATGGCAAGAATGAACATCAACATTTTGGGAATCAGTGAACTAAAATGGACAAGAAAGGGCAAATTTAATTCAGATGATCATTATATCTACTATTGTGGGCAAGAATCCCTTAGAAGAAATGGAGTAACCATCATAGTCCACAAAAGAGTCTGAAATGCAGTACTTGGGTACAATCTCAAAAACAACAGAATGATCTCGGTTTGTTTATAAGACAAATCATTCAATATCACAGTAACCCAAGACTATGCCCCAACCACTAATGCCAAAGAAGTTGAAGTTGAACAGTTCTATGAAGACCTACAATACCTTCTAGAACTAACACCAAAAAAAAGATGTCCTTTTCATCATAGGGGATTAGAGTGCAAAAGGAGGAAGTCAAGAGATACGTGAAGTACAAGGAAGTTTGGCCTTGGAGTACAAAATGAAGCAGGGCAAAGGCTAACAGAGTTTTTTGCCAAGAGAACAT
Organism: Bos taurus; assembly: GCF_002263795.3. Taxonomy (NCBI): domain Eukaryota; kingdom Metazoa; phylum Chordata; class Mammalia; order Artiodactyla; family Bovidae; genus Bos; species Bos taurus. The sequence continues at coordinate 2,149,325 of NC_037333.1, read as the reverse complement.
GCTGGTCATAGTAAACACCCTCTTCCAACAACACAAGAGATGACTCTACACATGGACATCACCAGATAGTCAATCCTGAAATCAGATTGATTATATTTTTTGCAGCCAAAGACAGAGAAGCTCTGTACAGTCAACTAAAACAAGACTGGGAGATGACTGTGCCTCAGATCATGAAGTCCTTATTGGCAAATTCAGGCTTAAAGAGAACAAAAAAAACTAGGCCATTCAGGTATGACCTAAATCAAATCCCTTATGATTATACAGTGGAAGTGACAAATAGATTCAAGGGATTACATCTTATAGAGAGGGTGCCTGAAGAACTATGGATGAAGGTTTGTAACATTGTATAGGAGGCGGTCGGTGATCAAAATCATCCCCAAGAGAAAGAAATGCAAAAAGGCAAAATGGCTGTCTGAGGAGGCCTTACAAATAGCTGAGAAAAGAAGACAAGTGAAATGCAAAGGAGCAAAGGAAAGATATCTGAATGCAGAGTTCCCGAGAATAGCGAGGAGAGATAAGAAAGTCTTCAAAATGATCAATGCAAAGAAATAGAGGAAAACACTAGAATGGGAAAGACTAGAGATCTCTTCAAGAAAATCAGAGATACCAAGGGAACATTTCCTGCAAAGATGGGCTCAATTAAGGACAGAAATCGTATGGACTTAACAGAAGCAGAAGATATTAAGAAGAGGAGGCAAGAATACACAAAAGAATTATACAAAAAATAGCTTCATGACCCAGATAACCATAATGATGTGATCACTCACCCAGAGTCACACGGCCTGGAGTGCAAAGTCAAGTGGGCCTTAGGAAGCATCACTACAAACAAAGCTAGTGGAGGTGATGAAATTCCAGTGGAGCTATTCCAAATCCTGGAAGATGATGCTGTGAAAGTGCTGTACTCAATATGCCAGCAAATTTGGAAAACTCAGCAGTGGCCACAGGACTGGAAAAGGTCAGCTTTCATTCCAATCCCAAAGGAAGGCAATGTCAAAGAATGTTCAAACTACTGCACAATTGCACTCATTTCACATGCTAGAAAAGTAATGCTCAAAATCCTTCAACAATATGTGAACTGAGAAATTCCAAATGTACCATTCTAGATTTACAAAAGGCAGAGGAACCAGAGATAAAATTGCCCACATCTGTTAGATAGTAGAAAAAACTAGAGAATTCCAGAAAAAATTCTGCTTCATTGACTACACTAAAGCCTTTGACTGTGTGGATCACAACAAACTGTGGAAAATTCTTAAAGAGATGGGAATACCAGACCACCTTACCTGCCTCCTGAGAAATCTGTATGCAGGACAGGAAGCAACAGTTTGAACAGGTTCAAAACTGGGAAAGGAGTACAATACGGCTGTATATTGTCACCCTACTTATTTAACTTCTATGCAGAGTAAATCATGTGAAATGCTGGAATGAATGAGGCACATGCTGGAATCAAGATTTCCAGGAGAAATATCAATAACCTCAGACATGCAGATGACACCACTCTTATAGCAGAAAGTGAATTAAAGAGCCTCTTGATGAAGGTGAAAGAGAAGAGTGAAAAAAATGGCTTAAAACTCAACATTAAAAAAACGAAGATCATGGCATCTGGTCCTATTCAGTTCAGTTCAGTTCAGTTAAGTCGCTCAGTCGTGTCCGACTCTTTGTGACCCCACGAATCGCAGCACACCAGGCCTCCCTGTCCACCACCAACTCCCGGAGTTCACTCAAGCTCATGTCCATTGAGTTGGTGATGCCATCCAGCCATCTCATCCTCTGTCATCCCCTTCTCCTCCTGCCCCCAATCCCTCCCAGCATCAGGATCTTTTCCAATGAGTCAACTCTTCGCATGAGGTGGCCAAAGTATTACTTCATGGCAAATAGATGAAGAAACAATAGAAACAGTGAGAAACTTTATTTACTTTTGCTCCAAAATCACTGAGGATCATGACTGCAGCCATGATATTAGAAGACGCTTGCTCCTGTAAGAAAAGCAACGACAAACCTAGACATCATATTAAGAAGCAGAGACATTACTTTGCCTACAAATGTCTGTCTAGTCAAAGCTATGGTTTCTCCAGCAGTCATGTACTGATATGAGAGCTGTACAATGAAGGCTGAGCACCAACGAATTGAGTCTCTCAAACTGTGGTGCTAGAGAAGACTCTTGAGAGTCCCTTGGACAGCAAGGAGATAAAACCAATCAATCCTAAAGGAAATCACCCCTGAATATTGATAGGAAGGACTGATGCTAAAGCTGAAGCTCCAATACTCTGGTCACCTGATGCAAAGAGCCAAATCATTGGAAAAGAACATGCTGGGAAGGATTAAAGGCAGGAATAGAAGGGGATGACAAGATGAGATCGTTGGATGGCATCACTGACTCAACAGACATGAATCTGAACAAACTCTGGGAGATGGTGAAGGACAGGGAAGCCTGTCATATTGCAGTCCATGGGATCGCAGAGAGTTGGACATGACTGAGCAACTGAATGACAATATGACTTAACTCATGACTTATTTGAAAGTATAATTCTTAATTTCTAATATATGGAAATTGTTCCTCCATCTTGTTGTTGTTGATTTCTAGTCTATTTGCACAGTGGTTAGAGGACACCTTCTGTAGGATTTCCAACCTTTCAAATTTGTCTGGATTCCCTCTCTGGCCCAATGATCGTTTTTGGCAACTATTCCATATATGTTGGAAAACAAATGTATTCTCTCAAGCACTGGAAGCAGTATTGATCCATTAGGTCAAACTCTGTTGGTGATCTAATATTCTAAATCATTGTGACTATTTTATCTGATTGGGGAATTCTCTGGTGGTCCAGTGGTTAGAACTCCATGCTTTTACTGCCAAGGGCCTAGGCTGGAGAACTAAGATCCCACAAGCCACATGGCTTGGCATACACACACACACACACATTGGTTGTTGTATTAATTACGAAAAAAAGATTATTTTCTTCGAAGTCTGTTCATTTTCTACTATTTGAAATTTTATCAGTTTTCCACTATATATTTGGGCCTATATTACCAGGTGAATATAAATAAATACTGGAGTAGGAAATGGCAAACCACTCCAGTATTCTTGCCTGGAAAATTCCATGGACAGAGGAGCCTGGAGGGCTACAGTCCATAGGGTCACAAGAGTCAGACATGACTGAGTGACTTCATGTAAATAAATACAGTGGAAAGTTTTTACCATCATGAAGTGACCTTTTTTAACTACCATAATACTTTTTTGTCCTGCAGTCTATTTTCTATAACATTAATATATCTATATTATCATTATTTTGCTTGGTATTTGATTAGCATCCTTCTCTTCATCTTTAACTAATTTTTCTGTTTCTTTATATTTAGATGTGTCTCAATAAATAGATGGAGAAGGCAATGGCACCCCACTCCAGTGTTCTTGCCTGGAGAATCCCAGGGACAGGGGAGCCTGGTGGGCTGCAGACCATGGGGTCGCAAAGAGTCGGACACGACTGAGCGACTTCACTTTGACTTTTCCCTTTCATGCATTGGAGAAGGAAATGGCAAACCACTCCAGCGTTCTTGCCTGGAGAATCCCAGGGACAGGGGAGCCTGGTGGGCCACTGTCTATGGGGTCGCACAGAGTTGGACACGACTGAAGCAACTTAGCAGCAGCAGCAGCTAAGTAAATAATAGAATAATAATAGAATATTATATAAATATTATATAAATAATATATAGAATAAATAGAACACAGTTGTATATTTTAAGCCCAATGTTAAATACTTATTTTTAAATTGGGGCAGTTCATCCATAATTATTATTATATGGATTTAAATCTGTCACCATATTTTAAAATGTTCTTTACAGTTTTCTTTTTCATTTCACTGCCCTGAATGATCTCAATGTTTAAAATTATCCCATTTTCTCCACTTGTTTGTATCCTATTCAAAATCATATATCCTGTTTCTATTCTTTTAGTGATAACCCTAGAAATTTGTCATGTATTATTATATCAATATCTAATGTTAATCAATACTTTACTGTTACACACACACCTCAGTACATTTGTGAAAGCACAGGGAAATACCTTTAAAGATAAAGATATCTCCCAACTTTTCACAGTTTTTACAGGGTGGCAGGGATGCAAGGGTGTGATAGTGGAGGGCAAGAAGTAGGATTCATCCTGGTTTTCATTGTGGTGCATGTACACATTAAATTATGACCAAATATTAGTCTTCACTATTTTTTTTATATATATATATAGAGAGAGAGAGAGAGAGAGAGTATGTTGTTATGTAACATATACTCTTCCTTTGTATAACTCATTTTGCATTTACTACAGTGCATTTTAAATACGATGCCTTGCCTATAATCAATATTATTTAGAATTGAACCTGAATGGTGAAAATACAAAATCTTTTTTCCAACCCAAATTATAATGAAAAAAGAATTTAGGATATATTGTTGGCAATTTGAAATTAATAATGAGGTTGGTACAGGTAGGGAATTTTGTGATCAGTAGAGCAGTTAGTAACAACTTAAATGGCCAGAACAAGAATTTTTAAAATGTATTTTTATTGTAGCTTATTGACAATATTGTATTAATTTATGCTGTAGAGCAAAGTGACTCAGTTATAAACATATATTCTTTTTAAATATTCTTTTCCATTATGGTTTATCACAGGATATTGAATAGTTTCCCATACTGTACCGGAGAAGGCGATGGCACCCCACTCCAGTACTCTTGCTTGGAAAATCCCATGGACGGGGGAGCCTGGTAGGCTGCAGTCCATGGGGTCGCTAAGTCGGACATGACCGAGCGACTTCACTTTCACTTTTCACTTTCATGCATTAGAGAAGGAAATGGCAACCCACTCCAGTGTTCTTGCCTGGAGAATCCCAGGGACGGGGAAGCCTGGTGGGCTGCCATCTATGGGGTCACACAGAGTCAGACACGACTGAAGCGACTTAGCAGCAGCAGCATACTGTACAGTAGGATCTTGTTGTTTACCCAGTCTATACATGATGGTTTGCATCTACTGACGCCAAACTCCTAGTCCACCCCTCACTCCCTGTCTTCCTCCTTGGTAATCACCAAGGAGGTGATTTCTATGTTCGTGTGTTTCTATGTAGATGTCTTCTATGTTTGTGTATATTTCTTTCATAGAAATACAGCTTCCCTGGTGGCTCAAACAGTAAAGCGTCTACCTACAATGTGAGAGACCCCAGTGCGATCACTGGATCGGGAAGATCCCTTGGAGAAGGAAATGGCAACTCACTCCAGTACTCCTGCCTGGAAAATCCCATGGACAGAAGAACGTGGTAGGTTATGTTCCATGGGGTCACAAAGAGTCAGACACAACTGAGAGACTTCATTTCACTTTCATAGATAAGTTCATCTGTGCCTTATTTTAGATTCCATGTATAAGTGATATCATATGGTATTTGTCTTTCTTACTTCACTTAGTATGATAATCTTTAGTTGCATCCATGTTACTTCAAATGGCATTATTCTTTTTTATGTCTGAGTAATATTCTGTGGTATATATGTACCACATCTTCTTTACCACTCATCAACGGATGGACATTTAGGCTGTTCCCAAGTCTTGGCTATTGGGCATTTTGCTGCTATGAACACAGGGGTGCACCCATCTTTTTGAATTATAGTTTTGTCTAGACACATGCCTAAGGGTAGGATTGCTAGATCATATGGTAATTCTATTTTTAGATTTTTTGGGGAACCTCCATACTTTCTAGAGTAGCTGCACCAGCTTACATTCCTAGCAGCCGTATAGGTTTCCCTTTTCTCCACAGCCTCTCCAGCAATTGTTACTCGTAAACTTTTAAAATGATGGCCACAGAATAATAATTTAATGCTTACTGGATTTGCAGTAGCATAGAACTCAGAACAATGATGTGCCCTGAGCTAGATTCAGGGAATAGGCTTGGGTGCGTGTAAGGTGGCTTCACAGGAAATGGTGAGAGTACAGAAGTAGGGTGTAAACATTATGGGTTAACTGTTATCAGTAGAATAATACTTCCAGAGTACATACTGCAAGGTTGCCCTTGATTGTGTAGCTTCATACAGTGTGCACTTCCACACACTTAAAAGCATTGCCCCAAGATTCATGGATCCTGTGGTCACCCACTCTTGGTTACAATTTAGTTTTAAATGGCTATATTTGTTGATTAAATACATGAACCTGTACACACATATCTAACAAACATACCCAACTTCACTACGTCTGTAGCTCCTTGCCACTGTCTGGTTTTCTCCTTTAATTCAGGTGACAAGCATCTCTCCTTGACCAAATTCTACTTAGGTTCCCCTGAACTCATTTTTCAACACGGCCTGGAATTTTGGATTTCCTCTTCTTACCTGATTATTCAGTTTTAGTAGGGAAGTCAGTTTAGACAGAATCCCCAATCTTCCATATCTGGTCAACCTCTATTACTATCAGGTGATGGCTGATTACACCAGCCTGCCTATTTCCAGGTTTGGCTTCCCAGATGGCGCTAGTGGTAAAGAACTTGCCTGCCAGTGCATGTTAGACGGAAGAGACCTGGGTTCCTTCCCCTGGGTCGGGATGATCCTCTGGAGGAGGCCGCGAGCAACCCATTCCAGTATTCTTACCTGGAGAATGAATCCCAAGGACAGAGGAGCACAGTGGACTGCAGGATATCAGGTCACACAGCATCGGACACGACTGAAGCAACCTAGCACCTACGCATTAGCTTAGTGTAGCCAGAACACACCATTATCCTTAATGTTTCTTCATAGTACTTTCCGTCCACCAACCCTGACTCTGCTCCTTGGCTATAAAGTCCCACTTGTCCACGTATATTCCCAGTAGATCTCTCCCCCATTGTGGTGATCCTTACACAGAGGAGGAATCTCTTCAATACAAAGTTTGTCTTAACTTCCCTTGGGCTTCCCTGGTGGCTCAGCTGGCAAAGAATCCGCCTGCAATGCGGGAGACCTGGATTTGATCCCTGGGTTGGGAAGATCCCCTGGAGAAGGGAAAGGCTACCCACTCCAGTATTCTGGCCTGGAGAAATGCATGGACTATATAGCCCACGGAGTCGCAAAGAGTGGGATACGACTGAGCGACTTTCATTTCACTTCACTTCACTTCTGTTAGTAAGTGTCTTGAAAATTTTGGCTTTAACACAGGTCTCTGTTAAACTCTTTCAAAAGTGGATTTCAGAGACCACCACGCCTAAAACAACTTCTCTGCCTTCCCTTCAACTTTGTTTTTCAAAATACTTACACTACTGGAAACAATATTAATTGATAGGGTTTTGTTTTTTGGGTTTTTTCCTCCACATTCTGCCTTGGAATATGAGCTGAGCAAGGCCATGGAAATAATTTGCCCGTTCCCAAAGCCTTGCACACAATTTGCTGAATGAATATAATGTCCATGGACTCCTACCAAGTACAGATGGAACGAAGATACATCCTGAGAACACAGAAAAAGCAGGTGGGAGGAAGCCTCGAGTGTGCAGACGGGGCTCTCACGGGTGAGGACACAGCCTCGCGGGAGCCTCGCTCCGGCAGCCAGGAGGCGCAGATGGCAGGCCTGGGCTGGGCGGGAGCCTAGAGCCGCCTCGTCTGAAGAGGCTGTGTGGTCCTGGATCTGAGCGCAGGGCAGACGCCTGAGAGCCCACGTTTCCCTCGGCACCGGAGAGCGCCCGGCTGACACGTCAAAGTCTCCTGCGGCTCACAAAAATCGGGGGTCTTGTTTCCAGGGACGTTTCAGGAAAGAGCACTCGCTCCCCCACTTCCGGTCGGGTCGCCCGGCTCCTTCCGCCCCTCGTGTGTTTGGCGGGACTCACCGCGCGACGGGCCGTTGCTGCCGGCGGTCAGGTGCTGGCGTTGGAGTCAGAGTTCCGAGGCCCAAACCGTGAGAACGTCGCCATGGTGGGTACCCCCAGGTTGCTAGAAGGCCCCGGTCAGTGCCGGGTCGGGGAGGCGGACCGGTGTCGGGCGGCTGGGAGCGGGTAGGGAGTGAGACCGGGGGGCGGGGCGGGCGAGGGCTCCGCGCGTTCCGGGCTCTGCTCGGGGCCCTGCATGGCTCCGTCCCCCGCCCTCGGGGATGCGTGAGGCTCCGCCTGTTCGCTCCTCAGCTGGTGGGGGCGGGGGCGCAGAGGACGCGGCTGAACTGAGAGCTGCTGGCACGGCGCGGGCGGCTGGCCTCCGGTCCTCTCCCCGCCTTCCCGCCAGTGACCACTCCCACCCCAGACCCCGCCTCCGCGCCTCTCGCGAAAGAGAGCCTATATAGCACATTTAAGTATAAAGGTCAATTGTATAAGGAATTCTCGAGTATTACTTACTATAAGAAATCCCCGTTCTCCTCCTTGAATCTGTATCTCCAGGAGCCACTTAGAGGTAACTAGTATCTAAATTCTGCTTGCTTGTCTTTATACTTACAGCCTGTTTGTATGCCAGAGCTGCTCTTTCTTGCCTTTTTCGCTTCTGTTCTTGAGAATAATTCTTGAATACGAACATGCTGCTGCTGCTAAGTCGCTTCAGTCGTGTCCGACTCTGTGCGACCCCATAGACGGCAGCCCACCAGGCTCCCCAGTCCCTGGGATTCTCCAGGCAAGAACACTGGAGTGGGTTGCCATTTCCTTCTCCAATGCGTGAAAGTGAAAAGTGAAAGTGAAGTCGCTCAGTCGTGTCCGACTTTTCGCTATCCCGTGGACTGCAGCCCACCAGGCTCCTCCATCCATGGGATTTTCCAGGCCAAGAGTACTGGAGTGGGGTGCCATTGCCTTCTCCGAACATGGTTTTTAAATATTTATTTTTCAGTTAGTTTCTAACGAAAACAACGACATAGAAAGTTTATAGTGTGGCAAAAAGTTATCTGGTCATTATCATTATCAAGTCATTAAAAAGTTATCAAACCAGATAACCAAAAAGTTATCTGGTCTGATATCTGGTCATTATCATTATCATTAAAAGTTATCTGGTCAGTTATCAAGGCAGTATCATTACTCCCTTTTTATTTTCTTTTTCTCCTTTTCATTGTATTTTCATTTTTCACGTCAGTTTTTGCTTCAGGCTATACACGTTTGTGTAAATTAAGTCTTTTTTACGTATCTGTATGTGCGATTGCCAGCTCTTCATAATTTTCTAGCCTAACTACTGTTAGTAGTTGGATTGTGTGTTTGTGATTGGGGGTGTTCATTGACATTTGATTGTAGTTGTCCTTGACTGTCAGAACTTCACTTTTGTCAGGCTGTACAGTAGGAGTATGTTGCCTTATGAGTCAAGGAATATAAATCTGTTCTCATTGGCACGTTTCCTGGCCTGTCATTTTTCTGGTGCATCAGCAGTGTCTCTGTTGCATCCTGTCTTGAATTTAACCTCAGCTTGGAGCTGGAGGTTTTTCCATTTGCACATTTGTATCAGTTACTCTATAAACTTCTTTCCTACAGCTCAAAATGTGGGCAGTGGAGTCCTGGAGCATGTTTGGCACCTGTCTTTGCTAAATTATGGTCTTGATGAAGTTACTTAACCCCTCTAGAACTCAGTTATTCTGTTAAGTTGGAATAATCATAGTGTCTAACAGAATTATGAAAATTAAATGTAAACAGCTTAGCCCAGTGTCTGGTGCTTAGTAAATGTTAGTTATTGCAATTACTTTAGTAATAGTAGAGGTACCTGATGGTCATTTGTATATATTCTTTGGAAAAGTGTCTATTCGTGTCCTTGCCCAGTTTTTAATTAGATTTTTGTTGTTGTTATTGTATGAATTCCTTTTGTATTTTGGATACTAACTCCTTATCAGGTAGGTGATTTTGCCAATATTTTCTCCCAGCTCCTGTAGGCTCCTTTGTATTTTGCTGACCATTTCTTTTGCTCTGCAGAAGCCTTTTCATTTGATGTAGTCCTACTTGCTTATTTTTGGGTTTGTTGCTTATGCCTTTGGTTTCATACCCAAATAGTCATTGCTGAGGTCAATGTCAAGTAACTTTTCTCCCTATGTTTTCTACTAAGAATTTTACAGTCGAGGCCTTACATTTAAATCTTTCATCTATTTTGAGCAAATTTTTGCAAGTGGTGTAAGGGAGCGGACCAGTTTCATTCTTTTGCATGTGAATGTCCAGTTTCCCAGAACCATTTATGGAAAAGACTGTCTTTCACCCACTGAGTCTTCTTGGCTCCCTTGTCAAGTATTAGTTGGCTCTATATGCCTGAGTTTGTTTCTGGACTCTCAATTCTGTTTCATTTGTCTTATGCCTGTAAATAAATATTAAAGAGATTACCTGCTAGTAAAAATTTGCTCCTGAAAGTTAGTAAAATTAAAGAAAAACATTAATGAAAATCTACCTAGGATACTAACCTTTTTTGGAATAATGTTATATGTGTTAGGTGAGTGTATGCTCCTCGGTTTTTGTCTCGTCACAACAAAGATTTGGAGTGACGGACATTAAAGCCCCTCGGCGTGTCTTGTTCTCAGGTCTTGGATAGACCGTGTTATAGCCCTCAGGTCTCAAACAGACCATGTTATAGCTCTTAGACAAATCAGTGTTGCAGCTCAGTGTTACAGCTCTATTTTATTTAGAAGATAGCAGGAAAATCCATCTTCGAGGCGTGAGGGCACGTTGATCCAAAGACGGAAGAGAAGAGCGCCCCAGCGCGCGGGAGAGAGAGAGAGAGAGAGTGCTTTGGCTCCTCTTTTTATATGTTTTTTTCTCCCTGGGCCTGTCCTATATAAATTGGGCCAGCCAGGAGTGTTGTTTGTTTTAACTGCGGTCCTCACTCTGGTCCACTTTAGCAATATGTGAACCGTGAACTTCCTGATGTTCAAGCTGGTTTTAGAAAAGGCAGAGGAACCAGAGATCAAATTGCCAACATCTGCTGAATCATGGAAAAAGCAAGAGAGTTCCAGAAAAACATCTATTTCTGTTTTATTGACTATGCCAAAGCCTTTGACTGTGTGGATCACAATAAACTGGAAAATTCTGAAAGAGATGGGAATACCAGACCACCTGATCTGCCTCTTGAGAAATTTGTATGCAGGTCAGGAAGTGACAGTTAGATCTGGACATGGAACAACAGACTGGTTCCAAATAGGAAAAGGAGTTCGTCAAGGCTGTATATTGTCACCCTGCTTATTTAACTTATATACAGAGTACATCATGAGAAACACTGGACTGGAAGAAACACAACCTGGAATCAAGATTGCTGGGAGAAATATCAATAACCTCAGACATGCAGATGACACCACCCTTATGGCAGAAAGTGAAGAGGAACTCAAAAGCCTCTTGATGAAAGTGAAAGTGGAGAGTGAAAAAGTTGGCTTAAAGCTCAACATTTAGAAAACGAAGATCATGGCATCCGGTCCCATCACTTCATGGGAAATAGATGGGGAAACAGTGGAAACTGTCAGACTTTATTTTTCTGGGCTCCAAAATCACTTCAGATGGTGACTGCAGCCAGGAAATTAAAAGATGCTTACTCCTTGGAAGGAAAGTTATGACCAACCTAGATAGCATATTCAAAAGCAGAGACATTACTTTGCCAACAAAGGTCCGTCTAGTCAAGGCTATGGTTTTTCCTGTGGTCATGTATGGATGTGAGAGTTGGACTGTGAAGAAGGCTGAGCACTGAAGAATTGGTGCTTTTGAACTGTGGTGTTGGAGAAGACTCTTGAGAGTCCCTTGGACTGCAAGGAGATCCAATCAGTCCATTCTGAAGGAGATCAGCCCTGGGATTTCTTTGGAAGGAATGATGCTAAAGCTGGAACTCCAGTACTTTGGCCCCCTCATGTGAAGAGTTGACTGATTGGAAAAGACTCTGATGCTGGGAGGGATTGGGGGCAGGAGGAGAAGGGGATGACAGAGGATGAGATGGTTGGATGGCATCACTGACTCAATGGACGTGAGTCTCAGTGAACTCTGGGAGTTGGTGATGGATAGGGAGGCCTGGCGTGCTGTGATTCATGGGGTCACAAAGAGTCGGACACGACTGAGTGATCTGATCTGATCACTCTGGTCCTCGGACCTTCTTTTGTTCTATTTTCGCAGGCTTTTCTCTTCCTTATCTTTTAGCCACCGTCATTCTGGACTCTCTTTCCCTATTCTAACTACCTAACATTATGAGTATTGCTACTCCAGCTTTCTTTTGATTTCCATTTGCATGAAGTATCTTTTTCCAGCCCCTCATTTTGTCTGTATGTATCCCTAGGTCTAAAGTGGGTGTCTGGTAGACAGCATATATAGGAGTTTTGTTTTTGTATGCATTTAGCCAGTCTCTGTCTTTTGGTTGGAGCATTTAATACATTTCCATTTAAGTTAATTATTGATATATATGCTTCAGGTGTAAGTTTAGGTTGTTTATTTGAGATTTTTCATTACCATTTCCTTTACTGTTTGGGGTTTTTTTATAGGTCTTTTTTCATATGTTTCTCCTCCCCCCATTCCCCCAAGTTCCTTTAGTATTTGTTGTAAAGCTGGTTTGGTAGTGCTGAATTCTCTCAGCTATTTTCCTTGTCTGTAAAGCTTATTTCTCTGTTGAATCTGGGTGAGATCTTTGGTGGATAGAGTAATCTTGGTTGTAGGATTTTCCCTTTCATCCCTTTAAATATATCCTACCACTCCTGGCTTGCAGTTTCTGCTGAAAAATCAATTGATAACCTTATATGAGGGTTCCTTTTATCTTATTTGTTGCTTTTTTTTTTTAATTTAAATTTTGGTAGTTTGATTACGGTGTGTCTCAGCCTGTTTCTCCTTGGTTTTATCCTGTATGGGACTCTCAGACTCTCTGTGCTTCCTAGACTTGGGTGGCTATTTCCTTTCCCATATTAGGGAGATTTTTGACTGTAATTTATTCAAAAAATTTTCAAGCCATTTCTTTGTTTTTCTCTCTTCTGGGATCCCTATAATGCAGGTGTTGGTGAGTTTAATGTGGTCCAAGGGGTCTTTGATATTATCTTCATTTCTTTTCATTCTTTTTTCTTTATTCTGCTCCATGGTAGTTATTTCCACAATTTTATCTTACAGCTCACTTACTTATTCTTCTGTCTCAGTTATTCTCTTATTGATGTCTTCTAGTGTATTTTTCATTTCAATTATATTTTTCATCATTATTTGCTCTTTATTTCTCTTAGTTCTTTGTTAAATATTTATTATATTTTCTCCATTCTGTTGTGCCTCTATTCTATTTCTGAGATCTGGGTCATCTTTACTATTATTATTTTGCATTGTTTTTCAGGTAGATTGCCTATTTCCTCTTCATTTATTTGGTTTTGTGGATATTACATTGCTCCATCTGCAACATATTTCTCTATGTTCTCATTTTGTCTTACTGTGTTTGAGGTCTCCTTTCTGCAGTCTTAGCTCCTCTTGCTTCTGATGTCTGCCCCTTGTGGGTGAGTTTGGTCCTATCTTTTGTGTTGGCTTCCTGGTGGGAGGTCTTGGTGCCTGTGCTCTGGTAGATTGTGCTAGATCTTGTCCTTCTGATGGGCAGTGCCACATCAGGTGGTGTGTTTTGGGGTGTCTCTGGGCTTAGTACAACTTCAGGCTGTCTGTCTGCTAATGGGTGGTCTGTGTCCTTGTCTTGCTTGTTGTTTGGCATGAGGCATCTAGCACTGGGGACTGAAGGCCATTGGGTGGAGCCAGGTCTTGGAGTTGAGAAGGATACCTCTGGGAGAACTGTCACAGATTAATATTCCCTAGGACTGGGCATTCTCTGCTGGTGCAGCATCCTGGGCTTAACACTCCCACCCCAAAGGCTCAGGCTCAACCCCTGGCTGGGGAGCCAAGGCCTTGCAAGTCGTACAGTGTGGCAAAAGAAAAAGGATAAAGTAACATGGGTGGTGTCAAAGAAAACTCAAAACAGATGGCAAAGAGATAAACAAGTAGGAGCAACAACAACAACAAAAGAGAAACGAAGAAACAGAGCCCAGGACAAATAGTAACACCAGAGCTGAACAAATAACAGGTGCACTCTTGCACACAGAAGAAACAAAAACGGAGAAATCGGAAGCACGAGAACTACCAGAGCAAAGTAACCCAGAAGTCAAACCAAATGATTAAAAACAAAATTAACAGAAACAAAAAATAAAAGCAGAGTGCAGGAAAAAAAGCAAAGAAACCTAAAACACAGAAAAATTTAAAAAAAGATAAAAACAAAATGGAACAAAGGGAGAACAGGAAGAAACAGAAAACAATGAAAAGTATATAAAAAAGAAAAAATTGTAAAACAAATTTAAAAAAATTAAAGAAAAATTTTAAAAATAGGGCTTCCCTGGTGGCTCAGACAGTAAAGAATTTGCCTGCAGTGCAGGAGACCCAGGTTCAATCCCTGGGTCAGGAAGATGTGCTGGAAAAGGGAATGGTACCCACTCCAGTATTCTTGTCTGGAGAATCCCATGGACAGAGGAGCCTGGTGGGCTACAGTCCATGAGGTCACAAAGAGTTGGACATGACTGAGCAACTAACGCTTTCACAGTTTCAAGTAAGAAGTGGTAATTATGAGAGAAACAACAACAGAATATAGGATAATAATAGTAATAATAATATTTTCCTGGGGTCTCATCTATTAGTGTCCTTGCCCCTCCTATGAATCACAGCCAACCTCTGCCTCCCCAGCAGACCCTCTGTTACCTCTAACTAGGTCTCTGGACCTGCTATGGGCACTGGGGGGACACTCAGACTCTGACCTTGACCGTCTCTCACATGTACTTGCTGCAGAGTCCACAGCTGCTACAGCTAGACCAGTCTCAGTTGTGGGAACAGTCACTGTCCATTTGAATATTCCATAGATGCTGGGTTTAGCAAGCTGATCGCAGGGATTTAATCTACATTTTGTGCAGCTGCACGGAGAGGTTTTTATTCCTTAGTCACCAGACCCTTGGGGCTCAGCTGTGGTTTTCGCCCCACCTCTGAGTGTTGGCCACACACAGGAGTTGCTCCCGAGGCTGCCTGAGAGCTCTCAGGTCTGGCCTGGTGAGGACAGGGTGTGGAGGCGGCACGGCTGCTGGGATCAGAATCTCAGCATCAACAAGTGAGCGGAGGAGTTGGTGGCCACGAGAAATCCAGTCCTTCAGTGATGAGGACTGGAAGGGAAGCTTGCAGTCGTGTGTGTGACAGATGGCTAGCTTAAGATCAGCCCTACTGGGAGCCTTTCCTGGAATTCAGCTGTGGGCATGTGTGGGCCCGCTGTTGGGGGCCTTTCCCAGTGCCCAGAGAGAGGTACGCTAGGGCCTGCCCTGGCTGGGACCCTTCCCAACCCATCGGCAGGCAGGAGCCAGCACACGGAGAAAGAGAGGGTGTGATGGCAGGTCCCACCCCTGCTCACCACTCAGCAGTAGTACCTTGCGTCTGTGGCAGTCTGAGTTTCCTCCTCAGGCTTTCCCAGGGACAGATTTCCTCCCTCCGTCCTCTCAGGCTGTCTCCTTACAGCCAGCAGCCGTCCTCTCCCCAGCTTTTCTGTCTTGCCTGCATGTTCCAGCTCTCAGCCCCTGTGCACACTGGTGGGGACATCCCAGTCTGGGGTGCACAGGGCTGTAGCACCAGCCGTCTGTGAAGGTCTCTGTCCGTCTGCCACAGGCCAGCTGTTTCCCCCTTCTCCACACCTCAGATGCTCCACCTGTGTCTGTTGTTGCCCTGTCAGTTAGGGGGCATCCCCAGATGAGACTTCTACCCGCCTTCACCTCCCCTGCAGGGCACAGGTCTTGTCCCACGTCCTCTCCTCTTTTCCCCTTCTTTTTTTTTCATCCTACCTGGTTGCACAGTGATCCCTCTTGTCCTTTCCAGTATCCAAGGTCTTCTGCTAGTGATCAGCTGGTGCTCTACCTGTAGATGTAGATAACTGATACACCTATTGATGTGTTCTTGATGTGTTTGTGGAGCAAAACGAGCTCCGGGTAGAACTTCTCCACCACCTTGGAAACCTCTTTTTATTTCTTTCGAACTTGTTTTTCAACCCAATAGGACATATTTGTAGTCTTCAGGGAGTTGCAATGGAGGAAATAAACACAAGTGTGAAATAAATGACTGGTCAGTACAGTATGTTAAGTGCTGTGTGGAAAGTGCTCCCCAGAGAGCAAGATTATTGAGAATGAAATGGTTACATGTTAGTGGATAGCTTCAAGGAGGAGGTGAACTTAAACTGGAAATGGTCCTTGAAAATTGAATGGGGTTTAACATGGCTTAAGGGCTTCCCTTGTGGCTCAGACAGTAAAGCGTCTGCCTACAATGTGGGAGACCGGGTTCAATCCGTGAGTCAGGAAGTTCCCCTGGAGGAGGAAATAGCAACCCACTCCAGTATTCTTGCCTGGAAAATCCCATGGACGGAGGAGCCTGGCAGGCTACAGTCCATGGGGTCGCAGAGTCAGACATGACTGAGTGACTTCACTTTTTCACTTTTAACACGGCTTGTGTGTCGTTTCTGGATTCTCTAACAAGATATTTGTTATTGACATTTGTCATCATATTTATCTGCTAAGCAAGGGAAGTGCCCTAGAATTCTTCAGGATAGAATCACTGCAAAAAAAAAAAAAAGGTCAGATTCTCTTAATTAGTTCATTGTATTCCTGTCATGTCTTTGATATTAAGTGACTTAGTTTATCATATTCTAGAATTTATCTTTGTGATTATGGTTACTTGTGGTTCAAGGTATTATATACTGTAAGCTTTCTCAGTTGTAGGCATGGCATTACTCCTCTACTTTTTAAAAAATATTTATGTGTATTTGTGTACCTTAAGTGTGTTTGGTGAAATGATCATTCTTTTAGGTTTCTAGTTATATTGGGCAGTTGAAATGACATTTCTTTTTCTAGTTGTACCTAGATTCTTTGATGGCTTTGATTGCCTTTTAGGAAAAGTTCTATTTTGTTATTTATGGTTTTTTAGAAATAGTTAAAGTGTATTGCCCCTGAAAACCTCTCTCTGTTGCTGTGTTTGAATAAACTGCTTTTGTGTTTTCTTTGTTAATCTCAAGTATGAATCCGAAGACTGGTCTATAATGAATTTTCTGAAGTGATCACTAAAGATTGTATGTAAGAGAGACTTTTAATACCAGTTTTCTTAAATAGAATATTTCTATGATGCCAGAAACTTTTCAGAAGTTTCTGTTGTTTAGAATAGTCTTTTATGCATATGAAAGCAATACATTATTGCTGTATCTTTGAAAGTTAACTCTGATGCTTTTTGAAACAAAATACTAAGTTTGAATTGAAAATACAGCGTAAACATTTCCCCTCCAATATATAGAATGTTTCTGTACTATCTTATGAATTGTCAGATGTTTTCTAAAATAAATTTGAAGAATCTCTGACTAATGAAGATTGATTGCTTTTTAATTAAGAAGCATTTATTTTGAATAGAATGTAATTAGATTAATTTTTATTGATAGGCTGTTACTTCATTTTTCCTCTGTTGAAGCATTTTGTTGGTTTTTTTTTTTGTAAAAAAAAGTTAATATATTGACATAGAATTGTTTTGAAATTTATTATTTTATGGTACATATTTCTCTGCCTTATTGTATATTTATAACCTGTCTTGAGGCAACCTTTTCATGAATAAATTATTATAAGGAATCATAGTCCACAGTTGAGTCAGAATGTAAGTTTGGTTTCTTTGTACTTTCTTTGAACTAAGTCTTAGAGGTTCTTTAAAATGAGGTCTTCTAAAGCTGTGTGGACATTTTGTACTCCAAGGGTTATCACATTATTTCTTGTTCTAAAGAAAGTTTTCAAATCTTTAAAGGAAATTTTCTGTAGACTTGGGCTTACTGCTAAAACAATGTTACACAAGTCTGTAACTTCAGTTAAGTTTTACAGCTTCAGAGACTATCATTTTTTCTTGAGAATTTTGTGATCTTGTTCCATTTTTTGAAAGCACTTTATTTGTTGGAATATGTGAAATAAAAAATCTTTTCAAAGATATCTTTGCTTTATTTTTTTGGTTTTGCATCAGTTAACTCTTTAACAAGCTATCCCACAATTCACTGGCTTGAAACAACAGAATTTATTATCTCATAGTTCTTGTGAGTCACAGACCAGGCATACATCTGGATCCAGGCATACATCTGGATCCTCTCCATCAAGGTTTCTCACAAGATTGCAGTCAAAGCATAACCTGAGGCTGTGGCTTCGTCTCAGGGCACAGCTTGGGGAGGGTCCACTTCCCAGCTCCCTCACATGGTTCTTGGTGGAGTTCAGCTCCTTGAGGACTCTTGGACCGAGGGCCTCAGTTCTTCACTCCCTGAGGGCTTCCCTCAGTCACTTGTCCCGCTGGCCTCTGTGTAGAGCAGCTCACCACAAGACAGCTAGTCTCCATCGGAGGGAGCCAGAGAGGGCAGAGTGGAGTGGGCAGGACACAGCCAGGGTCCTTTTGTAATCTATCTCTGGACTGATACTTTATCACTTTCCCAAATGTTAGTCCACTGAAGTGAGCCACTAGGTCCTGCCCACACTCAAGGGGATGGACGTACATCCGCCTCAGGAGGGGGTGGTCACTGGGGGCCGTCTTAGAGGCAGCCTGCCTTGAGTTCTGGAAGTTTTATTTGATCTTTGTTTGCTAGCTAACCCTCATGCACATGAGTTCCTGTTACACCTTCCTGCCTCCTCCCTCTACACGCGCAGAGAGACACGAAGAACGCACACACTCTGATGATGGTTTCGCACTATACTCCTGTACCCGTGACCAGCTTCTAGGGGCAGCCTGGGTTTCACACTTGGAGTTAATCTTCTCTAGTCATGTTTATCAAGAAGGCAATAGTAAATATTTATTGAACATTTAAGTTAATAATTGTTGAAGAAATGAATATGTATGTGAGGTGGTCATTTTGATTAATTCTACTTGGACAGTTTTATAAAGGAAGTGACTGAGCTGCATTTTATCAGAGGACAAATAAAGATTTTACAGGCAGAGGTAACAAGTACAGTCTCCAGAAGTTTAAAAAAAAGACAGCATGGTATGTTCTGGGAATGGTGAGAAGGTAGTAAGAATGTGATGAAGAGTCTTTTGAGTGGGGTATAATGCTGGAGAGTAAGTCGGAGTAGTTTTTTTCTCGTGTTAAGGTTTTAGGGCCTAACCAAGTTAGTGAAGCCCTTCAGCGGGGAGAAGGGCTCTACTCATCAGTGTTCCAGACAGAGCCATTCCGTCCTTCCGATGGAAACCTCAAGGCCACCTTAATCATGGAAGAGTGTGAGGCTGCATTAATGCAGTGCCAGTAGTTTCAGAGAGAATATTCTAAAAATGTGACCTTTTTGAAGATTAGATATGTTAGATTCCCAGCTGTCCCCTAAAGAGCCTCTTGTTTTTCTATAATCATGTATTTTTTTCTGGGAATAAAGACTGTATTTACTAATCACTTATATAATTCTCCTTATATATAATAGAGAAGGAACATGCCTGTTGATTTTCTCTTCTGCCTCTCACTGGCTGGACTGAAGGCCTGGTGTTCCATCTGAGGACAGCATGCAGCAAAAAGGAGTGGGCCTCAGGGCTCCATGGAGCAGAGCCTCCAGCTCCTGCTTTCTGTGGGAGAGAGCTAACTTCATTGGGGTTAAGCCGCTGTTATTTTGGCTTTCTATTACAGGGAGCCAAACAAAGTTCCTGAGTAATTTAAGTCAGATATAAGATACAGAAGTATGTAGGAATAAAACAGTACTGAAATGCTAGACAGCTAGTTTAGAGGACCTGGTTAACTGGCCTAAGTCTTGAATAGGAAAATAATTTGTATCTTTTGGAATGGGCTGATTTGAGATGGCTTATATTATTCCCTCTGTTCTTATTTCCTGTGTATCCAGCTTTGATTTTGCTTTATTCACTGCCCACTCTCTTCTACAGCTTCTACAGTCAGGCTCCTGTTAACATCTTGGGTTCCTTCTACCCTCTCTTAACTTTAACTTTGATCCAGATGTCCACCTGTGAGTCTCCTCACTATCTGTATTCTCTGTATCTGCTTTAAAGATGGAACAGTTGAAAACCTGGTTTATTGGCTCCGTGCCTTTATTTTCTTACATCACTGGAGCATAGTTCTGAATACAGTTAACTCCTGAGCAGTGCAGGGATTGGGGGCACCGACTCTCCGCTCAGTCAAAAATCTGCATGCAGTTTATAGTCAGCCCTCCATATATACAGTTCCTCCATAACCATAGATAATGTAGCACTGTAGTACTTACTGTGGGAAACAATCAATCTACGTTCAAGTGGACCCACACGTTCCATATCTGTGTTGTTCAGAGGTCAGCTGTATATCATTTCTGTTAGGACCATGGAAACAAAGACTGAGTCTGGCGTATCTCCTGATGTCTAGTGACATATTTCCAGCTCACACTATTTCTGTTATATTACTGTTTAAAATTTTTATTTCTAAAGAAAAAGTTTTGACAGAAGTCATTTATGTATCTGACTATGTGTGTCATATACTTCTCTACATTTCAGCCTAAAGCACCAAAGGGAAAAAGTGTAGGACAGGAAAAAAAAGTCATCCATCCATATAGTAGAAAAGCAGCTCAAATTACAAGAAAGGCCCACAAACAAGAAAAAAAGGAAAAGTAAGTATCTTCATTATTTTATGTATTGGTAAAAAACCCTTTTATACAGTTATTCCTAATCAGTACTCCCTTTCTCTTCTTTTGATAAATATTCAAGTGTGTTCTGTGCACTAAGGTAAAACAGTGAACAAGGATTCAGCACTTAGAACTTAACCTACCAGGTTCGATGCAGGATACTGGATGCTTGGGGCTGGTGCACTGGGACAACCCAGAGGGATGGTATGGAGAGGGAGGAGGGAGGAGGGTCCAGGATGGGGAACACATGTATACCTGTGGCGGATTCATTTTGATATTTGGCAAAACTAATACAATTATATAAAGTTTAAAAATAAAATTTAAAAAAAATGCTCATCTCTTGCTGGTGTAAATGTAAAATGATACAACCACTTTCAGAAAGCATTTTGTAAATTTCTTAAAAGCATGCACTTACCACAAAATCTAGCCATTCTATTCCTGCATATTTTACCTAAAGGAAATGAATGCATATGTCCACACAAAAACTTGTAGCAAATATTCATAGTGGGTTTATTTGTAATACAAATGTAAAAGAACCCAAATGTCCACCAACATTCCATAGGTGAATGAATAAACAAATTTCTGGTATTATTAACGTAACAAATACTTTTCAGCATTAAAAACAAATAAGTGATTGATATATGAAACATCATGGATGAATCTTGAAATAAATATGCTGAGGAAAAGAAGTCATACAGAAAAAAATATATAGTATATATGATTCCAGTTACATAAAAGTCTAGAAATTAATAACTATCTATAGTGACAGAAAGCAAATCAGTGGTGCCTGGAGTAGGGGGAGGAGCAGGAGGGAGAGATTACAGAAAGACATAAGAAAATTTGGGAGGTGACAGACATGTTCATGATCTTGACTACAGTGATGGTTTTACAAGAGTGTAAATATGTCAAAACACCAAATTGCGTACTTTTTGTACAATTTGATATATGTCAATTATACTTCAATAAAGCTGTAAAAAGAAAGAAAAAAAAACTTAACCTAAAACATACATAAATATAAATAGGTTGTGATGACGTCCATGAAGAAAAATTTAAAAAGCTTATGGAATAGAGAGTGAGGGAGAGATTCTGTTTTACATAGGATAGTCTTGGAAAGTGTCTCTGAAGACTTTACATTTGGCAGTGAGCCATGCAGACATTTATTAGGCATTTAGGTGAAAGTACCTATTAGATGTCAAAGGTGAGATACAGAATGGGCTGTTGGATGTGCTGGCTCTGTTGCTCAGAGGATAGGTTATGGATATAGATGCAAATTTGGGAGCCATCAATATCTAGCTGATATTAGGAGTCCTGAGACTGGGTGAGATCACCTGACAAGTAAATGAAGACAGGAAAGAGAAGGACATCAAGGATTGAGTCCAGAGCCCCTCAGCCGTTTAGAGGTTGCAGAAAGGAGGAGGCTCCAACAAGTGAGACTTAGGAGGAAAAAAAAACGTGTTTCAAAGAGAAAATAGTGATCAGCCTATGTCATTTGTTACAAGATTAGGGCTGAGAATTGATTTAGTAATTTGATTTAGTAAAGCAGAGATCACTATATATTTTTTTCTTTAGTTGTTTCCTTAGTTTCCTCCAGAAATTTCCTCCAGAAATTTCAGCTAACATCTTAAAACAATGTAATTCAAATTAACGTCAAGTTCATTTGAACAATATACCAAGAATTTGCTCCACTGTAACTCCATTCTGAGCCCCTTCTTTGTACTATTATTGTCAGATGTGTTTTGCATGCTGTCACTAAGTCATGTGCAACTCTTTGCAACCCCATGGATTATAGCCCACCAGGTTCCTTTGTCCATGGGATTTCCTAGGTAAGAATACTAGAGTGGGTTGCCATTTCCTCCTCAAGGGAATCTTCCCGACACAGGTATGAAACCCACATCTCCTGCATTTGCAGGCAGATTCTTTACCACTGAGCCACCTGGGAAGCCCTACTGTCAGATAAGTTATGCCTTTATACATTGTAAGTTCATAAAACACAGTTTCATGATTATTGTTTTTATGCAGTTGTCTTAAGTTAGGACCAAAAAAGTGTTACAAATTAAAACACATTTATACTGTCTTTTTGGAGAAGGCAATGGCACCCCACTCCAGTACTCTTGCCTGGAAAATCCCATGGACGGAGGAGCCTGGTGGGCTGCAGTCCACGGGATCGCTAAGAGTCGGACACGACTGAGCGACTTCACTTTCTGAGCGACTTCACTTTCACTTTTCACTTTCATGCATTGGAGAAGGAAATGGCAACCCACTCCAGTGTTCTTGCCTAGAGAATCCCAGGGACGGGGGTATTTATCTGTGTGATTACCTTGTATCACTGGTGCTTCTTATTTTTTCATGTGAATTCAAATTAGTAACTGTTGTCCTTTTATTTCAGTCAGAAGAATTCCCTTTAGTGTTACTTGTAGGGAGAGTCTGAAAATGACAGATGCTCTCATTTTTATCTGAGAATGTCTTTAATTTTTCTGTAGGACTGTGCTTCATTTTGAAGTTTCAATATGTATGGAATTCTTGGTTCATAGTCTTCCTATTGAACACTTAAAATGTCACATCTTAGTCTTCAGGCCTTCAGTGTTCAGACAAGAAGTCAGCTGTTCATCTTATTGAGGGTCACTGTATGTGAGGAGTCACTTTTTTCCTGATGCTTTCAAGATACCCACTTTGTCTTTCAGTAGCTTTACTAGCGTATGGATATGCCTAGGTGTGGATCTCTGAGTTTATCCTACATGAAGTTTATTAAGCTTCTGGGGCATGTAGGTTAATGTTTTTCATCAACTTGGGAAGTTTGGAGCCGTTATTTTTTCAAATACCCTTTCTGTCCTGCCCCTCTCCTGTGACTCCTACATGCATATATTGGTATGCTTGATGGCATCCCCACAGATCTCTCAGACATCTTAATTTTTATTATTTGTTTTTGCTCAGAGTGGATAATTTCAACTGGCTTCTTATGTTTGCTTGTCTCTGTCTACAGGTCCAGCCCTCTGCACTTTCTCTGGTACAGTTTCTACTGTATGGTATTTTAAACTCCTGAGTATAGGCCATACTTTGTTTCTTTGTGAGTCTCCTACTTTTGTGTTCAGAACTGAGCGTTTTAAATAATACAGGGTGATAACTGTTGTTACAGACATATTGATCAAAGCCCCCAATTAAAGGAACAGCCTTTAGCTTTTCCTTCCTTAATCTTGTTTTAACAGCTGCTATTTGTCAATCACAGCTTCGGCTTCTGTGACCTTGCTTGCTCACCTTGCTTGCTTGGGCTGCCTGGGGAAGGGAGGGATCTGAGCTGTTTTAGCGAGAAGTTTATGGTGTATAAAAAATACCCAAAACAAAGCTGGGGCGCTCAGCCATTGGAGGCAACTCCGCACAGCCCACACAGGGCTGTGTAACTCTGCTATTCTGTGTCTTCAAGTGCTGTTGGTCTCTTTCCGACACCACGGTTTCCATAACAGTCCCATCCCCACGGTCATTTAGGTTTGCTGCTGTTGCTGTTTGTTTTGTGACTTTCCTGAACTAATCTTGTAAAAGCCTGTTTGTTGTGTGCAGTGTTTGCAGTTTCTGCTCAATTAGTGGTCAGCTAATGTTTGGACAGGGGTTTCTTTAATTGCTTTTGATAATAAGTCAGCCTTTGTTGAGGGGCTGTGTAGGTCTGTTGGACATACTTTCAGTACTCCAGGAGGCAGTTTGTATAGACTTCATTTAGCGTTTGCACAAAGCCTCAGGATTATCCAGAAATGAGAGAGTAGGATCTTCTCGGGTCTTTCTTTGGCATGAAAACAGTCCTGAATGTACACCTGGCATTCTAGATTCCTAGGAATATGTTGCAGCGAGCATTTCAGAGCCCTGTATTGAACTTCCATTCCTTAGGTTTTGCTTTTAAATTGTTTGGGTCAGCCTTTTGTTAGTCTGTGCTAGTGACTGCTAGGAGGATGGCTTTTACAGCTATCCTGAGTTGCTTACACATTGGTTTATAAGACTACTGCAGAGCTGGGAAGAGGGGGATGGGATAAAACACCACAGAGCTTGCTGTTCTTACTGAGATGGAGTCATTTTTCTTCAGTAAATGCTCCTTTGATTATTGCATGCCTTTGGTTAATTTTTGTACTTCTGAAAAAGTTGATTTTGACAAGTTTTGTCAGTGCTTTCTATAGATTTTTGTAAGTTCTTGTTCTGCCATTCTGAAAATAGCTCAATATTCTTGATGTGAAGGAATTCATAAGAAAGTTTTCTTTATCGGAAAATGAAACGTGTATGCTGCCTCTTCTTTTCTCCCCTTCTTGACTGAAGCAACTTAGCAGCGGCAGTTTGGTGAATGCTAAATACATTAGCATAGTAGCTGATAAAAACCAGCTGTTTTATTGTTACATTCCTTGCCCAAGACCAGTTGGGTTAGCAGTTTCAAGTTATTTGGCTAGAAGTTTTCTTGAAAAGAATAGTCAAATGCTATGATAATATAGTCAAATTTTCTTTCCTCTTTGTAATGGTGGGTCTTTGTTTTGTACATTAAAGATTATTATAATGATATTGCTTTAAGATGGTAATTTTTTAATATCAGTTATTTTTGTATCACTTTCATGAATTTTTTTTCTGTATTTTTTTGACATGATTTACTACTTACGTGATTTTGCTATCACCTATACCAGTATTTCACTAACTTTAGTGTACATGAGATACACCCCTAAAGTGTATTAAAACAGTTTTGAGGGCTGTACCACTAGAGGTTTCCTGATACAGGGCTTCCCTTATAGCTCAGTTGGTGAAGAATCTGCCTGCAATGCAGTTGACTCCAGTCAGGAAGATCCACTGGAGAAGGGATGGGCTACCCACTCCAGTGTTCTTGGGCTTCCCTTTTCAGAGGGAGTCAGAGGAAGAAGGGTGACCAGGATGGAAGACAGTGTTTGTACTGTCATTTTCAGATGACATCTGTGCACTGTTTTGGTTTTTAGAAGTGAGCCATTAGGTCCAGCCACCCTCAGGGAGGACAGGGGTGTGAATATCAAAACAGCAGGAATCTACACTGGGGACCCTCTTAGGTTTTACCACATCCTGCCTAACACAGATCCTTGATTTTATAAGGAAGAAAGATAGCCAGCAGCTGGAGGAGTCTTTGTACTACTTCCTAAGATTTATTTTTAGGGAGGTAGGGGAAGATTGGGGTGGATATATTGTTAGGGTGCAATGCCCTTGACCAGAGGTAGAGGGTACAGACACGAGCTGCTGGGTTCATCAGATGGACTCTGAATACCTGAAGATATTGAAGGCATGAACAGTGGTGTAGAGTAGGAAGGAGTCAGACACTATTTATCTTCAGCATTTGAATGCTCTGATTTAGGACTATATGAAATACCTCTTCTGTTCCTATTAAAGAAATTAGTGCAGTTTGAGGACTAGTGCATTTCAAGTGATGCTAAATTTATAGGCAGGAAATAGTTATTATTCTATATCATTTTGTATCATTTGTTTTATGAATTCTCAGCATAGCAACATGTTGGTACTGTATATTCTCAAATTTTGTCCCATAAAGTAGGTAGCAAAGAACTATAGATATCAAATGAAAATAATTTCACTTAACAAACATAATGGGTAAGAATCTAGGTAACAACTTGGAGAATTTAGTCTCAAATCTCTCTCTTTCATTCCAGCTTCAATCCCCTGTAGTTCAAGCCCTCAGTGTATTCATTCAGATCCATAGCAAACTTGACTTCTAACTAGACTCCTCCCTCTAGGCTTATTTGAAAGGAATGAATTCTTCTCAGAGTCATTCTCAGCTTTATTATGTAGTGTTCTGTACTTCTTTCTAAAAATCATCTTTGAGGTTTAAATAGCATTTGACAAAATAGACATAACTTAAGCGTACAGCATTTGAGTTTTGACAATACATGGTGTAACCCCGTGATCAGTATGCTGGAGTGTGTTTTCATCCTCCCCCAAATCTTCCCAGTTAGGTCTCAGCCCTCCTCCCCTAGCCTTGGGCACCTGTTGTTTTGTTTTTTAATAGATGATATCTATCTTTCCTAGCATTTCTTGTAAATGGAATCATACTGTATATAGTTTTTTGTGCCATTCTTTTTTTATTTAGCATGAAATTTATCCACGTTATTGAATATATTAGTTGTCTTCCATTGGGGAAGAAGCCAATACTTTGGCTATCTGATGGGAAGAGCCGACTCATTGGAAAAGACCCTGGTGCTGGGAAAGATTGAGGGCAAAAGAAGAAGTGGACGGCAGAGGATGAGGTGGTTGGATGGCATTACCGACTTGATGGACATGAATTTGAGCAAGCTCTGAAAGCTGGCTGAGGAAAGGGAAGCCTGGCATGCTCCTGTCCGTGAGGTTACAAAGTCAGACACGACTCGGTCACGAACAACAAGTTGTCTTTCTCTTTCATTACTGAGTAGTATTTCATTGTATGGATATGTAGGTTTTTATCCATTTACCTGTTGATAGTCATTTGGATCATTTATATTTTTTGGCTTTTCTCAGGGTCGGCAAGCTGAGTGACCATCCATCCATTTTTATAAAAGCAGTTTGTTTTACTGAAAGGCAGCTCTGTCTGTTCCTTTCATGTTGTGGCTGTGATGGCAGAAATGAGTAGTTATGACAGACCAGCCACATGGTCCTCAAAGCCTTACTTGTTACTGGTGAACGCTTAAGTGAACATGATCAACCCTGCTGCTGCATACAGATAAAATTGCCATAAACGTGTACAGGTATTTTCGTGGTCATAAACATTTTTCTTTCAGTTCTTAGAACTGGAATTGCTGGGCTATGTTGTAGACATGGGCTTCTCAGATGGTGCTAGTGGTAAAGAATCTGCCTGCCAGTGCAGGAGACATAAGAGACTCAAATTCGATCCCTGGGTCAGGAAGATCCCCTGGAGGAGGGCATGGCAACCCCTTCCATATTCTTGCCTAGAGAATCCCATGGACAGGGGAGCCTGGAGAACTGCAATCCATAGGGTCGCAAAGAGTCTGACGTGACTGAAGCAGCTTAGCAGGCACACACATGCACAGCAGATGTATGTTTAAGTAAATAAGAAATTGAGTTTTTAAAAAAACTTGTTGAAAAGAATAAAGTCATGAAGGAGGTGTAATGTTTAAGTATGTATAATAATAAAATTACCTTATCTGAAGTGGTAATGCCATTTTATTTTTTTCCACGATTGATGTATAAGAGTTGGGCTTCCCAGGTGGTGCTAATGGTAATCTGCCTGCCAGTGCCAGAGACACAAGAGTTGCTGGTTCAACCTCTGGGTCTGGAAGATCCTCTGGAGGAGGAAATGGCAACCCACTCCAGAATTCTTGGCTGGGAAATCCCATGGACAGAGAAGCTTGGCTGGCTACAGTCCATGGGGTTGCAAAGAGTTGGACATGACTGAAGGGACTTAGCCTCCGTTTCCTCTCAGACATGTATTATCATTTTTAAAACAGATTTGAGCCAATCTAGTGAGTGTACAGTAATGTGTCGGTGTGGTTTTAATTTGTATTTCTTTATGACTAATTATATATTTTTATGTGTTTATTGTTTGCTTTTATGTCTCTGATTTGATGAAAAATCTGTTAAAATTTTTACCTTTTGATTTTGAGTTGTTTGTCCACTGTTAAGTAGTAAGAACTATTTATATATTCTTAACGCAAGTCTTTTGTATGTTATTTGTATTGTGAATATTTTCTCCCATTCTGTGACTGAAATATTTTTGTTAAAAAGGCTTCATTTTATTTCTCTGATTTTCTAGTTGTTTAAAGTGGGAGGGTAAATCTGATATGCTTTACTAGTGCAGGGACAGTGAATTTTTTTTTCCTTCATTGCTGTATCCCTAGTTGATAGCATTAAGCATCGAAAAAAAAACTAGTGAAAGGTTATTGCTGAGCCATGAAAGACGCTGGGATTCTTGGCCTCCAGAGGAGAGGAATTCAACCTGGGGCCATTGACAAGGCTTGACCGCTCAGAGCTTTTGTGTATTAAAGTTTTATTAAAGTATAAAAGAGATAGAGAAAGCTTCTGACATACACATCAAAAGGGGGCAGAAAGGGTGCCCCCCCTACTAGTCTTTAGCAGTAAGTTATATACCTATTAGCAGGCAGCTAATTAATTAGAGGAAGGAAATGTCTCGGAACTCAGAGAGTGGCACCAGGCCCCTCACCTACAACATGCATTTTGAGATAACATTGACACAAGGTGCATCATCCCGGGCCATAAAACAATTGACATGAATCTTGGAAGAAAGGCAGGTTTCCAAGCAAATATGTACTCCCATTAACATAGCTTAAGAGAACGTTGGCGAGAGTAAAGCATACTGGTTTGTTAAGTAAAACATACTGGTTTGTCAAATCCCTTCTGAGTCTTAGTTGGAACCAACTTGAAGAAAGAGTCTAAGGTAAATACATAGTTCATTAACATAGCTTCGGAGAAGGCAAATGGCACCCCACTCCAGTATTCTTGCCTGGAGAATCCCATGGACGGAGGAGCCTGGTAGGCTACAGTCCATGGGGTTGCGAAGAGTCGGACACGACTGAGCGACTTCACTTTGACTTTTCACTTTCATGCATTGGAGAAGTAAATGGCAACCCACTCCAGTGTTCTTGCCTGGAGAATCCCAGGGACAGAGGAGCCTGTTGGGCTGCCGTCTATGGGGTTGCACGGAGTCAGACACAACTGACGCGACCTAGCAGCAGTAACATAGCTTAAGAATAACATTTCCATGAGAAAAACACATTGGTTAGCTCAAGGGCTGAGAAAAGTTCAGGTGGAACCAGATGTCATCATGGCAACACAGAATTTTAAAGGAAATCTCCTTTTAATTTTGTATAGAGGAGGAAAAAAAATCTGACAATTGTAGTTTGTTTCCTACTGACGTTTAAGAGAGAGAGAAAAAACTTCTGACGGTTGCAGCCTATTTACTCCATTTGGAGATCCTAGCCTTCTGGCATGTTACCCTCTCACTAGCGTCCCTCTTTTCTGAATGGAAAAGAGTTTTTTCTTTTCTTTTCTTGTCCTCCTGTGGGATCTTAGTTCTCTGACCAGGGAACAACCCATGCCCCCTGAGATGGAAGTTCAGACTGTTAACCACTGGACTGCCAGGGAAGTCTCTGAATGGATTAGAATTCAAAATAGCAACAGTAGGAGGCACATGATCATGTAGGCCATTTTTTTAGAGTAAATGAGTTCTTTTTCTTTGTTATAATTTGTATCAAATTTATGAAAAGTAAACATTTTGTTTTATTCCTGTTGAAGTTTAAAAGATGACAGTGATATATTTTGGTCTTGATGGCAGCACTGTTTTCTAGAAAGTCCTAGATACTCTTCTGTGCACAAGCATTATGTATATTACAGAATTCAGACAAGCTTTCCTTTGTGTTTTCAAAACCAGTTTGTTTTATAGGTATCCTTTAGTCACTGCAAAGCAGAAAAAAATTTCTAGTAACATTTTGTGATTTAAAAGAGAAGCATGGTGTCAGTGTTTCTTCTTTAAGAAAGTTAATTTCATATGCATAAAAGTTATCTTTGAAAGGTTCTTAAGGTTCTTTGGGTAGTTTTTCTTTTTGGGGTTTTTTTCAGATTTTTAAAACTTGTTTTGGAAGTTTTCTAACACACATGCACGTTTTCTCTCAAGATTGAAGAATGAAAAGGCATTGCGTCTCAACCTTATTGGTAAGTGGATTTACTTGTTTGAAGTTCTTCCCTTACCTATTTTCTCTTGACTCTGTTAGTGAAATACTATTTTTATCTCTACTAGATAAAAGTGATTTTGCCAGATTAAGTGAATTTTCTCTACCAGACTTGATTAAAATAAAGTCAGTCATTAAACTGTTAGAACAGTGTTAATATCTAGGTCAGTTTTCTAGAAGTTTTTAGTATCTACCTTTATCCATCCCTCTTTCTCTCCAGTTTAATTCTAGCTTCCTGACCATTAGAATTATGAAGGGTTTTGGGAACAGCAATTCATGCTTAATGATGTGAATATATCCTCAGTCTGTATCTCAGTGTCACAGTCTTTTTATGTGTGTGTGTGGGTGTGTGATCAGATTTATTATTGGTAAGGTTATCTGATAAGTCTGAGATTTCGTGAGTGGCTACTAGGCTTTGTAACTAAAATGAAAGATATTCAAACCATTAACTCTACTGCCTTATCAGGCAGCAGAATAGTATTTGTAAATGGTTTATCAGTAATCCTGGATAGGGCCATTTCTTGATTTGTAATACTGAGAAATCTTACTGAAAGTGGCACCCCTGTGGTCTGATTGACTCATAAGCATGAAGTCTGCTAGCTTTTTGATAATAGATGTCAGTCATTCTTTGTCATATACAGCAGATCTTGTATGCTTAGTGTATTTATTGACTTTGAGGCCCTGAACAGGTTACTTAACCTTTCTCTTCTAAATGGAGATAATAATAACCCTCATAGGATTGTAAAAGTCAAGACCTGTGCCTATACGTAGCGCCCACTGCTTAATGAAAGTTTAGCACACACCGTCCTCTTCATTAATCTAATCAAACTCTCTTTTTTTTATTTCAGACAAGTTCTATCCTTTGCTTTATAAATACTTGGAACTTCATGTTCTTTTAAAGTATTCTTTATTTTAAAAAATGTTTTTTATCCTTACTGGATAAGAAATATATACAGAAAAGCATCCTTCCTACCTTTGTCACTTCCCCAAATTAAAATGTGACAGTTCAGTTTCTGACAGGCTGGTTTAGTTAGCTTTGAGCCCACACAAAACTTTAACTTTGAAATAAATGTTGATACTGTTTTAAACACATTGATGTTGAAAATTATAATGAATACCTCTGCTTAAATAATGACTTATGTTTTAAACTGTTTTGGTACTTGTTGTTATAGGTGAAAAACTGCAGTGGTTTCAAAATCATCTTGATCCCAAAAAAGTAGGATATTCAAAAAGAGATGCTTGTGAATTAATTGAAAGGTAAACACTGGGCATGTTAATGAGCAAAGGGTCAGTAAGAGGAATTCCCCAACTTGGTTCTGCAGATTCAGAGTTCTGTTCTGGATTTATAGACAAGCAGATAGACTTTGTTATAAAGACTTTGGGTTGGTATACTAGCTTAGTCATTTTAGAAGGCTCATCACCTTTCTGAGCCTCAGAATGGCAGGTAACCCAGTTTCTTGACTTCCTTGAGAAATGACACCAAAACTCACATCTGCAGATGGAGGTTAGCAGATGGAGGTGAGGTAGTTTGAAGAGCGTCTAGGCAGAGAGAACAAGGTCTGAAAGGCCTGGGGATGGGAGCAGCCTATTTAGTGATCTGCCAGACATTTAATATCACTGAGATAATAGGTTCCGGGAGGGAATTGTGACAGTTTGAATAAACAACCAACACATAAAGGATCTCAAATATCAGTGTAAGAGTTTGGACTTTACCCAAGGACAGTGGGAGTCACAGGAGACTTTGAATAGCAAGTAGCTGCAATGCTCACATTTAAACTTTTGAGAGTGAGGAAAATGGATGAGGGGGCAGACTGTTAAGAGGCTGATGAAGCCGTCCAGGCAAGAGGTGGTGGCGGGAGCAATGTGGTAAAGAGAAATGGAAATGTCTAGAGAGTTTAAGGAGGTAAAAGTCTCAATCTTCAGTGAAAATTTAAATGTGGCATAAAGGGGAGAGAGAGGAGTCAGGGTGACCCAGTCTTCATCTGTGTGAATGGGGTGGGGGCCAGGGCAGAGGTGGAGCGGGTTCGGAAGGGACCAGGGGCAGGGTGGAGGGTGCGTTAAGGCGTCACCTGTCAGCCAGATGGAGACGCCCAGGATGTGTCGGAGCGTGAGGACCTGGAGTTGACACTGTAATGGCAGGCTTTCATTTGTTCACAGAAGATTTGAGAGTGGTTGAGTTACCAAGAGAAGGTCTGAGAACTTGAAGGAATCCAGAGGAATGTGAAAACTTGAGAAGGACAGGCAGTGGCTGGGGATTATGTTTTAAATGAAGTAATATAAGCCAAACAGATTTTGTAAGTCAGACCATGTTGTTTTTCAGGTATTTGAATCGATTCAGCAGCGAGCTGGAGCAGATTGAGTTGCGGAACAGCTTCAAGGACAGGCAGGGCCGGAGGCACTGCTCTCGGGAGGCGGCCATCAGGCAGACCCTGGAGCGGGAGCAGCGGCAGTACCAGGCCCACGGCCTCGGTGCGTTCCGTGCGGCTTCCTGCTGTCTTGTCTCTGTAACTTACCCTGTTTATTTAGTTCACTTTGATTTTCCTTTTCTTTCTTTTTGAATGTTTGGAATTTTTTAATTCATTCTTTTTTTCTCCTACTTTCTGAAAACTGTCAATTCTGACAGTGACATTTTTCTACTATGATAGTAATGTTTTCCTCTCCCTTCAGGCACGTGCTTAACCTGCTTTGGTCTAGGGTTATTACTTGCCTGTCTCCAGTCACATCAGGTTTCTTTAGAGTAGGTACTGTGTCCTCTTGCCTCTGTAATTTTTGTAGTAAAGAGCTATACTTGTTGCAGCCATTCTTGAGAAATTACAGAAATCAAATTTTCTTTCTTAGCACTGTAGCATTTCTTATAGTTGGTGAACACAAGTGTGTTGTTCGTTTAGCACCATTGTCTGAAGAAAAGTGCTTAGGAGGAGAGGAGAGGGCACTTGCAAGGGCTTGCAAAGCCCGCCAGCAGAGAACGACCCAAAGGCTGCACATGGCCTACAAGTAGTGTTTGATTGGCATATGAATTGTCAGTATAACAAGATCTGCTGATTTCACATGAAAAATGTAGATTTCTGGATGCCCATTAAACATATGGTCTGACAGCATTGTTTGCTAGAGCAGAACAGCAGCCATCGCTTTTAGACTCAGCATTCTGTGGTTCCAGACCTCCCTTCGTTCACGTTCCCTGCCTAGTCCCTGTAGGCACTCATGTGTGGATTTGCCTGGAGAGTACAGTAAATGAAATGTTTAATAGGAAAATTAGTTTTTTTTAGCTTTAATAATAACAGTAGGAGCCTGAAGGCATTATCCTGCGACTCCTTCTGTGTAAGTCCCAGCCCTGGCAATAGCGGTACTTGGTCCAGGAAAGCCTGGGCGGCCCCGCAAAGGCAATTCTCCCCTCAGGCCAAACCTCCCTGGTGGTTTCTCACTATGACTGCAGGGTGCACTTCAGCAACACACAGCAGGGAGTGTTGAAAAACACAAAATTTAGTGCTTGCAGGTCCTGGAGGGTACAGGACATGCCTGAGGGGCTCACAGTGAGGGCTCCAGTAGAGAAAGAGGAGGAAAGCAGGGACCGGGGGTCCTGCCATTGTAAGTGTCTTAGGTTGAATGCCCCGGGCTTCAGGGGCTCCCTCTTCATGAAGATGCCAGAAAGGAGAGTGGGTTCGCTCAAGTGACCAGTCCCCTGAGGTGTTCTGACTGGGTGGGGCAGCCTGGTTTCTGACCTAGTTGTTCTCTGCAGCTGTGTCAGAAGCTGGCAGTAGGTTCATTGAGTTGGATGTCTTTGCAGTCAGAAGGTTAACTTCAGGCACTTATACCTTCAGTAACACTAGGAACCCTGAGTAGATAAGAAATGTTTTTTTACTGGAAAAACAACAACAGAATAGCTCTAAAACAGGTTAGATCTCTACTTAGACCCTTGCAGCTTACTAAATGACAGCACAAGTTACTTCCTACCTACTCCCCAGCCTTGTTACTTTGCATTTAAAAATAGAGATGGATTGCACACCTCCCCTTCCCAGGTTGTTTAAAAGCCAAACAAGACTGCATGTAACGTGTAGGGATTGAGGGAGAGCTTCAGCCAGTCCTGTGTCCTTTTCACTTAAATTTGTCTGTGCTTATAGTCTCTGTTTCTTCATCTTCCATTTTCTCTGGAACCCCTTAAGTTAGGCTTTTGTAGCCACCACCCACCCCAGTGTTCTTGCCTGGAGAATCCCAGGGACGTGGGAGCCTGGTGGACTGCCATCTATGGGATCGCACAGAGTTGGACACGACTGACGTGACTTAGCAGCCACCACTCAAAGTCCTCGTTGCTGATGAACAGTTTAAGTTGTTAAGACAGATGGTAGCTCTG
The DNA here is from genome assembly GCF_002263795.3 of Bos taurus. Taxonomy (NCBI): domain Eukaryota; kingdom Metazoa; phylum Chordata; class Mammalia; order Artiodactyla; family Bovidae; genus Bos; species Bos taurus. Next base: position 2,114,802 of record NC_037333.1, on the reverse strand, counting down.
CTGGGTACCAACTCTCATAGTCAACTTCTGTGCAGCCTTTGATACAGATGATCCCTTCATTTTTTGGTCACATTTTATATTTGAGGTAGTAGCCCCTGTCCTTCCCCAGTTTTCCTCCCAGTTCACTGGCCATAATGTCAGTTTCCTAAGTTGAATCCTTCTCATAGCCTCATGAACTAAATAATTGGCCCAGATATTTGTCCTTGGGCCTCTTGTCTTTCCAGTTTATACCAGGTCCTGCATTTATCTCATTTAATCCTGTGCTTTTAAATACCATCTAAATGTCATAACTTCCAAATTTATGTTGTCAATCCTAACTTGTCCCTAGAACTCCAGACTTGCATTATCAAACTTGAGTTTCTTAAAATCTCTTCTTGAATGTCTTCTAGACAGCTCCAATTTGGCATATCCCAAAACAAAGTCCAGCTTTTCTCCTAAAACTGGCTACTCTTGTAAGATCCATATTTCATTCAGTGACATCACCACTTGCCCATCATTCTGCAGACATTTCACATCCCACATCCAGCTCATCAGCCAGATACACTTGGAGTCTGATGACTTGCACTGTTGCTCTGCTCTCCTGTAGCTCGAGCCACCCATCTCTCAGCTCTGCCCTTGTCATGCCCTCCCAGGTGGCTCTGTGCTCAGTCTCTTCGACCTGTAGCCGCCAGGTTGAGTAGCAGTAACTGACAGCACATCCCAGGTCAGACATCCTCCTAGGGGTGGAGCCAGTGCTAAATCTCAGACCTGTGCTTCTGGTTGTGCCTCAGCCCAGGGAATGTGGTGACACAAGTCTACAAGAGTCTAGAAACATGGGCAAAATTGTCAGAGATGCTGTCAGTAAGATTCAGTGAAGACCACATACTAACATCTCTCTGTCTTGCCCCTGTTTGGTATACCCATTCCTCACTCACATTCGTATTTTCTGAAGCTGTTGTAAAGGTCAAACGTTTTTATTGTAATTTGTTTCATTTTATACATTCTATTTTAGAATACATTATTTAATAGTGTCTTTTCTTTTTTAATCACCTTCTTAAACTAAGTCCTTTATACTTCTGAAACTTCTTTTCATTGTAGCTTTGTAATCATGCTTTGAAAGTTTATTTTGCTTTGGGCATTCTTCTGTCAGTTATTTCTTTTTCTTCCTGAGATAATAAAGGAAGGAACTATAAATACTGTAATAAGAAGACTTTACCTAATAAATATATTTTCTTTTCCAGAGATTCCAGACATTTTAAATGCAGATAATCTGAAAACGTTTCGGTGAGTTTGTTGCATTTTTTTCTTTGTTAAAGCTGCATGTAAAGTACTTGATAGATAACCTTTCTTCCCTTCTGAGTATTCAGGGATTCTTTTTCACCTCTCTTTCATCAGATAAGTAAGAATTTTCCTAAGTTGCATTTGCTAGAAATGCCTGAAATGATAGTGACCTAGTGCTTTTGTTTTTCAAAATACTTCAAAATTCTTCAATATAGTATTTAAAAGAACATGATGTCACTGTTCCTCTCTGTTATTTAAAAAAAAAAAACAAACAAACAGTCAGCAGCAGACTTGATGGCTCAGAAACCCATTCCCAGACTGTTTGCAGCACTTCCTTCTGGAAAAGTTGGTTGGTGGGAAGGGAATCATGAAGAACCAGGTGACCAGTGATCTCTCTAATAACTCTGTGACCAGAGAGACCAGTGAGTAGGATTTCCAGTTTTTAGTTTTCAAACATAAATTATTTTTCTTTAGAAAATAATTTTTATTAATCACTTTGGCCTTAGGTAGGTCATGTTGTTCAGCCTGAAATTTTAATTGAAATTAGATAAATTAAGTCCATGTTATTTGAAACCCTTAAGCTTATTTTATATTATTATACTTCTGAATTTATAGAAAATATTTAATATTCATAAAACCTCAGCTCATAAAATTTACCAGTCGTATTTAAGAAGTGGTTCACTTTTTTAACTCATGTACGTGTAGTTATAAGTACATGGAGCGTAAGATTTTTTTTAGATGTTAATTTTTTTGCCTGTAATATTAAGTAGTCAGATATATAAGTATTCTCTTTATTCATTAAAACGGTAGATTCTGTCTCCTCCAAAGGAAGCCAAAAATGAGAAGAAATTAGCATAGACTGTTAGTATTTTTATCTAGCTTGAGTTCAGTTCTCAAAACAGTCTTCATTTTGCTCCCAAAGTAGCTGAACATAGGATTGTCACAGAAATGCTGAGGTTGAGAAACTGGAAGTTTTCTGTTATAAGAATTGTTTGGTTGCTGAAACTTAATTGTGACTTACCATTGTGTGTGAAGAGAAAAACCTTTTCTGACTGTGCATTTTGGAGATTTTCCAGTATGGTATATATAGTTCCTGCTTTTGAGATTTCTTGATACTGTATGTCCTGACAGAGGGAAGTGTTGAGGTTAGGGATCATAAAAGAAAGGAACAGCCTCCTTGTAACTTCTACCTAATGTTTTCCTGCATTGTTTTGAAAGTCTTGAATATGTGAAATTCCCTGGGCAGTTAACTGCTATTATAGATTAATGGGGCTTCCCTGGTGGTTCAGATGGTAAAGAATCTGCTTGTAGTGCTGGAGACCTGGGTTCGATCCATGAGTCAGGAAGATCCCCTGGAGAAGGAAATGGCTACCCACTCCAGTATTCTGGGCTAGGAAATCCCATGGACAGAGGAACTTGGCCGGCTACAGTCCATGGGGTCGCAAAGTGTCAGACGTGAGTGAGCAACTATAGCATACTATAGATTAATGAGAAAGTGCAGTAAGTATGGAACATGCAAACCTCAGTTTTGGGGACATTTTTTTTTTTTTCCCTGATGGATTTATATTGTTTCCGTCTAGTACATTGGAGTCTGCTGTAAATTTATAAACTTTTTTTTTGCATAGTTTTGAATATTGACTTCATTCCCCACTTCACCAACTCTCTGCATTCTCTCTTTTGTCTAGGGAATGGGATTTTGATCTGAAGAAATTGCCAAACATTAAAATGAGAAAAGTCTGTGCTAGTGATGCAGTGCCCAAGAAGTGTAAGAAGAAAGCTGTGACAACTATAGATGGAGATTTAGGGGAATTGGAACTGAAAGATGAGTCCAGTGACACAGATGAGGAAATGACTGCGGTGGCTTAAGTGTCTTTGCTTGAGTTGAAAATAAATAATTTGATAACTTGAAGTTATACTTGAATTGATTATGGTAAATAGTTGTCTCAACACATGAATTTCCTGTTTTATCTTACTCTTATATTTTCAGTTTCAAAAACAGTGTGGCAATTTTTCTTAAAAATGAATGTTGCTTTTCATTTACTTTAAGTTATTAGCATAGATAGAAGTACTCTGCAGAATCCATTTAATTTGAATTTCTAGGTCTGGGAGACCAATATGAATGAGGACCCAAATGTTACAATTTTTTTTTATAACATGTTTACTTAGAATCACCTAATATCACATTTTGGGGCATAGGCAGTAGCTATTTTGCTAGAAGGTTAATGTGGGTACTTCTTGAGTAAGCAGTGATGACAGCAAAACTGCCTTTTAGCAGTGTTTTTCACTGTTCTTCCTCTTACACATCAAACCTGTTTTCTTTCCTTATAAAATAGGGAAAATGTGATACAGAATTTATATACACTTATGGATTGTACATTGCTGTTATTTATTATCTTTGACCCAGAGTTAGGTAAATGGTTAAAGAAGAGCCACCAACTTGTTATGTGGATCTCCTGTTATCTAGATAAAGGGGATAAATGATTTCAGGTTGGCTAATTTTGTTTGTATATTATTTTTTACTTTCTCATTGTGAAAAGTATTAGGTTTTATTTGTGGAAACAGAACTAAAGATTAGAGAACTAGTTATTTCAGTTGTCTTATTTCTTCTTCTGAGAGAGGTTAAATTGAGATGTAACTCAGTGTTTCCAGCATCATGGAAAACATGACTGTGGTAGAATGTTCTTAACAGAACTTGTTAAATGCAAGTTTCTTCTGGCCTGTTTTCTGAAGAGTGCAGTGAAAGTGCATTTTCAAGGGAAAAAAATTCTGTATGAGGTAACCAGGTATCAACTGTCTTGTTAACAGCTTTTTTACTTCAGAAGGTTAAAAATAAAACTTATAATTTTACATAAGGTTCTTATTATTTAATGTTTGGTGATTTAACTAATGCTGACTTGCTTTGGCTTTAAGTAATCCATGCAGAAGTATGGTTTTATGGTTATATAGTAAGCTCTTATGGAGAAGGCAATGGCACCTCACTCCAGTACTCTTGCCTGGGAAATCCCATGGATGGAGGAGCCTGGTGGGCTGCAGTCCATGCAGTCGCTAAAAGTCGGACATGACTGAGCAACTTCACTTTGACTTTTTACTTTCACGCATTGTAGAAGGAAATGGCAACCCACTCCAGTGTTCTTGCCTGGAGAATCCCAGGGACGGGGGAGCCTGGTGGGCTGCTGTCTATGGGGTCACATAGAGTCAGACACAACTGAAGCGACTTAGCAGCAGCAGCAGTAAGTTCTTATCTCTTTGGTCATTGGAAAATTTCCTTCTTGGGGGAAGGGAGTTCATTTTTTGTTTCAAAACGACTACAAAAACTGAGTCATAAATTACAGTAAAGAGAATAAAAACTACTTTATCCAGTCTGGTATTTAAAAAGCATTACTGTTGATGCTTATAAAGAAATACTGTCTTATTTCACAAGAATAACTTGTGAAAATGGCAGAACATTCTCCTCCAACATTTATTTCTAGTTTTCCTATGCTATCAAAGCAGAAAATATAACAGGCTGTACTGCTTGGAACCAGAACAGATAAGTGCTTGTTGAGTGAATTTATGACCATAATTGTTATGTCACTCCTGGCTAGACCTTAGTAACCTAAGAGATCATGTGTCCTTAGAGTAATGCTCCTAAATGGTCCCCTGAACCATTGTCTGTGGAACATGTTCTTTCTTTCTTCAGTGATGCTTGTCCCGTCCCCTTTTCTGTCAGTGTTAAACCTTTGAGAGAAAGCTTCTCTAGTCCACGGACATGGAACCGAGGAAAAGTAACACTTTGTTGGCACTTCTTCGTAAACTTGGGGTGGACAGATAATAAATGGCAGATAGTAAATATTTTAGATATTGCAGGCCAAATGTAGTGTCTGTTGCATATACTTATGTATGTATGTCATGGCTGTACCCAGATAGGCCACAGGCTAGGTTTGGCCTGCTTGCCAGAGTTGGCCAATCCCTGGTCTAAATCAGCAAGCTGAACTGCACGGACTTGGGCTTATGATACATTTCTAAACTCAGCTACTAACTGCTGTCTGTAGCTGCTATTCCTAATACATGGCTGCTTCCTTGCCTTGCAGACATTGGTCTCTCTCTGGGACTCTGTTCACCTTAAATAGCGTTTTCTACTCTTGTAGTCCTTATGCTTCAGGACAGAAGATTAAATGGGTGTCCTCTTTGGCATGTTTTTTTGATAGGGTGTGATTTTATTCTTGATCCCAAAATAATTTTAGGTTCACATTAAAATCAAGAGGAAAGTAAGAGATTTCCCATGTACTCCCTAGCCCCACATGCATAGCCTCTGCCTTACCAACATCCACCACCAGATGGTACACGTGTTATAACTAATGAACCTACATTGACATCCAGCATGTTTGGAATGAAATCCACATTCTGCACCATGGCCAGACTAAACAACCACCATGGCTAGAGAGGCCTGAGGTGCTCTGATTGCCGCCGTCCTCTCCACATGCCCTGGGCTGGCCTCGTTTCAGACGCACTGTCTGCCTGTCCTCCCCTAGGGTGGCCAAGCCATGTCCCAGGTGGGGACAGCTTGGTGCTGGCCCCCTGATGACCGTGTGTGTCCTCTGAGGCCAGGCTGGCTCATGGCGTTCCTGAGCCTCAGAAGAGTGCTATGTGGTCTTCTTGAACAGGAGGGCGTGGGGTACTGTGCGGAGCTCCCACAGGGCACTACATGTTTGCCCCCTTATTTTCCACTGTGAGACTCCCTTCTCAGTCCGCTGTGGCTGCAGGCTGTGAAACGGCTTTGCTGCACCATGGTCCTGGCTTCTCGGCAACAGGGTGCCCCCGCCTTATGCAGTGTTACTGCATCATGTGCCCCTTTTCTTCCTGTGCCTTCCCTTTGGGGCAAGACTCCCGAGGAGCTGGCACCTCTGTTCATCTTTCCTTGGGTACTTCTGTAAGGGGTGAACTGTCTTAAACTCTAGCACAGACTTGTTTCCCCCCTGGCTGGATCTTGCTGCCGTGTCTTGTTCAGGACTCTGCTTCCTGCCCTGCCATTTCCCTGGGTTAAGGAGCCTACCCCATCCTTGCTGCCCTTGGTATCTCTGTCACAGCTCCCGGTTTAGGTCACTAGCTAAACACACAGTGACAATGATTTATGATCTAGGTTTGTTTGTTGTAATTTGGGAGGCTGAGAAGACAAATGCACATGTTCAGTTTGGACAGAAGAATGAACGCATCCAATTAGACCCTGAATTCAGGCTTAAAAGTTGGAGCTTCAGGGGGGATGTTTTCTTCACTGATCACTAACCCTCTTAGGTTTGAATTAGAGTCCCTCTTTTAGTTTTTATTACCTCTGGGTAGGAAAATACTGTTACATTCTTTTGTATATCCAAGCCTTATTCATCAGAGAATCTTTTTCTGGATTACATTCTGATTTTTCTTAATTTTTTTTTCTTTAAAACAGTTTGAAAGTCTGTGTAGATTATTTTCATTGGTTTTCTCTTATTAATGCACCTATTTAATCCTTTCTAAAATGCCATATGTTAACCTATGTTGGCCTTAAAATTATGTTCAGACGCTGCTTAAAAACCCAGACCATTGCAGAATCTTAAGAACTCAAGGCTGTTTGAATGTTACAGATACAGATCTGAAGAAATTCAGGTAAGTTAGGCAAAAAATAAATCACAACAAAAGTTTGGGTCACTTATTTAATATACAAAGTCTTTTTTCACAGGGAATTATTTGTTTTCCTTAATTTGTCTTAGTACGCATATTTCACAAAACAGTAAATTGTTAATGCAAGAGAATTAGGAAAAACCAAAAAAAGTACAAATGCTCAGTCCCCAAAATTGCACACAGTTAATGTTTTTCATTTGTTTTAATGCAGTTTCAAATGGGCTTTCTTCAGATGTGGAGGAAACACTGCAGCCCAAAAGAACAGTACTTCCTCTCAACTGTATTGATATGTAAAATAGCACCTTTGGGCTGACATGAAAGGAAATTGGTTTCCGTCTTTCTTAATTAAAATGTAAGTCCTGCACAATGATATGACAACTACAATAATGACAATGTTAAGTTTGAAGAGCTCTACTTTGTTCCAAAATATTAATTGGCATGAAAGGAAAGGTGAACTGTGTCAGGCAAATGAAACACTGCCCCACCTCACCTCCATGACAATTAGAATATGTTAGTGATGCCATTGCTCTAATAGTCTAGTTTTCCAGTCAAAATATATAGATGGTTCAGGGACCTTTTGCAAAACAGATTAACTATGCAGCTGTCTCTCTGGGACTGTAATCCCATGAACAGCAGCTCAGGATGAGATATAATCCTGCAGCATTTAGAAGACTCCTTTACTGTGTACACCTGTCTTCCTTCAGTTTCTCCATTGTTTTATATCCCAAATTGATGGGAACATTTTTGTTTCATTTGTACTTAAGCTTAATTTCCTTTTGGGCTTCACTTTTTAAAAAAAAAAATATGGATTGCATTTCTTTACAACTTAATACTTGAGCTTATACAATAAAAGTGACAGATCTTTAAAAAAAAATTAACAGTATAAATGGCAATGGTAATACCACAGTCATGATTATAAAAAGCCAAGGTTTTAGTAGAACTATCAATTTATTCTTCAATTTAAGTCCTTTGTTTCAATTCCATTTTATTTCTTACATAAGCAGGTAAACATGCTTCAAAAAACTGAAGAGCATTCCAGAGAGCAGTTTTTCTTTTTGAAGGGTATATCCAGTCCACAGAAGTATTTTCACAAAGCCACACCCAGTCACTGAAAGGTCAGAGACCATCGCCACACAGTATGAAAGAACACAGTCAACACTAGGTTTTAAATACACAGTTATTTCAGTTGTTTGAACCTTCAGCAGCCATTATGAGAAAACTCTTTAAGAATTTAAATTCGAGAGTTCAGGGTTTATAAAAGAATAGCAGAATAATGCTGACTTTTATCCTGTTAGAGAGCTCTATATTTTGTCATTTCAAGAAAGTCAAAGCCTATTCAAGTTAATTTTGAGAATGTACATGTGGTTTTAAAACGCCGTGTCCTCTCTTACCATTAATACAGTAATGCTTATCTTTATTTTTCATTCTAGTGTTCAGTGTGCCCCTAAATAAACCAGGCCTCATGTGAGCCAATCATCTTCCACTGTGCTATGAGCCATACACTTACCTATCTTTCTAAAGTTTGGACAGAATTTAAATGATATTTTTGGTGTAAATAATCCTTTCCCTTACAGAGCAGAGGACAGAGAGCTCAACAGTTCTTTGTTTGCTGGTGATGACTTTGTTCCCTCAGGAACTTGTGAAACTGTTGCCGTTGCTAAACCTCAGTAGACATGGATTAGTAAACTGTTTAGGAAAGTTAGCAGAAGAAATGAATCACGTTTAGTCCCTTGGGTGAAGTGCCATGGTTAAGTCACCCAAAGCTTCATTATCCATGAATGTATATGTCTTAAACCTTGAAGATGGAAATTAACAAGTTAATACAAAGTCCAGTTTAAGCTTCATATATTTTTAATTACACCACTATGTTTTTATTTGTGCAGAAGTTTTAGTTTAGTTGCCAGTTTAGTTGCCTCAAGTTTTCTGTTTTTTTCCTGTGCCTTCATTCAACAAGTTTTAAGAAAAATGAGCTTTAAAAAACCTCTTGTTTGCTGCCCGACTGACACTTTGACGTTTTTCTCTTGTATATACAGGAACACACACACACCACATGCACACACAAAGTTGACGCTGTTGACCTTTGCTGTATTTCTAAGAACTGGTACTATTTGGACTCAGTGTCAGCCACTATTAATATAATATCCTTCTCGTCAGTAAAAGGTTATTTCTCTTTCCTTTTTCCTACGGTAACCTGTGAGGAAGAAGCACACTGACAGTTACAAAGTACATCAATGTGATACCCAGATTTGTGCAATGCGAAACCCATGCTTTGGTTCTATGCCATCATGGTTGCCTTTTCACAATAATAACAACAGCTAGCAAAGATAAATCACCTTGTTTCATGTAAGACATCTCTCTTTGACAGACCACTATATTTATAATCATTAATCTAGCTCACTGCAGTATTCACGCTTCAGGTTTACATGAATATGCAAAGAATATAATAATCAACTCATCTGTCAAACCTAAACAACTCAATTTATTACTTATCACAGAATGTTGAATGTTTTTGCTTCCCAGTTGAGCAAGGGAAATACTGTCAGCTCTTTAAAATACAGGTTAAATGCTTGGTCATAACTACTCATCTGTCAAGTTGACACCTTATGTGGATTTAAGAAAGTACATTTGACTTAAATTTTTATTTCCCCTATTATAAGTGCTTCATAGTAGCAAATAAGTTAATTTCAAAACTTTGTCATGGGTAGATTGCTTTATAGTTTTTTTACCCTTTAAAAAATAATAACTTTATCTAACCCTTAGTAAGATACTTCGTTTGATTAGTGCTTTGTAAAGTAACATTTGTGATACTTTGAATAAAAGAATGAGGTGCTGTTTTGAAAGATTCAACTTTTAAAACAGGCTTTGTCTCTAATTTTAGGGCTGCTCTGTCCAATACAGTGGATTTGAATTGAGATTCCCTGTAAGGATGAAATGCATACTGGATTTGGAAGCCTTGGTTCATAAAAGGAGATGTAAATAACTAAACAATTTTTTATAATGATGACATTGAAGTGATAACTTGGGTATATAATGCTAAATAAAACATTATCGAAATTCACCTATGTATTTTTGCTTTTTATAATGGTGCTACTAGAAGATTTTAAATTTACGTATGTAGCCAGCCTTTGTGGCTCACATTACATTTCTGTTGGACAGTGCTGTTTCAGAGGGTCCAAGTGGAGTATACAACGCTTCTGGGTATTTAACAGAGCTAATTAAATCCCAAAATATTTTGAAAATCTACTCTTCATGATTTAAACATAATTTCAAGTATTAATATCTTCAAATGTGTCTTGCATCTATTTTAAAAACATACACCTGTCAAAACAAACTGTACTCCACTACAGCCATAAAAACCTGTTAGCCGTCAAAGTATGAATATCAAAATATGCATCTTCCAAGTTTGTGTCTGATGTGCCTTAGGGATAATGCAGACAATTTCAAGCTTAAACCCAGATACGTTTGTCATTTCCAGATGAGAGAGTTAGCATCATGAGGCCCTAGAAGAAACGCACATTCAACTCAAGTCCTTATTCTGGAACTTGCCCTGCTACTGTGAAGACTCATGGGTCTGTCCACTCAGGCTTTCCGCATTGCCTAAAAGCATCCCTTGCGCCAGTGGTTAATTGTCCCAGAAATCATTTTCCAGCTAACTTCCACATTTCCTCTTTACACTTGAGACTGTTTCATGGGATCCTGGTCATTTGGTGTTTTCTTCTTTCCTTTTGAGCAAAGTAAGAACAAATGGGTCAGAAAGCGGAGAGAAGATAGAGGGTGACTACTCAGGATCGCTTCTGTCGTCTGTAGTGACAGGCTGGACTCTGGGTGGCAGGCCTCCGCTGGCCCCGTCACACGGGTATGAGCTCGGTGGGGCCGGCCTCCGCGGGTTGCCGTGCGGTGGGCCCTGTCTGCAACGCGGGCACCGCCCCAGCGTCCTTGGTGTCCATGCTCACGGTGCAAGAGCGGTTCTTCTCCGCCCTCTTGGCTGTGTCCGGGCAGTTCTGCACGAAGATCACGCGGTTGTAGGCCTTCAGCCTGCGCCACAGCTGCACGTAGACCTTGCACTGTACATACATGAAGACCAGACCTCCTGTGAAGCCGATGGCCACCACAACCAGCTTTGTCCAAAATGGCCATTCGAGGACACCTTTCAAAGAAAAGAGAATGTTATCACTGAGTCATTATTGATAGATTTGATTATTTTTCCCCCTATGGTTCCTTCAAAGGACCATGCTGTTGTTTAGTTGCTAAGTTGTGTCCGAATCTTTTTGTGACCCCATGGACTATATAGTCCACCAGGCTCTCCTATGCATGGGATTTCCCAGGCAGTACTAGAGTTGGCAGCCATTTCCTTCTCCAGGGGATCTTCCCAACCCAGGGATCGAACCCATGTCTCCTACATTGCAGGTGGATTCTTTACCACTGAGCCACCGGGAAGCCCTTAAAGGATTATGCCCACTTGTTAACATAAATCAGAAATATATTGTTAACAACTAGTAATAATAACAAAAACTACTTAATTGCTTTAAGTATTCTCAAAGTATTGCTAAAATTGCACATGACTTCTCTCACCTACCACTAATGTCTCATTCCTCTTACCATCAAGAACCTACTGTGATCATCAGATACTACACTGGATTTTGATACTTGACTTCAGCACTTATTGTTTACAGTGAAATCTTTAAGGAAGGATAGTGTACATACTGAGTGAAAGAATCAGACTTAATGCTCTTAAGGTAACAGAAGCTGTGTGTGGGATTGTACCTACAGGCCCCCGCCCCCACCTGCATTACCTTTAAAATTAAAAAAAAAAAAAGCGAGAGACACAGAAGCTGCTACATCTCACCAGAAAGAAGAAATTCCTGGGTACAGACATGCATAAGATTTAGGGTTTCAGTCATTTGTTTTATACATCTTATATTTTGTAACTGAGAACCATCTCTTTCTTAGGCATCAATGTTTTATCTTAATTTCCATCATCATAACTAGAAATGAACTTTCTTTCACAAAGAGTTTGCTGTAACAGTATTTAGGCCATGCATGATTATAAGTGTGTAATAAATGATGGTCAGGAGACCACATCTTGCCAACATTAGAATGGTGTGGAGGATATATCTGCCTTCAGTCGTGTGAGAGGCTGTCAAATAGAAGGGTGGTTGGAAACCACAGTCTAGGGGATCAGACTTCATTTACCTGTAACAGTGAGTAGAGTTACAGGAAGCATCCTGCATATAATAATTACATATACTTTCAAAACGGACACTGTGCCTTGTTTGCCTCACACTGACGGGTTTGCCTTGTTCTTCACTCATGTCTGTGCCAGGAGAACAGACTTGAGTCAGTGAATCTGGGCACCAGCATCTCCCGGCTGGGCAGGGGAGGGTGTAATTGTGTTCCCTGGGCCACTGGGCAGTGTCTAGAGAGGATTGTTCCACCTGGTAACACTTGAGCAGGTGAAAGGTTGTTGAATCATGCGAATACACCGGGATTCTTGGCCCCCGGAGGAGAAGAATTCAATCTGGGGCCAGAGACGAGGCTTGATCGCTCAGAGCTTTTGTGTAATAAAGTTTTATTAAAGTATAAAGGAGATAGAGAAAGCTTCTGACATAGGCATCAGAAGGGGGCAGAAAGAGTACCCGCTTGCTAGTGTTAACAATGAAGTTATATAATCCAAAGAATATCTGGAGGTTGTAAAGACCTCATCAGACCTACTCCCATAATTTACATTTTAAGATAACAATGTCCTCAGGCAAGATACGTCCTTGTAAAGACCAGGTCTACTCCCATAATTAACATTTTAAGATAACAGAAGGTTGAATCCAAAGACTGTCCTTAGGCAGGATACATTATTGTTATATAATCCTAAGGAATGTGGAGAAAGAAAAAAAGTTTGTCCTTTCTTCCTCGTTGAGAATTCCAGACCGCTCTCTCCTTGGGGACCCCTAGACTCCTTATCAACCTGCCTAGGAAACGACTCTCTCACAGGTGCTGCTGACTTAGTAAGTCGAGGTCTGTAATGCTGCTCTGTCAACAGCCTGCAATGTGTAGCACAGCAAGTAGTTTACCTAGTCCCAAATGTCAGTGCTGCTGAGGCTGAGAAGCCCTGTTGCAGAAGATGATCACTTACACTTCTTTATTTGGAAATTTGCAGGGAAGATTCAGTATACAAATTAAACATCTTGGAGTTCTTTAAATTTAGAAGGATTTTTGCTCTCAGCTGTTCCATTGAGCAGTAGTCTCCTCGTTTAGAAAAATGTTAACCACAGGCAAGCTGTAGATTAAATGTGCTTTGTCTCATTTTTAGGGAAATCCCCATGCATGACATCTCACTTTCCCTCTGATTTCTATTCACACTGAAAGTTAAAACTGCTTGGATATTTTCCCCTCTGAGCCTCTGCCCATGATATTTCTTTTCTCAGGATTTTGCTTCTCCATTTCTGTGTGTCTACCTATCCCACAAACCTGAATGGGAAATCATTTCCACCCGGAAATAGATGTGCTCACTCTTTCACGTTATTTCTTACACGTGTGGCCTGAGTCACTGACGTGAGTTATTCTCTGTGATGCCATTATCTTGACACATGCAAGATCTGCGTCTTCTTGGTCTGTGTTTTTCACACTGCCTTGCTCAGTAGACATTTCAAGGATGAATGAACATTCTAATGATCAAAGTTCTGACTTTGACAGCTGTGCCTCAATCTTTCCAATATAACCAAAAGTGACAGCCTTTCTTCCCTTGCAAGTGAAGCGGCACTATTGATGGACAGGCTGAAGAAGACTCCATTCTTGCCCCACCTCTCCTCCCAGACCCAGTGGCCAGAGTCCATGACGTGCCTGAGAGTCAGGGTCAGGAGTAACCAGCTGCCAGACCTTGGAGACCCTGACTCCGGTACTTTTCCTTCACAAGGTATCTCTGAATCTATTTCCTCTACTCAGGTCATTCTTCCTTTTTACTTTCCTGGGGAGTCAAAGCTCCCATAATTTCTCTAGACAAACTTTAGAGTACAGAGTATCCCCCACCCCAGAGCCAAAGCCATTTGAGTGCAAACCCATTGTCCAGATGGCCACCTTCTTTCAGAGACAGCTGATTTTTCTCTTTGCCTTTTACTAAGTGGGCAGGATTTTTGTTTCCTTTAAAAACTATTGATATTATTGAGCAATTATAGGATTTTATCTTTAAAAACTCATGATAAGGATATCTTAAGAGAAGATGCCAAAATGGGGCTAAATGGATTTTTTGATGTTGTTTTCATTGGTGAGATGCATTTGCTTCTTTTTGTTGAGAGGCAGCACACTGTCTTCCCATTCAGTTGTGTTGGGCTAGTCAGTTCTATGCTGTTTTCTGTGAAGAGGAAAGAATGTACACAGTAAGGAAGGGTGGAGGTGAAGAAGGGAAGCTCAGAGTGGACCCCTTGTGTAACCCAAAGAATTCTTTGAAGCTGGAGCATGTACTCAAAATTGTCAAGAGCACAAAGTTGACCCTACTTGCCAGTCCAGAAGAGGAATCTGGAAAATCCAGCTTCAAACAATTCAACCATCTCTTCTTTACTCTGAAGTTCAAGGATTTATGATTTATCTCTACTTCCGCCTTTGTGCTTGAGATCTTTCTTCAGGAGTTCCTGGAGACTTAGGAATCAACTCTCTGCCCATCTTGACCTCTTAAGTATTGATAGGAGATGATGCCTGGAAATTCTTGAGCAAGAATTGGAGGAGCAGATATTCTGTGAACCATCATTTTCTAAGGAAATGGGAATCTTGCCCTTCAGATACCTTCAATCAGTTCATTTGCTTTCCATATCATCATGTCAATCTTACAAGAATGGGCAATAAACTCTCAAGTCATAAAATACACACTTGTCAAAATAACTTCTTTCACCATTTTGATAATTGCATATGTGTGACATGATACTTGAAGGCTGCAACAACATCCACGCCATCCCAAAACAATAGACATGCCAGTCGGTTTTCCAGGAAAGACTTTAGATTTGTCCTGTGATATGGCATTGAAGACTTCACAAATTAGACTTAGATGAACCAAAACGTTGCATTCTGCCTGAAAGTGCAGTGCTACCAGAACCATAGAAATCAGTACACAGTTTTGTAAAGAGACTGGTATTTGAAGAGCGAGTAAAAGCACTTCAGACAAAGAAAAGTACATTGACCATTCAGCTCATCATATGTTCTGTATCTAAGGTGAGATTTTTCTAGCAAGCCAGAGAGGGAAACTAGGAAGTCCAGGTAAAAGTAACTGTATTTACAGAGATTGAACGAAGGAGTAAACATGATGGAAGAGTAAAATCTGTAATTTTTTTTTGCATAAAAAAATTGCCCAGATCTTCTTCACTGCATCTTCCAATGAGGCAGGATCAGAAAACAGGTTGGGTTGGAGGGCATTTACCCTCAGGAACCTAAGACTAGAGTTTTTCCACCAACAGGATCACTGCCACCGGCTGTCTCTTTCATCTCCTTTACAGTCACCATTTCCTTATTTTCACTCTCAGAAGCCCCCCTTTTCCTGGCTAAGAAACAACCAGATTCCAAATAACCCATACTCATATTCAATTTCTTTACAAATCAGATCTTACTAAGATTTCCTTTATTATGGTTAATGGCTTCACAAAGGGTGTTTCCTTCAAGAACGAAGGGATTTTGCACAGGGAAATAGCCCATTTCATATATTTACAGTCTTCTCCTTAACTAGTTTTAATGGTAATATTGACTGTGAATAAACATGGATGATACATGTGCAGTATTTGTATAAACACTTTGTTTCAATTTATCTGATAATTTATCAATTATCAATGAGCAAGGTCAAGCTCATTATGTTTTTGAGAAACAAATCCTAGAAAGAAACATTGGAGGATAGTCAGTCCAACTTAGTCAACAAATGAGAAAAAGTAAGCTTTAGAGTGATTATTTTATTCATGATAACTAGTCCATGACCAAGTCAGAAGTAGACTGTGGCGGGCCTTCCAATCATTAGCCCAAGTAGGCGTTTACCACTTTGAGGTCATTAACAAAACAGCATGTATAGTTCCGTTAAAAAGGTATGTTTAAACAACAGTGCCAAAAAGGAAAATATTATATGGATGGCAGGGAAGTGATTTTTAAGATGCTCTCAAAGCAGATGTTAGCAGCCAGCAGGGAGGTGCAGTCCAACCCTGGATGTTCTTGGAGGCTTGTGAGGGAGTCAGATGTAAACAAAATCAATTTGCTACACTACTCCCTCATTTCTATGCATTTAAATGGTCCTAGAGCAGCCTTAACTCTCCACCTACAATCTCTTTCATAGATAACGTGAATTGCTTCATTTTCTTGGCCTTATTTTTGTGATTTGTTTTCAGCACACAGATAGTAGTACCCTGAAGCATTCTTCTAGAATATGTAAAGATAAGGCAGGGGGAGTAATTGTTCCCCCAAATTAGAGTTGACAACATGGATAATTTAGGATATTAAAGTTTCAAGTACCATGTATTTTTGTTTTTGCCTTTTTCATCACAGGAAATAGAAAGAGAGGAATCTGGAGCATGATGCATATTTAAGCTAAAAGGACAGTCACTCAACATACAAAAGACTTTTTCCTGACATTCTTGTTATTACAGCTCAGAAGGTGTTGTTGTTTTATATTCAACTTCCATTCTGGTTAAAGAAAGGCAATTTGTTCTTCTTCAAAGGTTTTTGAAGGTTTTCAAGATGGATTTTAAGTATTTTGACTTTTAAATTATGCAGTTTTTTCCCCCAAAACTTTAAAAGCCAGTTCAGGATCAGTTCTCACAGTTCCAAAGCCAAAGGAAGATTAATAACAACTCACAAAGATGTCTACACCACCTGATAATGTGCACTTTAGGAAGTCAGGCATTACATACAATTTGAACACAAATACAGAGAGCCTTTTACAAAAAAAAAAAAAAACTTTTACAAAAGTCACCTCAGTCCCACTTGAAATTACTGTCCCTCTAGCTAGTGACTCTGTAGGAATAACTACGGAGTCTGGTTCATGATAAAGATCTTGCTTCCTAATTCAAAAAATCTGAACACCAAAGATAAAAGCTATCTCATTTTCACTTGCTTTTAAGAAACTGAAAATAATGTTTACAAGTATATGGTAGACAACTGACCTTATATACCATGTGTATAAATATTGATAGATACAGGTGTTGGAAAGCTGATCTTTGATTACCATGCAGCATTTTCTGTTGGGAAATAATGGCTGATAACCCTGGGTGATAGTCCACTGGAGACTGTGGTATGAAATCCTGCATCTACCCAGAACTGAGAAAAGGAAAAAAATATTTTACAGAAAAAGTCTAAAGAAAAGAAAAAAAGTAGAAAAGCTTGTATACAAAGAATTCACCCTCCTACATTGACTGGCTCCCTTGCTGGTCTCCAGATACAGCGCTCAGCACCTGGGCTGTGCTGGTGAGCAAGACAGACATGGCCTGACCCGGTCAAAACTCAGACTATTAAAAGCGCAATCACAACAGAGTGTGGGAAGTCTCCTGGGGGCAGAGTTTCTCAGCCTGACTGCACAAGAGGATCATGTAAGGGCTAATTATGTGTAAACCTCTGGGAATAGAGCTCGACGCTTTGTGGTGGTGCAGATGGTGCACAGGTGATTCGATGGGCAGCCAGGCTGGGGTGGTACAGGATGCGCAGGAGCACGTGTTCCCCATGCTCAGAGAGCACACACCTTGCTGGGCTCCACCCTCAGAATCTCTGAGTCACAGGCCCAGGGTGGGGAGAGGCAGGAGTCTGCCTTTCTAATAGGCACTCAGGTGACGTTCATGCTGTGGGCTTGGGGACCACATTTTGAGAGTTGCTGAGGTAGTAGCAGTTATTCTATCTCAGGGAGCTGATCTGGGTTTCTGGGAGGGAGTGAAATTTAAGGTCAACTTAAGGGACAAGGAAGTGTGTGATGACACATGAGCATGAGAATTGGTGTGCAGGGTGGACACGAAAAGCTGGGAGGAAATGTGTCCCCAAGACAGAGGAGCAGAGCAGGGTCTGGGGGTGAACCAGTGTTCAGCAAGGCTGGCTTCATCCAGGCCATGGGGTCAGCATAGCTCCTTCCCAGAATCCAGGGTGTGTTTTGAGAATCATGGATAAACAGGGACAGAATGTGGTCAGATTTATGTTTTGAACTTGCTGTGATTATGTTTCTGGACATGTATTGAAGGTGGGCAAACTAGAGAAAGTCTTGCAAGGAGCAGTTGCAGTCTTCAAGTAAAAGAGATGCTACTACATCGGTGGTAGCAGTGAGGAGGGAGAGAAACGAACAGATTTCAGAGGCTTGTGGGGCAGACTAAATAAATAGGATTTGGTGATTGATGTAAACTGGAAGTGAAGGGGAGGAGACGGCAATGAAAGCTGGGTTGCATTTTGTTAGTGAGGGTTAGCAGTGTCTTTTGGAGAAGGCAATGGCACCCCACTCCAGTACTCTTGCCTGGAAAATCCCATGGGTGGAGGAGCCTTGTGGGCTGCAGTCCATGGGGTCGCACAGAGTCGGACACGACTGAAGCGACTTAGCAGCAGCAGCAGCAGTGTCTTTGCCATAGTGGTCAGAGTGGGAAGTGGTGGAAGGGTTAGGAGTTTGGACACACTAGTCTGGGTGCCTGGGAGACCTTTAAATGGATAAGTCGGGAGGCAGGCAGATGTCTGGTTGGAGATTAGGGGAAGGGCATTACCAGCGTAGAAACAACATCTGGGGACAAAAGGACACCCAGGAGGACTCAAGAGGGACAAAAACAGGAGACATGGGTCACGGGAAATAAACAAACACTATCCGCTCACATGTGTCAGAAGTGGGATTGAATAAATGAGTTGAGAGAATTTCTGAGCAATCTGCATGTGGATGACATGAGAGTCATCCTGTTCATCTCCTTCCCCTTCCTTGTGGCTGGGGGACCCCAGGGGGAGCCCCACAGGATGCGACAGTGGACCCTGAGTCAGACTTCAGGCAAGCTTCTGTCCAGCTGCAGGTCTGCTCTGGCCCACGAGGAAGCCCTCCGTCCCTGAGGCCGGGGGCTGGGGAAGGCGAGGTGGTGCAGGGACGGAGCACGCCTCTGTTCTAGCACACACACACAACGGCAAGGTCTGCAGCACGGCCAGTGCCGGCAACCATGGAGGACATGGGCTTAAATAAATTTTCTCTGAGGGGAGCGATGGGGAGAAAGGATAGTTAGGGAGTTTGGGAAAGTCACATACACACTGCTATATTTAAAATGGATAACCAACAAGGACTCATTGTATATCACAGGGAACTCTGTTCAGTGTTTCGTGGCACCCTGGGTGGGAGGGGAATTGGGGGGAGAATGGATACATGTATATGTATGGCTGAGTATCTTTTCTGTCCACCTGAAACTATCACAACATTGTTAATCATCTATATATTCCCAATATAAAATTAAAAGTTCAAAGAAATGTCTCAAGCTTCCCAGGTGGCCCTAGTGGTAAAGAAGCTGCCTTCCAATGCAGGAAGCATAAAAGACTTCCATGTCTGGTTTGGGAAGATCTCCTGGAGGAGGAAATGGCAACCCACTCCAATATTCTTGCCTGGAAAGTCCCATGAGCAGAGGAACCTGGTGGGTTATGGTCCATGGGGTCACAAAGAGTCAGTCACAACTGAAGTGACAGCACACACAAAAAAATGTCTACTCTGACTTAGTAGAGATATGATAGATATTTGAAAGTCCATCATATCTGAAACAATACAGCTCTAAACAACGTAGTTTAATATAAATTGTATACACATGAGTTAACACTGATGTACAAAATACCACCCCCATTTGTCCTCTGACCCAGCATGTCCCTGCCCGCCCCCTGCCCTGCCAATTCCCTGCAGCACACACACTCTGGCTACACACCCCACCTCCTGGGGGCTCTGGGGTCCTGGTCCTTTCGATCTCAGCCCTGTTCTGATGAGAAGCAGCACCAGGAGCACAAGAAGGGGACTCCTTTTCCCCTTTGGCCCAGACAGAGAAACACAGAAGAAAGAAACCTCTCCTTTTAAAGATTCTTTTCCTCCTTCCTTCCTACTCCTACTGCCTCTCATCTTTTTCTCTGTCACTTCTTTTTTTGAAGGAGGCGCAAACTTACAGCGCTATCATCTGAACACCATCTCCTTCCAAATTCACCCCTGGTTTTACATATGATATACATATCTCCCCCTGGAGGAGGCCGGGGAGCATCCCTGTCTTTTACCAGCTATGATTTAGGCTACCGGCTAAAGCCAGCAGAGCCTGTTGAGAAACAGAACTGGGTCCCTTCACAGGTGAAGATAAGCAAGTTATTTCTGCTCCTGTTTTGAACGACCTAACCATTTAAAATGTTAGACTATGCTGCAATGATTTTAAAACATCTTTCTTCAGACTTGATATCATCCTTCACTATCAAACTTAGTGTGGTAAAAATGTCAAACTGTAGTGTTAACCCACTCTATAAGATTATAGTGTGCTAATTAATGGGCTGTAACACAGTCTCTACTAACTGCCCTCTTATTCGTGTGTTACAAGAAGCCATGAGTAGATTGAATTAAATAAAAGGAAAAACATTCTATTTTTACAGTTGTTTGTCTTTTCACACAGGGCAGAATCTGATCTTTATGAGCTCCTGAATAGCTTAAAGTGGTGTGTGGCATCTATGGATTTCTCCCCTGATAAGGTGGACTTGATAAATCTTACTTTGGTCAGTGCTTTACGGTCAGAGTATTCATCAGTTAGGGAGCTGGAGGAGACTCAGCTGCCGGTACAGGTGCTGCTATGCACAGGTGCTCTGGGAAACAGCTCCACTGCACATCCTTGGGTGATGTCCCAGGATTCAAGCCAGAAAGAGAAAGGAGACAGACTCTTACCGTTATCATTACCCTGCTTGATCTCCTCTGCCGTCCGATCTATCAGCACATACAAGGACCAGACCACGCAGGTGATGGCAATGACGTGGAAAGTGACAGAGCAGAAGATTTTCCTCCTTTCGCTTGTGGTCATCTGCAATTTCTCCCACTGCAATCACAAACCAATTACACACAATTGAATCTCCAACCAGGAAATTTTGCTCCCCATTTGTATCCCAGGCCTAGGTCATGAATGGAGAGAAACCATTACATAGTTGCCATTTTAGATGACACTAAAATATTCAAACAAATCTTCATGTTTGAAAAGATCTACAATCATAAACTGTGGAGTTATAACTTAAAAAGTACATAGTAAAACAAAACCAAAAATATTTTCCTATTCTCCAAATAAGTAGTTCCTTGTAGTTTCCTTTTCTGTAACAGGAAGGGGACAATTTTAATATTATACAATTTTCAAAAACATTTCAGCTCAAGTTCCTATATTACTTTTCTGTGGCCCTAGGTTATAAGCAGTCATACATAGTCTCCCCTTAGATAGTACATACCCTGACACGGTGTTGCACTCTCTTTTTTAAATTGGAGTATAGTTGCTTCACAATGTTGTTAGTTTCTGCTGCACAAGGAAGTGCATCAGTTGTATGTACACATTGATCGCCTTCCTCTGGGACCTCTCTCCCCCTTCCGTGTCTCATCCCACCCCTGTGGGTCATCATGGAGCCCTGACTTGAGCTCCCTGTGGTGCATAGCAGCTCTCCACTAGCTGTTTGACACACAGTAGCGTATATGTGCTAGTTCCAATCTCCCAATCCACCCCACCCTGCCACCATGCCCACAGCTCCAGTCTGTGCGTCTGGGTCTCCATTCCTGCCCTGCATGTGGGCTTATCTGTTCCTTTCTTCTAGATTCCACATATACCCCAATATTCACTGTAGCACTGTTTACAATGTCCAGGATATGGAAGCAAGCTAAATGTCCACAGACAAATTAATGGATAAAAAAGATGTGGTACATCTATACAATGAAATATTACTCAGCCATAACAGGGAACTAAATTGGGTCATTTGGACCTAGAGTCATTTGGGTCATTTGGACCTAACGTGGACCTAGAGTCTGTTATACAAAGGGAAGTAAGTTAGAAAGAGAAAAGCAAATATCATATATTAATGCATGTGAATGTTGCATTCTTAAGTGTGTAAATTTACCAAGTATTTGAATGGCTGAATTTTATCTATGAGAGAGTCAACATCTGTCACAACTCTCCTCCTAGAAGACAAATTTTATCCTCCAAGCAATGGAAGAAAATCAGCTGCAGCCCCTTTCAGCACAGTCTTGCTTTTCTGCTGCCACCATTGTCACAGTTGCTGTCCCTGAGGCGCACCCCTCAGAAAGTCGAGGGCCGTTTCTTAGTCAGTGAGAGGGGGAGGGCTGCCACTTTTATAGCAGGAAGGAAGTCAAGGCATATATGAAGGAACATGTCCATGATTTATTTTGAAGTAACAGGCCATCAGATGACATTTTTACTATCAAACAACATTTAATGCCTTGACAGTTACAGTATCACTTCATTACCATGTTAGGATTTGATCTTTACTTTTCTTCACATATTTCTATAGGAAAATCAAATCATTATGATCTTATTAGACCATGATTTTTTATTTTATTTTATTTATTTTTTAGCAACTCATGATTGTTTGCATTGTTTTTTAAAAAATTGAAGTATAGTTGATTTACATTGTTGTGTTAGATATAAGCAAACTAATTCAGATATATATATATATGCATAATATTATATATATTTAATATATATTCTTTTTCAGATTCTTCCTATTATAGGTTATTATAAAATATTGAGTATAGTTCCCTGTGCTATACAGTAAGTCCTTGTTGATTATTTATTGTATATATAGTAGTGTGTATATATTACTCCAAAACTCCTAATTTATTCTCGCCTCCTCTTTCCTCTTTGGTAACTATAAAATTAATTTCTATGTCTATGAGTCTATTTCTGTTTTGTAAATAGGTTCATTTGTATCATTTTTTAGATACTACATATAAGTGATATCATATGGTATTTATCTTTCTCTGACTTCACTTAGTATGATAACTCTAGTTCCATTTATGTTACGGCAAATGGCATTATTACATTCTTTTTATGGCTGAGCAGTATTCCATGTATACAGAATATTTCCATATATATATATGTATATATATATTTATGTCACATCTTTATTCATCTTTCTGTTGATGGGCATTTAGGTTGTTTTCATATCTTGGCTATTGCAAATAGTGCTGCTATGAATCCTTACATTTTTTATTTATTATACTCTTCCTAAAGCAGAATCCTTAGACCTTCACAGTCACACTCCTTGCCCGGCCCACCTTGCATATCATAAAGCCCCATAAAGCCCTGAATCTGCCACCAGCTCTGAGACACGAGTGAGCCTCAGTCTCTCCAGGCCCAGGTGACTCATCCCCCTAAGAGGCAGAGAGAGGTGGGGAGACACGATCCTCTCCTTTTCCTTTACGAACAGACTAAGCCCGCGAGGGCTGGCACCATGCTAGGTAGGTAAAGCTGCTTTCCCACCTTCCTGGCAGAGGTGACATGGACTGTTTCCTATGAGTGAGAGGTGAGTGGCTATCTACTGGGATGCTGAGTTTTTGCCCTCCTGACACAGGAATTGCCCCTTTCTCCTACATTTTCTTTTCTTTGCTGCCTGGAATTCCCAATTAATGATAGAAGTCCTAATAGTCATTTTGCAACCTTGAGAAAAACTCTTGAGAATTAGAGAGACCTCAGCCCATCAGCCACAGCTCACCTCTGGCTGCCACGCATATGTGAGGGAAATAAAGTCCTGTCTGAGCCACTACTTCTCAGGATCCTGCTCCTCACTGTCAAGTGCAATTCCTGACAGAAGCAAATGAAACCTCCTGACTTCCCTTCCAGTCTCTGAACATCAATGTCATATGACCATATGTTTGTGACCACATGGACTGTAGCCTGCCAGGCTCCTCTGTCCATGGGATTTTCCAGGCAAGAATACTGGAGTGAGTTGCCATTTCCTTCTCTAGGGGAATCTTCCCAAGCCAGGGACTGAACCAAAGTCTTCTGCATCTCAGGCAGATTCTTTACCACTCAGCCAGCTGGGAAGCCCATTCCTCTCTTACTGGCCAGTTAGTCATCACAGCGTTTCCCATTCAGGGTCTGTTAGAGCCAGTTAACCTAATCTTGGACTCCTCATCAAACTATATTTTCTTTATTATTCTAAGTAAGTAATGGAGAAATCTTAGTAATGAAACTAGGGGAAATCTAAATGCTTCAATCTATCTATAGAATCTATTTTTAATTAATCAGCATTGAAATGAGAAGATTTCAGGTCTTTTTATCATAACTTCACATCACAGGTGTGAAAGATTGTTTTTGAAATTTCATTGTGTTATTTTATTGATTTATTGTGATATTAATCTAAATACTGTGTGATTATGGACTAGAACGTTATTCATTTGGGAACAGCATTTCGTGATTTAATAACTATTTCTTGGATTACCTCAGTATTTAATATAAAAAGATAAGAAGTGCGGGATGGTGCACAAGGGCAGCTTTATATGTTCAAATTTCCTTAAATGTTTCAAGTGTTCCAATACCTTCAGTAACAAAATATTCATAACAAATCAACCTTCCGTTGTAAAGTTGGCTTTGAGTGGAGGGGGGGGGGGAGGTGGGAAACGCTTAAAAAGTGGGTCTTTTTTTAATCTAAGGAGCGTTTTGATGAAGTGGTTGAAAAGCATTCTTCAAAACTAATCAGCCTCAATAGAAAAACATCAGAGGGCTGACAGGTATAAACCAAACTCCTTTTAGTTCTAGACAATAGTAGCTCTGAAGCTGTCACTTCCTAATCTCAGCAGCGTTTTAAGGAGAAGTGGAGTGTAAAAGGACCATCAAACACTGCTATTATATTTTCCTTTATAAATCCTCACAGCGACCACCCAGGAATTCTCCAGACAGCACACGACTAAACGCGATACCATGGCGCCCTCTTCCTGACGGTCACGTCACTGCATGCGGTACCCAGCTCAAGGCATCAACAGAAATTTAATCCATTTCATGAAATGTTCATCCATCCACATCTTTGAATTTTCAAGTATATATATTTGGACTGAATACGTTTTGCAAGCCGCCACAGTGAGAAGTGGATCAAGAAGGCAAGGACAGAAATCTTATGTTAACAAACTTGTCAGGAAAGGGCAAATACTAATTTATTATTTAAGAAGCTGAAATTCAATACCAGTTCACAAAAGATTTGACAGCAGAGGGCTAATATGCACAAATGCACATAGCATCAGAGCTCCCCCTCCCAATTTAATAAGATTTGTGTGTTTATGCCCACAGATCACATGTCCAGTGTGGGACCCACGTCCCCGCCCCACCCTAGAAGATTAAGAGGCGTCCTCTCGGTGCTCAGTTTTAAGGAGACACGTCTCTCCAGGGGGTCTCAGGGGAGCTGGTGGAAGTGACCAGAAACAGACGGGAGGGGAGCCCGCATATTCTCTCAAGTGCCCAGGGCTCTTTCCCAGCAAGTCCCTGCTCTCTTGGGTCCATGCACTTTACTTCACCTGCAAAACCAGCTGCGCAGTCTTAGCGCCTCAGACCTCGCTTCCCTTTATAGGATCCCTGGGTCTCTGGCACCTGTTTTACTGTCCTTAGCCTTTGGTCCCTTATCCAGAGCCTTCAACGACAGAAAGAATTGAACAGAACTCCTTTATTCAACGTAGAAATACACAATTAGATTATTCTGAAAAGATTTCCAAATTGGAGTCTAAATTGATGCAGACACGGTTTCTGTAAAATTTTCCGTTTGTTTTAGCGACATGAAACCGAGCGTTTTCTAATTTAAATTACTTGTATTTTCATTCTGTCCTAACATATAAATTAAACACACACACACACACACACACACACACACACACACTGCCTAATAAGAATGTTTTTACCAAACCAGCTCTCCAACAAATACTAAAGGATATTCTCTAGACAGGAAACACAAAAACAGTGTATAAACTCAAACCCAAAACAATAAAGTAAATGGCAACGGGAACATACTTATCAGTAATTACCTTAAATGTAAATGGGTTGAATGCCCCAACCAAAAGACAAAGACTGGCTGAATGGATACAAAAACAAGACCCCTACATATGTTGTCTACAAGAGACCCACCTCAAAACAGGGGACACATACAGACTGAAAGTGAAGGGCTGGAAAAAGATTTTCCATGCAAATAGGGACCAAAAGAAAGCAGGAGTAGCAATACTCATATCAGATAAAATAGACTTTAAAACAAAGGCTGTGAAAAGAGACAAAGAAGGTCACTACATAATGATCAAAGGATCAATCCAAGAAGAAGATATAACAATTATAAATATATATGCACCCAACACGGGAGCACCACAGTACGTAAGACAAATGCTAACAAGTATGAAAGGAGAAATTAACAATAACACAATAATAGTGGGAGACTTTAATACCCCACTTACACCTATGGATAGATCAACTAAACAGAAAATTAACAAGGAAAGACAAACTTTAAACGATACAATAGACCAGTTAGACCTAATTGATATCTATAGGTCATTTCATCCCAAAACAATGAATTTCACCTTTTTCTCAAGCGCACATGGAACCTTCTCCAGGATAGATCACATCCTGGGCCATAAAGCTAGCCTTGGTAAATTCAAAAAAATAGAAATCATTCCAAGCATTTTTTCTGACCACAATGCAGTAAGATTAGATCTCAATTACAGGAGAAAAACTATTAAAAATTCCAACATATGGAGGCTGAACAACATGCTGCTGAATAACCAACAAATCACAGAAGAAATCAAAAAAGAAATCAAAATTTGCATAGAAACGAATGAAAATGAAAACACAACAACCCAAAACCTGTGGGACACGGTAAAAGCAGTCCTAAGGGGAAAGTTCATAGCAATACAGGCACACCTCAAGAAACAAGAAAAAAGTCAAATAAATAACCTAACTCTACACCTAAAGCAACTAGAAAAGGAAGAAATGAAGAACCCCAGGGTTAGTAGAAGGAAAGAAATCTTAAAAATTAGAGCAGAAATAAATGCAAAAGAAACAAAAGAGACCATAGCAAAAATCGACAAAACCAAAAGCTGGTTCTTTGAAAGGATAAATAAAATTGACAAACCATTAGCCAGACTCATCAAGAAACAAAGGGAGAAAAATCAAATCAACAAAATTAGAAACGAAAATGGAGAGATCACAACAGACAACACAGAAATACAAAGGATCATAAGAGACTACTATCAACAATTATATGCCAATAAAATGGACAACGTGGAAGAAATGGACAAATTCTTAGAAAAATACAACTTTCCAAAACTGGACCAGGAAGAAATAGAAAATCTTAACAGACCCATCACAAGCATGGAAATTGAAACTGTAATCAAAAATCTTCCAGCAAACAAAAGCCCCAGTCCAGACGGCTTCACAGCTGAATTCTACCAAAAATTTAGAGAAGAGCTAACACCTATCCTGCTCAAACTCTTCCAGAAAATTGCAGAGGAAGGTAAACTTCCAAACTCATTCTATGAGGCCACCATCATCCTAATACCAAAACCTGACAAAGATCCCACAAAAAAAGAAAACTACAGGCCAATATCACTGATGAACATAGATGCAAAAATCCTTAACAAAATTCTAGCAATCAGAATCCAACAACACATTAAAAAGATCATACACCATGATCAAGTGGGCTTTATCCCAGGGATGCAAGGATTCTTCAATATCCGCAAATCAATCAATGTAATACACCACATTAACAAATTGAAAAATAAAAACCATATGATTATCTCAATAGATGCAGAGAAAGACTTTGACAAAATTCAACATCCATTTATGATAAAAACTCTCCAGAAAGCAGGAATAGAAGGAACATACCTCAACATAATAAAAGCTATATATGACAAACCCACAGCAAACATTATCCTCAATGGTGAAAAATTGAAAGCATTTCCTCTAAAGTCAGGAACAAGACAAGGGTGCCCACTTTCACCATTACTATTCAACATAGTTTTGGAAGTTTTGGCCACAGCAATCAGAGCAGAAAAAGAAATAAAAGGAATCCAAATTGGAAAAGAAGAAGTAAAACTCTCACTATTTGCAGATGACATGATCCTCTACATAGAAAACCCTAAAGAGTCCACCAGAAAATTACTAGAACTAATCAATGACTATAGTAAAGTTGCAGGATATAAAATCAACACACAGAAATCCCTTGCATTCCTATACACTAATAATGAGAAAACAGAAAGAGAAATTAAGGAAACAATTCCATTCACCATTGCAACGGAAAGAATAAAATACTTAGGAATATATCTACCTAAAGAAACTAAAGACCTATATATAGAAAACTATAAAACACTGGTGAAAGAAATCAAAGAGGACACTAATAGATGGAGAAATATACCATGTTCATGGATTGGAAGAATCAATATAGTGAAAATGAGTATACTACCCAAAGCAATTTATAGATTCAACGCAATCCCTATCAAGCTACCAACAGTATTCTTCACAGAGCTAGAACAAATAATTTCACAATTTGTATGGAAATACAAAAAACCTCGAATAGCCAAAGCGATCTTGAGAAAGAAGAATGGAACTGGAGGAATCAACCTACCTGACTTCAGGCTCTACTACAAAGCCACAGTTATCAAGACAGTATGGTACTGGCACAAAGACAGAAATATTGATCAATGGAATAAAATAGAAAGCCCAGAGATAAATCCACGCACATATGGACACCTTGTCTTCGACAAAGGAGGCAAGAATATACAATGGATTAAAGACAATCTCTTTAACAAGTGGTGCTGGGAAATCTGGTCAACCACTTGTAAAAGAATGAAACTGGACCACTTTCTAACACCATACACAAAAATAAACTCAAAATGGATTAAAGATCTAAACGTAAGACCAGAAACTATAAAACTCCTAGAGGAGAACATAGGCAAAACACTCTCCGACATACATCACAGCAGGATCCTCTATGACCCACCTCCCAGAATATTGGAAATAAAAGCAAAAATAAACAAATGGGACCTAATTAACCTTAAAAGCTTCTGCACATCAAAGGAAACTATTAGCAAGGTGAAAAGACAGCCTTCAGAATGGGAGAAAATAATAGCAAATGAAGCAACCGACAAACAACTAATCTCAAAAATATACAAGCAACTCCTACAGCTCAACTCCAGAAAAATAAACGACCCAATCAAAAAATGGGCCAAAGAACTAAATAGACATTTCTCCAAAGAAGACATACAGATGGCTAACAAACACATGAAAAGATGCTCAACATCACTCATTATCAGAGAAATGCAAATCAAAACCACTATGAGGTACCATTTCACACCAGTCAGAATGGCTGCGATCCAAAAGTCTACAAATAATAAATGCTGGAGAGGGTGTGGAGAAAAGGGAACCCTCTTACACTGTTGGTGGGAATGCAAACTAGTACAGCCACTATGGAGAACAGTGTGGAGATTCCTTAAAAAACTGGAAATAGAACTGCCTTATGATCCAGCAACCCCACTGCTGGGCATACACACTGAGGAAACCAGAAGGGAAAGAGACACATGTACCCCAATGTTCATCGCAGCACTGTTTATAATAGCCAAGACATGGAAGCAACCTAGATGTCCATCAGCAGATGAATGGATAAGAAAGCAGTGGTACATATACACAATGGAGTATTACTCAGCCATTAAAAAGAATACATTTGAATCAGTTCTAATGAGGTGGATGAAACTGGAGCCTATTATACAGAGTGAAGTAAGCCAGAAGGAAAAACATAAATACAGTATACTAACGCATATATATGGAATTTAGAAAGATGGTAACAATAACCCGGTGTACGAGACAGCAAAAGAGACACTGATGTATAGAACAGTCTTATGGACTCTGTGGGAGAGGGAGAGGGTGGGAAGATTTGGGAGAATGGCAATGAAACATGTAAAATATCATGTAGGAAACGAGTTGCCAGTCCAGGTTCGATGCATGATGCTGGATGCTTGGGGCTGGTGCACTGGGACGGCCCAGAGGGATGGTATGGGGAGGGAGGAGGGAGGAGGGTTCGGGATGGGGAACACATGTATACCTGTGGCGGATTCATTTTGATATTTGGCAAATCTAATACAATTATGTAAAGTTTAAAAATAAAATAAAATTAGAGAAAAAAAAGGAAAAAGAAAAAAATCAAAAAAAAAAAAAAGAATGTTTTTAAAAATTTTGCACCAGTGAAAAATAAGGGCAGCTTATTTGTGTGATATCTACATACACGAGATGGGGGCTACTTTACTAAGTCCATTTTTTTTTTTCTTCCTTGACACAGCCCTGTGCTTTTTTCAAGTTTCCTAAGGGCAATAGGAGCCAGAATTTCAGCGTCTATGTCATGATAAAGCAAAAGCCACCACCAGAGGGCGTGGGCCCCCCAAGTTCCTGGTTCCAAGGTGATTTTCCAGGGTCCCCAGAGATTCCAGAGTCCCCACCAGCTGCTGGCAGGCTCTTCTCGGTTATTTCAGCAACCCAGACTAAGTGCAAAGGCACATTTTAGCTCTTTAAAAATTTCCGACCCTGCTTATCCTGTTATGGTGAAGTTTTACCACACCCGAATGAAAATAATATTTGGAACAGCAGGTTTATTTATTTATTTATTTATTTTTTTTGCGGTGGCGCTTAGCGCCTCCTTTGCCCAGACCCTTTCCGCCTTTGCCGCGACCAGACATGACGAAGACCTGAAGACCCGATAAAGCATCGGAACAGCAGGTTTAATTTGTTACATTATCTACACGCCCAGTTGGCTTCCCTCCTGGCTCAGTGGTAGGTAAACAATCTGCCTGCCAATGCAGGAGATGTGAGTTCAATCCCTGGGTCAGGAAGATCCCTTGGAAAGGAAATGGCAATCAACTTCAGTATTCTTGTCTGGCAAATCCCTTGGACAGAGGTGCCTGGCAGACTACAGTCCATGGGGTCACAAAAGAGTCAGACCCAACTTAGCAACCAAGCACCACCACCACCAACAGCACACCCAGTGTGACACATTGTGCCTGACAGTCTGCAACTCGGAGGAAGTCTGGGGCTAAAAGACTGACCAATTCCAGGAAGCTCCCTTGGTCTAGGACAGTGGTTCTTTTTTTTTTTTAATTTTTAGTTGTTTTTTAAAAATTGAAGTATAGTTGATTTACAATGTAATATCTGTTATATAGCAAAGTGATTCAGTTATGCACATATATATATATATATATTCTTTTAAAAATATTCTTTTCTATTATGGTTTATCATAGGCTATTGAATATGGTTCTCAGTGCTATATAGTAGGACCTTCTTCTTCATCCAGGGGCCAGTGGTTTTTAAAGAGATTCTTCAGGCACATCACCATCAGCATGGAACTTGGTCACTGCTACATTAATCAAAGGAGGCCCTTTGGCTGAGGTGGTTCAGTGCTCCAGTGCCCAAGTAAACTAACCAGAATCTAAGCCTCTAAATGCCTCAAAGTTGGAAAATAGAAACTTAAGGATGACTAATCCCAATCAGCAAGCTTGGCTTTAACCATGAGACAGTCCCTAGTCTTCTTGCTTGGCTTCTGCACTCTCTTCTGCAGCTCCTGTGGGTGGCGTCTCCTAACCACTTCCTGTGTGGTGCTGCCCAATTCAAATGAAATTTTGTTCAAATGAATTCTTAAAACTTTAAATAAGCTTCAGTTTATCTTTTACTATTAGAAATGAAATATTTGCAGTTGGTGTTTCACCTGGCCTTCAGGTGATTCTGCGATTGTGGGTTTCATTCTGTTTGCCCTCTAATGGAGAAGGATAAGAGGCTTATGGAAGCTTCCTGATGGGAGAGATTGACTGAGGGGGAAACTGGGTCTTCTTCTGATGGGCAGGGCCATTCTCAGTAAATCTTTAATCCAATTGTCTGCTGATGGGTGGAGCTGTGTTCTCTCCCCATTGTTTGATCTGAGACCAAACTATGGTGGAGGTAATGAAGGTAATGGCGATCTCCTTCAAAAGGTCCTGTGCATGCACTGCTATACTCAGTGCCCCCGACCCTGCAGCAGGCTACAGGGAACCCACACCCCCTCCAGAGACTCCTGGACACTCTTCAGTTTCTTGTGGGGTCACTGTTCCTTGGGGTCACTGACCTGGAAAAGATCAGTTTCCATTCCAATCCCAAAGGGCAATGGCAAAGAATGTTCAAACTAGTGCACAATTGCACTCATCTCACATGCTAGCAAAGTAATGCTCAAAATTCTCAAAGCCAGGCTTCAACAGTATGTGAACTCTGAACTTCCAGATGTTCAAGCTGAATTTAGAAAAGGCAGAGAAACTAGAGATCAAATTGCCAACATCTGTTGGATCATAGGCAAGAGAATTCCAGAAAAACATCTGCTTCTGCTTTATTGATTATGCCAAAGCCTTTGACTGTGTGGATCACAATTAACTGTGGACAATTCTTCAAGAGATGTGAATACCAGACCACCTGACCTGTCTCCTGAGAAATCTGTATGCAGGTCAAGAAACAATTATTAGAACTGGACACAGAACAACAGACTGGTTCCAAATTGGGAAAAGAGTACGTCA
This sequence comes from Bos taurus, assembly GCF_002263795.3. NCBI lineage: Eukaryota > Metazoa > Chordata > Mammalia > Artiodactyla > Bovidae > Bos > Bos taurus. The sequence goes on along the minus strand of NC_037333.1, from coordinate 2,082,413 downwards.
AGGCTGTATTATTGTCACTCTGCTTATTTAACTTATATGCAGAATACCTCATGAGAAATGCTGGGCTGGATGAAACACAAACTGGAATTAAGATTGCTGGGAGAAATATAAATAACCTCAGATACGCAGATGACACCACTCTTATGGCAGAAAGTGAAGAACTAAAGAGCTTCTTGATGAAAGAGGAGAGTGCAAAAGTTGGCTTAAAACCAACATTCAAAAATCGAAGATCATGGCATCCAGTCCCATCACTTCATGGCAAATAGATGGGGAAACAATGGAAACAGTGAGAGACTTTATTTTCTTGGGCTCCAAAATCACTGCAGATGGTGACTACAGCCATGAAATTAATAGAGGCTTGCTCCTTGGAAAAAAAGTTATGACCAACCTAGACAGCATATTAAAAAGCAGAGACATTACCTTGCTGACAGAGGTCCATCTAGTCAAAGCTACGGTTTTTGCAGTAGTCATGTATGGATGTGAGAGTTGGACTATAAAGAAAGCTGAGAGCTGAAGAATCAATGCTTTTGAACTGTGGTGTTGGAGAAAACTCTTGAGAGTCCCTTGGAATGCAAGGAGATCAAACCAGTCAACCGTGAAGGAAATCAGTCCTGAATATTCACTGGATGGACTGATGCTGAAGCTGAAACTCCAATACTTTGGCTGCCTGATGGGAAGAACTGACTCATTGGAAAAGACCATGATGCTGGGAAAGATTGAAGGCAGGAGAAGAAAGGGATGACAGATGAGATGGTTGGATGGCATCACTGACTCAATGGACATGGATTTGAGCAAGCTTCAGGAGTTGGTGATGGACAGGGAAGCCTGGTGTGCTGCAGTCCATGGGATCACAAAGAGTCAGACATGACTGAGTGACTCAACTGATTGATCTTTCATGCATGGTCCTGAGAGAGTCAATTCCTAGGTAGGTTGATGAGAAGTCCAGCATTCCTGAGAAGGAGAAAGGGGTCCGGAGCTCTTGATAAGGAGAAAGGGGTCTGGGGCTCTCAAGGAGAAAAGGACAAACGTTCTTTACTACATTACTTTGTCTTATTCAATATAACAATGTATCTTGCTCGAGGATATGTTTCTCAACAAGAACCTTCTGAGTAATCCTGTCATCTTAAAATGCATATTATGGAAGTGGGTCTGGTAAGATCTTTTTATTGTTCATCCTAATCTTGTTAATTTAAAATCTATGATGTGGGAGTGGGTCTGAAAAAGTATATAAGGCCTTGATAAGACTAGCTAGAAAGATGATGCTGTGAAAGTGCTGCACTCAATATGCCAGCAAATTTGGAAAACTCAGCAGTGGCCACAGGACTGGAAAAGGTCAGTTTTCATTCCAATGCCAAAGAAAGGCAATGCCAAAGAATGCTCAAACTACAGCACAATTGCACTCATCTAACATGCTAGTAAAATAATGCTCAAAATTCTCCAAGCCAGGCTTCAGCAATATGTGAACCGTGAACTTCCTCATGTTCAAGCTGGTTTTAGAAAAGGCAGAGGAACCAGAGATCAAATTGCCAACATCCGCTGGATCATAGAAAAAGCAAGAGAGTTCCAGAAAAACATCTATTTCTGCTTTATTGACTATGCCAAAGCCTTTGACTGTGTGGATCACAATAAACTGTGGAAAATTCTTCAAGAGATGGGAATACCAGACCGCCTGATCTGCCTCTTGATAAATTTGTATGCAGGTCAGGAAGCAATAGTTAGAACTGGACATGGAACAACAGACTGGTTCCGAATAGGAAAAGGAGTATGTCAAGGCTGTATATTGTCACTCTGTTTATTTAACTTATATGCAGAGTACATCATGAGAAACGCTGGACTGGAAGAAACACAAACTGGAATCAAGATTGCTGGGAGAAATATCAATAACCTCAGATATGCAGATGACACCACCCTTATGGCAGAAAGTGAAGAGGAACTCAAAAGCCTCTTGATGAAAGTGAAAGTGGAGAGTGAAAAAGTTGGCTTAAAGCTCAACATTCAGAAAACGAAGATCATGGCATCCGGTCCCACCACTTCATGGGAAATAGATGGGGAAACGTGGAAACAGTGTCAGACTTTATTTTTCTGGGCTCCAAAATCACTACAGATGGTGACTGCAGCCATGAAATTAAAAGACGCTTACTCCTTGGAAGGAAAGTTATGAACAACCTAGATAGCATATTCAAAAGCAGAGACATTACTTTGCCAACAAACGTTCGTCGAGTCAAGGCCATGATTTTTCCTGTGGTCATGTATGGATGTGAGAGTTGACTGTGAAGAAGGCTGAGCACCAAAGAATTGATGCTTTTGAACTGTGGTGTTGGAGAAGACTCTTGAGAGTCCCTTGGACTGCAAGGAGATCCAACCAATCCATTCTGAAGGAGATCAGCCCTGGGATTTCTTTGGAATGAATGATGCTGAAGCTGAAACTCCAGTACTTTGGCCACCTCATGCGAAGAGTTGACTCATTGGCAAAGACTCTGATGCTGGGAGGGATTGGGGGCAGGAGGAGAAGGGGAAAACAGAGGATGAGATGGCTGGATGGCATCGCTGACTCGATGGACGTGAGTCTGGGTGAATTCCGGAAGTTGGTGATGGACAGGGAGGCCTGATGTGCTGTGATTCATGGGGTCGCAAAGAGTCAGACATGACTGAGCAACTGATCTGATCTGATCTGAAGACTAGCTAGGAGGGCATTCTCTGTCCCCCTTCTAATGTCTGTGTCAGAACTTTTCTCTGTCCCTTTAATAAAACTCTGCTACACAAGAGCTCTTGAATGACCAAACCTGGTCCCTGGTCCCAAAGCTAAATCTTCTTCTGAGATCATGAATCTGACATCGTTCATTGTAAACTATCATCTTGGGGGCTCATCCGGGATCCTCAGGACAAGGTAAGATCACTCAGAACTCTAGCCTCTCTGCTTTCTCAGTATTCATGTTTTCTGCTTTACTTTACTAACTCCACGGTATGCTTGTGTGAATGAATGACACATCCTGTGCAAAGCATGTGATGAGCCCTGCTTTGTGGTTTTGCAGTGCCTTGAAATGACTGAAGGCAGCCTCAAAAGGGGCGCCTTGTCAGGGCTTTATACCGACCTGCCAATGCCAAGAGACACCCAGTGTCCCTGCGAGGGGAGCAGCCAGAGACGGGCAAAGTGTGTGGACCGAACTTTCCCTTCGGTCCTGGTCACTTTTTCCAGGTCTCTTTGACCATTTTGTAATTGCCTAGAGAATTAGAACTACTAACCTAATTAGTTGGATCATAGACTTTCAAGGGTCTTGTGATCCATGCTGTTACTGTGTACTTTTACTTAGACTCCCTGTATGTAGCACTTAGTCTTGCTAGACTAGGCAAACCGTTCTAGAAAGTTATAGGATCACGTTTGGGAGTGACACAGAACTCTAGTTCCAGGAATGTCTCTCAGGCTAGAAGTCACTCTCTTGACTGCCTGCCTCAGGAGCCAGTGACCTGAAAGTGAGTCTTTGTCATAGCTGTGCCTCTGATCTATGTGGGTAGGAGCACTGCTGGTGACCATGAGGTTTTTGAAGACACAGATCAGGAATTGCGGGATCTGGTCAGATTGGAAGTACAATGGGCTTCTTCCTTTGGTAGTGCTAGCTCTTAGCAGGCCAGAGAAGGCTTTCTAATGGCTTCTGTCTCAACTCCTTAGATATTTCTTTTGCAAAGCTGTGGAAATGAACTTGAACGATTGGCCCTAGTTTCTTGAGGAAAAAATCACTTTCTTCTCTGGCCAACCATCCACACCTCTTTTGCTATCACATATACTGGTGTGGTGACACTCAGAAGGGACATCTTGGTCGTTGTTCATCCTCTTATGACTCACCGCTTCTACAGCAGTCAGGACTGTACTCAGGAATGTGCACGGGCACATGAAAGATGGACGCTCCCCCTGGTAGTACTAGCTTGGGAGGCATTCCAAAAAGCTACTCTGCTCCACCCTGAGTGGTATCAGAGGAAAAGGGTAAATCAAACAAAGGTGTTGGTGGTAAGGAACTAAATCAATGTGAGGTGCCATCAGGTCTGTCCCCGGTGCATCTCCACCCCACCTCAGTGGTAGAACCGGGAGGGATGAATGAGTATGGCGCCTCCATTGGTAAGGGACAGACTAAGTCTGACCAGGGAAGGAAAGCTTTGGTGGAGAGTCTGTCTACATCCCCACCTAGAGTAGGGAGGGACACTTCAGGTGGAAAAAAGCCACAGCTGTGGATGCCATTTTTTTCTCTTACAGATGGGAGCTCGCAGTTCCAAAGCCATTCTTTTAATATATATTTAAAAAAAAAAATCGGGAACAAATTTGATCCCTAGAGTTTAAAAAGACATTCCTGAACTTCTTCTGTGATACAGAATGGCAACAGTATCCTTTGGAAGATGGGGAATGCTGATCTGTTGAAGGATCTCAATTATTACTGTTTTACAACTAGACTGGGTCTGTAGAAAATAAAGGAAATGGATAGAAGTGCCTTTTGAATTGTTATTTATCTCTCTGTGAGACATGCCAGACTTATGTCCTAAGGGTACAGATATGGGTGTGAAAGCTTCAGCTCCCTGCTGTTCTCTAACTTTACCTCTTTATTTGGCATCCCAACTGAACAGGCTGAGATTCAGGGCCCCCTTCTAGGAGGGGTTGCCTTAGTCTCGGTAGAATTTCACACAGTCCCAGTTGCAGTCGAGACTATTTAGAGGATCCAAAAAGTACATAGAAGACTTTACAGGACTAACTTTACCTTATGACCTTACTTGGTCAAAAACTCATGTTTTGGGGGAAGCTACTACTTTTGGAGATGAATGACCTGAACGTGAGACAAGGGGAAAGAGGGAACACAAAATAGCCCTCCTTCCTACTGGGAACCAAGTGGTTCCAATAACAGAGCCGCTTTGCTGGATGTATTCTTGAAGAACTTAAGCAAGCACACACTAAGGCTTTAGACTATGCTAAGTTGGTTGATATAGAACAGGGAGATAAGGAAACTCCTGGTAAATTCCTAGATAGACTATGGGAGGCTCTCCACAAGTTTACTGATTTTGATCTTGAAAGTGCAGAAGGAGGAATACTCTTAAAAGATAGATTTCTCACTCAAGCAGCTCCAGATATCTGCCATAAATTACAAAAACAGGTGTTTGGACCAAACCAGTCTTTAGAAAAAGTGTTACCGCTGGCTCAGATGGTATATTATGGTAGAGAATATAAGAAGCAAAATAAGAGGCTAAAAAGAACCAGGCAAAAGACTGAATCCCCAATAATGTCTGTTAGATCTGCTCTGAAACAGCCTGAGAAAAATGTCTAGAGGAACCCAGGTGAAAAGGGATGGACTTGTTATTACTGTGGAAAGGAGGGGCATCTCAAGGGGGATTGCCCGCAGGCATCTAAGCCACCCCTGGCTCCATGTCCAGTCTGCAAAGGACCCCACTGGAGAAGAGACTGCCCTCCAAGGTGTAGGCCCCTGAGGTCAGACTCTCAAGACAATCAGGACTGAAGGTGACTGGGGGTCCTGACACAAGCTCCCTTTCTAATTACACCTGAGGAAACCCGGATATTAGTAACTGTGGGGCGTCAATCAGTCGATTTCTTTTGGACACTGGGGCAACTTTCGCTGTGCTCACTGAAGCCCCTGGCCTGCTTTCCTCCTGATCTACTACCATAATGGGATTGTCTGGATGAGCCAAACATTATTATGTCAGTCATCCTTTAAGCTGCAACTGGGACTCTATGCTGTTTTCTCAAGAGTTTCTTATTGTGCCAGACTCTCCCTCACCCCTTCTGGGGAGGGATATACTGAGCAAGGTCCAGGACTCTATTTTCATGAATATGGAGCCTGCTCTTTTTCTCTCATTAATTAAACAAAATGTAAATCCTAAAGTGTGGGCTGATCAAAAAATAGTGGGTTGAGCACAAAATGCTGTTCCTGTCTTTATCAAGCTCAAAGACCCTCACCTATTTTCACATCAAAAGCAGTATCCATTAAAGCCCGAGGTGTTAAGGAAGAGTTAAAACCCATTATTGAGAATTTAAAGGAGCAGGGGCTATTAATTCCCTGTAACAGTCCATACAACACTCCTATTTTGGGTGTAAAAAAGTCAAATGATAAATGGAGACTTGTTCAAGATATATGAATAATAAGTGTCTAATCCTTATACTTTACTGTCTGAAATTCATAAATGAGCCAAATATGACTTTAAGACAACTGAGAGAATTCTTGGTCATTACAGGCTATTGCTGCATTTGGATTCCAGGTTATGGGGAACTTGCTCAGCCTTTATAAAAACTTAAAACTGAGCCTCAGTAAGCTCAAACCAACAAGCTGATTTGGTCCTCAGAGACTTAAAAGACTTCTAAGGCTTTTAACCTGCTCTTTTACAGGCTCCAGCTTTGAGTTTGCCCACAGGATCAGAATTTAGTTTGTTACTGAAAAAAGGCTATGGCTGCATTACTTAAGGGTAATTGTTACTGCTGTTTTGCTCAAAAAGTTATGACCAACCTAGATAGCATACTGAAAAGCAGAGACATTACTTTGCCAACAAAGGTCCGTCTAGTCAAGGCTATGGTTTTTCCAGTGGTCATGTATGGATGTGAGAATTAAACTGTGAAGAAAGCTGAGGGCCGAAGAATTGATGTTTTTGGACTGTGGTGTTGGAGAAAACTCTTGAGAGTCCCTTGGACTGCAAGGAGAGCCATCCAGTCCATTCTGAAGGAGATCAGCCCTGGGATTTCTTTGGAAGGAATGATGCTAAAGCTGAAACTCCAGTACTTTGGCCACTTCATGTGAAGAGTTGACTCATTGGAAAAGACTCTGATGCTGGGAGGGATTGGGGGCAGGAGGAGAAGGGGAAAACAGAGGATGAGATGGCTGGATGGCATCACTGACTCGATTGATGTGACTCTGAGTGAACTCCGGGAGTTGGTGATGGACAGGGAGGCCTGGCATGCTGCGATTCATGGGATCGCAAAGAGTTGGACATGACTGAGTGACTGAACTGAACTGAACTGAACTGAAAGCTCATAAGTTTACTAATGGGTGAAATGTTACTGTACTGACTTCTCATGATGTAAGTGGGATCTTAAACTCAAGTTCAGAGTGACAATGGCTCCGTCTTTAAAGCCGCTGTAACTCAAGGGGTGTCAAAAACTCTAGGGTTAGAATATCACACTATTCCTGGAGACTCCAATCCTCAGAAAAAGTTGAAAAGGCTAATTATGTTATTAAAAGACATCCACGTACGCTAACTCAGGATACACAAGACAGTTGGTTTACAGTTCTACCCATGGCTTTAATGCGGGCTTGAATTGCTCCCTACTCCCCCACAAAGAGGGGACTATCTCTATGACAGACTGTTTTTGTGCACAGATATTGTCATAGATCCTGAAGCCTTAAAATTAACGATGTGACTCAGCTTTCAGCTTTTCAACAGACATTATTGAGAGGTTAACTCCTGACCTAGCCTTTGAGTCAAAGAAGCCGCTGTTTGAGCCAAGAATGGAGATGGGCCTGAGAATCTATGTGGGCTTGCTTCTGCTGACTCCAAAAGTCCCGAGTCTGCCGTTTAACTCTCAAGACAATGCCTTCCTGTCCTGGGCTCCTTCCTACACCGCATTCCACAACTGACATAATTGCTGGGTCTGCAGAGCACTTATCAGTTGAAGACTTCCCATGGTGGGTTTCTCTGCTTCAAGGAAAGGGCTTTCCTCACCTCTGTGATGACATCTGACAATGTTAAGATGGACTGATATAACTATGGACATAATGTAACTTTTAATTTTGATTAGGTTTTAACTTGGCTTAATGACTATTTTGCTTTATATCTGTAACTGTAAAATGGGGTTTGTTTCTAACTGAAAGCTTTTAAGTTACAAATGGTTGTCCAGGCTCCTATGAGTGCCACAGACTCCTCCAACTATTACTTGGGGCCCCTGTATCAGAGATCCTCAATATAAGGGTCGGGAGAATATGTTGCCTCAACATTTAGGGATGGTGTCCCTCAACAGCCGAAAGTAGTTATGGAACGAAAACAACACCCCTTCCCCTTGGCAACATAATTCTCCTAAAAGAAAAGGGGGAATGAGAGAGTCAATTCCTAGGTAGTTTGATAAGAAGTCCAGGGTTCCTGAGGAGGAGAAAAGGGTCTGGAGTTCTCAAGGAGAAAAGGACAAATGTTTTTTTCTATACTTCTTTGTCATAATCAATGTAACAGTGTATCTTGCTTGAGGATATGTTTCTCCTTAACAAGAACCTTCTGACTAACCCTGTCATTTTTAAACGTTTATTCTGGGAGTGGGTCTGGTAAGATCTTTCTATTGTTCATCCTAATCTTGTTAATTTAAGATGTATGTTGTGGGAGTGGGTCTGAGAAAGTATAGAAGGCCTTGATAAGACTGGCTAGGAGGCACTCTCTGTCCCCCTTCTGATGTCCGTGTCAGAAGTTTTCTCAGTCCCTTCTCTTACTTTAATAAAACTCTGCTACACAAAAGCTCTTGAGTGATCAAGGCTGGTCCCTGGTCCCAAAGCTAAATCTTCTTTGGAGATTATGAATCCGACATTGTTCACTGTAAGCTATCAGTCCCATGTGAAGTGGTATTATACATTTCTTTTTTTATTATTATTTTTTTCTGTTGGAGTATAGCTGCTTTACAATAGAGTGTTAGTTTCTATTGTACAACAAAGTGAATCAGCTATATGTACACATACACCCGCTCTTTTTTGGATTTCCTTCCCATTTAGGTCACCACAGAGCAGAGTTCCGTATGGTATACAGTCATTTCTCATGGTTATTTATTTTATAGATAGCAGTGTACATATACCAAACTCAGTCGGTCAGCCAATCCTTCCCTGAAGGGGTATTATACATATTATATACATTTAAGAGGAAATGGCCTCACACTGCAGCAGTGGCTGGAACCTACAGCCAAAGCACTTGCAAGCAGAGACAGTGAGGCTGGACCATAGGCACCAGACCTGGAAAGTCTCTGCTGAAATGTAATTATGGGATCAACAGCTCCCATTGTAGAACAGTTGGAGCCCATGTTGATTTGGAGTTGGGAGGAAGTAATTATTGACATCGGAGAAGGTAATTGCATCCCACTCCAGTACTCTTGCCTGGAAAATCCCATGGATGGAGGAGCCTGGTTGGCTGCAGTCCATGGAGTTGCTAAGAGTTAGGCTCGACTGAGCGACTTCACTTTGACTTTTCACTTTCATGCATTGGAGAAGGAAATGGCAACCCACTCCAGTATTGTTGCCTGGAGAATCCCAGGGATAGTGGAGCCTAGTGGGCTGCCGTCTATGGGGTTGCACAGAGTCAGACACAACTGAAGTGACTTAGCAGCAGGAGCAGCAGCAATTATTGACATCCAGGTCAGGAAAGATGGCACTGCATGCTAGTGGCAGTCTTACTAAAAAGGGGTTTACAGATTTTCCCACAAAGAAGAGAAATACTTGGAAACACAGAATAAATGGCTTCATTTGCACCACCTTTGGTGTCTAGAACTTCTGAGCAATGGCTATTACCTGGACATGGAGGGAATAAAATGCAGATTATTCAGATCTAGGAACCCTTATAAGAAGTAGTTTTCAGCCTTGACTCTCAAGCAGTATCCTCTGTTGAGATAGATTCCAGAATACACACCAGGCCTGCTGACTCCATTGCTGAAAGGACACTCCATCAGGGGTTGCTTAGACATCTGTTAGAAATGAGGGCTATGCCACTAAGAGCTGCATGCCTTGGGCTGGGCTAGTGTAATCCTCTGCCCTTCCATTCCCTTACCTGTAAAGTCGTGATAAGAATGGTACCTAGAGCAGGCACAATGGAGAACATATAGAGTTTCCTCAGAAAACTAAAAATAGAGCTACTGTGGGATCCAGCAATCCCACTCCTGGGCATATATCTGGAGAAAACAGTAATTTGAAAAGATATCATGCACCTCAATGCTCATAGCAGTACTGTTTACTATAGCCAAGATATGAAGCAACCTAAGCGTCCTGCCACAGATAAAGAAGATAGGGTATAAAGAGAATGAAATAATGCCATTTGCAGCAACAGAGACAAACCTAGAGATTGTTATGCTGAGTGAAGTAAGTCAGAAAGAGCAAGATAAACATCCTCTATATAATATAGGATATGATATAAACATCCATATATAAATATGAAATCTAAAAATGATACCAATGAATTCATATAGAAAACAGAAACAGACTCAGTCATAGAAAACAAATTATGGTTACCAAAGGGGAGGGCAGGGAGAGATAAATTAGGATTTTGGGATTAACAGATACAAACTACATCTATAAAACAGATAAACAACAAGGCCCTACTGTATAGCGCAGGACACCATATTCAATATCCTGTAATAAACCATAGTGGGAAAGAATATGAAAAATATACCTATTATGTATAACTGAATCACTGTGCTGTACACCAGAAATGAAAACAGCACTGTAAATCAATTACATTTCAGTAAAAGAAAGAATAGTACCTACGTTACACAGTCAAGTTTAGGTGAGTTAATGGACATAGTGGGAAGGCTATCTGGCACTTAGAAATAATGTAATAAACAGTTATCATAACTTGGATCTTGTATCACCACAGCCAGTTAGTTATTTTTACTTTCACCACAGACTTCAGTTATTTTTACTTTCATGTTGATACTATCACTTGAGGATGAGGAAGGGATAAGTTGGGATTTGGTTATTTTCTAAAACTAAGGCAGTGGAATCCTCCCACCCCCATTTATTTTCCAAGTACAAGTAGATTTTTCTGAATAGTGACTCTCGTATCAGAGAAGTAGTCTGCTTTTGTTAATTATTAATACAAAGAAGGGCAAGCAGATGAATTACTATGCATATCCTAGCTGGACTCTCCTAGAAGACTGTACCGGAGAAAGCAATGGCACCCCACTCCAGTACTCTTACCTGGAAAATCCATGGACAGAGGAGCCTGTCCATGGGGTCGCTAAGAGTCGGGAACGACTGAGCGACTTCACTTTCACTTTTCACTTTTATGCCTTGGAGAAGGAAATGGCAACCCACTCCAGTGTTCTTGCCTGGAGAATCCCAGGGACGGGGAAGCCTGGTGGGCTGCCGTCTCTGGGGTCGCACAGAGTCGGACGCGACTGAAACGACTTAGCAGCAGTAGCAGCAGCAGAAGACTGTACAATGATTCACTCTTTAATGTTAGGATTTGAGACCATGTCACAGGTCGTAATGTATGTCCCAGGATCTTTCCATCCTTTTTGTATGAAAATTCAATTAAAAATGTTATATTAAAGCCACCCAAAGAAATACTGTACTGGGTACAGTTTTTATTAGTGGTAAAAGGGACACAAATATTCCAAATAAAATGAAGCACTGATGTGAGTGTGTGGTTATAACTACATCTTTCCCAAGGAATGTGGTCCATGAGAGACAGTCTGGTCAGCAATAGGGCCCAGGGCTGCCACTGTGTCTCAGGGATCACAGATACCCCAGCTGCTACCTGAGAAAGGTAATTCACTGTGATTTCTGTACACAGTGGTTTTTTGGGTTGTTTGTCTGTTTGTTTCCTTGGGGTACAGTTGCTTTACAATGTTGCATTAGTTTCTGCTGTACAGTGAAGTGAACCAGCAATATTTGTACACAGACCCCCTCCTTCCTGAGCCTCCCTGCCAACCCTGCCCCTCTGGGTCAGCATAGAGCGCTGAGTTCAGCTCCCTGTGCTGTACAGCAGCTTCTCACTAGCTATCTAATTCAGTATTTGCTTTTCAAAAAAACATGTTTTGAGGCCAATTAATATCATAGGCCTTTACCCTGAGAGCTCCCATCATTTTACAGTGTTCACAGTAGTACTTGGAACAATCTAGTTGAGTAGAAACAGAGGTGTTATAATAGGGCTAATCCTACTTATAACAAAAATCCCATTATTGCTGAAATATAAGCTTAAAGCTTGAGTAGAAGGTTTACTTGCTCAAAACCACAGCTGTAAAATAATATTATATGGATGTACTTGTCATGTTCACTTGCAATGGCAGCAATAAGTTACCAAGAGTTGTAGAAAGCTCAGTATTGGTGCAGAGAGCCATCAGCTTACCAGATGAGAAATTGTCTAAATGAAAAGACACTATTGCAATCAGAGTTCACGGGATCAGAAGATGTTGTGAAGAGTTAGGGGAGCAGGGGGCCTGGGCTGGTGGGTGGGGAGAGGAGCACATGGGGTCAGACAGGTGGGGAGGCTGGAAGTCCCCTGCTCAGAGAGGCCCTAGAGCAAAGTAACAGACTCTGGGGTCAGGCATATGGATTAGCCCCAGGCAGGGAAACTTACCTGTCTGACTTGCAATAAGGAAACTACCACCTAAGTCTTAGTTTCCTGTTTAGTATAGTTGGGATGCTGAAACTATCCCTTATATAGGATTGTTGTTAGAATTATGAGATAATAAGCATACACAGTTAGCAATTTGTTAAGTCCTCAAGTAAATCAGGGATGCTTAGGTGGTTCATGAAACAAAATTTCTTCCAGTTCACAGATGTCTAATTAGGCCTATAGTGGGCTTTATATAATTATAATGATTTATAAATTCCTTGAAATGTAATGAACTCACCTTCCACTGTCTTTGTTTTCTACTCTGCCCACTCCAATCATTTATGTCACTGCTTGGTGCCTGTGGGCTGCTGAATTTGTGACTCTTGAAATGGTAGCATCAGTAAGCAGAATTTTTCAGTGGGATAGAAGCCACAATGTGCAAAATACATCTAGAGATTTCAGGATCTTGAAAAGAGCTGGTGATCTCAGAAGCCAGCATGAGAGGCATCAGAAAGAAAATCCAGATCATAGTATTCTTTGACCAGAAGGAGTTTATTAGGAAACTGGTGTGTGGGAATATTAATCTTACAGGTGTAAACAATCTAAAATTATTTTGGCAAGTAAATCTGAGGCTTCTAAAATATTTGTAAAAAACATGTTAGTCATATTCAGCTGACTTGATCACAATAAAAATTTTCTCTATATAAAATGTATGTATGTTGCATATTAAACATATATAAATATAAATGAATCTCACGTTACATGAAGCAATTTTTCTTATAAGTCTTTTCCTGATTTCCTATTGTTTCAAGAAGTTCTTGAGAGATGGAATTACTAAAGGTTTTGAGCAAGGCATTTGTAACACAGAAAACAATTTGCTGAGTGAAATCATCCACTAGGGGGAGCAACAATATCACACATGAAGGTGATTTGGGACAAAAGTAAAGAAGAAAAGGAGGCATGCTTGTATGATAGGTCTCTTTAGAGGGGAGACACACTATGTGGTTCTAAGGTAGTGTGTGCTGGAATTGCTCCAGTTAACAGCTAAAAGGCAATTCCTAGACTGTCCGGGTCCATATCTGGGGCAAGGTCTAGGAACCTGCATTCTTAATAAGCACTCCAAGTGATCTTTATGATTGAAACTTTTCTGAGGAACAACAACCTCCCCGTACTCCTGCCACACACACACATACATACTTCCTACCCACACCTGGGTTGATTAACATGTCATGTATTGAAGACAAATATAAATTACTTAAGGAACTAATAGAGGCATTGCTTTACAAATTTACTTTAAAAATATTTAACCAATACTTGGTTGTATGTTTCTCTTGAAGATTATGGTGAAAATATATGGGGTGTTCTGGTAGCACTTTGAGTGTGTTCCTGCTTCAGCCATGTTGAACCAGTGGGGAAATCTGGGGCTGTGTGTCCAGGGAATACTTAATTATGAGCTGAGACTTGAAAACAAGAGGGACTCCATCTCACAAGATGGCACGTTACGTCTTCCCCACAGATTCAAGCCCTTGCCGGGGACTCTGAAACTTGCCTGCTGTTCACAGTGTTCCACGAGGGGTCTACATAGGCCAGGCACCAACTTGTGCCTAAATGATCATAGCCTTGCACTTGAGGAGAAATTGCCTGTGTGCTAAGCAGAACCAGAAACTAGGAAATTAAAAGACTTAAAAAAAAAAAAAAACTAGATGAGATGGTGTATTAAAAAGTTAAGACATCGCTTTGCTGACAAAGGCCCATACAGTCAAGGCCATGATCTTTTCAGTAGTCATGTGTGCATGTGAGAGTTGGACTATAAAGAAAGCTGATCAACAAAAAAGCTGATGCTTTTGAACTGTGGTGCTGGAGAAGACTCTTGAGAGTCCCTTGGACTGCAAGGAGATCCAACCAGTCCATCCTAAAGGAGATCAGTCCTGAATATTCATTGGAAGGACTGATGCTGAAGCTGAAACTCCAGTACTTTGGCCCCTGATGCAAAGAGCTGGCTCACTGGAAAAGACCCTGATGCTGGGAAGATTGAAGGCAGGAGGAGAAGGGGATGACAGAGGATGAGATGGTTGGATGGCATCACTGATGCAATGGACATGTGCTTGGGCAAACTCTGGGAGATGGTGAGGGACAGGGAGGGCTGGCGTGCTGCAGTCCATCGCATCACAAAGAATTGGACACGACTTGGCGACTGAACAACAAAAACAGCAGCAGAAACAACAAAAAACCTAGTTTTGAATTTGAGATTATTATTATTATTTATTTTATAACTAAAATAGATAAACAACAAGGACCTGCCATAGCACAGAGAACCATGCTCAATATCTTGTAACAACCTATAAGGGAAAAGAATCTGAAAAAGAATATATATATTTACATATATATGTAAATATATATACACACACATATAATTGAATCATTTTGCTGTACATTTGAAATATTGTAACTCAATTATACTTCAATAAAACATATATGTGTGTGTGTGTGTATATATATATATATATATAATATAGATTGTTGCTAAGTCATCTAACACTTTTGCCCATGGGCTATAGCTCACCAGGTTCCTCTTTCCATGGGATTTTCCTGGCAAGAATACTGCAGTGGGCCGCCATTTCCTTCTCCAGGGAATCTTCCCGACCTAGGGATTGAACCTGCATCTCCTGCAATGGCAGGTAGATTCTTTACCACTGAGCCACCTGGTCTGCCCAGAAATATCCTTCACTTCATAGATGAAGAAACAGGCCTGGAGAACTGAATTCATTTGCCCAGGGAAAAGTTTTAAATGCCTTATTGAGTAGTAGATTTTTTTTTTTTTCTCATTCAGGAGCTAATTACTGAAGCATCACAAGGTGTCAGATATTTATTCTAGGTGCCAGGGAACAAGGTAGACAAGCCTACTGCTTTTATGAAGGTTACATAAATGTCATAATTGTGGAGTATCTTGTATTTTTTGGAACAGAGGATTGTATAACTGCCCATCAGTCAGATATAATGCACTTTTGTTTTGTAAGCGCTTCTTTCCCAACTGTCTTTAACTGTGTATTTGTGTGCAAGTGTGTGTTTTCTGTACTATTGTTCTAAAACATTTTTTTTGGGTGGCAGCAAAGAAAGAGAGAAGCTTCTCTCTGGAATTGCTGTGGTACAGGAGTGCCAGCCCAGCTCTACTGATAGCCCGTTGTCAGTGCTTGTTTTCATGTATGAATGTTGTATATAATGCAATTGGGTTGAGTTTTGCTGTCTTTGTTTTCATTGCTGTTGTTTTTAGTCTGAGATAGTCACATACCAATTTGAGATACATCAGATATATATGGCAGTCAAAGAAGTTTTAATCTCTCAGATTTTGGATATAATAATACAAATAGAGCAAATAGTGTTTTAAACAATATGTTTTAAAATCAGCTTTATCAGTACTTTGACATCAAGCATAGTTCATTGGCTCAATGTATTACCTTTGAATTTGTTTTGGCATTTTAGAGACTCAGCTTTTGCTAAGAATTTTGTCCTAAAACTGAAGACTTATTAAACATAAGAGCTCTTTGGCCTTTCCAGGGGTATAGACACATCTCAGAGGTATTGTAGATTTGGTTCCAAACCATCACAATGAAGTGAATATGCAATACAGAGTCACACAAGTTTTTCTGCTTCCCAGTGCTTACCAAAGGTATGTTCACACTATATTGCAGTCTATCATGTGTGCAATAGCATTACATCTAAGAAGCAATGCACATACTTGAATTAGATAATACACTATTCCTAAGAGTGCTAATCATCATCTGACCTTTCAGTTAGTTTTAATTTTTCCACAATAGTCACATCAAAGATCACTCATCATTACAGGAATATAATAGTAATGAAAAATTGTGAAATGCTATGAGAATTTCCAAAATGTGACACAGTGACAGGAAGTGAGCAAATGCTGTTGGAAAAATGCATTTTTTTCCCAACACAGGGTTGCTACGGTCTGCCAATTTGTAAAAAAGGCAATAGCTTTAATGTACTATTAAATGAAACACAATAAAATGGTTTGCCTATGTGTAAATTCCTTAAATTGCATGTGAACTGTATTTCCTTTTTCTGGGAAGAAGTCAGTAATTTGCATCGATTCTCAAAGAAGTCTAAGACACTTACTGGATTAAAACCCCTTGCTTTAAAATTGTTCCCTTTTGAATTGGTTTAATATTACTGGGCACATCCACTTCTTACAAAATAAGGAAGCCCTGGACGAGGGAAGGGTGAGGTACATGAAATCTCTACAGACTGGAACAGAAACTTGTGGTCTGGGGGTTTGACAAATTTGGGAAACAAAGAATAACTCTGCAACCACAACTGGCCAGATTTCTTCTTCTGCAGAACCTAGAATGGGGAGCAATCCCAAATGCTGCTTCTTAGCCACCTGGGAAGGGTGTGGGAAAGAACATGTGATGCTTGCTTCTATTATCATGGAGATGCTCATATAAGCTCTGTATAAGAAAAGCAACTCTTCCCCTTTTAGCCCCACATCTAGTTTTCCTTCTTTTACACAGAAATTGCTTTGACCAGGCAAAGATTTTGGGTAGCTGAGCATCTCATTTCACTTCCAAGGGCACCAGAATGCTTAGTTCAGGTCCTTGCCAAGTTGGCTTCCTGCATGATCCCTTAGGTCTGACTGCAGTCTGTGTGGAATTTCTTTGGATACATGTGAAAATTGTTCACATTCTAGAACAGATTCCATTTTTCTTTCTGGAGCTTAAGAGTGAGAAGTGAATATGAAAAGAGCTCTTACTCAAAAGTTCTTATGTAATGTGGTGGTTTAGTCATTAAGTCGTGTCTGACTCTTTGCAACCCCGTGGACTGTAGCCACCAGCTTCCTCTGTCCATGGGATTTTCCAGACAAGAATACTGGAATGGGCTGCCATTTCCTTCTCTAGGGGATCTTCCCCATCCAGGGATTGAACCTGGGTCTCGTGAAGAATTGGACATGACTGAGCAATTTCCCTTTCACTTTCATGCATTGGAGAAGAAATGGCAACCCACTCCAGTGTTCTTGTCTGGAGAATCCTAGGGATGGGGGAGCCTGGTGGGCTGCCATCTATAGGGTCACACAGAGTCAGACACGACTGAAGTGACTTAGCAGCAGTAGCAACTCCTGCATTGCTGGTGGATTCTTTACCAACTGAGCTACCAGGAAGACCCTTATATAATATGTAATAGTCTTATGTAATAGTATGTCATTATTTCCTTTTTTGGAAATCAAATAAAAATGGATTGGCCCTGCTTCTTTTTCTATGTCCTTCATTCCCAGTAATTAAAATTCTGAAAATAAATACCTTTCTGTGCAGCAGATTTGCTAGTCAATTTCTCTAACACCATTGAATCTCTGCAAAGGGATGTGAATTAAATGGTAAGACAATCTAATATAATTCTAATAATTTATTCTTATAAAAATAATTAAGTGAAGCTCTGTTATCCACATTGAAAAAGAAGAAGGAACATTTAATAGTCTCATTTAAATACCTGTTCTGTCAAGGATCATAAAAGCCTTTTGATGCTTGAATTGAGTGTGATACAAGGGGAAAGAGAACAAGGTGAACTTGGGGTTATGTGACACTTTAGAGGGGTGTGGGGTGGATTTGTCTGCTGTTGCTGCTGCTAAGTCGCTTCAGTAGTGTCTGACTCTGTGCGACCCCATAGACGGCAGCCCACCAGGCTCCCCATCCCTGAGATTCCCCAGGCAAGAACACTGGAGTGGGTTGCCATTTCCTTCTCCAATGCATGAAAGTGAAAAGTGAAAGTGAAGTCGCTCGGTCGTGTCCGACCTTCAGCGACCCCATGGACTGCAGCCTACCAGGCTCCTCCATCCATGGGATTTTCCAGGCAAGAGTACTGGAGTGGGGTGCCATTGCCTGAGGAAACTGCAAAGACTCAGTGTCAGCATCAGGTGGGGTGACTGAGCGAGACCAGGTGATGAGCAGCTTTGAGTATCAACCCAGAGCGAGAGGATACAGGGCGTCAGACTGACATGGGCAGGCTCATGAGTCAGGCTGACATGGGCGGGCTCATGCATCGGACTGACGTGGGAGGGCTAATATGCAGGGAGAGGTAGAAAATATTCTCGGATTTCCTTCATGGAATTTGCTGGAAATAAATCTCTTCACGGCTAGTTGGAGTGAAAAACAAGACACATGGGACATCAGTCTGGACTGCTGTCTTTGAGAGAGATGGCAAAGAGTTGCCTGTCCATCGGAGGAGATGCAGGGATGGAGAGAGTGGAGGAGTGGCCAGAATGATGGAATTCCTCTCCTGCTATGAACTCACCAAATGCCCAGTGTATCTGGGGACAAAAGTCTACAAAATGGCTGATTTTTGAGATCAGGTACATGAACCGAAGTGAAAGAGCCAGTATGAACAGAGCAGATAGAAATAGAGAAAATGACCTGCAAGGTAACTGCAGATACCAGGAGGGAGATGAGGATTAAAACGTGGATTTGAAATTTGGGCCAAGTTTAAGCAAATTTCCAAAGGATAAGGTGGAACAGGATTTTAGGGTTTGCAGTTATCAGAGTTTTACAAAGTCCAATCTTGTGCTGTAAGGATGAATTGAATGGAGGGTGATGACTTAGCAGCCCCTGCTACTCATTTCCTCCCCTCTGGAAGGACTGATGGTGCCAATGGTTGGGTCTCATTAACCATGATTTCTACTTCGGAGAACACCAGTTCTCACATGGTGAGAAGTTTTTCTTTAGCTTCCTATCTTCAGACTAAAGGCATTTTTTATAACTGCATCACACTCTTCTTACTTCCTTTCCTCTTATTTAAATGGACAAAATGTCCCTTCAGACATTCCAAGACCCTTCACCCTTGGATTATATCTTTTCCTTTTTTTTTTAACTTCTCTCTTTGTATACCTTTTCCATTGAATATGAAAACCTGCTTTTATGTCTCAGATTTTATTTTACAGTAGTTTATTATTTATATTAACTGCATGTTCGTTATAGAAAATGTATAAAATTCAGGAAAGTAAATCAGAAAAAGAATCATTCATAATCTCATCTGCCATGTGTATCTCAATATTGTGAAGAGGTCAATTCTCTTCCAGTTTCTTTTCTTTTTCTTTAAAAACAATTTTTTATTGGAGTATAGTTGACTTACAATGTTATATTAGTTTCAGGTGTATAGCAAGGTGAATCACTTGTATATATATATACACACACACATACACCTGTTTCCTGAGAAACCTGTATGTGGGTCAAGAAGCAACAGTTAAAACTGGACATGGAACAACTGAGTCATTCCAAATAGGGAAAGGAGTATGTCAAGGCTGTGTATTGTCACACTGCTTATTTAACTTATATGCAGAGTACATCATGAGAAACGCTGGGCTGGATGAACCACAAGCTGGAATCAAGATTGCCGGGAGAAATATCAGTAACCTCAGATATGCAGATGACACCACCCTATGGCAGAAAGTGAAGAAGAACTAAAGAGCCTCTTGATTAAAGTGAAAGAGGAGAGTGAAAAAGTTGGCTTAAAGCTCAACATTCAGAAAACTAAGATCATGGGCATTTGATTCCATCACTTCATGGCAAATAGGTAGGCAAACATCAGAAACAGTAACAGACTTTTTTTTTGGGGCTGCATGAAGCATAACCTGGAATCGAGATTGTCAGGAGAAATATCAACAATCTGAGATATGTAGACGGCATCACTCTAATGGCAGAAAGTGAAGAGGAACTGAAGAAACTCTCAATGAGGGTGAAAGAGGAGAGTGAAAAAGCTGACTTAAAACTCAACACTCAACAGTATACTAATGCATATATATGGAATTTAGGAAAATGGTAACGATAACTATGTAAGTGAGACAGCAAAAGAGACACAGATGTATAGAACAGTCTTTTGGACTCTGTGGGAGAGGGAGAGGGTGGGATGATTTGGGAGAATGGCATTGAAACATGTATAATATCATATATGAAATGACTCACCAGTCCAGGTTCGATGCATGATACTAGATGCTTGGGGCTGGTGCACTGGGATGACCCAGAGGGATGGTATGGGGAGGGAGGAGGGAGGGGGGTTCAGGATGGAGAACACGTGTATACCCGTGGCAGATTCATGTGGATGTATGGCAAAACCAATACAATATTGTAAAGTAATTTACCTCCAATTAAATAAATTTATATTAAAAAAAAAGATTAAGATCATGGCATCCAGTCTCATTACTTCAGCACAGATAGATGCAGGAAAAGTGGAAACAGTGACAGATTTTATTTTCTTGGGCTCCAAAATCACATAGATGGTGACTGCAGCCACGAAATTAAAATATACTTGCTCCTTGGAAGAAAAGCTATGATGAATTTTGACAATGTATTAAAAAATAGAGACTTACTTTGCTGAAAAAGGTCTGTATAGTCAAGGCTATGGTTTTTCCAGTAGTCATGTATGGATGTGACAGTGGGACCATAAAGAAGGCTGAGAACCAAAGAACCAGTGCTTTCGAACTGTGGTGCTGAAGGAGACCCTTGACAGTCCCTTGGACAGCAAGATCAAACCAGTCAATCCTAAAGGAAGTCAATCCTGAATATTCATTGTAAAGGCTGATACTAAAGCTGAGGCTCCCATACTTTGGCCACCTGATGTGAAGAACTGACTCATTCGAAAAGACTCTGATGCTGGGAAAGATTGAGGGCAGGAGGAGAAGGGGGTGGCACAAAATGAGATGACTAGATAGCTTCACTAACTCAATGGACATGAATTTGAGCAAACTCTGGGAGATAGCAGAGATCAGAGAAGCCTGATGTGCTACAGTCCACGGGGTCACAATAAATTGGACATGACTTAGCAACTGAAGAACAACAACCACTTTTCACATTCTTTTCCCATATAGGTTACTACAAAATATTGAGTAGAGTTCCCTGTACTATATGGTAGGTCCTTAGTAGTTAACTATTTTATTTTTTAATTGGAGGATAACTCCTTTACAATATTGTTTTAGATTCTTCTATACAACAATGTGAATTATTTATAACTGTACATATATCACCTCCCTCTTGAGCACCACACCCATTTAGGTCATCACAGAGCACCAAGTTTAGCTCCCTATATTATACAGCTGTTTCCACTAGCTATCTATTTTACACAAGGTTGTGTGAATATTATGTCAATGCTACTCTCTCAGTTGGTCCCCCTCTTTCCCCTCCTGCTGTGTTCACAAGTCTATTCTACAAGTCTGTAGTTTCTTTTAAAACTTTTGTTTCAAAGGCATCACTCTCCCCTGGTCTTGTGCCTCCTTCTGGCTGCTGTTGTTTGTTTCTCTGCTGGCTCATTGTCTCCGCCTCCTCCTTCCTCTTGGTCCCCAGGGCTCCACCTTCATCCATATGCTTGTCATACTTTCTCCCTCTTCACTGATCTGGATCTCCCTAATCTGGGTCTAAGGCTTCCACTGCCAGAGAAGTCATGATGACTGCTTCCTACACCTTTCTGCATCCAGACTCAAACTCTCTCATAATTACCTCCTGCTCTTGACTAAGCACAGGCATCTCAAACTCATGTGTCCTGCCTGGAGTTCTTATGTTATGTCCCTGGATTTGTTTACCTGCATGTATATTCTTCTCCAGTGAATAACCAGACTCTTTACCCAGTCACCCAAGGCAGAAAGCTGACAGCCATTTCCTACACCTCATCCTTCATCTTCAGCCCTTGTAGTAGTTCAGGAACCAAACGCTACCATATGACTTCCTCTCTGTGCTCTCAGCTAGTGCTGTTCTGAATCATTTTGCTTCCTAGCTTGCATGTTTTATCGTGCTTGTTCACTCACATGAGCAATTCATCTTCCACATATTGCTGCAGCACTGTCTTGCAAAAATGCAAGTATATTAATTCCTTATTTAATATCCTTAAATGTCTATTCATTTCCTTCTGGATAAAGTTGAAATCCTTTAGCAAAGCATCCTATATTACCTGGCACTTGCTTTCTGTTTAACTTCATCTATTATCTGTCTTAACAAGAATATTAATATTAATAGCTTTATATTATTAATTCTCACAACTGTTCTGTGATTAATAGCTTATTATTACTTTCATTGTAGGTGAAGATGGGAGATTAAGAAACTTGCCTATGGTCATCCTTCTCTCTGGAAAAGCCAGCTGCTTTCAACTTGTGAATTATTAATATTCTGTGCATTTAAATGTACCATTTTCTTACCTAGAATGTCCTCACCTCTCTAGATCTCATTGGAGACATCTAGTCATCATTCATCACCAGTTTTAGTTGCCTCTTCTCATTGGAAGCATTTCTTAACCATCCAGCAAACACAATCACTCCTTCTCTGAATGACAGAGGAAATGTGGGCTACCTAATATCATACATGTGGGCATAACATTGATTTAAGTCTGAATCCCAAGTCCACCATGTAAGAACTGAGACCTTAAACAGTTTAACCCCCATCGGTCTCAGTTTGTGAGGTCACTTGTGACTCTATTATAAGAACACATATTTCATGTTTCTTGGGAGGGTTACTGGAGGTTAGGTGTATAACAATGCATGCTCACAGTCAGCAACCAGCAATCTCTGACTGATTATGAAGGCCACTAACTTAATGCATCTTAATGTATCATTACTGTAGATGATCTAGACTCTACCAAATTAACTTAACAGTAATCCAGGAGGAAAATTTCCCTCAGACCTCAGTGACCTAGTAATCTGTACTGGCTGAAATATTTCTATGTGTATACTATGACTTATTTAATTGACCACATTTCTCTCTTTGCTTTGGCTGCTATAATGTTGGAAGCACACAGCTCTCCCTGTATAAGCAGCACACAGACTGTGGTATGAATTTTCCTTATGTTTGCCTTAGTATTATACTTCATTCACTTTCTTTTCTTACAACTTCCTTAATCTTCCATCTTATGTTTTGGAATGTGGTTCTAAAAGCAGGCTCAAATTCTTTATGCATTGTGATGGAGTGCTAATAATCATGGAAGGCTACAAGAGGGCTGAGCTGAGTGCCCTGAAAGGCTCTGTAGATTGAATGACCTGATCTGTCACATCATAATAACGGGAAGGAAATAACACCAATACTGCAATTGCTGATATGATAATTTGTACTATTTTATGTAGTTAAAACTTGATTTAAATAAGATTAACAGTTCAAAGGAGCTGAGGTGTGCTTTATCTAATAACTGTGCAACATGAAACTGCTCTGAGCCAGTAAGGCCCATGCAGAAACTTCATTTCAGCCATAATTGTGTCTCAAACTTTGGAAATTGTGAAAAGAAATATGGCTCCCTTTGATGTGATGAACTTTTGAGCAAAAATGTAAGGGATGGAAAATCTTATGAATGTTTGAAAAACTAACTGGAAACCCACACCAGCAGTATTGGATAAGTGACTAAGGATTACTTCCAATTATTTACATAATTAAAGGTAGCCTGTGAGTTGTATTGCCAAGATTAGGTTAAAGACAAAGTCTTCAAATACAGTACATATATACAATGGACTACTTCTCAGCCATAAAAAGAATGAAATAATGCCATTTGCAGCAACATGGATGGACCTGGAGATTATTATACTAAGTGAAGTAAGTCAGAAAGAGAAAGACAAAGACCCTATGATATTATTTATATGTGAAATCTAAAATATGACACAAATGAACTTATTTACAAAGCAGAAACAGACTCAGACATAGAGAACAATCTCGTGGTTGCCAAAGGGGAGAGAAGTGGGGAAAGATTGGATTGGAAGTTTGGGGTTAGCAGATGCAAACTATTATTTAGGTTTGATGAAGAACAAGGTCCTACTGTATAGTATAGGAAACTGCATTCAATAACCTTGGAGGAAGGCATGGCAACCCACTGCAGTATTTTTGCCTGGAGAATTTCCATGGACAGAGGAGCTTGTTGGACAACAGCCCATGAGGTCACAGTCAGATATGACTGAACAACTAAACACATTTAATAACTTAATGGAAAAACCATAATGGAAAAGGATGCGAAAAAGAATGTATATTCATGAATAACTGCATCAATTTGCTGACACCTGAAACTAATATAACATTTTTAAATCAACTGTATTTCAATAAAATAAATTAAAAAGTTAAGTCTTCATATCTTTAAATCTCAGTAAGAATCTTATCTCAGTTTTCTTGTTAATAATGAGCTAGCAGAAAGAGTAAAATGACCTCTGCTCTTCTTTCAATGGGATTTTTCTTTCGACCAAACACTCAGGAATCCAAATCTCTGGGAAGACACTTTCCCTCTGGATGTCAGTATCTGAATTCGGGCACGATGCTATTGTTGCTTCTCAGGGAATCATGGAATTATCCCATTTACAGGGAAAGGGCTCTCAGAACTGAGCCTTGCCTCTTAAAAAGGAGGAAATGTACAACAGGTGGGTCCCATTAGCCCCAGGAAATACTTTGTCTTTTATGTGATTTGATTTCACAAACCATGAGAAAACTGTTGATTGGATTAATTTACATAGAAATTAGTCTAAATATTACCTGTTACCAAGGCTCCAAAAATGTAACTGCCTTTAGTAAACAACCTCGTGTCTCCTGGGAACACAGAGACAGGACACAAATGCTATGAGATTAACGTTAATGCTTTAATATACACATTTCCTCAAGTAAAATTCTTTCACTGTAACGATGCAATATCTTGTGAAAAAATAAATAGCTTTGTGCATTCAGGGACATATTTGATCCTGTGCATTGCAAGAGATGATTGAGATTTAGGGTTTGAAACATTGGAAATGGTTTTCTAGAGGGGAGAAAGCAGTGAAGTGGGTTGCCTTGACAACATGGGTTAGTTGCATAAAGAAATCCATGGCAATGCAGGATGTCTGGTATGTCAAGATTGCAAACTATCTCGCAAATTAGGTTAAAAGAAAACGAATCCCACTACAAGGCAGTGTTACCTGACCTATGAAATATTGGTTCTCACTTTTTTAACATGAACCTGGTTAGAAAATAGATAAAAAATCTTGGTAAGACAGGAGAGGGGAAAGAAAGCAGAAAGTACAAGTGTTCTATGAAAGTATTTCCGACCCTCCTCACACCCCCACACCTCCAATAGGGCTCCAGGAGCCCTGCGTGCTCTCTGAAAGTTGATTCTCCTAAGAAAAGGTGTCTCACCCTGATTCTGTTCATTTCCCCGGCAGTCCCCTACAATGTTTTTCTGTGGGGAATATCCCATGTCCTACGGCATTTTTGTAAATAATGAACATAATAAGGATTGTCACAACAGAGCTGGTTATTAGTGGAAGAGAAAAGAATACCTGTTAACATGAGAGCTCTCTAGCCCAATTATCCTGGAAGGAGAGATTTATCATAGAGCATCAAGCCTCAAAGACAGAGCCTGTTATTGAAAACAAATTTACCACCCTCCCCCAGCAAGTCCCCTTTCTGGCACTGTCCTAAGTATACCATTTTGATACTCTGCTTCCAAAATCACCATCAAGTGATTTTGAATGAGGAGTTTGGATTCTTTCATAAATGTTTTCCCCTCCCCACAAAAACAAAGGTAATCTGAACTATGCTTTCCTTGGTTAAACTCAATTTGAGTTTTGCTTTCAACATGATCACAACCTGTAATTCACTTGATATTATAAAAGCTGAGCTCTGAATGAAGAAAACATACACTGTGCTTGGGCTTTTGTACCTGGCATGGCTGGGCTGACCGTCCCTTCTAGATTTCCTGACTTTAGGATCATGGAAGGGAATTAGGACCAGAGGACCCATATTAGGAGCTGACAGACTGACTTGGTAGTAGCAAAGTTGAGAAGCACTATCCCAAACTTAAAGCTCAACATTCAGAAAACTAAGATCATGGCATCTGGTCCCATCACTTCATGGGAAAGAGATGGGGAAACAGTGGAAACAGTGTCAGACTTTATTTTTTGGGGCTCCAAAATCACTGCAGATGGTGACTGCAGCCATGAAATTAAAAGACCCTTACTCCTTGGAAGGAAAGTTATGACCAACCTAGATAGCATATTCAAAAGCAGAGATATTACTTTGCCAACAAAGGTCTGTCTAGTAAAGGCTGTGGTTTTTCCAGTGGTCATGTATGGATGTGAGAGTTGGACTATGAAGAAAGCTGAGCACCAAAAAATTGATGCTTTTGAACTGTGGTGTTGGAGAAGACTCTTGAGCGTCCCTTGGACTGCAAGGAGATCCAACAAGTCCATTCTGAAGGAGATCGGTCCTGGGTGTTCTTTGGAAGGAATGATGCTAAAGCTGAAACTCCAATACTTTGGCCACCTCATGTGAAGAGTTGCAACAAAAAGAATAAAATACTTAGGAATATATCTACCTAAAGAAACTAAAGACCTATATATAGAAAACTATAAAACACTGGTGAAATAAATCAAAGAGGACACGAATAGATGGAGAAATATACCATGTTCATGGACTGGAAGAATCAATATAATGAAAATGAGTATACTACCCAAAGCAATTTATAGATTCAATGCAATCCCTATCAAGCTACCAATGGTATTCTTCACAGAGCTAGAACAAATAATTTCACAATTTGTATGGAAATACAAAAAACCTTGAATAGCCAAAGGGATCTTGAGAAAGAAGAATGGAACTGGAGGAATCAACCTGCCTGACTTAAGGCTCTACTACAAAGCCACAGTCATCAAGACGGTATGGTACTGGCACAAAGACAGAAATATTGATCAATGGAACAAAATAGAAAGCCCAGAGATAAATCCACGCACATATGGACACCTTGTCTTCGACAAAGGAGGCAAGAATATACAATGGATTAAAGACAATCTCTTTAACAAGTGGTGCTGGGAAATCTGGTCAACCACTTGTAAAATAATGAAACTAGAACACTTTCTAACGCCATACACAAAAATAAACTCAAAATGGATTAAAGATCGAAACGTAAGACCAGAAACTATAAAACTCCTAGAGGAAAACATAGGCAAAACAGTCTCCGACATACATCACAGCAGGATCCTCTATGACCCACCTCCCAGAATATTGGAAATAAAAGCAAAAAACAAATGGGACCTAATTAAACTTAAAAGCTTCTGCACAACAAAGGAAACTATAAGCAAGGTGAAAAGACAGCCTTCCGAATGGGAGAAAATAATAGAAAATGAAGCAACTGACAAACAACTCATCTCAAAAATATACAAGCAACTTCTACAGCTCAATTCCAGAAAAATAAATGACCCAATCAAAAAATGGGCCAAAGAACTAAATAGACATTTCTCCAAAGAAGACATACAGATGGCTAACAAACACACGAAAAGATGCTCATCATCACTCATTATCAGAGAAATGCAAATCAAAACCACTATGAGGTACCATTTCACACCAGTCAGAATGGCTGCGATCCAAAAGTCTACAAGCAATAAATGCTGGAGAGGGTGTGGAGAAAAGGGAACCCTCTTACACTGTTGGTGGGAATGCAAACTAGTACAGCCACTATGGAGAACAGTGTGGAGATTCCTTAAAAAACTGGAAATAGAAAAAAATAGAAAAAAAGCTGGTTCATTGCTGCCTTATGAACCAGCAATCCCACTGCTTGGCATACACACTGAGGAAACCAGAATTGAAAGAGACACATGTACCCCAATGTTCATCGTAGCACTGTTTATAATAGCCAGGACATGGAAGCAACCTAAATGTCCATCAGTAGACGAATGGATAAGAAAGCTGTGGTACATATACACAATGGAGTATTACTCAGCCATTAAAAAGAATACATTTGAATCAGTTCTAATGAGGTGGATGAAACTGGAGCCTATTATACAAAGTGAAGTAAGCCAGAAAGAAAAACACCAATACAGTATACTAATGCATATATATGGAATTTAGAAAGATGGTAACAATAAACCCTGTATACGAGACAGCAAAAGAGACACTGATGTATAGAACAGTCTTTTGGACTCCGTGGGAGAGGGAGAGGGTGGGATGATTTGGGAGAATGGCATTGAAATATGTATAATATCATATATGAAACGAGCCGCCAGTCCAGGTTCGATGCAGGATACTGGATGCTTGGGGCTGGTGCAATGGGATGACCCAGAGGGATGGTATGGGGAGGGTGGAGGGAAGAGGGTTCAGATGGGGAATGCATGTATTCCTGTGGTGGATTCATTTTGATATATGGCAAAACCAATACAATATTGTAAATTTAAAAAATAAAATAAAATTAAAAAAAAGAAAAGAAAAGAAAAGACCCTGATGCTGGGAGGGATTGGGGGCAGGAGGAGAAGGGGACAACAGAGAATGAGATGGTTGGATGGTATCACCAACTCGATGAACATAAGTTTGGGTTAACTCCAGGAGTTGGTGATGGACAGGGAGGCCTGGCGTGCTGCAATTCATGGGGTCGCAAAGAGTCGGACACGACTGAGTGATTGAACTGAACTGAACTGATCCCAAATTCAGAGAGTACAGAAAGGCAGACATTGGCAGATCCCACAATTGGGGCCTAGGTAAACAGCAGAGTGAGTCATTGAGCACAAAGGCTAAGAACTAACACAGTTTTTGTCCCAAGTGTCATTTGTTTTGTCTCTCCTGAAACGTGGACAGGAAGCCCTATATTGGGGCTTCCCTGGTAGCTCAGGTGGTAAAGAATTTGCCTGCAATGCAGGAGACCTGGGTTTGATTCCTGGTTTGGGAAGATCCCTTGGAGATGGGAAAGTTAAACCACTCCAATATTCTTTCCTGGAGAATTCCATGGACAGAGGAGCCTGAGACTGGTGGGCTACAGTTCATGGGGTTGCAAAGAGTTGGACACTTGCACTTTCATCACCTACATTCAACGCCAGTGTTATTCATGAACTTTATATCTCTCAGAGGCAAAGTCCATCACTCCAAGCCTATGAATAATTTAAAGGATGCCAAAGGATGATGGGAAACACTGCTCTTTAGACGTATCTTTAAAAGTGACAGGTGAACATCAACATCATCAAGAGCAACTTCACTGGAGCGATACCAGGTAGAAAAATAAACATATTTTTTGGAAGTATGCCAAAGAAGGAGTCCTGGACAGCTTATGATTCAAGCCTAAATGTTAGGATTTCTCAATCAAGATAAGAATACAGGGAATTGAAGCAAATATTCAACCATAATTTGTTCACTTAGCTAAGTCCTTTAACCTAATTAATCAACAATCTAACCAATACAACTTCCATGCAAAGACTCTTATAAGACCACAGGAAACCGGAGTTTCAACCAAGAAGACAGGGCTTCATCTTTATCCTGACTTCTTTCCTCAAGGTAAATGTCTCACCTGTCCTGTGGTCTTCTTAGTGTGACCACGCATGGGTCAGTCTCACATGAGAACTATTTGGGTAAAATTTGGAGTCTATCTTTGTAGTCACGGTAAAGAAAACCTCTCTAATTTAGGACAAAAAGTAGGTATACGTAAATAAAATCTATAGTTGGTAAACTGCAAACAGGAAACAGAAGGAAATCTCACTTTCTGATCCTAATTTTATACAAATGTATAAGCCGCATTATATTCTTTGGGTCACATGTCTTTTTCTCCCTTGGAATATAAAAAGTTAGATTTGGTTTCCAGTCTTTCTTCTTTAGAGGCCAAGAATTTTGCAGAATCCCAGGGGACAGAGACCAGAAAGGATCTGTGTTTCCTTTCTTTAACTTTTCTCTTAAGTCTAAGCAAAGTATTTCAGCTTTTATCCCTTGTTATTCACTCTTTTATTTAATATTTTGATAAACTTAAACAATATTTATTTATTTGGATGCTCTTGATTTTAGTTGCAGCATGGGGATCTAGTTCCCTGACTAGGGATAGAACCTGGGTCCTCTCATTGGGAGTGCAGGGTCATAGCTACTGGGCCATCAGGGAAGTCTCTTAAGATAAACTTTCTAATGTTTCAACACTGTAAGACTTATGGAAGTTTATACGTGCCCCTCACCCAGTTTCCCCTAATGTTAACATCTCGTGTTACTGGAATACATTTGTCAAAGAAAGCAATACTAGTTCCCCACTTATTTCCTTGTAACTTTTAGCTAGATACTGTTCCCTGAAAAAAAGTTTGGAAATAATTTTTCAGAGTTTAAACAGTATGGAAGAATTGTAAGGGACAGTTTAGTACTTAAGTCAGCATTTCTCTCTGCTGGCATCAGGATGTCTTAAAGATCTGTGTTAAGATCTCCTTAATGGCTCCATTAAGTTAGATCTGCATCACCTGGAAGCTTATTAGTTATTCAGAATCTCACACCCCACCCAGACCTATTGAATGATCAAAACTTGATAAATTTCTTGAGATTTATTTCCATGAACCTATAGGAAAGTCCATTATAAGGACCATATAGAATTTCATTTCATGACAATCTCTTGATCTACATTACTGCAAACTTCTTTACCTTTATCTAAAGGCAATCATGTCTAGTGGTTTTCCCTACTGTCTTGAATTTAAGTCTGAATTTGGCAATAAGGAGTTCATGATCTGAGCCACAGTCAGGTCCCAGTCTTGTCTTTGCTGACTGTATAGAGCTTCTTCATGTTTGGCTGCAAACAATATAATCAATCTGATTTCTGTGTTGACCATCTGGTGATGTTCATGTGTAGAGTCTTGTGTTGTTGGAAGAGGGTGTTTGCTAGACCAGAGTGTTCTCTTGGCAAAACTCTATTAGCCTTTGCCCTGCTTCATTCTGTACTCTAAAGCCAAATTTGCCTGTTACCCCAGCTGTTTCTTGACTTCCTACTTCTGCATTCCAGTCCCCTAAAATGAAGAGGACATCTTTTTTGGGTGTTAGTTCTAGAAGGTCTTGTAGGTCTTCATAGAACCGTTCAACTTCAGCTTCTTCAGTATTACTGGTCGGGGCATAGACTTGGATTACTGTGATATTGAATGGTTTGCCTTGGAAACGAACAGAAATCATTCTGTCGTTTTTGAGATTGCATCCAAGTACTGCATTTCAGACTCTTTTGTTGACCATGATGGCTACTCCATTTCTTCTGAGGGATTCCTGCCCACAGTAGTAGATATAATGGTCATCTGAGTTAAATTCATCCATTCCAGTTCATCTTAGTTCACTGATTTCTAAAATGTCAGTGTTAATTCTTACCATTTCATTTGACCACTTCTGATTTGCCTTGATTCATGGACCTAACAAGCCAGGTTCCTATGCAGTATTGCTCTTTACAGCATCAGACTTTGCTTCTATCACCAGTCAGATCCACAACTGGGTGTTGTTTTTACTTTGGCTCCTTATTGCCAAATTCAGATTTAAGTTGAAGAAAGTGGGGAAAACCACTAGACCATTCAGGTATGACCTAAATCCCTTACGATTATGCAGTGGAAATGAGAAATAGATTCAAGGGATTAGATCTGATAGACAGAGTGTCTGAAGAACTATGGATGGAGGTTCATGACATTGTACAGGAGACAAGGATCAAGACCATCCCCAAGAAAAAGAAATGCAAAAAACAAAATGGCTGTCTGAGGATGTCTTACAAATAGCCGTGAAAAGAAGAGAAGTGAAAAGCAAAGGAAAAAAAGAAAGATATACCCATCTGAATGCAGAGTTCCAAAGAATAGAAGGAGAGATAAGAAAGTCTTCCTCAGTGATCAGTGCAAAGAAATAGAGGAAAGCAATAGAATGGGAAAGACTAGAGATCTATTCAAGAAACTAGAGATATCAAGGGAAGGTTTCATGCAAAGATGGGCTCAATAAAGGACAGAAATGGTGTGGACCTAATAGAAGCAGAAGATGTTAAGAAGAGGTGGCAAGAATACACAGGAGAACAGTACAAAAAAGAGCTTCATGACCCAGATAATCATGAAGGTGTGATCACTCACCTAGAGCCAGACATCCTGGAATGCAAAGTCAAGTGGGCCTTAGGAAGCATCACTATGAACAAAGCTAGTGGAGGTGATGAAATTCCCGTTAAGCTATTGAAAATCCTAAAAAATGATGCTGTGAAAGTGTTGCACTCAATATGCCAGCAAATTTGGAAAACTCAGCAGTGGCCGCAGGACTGGAAAAGGTCAGTTTTCATTCCAATCCCAAAGAAAGGCAATTCCAAAGAATGCTCACACTACTGCACAATTGCACTCATCTTACATGCTAGCAAAGTAATGCTCAAAATTCTCCAAGCTAGGCTTCAGAAATACATGAACTGTGAACTTCCTGATGTTCAAGCTGGTTTTAGAAAAGGCAGAGGAACCAGAGATCAAATTGCCAACATCTGCTGGATCATGGAAAAAGCAAGAGAGTTCCAGAAAAACATCTATTTCTGCTTTATTGATTATGCCAAAGCCTTTGACTGTGTGGATCACAATAAACTGTGGAAAATTCTGAAAGAGATGGGAATATCAGACCACCTGACCTGCCCCTTGAGAAACCTATATGCAGGTCAGGAAGCAACAGTTAGAGCTGGACATGGAAAAACAGACTGGTTCCAAATAGGAAAAGGAGTATGTCAAGGCTGTGTATTGTCACCCTGCTTATTTAACTTATATGCAGAGTACATCATCAGAAATGCTGGGCTGGAAGAAGCACAAGGTGGAATCAAGATTACCAGGAGAAATATCAATAACCTCAGATATGCAGATGATACCACCCTTATGGCAGAAAGGGAAGAAGAACTAAAGAGCCTCTTGATGAAAGTGAAAGAGGAGAGTGAAAAAGTTGGCTTAAAACTCAACATTCAGAAAACGAAGATCATGGCATCTGGTCCCATCACTTCATGGCAAATAGATGGGGAAACAGGTAAAATAGTGAGAAACTTTTTTGGGGGCTTCAAAATCACTGCAGATGGTGACCTCAGCCATGAAATTAAAAGACACTTACTCCTTGAGAGAAAGGCTATGAGCAACCTAGACAGCATATTAAAAAGCAGAGACATTACTTTGCCAACAAAGTCCATCTAGTCAAACATATGGTTTTTCTAGTAGTCATGTATGGATGTGAGAGTTGGACTATAAGGAAAGCTGAGTGCCGAAGAATTGGTGCTTTTGAACTGTGGTGTTGGAGAAGACTCTTGAGAGTCCCTTGAACTGCAAGGAGATCCAACTAGCCCATCCAAAAGGAAATCAGTCCTGAATATTGATTGGGAGAACTGATGCTGAAGATGGAACTCCAGTACTTTGGCCACCTGATGTGAAGAACTGACTCATTTGAAATGACCCTGATACTGGGAAAGATTGAAGACAGGAGAAGGAGACGGCAGAGGATGAGATGCCTAGATGGCATCACCGACTCAATGGACATGAGTTTGAGCAGGCTCCAGGAGTTGGTGATGGACAGGGAGGCCTGGCGTGCTGCAGTCCATGGGGTCGCAAAGAGTCATACAGGACTGAGCGACTGAACTGAAGAGAAAGGCAATCACTTTTATATATGGTAGGTGCTGCTTCTTATTTTATTAAAATTTAAAATGCTAAAAAATTTTATTTTATTAAAGTATAATTGATTTATAATGTGTTAATTTCTGCTGCACAGCAGTGATTCAGTTATACATATATACATTCTTTTTGAGAGTCTTTACCATTGTGGTTTCTTACAGAATGTTGAACATAGTTCCCTGTGCTATATGGTAGGGTCTTGTTGTTTATCTATTCTATGTAATAGTTTGTGTCCACTAATCCCAAACTCCCAATCCATCCCTCTCCAATGCCCCTCATCCTTAACAACTACAAGTTTGTTTTCTATGTCTCTGAGTCTGTTTTTTCTATTTTATAAATAAGTTCACCTGTGTCCTGTTTAGATTCTACATATAAAGGGTATAATATGTTATTTGTCTTTCCCTTTCTGACATAGTTCACTTCGTATGATCATCTCTAGTTCCATCTGAGTGTGTGTGTGTGTGTGTGTGTGTGTGTGTGTGTGCTCAGTCATGTCAGTTATGTCTAACTTTTGTAACCTCATGGATGGTAGCCCTCCAGGTTCCTCTGTTCATGGGATTCTCCAGGCAAGTATACTGGGGTTGGTTTCCATGCCCTCTTCCAGGTATCCTCCTGACCCAGGGATGGAACCCACAGTTCTTACATGTCCTGTATTGGTAGGTGGGTTGTTCAAGCTGGGTGCAAGCTGGGAAGGCCTTAGGTCCATCTGTGTTGCTGAAAATGACATTATTTCATTTTTTATGACTTAGTAGTATTCCATTGTATATGCATACTGCATCTTTCCTTCATCTTTCATTCATCTGTCAATGGACATAAGTTGTTTCCAAATGCTTTGGCTATTGTCAGTAGTGCTGCGATGAACATTAGAGTGTGTGTATCTATTTGAATTATAGTTTTTTACTGAATATATGCCCAGAAATCCATACTAAGATTGTTAGATCATATGTATGGAAACTCTATTTTAATCTTCTGAGAAATCTCCATACTGTTTTCCATAGTGGCTGCACCAGGCTCCCCTAGTGGCTCAAATGGTAAAGAGTCTGCCTGCAATGCAAGAGACCTGGGTTTGATCCCTGGTTCAGGAAGATCCCCCTGGAGAAGAGGATGGCAACCCATTCCAGTATTCTTGCCTGGAGAATTACATGGACAGAGGTGCCTGGCAGGCTACAGTCCATGGGGTCACAAAGAGTTGGACACACTGAGTGATTAACAGCACTTGCACCAGTTTAAGTTCTCACCAACAGTGTAGGAGGGTTCCCTTTCCCCACCACCCTCTCCAGCATTTGTTATTTGCAAGTCTTTTAATGCTGGCCATTCTGACCAGTGTGGGCTGGTGTGGTAGGTGCTGCTTCTGATATTTCAGTTCCGTTCAGTTGGTCAATTGTGTCTGACGCTTTGCAACCCCATAAATCACAGCACGCCAGGCCTCCCTGTCCACCAACTCCCGGAGTTCACCCAAACTCATGACCATTGAGTCCATGGTGCCATCCAGCCATCTCATCCTCTGTCGTCCCCTTCTCCTCCTGCTCCCAATCCCTCCCAGCATCACAGTCTTTGCCAATGAGTCAACTCTTTGCATGAGGTGGCCAAAGTATTGCAGTTTCAGCTTTAGCATCATTCCTTCCAAAGAAATCCCAGGGCTGATCTCCTTCAGAATGGACTGGTTGGATCTCCTTGCAGTCCAAGGGACTCTCAAGAGTCTTCTCCAACACCACGGTTCAAAAGCACCAATTTTTTGGCCCTCAGCCTTCTTCACAGTCCAACTCTCACATCCATACATGACCACTGGAAAAACCATAGCCTTGACTAGACAGACCTTTGTTGGCAAAGTAATATCTCTGCTTTTGCATATGCTATCTAGGTTGGTCATAACTTTCCTTCCAAGGAGTAAGCATCTTTTAATTTAATGGCTGCAATCACCATCTTCAGTGATTTCGGAGTCCCCCAAAATAAAGTTTTACACTGTTTCCACAGTTTCCCCATCTATTTCCCATACCTCCCTCATTTTCTGTTACATGCTTCTACTATTATTGACATCTCATTGATATTACACATTATCTATTGATTTCTTATTCTTATTGAGGATTTAATGCCTAGCATAGCCCCCTTCATTCACA
Organism: Bos taurus; assembly: GCF_002263795.3. Taxonomy (NCBI): domain Eukaryota; kingdom Metazoa; phylum Chordata; class Mammalia; order Artiodactyla; family Bovidae; genus Bos; species Bos taurus. Next base: position 2,046,686 of record NC_037333.1, on the reverse strand, counting down.
TCCATCTTCCCAGTATAACTGTATGGTTATTTTGATTATATCAGTATAAAAAATTACAACTATATAAATGGCAGTCATTAAAGAAATCAAGTGTTACTTGAGAGCAGTGTCTTTCAAAGTGTCATCTGGGAATCTTTTCAAAGGATGCATGTGGTCAATACTATTTTGATAATAATTCTTAAAGATTTTTATCTGGTGGGACTGTCCATAAGCTGGACGATGCATGGCAGCACAGCAGACTGAGTGCAGAAGCAATGCAGGACTTCAGCTGTCTCCGCAAGACTGGACGTTAAAGAGGTTTGCAAAGTGAGAGACACTGCTCCTCTTCTCACTAATTCTTTTGTCGTTGTTTTGGAAACATAATTTTTCATAAAATACATCACTTAACATGCAAACATTTCTTGTAGTTTTAAAATTATTTAATATGTGCCTATTTGAACATTTCTCAGTTTCAATTCCTAACCTGATAAATATTGGTAGAAATAACCCACATATACCAAAGCCCTTTGGTGTCTTCAAGAATTTGTAAAAGGGTCTAGAGATCAAAAGTTTGAGAATTGTCACTTCAGCGTAATAATTCTGTTTCTGAATAAATATATGTTGCATTTTAAAGATAATTCCTTTTGAATTATTTGCTTTAATATACCTACTATTCTTTTCTGTATCTTTCATTACATCTATCCAAAGCCCCTTAATCCTACTTCTGAAGCAAGTCAGATATTCTGCCAAATAGATTTTCCCACAGGCCTTTGACCCTGAGGCTTCAATCCTATTTCCCATTCTGAGCAGGTCACTGTCTTGCAGGATGTATTTTTTTTTTTTTTTTCTTTTTCTGCTCTTCTGCATCCTCCCTGGGGGCAGTCCCTTTCAAGTAGTTTAGAAACCCTGAATGCCCAGCCCTTGTTCTGGGAGCATCTTTGCTCCTCTGCTGTGTTGCCTCCTGTGCTTTTCCAATCCTAACTTTTTTTATGGTGCTAAGACCTTTATTTTGCTTATGTATTCCCTGGAGAAGTTTCCTAAGACAGCATGGGATGTAACTTTTTAGAATCTTTATGTTACTCTTTCATTTTATTGGTAGATTTGCTAAGTATTAAAGTTATAGTTGAATATTACTTTAGAGTATGCCAGTTCTTACTAAACCACTTTTTAAAGCATATATTGTTGGGAAGATCACCATAATTCTGATTACAATGGAATTCAACAGAAGCCCTTTGAAAGCTTTCTGAATTTACTATTTATTTTTATTTCTTCTTGGTGTTCTGAATTTTTACAGTAGCATATATTTACCTAAATCTTTTTTCATTTATGCTGAATAATCAACCCTGACATTTTTCAGAAGCACTCTTGTATTATTTCTTTGCTACTTTTCTTTTTGTCTATTCTCAGTATCTGCAAATTTTCTTAATCTAATTCTAGACTCTTACTTGGACTTAAAAAAATGTTTTACTCTTTTTGCTCTTTTATTTTAGTTTCTGAAATATTTATTCAACTTTCTTTTTCAAGTCTTCAATTGAGTGCTTTTTAGCTACTTGATTTCAAAGAGAAAATTATTTTTTTTTTACTTTTCTTAATTCATGAGTGCCTGAAACATAAATATATGATTTAATAAATTAAGCTTTCTTTGTCAAGTTCTGAAAGCTGCCAATGCTATGGCACTTCCTGAAAAATACTGGAAAAGTCATTCTCTCCCTCCTCACTGGACATGTTTAAATAACACTGGTGTTTTACAAGTTACAGGCCCTGACATCCTCCAGTTTCCACAAACATTAAAATGTTTTATGAAGGAGAAAAACACTGGCCCATAAAGAACTGGAATTCTTAAGTTGTCCTGACTTTGGTTGGGTTGTTTCTTTGAGCTAAACTCAAAAGGTAAGTTGGGAGCTTAGTTTCTGCTATTTCCTCAAAATCTCCTGACAACTCACTGTGATTCAAAAATATGGAGGAGGAGATGCCCAAAGGGAGGATGGAAGATGTGGGCTGTGAGAAAGGGTGGGGGGTTACTTTTCTTCCAGAAGTAGATTAATTCCTGAGCTTGGTCTTTTTTAACTCAAGTAAGTCCACCCATTAAATGTGTTTGGAATTCTTGGTGACGTTAGGCCTTGGACACAGACCTTCCTCAAGAGCTGAGAAGCTAGAGCAGAAGAAGACCAGTGCTGGTCAGCCCCTCCCCTGCTGGGGCCCAGAAGAGGAGACATGTATCTAGGCTGTTGGGACCATCAAACCCAGGTGAGGCAGATAGTTGCACAATCTGATCTATGACTGTCTCAGAGGACAGTGCCCAAGGAAGACCAGAGATTTTCAGACATGCTTCTTGGGCATCATGATGCTAAGAATTCTATGGTAAATTCCAACCAGAGTCACCTCTGCTCAAGGTTGCTCATTGCCAGAGGCTCGGGTGAATCAGGCACAGAGGAATCTGAATTCTGGGATCTCTAGGACAAGTGTTTGCAGCAGTGGTGGGTGAGGGATTTCCCCTTCTTCACTGAAATGGTATGCTTTGATGTTCCTGGTGACACTTGTTGCTGCATTTCCCCATTGCTCTTTCTTCTATTTGACACCATGGTTCTTGAAGCATTAGCAAGTAGCTGAGACAGGTTGAGAGTTGAAGTGAAGCACCCAATCTGTGCTATGGTCTTTCTATATGTCTATGGAACCCACCTTCCCACCCTCTAAGCTGTTCCAGGCCAGGCTGTGTGGCTCCAGTGAGCATGCCTTGGCTCTGCTGATCCCTTGAAAATGTCTCTGTTCAATAAGGGGGACACTTCTGAGTCACATTCTAGTGTCTCCATTTACCCTATATCCCCTTACCTGTTAAATTTTTGAATAATAAATGGTGGTGGTAGTTTAGTGGCTCAGACTTATCTGACTCTTAAGACCCCATGGACTGTAGCTCGCTAGGTTCCTCTGTCCATGGGATTTCTCAGGCAAGAATACTAGAGTGGGTTGCCATTTCCTTCTCCATTGAATTATAAATAGAATTACATTTTAAAAAGAGGGAAGTTCTACAGCTTTAAACAGCTTTAGAAACCAGTTGTTATAACTTCAAAAGACAGTTCTCACTTAAAAAATTCTAGGACCATAAAAAATGCTGAAAAGTTGAAATTAAAGTCATTTAAAATTTACATGTACTTAATAGTTAAGATTTATTCTCATCATGTTCCAGATGCAATGCTGAGTGCTTTTCATGTATTATCTCATTCAGAATGCCTAACAACCATATTGGGTAGTACACACTTTTATTATCTTCATTTTACACATGAGGAAATACAGGCATGGAGAAATTGAATAATTTGCCCAAAGCTCTAAAGCTACAATGACTATTTTAAGGAGCAAACACTGGCAGGCTGACTCCAGAGCTCAAGCCCTAATCATTACAGTCAGATAGAAAAAAAAAAAAAAAAATAACCATAGTGTTGGGTTACTTTGTATCAGAAGTTTTTAACAGGAATATTTAATGCATCAATAATAATGATCAATAGCTCCGTTAGTGTTTATATGTAAATGATTGTCTGGTACACTTAGTGGTCATCCTTTGGAAAGTAAGCACAAAATAAATTTTGGTCAAACACGCCAGGCAAGGCTAATTATTTTTCTGAACATTTTTTATGAAATGCTGAAAAGGTTTCAGTGTGTTAATCATTTCCGTGTCTTAACTTTGCTCATGTTATTAATTTGCTCAGCAAATTCTTCATAGATAAACTAAGTTGCAACTTAAACCAACATAACTCTTATGAAAGTGAAAGTGAAAGTCATTCAGTCATGTCCAACTCTTTATGACTCCATGGTCTATACAGTCCATGGAATTCTCCAGGCCAGAATACTGGAGTGGGTAGCCTTTTCCTTCTTCAGGGCATCTTCCCAACCCAGGGATCAAAGCAAGGTCTCCGACATTGCAGGTTCTTTATCAGCTGAACCACAAGGGAAGCACAACATGACTCTTATATGTATGACTAAATACCCTGAATCAATGAACAAAGTAATCAATGCATGTACTGCCTTTTAATCTCTTCTGATTTTTTTTTTTTCAAAAATAATCGTAACAAATCCAACTCAAATCAAAACTATTCGGGCAAAGCAAAATATATCTGAAGGCTAGATTCAGCCCACAGACCTATGTCCTCTGCAGGGTAGAAATGCCATGCAAATATGTCTTTGCAAGTATCTCCCCAGTGGAGGGAATCTGCCTGAAATGCAGGAGACTGGGCTTCCCCGGTGGCTTAATTGGTAAAGAATCCTCTTGCAATTCTGGAGAACACGGGTTTAATCTCTGGGTCGGGAAGATCTCCTAGAGAAGGAAATGGCAAGCCACTCCAGTATTCTTGCCTGGGAAATCGCATGGGCAGTGGAGATTGGTGGGCTGCAGTCCATGGGGTCACAAAGAATGGGACATGACTCAGCAGCTAAACCACCACCACCTCCATAATCATCCAATGCTTTAGAAAGAGTTCTTTAAAAAGGTGCATGCTATTGTTGGCCTTCCAGTGGACTCAGCACTAAATACTGATTTAGGAAGAATGGAAAAGTGAATTTGCTATAACATGGATGATGGGGACCTGGGGAAGGTAGTAACACCAGCACTTTGTGGGACAGTACTGCTCCAAGGTAAGGAGCAGCAGCTGCGCTTTGCTGGAGCAGCCGTGAAGAGATACCCCACGTCCAAGGTAAGAGAAACCCAAGTAAGATGGTAGCTGTTGTGAGAGGGCATCAGAAGGCAGACACACTGAAACCATAATCACAGAAAACTAGCCAATCTGATCACGTGGGCCACAGCCTTGTCTAACTCAATGAAACTAAGCCATGTAGTGTAGGGCCACCCAGGATGGGTGGGTCATGGTGGAGAGGGCTGACAGAACGTGGTCCACTGGAGAAGAGAATGGGAAACCACTTCAGTATTCTTGCCTTGAGAACACCATGAACAGTATGAAAAGGAAAAATGATAGGATACTGAAAGAGGAACTCCCCAGGTCGCTAGGTCCCAATATGCTACTGGAGATCAGTGGAGAAATAACTCCAGAAAGAATGAAGGGATGAAGCCAAAGCAAAAACAATACCCAGTTGTGAATGTGACTGGTGATAGAAGCAAGGTCCAATGCTGTAAAGAGCAATATTGCATAGGAACCTGGAATGTCAGGTCCATGAATCAAGACAAATTGGAAGTGGTCAAACAGGAGATGGCAAGAGTGAATGTCGACATTCTAGGAATCAGCAAACTAAAATGGACTGGAATGGGTGAATTTAACTCAGATGACCTATCTACTACTGTGGGCAGGAATCCCTTAGAAGAAATGGAGTAGCCATTACAGTCAACAAAAGAGTCTGAAATGCAGTACTTGGATGCAATCTCAAAAACGACAGAACGATCTGTTCATTTCCAAGGCAAACCATTCAATATCACAGTAATCCAAGCCTATGCCCCGACCAGTAACACTGAAGAAGTTGAAGTTCAACGGTTCTATGAAGACCTACAAGACCTTTTAGGACTAACACCCCAAAAAGATGTCCTTTTCATTATAGGGAACTGGAATGCTAAAGTAGGAAGTCAAGAAACACCTGGAGTAATGAGCAAATTTGGCCTTGGAGTACAGAATGAAGCAGGGCAAAGGCTAATATACTTTTGCCAAGAAAATGCACTGGTCATAGCAAACACCCTCTTCCAATAACACAAGAGAAGACTCTACACATGGACATCACCAGATGGTGATGATTGATTATATTCTTTGCAGCCAAAGATGGAGAAGCTCTATACAGTCAGCAAAAACAAGACCGGGAGCTGACTGTGGCTCAGATCATGAACTCCTTGTTGCCAAATTCAGACTTAAATTGAAGAAAGTAGGGAAAACCACTAGACCATTCAGGTATGACCTAAATCAAATCCCTTATGATTATACAGTGGAAGTGAGAAATAGATTTAAGGGACTTGATCTGATAAACAGAGTGCCTGATAAACTATGGAATGAGGTTCAGGACATTGTAGAGGGGACAGGGATCAAGACCATCCCCATGGAAAAGAAATGCCAAAAAGCAAAATGGCTGTCTGAGGAGGCCCTACAAATAGCTGTGAAAAGAAGAGAAGCAAAAAGCAGAGGAGAAAAGGAAAGATATAAACATCTGAATGCAGAGTTCCAAAGAATACCAAGGCGAGATAAGAAAGTCTTCCTCAGCGATCAATGCAAAGAAATAGAGGAAAACAACAGAATGGGAAAGACTAGAGATCTGTTCAAGAAAATTAGAGATACCAAGGGAACATTTCATGCAAAGATGGGCTCGATAAAGGACAGAAATGGTATGGACCTAACAGAAGTAGAAGATATTAAGTAGAGGTGGCAAGAATACACAGGAGAACTGTACAAAAAAGATCTTCACAACCCAGATAATCATGATGGTGTGATCACTCACCTAGAGCCAGACATCCTGAAATGCAAAGTCAAGTGGGCCTTAGAAAGCAACACTATGAACAAAGCTAGTGGAGGTGATGAAATTCCAGTTGAGCTATTTCAAATCCTGAAAGATGATGCTGTGAAAATGTTGCACTCAACATGCCAGCAAATTTGGAAAACTCAGCAGTGGCTGCAGGATTGGAAAAGGTCAGTTTTCATTCCAATCCCAAAGAAAAGCAATGCCAAAGAATGCTCAAACTACTGCACAATTACACTCACCTCACACACTAGTAAAGTAATGCTCAAAATTCTCCAAGCTAGGCTTCAGAAATACATGAACCGTGAACTTCCAGACGTTCAAGCTGGATTTAGAAAAGGCAGAGGAACCAGAGTTCAAATTGCCAACATCCTCTGGATCATCAAAAAAGCAAGAGAGTTCCAGAAAAACATCTATTTCTGCTTTATTGACTATGCCAAAGCCTTTGACTGTGTGGATCACAATAAACTGGAAAATTCTGAAAGAGATGGGAATATCAGACCACCTGACCTGCCTCTTGAGAAACCTGTATGCAGGTCAGGAAGCAACAGTTAGAACTGGATATGGAAAAACAGACTGGTTCCAAGTAGGAAAAGGAGTACATCAAAGCTGTATATTGTCACCCTGCTTATTTAACTTCTATGCAGAGTACATCATGAAAAACGCTGGGCTGGAAGAATTTCAAAAGGCCATGTTGATTCATTCCCAATGCCTTAAGTTTCAAAGTTAAATGAAAAAATTAGGGAAACGTTTTCTTACATTTTATGCCAAGATTAGAGATACTGGGGTAATGTTTAAGAAAAAGTCCCAGATAACACAGAAAAATCTTTAGCTGAAGTAAAATTTAAATATGAAAGTAATTTAAAATCCAATCATTCCTCCATCCCAAGAAAAGTTCAGAAAATTAAGATCATGGTATCTGGTCCCATCACTTCATGGCAAATAGATGGGAAAACAGTGGAAACAGTGACAGACTTTATTATTTTTATTTATTTATTTATTTATTTGGCTCCAAAATCACTGCAGATGGTGACTGAAGCCATGAAATTAAAAGACGCTTGCTCCTTGGAAGAAAAGTTATGACCAACCTAGACAGGTTATTAAAACGCAGAGACATTACTTTGCCAACAAAGGTCCGCCTAGTCAATGATATGGTTTTTCCAGTAGTCGTATGGATGTGAGAGTTGGACTATAAAGAAAGCTGAGTGCCAAAGAATTCATGCTTTTGAACTGTGGTGTTGGAGAAGACTCTTGAGAGTCCCTTTAACAGCAGGGAGATCCAACCAGTCCATCCTAAAAGAAATGAGTCCCAAATATTCATTGAAAAGACTGATGCTGAAGCTGAAACTCCAAGACTTTGGCCACTTGATGTGAAGAACTGACTCATTTGAAAGACCTTGACGCTGGGCAAGATTGAAGGCAGGAGGAGAAGGGGATGACAGAAGATGAGATGGTTGGATGGAATCACTGACTCAATGGACATGAGTTTGAGCAAGCTCCGGGAGTTGGTGATAGACAGGGAGGCCTGGCGTGATGCAGTCCACGGGGTCGCAAAGAGTCAGACATGACTGAGCGACTGAACTAACTGAATTTAAAAAAAAATGAAAATGAAAGATGAATATAAATATACTTATTTCCCATAAAAAATTCTCAATCATAAGATAATGCTTTGGGGAAAGTTATTTGCAAATGTGTGTGTGTGCGCACAGATAGATGTACATTTGTTTCTGCAGATTCTGATTTGATGATTTTATGTTTCCATATGGATCACTGTAACACTGATTCCATCATCTTAACCATAGTTTATGTATCAAATATAAAAAATCATGGTATATACAGAAGCTCCATTCTGTGTGTCCCTTCCCAAGACAGAGGGTGGAGGGACTGTCCAGTTAAAAACTTCAACAGAAAATGTGATGTAAGTTAAGTGTTTTTTTTTTTTTTTTTCATATCTGGAATACTAACACCAGGTGATGTTCCAACCAACCCAATGAGGCTATTCTCAAGGGATAAGGTTCACAAAGAGAAACTGAACTGCATTAGTATACAGTTGGGACTTCTAATAAGGAAGTACAGAAGAGAAATGTTCCAACTGACAATGACCGATCAGGGACAATTTACTTAAGTCTTTTTGGGAGACATAGCAAATCCCTGCTGTATTTTCCCAGATGTCCAACTGATGAATACCTTCTTGATTAGTCCAGGTTATGGGAAGCATGGAGAACAAAAGAAAAGAGAAAAATCAATTTGCTATGTGTCTACAGTTATAGCAAAAAAACAAAAAACAAAACCCTGTCTCTTGATATGATGGTCTCACAATAAAGAAGAAATATATGGTGGCTTGCTTTCTCTAAATGGCCTTTCCCACCCCAACAGGAAATTCCTGATCCCCACACCACCAGCCACCAACTACCAGGCCTTTTAAACTTTGTTGTTGTTTGGTGACTAAGTTGTGTCCAACTCTTTTGTGACACCATGGACTGTAGCCTGCCAGACTCCTCTGTCCATGGGATTTCCCAGGCAAGAATACTGGAGTGAGCTGCCATCTCCTTTTCCAAGGGTTCTTCCTGGCCCAGGGGTCCACATGGGCAGGCAGATTCTATTCTAAGTTATTCACCCTTTTCCATCCTTCTTTCAGGGGACTCTATGGTCTCTGAGAGCAGGGGTTTTCTACCTAGTTTCCTACTGAGCACCACTGACACGTGGTGAGTACCACAGGGAGTCTAGTAGATGAGTGAATTGCATCTATTGGTGTCCTCTCTGAACAACAATTTGGAACACAATTGGCTGCTGGTGTGGGTTCTAGTCTGCTTAGGGGGGAAGAGTGTGTTTATGGATAGAAGCATCACAAAAGAAGATCTGCTGCCAGGAAAAGCATATTTCTGTTTTGAACTAATTATTCTATAATACTTATTTCAGTTGACTACATGGGTATTTTTTTGTTTCTGAAATTTTAAAGACTAATTGACCCATGAGTGTTTCATCAAAAGACAAAAGGGTGAGGCCATATGATAACTCCCAGGTACTTATCAAAAAAATTCGTGAGATGCTTGTATTTTCCATATCTGACACAGACATGCCAGCTTTGTTATCTACTCACTCTGGAATATTATTTTAATTGAAATATCAATTGCAGTCCAATTGAGAGCATGAATGTAAGGCAATAAAACAAATAAACATCATCAACAAGAAACAAAACGAGAAAAACATTTTAGTGGGGAAGATGATGCTCCAATTGAAATACTTTTCTTTTAATGAGGGGCTTCCCTCATGGCTCAGATGGTAAAGAATCTGCCTGCAAGGCAGGAGATCTACCTTCTTTTTGTTATTTTGTGGTTTATATACACCCTCCCACCCCACAATAATCAGCTAAAAGCCTGTTGGGCTCTCCTTCTCACTGAATGAAGCCCTTCATTCAGTGAAGGTAAGGGAAGTGCTGGGGTCGGGGAATGCCACCACTGAACATGAGAAATCTGTGTGAAAGACTCACTGGATCATTTAGAGACTGTGAGTGTGAAAATAGAATCACTTTCTAAGAGTCACTGAGGGCTCATATGCTAATGGAACCAAAACTCAGCAAGAATATGGGAGAACAAGCATGCATTGCAAATTATGAGTATGGATATGCTGCAAGAAGTACTAGAGAGTCTTATCTAACCCTATAATAAGGCAGATATTTTCATTGCTTCCAATCTTCTATGCTTATGAAAAAATAAAACAGCAAACCTACTCCCCAGACCTGGGCTCTGATTATCACGGGACAGCCTGGAGACATCAAAACTTCATTTGTTGAGGGCTTGAACATGTAATCCCAAGTAATTTGTAAGTTGAGAATTAAGAAGCATGCTACCGAGAATGCCAAGAACATAGAATGATGCCAGCATGACACACCTACTAAAACTCTTGCCAGCAATCAAAGAGAATTGTGCAGAAGTTCATCCAGAAGTGACTTCAGCCTTTTATAGACCGAATTCTATAACTTTTGACTTTTTTGTTTTTGTTGTTTAAAGCAAAAAAGTGGTAGCTATGTGATATGTGGGATAATGGCTACTGGAGGAGTAGACAAGTGAAGCAGATCTCCTGAGAACAGGGAAGAAAAAGAAACAGTAAGAAGCAAATAGAAAGGGTTCCAAAGCACAACAGGCTGTCAAAGCAGAGAGAAGAAAACAGCCTTAGATGTGTTTCAAGTCACTGAGGCTGTTATGTTTTCTGTCTGCAAAATAATTGATGTTTATAAAATGATGTAACCAAGTATTAATAAAATATATTGGATAAAAAAGCATATTTAAAAAGAAAGACTTTGCAACTATGGTTACCAAAGGGGGAAGGGGGGAGGGATAAATTAGGAGTTTGGGATTAACATCCACAAATGTTGTTGTTTAGTTGCTAAGTCGTGTCTGACTCTTTTGCAACCCCATGGACTGTAAGCCCACCAGGCTCCTCTGCCCTTGAGATTTCCCAGGCAAGAATACTAGAGTGGGTTGACATTTCCTTCTCCAGGAGATCTTCCTGACTCAGGGATTGAACTCGCCTCTCTTGTGTCTTCTGCACTGGCAGGCAAATTCTTTACCACTGAGCCACCAGGGTATATACATTACTGTATATAAAATAGATAATCAGCAAGGACCTACTGTATAGCACAGGGAACTACACTCAATATCTTGTAATAACCTATAAGGGGAAATAATATGAAAATTTTATGTGTGTGTATATATATATATATATATATACACACACACACACACACACACACACATAAAATTGAATATATAAGCTGAATATAAAGCAGAATCACTTTGTTGTATACCTGAAACTAACACAACATTGTAAATCAATTGTACTTCAACAAAAACTAAAACTAAAAAAGGAAGATTTTAGAAACAGTTTTATTTTAGAAAGTTTTAATTTGAAAGATTTCCACTAAATAGTTTAAATAAAAATTTAAGTTTTGAGGCTTAAAGGGTGAGGTTCCCAGTGCAGCAGGATGCCATGTAGAGAGCATGCACTGTAGACCCAGAGACCTCAGGGTGTGAGATCACACATGACTCATTTCCTCATCTGCAAAATGGTTTTCATGTGCCTGCATACAATGGCGCTATAATGAGGACTAAATTAATTAAATGACAGATTCTAAATGCCTGGCACAGAATAGAAAATCCAGTGTGTGGTGGTTGCATTAGTGAAATTGCAAATCACCCATAATGGTAAGTAAATGATGCACTTTGAATTTCTTTTGCATGTGATTTTGTATGATTATTCAGAAATTGCTAGCTAGGAATGTGACCACATTCCTGCCTGGTCCAATTTTAAGGCTACAAGCTCCAGCTCAGCAGAGAATAGCACCCTTTGGGTGGTTATTTGCTATGGTAACTTGCATTGACTCTTGGCTGTTCAGAGGATGGATGCTATATCAAATTAAGAAAAGGAAAAAATTAACATAGCAGTTGTTAAATACAATTCTTTATTTTTTAAAAATAGGCATTTCAACTAAAGCATTGTAAGTCATTATGGTAGACATGTAGAAATATGAAAATGCTGTATAGTATAGGGAATTATATTCAATATCCTGTGATAAATCACAATGGAAAAGAATATACATATATATCTGAATCAATTTACTGTACAGCAGAAAGTATCAGAGCATTGTAAATCACCTATACTCTGATAAATTTAAAAAGACATCAAAATTATTATTCCTTTTTATTTAGCATCATGAATTCTACAGAACTTATATTTAGGAACTTTCCAATTTTCAACTGTATTGATCTACAGAAATGACAAATGCATATGGTTCTACCTAATTGTTACTATAGTAAAGGTAATTTAATGAAATTGATTCACTGCCTCATTTTATTTGTAGAAATGAGACAGGGAATAAAAGGATGCACGACTTGAATATTTTGTGTTATGTATTTGCCAAATAGTTTGTAGATAGGAAACTATGTAGGGGACTCTTTTAGGGGAGAACACACAAGAGTTAGGAGCTTTTGCTGTCTTCATGAGCTTAGCTTTCTGTCCAGCACTGGTTTCTCCTATTCAGGAGTGATTCGAATCTGAGTCCTGTGCAGTTCTTCAGCTTCAGAACAGATTAGTTTACTTTTCTCAACCAAGATTGTTGTGCCATTCCAGACTGCACTGAGTCGTCACTGTGCTTTCTATATTTTTGACTTTCCTGGGCCCTGAGACTTATTTCTGATTCTTGGTAACTCAGTAGATTAATGAGACTTCTATTGAGGGTTATAAGAGTAGCTGAGTTAGGGACTTAAGGTGATGAAAACTGCTTTTTCTCAGATAAGCCCTTGATTTTATTTAGACTTTAACGATTTTCTTCTGGGAACATTAGGATACCTTGATGAGTTCACTAACTGTAGATTTTGATGTAGTAGTAGTAGCAATTAATAGAGTAAAGTTTCACTGATATCTTTAGAGGCTATCACGCTTCAAGGTTCATCAGAGTATGAAGATTTGCACCTTTCTACTTTAAGAAACCATTTCATCTCAACAGAATCTCCTGTCTCCATCAGCTAATGATAGACATTCAGAATCATTAGCTAAATTAATTGTTTCATGTGATTGGTCTTTAGAATGTAATAAAAATGTAATAGAATTACTGAGTTGAAAGCAGTTAATTGGATGTACTTTGACTATATTCTAATTAAATGCTATACCTGTCAATCTTAATGACCACTTAAAAACTACCAAAAGAAAACTGTTGATGAATCTTAGTACCATGAAAATAAACCACCCAGAACCATTTAAATATGCCTCATGTCTGTTCACTTCATTTCAAAATCTGAAGTCATTTCAGATACTGCCATTGAAGTATTATCCCAGGGCCACACAATTTTAAGAGAGAAAATGAAAATGTGGAGTCTTTTTTTCCCCTAGGTTCTTAAAGCCCATGAATCATAAAAGCAGGAATAGCATGCTTGTTTCTCATGTCTAGGACTGTGTTAGATCATGAGTTGAAAATTCAGATCTGTACACCAGAGCCACAGAGACGCTCAGATGAAAGGGAATCTCTTAGGATCAGAAATAGGGCGAGATTGAGAGATATAGAGTCCTTGAGGGCAAACAACCTCTCAAAGGGGCCAGCCACTCGCTGGCTCACTGATTGTTGTCTTATGGAAATGTGGTTCCAGTCAAGCCAGATATAATGGCTTTCAAACAAATACAGATGTATGGGATTTTACATGAAATAATAACCAATTCAGATTTTCAGCTCTGTGGGTCAAGTGAAACTCATCTGGGCTGTAGTGCAGCAGCATCTGGATTAGACTCTGACAGCCTCTGTGTGTTAGGGGAAGCACACTGATTGAAACCACCCACCCTGGCCAGGCACCATAGTAACCATTTGCATGAGTTGTTTTATGACAGGAGATCCTGATAAGAAATACAGAACTAACAAGGCACCACCAACCGGAAGAGCTTGGGAAAGGTCTAAAGGAGACACTGCGTGTCCATCCACTTCCCAGAATCCCTCTCGCTAGCATCCATCTTGGTTGAGCAATGCGTGTGCCACCAGGAAAGACTCTGAATTAGAATGATTGGCCAAAGACCACCCGGAAACTAATCCCATCACCATAAAACCCGAGACTGCAAGCCACACAGCAGAGCCATTCTCCTGGGTTCCCTTACCCTACTGCTCTCCACCCGAGTGCCCTTTCCGAATAAAATCTCTTGCTTTGTCAGCACATGTGTCTCCTCGGACAATTAATTTCTGAGTGTTAGACAAGAGCCCAGTTTCGGGCCCTGGAGGGGGTCCCCCTTCCTGCAACATGTGGACACACAACAGCTATCAGAGATGAAGGATGCAGACAGGCTGCCCTTCATCAATACTTATGACCAATCAATGAAACATTTGAAAAAAGTAACCAGGGCATTTCATTAACAGACAGACAGGTTGCCACAACATGTTTATTATTAAGATGAAAAAGACAGATTTATTCACTGTCTTTCTCTGATTTAGAAACAGGTTGTTTGAGGGGGAAAAAGATCTCTTGAAAGGATTGTAACTTATTGGGAATGAAATATGAAGAAAGGGTTCTAGAAAAGCTGAAGGTAAAAGAGGACTTTTGAAGGTCCGCCCAGCACCATGTATTTGGTTGTGATACAAAAATGGGGAGGGGTAGAAGTAGTGACCCAAGGACAAAAAGAACAGATAAAACCAAGGAGGGTCTTGGAATGTAGGAACAGAAAAACCAGACCCTTATCGTCTTTCCCACCCCCATGTTTTTTAACTTAAAGGATTTCAGGTCCTCCTGGGCAGTATAACCTGTCTCCCCTCCTACCCCATGGGGAGAAGGTATTTGCCTTACTATTCCCCCACTCAGTATACGTGCCTCATCCAATCCGCAAAGGACCCACAAGACCCTTATCCCAGTCCTTGTACCTTGGGTAAAAAAAGTGGACTAAGGACCGCTGTTCAGTGTCCGTTCTCCCTTGAGCTGGCCCACTGTTCTAACAGCGTCTTCCATTCTAATAAACTTTATTTCCCTTTCATTGTGTCTCATGTCTGGAGATTCTTTTCCAACCTGTGCCTGGACCACGACATTTTTGGTGGCCTGTACTGGGAGCTTGGGGTCTCTTTCCTACTTACTACTCGCTTCTCCTTTTTCACAGGGACCCTCTGTGAACAAAGTGCTGTGGAAGTGACTGAGGAACTCTGGGCAGGGTTACCCTCTGGTGTGTTCCAAAGGCCCCACTGCTCACCGTGCCCCAGTAGCTTCTACCTGAACAGGTGAGGGTCTCTCTTTTGCCTTCTTTCCAACTGAGGACCAAGCCAGCCACTATTGTGTGGGCATAGGTCAGGCATGTAGTGGTTGAAGCAAAACAGAGACCTTTGTCCCCTGGCCACCGCCTCCCTGGTAGGATTGTAAGGTGAATACCTCAGCCTTCTTCTTGTCCCTTTCACTTCTTTTCTTTTGGTCTGGATTGATTTACAGGAGCCTAGGTGTTGCCTCTGGGCCATCCCAAGAATGCCTTCCAGGTTTCAGGGAATCGCTGGATGGTGAGTCAGCCGGTTGCTCTCCGGAGTCACTCTTTCTCTGTCCGGGTCACTCGGTTCCCTAGCCTCATGGTTCTCCGGGGTCGCCTCTTTCTGTCGGACACAACTGTTGGGACGGCCGGCCATTTTGTGCCATTAGTCGCACGGGGAGATCACTGGGACAGAAGGGACGCCTTTCTGTCAGCTGGTGACTCTCAGTACCCCATTCTATGGCAGGTAGGCTAAGAGTGGGTTCTGGTAAATCCTGAGAGCCTCTCTCAGACTCACCCCTTGGCTACATTCTTAGAAACTGGAAAATTTTGACCCTGCAAAAGGCTTGGCTCCAATACAAACTAAGGACCCCCAAAAATGGTCTCTGAGTGGCACACTAGCTTTTACCAAAAACAGGAAAAGGACTCCGAATTTCCTTACGTTCTATTGCCTCCCTATGTCCTGTTCCCTTCTGTCTAGCTCCACCAGATTTCTTAGATGACCTCTACTTGACCTTTCATATCCACATGATCTCTAGGAAAGGATTCTGAGGTTACCTTTGGTCCAGGTTTTTCTCCTATATTCAAAAGCCTGAAGGATCAAAAACTCTCAACATTCTAAAGAATCCCCTCTAACTACGCTTCTCTCTCAAGGGGGGAGGGAACCAAGCTTCCCCGACTCCTGAACATCCTAAAGAATTCCCTTCTAACTACTCTTGTTTCTCAGGATGGGGAAAGACCAGGCTTCCCCCACTCCTGTAAGTTCCCTTAACCCTTCAGATTCTTCTGATGGGACAAAGACCTCACGTTCCCCCAGAGGGACAATCCAAGATTTTAATCAGCTGATCTGCCCTGATAGCAGAGTCAAAGCACTATTTGGTCTATATTTTAGCTGTAAAACTATGACTACAGAAAGGAAAGATGACTTTTAGATACAGGATGGCCATGATATTCTTTAGACTCCAGAGAAAGCTGATTAAAATTAATTTTTTTTTTCTTGGAAACTGTAAAACTGGTTCTTTTTGCATATGCAATTAAAAACAACTAGCTTGTTAAAAGACCTGCCTAGGGAAAAGCTTGAAGTTAACCCTTCCCATGTCCTTGAAATACACTGCCCATTTTGCCTGAAACCTCAGTCTTGGGCAATTAGAACTTCAAGCCCCCCTACCCCCACCCCCACCCCCAACACACAAAAAGGGTCAAAGAAATGTTTTAAATCTCAGGCAGAAAACTATGAGATCTCTGTCTGTCTGGATTTATGTATGTTTTAGTGTGTATCTTTTGTTTTGTTTTTTTCAATATTGCTGAAGTTGTAAATGAGTTCTAATTTTGCGACCCTGTGGACTGTAGCCCACCAGGCTCCTCCATCCATGGGATTCTCCAGACAAGAATACTGGAATGGGTTGCCATTTCCTTCTCCAGGTAAAGAAAAATAAGCACTTACAAATCAGACAATTCTAAATACAAGAGAAATTAACCTAAATGAATTTCAGATTCACGTGAACTGGGAAATATTCAATATTAAATATCTAGTATTAATGTTTGTTTGCTAATCTATTATAGACATGGATAAGAGTCATTAAACATAGGATTTTCATTGTGCCTAGGTTTACTATAAACTAAATATTGTTATACCTGTTACAAGTTTGTCAACAAGGAAAGTACCTCTAGAAAAAAAAAAAAAAAAAACTTCTAAAAAATGTAAATGAGATATGAGTTTTTAGATAAACTATTAAGAATAATTACACTTTAGAAATATCTGTCTAAAATAGTCTCTCCAGATTTTGGTAACCTGAATTTCTAGGGTTGTGCTAAGCTAAGTGACAGTAGCTTATTGAATAAGCAAGTCATTTACAAATAAAACAAGATTCTGAAACATTCATTACTGAACACTAACTTCCTCTTACAGACAGAGAAAATAGAGATTTTGGACTATTAATTAATAATGTTTAATGCCATCCTGAGATGTTCTCTAGAATTTTTTTTAGAAATTGTTACTGGTATTTATGTTCATCAATCTATAAAATGCTAATATAACAGTCAGTTCTTGGTCATTTAAGGAAAGTAGGATGTGTGTTTTCAGTAAAGAAGGTATGAGGAATAAAATTACATTTTATGAAGGGAAAAGGAAGTAGGTCTGACTTACATACAGGAGGCTGTTTCAGGGTGGGAGAACAAAGTAATGGGTACAGAAAATGACAAGGTTTTATGGAAAGTGGACCCCAAGGCAAGAGTTTTGTGCATAAATACAAGTTTTCTTGAGATGCTGAACTTTGATAATGAATTTTAAGTTTCTTTACTTCTGAAGTGATCTCGTCTATGTTTACCTTTGAAATTTTCTTTGTTACTTTGGCTAAGTGAATATAACGTTTCACAGTGATCTATGTTATTTTATCTGACAGTGTTATAAACCCTTTTGATATTTATCAACAAAACTTCTAAATAACTTGACTTCTAGCTGACTTTGGGATGCTTCAGAGGGCCCCTGAGACATCCAAAGAGCTATTAAACTATCCGGGTTCATTGGATATGTTAAATTACATGGGCAGTGCTGTTGAAGGGGTGATAAATCTTCTCAGATTATACTGTATGGTTGATGTTACTAATATAGATGTCTTAAAATTATGTGGAATTCATATAGATCTGATATGCCCTGATACAATGTGGTCAATTATAATTCTAGTTATCATGTTAAAGTGTTACAAGTCACAGCAATGACTAGGCTACATTGTCAATTGCAATTTAATCAGATTTTAAACATGCCTTCTATGGTTTCACTCTGATGCTTTTGCAAGAATACTGCTACTTCAAGATTTATGGAAAAGACTTTTCTAAGATTAACCAATAAGCAGATTTTTTTTTTTTTTTTTTTTTTGTTATCTGGTAAACTGGTAACAGGCTGGAATTTAGTTTACTCTCTATGTTAAGGGAACAAAGTTTTTTTAGAATGCAGCTTTGGATAACAGATTATGAGTTTTTTTGCCTTTAAGTGATTTATATTTGTTTTTAAAATCTTTTGCTACTTTGGTAAAGTAAAGAAGCATTATTTAAAATTATAGTTCAGTTCAGTTCAGTTCAGTCGCTCAGTTGTGTCCGACTCTTTGCGACTCCATGAATCGCAGCACGCCAGGCCTCCCTGTCCACCACCAACTCCCAGAGTTCACTCAGACTCACGTCCATCGAGTCAGTGATGCCATCCAGCCATCTCATCCTCTGTCGTCCCTTTGTCCTCCTGCCCCCAATCCCTCCCAGCATCAGACTCTTTTCCAATGAGTCAACTCTTTGCATGAGGTGGCCAAAGTACTGGAGTTTCAGCTTTAGCATCATTCCTTCCAAAGAAATCCCAGGGCTGATCTCCTTCAGAATGGACTGGTTGGATCTCCTTGCAGTCCAAGGGACTCTCAAGAGTCTTCTCCAACACCACAGTTCAAAAGCTTCAATTCTTCGGTGCTCAGCTTTCTTCACAGTCCAACTCTCACATCCATACATGACCACTGGAAAAACCATAGCCTTGACTAGACGGACCTTTGTTGGCAAAGTAATGTCTCTGCTTTTGAATATGCTATCTAGGTTGGTCATAACTTTTCTTCCAAGGAGTAAGCGTCTTTTAATTTCATGGCTGCAGTCACCATCTGCAGTGAATTTGGAGCCCAGAATACGGTACATGTAGACAAATCTCATTCTGCTTCTACAAAAAATAAGCCCTCACGGTTACACTTATGCTATCCTGATGTCTTTAAAACATGACAACAGTCTACTCCTAAATTGGGAAATTAAAAATGGGTGAACAATAGCTGTAAATCAAAGAGTCAGGGCTATGGGAAATCCAAGATGGCCACTTGGATTTTCCCAGCTCCCTGACAAACCTCATTTTTATTTGATGAGTTAAAGCTTTCCCTGGCTATGAGGTTAATGCCCCCACAATGACAAATAAATTATATTTCACTTAATGTTAAGTTCTGCTTTGTCGCTTCAGTCGTGTCCGACTCTGTGCGACCCCATAGACAGCAGCCAACCAGGCTCCCCCGTCCCTGGGATTCTCCAGGCAAGGACACCGGAGTGGGTTGCCATTTCCTTCTCCAATGCATGAAAGTGAAAAGTGAAAGTGAAGTCGCTCAGTCGTGTCTGACTCTAGCGACCCCATGAACTGCAGCCTACCAGGCTCCTCCGTCCATGGGATTTTCTAGGCAAAAGTACCGGAGTGGGGTGCCATTGCCTTCTCCGAATATTAAGTTCTAGTTTTGTTAATTATGGTCTATGTTTACTACGACTCACTTCTGAGCTAGTTCCTTGTTGTTATGTTATATTGCTAAAAGGTTTAATTAATTAAGTTATTAAAAAGGACACTCTAAGTTTGTTTCTAAAGCTAATCTCAATAACCAATCTTTGGATGAAAGTCAGATGCTTCGTGATGTACAACCAGGAGATTCACACCTGACTATATTCATTTAAGTAAGTCAGATGACCTGGGGTATACTGGGCTATACCTAATGAAAGTTCTTGACTAAAATTCTGGCTTGTGACCTTACTAATAACTGCTAGCTGTATTATTTTCTATGTCGCTTGTTTCAGAAAATTGTTTCTTATATATTACTCCATATGTGATCAATGATTGCAGTAATATAACTCTAGATAAGGGAAGAAGCAACAAGAGGGAATATTTTTCTGGACCAAGAGGCTAGTGAGACAGGTGTGGTGCAGAGACGTTTGCTACTTGCGAGGCCTGGTCCAGTGATAGGCACACGGAGTGGCCTGTCAATGGAACCTTCCCTGGACTTAGAAATGAGCCTTCTCAGCACCACAGGACACAGTGGCCATGAAATGCCTCCCAAACATGGCCAAATATGTGGCTGTGAAGGGACCCTGCTGACTGGAAGTTGGCACTTGCCAGCTGCCTCTACAAAGATTACATCATGACCACTGCAAGCTGCTGACATGCCCTGAAAGTAGGTCAGGGTGGAGATCAAAAATAAGGCACTGTGCTCTGGGAAAAACCCAGAAGAACCAGCCTTCAGAGAGTCAGATGTTTTCAGGTAAATATTTTATGAATCCAAGTTCTTGCATTTTCTCATACCTACAGAAATACAAACATCATGAACCAATGTCTACTCCTGGTTCTCCTGGCTAGTTCCCCAGCAGCTTTTCTACTTCTATTAATATCTTTAACTTTCTTGTTAAGTTTGTTTCTTCTAGAATACAACAAATCTCCAAGTGATAGTATGACAAGGATATTCCCTGGCCAACACCCAGACAATGCTGAACAAATCACCTTATTATTCCAAGGACTCTCCTCTCCCTCCATAAATGTACCCTGACAGAGAGCAAACAAAGGGAACCCAGAGCCCTACAATGCCCCTGTATAGCCTGAAGAAGCCAGAGTGGTCATCACCCCTTTTCCCCTGAGACTGGGTTCCCAAATGCCTGAGAAGGGAAGTAAGTAGATAGTTAGACATGAGCAGAATATCAAAAGGGGCCAAAGAATTGGCCCTGAAAATAAAGAGAGGGAGGGATGTAGTGACTCAAGGATAAAAACAGCAGATAAAACCCAGGAGGCTCTTGGAATGCAGGAACAGAAAAACCAAACACTTATCATCTTTCCTCCCCCCATGTTTTAACTATTAATGGATTTCAGGTCCTCCTGGGCAGTATAACCTATCTCCCCTCCTATCCCATAAGGAGAAGGTGTTTGCCTAACTCTTCCCCCACTCAGGATACATACCTCATCCAATCAGCAAATGACTGGTTAGACCCCTATCCCAGTCCTCGTACCCTGTGTATGAAGTGGACTAAGGACTTCTTGTTCAGTGACAGTTCTCCATTGAACTGGCATGCTGTTCTAACAGTGTCTCCTGTTCTAATAAACCTTATTTACCTCTCATTCTGTCTCATGTCTGGAGATTGTTTTCCAACCCACGCCCAGACCATGACAGTAGATGGCATGAAGAAGAGGAAATTAGAATATTTTATTCTAGATTGTTCTCAAATTGAAATATTATTTTTGACAGAGTTGAAATGAAAATTTTGTACCGATGTATGTTGAAAAAAAAAAATGGAGAACTATACAGATATCATGAAACAATTGGTATTTCCCTGAGGGGTAAGAAGAAAAATTTACAGAATCACAAAGCATGATGTGTCATTTAGCAGCTCCAGACAGCATATAGCATCTTTCAGCAGACAGAGCAAAGGGCAAGGAGGAAGGGTCCATCTCTATTTCTGGCATAGATTGTTTTTGGACCTGGAGGAACAGAGTCTCACCTATTTTGCAGTCAGGTCACCCCATATGTTAAAAAAATCCATAACTCAAAGATATTTTGTGCACCAATTCTGACATCTATAACCACAGGCAGATTTTAAAAATCAAGGCTACTGCAAAGCGGTGACTATTTATTCTGTCTCTCCATAGTTTACAGAATTAATGAAGAATTGCAGTAGCCAGCCACCAATTGGATGCCTTTTGGAAAATTCTTGTTTGCTTTACACTCTGCTTGCCCTGGAACCCATCACTCTTATCCACCTTTTCTTTGCATGAAATTTAAATGAAAATGCAACTCTAGCCAGATTTGCTATTTAAATTGCAGTCTCCATACTCTCCTTTGGAAATTGAAGTATCCATATAGGTAAGGCCGGAGTTAGGCAAAAAGATAAGTTGGAGATCAAACCCGTGTCTGTTACATCTCCTGCATTGGTAGGTGTGATCTTTACCACGAGCACCACCCACCACTTGGGAGCCTAAAATTCGGGGTCACAGTATCACAGCTGATATGAAGAGCTGATTCATTGGAAAAGACCCTGATTGCTGGGCAAGATTGAATGAAAAAGCAGAAGAGGGTGGCACAGGATGAAATAGTTAGATAGCATCACCTGCTCAATGGACATGAGTTTGAGCAAACTCTGTGAGATAGTGAAGAACAGAGGAGCCTGGCATGCTGCAGTCCATGGAGGTCACAGAGAGTCAGACACAACTTAGCGACTGAACAACAATGACAAAGCTATCACACATGAATTAGGTAAAGTCCATTGTCTTCATTTGCTCCTTTATAATCTATCCTTTTCCAGCATTGAGTTAGATGCTAACTTTATACTTATCTCAATTATTATCTTCATTATTTAGGAAAATATAACACAAATGACACATTTGAAGATTAAGTTTGTAGCTAAAAATACTACACAATATGGAAAATGATACTTTTCTTACATGAACCATCAAACTGCTGGGTGGTTAGAATAGGAAAAAGGAGTCCAGAATGGCGATGGCTAAAGACAAGGAAGAGAAAAGCCCATGAAAACAGAACAAAGGAAGGTTGAGGACTGGAGTGAGGACCTCGGGTAGAACAAACAGCACTCCTGGCTGGCCCAATTTACATAGGAGAGGCCCGGGGAGAGGAAAAGACATATAAAAAGAGGAGCCAAAGGGCCGGGGGCCTCTCTCTCTCCTCTTTTCATGTCTTTTGAGTTGGCATGCCCTCACACCTCAGAGATGACTTTTCCTTTATTTTCTAAATAAAACTGAGCTGTAACATGGAGTTGTAACACTGATCTGTCTGAGAGCTGTGACACGGTCTGTCCAAGGGCTTTAACGTCTGTCGCTTCAAATTTTTGTTGTGAGGAGACAAAACTGAGGAAATTGCACACTCCCACAACAAAACCAAATCCCCAGATAAGGGCAAACACAAGAAAGACTCCACACCTTGTAGAAGAGATCATTCTCTTTCTTACCAAATGCTTGGTTTTCAAAACATTACATGATTCCATACTGTTTAATCTTTGTGGTCTATTATCTAACCTTCTTGGGAATTGACTTCAGTAAGTACAATGTTCTTACAGTCCCCTTCCATCAATTCAGTTACATTGATCCATAGGTATATTTGGGTACACTCACAAACACATATACACATGCATACACATGTTCACACATACATACACATGCACATGGTTTTGTGACTTTGGAGAGTGACACAAAAATCAGGAGCCCCAGAACCTAAGACAGAAGTATGGAGAATTATCTGGGAAAACTTGACTGTGTTTTCCATATTGAGCCCAACACATGATGTGTAGTCTTAGTGGATATTAGCACATTAGAAAAATCTTATTGTGGAAATGTGTTTTTAATATGTATGTATAATTGAATCACCTTGGTGTACACCTGAAACACTGTACATTTTTGCTGAATTCAACTATACTTCAATTAAAAAAAGAGAAGCCTGTTTTGCCAGTTCTCTTAAACTGGTCCAGGCAACACAGTACCTTCCGCAGGGGCTTGAGTTTGGTCTCCATGATGAAGTCATACTTGCACAGCTCACAGCAGCGTGTGTCAGAGCTCTTGATCCACTGGTGCAGACAGGCCTGGTGCACGAAGCGTAGGGTGCCTGTGCAGCGGCAGGGCGTGATGAGCGGGCTCTCCTCATCCCCTTCGCAGTGACAGATCCTGAAGAAGACACAGCAAGCAGGTGAGATCTCCCAGGGAGCATACCATATCCTCCTCCTTGAGCATCCTAGGCTTATTGGAATCTACAACCTCACATTCAGAACTACGAATATTTCACTTCAACTTAATGCTGGAGCTAAATACATGGTCAATATTAATTTCCTTTCACTTGAATTAGTCATTGTTGGACTCTTAGGTCATATCCTAGGGCTTCACACACCTGTACATCAAAAATGCACAATCATTCCTCCAGGGAAATCAATTTTAACAGACTAACTATTGAGCTGTGTCCCCACTTTTATCTATCAGAAGTCAGTGTCCCAGCAGAAAGAGACTCACAGACTTAGAAAACAAATTAATGGCTGCAAGAGGTAGAAGGATGGATAGTTAGGGAATTTTGGAAGGTCATGTACACACTGCTTTATTTAAAATGGATAACCAACAAGAACCTATCATATAGCACATGGAACTCTATTCAGTGTTTTGTGGCAGCCTGGATAGGAGGGGTGTTTGAGGGAGAATGGATACATGTATGGCTAAATCCCTTCACTATTCACCTGAAACTATCACAACATTGTTAATCAGCTATACACCAATACAAAATAAAAAGTTCAAAAAAAAAAAATAAATAAAAGTTAGTGTACCATTGTAATGGAATTCTACGCCCCACCCCCCCCCCAAAAAAGTCAGTGTCCACAGGCACAAGCTTTCTTTCATATATTAAAGTTACAGTTTAGTATTCTAAGGAATGTTGGAATCTGGTAATCTCATTGTTTTATTTTGGCAATAGTTTTAGAAGGTGTATAATTTAGTATATATGATATTCTACCAATGTGAAATAATTCTGAAAAATTTTAATGTGTTACCATGGAATAAAGTGAATATAGACAGCATCAGCTTGGAAATATTACAAAGATTTTCCTAGGAAGATGCACACATTTGTTCACAACAAATGAGCTTAACTTTAATAATCATCATTGTCATGAAAGTCTTTGGTTACAGAAAGTTCAGCTATAGTAAACAATAAAGTTCAGCTCCTGTTTTAAAATTTTAATTATTACGTCTTCCTAGAAATTCTTATTTCAAGTAGTTTACTGAATTACTATGATTTTAATGTCATAGATTCAGTCTATGAAATCTCCATTATTCTCATCTTCAAATTTTAAAAACTAACTTGTTTTCCTCATTGGATGAGATAAGCTTTTCATAACATGAGGTCACAAATTCAAATCTTACAACTTCAATAATTCTTATTACCTAGAGTCTGTAGAAGTTGTTTCTAAGTTTGACTAGAAATATTTCTTAAAATCTGTTAGAAATATGAATGAAATGTTCCCAGAACACTTGTATAGTCATTTTTTGGAGCTGAGTCATAGTGACAGGCTGGAAGAATGTTTGAATTACTATTGCTGTTCTTTCCTTTCAGCCATCATCACCAGAAGCAGTGCTTTTTAAAAAGTAGGTTTTAAAATATATTTATCTAGCTCAACTGTCTCCCAGGGGAAATGCAGGGGTTGGTTGGTCAGATTGTTACTTCAATGAGACAACAGGAATTGAAACTCAACCCTCCCCTAACTTCAAAATAAAGAAGTATGACACAGTAGCTAATATTTTGAATCTCTTTTTCTTAAGTAGAGACAAAGTAAGCCAAGAGCAACACTGGCTTCAAAAGTTCTTTGGGTGGAGTGAAAAGATAGAACACAGGAAAGTTCAAAATCAGTGTCTGCCCTCCCCTGGATGGAGTTACAAAGTAGCAGTCAAAGGCTGGCCTAGTGGGGAAAAGCTAAGAATTGAGATTGACATAAATAGATTATTGATTGGGCTTCCTTTGTGACTCAGATGATAAAGAGTCTGGCTGCAATGCAGGAGACCAGGGTTCGATCTCTGGGTTGGAACGATGCCCTGGAGAAGGGAATGGCTACCCACTCCAGTATTCTTGCTTGGAGAATCCCACGGACAGAGGATCCTGGTTGGCTATAGTCCACGGGGTCACAAACTGTCAAACACAATTGTGTAACTAACATTTTCCTTTTTCATAAAATAGATAACCAATGAGAATCTACTGTGTAGCTCAGAAAACTCTACTCAGTGCTCTGTGGTGACCTAGAAAGAAATCCAAAAATGAGGAGATATATGTATATGTTATAGCTGACTCACTTGGCTGTACAGGAGACACTAACACAACTTTGTAAAGCAACTATACTTCAATAAAAATTTATAAAAAGATAAAACTGAAAATTATCTCAGAGCCTATTTTAATATGAAACTGAAATATGTCCTCTCTTCAAATCTGTAGATCCTAGGATCAAGGCTTAGTATAATTTATATCATACCTGTAGCTGATAGAGTATTGATCAGTAGAGGCTTGTTGAGTGAAAAAATTGTTCAATCAACAAACTATAACTTATTCTAAAAGCAACTAGGGAAAGCGAATCTGGGTTTCTAAAGCACATCATTTTTTTTAGCTGTACATCTCCAATTTTTTTAAAAAAATTTATTTTTAATTAAAGGATATTTACAATATTGTGTTGGTTTCTGCCATATGTTAACATGGATCAGCCATAGGTATAATATGTCCCCTCCTTCTTGAAACTTCCTTCCACTCCCCACCGCATCTCACCCCTCTAGGTTGTCACAGAGCCCTGGTTTGAGTTTCCTGTGTCATATAGCAAATTCACACTGGTCATCTCTTTTACATATGTTAATGTATGTTTCCATTAAAGCACATTACTTTGATGTAATATTTATTTTTGGAGGAACTGAACCATAACAAATTATACATCATGAGTGGCTAAGATTTCTGAAGTCCTTTGAACCTCTTCTCTCACTGACATCACACAGAGATTCTCCCTTAGATCAGGGGGCAGTACATTGTGGTGTGATACGTCCTTATGCATGTTTTGGCATATAACATTTTTTTTTTGGACCACACCCACCCACGTATGTTTATGTATTGTTAAGAGCTGTGTTTATACTATAACTGTAGGCCTGAAGATGATGCATGTGTCCACAAAGACTATCATCTTCACTATCTGACCCTTTGCAGGACACATTTACTTTATGGTGATTCTGAGTTAAAGACAATGTCTGACTGTTATCAACAATGATAAAAACAAAGTTTATAAAACAAATCACCCCAACTTCTGCAAGTAACAAAAATTGAATTAAAGGTTCCCAGGAGAAGCATATGATAAAACCAAAAGCCCCTCCTGGCCTGTCACTGATGCCCGTTGACCCATGATAAGTCTGTAGGGACAGGGAGAAAAGTTTCTTATTTGAAAAAGAAAAATGTGCAGTTAATCCCATCTGATAATTTATCACCAAAAAATGGGTCAAATGCTGCACAGCTGCCAAAACGGTTCTGAGGCTCTGAATTTTTGCTAACGTGAAAAAGTAATTCATCATAAGCAGATGGAAACAGAGACCTTGTTGATTCCAGACTGACCAGAACTGAACCTGATTGGTGTCAAGCCTTCTTATGTCTTACACATTCTTTTAAAAAATTTCTCCTGAAAATTACCTGAAGCATCACCAGCAATATTATTTTTTTTTCATAAAGTTAAGATTATTTCTTTGCTGACAAAGATCCATCTAGTCAAAGCTAAGGTTTTTCCAGCAGTCAAGTATGGATGTGAGAGTTGGACTATAAAGAAAGCTGAGTGCCATAGAATTGATGCTTTTGAATTTTGGTGTTGGAGAAGACTCTTGAGAGTCCCTTGGACTGCAAGGAGATCAAACCAGTCAATCCTAAAGGAAATCAGTCCCAAATATTCATTGAAAGAACTGATGCTGAAGCTGAAACTCCAATACTTTGGCCACCTGATGCGAAGAACTGACTCATTTGAAAAGATCCTGATGCTGGGAAAGATTAAAGGTGCGAGGAGAAGGGGATGACAGAGGATGAGATGGTTGGATAGCATCACCGACTCAATGGACATGAGTTTGAGCAAATCCAGGAGATGGTGATGGACACGGAAGCCTGGCGTTCTTCAGTCCATGGGTGTCATGAAGAGTTGGACATGACTGAGCGGCTAAACTGAACTGAACTGAAGATTATTTCCCATCAGGAAAATCAAAAGGTTGGTTCATTTTCATTTCTGTTGCACAAGATTTCCTTTTACATGATGTTAGCATTTTGAAATTTTTCTAAATTATCCAACTCATGTTGGTTCCCAAGAGTCTTTCAAACCATGTTGAGACTGTTCTAAATGGATTTGAAAGCTAAATATCAATTTCAAATATCTACTAGAAATGAAAAATAAAGTGATAGTGCCTTACAGAAATAATTAAACAATTCTTAAATTGACACTTTACACAAACCATAATTGCTAAATTTTAAATGAAAACATAGTAATAAAAATATAAACATGTGTTTTCCAATATAATAATCATATACAGAAAATGAATTCAATAATAAAAATACATTGCAAAATAATCATTATTTTGATGCATTTTCACTTTATGGGAAATCGAGACTTAAGAATTATGTGATTTTTAAAATTATTGGTGATCTACATTGGTGTCTGTCACCTGGTGGAAGGAACAGGTTGAATTCAAATTTTATTGGCATTTTAGCATTTTAACTGGCTGTTTAACATCTACTTCCATATAATTTCTAGCTTTCTGTAAAGAGTGGACCACAAAATACTATTTAGCAAATTAAATTTTCGAAAGTATGTGTGTGTTTGCAGATTCAAGCCCCCTTTAATATTTAAGTTTTAAGAAAAGTAGGCTTTTTTTTTTTTTCCAGTCTTACATACCTTAAAATGACCTCCATTTCCTGTTCCCTATCCATTTGTCAAGATATCTTGGTTCAGGTAAAATAGTATGTTTTATGAAAGAGCTTTTTTTAAAAATAATTTATTACTTTAAAAAATCTTTGTGAGGGCCATAGTGACCTAGGCAACTTTAGAATTCTTTTCATCCACTTATTCATTATTTCATTCAGTCACATTTTCTTAGTTCTTGCTACATGAAAAGAAAGTCAGATACTAGCATCAACATGTGGGGTGACTGGAGAGAGAGAGAGAAAAGAACCTGGAGGCAGGGACCTCATTTGGGCAATGATTATAAACATCTAGGTATTAAGAATCTACAAGGAAGAATCACTTCACACTGGCCAGATGGTCATCATCAAAAAATCTATAAACACTAAATGCTGGGGAGGGTGTGGAAAAAAAAGGAAGCCTTCTTACACTGTTTGTGAGAATGCAAGTTGGTACAGCCACTAGGGAGAACAGTACAGAAGTTATTTAAAAAACTAAAAAAAGTTTATGACCTAGCAATCCCACTCCTGGGCATCTACCTGGAGAAAACCCTAATTTGAAAAGATATGTGTATTCCAATGTTCACCACAGAACTGTTTACAATAGCCAGGACATGGAGGCAATCTAAATGTCTACAAACAGAGGAATGGATAAAAAAGATATGGTACATATATACATTGTAATATTGTTGTTTAATGTCACTAGGTCGTGTTCAACTCTTTTGTGACCCTATGGACTGTAACCCGCCAGGCTCCTCCCTCCATGGGATTTTCCAGGCAGAATACTGGAGTGGGTTGCCATTTCCTTCTCCAGGGAATCTTCCCAACCCTGGGGATTCAACCCCAGTCTCCTGCATCCGCAGGCAGATTCCTAATATTGAGCCATTCATCCATAAAAAAAGAACAAAATAATGCCATTTTAAGCAACATGGATGGACCTAGAGATTGCCATACTGAGTGAAGTAAGTTAGACAGAGAAAGACAAATATCATAGGATAGCATTTATATGTGGAATCAAAAAATGGGTACGGATGAACTTATTTATGAAACATAAATCTAATAAGGACCTACTGGATAGCATAGTGAACTCTACTCAAAACTCTGTAATGGAAAAAATATCTTAAAAAAAGAGTGTGTATATATATATATATACATTCTAAAGGAGATGTATATATATATATATATATATATATATATATATATATACATTCTAAAGGAGATCAGTCCTGGATGTTCATTGGAAGGACTGATGCTAAAGCTGAAACTCCAGTACTTTGGCTGCCTCATGTGAAGAGTTGACGCATTGGAAAAGACCCTGATGCTGGGAGGGATTTGGGGAAGGAGGAGAAGGGAACGACAGAGGATGAGATGGCTGGATGGCATCACCGGCTCGATGGACGTGAGTTTGAGTAAACTCTGGGAGTTGGTGATGGACAGGGAGGCCTGGCGTGCTGTGATTCATGGGGTCACAAAGAGTCGGACACGACTGAGCTACTGAATTGAACTGATATATGTATATGAAACGGATTCACTTTGCTGTACACCTAAAATTGAACACAGCATTGCACATCAAGTATACTCCAATAAAAATGGAAAAATAAAAAGAATCCAAAGCAATATGGCGACACTGGGGAAGAGATGGGAGACAGCCTACCGAATGTACCAAGGTCTCCAAGGACCCCAGCTTGGTTTCCATGACTACTAGCTTTGGAGACAAAGCATTTCTATAACATGGAACTCATAAAGGCAATCAT
This sequence comes from Bos taurus, assembly GCF_002263795.3. Classification (NCBI taxonomy): domain Eukaryota; kingdom Metazoa; phylum Chordata; class Mammalia; order Artiodactyla; family Bovidae; genus Bos; species Bos taurus. The sequence continues at coordinate 2,016,349 of NC_037333.1, read as the reverse complement.
GACCATAACCTTCAAACAGCATCTCAACTCTCTTTGCATATTCCATGTCATCTTCCCATTTGTTATCTTCTCATTTCCTTACTTATATTTTCCCCCATATTTCATCTCCAAGCTTTGAGCACAGCATCTATGGACACTGCTGTGTTTGTAATGATTTAATTTGGATGTTATCTTTACTCAAAACTAGTCATCATGCTTCAGAGTTTGGCACCTACTTGCTGCCCATTTTTAGCCTTTCAAAGGACTGACTCTTAGTTTTATTATTTTTTAAATTGCTTTTTAAGCTCTATTTTATTTATTTCCTCCCTGATCTTTATTTTTTCCTTCCTTCTGTTGACTTTAGGTTTTGTTTGTTCTGTTTCCAATTCTTTTAAGTGGTAGGTTACGTTGTTTATTTGATATTTTTCTTATTTTTTAAGGGTGGTCTCTATTGTTATTAACTTCCCTCTAAGAGCTGCTTTAAAGGGGCCTAGTGCTCTCCAGTCCATGCATTGCAAGAATCGGTCACAACTTAGTAACTAAAGCACATAGATTTGGCATGGTTGCATTCTGGGGCACCCATTCTTAGAATTCACTTTTCTAAGCTAAAAATGATTAGAATGCATGGTGGGCAGAAGCCATGTTGAAAGGTAGTAAGCAGTGTATGAGAAATTAGTGCTCAAACAAATGAGTAAGGAGATATGATCTTTCTTTTTGAGAAATATGGCAGCACAGTGAAAGGATAGCAGACTAGAGAAAATTTTAGTTTTCATTTGCATTTCATTTTGTTTTCACAGTAAAAGTGAATGTGTTCATAAACAGAAGTGAAGGTGTCACAGAGAGGGAGACATTTAAAGAAATAGTCAGGCAAAAGAATGATCCATGGTTAGATGAAGTTTCTTGAGAAGTCAGGAGAGTGTAGGTAAGGAAAAGATCACAGAGGAATATCTTTGGACAAGTGCAAGGATACCCAGGAGGGAAGCCAACAGTTTTCCATGAGCAAAAGACAGAGGAGGAACGTTGGTGAAGATAGAGAGGAGGTGGGGCAGGGGAGGTGCAGCAGTTGGGTCTGAAGGATGGTCTTACTATCTTCCCTGACACAACAGACAACAGGTAGTGAAAGGGAGGGCAGGGAGGCATGGCCCTTAAGGTCTCACAGAGGCTCTAAATGATTAAAGAAAGCCACTGGGAGAATGTGACGGAAAATTAAGCAAGCATGAATATCAGAATAGTGGAGCAGCTGTGAGGTCCCAGGTCAGATGAGATATATGGGTTTACAGTGGACATTCTCTGACTCTGTACACTCATTAGTCAGCGTGATCCTACAGCAGGTAACACAACCTCACTGTCCCAAGATCACCAGGTCAGGATAGGGAAGGCGAGAAGTGAAGGATTCTGGCACATCAGAGAAGATGGTATGAAAATAGCTGTCACAGAGTCTAGATGAACTGAGCAGGCAAGCCAGTGAAACCACCCATGGACCCTGTACTATCAGAGGCCAAAAGACACAATGATGCTGAAGAACTGATATTGACAATGGGAGGAGATAGGACAAAGATTGTCTCTATGTAGAGGATGCATTTATCTCTCTTAAGGATTAGTTCACCTCCCTTTTTTTGTATTTTTCCATTGTCACAGAAAAAATAAAAATAAAATTTATAGAATTATTTGGTATTTGAAGTTCACAAACAAATCTTATCCTGACTCACATCTTTGGTCTCTGCTCCAGTAAACTGGAGATTTCCATTTAGTCATGTGTAGAATTAAGTTAAAAATAACTCTTAGGGTGTCAGGAAGATTAAGTAAAAGAGCACGTACCTGGCATATAGTAGGCAACCAAATATTTGTTCATTTTATTATGGCTAAATTTGTTAATTTTAGCATGCGATCATGAGATTAATTCTACTGCTACTATTAATTTGGTTTATCAATGTTATTGCTTCCAGTGCATTGGACTAAGATTTTTAGCAGCTAGTTTGTTAAATTGGTTAGAGCAAGCACTTGTAAGGTCAAGGTCATGAATTTGACTTCATTAAGGTGAGTTGTTATGAAACACTGGAATCCCCAGGTTAGTTGCATCACAGACACATCTCAAAGAAATCTTGGCATGGGAGTATGTTTAGATATGTGTAGAGGAAAACTAGGATTGGATTTAGCTTCACTCTTCTGTATGTTGGTGACCTCAGACAAGTTTTCAGACAGTTGATTTTTTTTTTCTTCTGTAAAATTTTATATGGCTATCACAGGTTCCAATAAGATATATGAGAAAATACCGCAAAATATAAATATTGTCCCAAAGCAGGTCATTACTGCCAACAGATAATTAGTCAATAAAATAAACAAAAGTGCTTCTAGGTAGTAAATGCAATGCACTGTATGCTTTTTAGAAAAGCAACTCATTTTTTTAATGTCTGTGTTTTACTTAATGGGACTGTCATTTTTCACCTCTAGGACTGTAATGTAAGTAAGGCAGATATTTCCAAATCTACTGTATAAATGAAATTACTTTTCTCCTAAGCTACCAGCACCCTCCTCACAGTCAAGTCTAAGGACCTTCTCTAGTTCTTCATCTTTCCTGATGTCCCTCTGCAGTATGGACTAACCCCTCCTTCTTAAAGCTTCTTCCCTTTTTGGCTTATGTGACGGTGTTTTTATATCACTATACCAAAATCACTACAGATGGTGACTGCAGCCATGAAATTAAAAGAAGCTTACTCCTTGGAAGAGAAGTTATGACCAACCTAGATAGCATATTAAAAAAAAGAGACATTACTTTGCCAACAAAGGTTAAGGCTATGGTTTTTCCAGTAGTCATGTATGGATGTGAGAGTTGGACTATAAAGAAAGCTGAGCACCGAAGAATTGATGCTTTTGAACTGTGGTGTTGGAGAAGACTCTTGAGAGTCCCTTGGACTGCAAGGAGATCCAACCAGTCCATCCTAAAGGAGATCAGTCCTGGGTGTTCATTGGTGGGACTGATGTTGAAGCTGAAACTTCAATACTATGGCCACCTGATGAAAAAAGCTGACTTATTTGAAAAGATCCTGATGCTGGGAAAGATTGAGGGCAGGAGGAGAAAGGGATGACAGAGGATGAGGTGGTTGGATGGCATCACCAAGTCAATGGGCATGAGTTTGGGTAAACTCCAGGAGTTGGTGATGGATAGGGAGGCCTGATGTGCTGCGGTTCATGAGGTTGCAAAGAGTCGGACATGACTGAGTGACTGAACTGAACTGAACTGAACCCTTAAACTTGAGAAAAGTGGAATCAGAAGAGCATATAAGGTGATTATAGGGACTGAAAGAGTGACTACTTATGGAAGACAGACCCAAAATATTTGGGGCTTAGAAATTTGAGATATAGTGCCTGAGATGATCCTGTGCTAAGACATGACAGGTGAGTTATTATGTTGGGAATAATATGTTGATACCTTTCAGCATATCTAATTTCTTGACTAAGTCTAGTCTACCTAATATTGTGGGCTTCCCTGGTGGCTCAGATGGTAATGAATTTGCCTGCAATACAGGAGACCCAGGTTCAATCAGGTCACAAAAGCCACCTCTCAAAGTATGACTGCTTATCCGGTGAGTTTTATACTTACCCCTTTGATTTTTCCTTTCTACACTGACTACTCCAGGGAGGCCATCCAGGCCCATCAAGTTCAAATATTGCTCCTAGACTTGTGACTTTAAAACATTTGTCTCCAAACCAACCACTGCCCCTCCAATAGCAAGAAGCCTCAGCCAGTTCTTACTGGTTCCTACATATCACCATCTCCAAATTAGCTTCTCTTCCCAAAGATGCCATTCCATCAATATCTCATTCTCTTGGCTTGCCTTTGTTTTTGAGCCTTTGGGTAATTTGAATTCTAAATTCAAATTGTTATCAAGATGCCAATACTTTTTATACCTTAGTGGTTTTTCCTTCCTCTCAAAAAAATTATTTTCCTCCTTCTCATCCACACTGCCATTGCTCTGGTAGTTTTGAATTGTCAACAGATACAAAAACTGTCTTTAAGACTTTGCTCCTTCCAAATCAGTCTTAAAACTATTTTATTTATGTATTTATTTAGCTGCATCAGGTCATATTTGCAGCATTGAGATCTGGTTCCCTTACCAGGGATTGAACACAGCCCCTCTATTGGGAGTGTGGGGTCTTAGCCACTGGATCATCAGGGAAGTCCCCCAGATCATTCTTTAAACATGTAGTTAGTTGTTAAGATCCTCTTAAAATAATGTCATTCTTCAAGAACCCTATCATCAACCAAATAAAATCCAAATTATCCAAATTACCTGGTTTTCAGCTGCTGCTGCTGCTGCTAAGTCACTTCAGTTGTGTCCAACTCTGTGCGACCCCATAGATGGCAGCCCACCAGCCTCTCCCATCCCTGAGATTCTCCAGGCAAGAACACTGGAGTGGTTTGCCATTTCCTTCTCCAATGCATGAAAGTGAAAAGTGGAAGTGAAGTCGCTCAGTCGTATCTGACTCTTAGCGACCCCATGGACTGCAGCCTACTAGGCTCTTCTGCCCATGGGATTTTCCAGGCAAGAGTACTGGAGTGGGGTACCATTGCCTTCTCCAGGTTTTCAGCTAACCCTCTGTAATTTGAATTTTCCTTACCCATTCTACTGTATCTCCTCTTAATCCCTAACACACAGGCATAGCAGCATGCTACAGAATTTACCTGTAGGATAGCTGAGAAGCTTTGAGTTTTGATACAAATTAGTTACCACTGTGCCAAGATCTTGATTCCTCTCAGTCTAGAGGGCAGTTTCAGGGTCCTGGGTGTGTGGTCTATTAATCTCAGTTAATTCACAAGTTTTGTGTTCTGCATGTGTCATGACCTGGAAAGTGTTGGGGAAAATGATGTGGTTGTTAACAGTAGCATCAGTTTTGCTGGTCATGTCTGTTAAATCACTTAATCTCTGGTGCTTTCAAGTTCTTCACCAATAAAATAGGAAAATAGCACTGTCTACTTCCTACGGTTGTTTATAAGAATAAGTTAATTAAGTGTTGATAAAGATCAAATAATATATTTTTTTCAATTCATGCTTAGGTGTTTATTTCCTCAGCCTATTGCCTTCTGAGACTGCTTGCCTCTGGGGATTTTCTCAAATGTGATCTTAGCCCCCTGAGATCCCCTTACTTCATCTAAATTTAAGCTGCCTTTAAGACTCACATCCTTTATGAAATAGACTCCAGACCTTCTTTGCTTACGAGTTTTGAGGTATCATTATTCTTAATATAGATTTGGAGTTTGCTGTTTGTTTTTTCATCTATGCAAGTTCTGAATAAATTCCTGTATATTAATTTTGAGGATCAGGATCGTCTTTATATGGAAAGAATAGCAGGATATTAATAGCAATTTAAATGCTGAGAGTGTTAAAAAAATCAAGGTAAAGATCGTCCACAAATGGACCCGGGGTACTATAATTTAAACTGTTGTTTAAACATGTACAGACCAAAAGAGACAGCCTAGTTTAGTGAGATGATTTAGTAATTCTCAGATGTCACCAACTACCAGTGTTCTGTTTATGTTTCGGGAAAGTTCGCTTATAATGAAAGTGAGAAATGTATCACCCTTACACATACCATGTGATCTTCATTTGCATTTGAGGAAGTAAGCTGAGATGTACCAATTTTATACCCTATCCGAGCATCGGAGGAAGTCAAGCAAATTGATCTTCTGTAGAAAGGAGAAGTAACTCTTATTCAAAAAGCAGAGAAGATGGACAGTATTTAGTATTATTCTTACCAACAGCTGTTTCCAGAAACTCTAACTGATATGGAGCCAAAATATATATATATATTTTTTATATTTTGGAGTTAAAAGAAAAAAGCCTTGCAAATCAGATTTCTAAGAGGTGAAGTATTATAAGCTACCATTCAGTCTGAGATTTAAAATATTTTGTAAATTTTAATTAAAAATACAATTATACATAAAACAAAAGTATGTTATAGAGAGATGATACGATTTTTGTAATCATAAGGTTCATCATTCTGAATATTCAATCTTTTTAACATCTACAGATGAGTGACAATTCCACACACAAATGACTTTTTAACATGTTTTGTTTTCTCAAGAGTATTTTCAACTTGAAAGACCTGGTACATACCATTACTTCCTGAGTTTAATTTCATGCCCTAATTTGTCACCACTGACTTGGTCCCAACCTCAAATCATCTGCACAGAGCTGCAGGGAAGAAACAACCACAAAGGCAGGGAGATAGCAGCACCCCTGGTTCCTCACTGGATCCTGGAGCAAGTCCAGAGTCACAGTGAACCAGCTGCATCTCCTTCCCATTGGACAGCAGACGATGGAAAAAGAGAAGACAATGAATGATCACTTATGTCAATAATGGAAGCAGAGGAAGCCAAGGCCTATTTGAATTTACAGGTATTTTAGAAGAGTGAGCTGCAATGGATTGGTAAAATAATATTTGAATTTCTCCTCTTGCAGCCTTATTGCCTCCTGTCAACCTGTTGATCCCAGGAGTTTACATTCTGGTAGGGATCAGGGGTTGTCATAGGGACTCCTCCATTGTTGGCTAGCCTAGTGATTCAGTCTCATAGTGGGCTATGCCCTCTTGGAGGGGTTTCTGAGAAGTCTCTGCATGAGTGGAGTACATGCAATGTCCTCCCATTTGTGCTGGCGTGTGTGGCCTCAGGAGTGCCATTCCCAGGTGTGCTCAACAGCAGGGTAGATCTCGCTCATTAGTCTTATGTCAGCTCAACTATCCAAATCCTCCAAGTCAGGAGATATTAAAGGATGGACTGTGCCCTTTGGGATAATCCCTTTCTTGCAAACCGTCGCTTTGCTGCCCTATCCACACTCTGTTGGTGGCTCCAGGCAGACCATGGTCCATTTCTGAGTAATGGAATGGATTTTTCCCAGTGTGTTTACCTTTCCAGATCCTACCTTATAATTTTGGTGATATTAAGATGAATTAATAGATAATAAACGTTGAATAAATACCCTGATGTAATGATTTTTCTCTACACTCACACACCACAAACATTCATTTTATGTCAACTTTGAGATGTTTTTGCATGTGTTTGCAAGATGAACAAAACTGAACTAGAGATTTTCTAAGCAGGAATTATTAAAGTTATTAGGCTCAATTTTCACTTCATGGGAAATAGATGGGGAAACAGTGGAAACAGTGTCAGGCTTTATTTTTTTGGGGCTCCAAAATCACTCCAGATGGTGATTGAAGCCATGAAATTAAAAGATGCTCACTCCTTGGAAAGAGAGTTATGACCAACCTAGATAGCATATTAAAAAGAAGAGACATTACTTCATCAACAGAGGTCTGTCTAGTCAAGGCTACAGTTCTTCCAGTGGTCATGTTTGGATTTGAAAGTTGGACTGTGAAGAAAGCTGAGTGCTGAAGAATTGATGCTTTTGAACTGTGGTGTTGGATAAGACTATTGAGAGTCCCTTGGACTGCAAGAAGATCCAACCAGTCCATCCTAAAGGAGAAGAGTCCTGGGTGTTCATTGGAAGGACTGATGCTGCAGCTGAAATTCCAATACTTTGGCCATCTCTTGCGAAGAGTTTACTCACTGGAAAAGAAAGACCCTGATGCTGGGAGGGATTGGGGGAAGGAGGAGAAGGGGACAACAGAAGATGAGATGGCTGGATGGCATCACTGATTCAATGAACATGAGTTTGGGTAAACTCTGGGAGTTGGTGATGGGTAGGGAGGCCTAGAGTACTACAATTCATGGGGTTGCAAAGAGTTGGACATGACTGAGCAACTGAACTGAACTGAGGCTCAGTTTTTATTAGCTGCTTGCATTGATGTGAAAAGGAAAAACAAAAGCACAAATAAAACACACTCACTTGCTTTTTGTGTAGATATGACAAAACAAACATATTTGATCAGATGCAGAATAAGGCTTTGGGATATACATAATAACAGAGCTATCAGTAAACTTATCATTGTAACTAGTCCTTCTTCTTTTCTGCATGTGGCAGAGATTCTTAATTCAAATTGATTTTGTGATAGAGCTTTTTTGTAATTGCTAAGTGTTTGAATCCTTATAACCTCATCCTCCACCACTACTTCCTTCCAGTTTTGTCCATTCATTAACCTTATCTGGCTAAGTATTACTTCTAAGGAAGTCTCAAGTTGCCATGGATAATTGACGAGGCAGTTACTTTATTTACAGGTAACCAAGAATGCACTGAATGAATTAGAAATATGCTTTTGCATATAAATTCTCCTACATAGCCAAATGAGTGTCTTGGCAAAATATTAATATTATACAGCAGCTCCAGCCACTTTGAGTGAACACTGATCTCTCTTCATTCACTTATTCACATATTCCTTCATTTGTCCATTTATTTACTTAATCATTCTCTCACCAAGTAATCTGTTGTGTGTATGCAAGGTTATATAAGGTGCTGTGATAAATGGAAAGATGAGCAAGTCTCAGTCTTTTCCCTTCAAGGAGGTAATACTTTGATACTTTATATGCTGGACAGTAGCACAATTAGCTGGAATTCAAGTTACCATGTGATGTGTGTGAAATTAAGTACTTTGCAAGGAAGAGAAAGAGAATGTATTGATTAGGGGTGAGAAGGTGGTTAGAGCCTAATGGAAAATGTTTATAGAAATTGGAATTGGAACCTGGGGAGAATTTTTGCCCAGTGGAGGCAAAGTTCATAGAGTACTCCAGACATAGAAGATCCTTTCAGTGAATGTCTAGCAGTAGGAATTACCAGGTAATCAGGTCAGGTATGTGGCTGTTTGGAAGGAACATGAGGTTTGGGTAGGATTATATTGGGATGTCCAGTTGAAAAATTAAGATTGTGGAGAGCCTAAAAAAAATTACCTTCATCTAGCACTGACATTTACACACACACATACAGGCACACACACAAAAAACTTTAACTATATTCAGTTGGAGGGGGAACTCAATAAAGAATCTGAGTAAGAAAGTAGATTATTCGAAAGATTATTCTGTCTGTGTTACCTCAGAGATTAGAAAGAAAAAGAAGCTATTACAATCACCAAAGTCAACAGTAATGAAGACAAGCACTAGTGTAATAGTTGTGACAATAAAAAAAAGATAATAGGAGATCCTGCAAAAGTAAAGTCGTGGAATGTAGACACTAATTTGATAAGAGGAGACCAGGAAGAAGGACAATGAGGGGAAGGACTGACTACACTGATTCTAGTGTTTTAATTAAAACTATTACATATAGGGTGGATGAACAACACACAGGGAACTATAGTCAATGTCCTATGATCAGCCATAATGGAAAATAATATAAAAAAGAATATATATATGTATAACCAAATAACTTTTCTAGACAACTGAATCTAAAACAACCTTGTAAATCAACTGTGTGCATGTGTGCTACGTCACTTCATTCGTGTCTGACTCTTTGCAACCCTTTGGCTCTCTGTCCATGGGATTCTCCAGGCAAGAATGCTGTAGTGGGTTGCCATGCCATCCTCTAGGGGATCTTCCTGACCCAGGGATAAATTTTAAAAAAAGCTTCTTGGGACAGAGCCTCAAAATTAACCTATTTATAAGGCCTCCAAGCATTTGTTTGTCACCAGAAGCACCACTTGGAAATGACAATATTGATAATCTAATTTTTAACTTAGTTATGGAGAGGATAACTGTCTGGAGAGGATCATTTTGAAAAACAGAAGGAAATAGTTCCACACTTTCACTTAGATGCTATTTTCTTGTATTTGACATATTTCAAAGAATAAACATATTTGAAAATAATTGAAAGATATTTTCCCAAATGACAACAGAAATACCTGTAACAAATAATTATTTCAAACAATAAGTCTATTAAATAAATAGACTTTTCCAATTAGCAGTAGAATTACAGATGGTGGTTTAGTCACTAAGTTTTGTCCGACTCTTGAGACACCATGGACTGTAGACCACCAGGCTCCTCTGTCCATGGGATTCTCCAGGCAAGAATACAAGAGTGGGTTGTCATTTCCTTCTTCAGGGGATCTTCCTGACCCAGGAGTCAAATGTGGGTCTCCTACATTGCAGGCAGATTCTTTACTGACTGAAATATGAGGAAAGCCCAGAATTACAGATACCTAATTAATAATGTGGTTCTTTATATCCTCTTTCTAATTCATATTTTCCCTAGTGTGTAGTCTACCTAGAAATATATATATATATATATTTTTTTTTTGGTAGAGATGTCAATGGACCTAGAGACTGTTGTATAGAGTGAGGTAAGTTAGAAAGAGAAAAACAAATTGTATATTAACACATATATGTGCAGTCTAGAAAAATGGTATTGATGATATTACTTGCAAAACAGAAATAGAGACACAGATGTAGAGAACAAATATATGAATACCAAGGCGGGAAAAGGAATGACCTGGGAGATTGGAATTGACATATATACACTACTATGTATAAAATAGATAACTAATGAGAACCTACGGTTTAGCACAGGGAACTCTGCTGGAAATCAAAAAAAGAGGTGATATATGTATATATATATGTATAGCTGATTTGCTTTACTGTACAGAAGAAACTAACAACATTGTAAAGCAACTATACTCCTATAAAAATTAATTTAAAAAGATTCTTATACTATTTGATTATCCCTATCATTTGTTTCTCAATCATAGAACAGAAAGTACAATTTTGTGGAACTAAATTAAGATGCTTTGTGAAAATAAAGTTACAAAGCTTTAATTTTATTCAGAGTCCCAATATAACAAAATTTCCATTAAGACAAAAACACTAAGAAATTTTTTCTGACAGGTTTCATTCTTTAAAAGCTATGTATCAACTTTATATGTTGCCATTAAGAAATACAACTAAAAATCAGAACAACCTTATTAAAATTAAATGCATTAAAATATTATAAGGTAATATTTAAAAATCTAAATAGTGATTATCTAGGTAAAAGTATAAATTAAAGTAATTATTTATTTTTAATTTCCTTTACAATAACCACAACTACTGCAAAAAATCACTAAAAGAAATACTGAAATAAACTAAAAAATACAAAGATCTAAGAATACTTCTCCAATTTACTCCACTTTCTTTTCTCTCATTTGCTAGTAAGTTAACAAATTCATGAATATTTGATGGATTTATATATTTGAACAGTTTGGGAAAGTACTGTGTCTTATTATCAGTAAGTGTGATTGCTTCCTGGGCAGCTTCTGGAGCAGCCTGGTCAGTGAGAATCTTCTAGAGAATAGGAAAGTGTTAAGAATAATCTCAAAAATATACGAGCAGCTCCTGCAGCTCAATTCCAGAAAAATAAACGACCCAATCAAAAAATGGGCCAAAGACCTAAACAGACATTTCTCCAAAGAAGACACACAGATGGCTAACAAACACATGAAAAGATGCTCAACATCATTCATTATTAGAGAAATGCAAATCAACACCACAGTGAGATATCATTTCACACCAGTCAGAATGGCTGCTATCCAAAAATCTACAAGCAATAAATGCTGGAGAGGGTGTGGAGAAAAAGGAACCCTCTTACACTGCTGGTGGGAATGCAAACTAGTACAGCCACCATGGAGAACAGTGTGGAGATTCCTTAAAAAAATGAAAATTGAATTGCCATACGACCCAGCAATCCTACTGCTGGGCATACACACCAAGGAAACCAGAATTGAAAGAGACATGTGTACCCCAATGTTCATTGCAGCACTGTTTATAATAGCCAGGACATGGAAGCAGCCTAGATGTCCATTAACAGACAAATGGATAAGAAAGCTGTGGTACATATACACAATGGAATATTACTCAGCCATTAAAAAGAATATATTTGAATCAGTTCTAATGAGGTAGATGAAACTGAAGCCTATTATACAGAGTGAAGTAAGCCAGAAAGAAAAATACCAATACAGTATAATAACGCATATATATGGAATTTAGAAAGATGATAATGACAACCCTGTATGCAAGACGGCAAAAGAGACACAGATGTATAGAACAGTCTTTTGGACTCTGTGGAGAGGGCGAGAGCAGGATGATTTGGGAGAATGGCACTGAAACATGTATATTATCATATGTGAAATGAATCACCAGTCAATGCATGATACAGTGTTCTTGGGGCTGGTGCACTGGGATGACCCTGAGGGATGGGATAGGGAGGGAGGTGAGAAGGGGGTTCAGTATGGGGAATACATGTACCCCCATGGCAGATTCATGTCAATGTATGGCAAAACCAATACAATACTGTAAAGTAAAATAAATAAATAAATAAATAAAATGAACTGGGAAAAAAAAAAAGAATAATTTGCCTCCCCCCTCCACCCATACGCATACACAAGTGCCAGAGATGTCTTTGTACTGTTTGAAGTCTAACCATATAAAACATAACATTTCATGCCAGCTTTGTTGTACACCTCTGATATCTGCAATGTATATTCAGACATTCCATTTAGGTTTATGATAATTCTGCTTCAGTTTTCTAGAAGATAAAATCAACTTACACTGTGGTTTACTAGTAAACCACAGATAGGGGTCTGTCTTCAGCTGTCATTAGCATTTTCCCATTGCTCAGATTTGTGGATGTGTTTGAACCTTTTCAACACTCTTCATTGAGGCTTTTTTCAATGCCTGCTCTTTATTTTGTATTTCTGTTCAAACCTCCCCTGAATTTTTGATCTTTCTCTTTGGAGGGCAAATTTTTTTCACTATGGCATAATCTAAATGATAAATTGATATCATTTTTCCTGTACATCAAGTATGAATGAATTTCATTAATTGTATATACCAGATACAATCGCTTTATCTCTTTCCAGTTACCTTTGTCTTTTTGTTAAATCTTTGAAGCAGCTGTCTTAATGTGAAGATAGAAACAATTAAATTTTTTAAGTGTAAAACTTCAACAGAAGGTTTAATGAAAGATAAAAGAGAACATTTCTTTTTCATACATAAACCACAAAAGTGAGAAATGCAAGTGCAGAATGGTGACTTCAAGCATGGTGTCACCCTACCTATCATGTAAGTTAAATAAAGAGTAGATGACTGTCATGATAAATTTCCAGTTTATTTTGTTTTCTGATGAGCTATAGCTGATATATAATGTGAACAACAGTAATATTCCTCCACTTTCTTAATATTGATGCAGCTATGTCTTTTTCTTTAAGGCACAAAGACAAGAGAAGGTAAAATCCTAGGCTTAATATTTAAAAACCTCGACTGTTACTATAATCAAAACTGCCTTTTATTTTTAAACCATTTTACTTTTCAAATAGCATCTTAATGTGTACTTCTAAAGAAGTACACGGTGAATATAAACTGCTAATAGATTCAGTTTGATTTCACACAAATAGCATTTTATTTGAGTCTAATTATAACAGCCTTAACTATTATAGGAGATGATATATCTATTGTATATATACATACATATGTGTATATTATAGACATAAATGTATATATTTTACCCTGTGCAGAATATTCACATTATATTCATGAATCACTGGAGCAGAATTTGTTGATTCCCACACTTGATCCCCTAATGGCACTTGACAAAATTCAGAGGAATTAAACAGTTGCAAATAGAACTGCAGGTGTCTGTCTTTATAGTTGCAATATATCATCGTGATAACTACATGAGAATTAATCATTAATCTGCATGCTAACTCACCACTGGGAAAGGTATGAAGTAAGTACAGAAGCTAAATTCATTTCTGAGCCTTGTTTCTGCACAGACTAGAATTTGGGCTAAGATATCTCCCAAGGGATAGTGGAGGTGTGGCTTCATTTGTAGTAAATCGGTATGAATGAATACTTTTAACTGAATGGCCTCGACCTATAGTTGTGTTTTGTCACATTGGCTTAGTGTGGCAAAGGTGGAGGGAGATGGTGAAGAAGAAGCATATTCTCTTTTCTTCTATTCTTTGAAGGTACTTCCTAAGCAAATCTAAGATAATTTTACCCCAACCTTTTCTCTTCTTCACAAATGACTTATTGTACATAGTCAATCATACAAAACAATAAAAAATATATAAGCTGTGACTTTCAGGATATATCTTTGTATTTCTTATAAAATCAATAGGCTCTTGCAATGACATATTTATTTAATATTGAAATAAAAATAAAACAAGGCATGATATCATTTTAAAATCATCCTTGCAAGAATTATATACAAAGTTATTATATACAATCATGGGAAATTAAAGTGATTACACAAGAGAGGATTGATCTTGAGTTATTTCTCAAGAAAAAGTGTAGGCTGCCAGTGGACACAGGCATTTGTTTCTTTGATGCTGTTTTTACCCACAAATTCTGAGTGTCCAGGGAGTTTTGGAGATGGAGAAATGTCCTTTTAAGTGCTCATCTTGAGGTAGCTCTCCAACTTCTTGATATGGACCTTAACCCTGTCCACTGCCAAACCTTGATTGTCAAATAAAGTGGCACACGTTTCTTACACCAGGTAGCCAAGGAGCAACTCAGTCTATTGAGATGTCTCCAATCATTATAAGGAGAGAAATTTGCTCAGTTATTTTTCATTACTAGAAAAAAAAACATATTTCATCTGAACACTTGATTTGCTTTTCTCTGAATCCTGTTTCTTTTTTTGCTTTGATCACTGTACCTATGATAATTAAAACTTGTAGTAGATCTCCATGTTTGCATTTTTTTGTGGATTTAGTAGTTTTCTACCCTTGTTTTCATGTGTCTTGAATTTCTCAATTATCCTTTTGATGTGTGTGTGTGTGCATGCACATGCATGGGTATACATACATACACATATATGTATACATGTGTATATATATGTGTGTGTGTGTGTGTGTATGTATACATATATATGCGCTTCTCTCATAGATCATTAGGTAAAGAATCCACCTGCAATGGAGGAGACCCCGGTTGGATTTCTGGGTCAGAAAGACCGGATGGAGAAGGGAAAGGCTTCCCACTCCAGTATTCTTGGGCTTTCCTTGTGGGTCAGCTGGTAAAGAATCCGCCTGTGATGTGGGAGACCTGGGTTTGATCCCTGGGTTGAGAAGATCCCCTGGAGAAGGGAAAGGCTACCCACTCCAGTATTCTGGCTTGGAGAATTGCATGGACTATATGGGGTCGCAAAGAGTCAGACACGACTGAGCAACCTTTCACTTTCATAATCATATATATACACATGTTATGGTGGTTTAGTCACTAAGCCATATCCAACCTTTGTGACCCCAAGGACTGACTGCCAGACTCCTCTGTCCATGGGATTTCCCATGTTATCATTTCCTTCTCCAGGGATCTTACCAACCAAGGGATTGAACCTGTGACTCCTACATTGCAGGCGAATTCTACATTGCTACAAGGTAAGCCCTATATATACATGCATATAGGGCTATATACTCATACTTGGGTATACACATGTATACCATATATATACATATGCTTCCCAAGTGGCACAGTGGTAAAGAATATCTGCCTACTAATGCAGGAGACACCAGAGACATGTTTTTGATTCCTGATTGGAAAGGGCCCCTGGAGAAGGAAATGTCAACCAGCTCCAGTATTTTTCCCTGGAAAATCCCATGGACAAAGGGTCCCAACAGGCTACAGTCCATGGGGTTGCAAAGAGTCAGACATGACTGACTGAGTGACTAAGAACACACACATGCATCGATTCAGTTCAGTTCAGTTCAGTTCAGTGGCTCAGTCGTGTCCTACTCTTTGTGACCCCATGAACCGCAGCACGCCAGGCCTCCCTGTCCATCACCAACTCCCGGAGTTAACCCAAACTCATGCCCATTGAGTCGGTGATGCCATCCAACCATCTCACCCTCTGTTGTCCCCCTTCTCCACCTGCCCTCAATCTTTCCCAGCATCAGGGTCTTTTCAAATGAGTCAGCTCTTTTCATCAGGTGGCCAAAGTATTGGAGTTTCAGCTTCAACATCAGTCCCATCAATGAACACCCAGGACTGATCTCCTTTAAGATGGACTGGTTGGATCTCCTTGCAGTCCAAGGGACTCTCAAGAGTCTTCTCCAACACCACAGTTCAAAAGCATCAATTCTTTGCTACTTAGCTTTCTTTATGTCCAACTTTCACATTCATACATGACTACTGGAAAAACCATAGCTTTGACTAGACAGAATTTTGTTGGCAAAGTAATGTCTCTGCTTTTTAATATGCTGTCTATGTTGATCATAGCTTTCCTTCCAAGGAGCAAACATCTTTTAATTACGTGGCTGCAATCACCATCTGCAGTGATTTTAGAGCCCAAGAAGATAAAGTGTCACTGCTTCCACTGTTTCCCCATCTATTTGTCATGAAGTGATGGGACCAGATGCCCTGATCTTAATTTTCTGAATGTTTAGCTTTAAGCCAACTTTTTCACTCTCCCCTTTCACTTTCATCAAAAGGCTCTTTAGTTCTTCTTCACTTTCTGCCATAATGGTGGTATCATCTGCATATCTGAGGTTATTGATATTTCTCCCAACAATCTTGATTTCAGCTTGCAATTCGTCTATCTCTCATACACAAAACACAAAAGCAAATATTTATATATACATATATATATGAAAAGTATTAAATAATTTTAAAAGGACATAGAAAGTTACCAAATATAAACATGTATCATCCCTTTTACTTGCTTTGTACAGATTTGCATCAGACTTCTTTTCTTGACCCTCTCCAGAACCCTATGCTTACCCCATGAAGGTGTGAACACATTCTATTCAACTGTCTGTTTTCTCCTCTGCAGTCTCTGCTTCAATGGGTCCCAAAAGTAAGCATGAATCAGACTCATACAGAGGGCTAGGGTCAGTCAAACTAGGGGACGGGTCCCTCTCCCAGAGTTTCTGATTCAGTAGGTCTAAGTTGGGACCCAATGGTCTGCATGCCTAACAACTTTCCACATGATTCTGATGTACTAGTGAAGGGATTATCCTTTGCAAACTATGGATTTAGTTGGATTTTATTTCCTATCATGTCATCTGTAAGTAAGTTGCAACTAGATGAGAAATTTAAGGTTTCATCCTAGATGAAAACTGTGAAAAGAGATTGTATCTTATATGTCCTCCAATTGAGTTTTCACATTTGGGAACACCTGTCCCAAATGGTTTCAAGAGCCAAGAGAAAATTATCTGTACTCGTTTCTCATCCCAGATTCTGTCCTATTGTGACCAGATCACAGACAAGCTGCCAGTTGGGCTTCTGGCCTAAGTAGGGTTCTTAGGACACATGTATCTTCCGGGAGCCAATAGTTCACCCTGGCTGCACATTAAAACCATCCGGAAGTTTTAATTTTTTATTTTATTTACTTTGGCCACTCTGCATCTTTGTTTCAGTGTGTGAGCTTTCTCTAGTTGCACCTCTTGGGCTCAGTTGCTCTCAGCGTGTGAGCTCTTAGTCCCCTGACCAAGATCGAACCTGTGCCCCCTGCGTTGGGGATTCTTAACCACTGGACCACCAGGGAAGTTCCCATCTGGGAGATTTTTAAAGTTTTGCCATTGCTGAGACATCACTTTTAAAGGGATCTGCATGAAGCCCTGGTAGCAACACTTAAAAAAAAAATTCCCTGTGACTCTAACCAGCAGCCCAGATTGAGAACTGCAGGGTGAGGTGGGCTCTCTGGTTCTTTCCATAACTGCCTGGTGGAATTTTGAGCCTTTTAAGTGCTGATTGGAACTAGAGTTCCTCCATTCATGGATATTTTGATAGTATTTATGACTTCTATTTTATTCTAGTTACTATTTTTTTCTTTCTTTATTCCTCCTTTTCTACCTTGTTATTGTCTGAGACTGTGGCGAAACACTTTAGTTAACACTCTCAGAGTTGCAAGCTAGCCTAAACCCCCAAGTCTCTAAAATACAGACACCAGAATTTGTTAAGGTGAGGCTCAAAGGGACAGACAAGCACAAAATAGTGCAACTAAGACAGAAAATAGAGAGGTTTTGATGATTACTTGTTAGATAATCATGAAGGAAAGAGGAAAGTCTTCAGTTCTGCATAAACCTGAAAGTTAATGGAAGAGAACTGAGTCCTCTGGAGCCCTTACTGCCTCTGACAGAAGTGGTAGGGAGGTCATGGCTCTGAGTTTGAGAGTCAGAGTTCTATACACAGAAGGCAACTCACTGGTGCTGCTCCAGGGGCATCTTAACTTCTGAACCGAATTAGACACTGTATTTAAATTTACCTATGTCTGAGGTGATTGCAGAAATTTACAATATTGTGAAGTAACTAGCCTCCAATTAAAATAAATAAATTTATATTAAAAAATAAAATGAATGTAGAACTACTCTGCAATGGCTACAAAGACGATAAGGACACAAATACGGTAATTAGGAACACAGGAAATGCTCAAGCTATATAAATACACTCTCAGATACAAATCATGGTTTGGTAGCAAAAAGTACTGTACCAAATATTTACCTAGTGTTCATTTTCTGTTTGCATAAATATCTAAATACATAGGATTAAAAATGAATTTGTGTGACTGAAAGAAGACAGAGGGTGTTTTTCTTTTCTGTTCTTTTTACATAGGGCCAAACAGATATAAATTCATTAAAGAGAGGACATAGTTCAAGATAACTGTAAATTCTAAATACATATTGTCCTTAAATAAGAAGTAGATAAACTCGATCTAACTGATATTCCCGGTTGTTCAGTATTTTGCACTTTGGTATAGTTGGTTATTTAACAATCATGGAAATTACAACACAAAGACAAACATAGTGAAGTGTAGACTGCTTCATAATACATAGACACTGACTTTTACCTCTGAAGGAGCATCATACTTCTATCTACTTCTGTCTGAAGCTTTCCAAAGTTGGAAAATTCCTGCTTGATTCAAATTTACTCTAAGATATATTTATAGGCAGAAAATTTCTATTGTTTCTCTTTTCTTCACTACTTGTTAAATAATTGGTCTATAGAATGCATGTTCTTTTCAAAAAATCAGAGTGGCTTCATTAGCCAAATTGAAGGTAATGAATCAACCCACTTGATTTTGGTCATGTAAGATAATTTACTAGTCAAGACAATTAGTATTATTGATGACACTGTCATTTTGTTTCTCAAAAGATTATCTCCTAAATTCAGAACAATTAGAAATAAAAAAGCCTGCTAAGATAAGATGTATCATTGAAAGACAGAAAAAATAATTGCCATTTCTGCTAGTCTTTCAAGTTTTTTTCTATATGCTTCACACACACATACACACACACACACATATATATATATTTCAGTGTCTTCATTATTCTTGTTTATTTAAAATACAAATTACTGAGATAAATGTGAAATCACACAAAATATTAAAATGTCATGTCCTAAATAGTTTTCTTTTTGAGAACTTTTACTCTGTAAAATAAAGAAGGATCATGTATGTTTTAATTTTTGCCGAAGACTGCAAAGAATTCAATTATTCACTTCTAGGAAAGAAATTATTTCTAAAACACGTATTAGACTAGCAATGAATCTATTTGAAAAATATATTGATTTTTCTCCTTTTTTTAATCATATAAATGAAGAGAGGGCCACTTTGCCTTTCGTAGCCTGCCTGCTCCAAGTAAAGAGAAAGCAAGAATTGAAAGTGAGACCTCGTGACTCTGTGTGGAGTCATCCTGAGTAACTCATCTCTGGAGGTAATACTCGTGCCTGCGTTTCCTACTAGCTCAGCTATAATTTAGAATGAACAGGAGAAAGGTTATTATTAATGCCTACAAGACTCAGCAAACTAAAGCAAAGGCATAAGGAAGACAATAAATTCTGTTAACTCTTGGAAATGAATATTTCTCTCTAGATCACTTCAAATAAACTTTCTCACCTGAATGTTGAAGATGGTGAACAACTTATCTTTCATACATGGAATGGATGTTGACAATTGAATATTGGTCTCATTGTTTGTACAGAATGACTAATAGAAGTAACAGAATATGCAACAAAAGTAAAAAAAGAAAATCTATGGAGTACATATAAATCTAGGACTAACAGAAAATAGGGCAAAGGCTATTAACTATTACAAAGAATGCTTTCACAATTAGAGGCTTTGGAAGAAAGAGACTCCCAGAAAATGATATGTCCAAGGAAGAAATAGAATAACTGAGCAGGACCCTATGTGAAGTGAAGTGAAAGTCGCTCAGTTGCGTCTGACTCCAGGCCAGAATACTGGAGTGGGTAGCCTTTCCCTTCTCCAGGGAGGACCCTATGGGGCCCACCCAATTCAGACTCCTCCCCATATCCTCTGCCGTAGCTCCTCTATGAAGTATCTGGATAGCAGTATCTGATACACATTAGCTGAGTGGTTTTATAGATGCTAAAACCCCTATCAAATGGAAGAAATTAACCACCTGATGACCATA
The DNA here is from genome assembly GCF_002263795.3 of Bos taurus. Taxonomy (NCBI): domain Eukaryota; kingdom Metazoa; phylum Chordata; class Mammalia; order Artiodactyla; family Bovidae; genus Bos; species Bos taurus. Next base: position 1,996,090 of record NC_037333.1, on the reverse strand, counting down.
AGCATGACGTCCCCAGACTTACTGGCATCTGATGACTGATAGTGTTAACCCCAAGATACCGCCCTGTTACCTCATCATCAACCAATCAGAGAATTGTACACAAGTTGATTGTATTCCCTGTGACTCTCTTCCTCACCTGGCCTTTAAAAATGCTTTACTGACACCCATCGAAGAGTTTGGATGTTTTGAGTACTAGCTGCCCTGGACTCGTTGCTTGGTGCCTGCAATAAACAGTGTACTTTTTCTTCACCACAACCCAAATTTGGTTTGGTAACAATAAATAATAAGTATGCTGATATTCAGGGGTCCTCAAATAACAGACTGGAAAATGACTGGAATGGACCATGAATCTATGAACCTAGCCTTTCCAATGACCATCATAACTGCTTAAAAGGAGAAGGTAAAGAGCAGTATATATATATATATATATATATATATATATATATATATATACATATATTCCCCCCCCCCGACCCCCCGCTAAATAGATATTGAGAGAAAAACTGCTCAGTGTAATGTTACTTTGCTTTAAACATCTTAGTTGTAAAGCATATTTGTCTTAGTTTTAAAATTTCAGTTTTTTTCTGGGGACACATATGGATAAATCTATGAAGCTGTGCTAAGTGTGGAACCTGTCTATTTCATGATGTCACTCCTGTAGGTCCATGTCCAATTGCCTCCTTTGGTGGTATCTGCATTTAAATGATGAGCTGCAAAGGGAAATTGCACTTCCTGCAGCTGCAGTCCATAAGCTTAGTTATTAGTCTCAGCAGCGCTTTCAGTGTGCTTTTTCACTCTTACTATTCTTAGTGCTGCTGGACTTAGAAAAAAACATATCAGCATGCCCAGTGAAATTTGAATTTCAGATAAACAATGAATACTTTTTACGTTATAAGTGTGCCCTAATGAAAACCTACTTGCTTATCTGAAATTCAAATTTCCATGGATGTTCAACCCTGCAAACTCCCCTCATTCTTTAAGGCCATAAAAAGAAATTTTATAATCAGTAGAACTCAAATGCTCTCTAAATGCAGGAGCAGGCCCCCCAGATGCCCTCTGTCTCCACCTCCATCCATTCTCTGTTTCCTTCACACACGCCTTGGTTTCCACCTGCTCCTTGCCCTGTCCCAGGACCATTAAATGCTGCTGTTCCATGGGGTTCTCCATGCCCGAATCTTCTCAGTTTACAGTTTCCTATGGGAGAGCTCACCAATTGCCACCTATTGGTGCAAGACCTCCTAATCTTCATCTAAAGTTGCAATGCCTCTTCTGACCTCCAGACCTGTATATGTCTCTTCAACATCTCTCTTTGGATGTCTATTTTGTGCCTCAGACTATGGTGTCAAAAATTGAATTCCTCTTCTTTTCTATCTGCCTCCTAAACAGTGTGTTCTCTCTATAGTAAACGGTAATAAAATCTACCCAGTTATCTAAATCAGAAACATGAGATCAACTCCACAGATACTTAATCATTGAGTTCTACTTGATTTACTTTCAAAATACTTTAAAAACCCATCTACCTTTTCTTTTTTTAATAGTTCCTTGTGCTATACAGCAAATCTTTGTTGCTTGCCTATTTTATTTATTATATTTTTTGGCTATACCATAAGGCAAGTGGGATCTTAGTTCCCTGACCAGGGATTGAAGCTGCATCCCCTTGCATTGGAAAGGCAGAGTCCTAAATATTGGACTGCCAGGCAAGCCCCTCATCTACTTCTTTTTATTCTTACAGCCTCTATCACCTTCTTTCCCAGAATACAGCATCGACTTTCTAACAGGGTTTCTTTGGCTTCTGTCTTGTCCTTCCTATCTATTTTCCAAAAGGAGCTTGAGTGTTTTTCCAAAACATAAAAGTGACAATGTCTTTCTTTTACTTGAAAGTCTACAGAAATTTTCCCTTGTCATTAGGATATCTTCCCAACTCCTAACTGTGGCTGATAAGGAGCTCACGGTTGGCTCCCACCCCCCCACCCCCCTCCTGCTCCCTGCTGGGCCACAAGGAAATCCTCTTCCTTCAAATCTTGCTCATCTTTGTGTGCTCACTTGTGCTGTATCTTTTTCCTAAAGTAGGGTATCTCTTCTTTATATTCCTTTGGATTGTTCTTTAATTTTAGTTCCTCAGGGAAACCTGCTTTGTTCTACTAGATGTATGTTCCTTTAGCTTTATTTATTCATGGATTAAAAAACAACAACATTTACCTGTTTGATTATTTGTCTTATCACATGGAATATAATTCATTAAGGATGAAGCCATTATTGCATTTTCCACTGTATTTCCAGCGGCTAAAAACTTGCTTTGATACAGAGTAAATTCCTAAGAAATAGAAATTTACTATGTTACTCAATGTGTAAATAAGTGAGCAAGCAGGGAGAGAAAATTCTGCTTAAAGTGGGTCACAAATAGTCAGACATGACTGAAGTGACTTAGTACGTTCACTGCATAGAGAGAAAAACATGTGTGAGACAAGATTCCTACCTTCAAGTGGCTTGCTGTGTAGAGAAAAGGGAACCAATACACATGAAACTACTAACAAATGACAATACTAAACACGTGATACAGACCATAAAGATTGTGGAAATTGCAAGAAGGAAAAGGTCACCATGGTCCAGAATAGTCTGGAAAAGCTTCATGGAAGAGGAAAAAATAAGGAAACATATCTAAATATGGGAATTTGGAAAAGATGACAAATATTTAAGAAGGAAAGAATTGCATTTGATTGTAGTTGAACATTACTTTAAAAAAATTGAAGTATAGTTTATTTACAGTGTTGTTTAATTTCCGCTGTATAGCAAAGTGACTATATGGTTTTTCTAGGAGTCATGTATGGATGTGAGAGTTGGACCATAAAGAAGGCTAAGTGCTGAAGAATTGATGCTTTTGAACTGTGGTGCTGGAGAAGATTCTTGAGAGTCCCTTGGACATCAAGATCAAACCAGTCAATCCTAAAGGAAATCAACCATCAATGCTAATTGGAAGGATTGACGCTGAAGCTGAAGCTGCAATACTTTGGCCACCTGATGCAAAGAGCTGACTCATTGTAAAAGATCCTAATGATGGGAAAGATTGAGGGCAGGAGGAGAAGGGGGTGACAGAGGATGAGATGGTGGGATGTCATCATTGACTCAATGGACATGAGTTTGAGCAAACTCCAGAAGATAGTGAAGGACAGGGAAGCCTGGTGGGCTGTAGTCCATGGGGTCACAAAGAATTGGACATGACTGAGTGACTGAACAACAAATATATAATACAAATATATATATATATATATATATATATATATGTTTAATAAATATGTTGGTGTTTTAGTTGCTAAGCTGTGTCCAACTCTTGGCAACCCCATGGACTGTAGCCTGCCAGGCTCTTCTCTCCAAGGGATTTTCTAGGCAAGAATACTGGAGTGGGTTACCATTTACTTCTCCAGGGGATCTTCCCCATCCAGGGATCAAACCTGGGTCTCCTGCATTGCAGGCAATTTCTTTACAACTGAACCACCAGGGAAGCTATATACATACATACATACATATATATATATATATATATATATATATATATATATATATATGGGAGGAGGGCATGGCAACACACTCCAGTATGCTTGCCTGGAGAATCCCCACGGACAGAGGAGCCTGGTGAGAGGGTAACAGGCAGGAAGGCCAGGGGTCTCCAAACGGAGGAAATAGCCCGCAAGTGTCAGACATTTTTATCTCTCTTAAGCGGCAGGAGGAAACAAACTAGCTATACTTTTTCCTTCTCTGCACAAATTTAAAAGAGGTTTTTCTTAAAATACTGGGTTGCCATACTGACATCTGGTTTCACTTGAAGTTAACTATTCTCAAATCTAAAGATAACCAATGCCTTTTTTCTTATGGAAGTGTTTGTCTTAAGCTATGCTAATGTACTATGCCTTTCCCCCCAAACTCTGTCTTCAAGTCGGTTCCACCTCTTGGCTCAGAACCTAGTTAACAAACCAGTATGCTATACTCAGATATTGGAGAAGGCAATGGTACCCGACTCCAGTACTCTTGCCTGGAAAATCCCATGGATGGAGGAGCCTGGTAGGCTGCAGTCCATGGGGTCGCTAAGAGTCAGACATGACTGAGCGACTTTACTTTCACTTTTCACTTTCATGCATTGGAGAAGGAAATGGCAACCCACTCCAGTGTTCTTGCCTGGAGAATCCCAGGGACAGGGGAGCCTGGTGGGCGGCTGTCTATGGGGTCACACAGAGTCGGCCACGACTGAAGTGACTTAGCATACTCAGATATTGTTCCCCTAATCTATGTAAATGAAACTATTTGTATGGTGATTTACCCTTCTTCAATATTCAAGTTAATCATTTTATGGCCCAGGATGAACCATTTGGTGCCAAGATTATCCCAAAATGCATCTTATGGGTGAGGGGCCTGGTGCCATTCTGAGTTTTAAGACATAGGGCTTATGGCAAAAACCTGTCGGGGGTTTATACCGACCTGCAAATGCCAAGAGGCACTCAATGTCTCCTTCGGGAACCAACCAGAAAAGGGCAAAGCGTGTGGACCGAACTCTCCTTTCTCAGTCAAACTTTTCGGTCTCTTTGACCATTTCATAACTCCTTGGGAATTAAAAGTACTAACCTAATCTATCAGATCATAGACTTTCAAGGGACTTGTGATCTATACTATTACTGTGTACTGTGGCTTAGGTCCAAAACTTAGATTTAGATTCGTAGTAAAAATAGTGCCTAGCCTCGCTAGGAATCGAAAGTTCGGAAGCTAGATGGAGCTCTAGCTCCAAAAACATCTCTGAGGTTAAAGGTTACTCAGATTGGGACTGCAATGGGTTTTTTTTTTCCTTTGGTAATGCTGACTCTTAGTAGACCAGAAGAGGCTCTTATACTGGTGTGGTGATGCTTAAAAGGAACATCTCAGCTTTATGTTTGTATCAGTCTTATTGTGGTCAAGAATATACTCAGGGTCGTGCACAGGCACTCAGGTGACGAATGTTTCCCCCAGCAGTCTTAGCTTGGGAGGCACTCTGGAAGGTTACTCTGATTGCACCCTGGGTGGCATCGGAGGTAAGCAAGGTTAATGGTGAAGAGCTGGACACCAGGTAGGGATGCTATCAGGTCTACCCCGGTACATCCTCACCCGGTCTCGGTGGTAGAACCGAGAGGGACGAGAATGGCGCCTGCATGGGTAAAGGACAGACTAGGCCCGACCAGGAAGGAAAAGCTTTTGGTGTAAAGTCTACACCCCCATCTAGAGCAGGGAGGGACACCTCTGGTATAAAAATGGCTCTGGTCGCTTTTTTTCTCTCTCACAGATGGGAGCTAACAATTCCAGCCTCACTCCTTTGAACTGTATCCTGAAAAACTGGGATAAATTTGATCCCCAGGGCTTAAATAAGACACACCTGGTTTTCCTATGTGATACTACATGGCCACAGTATCCATTGGAGGACGGTGAATGGTGGCCAGTTGGAGGGTCTCTTAAGTATAATACTGTTTTACAATTAGACTGATTCTGTAAAATACAAGGGAAAAGTGATCTTAAAGGGTAGATTTCTCACTCAGTCGGCTCCAGATATGTGCTGTAAGCTATTAAAACGGGCGTATGGACCAAATCAGACTTTAAATATTCTGTTACAACTGGCTCAGACAGTCTATTATGGTAGGGAATATAAGGAAAAGAAAAAAGGCAGAAAAAGACAAAGAAAAAGGTGGAAGCCTTCACAGTGGCCATGAAAAACTTTCTTAAACAGCCTGAGAAAGATGCCCAGAGGGACCTAGGTGAAAAGGGGTGGGCTTGCTGTTACTGTAGAAAGGAGGGACATCTCAAGCGGGATTGCCCTCAGGCATCTAAGCCACCCCCAGCTCCATGTCCGGTCTGCAAAGGACCACACTGGGAGAGAGACTGTCCCCAGAGGCATAGGTCTCTGGGTCGGACTCTCGAGACAATCAGGACTAAAGGTGCCTGGGGGTCCCTACACAAGCTCCCGTCCCAATTACACCTGAGGAACCCCGGGTATTAATAATTGTGGGGAGGCCAATCCGTCGATTTCCTTTTAGATACTGGGGCAACTTACTCTGTGCTTACTGAAGCCCCTGGCCCACTTTGTTCCCGATTCGCTTCCATAATGGGACTGTCTGGACGAGCCATAACGTATTATTTCAGTCATTCTTTATCTTGCAACTGGGATTCTGTGCTATTTTCACACGAGTTTCTGATCATGCCAGAATCTCCCTCACTCCTTTTGGGAAGGGATATACTGAGCAAGGTCCATGCCTCTGTTTTCATGAATATGGAGCCTTCCCTTTCTCTCCCTTTTGTTGAACAAAATGTAAATCCTAGAGTATGGGCTGATGGAAAATCTGTGGGTCGAGCACAAAATGCTATTCCTGTAGTTGTCAAGCTCAAAGACCTGCACTTATTTCCACATAAGAAGCAGTATCCACTGAAACCTGAGGTTAAGGAAGGGTTAAAACCCATCATCGAAAATTTAAAGGAGCAGGGACTATTAATTCCCTGTAACAGTTATTGCAACACTCCTATTTTGGGTATAAAGAAATCAAATGATAAATGGAGACTAGTTCAAGATTTATGTATAATAAATGAGGCTGTAGTTCCTTTACACCCCGTGGTGCCTAATCCTTACACTCTATTGTCTGAAATTCCTGAACGAGCCAAATATTTCTCAGTAGTTGATTTGAAAGATGCCTTCTATTCAATGCCTTTGGCGGAAGAAAGTCAATTTCTATTTGCCTTTGAAGACCCTACGCAGCCAGCTTCTCAGTTAACCTGGACAGTTTTGCCCCAGGGATTTCGTGACAGTCCTCACTTATTTGGACAAAGTTTGTCACGGGATCTACAAAACTTTAATAGCTCTGAAGTGGTGGTGTTACAATATGTAGATGATATTTTGCTCTGTGCTGAGACAAAGGAAGCTTGTTCGCGAGCCTCAGAAGATTTCTTAAACTTTCTGGCAGGCTGTGGTTACAAGGCATCAAGAGAAAAGGCTCAGCTTTGTCAACAATCGGTTAGATATCTAGGCCTAATCATATCAGAAGGGACTAGGGCCATAGGCCCTGAGAGAATTAAACCTATACTAAATCACCCCCTACCTATGACTTTAAGACAATTGAGAGGATTTTTGGGAATCACAGGTTACTGTCCCATTTGGATTCCGGGTTATGGGGAACTTGCCCGGCCTTTATATAAACTTATAGCTGAAACTCAGCAGGCCCAAACTGACAAACTGGTTTGGGCTCCAGAAACTCAAAAGGCTTTTAAGTTTCTTCAGACTGCTCTCCTGAAAGCTCCTGCTCTGAGCTTGCCCACAGGGTCAGAATTTAATTTGTTTGTCACTGAAAGAAAAGGTATGGCCTTGGGAGTTTTGACACAACCCCGAGGGCCTCACCAGCAACCTATTGCTTATCTAAGCAGAGAATTAGATGTAATTTCACGTGGGTGGCCGCACTGCCTAAGAGTAATTGGGGCAGCGGCTTTATTAGGACCTGAAGCTTTAAAAATAATTAATGGACAAAACCTTACTGTACTGACTTGCCATGATGTGAGTGGAATCTTAAATTCTAAGGTTAATATTTGGATAATAGATAGTAAGCTTCCTAAATATCAGTCATTGATGTTAGAAGGACCCGTAACTAAGCTTAAAGTTCGTGGAAATTTAAATCCTGTCACTTTCCTTCCTGAGAAGGAAAATGAAACACCTGATCACGATTGTTCCCAATTCCTAACTTTAAACTATACAACTCGAGAAGATCTAATGGATACCCCACTAGACAATCCTGACATGGAAATATTTACAGATGGAAGTTCTTTTGTTTAGGATGGAAAGCGTAAAGCAGGTTATGCCATGGTGACTGCTGAACAGGTTTTGGAAGCAAAATCTCTCCCCCAGGGAACCAGTGCTCAGTTAGCGGAGCTTGTGGCCCTGACCCAAGCTCTAGAGTTAAGCAAAGGGCGGCGGGTAAATATCTACACGGATTCTAAGTATGCTTATTTGATTTTACATGCTCATGCTGCAATATGGAAAGAAAGACAGTTTAAAACAGCAACAGGAGAACCTATTAAGCATTTCAGAGAGATCGAGAGACTTTTAACTGCTATATTTTGTCCTAAAGAAGTAGCTGTATGCATTGCAAAGGGCACAGCAGGGATGGGAGTAAAGTAGCCAAAGGTAATCATCAGTTGGCTGACTTTCAAGCCGGAAAAGCGGCACTTTACTAAACCCATTCCTGCAGATGCTTTTGATCTGAACAGGTCCTGTGGAACAGGAAAAAACCACAATATATTGAGGAAGAATTAGAAAGATATGAGAAAAGAGGAGCAAAAATTACTGATAAAAAATGGTTACAGTCCGAGGATGGACGATTAATAATTCCTGAAAATGCTCAGTGGAAAATTTTTAAGGGTTTACATCAGAGTTTTCATTTGGGTGCAAAGAGTACTTACCAAATGGCTTCTCGTTTGTTTGAAGGTAAAAATGTAATAAAAACTTTAAAAAATATTATTAAAAGGTGTGAGGTTTGTCAGAAAAATAGCCCAAAGACTGAAAAGCTAACAAAATCTGGATTACAACGAAGTGGGAAGTATCCTAGAGATGACTGGGAAATTGATTTTACTCATATGCCAAAAGCTAATGGATATTCTTGCTTACAAGTTTGGGTAGATACTTTTACTGGATGGATTGAGGCTTTTCCCTGTCATAGTGAACAGGCTAAGGAGGTTATAAAGATTTTAATCCATGAAATTATCCCCAGGTTTGGGCTGCCACAGAGCCTTCAGAGTGACGATGGCTCCACCTTCAAAGCTGCTGTAACTCAGGGGGTGTCTAAAGCTCTAGGAATAGAATATCACTTACACTGTTCCTGGAGACCCCAATCCTCGGGAAAGGTTGAAAAAGCTAATGACATTATCAAAAGACATCTGCGCAAATTAACTCAAGAGACGCAGGACAATTGGATTAAAGTCCTACCCATAGCTTTAATGAGGGCTCGAACTGCCCCCCAAAAGGAGGGACTGTCCCCCTTTGAATGTATTTATGGAAGGCCTTTCTTATGCACAGACATTTTTATAGACCCTGAAACCTTGGAATTAACTAGTTATGTAACTCAGCTCTCAGCTTTCAACAGGCATTAACAGAACTCCGGGAGACGACTCCTGACCCCGCCTCTGAGTCAAGCAAACCTCTATTTGAGCCAGGAACTGAGGTCCTCATAAAAACATTGGGATCTGGGGGCCCATCCCTTGAGCCCCTCTGGGAAGGCCCTTACCAGGTTATTCTTCTCCCACAGCTGTCAAAGTGCTAGAAAATGATTTGTGGGTACATCACACTTGAGTTAAGAGGTGGCACCCTGACCAAAACTGTGACATCTTTTTATGTCTTTACTTTCTACGCTCTGACTTTGTACTTTTCAGATGGGCCTGATAACCTATGTGAGCTTACTTCTGCTGACTCCAAATATCCTGAGTCTGCCATATGATCCTCAAGACAATGCCTTCCTGTCCTGGGCTCACTTCTATGCTGCATTCCACAATCGGTCTAACTGCTGGGTTGGTGGAGCACTCCCCTCTTCATCAGTAAAAGGCTTCCCATGGTGGACATATCTACTTCAAGGAAAAGACTTTCTCCAAGTCTGTGAATACCTTCTACAACAATCACATACGATGCCTCTTCTTTATCTGATGACATTTACCAACCATAAAATGGACTGGTGCAACATGTTGCACTTTAACTATGGACATAACGTGACTTTTAATTTTGATTTTAACTTGTTTTAATGACTATATTGCCTTATATCTGTAACTGTATAACTGGATTTGTTTCTAGCCACATGAAAGCTTTTAAGTAACAAATGGTTGCTCAAACTCCTGCTACTGCTGCAGCTGCCTCCAACTACTATTTGGGGCCCCTGGATCAGATATCCTTAATATGAGGATTAGGAGAATATGTTGCCTCACCAATTTAGGGACAACGCCCCTTGTCAGCTCGGAAGCAGTTATGGAATGAGAATGACGCCTCTTTCCCCTAGGCAACATAATTCTCCTAAAAGAAAAGGGGGGAATGAGAGGGTAACAGGCAGGAAGGCCAGGGGTCTCCAAACAGAGGAAATAGCCTGCAAGTGTCAGACATTTTTATCTTTCTTAAGCAGCAGGGGGAAACAAAATATTTTTTCCTTCTCTATACAAATTTAAAAGGTTTCTCTTAAAATGCTGTGTTACCATAATGACATCTGGTTTCACCTGAAGTTAACTATTCTCAAACCTAGAGATAACCAATGCCTTTTTCTTATGGAAATGTTTGTCTTAAGCTATGCTAATGTACTATGCCTTTCCCCCCAAACTCTGTCTTCAAGTCGGTTCCACCTCTTGGCTCAGAACCTACTTGACAAACCAGTATGTTATACTCAGATATTGTTCCCCTAATCTATGTAAATGAAATTATTTGTATGGTGATCTGCCCTTCTTCAAGATTCAAGTTAATCATTTTATGGCCCAGGATGAACCATTTGGTGCCAAGATTATCCCAAAATGATCTTATGGGTGAAGGGCCTCTTGCCATTCTGAGTTTTAAGACATTCCTTTCTTTCATTAACAGACTGCTAGTGACTATATAACATCCAGCTGAAGACTAGCAGGGGGGTACTCTTTCTGCCCCTTTCTGATGCCTATGTCAGAAGCTTTCTCTATCTCCTTTATACTTTAATAAAACTTTATTACACAAAAGCTCTGAGTGATCAAGCCTTGTCTCTGGCCCCGGATTGAATTCTTCTCCTTCGGGGGCCAAGAATCCCGGCGTCTCTGAGTGATTCAACAACAACATTTCACTGGCGGACTTCAGTTCATGGGGTCACAAAGAGTCAGACATGACTGAGCAATTAAGCACACACACGCACACACACACACATATTCTTTTTTATATTCTTTCCAATATGGTTTATCATTTGAATATAGTTCCCTGTGCTATACAGTGGGACCTTCTACTGTTTGTTTCTTTGCTTTTTCCTGCTCATAATTCTTTTCCCACTTCTTTTGGTACTGGTGCTATTCTTTCTGGTGTTAGAATATTCATTCCCCAACTCATAAGTTTCTGAAGGGGTTGCCAGCAGCTACATTTTAAAATCCAACCTTCTCACTCAAGGACATAGTCCAAGCATAGTGACCTGCTAACAGTGATTAGCCTACAAACGTGACCTAAGAAAGGCTAATTCTATTCCTTCTCTGGGATTTCATGAAACTGCTTGAAGAGAACATTTCCCTTTCCTGTGAAGCCACTGTAAAATGTAAGGCTGCCACTGTTTCTGTCCAAAATGCTTATTCTCTCTGCTGTACGGAGGAAGCTTGACTGCAGTCAGAGAAAATAAGAACCACGGAGAGAAGGCATGGAAGCAAGGGAACCACATTGCCTGACTCTCTGAAGTTCCTGAGACATCTGTATACCTGAATTTTCAAGTTCTGTGGCTAGTACATCAAGTTCATTTTAACTAGTTTTGGCCAATTTTAACCTGGTAGATGAGTCCAGACCAAAACGGGGTAAAGTGTGGATGAAGAGGGAGAATAGACAGGTAGAAGAGAGTCATAAGGGTAGGGTGGTAATGGGGAAGAGGACCCAGATCAAAGCAGCATCCAGAAGAAGTGACAGGACTTGGTTGGGACCAGATATACTCAATGAGAAGGAAATATTGTCAAAAACAGGAAGATTGTGGCAAGAAGGGCAGTTAGGATGGGGAAGTGGATTTGAAGGGAAATAAGAGTCAAACGATGACAGCTGAGTTCCTGGTAAAGCTGGGACTTTGTCAGCCTACGGTTTCAGTTTGATGACCCACCCTACACTGGGATGACAGTGTGAAATCAGGAAGGTGACCTGATTTTGTGCTTTGTGTCAGTGCTCAGCAGAGGATGATAGAAAACTCTGATTATGCTTCCCACACTCCGTCTTTACTAGGGAGAATTTGTAGCATCGAACAGAGGTTCTTGAATTATGGTCCCTAGATGAGCAGCAACAGTATCACTTGGGAATGTATTAGAAGTGCAGTCATGGCCCAACCCCAGAGGAAGGCATCAGAGACCCTGGGGGTGGGGGCAGGGTCTGCCTTTGACTAGGCCCCATGGTTGACACTGATATCCACTAACAGCTGGTGAAGAGTATGCTCTATTTGGGGCTCTACCACAGGTGAGGCAACCCACTACTGACTACTATGATTTCACACAGGAAGAAGGACTCCCTTTGAAAAATTTATTTCCCTGAAGCTGTTCAGTCAAAAACTGTATATTGAATATGTGCTATCTGCCAAGCTCTTTGGACACTGCAGAAAACAAACCTGATATCATCAACTATGAAAACACATAGATTATTAAAAATTAGGTTATGGTCGGGGAGAACAAGATGGTGGAGGAGCAGGTGGACATGGAGTCCATCTCTCTCCATAGATACATCAGGAACACACCTTCAGACACAGAAGTGCTTGCAGAACATCAGCTGAGAGTGGACGGGAGGACCTGACCAGTGGAAAAGAATATATAGGAGCATGCAAAACTTGGTAGGACAAAGGAACTCGGAAGGAAAAACAGGAGGGTTAGTAGGACTGGACCTGCCCTCAGTGGGTGGGGCAACTGAAGCAGAGGCCCAATCCCCACATTGGGGCAACTGTCTGAGTCAGAGGAGAAACATTTAAGGCTGGGAGTGAAACAGTTGATCTGTGGCAACCTAAATGGAATGAAAATCAGACAATTCTTGCTGCAGCCATACATACCCCAGACAGGGATACAGGTTCCCTGGGAAGGCGCAGCAGTTAGGGGCTGAAATTTAGGGATTGTGGAGCAATCCCAGGGTGAGGGCTGCTGTTAACTGCAGAGAGACAAATCAAGGGGATGTGAGGGAGGAGACTGGGGTGGAAAATGTCTGTGGAGGAAAGCCAGGCAGCCATGGAAGCAAGGCAAAACTACTGAGTCATGCATAGGGGGTGGAGCCATCACCATAGCCTCTCTCTCCCCACAAGCCAGCATTGGCAGCTGAACAATAGAGAGGCTGGCCCATCAAACACCTGATGCACTGAATTACAGAGTAGGACCCCACCCAGGGTGCTCCTTTAAGAGAAGATGCACCCGAACTACAGAGTAGGACACCACTCAGGGTGTCTCTTTAAGTGCCTGACATACTGATCTACAGAGTAGGAACCCAGCCAGGGGGCCTCCTCTATGTGCTTGATGCACCAACAACAGAGAAGGACCCCAGACAAGGGATCCCTCTAAGTGCCCGAAGGGGCAGAAATACAGAGAAAGACTGGTGAAAGAGGCCTTCTCATTTCCAGCTACAAGAGTCTTGAAAAAAGACTCAGATAGGGCCATAACTGGGGCGCAGGAGTTATGTCCATGTCCTGCACACTTTGTGCAACCAGGGTCTCCACAAGCCAAGCAGTTTCACCACCTTCACACTCAACTCTCACTGGGGCAGAGCTGCCACAGGCAAAAAAAAAAAAATCTTGTGTCTATACATGCAGGGTCACTTTGGTCGTGTCCAACTCTTTGTGGCCCTGTAGACTGTGGCCTGCCAGGCTTCTCTGTCAGAGTGGTTCTCTAGGCAAGAATACTGGAGCATATTGGCCAATACTGATTGCTATACCCTTCTAGAGCATTGTATTTCCTGCTGCCCTAGCCACCAACTCCCCGGAGCACCTGGTGCTGCCAGAACCACTGCGACCCAAGCAGCTGAACCACCTCCACACCTGGGCCTCACAGGGGCAAACCCAAATCCTCCAAGGCAGCCTCAGGAGCAAACCCCAGTGGATGACCCCCATCCAGAGGTGGAAATAAAACCATAATTGAAACTCAGGGGCAGTGTGGCTAAGGAAGAAGACCCAAAACCTTCCCACCAGCTGTACAAGATGCAGATTAAATTTCCACAATCAACTAGGCAGACTCTGTGTCTACGGAATATATTAAAGGACTTTGAGAGCTCCCACAAAGGAAAACACACTAGTTCTGATAGCTGTGGACATTGGAGGCAAGAACACACAGGAGTAGGACCAGATTAGATTCTGAGCTGCCCCCACAGCAGGTCCAGAGATCAGCACAGTGTTGGAGGGCATCGTAGGGAGGTGAGGTGGACTGCGATTCCCAGAGAGGGAAAGGACTCTGACAGCAGTGACTCAGGAAAAACACTTATCATTCTTATGTTTTCACTTGTCCTATAGACTTTTTTGGATTTGTTTGTTTGTTTTTCCCCTTCTGTTGTAGTTGTCTATTTTATTGGCATTATGAAATCTAATTAAATTTTTGAGCTTTTTTTTCACTAAGTCACATTTTTTGTTGTCATAAACCTCTGCCTCTATGTTGGGCTTTTGCAGTTCTGTGGAGTTTTTCTTCTCTTTTTTTTAAATTTTTTACACCTATTATTATTTTTCTACATTTATTCCTTTGTTTGCTTTTCCTACTATTCTGTTCCCCTTGCAGCTAATCTTCAATGTGTATAAATCATCTTTATCTACTTCTATTCAACTTTGCATACCTATTCTTTCTTTCTTTCCTTTCCTCTCAACATATTTATTAGTTTTATTTTCATTGCTTTATTCCCCAATTGACACCTTGCTTTAGTTTTGTTTTCCAGTTTGTGCTTTAGTTAGTATTGTTCTTAACTGGTAGATATAATTTTTGGTTTCCTTTGTTTGTCAGGTCAATCTATTGTACTTTATTTTTGCTGGACTGTTTTGATTTTGCTTATAGGTGTGTGTATATATATGTGTGTGTGTATATTTGTCATACTTTTTATTGTTATAAACCTCTGCCTCTAATTGGGCTTTTGCAGTTGTGTGGAGTTTTCCTTTTATTTTTATTTTTTTCTCCTTTCTTTCTTCTTCCTTTTTTTTTCTTTTCTCTTTTTTACAATTTTAATTTTTAATTTTTTAAACCTATTATATTTTTTCTACATTTATTCCTTTGGTTGCCTTTTCCACTGTTCTTTCCCCCTTGAAGTTGATCTCTAATGTATATGAATCTTCTTCATCTACCTCTATTTAACTTTGCATATCTGTTCTTGCTTCCTTTTCTTTCTTTCCTTTCCTTTCAACATATTTGTTAGTCTTGTTTTCATCATTTTATTCCCCATTTGGCACCTTGCTTTAGTTTTGTTTTCCAGTTTGTGCTTTAGTTAGTTTTATTCTTAACTGGTAAACATAATTTTTGATTTCCTTTGTTCACTGGGTCAATCGACTGTACTGTATTTTTGTTGGACTGTTTTGACTTTGCTTATGGGTGTATATGTATATGTGTATATTCCATTGTTTTAATTATTATTTGCCTGATTTTGTAACTGCCATTTGCCTGGGGTTCCCCTTTGGTTTCTCATTTTTGGGTATTTGTTTTAATCTCACTTGATGCCATAACAAACCATTTGTGGAATCTTCATTCCTGACCAGAGATCAAGTCTTGAATCTTTATAATAGGAACAGACTCCAAGACCCTAGGCTACCAGAGAACTAACCCTGCTGCTGCTGCTGCTGCTAAGTCGCTTCAGTCGTGTTCGACTCTGTGTGACCCCATAGATGGCAGACCACTAGGCTCCCCCATCCCTGGGATTCTCCAGGCGAGAACACTGGAGTGGGTTGCCATTTCCTTCTCCAATGCATGAAAGTGAAAAGCGCAAGTGAAGTTGCTCAGTCGTGTCTGACTCTTAGTGACCCCATGGACTGTAGCCCACCAGGTTCCTCCATCCACGGGATTTTCCAGGCAAGAGTACTGGAGTGGGATGCCATTGCCTTCTTCGGAGAACTAACCCTAGGGAGTATCAAATAGTGAGAACTCACACAAAGGAAACCACTGGAATACAAGACTCGACATCACCCAACCACCAGTAGAACCCTGTGCAGGACACCTCATCTAAACAACAAAACAAAAATACAAACCCAGTCATCAGCAGACAAGATTACCACCTCAGTCAGCCTTGCCCATCAGAGGAAAAACAAACAAACAAAAAAACTCAGGACAAATCTCACCCTATATGAAACTTACACAAACCACTGGACCAACCTTAGGAGGGCAGAAACCAAAAGGAAGAAAACATTTAACCCTGAAGCCTGGGAAAAGGAGACCTCAAACACAATAAGTTAAAAAAAAATAATGAAAAGGCAGAGAAATACTACACAAATGAAGGAACAAATTAGAAACACAGAAGTCCAAATAAATGAAGAGGAAATAGGCAAACTACCTGAAAAAGAATTCAGAATAATGATAATAAAGATTAAAAACCTTGAAAAAAATGGAGAAAAAGCAAGAATCAATTAACAAAGACCTATAAGAATTAAAGAATAAACATACAGAGACAAATAACACAATTACTGAAATTAAAAATACTCTGGAAGGAATCAATAGCAGAGTGTCTGAAGCAGAAGAACAAATCAGGGAGCTGGAAGATAGAATGGTGGAAATAACTTCTGAAGAGCAGAATAAAGTAAAAAGAATGAAAAGAATTGATGATCATCTCAGAGACCTCTGGGACAATATCAAATGCACCAACATTCAAATTATAGGGGTCCCAGAAGAAGAAGAGAAAAAGAAAGGTTATGAGAAAAATTTTGAAGAGACTATAGTTGAAAATTTCCCCAATATGGAAAAGGAAATAGTCAATCAAGTCCAAGAGGCACAGTCCCATGTAGGATAAACCCAAGGAGAAACATAGCAAGACACATACTAATCAAACTAACAAAGACTAAACACAAACAAAGAATATTAAAAGCAGCGAGGGAAAAGCAACAAGTAACATAGAAGGGAAGCCCCATATGTTTAACAGCTGATCTTTCAGCAGAGATTCTGCAGGCCAGAAGGGAATGGCAGGATATATTTAAGTATTGAAAGAGAAAAATCTACAACCAAGATTATTGTGCCCAGCAAGAATTTCATTCAAAAATGATGGAGAAATAAAAAGCTTTTCAGACAAGCAAAAGTTAAAGAGAATTCAGTGCCACCAAACAAGCTTTGCAATAAATGTTAAAGGGACTTATATAGTGAAGAAACACAAGAGAAGAAAAAGATCTACAAAATCAACTCCAAACAATTAAAAAAAAATGGCAATAGGAACATGAATATCAATATTTACTTTAAATGTAAATGGATTAAATGTTCCAACCAAAAGACACAGACTGGCTGAATGGATACAAAAACAAGATATATATATATATATATATATATATATATATATACACACACATACATATATATATATATACATATATATATGCTGTCTACTTCAGACCTAAAGACACATACAGACTGAAAGTGAGAGGATGGAAAAATATATTCCATGCAAATGGGAAGTAAAAGAAAGCTGGAGTAACAATTCTCATATTAGACAAAATAGATCTTAAAATGAAGATTACAAGAGATAAGGAAGGATACTACATAATAAACAAGGGATCAGTCCAAGAGGAAGACATAACAATGCACCCAACAAAGAAGCACCTCAATACATAAGACAAACACTAACAGACATAAAACGGGAAATTGATGGTAGCACAATAATAATAGGAGACTTTAACACCCCACTCACACCAATGGGCAGATCATCAAAACAGAAAATTAATAAGGAAACACAAGTTTTAAATGATACATTAGATAAGATGGGTCTCATTGATATCTTCAGGACATTCCATCTAAATGCAGAATACACCTTCTTCCCAAGTGCACATGGAAGATTCTCCAGGATAGATCAAATCTAGGGTCACAAATCAAACCTCAGTAAATTAAAGAAAATTGAAATCATATCAAGCATCTTCTCTGACTACAACGCTATGAGACTAGATATCAGTTACAAGAAGAAAAACTGTAAGAAACACAAACACATGGAGATTAAATAATACATTTTTAAATAACCAACAGGTTACTGAAGAAATCAAAAGGGAAATTAAAAAAATTTCTAGAAAAAAATGACAATGAAAACATGACAACTCAAAACCTATGGGATACAGCAAAAGAAGTTCTAAGAAGGAAGTTTATAGCAATACAATCCTACCTCAAGGAACAAGAAAAATGTCGAATAGAAAATCTAACTTTACACCTAAAACAATTGGAAAAATAAGAAAAAAAGCCCCCTAAATTATCAGAAGGAAAGAAATCATAAAGATCCAAGCAGAAATAAGGGAAAAATAAATGAAAGAAACAATAGTAGAGATTAGTAAAACTAAAAGCTGGTTATTTGAGAAGATAAACAAAATTGACAAACCTTTGGCAAGACTCATCAAGAAAAAAAGAGAGAAGAATCAAATCAACAAAATTAGAAATGAAAAAGGAGAGGATACAATAGGCAATGTAGAAATGCAAAGGATTATAAGACTATTATGAACAACTATATGGCAATAAAATGGATAACCTGGAAGAAATGGACAGATTCTTAGAAAAGTTCAATCTTCCAAGACTGAACCAGGAAGAAATAGAAATTATGAACAAACCAAATAAAATCACTTAAATTGAAGTTGTGATAAAAAATCTCCCAAAAAACAAAATCCCAGGACCAGATGGCTTCACAGGAGAATTCTATCAAACATTTAGAGAAGAGCTAATGTCTATCCTTCTAAAACTCTTTCAAAAAATTGCAGAGGAAGGAACACTTCCAAACTCATTCTATGAGGCATCCATTACCCTGATACCAAAATCAAAGATAACACACGAAAAGAAAACTACAGGCCAATATCACTGATGAACATAGATGTGAAAATCCTCAACAAAATTTTAGCCAACAGAATTCATCAATACATCAAAAAGCTCATACACCATGGTCAAGTTGGGTTTATTCCAGGGATACAAGGATTCTTCAATAATCAAATCAATCAATGTGATATACTGTATTAACAAATTAAAAGATAAACACCATACAAAAATCCCAACAGATGGTGAAAAAGCCTTTGACAAAGCTCAGCACCCATCTATGATTAAAACTCCTCAAAAAATGGGCATAGAAGGAACCAACTTCAACATAGTAAAGGCCATATATGATAAGCCTACAGCAAACATTATTCTCAATGGTGAAAAACTGAAAGCATTCCCCCTAAGATCAGGAACAAGACAAGGGTGTCCACTTTCACCACTATTATTCAACATACTTCTGGATATCCAAACACAAAAATAAGAGAGGAAAAAGAAATAAAGGAATCTAGATTGGAAAAAAAGAAGTAAAGCTCTCACTGTTTGCAGATGACATGATACTCTACATAGGAAACCCTAAAGATAGTATCAGAAAATTATTAGAACTAATAAGTGAATTTAGAAAAGTTGCAGGATATAAAATCAGTACACAGATATCACTTTCATTTCTATACACTAACAATGAAAAATCAGAAAGAGAAATTAAGGAATCAATCCCATTCACCATTGCAACAAAAAGAATTAAATATCTAGGAATAAACTTACCTAAGGAGACAAAAGAACTGTACACAGAAAATTATAAGACAGTAGTGAAAGAAATCAAAGATGACATAAACAGATTGAGAGACATTGCATGTTCCTGGGTAGGAAGAATCAGTATTGTGAAGATGACTATACTACCAAACACAATCTACAGATTCAACGCGATCCCTATCAAATTACCAATGGCATTTTTCACAGAACTAGAACAAAAATTTTTGCAATTCATATGGTAACACAAAAGACCCTGAATAGCCAAGCAGTCTTGAGAAAGAAGAATGGAACTTCAGGAATCAACCTTCCCTGACTTCAGATTATACTACGAAACTACAGTCATCAAGACAGTATGGTACTGGAACAAAAACATAAATATAGACCAATAGAACAAGATAGAAAGCCCAGAAATAAACCCATACACCTATGGGTACTTTATTTTTGACAAAGGAGGCAAGAATATACAATGGGACAAAGATAGCCTCTTCAGTAAATGGTGCTGGGAAAACTGGACAGCTCCATGTAAAAGAATGAAATTAGAACACTTCCTAATGCCATACACAAAGATAAACTCAAAATGGATTAAAGACCTAAATGTAAGACCAGAAACTATAAAACTCTTAGAGGAAAACAAAGGCAGAACACTTGATGACATAAATCAAAGTAAGATCCTCTATGACCCATCTCCTAGAGTAACAGAAATAAAAACAAAAGTAAACAAGTGGGACCTGATTAAAGTTAAAAGCTTTCTCACAGCAAAGGAAACTATAAGCAAGGTGAAAGACAACCCTCAGAATGGGCAAAAAATAATAGCAAATGAAACAACTGACAAAGGATTAATTTTCAAAATTTACAAGCAGATCATACAACTGAATACCAGAAAAACAACCCAATCAAAAAGTGGGAAGAAGACCTAAACAGACATTTCCCCAAAGAAGACATACAGATGGCTAACAAACACATGAAAAGCTGCTCAACATTGCTCATTATTAGAGAAATGCAAATCAAAACTACAATGAGATATCACCTCACACCAGTCAGAATAGCCATCATGAAAAAGTCTACAAAAAATAAATGCTGGAGAGGGTGTGGAGAAAAGGGAACACTCTTGCAGTTGATGGGAATTTAAATATACATTTACAGCCACTATGGAAGACAGTACGGAGATTCCTTAAAAAACTAGGAATAAAACCACCAAATGACCCATCAATCCCACTCCTAGGCATATGCCCTGAGGAAACCAAAATTGAAAACGACACATGGACCCCACAGTTCACTGCAGCACTATTTACAATAGAAAGAATATGGAAACAACCTACATGTCCATGAACAGATGAATGGATAAAGAAGTTGTGGTATATATACACAATATTACTCAGCCATAAAAGGAACAACTTTGAGGCACTTCTAATGAGGTGGATGAACCTAGACCCTATTATACAGAGTGAAGTAAGTCAGAAAGAGAAAGATAAATATCATATACTAATGCATATATACAGAATCTAGAAAAATGGTACTGAAGAATTTATTTACAGGGCAGCAATGGAGAAACAGACATAGAGAATAGACTTATGGACATGGGGAGGGGGAGGAGAGGGTGAAGTGTATGGAAAGAGTAACATGGAAACTTAATATTACCATATGTAAAATAGCCAATAGGAATTTACTCTATGGCTCAGGGAACTCAATCAGGGGCTCTGTATCAACCTAGAGTGGTGGGATGGGGAGGGAGATGAGAGTGTGGTTGAAAAGGGAGGGGATACATGTATACCTATGGCTGATTCATGTTGAGGTTTGACAGAAAACAGCAAAGTTCTGTAAAGAAATTATCCTCCAATAAAAATAAATACATTAAAAAAATTAGGATATGCTGACTGAATTACTATTCTGTACACCTGAAACTAATACAATATAATAAATTAACAATATTGCAATAAAAGTTTTAAAAGATGATATGGAAGTGAAGGGGTCCTGAGTGTTGGTTAGGGAATCACAAAGTTTTCCCCAAAGGAATGACATCTAAATTAAGAAGAAATGATTAGAATTAATCTGGTGAAGTGAAGATCAGATAATATGAAGGCATTCCTGAAAGGTGAGAGTGTGGCTCTTTCAGAGACCTGAAGACCGACCAGCATGAGTAGGTCATTTTTAACAATGCTGTTGAAGCTGAGGAGGCTGGTCTGACAGATCATTCACACCCTTGTAAATTCTATTAAAGATTGTGAACTCACCACAGACGGTAACTAAGAAGCTATTGAAAAGTTTCAAGCATAAGCTAACATAATTTTTTAATGTACATTTTCTATGTAAAAAAAGGCAGAATCTTTCCCATTCTACAAGTGTGGGCATGATGGCATGATGATTTAAATTTCCTTTAAGTTGTCGAGTACTAACAGCGACACTTTCTCTGCATGAGGCTTTGATGAGGGTGGGTGGAGTGGGTAGTGGGTAGAGTATCCTTGTGGGACTAAATACCAGGAAGAAACAAGGAAGAAGGGGCTTAGAAGCGGCTTCTGCTTTGTGGTTCTGACTGAGACCGGTCCTGCTTGTTCATGTCTGAAGCGGCAGGAGTGCAAGTTCATATTCCTGTCTTACACAGGGACCCTGGTGCTCAGGCTGGTCCATCTACAGCCTTTAGAGATGTCATTCAATTTCCAAGCATCTCAGTCACCCCCCCTGAGAATGGTACCCAGATCCTCTCTGGCTTTGAGAAGATTTTCACTGCTAATATCTTGGTGTGATTGTCCTGTGCTCAGACATCATGTGAATGACCAATGGAAATATGCAGCTATTTAATGTTAGTCTGTGTATAGTTCACTAATGCTTGAAAAAACACTCAGACTGAGCCTGGACTTCCCTCCCACATTTCAGTGATGTGACTCATGTTGTCTGCTCAATAGCTGATCCAGGGCTACTAAAAACAGCCTGCCTATAATTGAACTCATTGTCTTTCCCAATTTAGCTGGCCTCTGACCCTTCTATTTTTGTCAGTAGCACCAGCTTTTACTACCTCCCAAGGTCCAAGATCTGGAGTCATCCTTGACTCCTGTAGGGTCTGCCCTTACCAATGCCAAGCATTCAGTTGTTCCTGATGACCTGGCAGGGGGATCCTGCCCACCTGAGGGGGTCCTGCTCACCCTGCCCCAAGGGCCCAGATGCCCACCAGGCCTCTCTACCAGGCTAGCTTCTCGTTTCCTTAGTTCCAACCCCAGCTCTTAAGGGGCTCCCAGGTTGTGGCAGCTTCCAGCAATTTCCATTTTTTCAAATTCCTGCAGTATTTCTTTTCTAAAATCTTGAACTTTTATCTTTTCAAGTGTACATTCAACTTCTGTCACTAGTTAATAGGCCACTTAAGTGAAGAATCAAGTCTTTCTGTCACTTTTTATCCTCAGCTCCCAGTATAATATATGGCCCATAGGATTTGCTTAGTGGGTATATTTTGACAATAACCCACAGCAAGAAATAACTATAGGCCCATTGATATCACTTTATTAATAGGAGTCTATGTTAAATATTCTTTTTCTCCAGAGCAGTGCTTTTAACTTTGGAGAACCAGCCACTACAACTCTAATTACAAGCATTCCTTTTTTCTCCAATTACCATTAAGTCTACAAC
Source organism: Bos taurus (assembly GCF_002263795.3). Lineage (NCBI taxonomy): Eukaryota > Metazoa > Chordata > Mammalia > Artiodactyla > Bovidae > Bos > Bos taurus. The sequence goes on along the minus strand of NC_037333.1, from coordinate 1,973,092 downwards.
TAGCTTCTTTAACTGTCTTTCATTAAATTAAATTAAATTTAATTTAATTTTAATTTGAAGTAGATTTGGGGAATGACCACAGATGTTTGCTAGTGAGGAGTTCTTAGTCTAGACTAGAAATAGTGTTTTATTCCATCCCCAGACATTGTAGCGAAGCCACACTTAAATCATAGTCAAAAGATTACGAGAAACTTGCTTGCTTCTGTATATGGGTCAAACGGTGTCACTTCTCATTTAACTCCCTTAGCGTGCTTTGCATGGCCCTCCCCACCTCTCTGACCTCATCCCCACCAGTGCCCCCTCCCTCTCCATACCCCAGCAGCAGCAGTAGCTTTCGGTTCCCCAGACCCCAGGAGCATGCTGTCTGCACACCCTTCCCTGTTCCTTCCTCGGTTAGTTCCCGTCATGCCTGGGCCACAAGCAGTTCCTCACTTCCTTAAGACAGTCCTTCTCAGATCTCCCAGCACAGATCTACTTTCCTCGTTATACACTCCTACATCACTTATCACAACTGCAATTAACTGTGAAATAGTTTGTGTTCATCTCCACCAGACAGTAAGCTCTCAGATGTCAAATGCCTGCAATAAAAGCCTGATGCACTGTAATCAATAAATGCCTGAGTGAATAAGTAAATGAGCGTTTTTTTGAACAATCCATACAATTTTCAGAGAAACAAACCATTATAATATTATTTATATCCAGAGATTAACTCTCCTTCTCGTCCTGCCCTGAATGAACATAGGAAGCTTTCTATGGGTCCTGTGATTCACATGAAAACACACACACGTTTTATAAAGTACAACTTTTGTAAAAGCAAGCCCCCAAACCAAGCATTATGCAAAAAAAAAAAAAAAAAAAAAAAAAAAAACCTTGACTTGCTGCCAAACAGAACCCAAGTAACTTAAATGATTGGGTAATAGGAACATTCAAAATATTTGTTTTGTTTCAGATTGTCTCATTGGTGCAAACTAGCTTGGGTAGTCACATTGTTTTTTTTAAACTTTAAATTATTCTGAAAATTGTATCTAGTTGGGTAAAAAGTGCAAGCAAGCAGCCTCATAGACATTAATATGAATTGTCTGCATGTTGAAATTTTTTAGTACATGGTTATCAGCAGAGTTAACGTGGTTCCTTTCTCAGAAGGTCCCAGCAGCCCCACTGGTGCGTCTGTGGTGTGTTGCTGTGTCCTTTCAGTCTTGAATTACCTGCTGAGTCAGACAACTGGAGAACAAATTGCCACCAACTGCAGAGGAGACTTTCCTGATACAAAAGTCTGACCTTAATCCCCCCAAGCCTTGAATATCCACTGTCAGGGTGCTAAAAGTTCACCAGATTTTCACTAAGATCTCACACTCTCATTCGTGTTTCCTCCACAATTCTTGTGGGGACAGGACTCGTTTTGTCAATTCTTTGACCAGGATAAATCATCTTTCAGTTAAAAGAAGGGAGAAGGGGAAAGCTAACTATTTTGGAACAAATTTCAAACCCATGGATATTTGTGCATCATTTTGCCCATCCCTTTGCTCATTTTATCACCTTATATCCAATCGGACAAATAACAATATGGATAAATGTTATGTTTTGAGGGCAGGGGACACACACACATGTAACTCACAGCGGGAGGAGGTATATTTGGGGGGCATCAAATCTTTCTCTGGAGAGACTGACCTGCATGCGTGTAAATGATCAGACCCGTCATGGTCCGTGGAAGGAGGCTCCTGGAACCCCGCCTCACCAGCAGACTTGCCACCTTTGACTGCCAGCATTTCAGTGCTGAAATCTGTCCCTGAAAATCTTCTCTTGATTGTTGTTTCATTTTGCCCACACCGATGTAAGAGTTGAGGATCCCTGTGGTGGTCCCCCTCTCTGCTCTCCTGTTGCTTCCTTGAGGGTCTTTTACTGTCAGAGGACCCTCTTGACAGGGAGACACCACATCCTTCATACGTTGTGCCTTTTGCTCCATGCAAGTTTAAAGAGCAGCTCTCACAGCTGGTCAGCTTCGTGTGCTTTTTATCTTTGGATCCCAAGTGTACTAGATTGATTTCATTAGGAGCAGAAGACTCACCCAGGTTTCCGCTTGTTTTGTTATTTCTCCTTCTTCTCCGCGACAGGCGGAACTTCACTTGGGCTCTTCTCTTTGCCTGAATCCAGTGACTCTCACGGGTGGAAGATGAGTCTGAAGAATCTGTGTCGGTTTCACTGCATCGGGGCCTGGGGACGTGGGGGTGAAAGTCGCTTCTTCTCCCTCTCCCCTGTTCTTGGGCATGCTCGTACCTCTGAGCCGCCCGCCTCCTCCTTCTAGGCTTCTGTGTTACTGGTTTCTTACCAGGCTCCTGCCTAGCAGGGCTCAGCACTGTGACAGGGGTGCTGTGCTCAAGTGAGGCTCCTGACATGTCATGTGAGATGGCAGATCTAGACAAAGCAGCAGGCAAAGGATGAGGGATTGGGATGGAGAGGAAAGCCATGGGAATTGGAAAGGAGAGGACAGCCATGGGAAACAGAAAAAGAGAGAGATGAAAATGACAGCATGGACCCAAAGTTGGCAAACAAAGATCAACTGAGGGAAATGCAGTAAAGGAAAAAAAAAAAAAAAATCAGACTGATATAAATTATCCACAGACAAGATAAGACAGCAGCAAGAGTCACACAGTCTCAGCATATACAACAAGAATACAAAACACTGGTCTAAAAACACCAAACAGGCTCGTTTGCTGCACACTTACCTGCAGATGTCCTGAGTGGATGGACAGACAGACAACCTTGACTGGCTCCTGGGAGCTGTCCCAGTTGTTGGACTGCTGGCCTGGAGAAACAAGTTAGACAATTTGGCATCTTGGTTCAGGTAATACATGGTCGATATCTTGCTTTTTTTCCACATATTTAAAAAATTACAACAAACGTGGCTGCCGGTCATGTTGTTCGTAAGGCAGCTCACAGGATATAGGAAGTCAGAGGGCAGGTTTTGCAAAAGTAAAACTGATTTGAGGAACTTGGAACAGCTGAGAGAGATTCTGTACCACTTTGCTGTTGCTTCATTTGTGATAGAGGAAGATGAATCCACAAGTTTCTATTCTATTTACTGTAAACTTTTGAGTGGAATGGCTCAATTTTCCTTGGAAACAAATGTGTAACTCTTGAATAGCCTGTGATATAAAGGACACAACGACTATTATGTGACAAAGATGATACTAATTCAGGAAGCTTCAATAATCAAATAGCCATTAGATTGCTAGATACTGCCTGGAGTTAACATTAAGTCACTTTAAGGCCCCATGAGACGATATATTTAAAAACACTTTATAATATTTAAAAGCCTGCAGTGATTATTATTATTTTATCATGGAGGCTAATAAAAATCTGTCCATCACAGCATTATTAACCTTCATAACTTTTAACTTCATGACCAGATTAAACCTGAGAATAAGAAAGCCTGAAATTATGTAGATTGGCATACATTTCAGTCTGTTTCATGAGACTCCTATGTTTGAAACACATCATTTTCTTCATTACTTTGAATTTTCTAACCATTATATTTAGTACATGTGATGATGATAAATAAAAAACTAGACTGTGTGAAGAATTTACTGTGTGCCAGGCATGGTACTGTGGTTTATCTGCCATCTGTTTAATCTTTATAATAATCTCACAAATGGGAAAGAATAATAACTAATAGTTTTGAGGGAATATTATATGCCAGTCACAGTTCTAAGTAATTTTCCTATGTTCATTCATTAGTACAAGAAACACATGTGGCAAATATGATAATTTTTTTTCATGTTACAGATGAGGAAACTGAGAAATCAGTGCTGCTCCTTGCTGGTAGATGGTAGAGCAGAGCTTCATGTGAGAAATTCTGCTCCTTGATCTGCTCTCATACTCAACTCACAAGGCAACCCCCTCCTGTACACAGAGGCAACCCAGGGGGTTCAACCCCAGATTTAGACCAGTCTGACTGCACAGATGAAATTGCCAGCAAGAGAAATAACAGTAAAGGTAGTAAGATTAACCCCAAATTTCAAAGTTCTAAAAGTCCCCATATTAAAGATACATACATATAAATCAACTATAAGAAAAAAAAAAAAACTGCAAAAAAGCATAAGTGTGTGAAAGCTGCACAATATGCTACTGAACAACCAATGTGTCACTGAAGAAATCAAAGAAGAAAAAAAAAATACCTGGAGGCAAATGAAAATGGAAACAACCTACGCAACTCAGCAAAGACACTTCTAAGAGGAAAGTTTATTGCAATACAAGCTTACCTAGGGAAACAATTAAAAAATGTCAAATAAACAACTTATCTTTACACCTATAGGAGCTAGAAAAGGAAGAATAAGCAAAACCCAAAGTTGGCAGGAGGAAAGATATAATAAAGATCAGAGCAGAAATAAATGAACTAGAGACTTAAAAAACAATAGAAAAGATTAAACAAAAGTAATAGAAAAGATTAAACTAAGAGCTGGTTCTTTGAAATCTTTTCAAAATTGATAACTGTTTAGCCAGGATCATCAAGAAAAAAAGAGAGAGGGCACAGATCAATAAAATCAGAGAGGGAAAAGTAAAACTATAGTCAACACCACAGAAATACAGAGGATCATTAGAGACTACTATGAACAACCACAGGCTTATCAAATGGACAGACAACCTAGAAGAAATGGACAAATTCTTAGTAATGTATAGTCTAAAAAACTAGTGAATATAACAAAAAATAAACAGATTCACAGATATAGGAGACAAACTAGTCGTTATCAGTGTGGGGAGGGAACAGGGGAGGGACAAAATGAGAGCAGGGGTTAACAAGTACAAGCTGTTATGTATAAAATAAGAAAGTTGCAAGAATATACTGTACAACACATGAAATACAGCCAATATTTTATAAGAACTATGAATGTAGTGAAACTTAAAACATTCTGAGTCACTATGCTGTGCACTTGTAACTCACACAATATCATACATCAAACACACTGCAGTGAAAAAAGATACAAAAAAAAAAAAAGGAAGACAATAAACATATCTGATTGTGGGGTCCAGAGGAAAACAAACGAATTCTAAGTCAAGAGGTTAGAAGAACTATTCAAGAGGAGGTGTGAAGGGTTGACTAATACTGCCTCTTATTCCTACTCAAGATATCAACATTTTAATTTCTGGAATTTGTAAATCTGTTTCCTTACATAACAAAGTGACTTTGCACAGGTGATTAAGTTAAGTACCTTGACATGGAGAGATGGTCCTGCATTATCCAGGTGGACCAGGTGTAAGCATGAGGATCCTTCTAAGAGGGAGGTGGAGCATTAGAGTCAGAGAGAGAAGATGAAAGGATGGAAGCAGAGGTCAAACAGAGGCATGCAGGTGTCCTCTAGAAGCTGGAAAAGGCTGGAAAACGAGCTCTCCCCTACAAGGGTCAAGAAGGAATGAGGTCCTGCTGACATCTGCAGTGTAGCTCCGTGAGACTCATGTTTGACTTCTGACCTCTAGAACTACAGGATGATACATTTGTGTGGTAATTTGTTTTAGCAGTCATAGGAAACTAATATAGGGGTAATACTCAGCTGGTTCCAAATAGGAAAAGGAGTACGTCAAGGCTGTTTATTGTCACTTATATGTAACTTATATGTAATTTTAACTTATATGCAGAGTACATCATGAGAAACGCTGGACTGGAAGAAACACAAGTTGGAATCAAGATTGCCGGGAGAAATATCAATAACCTCAGATATGCAGATGACACCACGCTTATGGCAGAAAGTGAAGAGGAACTAAAAAGCCTCTTGATGAAAGTGAAAGTGGAGAGTGAAAAAGTTGGCTTAAAGCTCAACATTCAGAAAACGAAGATCATGGCATCTGGTCCCATCACTTCATGGGGAATAGATGGGGAAACAGTGGAAACAGTGTCAGACTTTATTTTTTGGGGCTCCAAAATCACTGTAGATGGTGACTGCAGCCATGAAATGAAAAGTCGCTTACTCCTTGGAAGGAAAGTTATGACCAACCTAGATAGCATATTCAAAAGCAGAGACAGCAAAAGAGACACTGATGTATAGAACAGTCATATGGACTCTGTTGGAGAGGGAGAGGGTGGGAAGATTTGGGAGAATGGCATTGAAACATGTATAATATCATGTATGAAACGAGTTGCCAGTCCAGGTTCGATGCATGATACTGGATGCTTGGCGCTGGTGCACTGGGATGACCCAGAGGGATAGTATGGGGAGGGAGGAGGGAGGAGGGTTCAGGATGGGGAACACATGTATACCTGTGGCGGATTCATTTCGATATTTGGCAAAACTAATACAATTTTGTAAAGTTTAAAAATAAAATAAAATTTAAAAATTAAAAAAAAAAAAAAACAGAGACATTACTTTGCCAACAAAGGTCCATCTAGTCAAGGCTATGGTTTTCCCTGTGGTCATGTATGGATGTGAGATTTGGACAGTGAAGAAGGCTGAGCGCGGAAGAATTGATGCCTTTGAACTGTGGTGTTGGAGAAGACTCTTGAGAGTCCCTTGGACTGCAAGGAGATCCAACCAGTCCATTCTGAAGGAGATCAGCCCTGGGATTTCTTTGGAAGGAATGATGCTAAAGCTGAAACTCCAGTACTTTGGCCACTTCATGCGAAGAGTTGACTCATTGAGAAAGACTCTGATGCTGGGAGGGATTGGGGGCAGGAGGAGAAGGGGATGACAGAGGATGAGATGGTTGGATGGCACCACTGACTCAATGGACGTGAGTCTCAGTGAACTCTGGGAGTTGGTGATGGACAGGGAGGCCTGGCGTGCTGCAATTCATGGGGTCGCAAAGAGTCAGACACGACTGAGTGACTGAACTGAACTGAACTGAACTGAAGCAAAAAGGAAAGTAGGAGTTATTAAAGAAGAGATTAAAAACATTCTGAGGCAGAAGAAGCCATGTGCCCACAGGGGAGCGTTGCATCCTCCACATGTTCCAATAGACTGATGTGCACACTTTGTTCTTATTAAGTTTATTTTATTGAAGTATAGGGCCTTCCCTGGTGACTCAGTGGTAAAGAATCTGCCTGCAATGCAGGAGAACTGAATTTGATTCCTGGATCGGGAAGATCCCCTGAGGAGGGAATGGCAACCCACTCCAGTACTCTTGCCTGGAAAATCACATGGACAGAGGAGCCTAGCAGTCTACAGTCCCTGGGTTTGCAAAGAGTCAGACACAACTGACTGACAAATACACACATTGAAGCATCAGTTCAGTTCAGTCTCTCAGTCTCTTTGCGACCCCATGGACTGCAGCATGCCAGGCTTCCCTGTCCATCACCAACTCCCGGAGCTTGATCAAACTCATGTACACTGAGTCAGTGATGCCATCCAACCATCTTATCCTCTGTTGTTGCCTTCTCCTCCTGCCTTCAATCTTTCCCAGCATCAGGGTCTTTTCCAATGAGTCAGTTCTTTTCATTAGGTGGCTGAAGTATTGGAGCTTCAGGTTCAGCACCAGTCCTTCCAATAAATATTTAAGACTGATCTCCTTCAGGATGGACTGGTTGGATCTCTTTGCAGTCCAAGGGACTCTCAAGAGTCTTCTCCAGCACCACAGTTCAAAAGCATCAATTCTTCGCCACTCAGCTTTCTTTATAGTCTGCCTCTTACATCCATACATGACTACTGGGAAAACCATAGCTTTGACTAGATGGACCTTTGTTGGCAAGGTAATGTCTCTGCTTTTTAGCATGCTGTCTAGGTTGGTCATAGCTTTTCTTCCAAGGAGCAAGTGTCTTTTAGCTTCATGGTTGCAGTCACTATCTGCAGTGATTTTGGAGCCCCCCAAAATAAAGTCTTTTACTGTTTCTATTGTTTGCCTACCTATTTGCCATGAAATGATGGAACCAGATGCCATGATCTTAGTTTTTTGAATTTTAGGTCAGCTTTTTCATTCTTTCACTTTCATCAAGAGGCTCTTCAGTTCCTCTTCGCTTTCTGCCATAAGGGTGGTGTTATATGCATATCTGAAGTTATTGATATTTCTCCTGGCAATCTTGATTCCAGTTTGTGCTTCATCCAGCCCAGCATTTTGCATGATGTACTTTGCATATAAGTTAAATAAGCAGGGTGACAATATACAGTCTTGATGTACTCCTTTCTCAATTTGGAACTAGTTCATTGTTCCATTTCTGGTTCTGACTGTTGCTTCTTGATCTGCATACAGATTTCTCAGGAGGCAGATAAGATGGTGTGGTATTCCCATCTCTTTAGGAATTTTCCAGTTTGTTGTGCTTCACACAGTCCACGTTGTGTGTGATCCACACAAACAAACACTGAATTATAGTTGATTTATAATGTGTTAATTTCTGCTGTACAGCAAAGTGATTCATATTATATAAAATTCTTTTCCTTTGTGGTTTATTGTAGGATATTGAATATCTTTCTCTACTATGTGATAGGACCTTGTTGTTTATCCATTTTATAAATAACAGTTTGCATATGTTAATCCCAGACTCTCAGTCCTTCCCTCTCCCACCCCGCCTTTTCTTGGCAACCACAGGTCTGTTCTCTATGTCTGTGAGCTGGTTTCTGTTTCATGGATAAGTTCATTTGTGTCATGTATTAGGTTCCACATGTAAATGATATCATATGGCATTTGTTTTTCTCTTTCTGGAAAGAGATTTACTTCACTTAGTGGATTATCTCTCCGTCTATCCATGTTGCTATAAATGGCATTATTTCATTCTTTTTTATGGCTGAGTACTAGTCTATTGTGTATACCAATGTATTTCATTCTTCTTTATGGTTGAGTGGTATTCCAGTGTGTATACCACTTCTTTGTCCATTTATCTGTCAATGGACATTTTGGTTGTTTCCATGTCTTGGTTATTGTGAATAGTTCTGCTCTGAAAATAGAGCTCCATGTATCTTTTGAATTAGCATTTTGTCTGGATACATGCCCAGGAGGGGGGTTACTGGATCATATGGCAACTCTATTTTTAGTTTTTTTGGGGGAACTTCTGTACTATTTTCCATAGTAGCTGCACCAATTTACATCCCCACCAACAGTGTAGGAGGGCTCCCTTTTCTCCACACCCTTTTAAACATTCGTTATTTGTAACATCTGCATACTTTCGACTTTTAATTTTCTGAGACTTTTCCATCAATTCATGAACACTGTGTATTTTTAACGTCTTTGAATGTCATCTTTGGACACCAGTCCACGTTTGGTGATCTCCTTTAATATTTGTATCAAAACTAACTTATTTAAAGTTTTAAATTTAGATCAACTTCATATCTGTACCCATCGAAAGCATAACCAGGTTTTGTAAAATATAAGCATTTTTCTGTACTTGAAGCAGTAAATTTTGTTAGAATGTGTACCATTTATTCCACATACAGCAAGTGAGTTTAGTAGGAATCTCTACATACAGCAGACACTGAATAAAGACCACATATGTGAAGTTTGCTCCTCATTCTTTTTGAAAAACAGCAACACAACCCCAAAGTGACTCCCAACCATTGATAATGTGACTATAAATGTGGATCACAATATGATGACCATCATAATGGGTATCCATGGCTACTTAATGGTATGTTAAAGCCAATTCCATGAGACTGCACAAAGATCTTGAAATAGACATCATCATGATAAAACACATTTTATAACCTCACAGTTCTGGGCAAATGCATGTTCTGCAATGGGAAAGTTATTTATCAACAAATAATAATGCCAAACATTAAAAAAGATACAGCTTTCCTTTGGAGAGGTTTGGCTTCAGCATGATACTGACTCGAATAGCATTTATGTCTACGATGCTGAAGGATTCTGAAGAGAACTAAAATCATGCTTGTTGCCCCTCAGGAGTCTTTGAATAGCTCACATCTGGTTTTAGTTTATATATGTTCAGTGGGCCAGTGTCTCCTGCTGGAGCAGATGCTGCCATGCCTCCTGGGACCCTTACCCGACCCTGAGTTCACTTGCCCGTGGACTGCTTCCCACTTGCACTCTCTGCCCTGGGTTTTTCCTGATAGCACGTGCACTTGCTGGGTTGCACATGGGCATAGCCTAGGAGTGTGGAATAAATCAAACTGCTGGAGGACAGCTCTCAGATTGGAGTCAATGCATAAATGCCCTGCTTTTTCATCTTCCCGGGGCAGTGCTGAAGTGACTTCCAGAGTCTCTCAAAACGTTCCAAGCTGGATGAAAACTCATGAGTTGTCCCCAGCACATCAACACACTGTTTATTGGCATTTCCCCTTTCTCTGTCTTACTTTTCTCATGCATTATCTACTTTCCAGGATCCCCTCCCCGCAAAACTACCTGCACCCAACAAAGACACCACCAAAATTGACTGGAATCTACTTGACCAGCTAATTGATATGAAATTAATATCAGCTTGTGTCACTTTTGATTCATTTGCTCAGCGAAAATTAATAAGGATCTATCAAGTAATAAACACGATCGTGAGTTCTGGGATTAAGAAACAGATGGTATTCTGATAGGGCTTCTTATTTAGTGGGAAAGAGGTGTAAGTGAACAGGTGATTTTAATATAGTCTAGGATGTCCTGAGAGTGTGGTAGTGTGAATTCTGGTGAAGGAAGGGTACCGAATGCAAGATGGAACAGAGATATAAAGTAAGCGCCCCAGGGGAGATGACAGGTTACCTCAAAAGGGCTGAGTTGGTGATGGGGGTAAGCAGCCCACACTGGGAGAAACGTGCTTTAGAGCAGAGTGGGGAGATCAGGGAACCACAGAAAGTTTGGTGATGGTTGGACGGAGGGTGGTGAGTGAGATAGGAAGTGATAAAATTCAGGAGAGAAGAGCAGAGAGGTGTCCCACATGCCACATTGAAATGTTTGAATTGTACCCTTAAACAAATGGAAAGTCACTGAGAGCTGGTCATTAGCAAAAGGAAATGATTAAATTGGGGCACTAGAAAGCTCACTATGGCAGCTGAGAACTGGAAGATCCAGAACTGATCATCAACAGGCAGAAGAATTAGGATTCAGTATATCCAAGATTTGACAGGGAAAGAGGAGAGGAAAATCTTAAGAAATACCATTCCAAGTAGATGCTTTATTTTTAAACATAATAAAATTATTTGAAATATCAGCTGAACAAAGTAACATGGGGAAACATCTAGGAATATACTTTTTAAAAAGCTACATGAAATCAGAGGACATTTACCAAATATCAAAACACAGTATGAATTTTCAGAAATAAGAATATGTGGCTAGCAAAGATACATCATGGAGAATGCAATGGCACCCCACTCCAGTACTGTTGCCTGGAAAATCCCATGGACGGAGGAGCCTGGTAGGCTGCAGTCCATGGGGTCGCTAAGAGTCGGACACAACTAAGCGACTTCACTTTTCACTTTCCACTTTCATGCATTGGAGAAGGAAATGGCAACCCACTCCAGTGTTCTTGCCTGGAGAATCCCTTGGATGGAGAAGCCTGGTAGGCTGCAGTCCATGGGGTCACACAGAATCGGACACGACTGAAGCGACTTAGCAAAAAAGATACATCATAAAAACAGAAATCTATCCACCTATCATCACCATCTGTCAATTATCTATTTGCTATCTATCTGTCTGTCTATCATCATCACCTGTCTTAGGAAGTCAAGAGATACCTAGAGTAACAGGCAAGTTTGGCCTGGGAGTACAAAATGAAGCCTGGCAAAGGCTAACACAGTTTTGACAAGAGAATGCGCTAGTCATAGCAAACACCCTATTCCAATGACACAAAAAATGAATCTACATATGGACATCACCAGATGGAATACTGAAATCAGAATTATTATGTTTTTTTTTTGCAGCAAAAGATGGAGAAGTTCTATACAGTCAGCAAAAACAAGACCTGGGGCTGATTGTGGCTGAGATAATGAGGGCTTTATTGCAAAATTCAGGCATAAATTGAAGAAAGTAGGGAAAACCAAAAGACAATTCAGGTATGAACTAAATAAAATCCTTTATGATTATACAGTGGAAGTGACAAATAGATTCAAGGGATTAGATTTGATAGAATGCCTGAAGAACTATGGATGGAGGTTCATAACATGGTACAGGAAGCAGTGACAAAAATCATCCCCAAGAAGAAGAAATGCAAGAAGGCAAAATGGTTGTTTGAGGAGTCCTTACAGATAGCTGAGAAATGAAGAGGAACAAAAGGCAAAGGAGAAAGGAAAAGATATGATGAACTAAATGCAGAGTTCCAAAGAATACCAAGGAGAGATAAGAAGGCCTTCCTATATGAGCAATGCAAATAGAGGAAAATGATAGAATGGGAAAGAATAGAGATCTCTTCAAGAAAATTGGAGACACCAAGGGAATATTTTCATGCAAAGATGGACACAATAAAGGACAGAAACAGAAAGAAACTAATAGAAGAAGAAGACTAAGAAGTGGCAAGAACACGCAGAAGACCTGTACAGAAAAGGTCTTAATGACCCAGATAATCACAATGGTGTTGTCACTCACCTAGAGCCAGACATCCTGAAGTGTGAAGTCAAGTGGACCTTAGGAAGCATTAGAATGAAGAAAACTAGTGGAGGTGATTGAATTCCAGCTGAGCTATTTCAAATCCTAAAAGATGATGCTGTTAAAGTGCTGCACTCAATATGTCAGCAAATTTGGAAAACTCAGCAGTGACCACAGAACTGGAAAAGGTCAGTTTTCATTCCAATTCCAAAGAAGGGCAATGCCAGACAATATTTAAGCTACCATACAAATGTGTTCATTTCAAATGCTAGCAAAGTAATCCTAAAAATCCTTCAAGCTAGGCTTCAACAGCATGTGATTCAAGAACTTCCAAATGTACAAGCTGGATTTAGAAAAGTCAGAGGAACCAGATATCAAATGGATGCAACATCTGCTGGATCATAGAAAAAGCAAGAGAATTAAAAAAAAAAAAAGTCTACTTCTGTTTAATTGACTATGCTAAAATCTAGAACTAACATTAAAAAAAGATGTCTTTTTCATCAGAGGGGACTGGAATGCAAAAGTAGGAAGTCAAGAGGTAGCTGGAGTGACAGACAAGTTTGGCCTTGGAGTACAAAATGAAGCAGGGCAAAGGCTAACAGAATTTTGCCAATAGAACACACTATTCATAGCAAATACACTCTTCCAACAACATGAGATGACTCTACACATGAACATCACCAGATGGCCAATATGGAAATCAAATTGATTATATGCTTTGCAACCAAAGATGGAGAAGCTCTATACAGTCAGCAAAAACAAGATCAGGAGATGACTGTGGCTCAGATCATTAATTTCTTATTGCAAAATTCAGACTTAGACTGAAGAAAGTAGGGAAAACCACAAGACCATTCAGATATTAGCTAAATCAAATCCCTGTTGATAATATAGAGGAAGAGACAAATAGATTCAAGGGATTAGATCTGATAGACAGAGTGCCTGAAGAACTATGGGTGGAGGTTCGTAACATTGTACAGGAGGCAGTAATTGAAACAATCACCAAGAAGAAGAAATGCAAAAAGGCAAATGGTTGTCTGAGAAGGCCTTACAAATAGCTGAGAAAAGAAGAGAAGTGAAAGGCAAAGGAGAAAAGGGAAGATATATCCATCTGAATGGAGAGTTCCAAAGAATAACAAGGAGAGATAAGAAAGCCTTCTTATGTGAGCAATGAAAATAGAGGAAAATGATAGAATGCGAAAGACTAGAGATGTCTTCAAGAAAATTAGAGACACCAAGGGAACATTTCATGCAAAGATGGACTCAATAAAGGACAGAAATGGTATGGATCTAACAGAAGCAGAAGATATTAGGAAGAGGTGGCAAAAATACACAGAAGAACTCTACAAAAAATATCTTAATGACACAGATAACCATGATGGTGTGATCACTCACCTAGAGTCAGATATCCTGGAGTGTGAAGTCAAGTGGGCCTTAGGAAGCAGAACTAGAAACAAAGCTAGTGGAGGTGATGGAACTCCCGCTGAGCTATTTCATATTCTAAAAGATGATGCTGTTAAAGTGATGTATTCAATAAGCCAGCAAATCTGGAAAACTCAGCAGTGGCCACAAAACTGGAAAAGGTCAGTTTCCATTCAAATTCCAAAGAAAGGCAAGGCCAAAGAATGTCCAAACTACTGCACAATTGCCCTTAGTTCACATGCTAGCAAAGTAATGCTCAAAATTCTCTAAGCCAGGCTCCAACATTATGTGAACTGTGAACTTCCAGATTCAAGCTGGATTTAGAAAAGGCAGAGGAACCAGAGATCAAATCGCCAACATCCCTTGTATCATAGAAAAAGCAAGAATGTTCCAGAAGAATATCTACTTCTGCGTCACTGATTACGCTAAAGCCTTTGACTGTGTGGATCACAGCAAACTGGAAAATTCTTAAAGAGATGGGAATACCTCAACTTACCTCCTGAGAAATCTGTTATGCAGGTCAAGAAGCAATAGTTAGAACTGGACATGGAACAGTGGACTGGTTCAAAATTGGGAAAGGAGTACGTCAAGACTGCATATTGTCACCTTGCTTATTTAATTTATATGCAGAGTACATCATGTGAAATGCTGGACTGGATGAAGGACAAGCTGGAATAAAGATTGCAAGGAGAGATATCAATAACCTCAGATACATAGATGACACTACCCTTATGGCAGAAAGTGAAGATGAACTAAAGAGCCTCTTGATGAAAGTTAAAGAGGAGAGTGGAAAAGTTGGCTTAAAACTCAATATTCAAAAAGCTAAGATTGTGGCATCTGGTCCCATCACTTCATGGCAAACAGGTGGGGGAAACAATGGAAAGAGTGACAGATTTAGGGACTGAATTACAACAAGATTCTCATTAGAATCAACCCCCCCAAACAGACTTCAAAATGCACCTTTAACTTGACTTTCTACCTGTCTTGTCTTATGTGCCCAGATCCTTCATTTATGGTTCTTGGAATGATGTCTGAAATATACCACCTGCACTGAATGTCTTGTTACTAGTACTGATTTGAAGGAAACCCAAACTGAGAGATAGTTTGTACCAGAGATAGTGCTGGAAAGAAGAACCACAGGATAAAATTTAGGAGCTGGGTCACTCATGGCCGGACATAAGAGGAGACCTTCTGCTGGGAGTGAGTGCAGTGGTGATGATGCCTAGATGCCTCATGATTCCTCCGGGAAGCTGAGGTGCAGGTAGTGGGAAGCATGCAGAAGCCCAAGCGTTTGCACAGGAAGAGCCAATGGTAATTAGAAAGACACACAGTTGCGTGGCTTGGTTTCCTGCTTTGGAGGCTTCTATGAAAGACAATGGGAGGTTCAGCTGGGCCAGATAGCAACCTAAGGTGCTTTGTGTCTATCTCCAAGGTTCATTAGCCCCTAACCATTCAGGTGTGCAATTCTTGGCAACATTTTTTTTTTTTTTAAATCTCATACACTAGATTTACTTTGTTCTGGAAGATGTTAAAAGCAAACAGTTCTCTGGATGCCTAAAAGTAATGTGTAGGTTTACTGAGGTTTGTTTTCAGATATTTAAGCTAGATATAGAAAACAAACATATGTTTACCAAAGGGGAAAGAGAGCCTGGATATATCAGGACTTTGGGATTAACATATATACACTACTGTATATAAATAGATAATCAACAAGGACGAACTAGAGAGCACAGAGAACTCAATATTTATAATAACCTATAAGGGAAAAGAATCTGTGATCTTTGTGACCCAGTGGACTGCAGCATGAGGACGTGAGTCCTCCTTGTTCCTCACCATCTCCTAGAGTTCCCCCAAGTTCATGTCCACGGAGTTGGTGATGCCGTCCAACCATCTCATCCTCTGTGTCCTTCTTCTCCTTTTGCTTTCAGTCTTTCCCAGCATCAGGGACTTTCCCAATGAGTCAACTGTTCGCATCAGGTGGCCAAAGTATTGGAGCTTCAGCTTCAGCATCGGTCCTTCCAATGAGTATTCAGGGTTGATTTCTCTTAGGATTGACTGGTTTGATCTTCTTGTTCTCCAAGGGACTCTCAAGAGTCTTCTCTTGAGAGTATATATGTATGTAAATGTACATATATGTATACATACGTATATACATATATATACATTATACCTTCCTCGCCCCCCACCACCCTCTCCACAAACCTTGCTGGGGTATATAAATGGGGAGGAAACCCTGGAATGTCATCCCTGGTCTCCTCTCCTTGTCCTGCCCTTCAGTACAAGTAGTTGAAATCAAAGTGGGATTCCTATTCCTGCTACTGCTAAGTCACTTCAGTCGTGTCCGACTCTGTGTGACCCCATAGATGGCAGCCCACCAGGCTCCCCCGTCCCTGGGATTCTCCAGGCAAGAACACTGGAGTGGGTTGCCATTTCCTTCTCCAATGCATGAAAGTGAAAAGTGAAAGTGAAGTCGCTCAGTTGTGTCTGACTCTTAGCGACCCCGTGGACTGCAGCCCACCAGGCTCCCCTGCCCATGGGATTCTCCAGGCAAGAGCACTGGAGTGGGGTGCCATTAAATTTTGTTTTAGTCATTCCCCTTTCTCCCTACCCTATTTGTTGTTGTTCAGTCACTAAGTCATGTCTTGAAACTAACACAACATTGTAAATTAACTATACTTCAATTAAAAAAAAAAAAAAAATCAAGCAGGAGTTAGGCAGAGTGGCCTCTTGGAAGACCACAGAACCTGTCAGATTCGATTCTATGCGTAGTAGTCACAATAATAATTATAGCAACACTAATAATAATCAGAAATAGTAAATACTGGTTTATTTACCAAAGCCTTATAACATGCTTTACTTATATATATGTATCCAACATATACAACCTTGGAAAGTATGAATTATTATACTCCTTTAATAGAATGCAAAATACTAAGTCTTAAAGAATTCACAGAATTTGGTAGTGTTCTTTCCATTTCATAGGGGACTGTAGGGATTTAGGCCCATTATCCCACCCCTGGCCTCTTCCCCTTCCCCCTTTTCTGTCTCACTCTCCTTCTCCCTCATTCCTGCTGCCTAGGAAGCATTTCCCAAAGGGTACCCATACAAGTCCCTGTCCAACATCCTGCTTTTGTGTGAACAGCAGCTCAGACCCTGGATGTTTAGGGCGGGCTGTATGTCAGGTGAATGGATTGGTTACTGCCTTCACACCTGTCAGCCTGGACCTCCTCCCACATTCCTGCAGTTGTGGGTATTCCCCATCACCTGAGCCCTCTAGTTGCAGGTCTGCTGCCTTGCTGCTGCTGCTGCTGCTGCTAAGTTGCTTCAGTCGTGTCCAACTCTGTGTGACCCCATAGATGGCAGCCCACCAGGCTCTGCCATCCCTGGGATTCTCCAGGCAAGATCACTGAAGTGGATCTGCTGCCCTGCAACCAAGTCTATTTATAAGAAATCAAGTTCCAAAACCCTGGCTCTTTCTTTAACATGGTGCAATTACTTATTCAGAGAGAAGATAAATATTCTTCTCATAGTTCTCACTGCCTGCCATTTTTCTTCATTTTATCAGTATTCCATGAGCTTTAAGATATGCCTCAAGAGAGATTCCCCAGTCATTTCCTTCATCTTATTAAAAAGGCTTCAGTGGTTCCTGATTGTCTAATAAATTAAATACAAAGAGACTTTGTTGTTGTCGGTTAGTTGCTAAGTTATATCTGACTCTTTTGCAACTCTGTGGACTGTAGCCTGCCAGGCTCCACTGTCCATGGGATTTTCCAGGCAAGAATACTGGAGTGGGTTGCCATTTCCTTCTGCAGGGGATTTCCCAACCCAGGGGTCAAATATATGTTTCCTGCATTGGCAGGAGATTCTTTACCACTGGACCACCAAGGATATAGCGCCTTGGGTTCTGCATTCCACCTACTTTTCTGGTATTTACTTTAGTCAGTACTTTCAATGCCCAGCTTCTAGAAAAGCATTTTGTTATTATTATCAAATATATCTCATACTTGAATTTCTTTTTTTAATATAAATTTATTTATTTTAATTGGAGGCTAATTACTTTACAATATTGTATTGGTTTTGCCATACACTGACATGAATCTGCCACGGGTGTACATGTGTTCCCCATCCTGAACCCCCATCCTCCCTCCCTCCCTCCCCATACCATCCCTCTGGGTCATCCCAGTGCACCAGCCCTGAGCATCCTGTCATACTCAAATTTCTATATCTTTCTCTATCAGTTCAGTTCAGTTCAGTCGCTCAGTCGTGTACGACTCTTTGTGACCCCATGAACTGCAGCATGCCAGGCCTCCCTGTCCATCACCAACTCCCAGAGTTCACTCAAACTCATGTCCATCGAGTTGGTGAAACCATCCAACCATCTCATTCTCTGTTGTCCCTTTCTCCTCCTGCCTCCAATCCCTCCCAGCATCAGAGACTTTTCCAATGAGTCAACTCTTCACATGAGGTGGCCAAAATACTGGAGTTTCAGCTTTAGCATCATTCCTTCCAATGAACACCCAGGACTGATCTCCTTTAGAATGGAGTGGTTAGATCTCCTTCTAGTCCAAGGGACTCTCAAGAGTCTTCTCCAACACCACAGTTCAAAAGCATCAATTCTTCAGCACTCAGCTTTCTTCACAGTCCAGCTTTCACATCCATACATGACCACTGAAAAAACCATAGCCTTGACTAGACGGACCTTTGTTGGCAAAGTAATGTCTCTGCTTTTTAATATGCTACCTAGGTTGGTCATAACTTTCCTTCCAAGGAGTGAGCATCTTTTAACTTCATGGCTGCAGTCACCATCTGCAGTGATTTTGGAGCCCCCAAAAATAAAGTCTGACACTGTTTCCACTGTTTCCCCATCTATTTCCCATGAAGTGATGGGACCAGATGCCATGATCTTCGTTTTCTGAATGTTGAGCTTTAAGCCAACTTTTTCACTCTCCACTTTCACTTTCGTCAAGAGGCTTTTTAGTTCCTCTTCACTTTCTACCATAAGCATGGTGTCATCTGCATATCTGAGGTTACTGATATTTCTCCCAACAATCTTAATTCCAGCTTGTGCTTCTTCCAGCCCAGCATTTCTCATGATGTACTCTGCATAGAAGTTAAATAAGCAGGGTGACAATATACCGCCCTGACGTACTCCTTTTCCTATTTGGAACCAGTCTGTTCTTCCATGTCCAGTTCTAACTGTTGCTTCCTGACTTGCATACACGTTTCTCAAGAGGCAGGTTAGGTGGTCTGATATCCCCATCTCTTTCAGAATTTTCCAGAGTTTATTGTGATCCACACAGTCAAAGGCTCTGGCATAGTCAAAAAGCAGAAATAGATGTTTTTCTTTTCTTTTTTTTAATTTAATTTTTAAACTTTACATAATTGTATTAGTTTTGCCAAATATCAAAATGAATCCACCACAGGTATACATGTGCTCCCCATCCTGAACCCTCCTCCCTCCTCCCTCTCCATACCATCCCTCTGGGTCGTCCCAGTGCACTAGCCCCAAGCATCCAGTATCGTGCATCAAACCTGGACTGGCATCTCGTTTCATACATGATATTTTACATGTTTTTCTGGAACTCTCTTGCTTTTTCCATGATCCAGCAGATGTTGGCAATTTGATCTCTGGTTCCTCTGCCTTTTCTAAAACCAGCTTGAACATCAGGAAGTTCACTGTTCATGTATTGCTGAAGCCTGGCTTGGAGAATTTTGAGCATTACTTTACTAGCGTGTGAGATGAGTGCAATTGTGCGGTAGTTTGAGCATTCTTTGGCATTGCCTTTCTTTGGCATTGGAATGAAAACTGTCCTTTTCCAGTCTTGTGGCCACTGCTGAATTTTCCAAATTTGCTGGCATATTGAGTGCAGCACTTTCACAGCATCATCTTCCAGGATTTCAAATAGCTCACCTGGAATTCCATCACATCCACTAGCTTTGTTCATAGTGATGCTTTCTAAGGCCCACTTGACTTCACATTCCAAGATGTCTGGCTCTAGGTGAGTGATCTCACCATAGTGGCTATTCTGGTCATGAAGATCTTTTTGTACAGTTCTTTGTATTATTGCCACCTCTTCTTAATATCTTCTGCTTCTGTTAGGTCCATACCATTTCTGTCCTTTATTGAGCCCATCTTTGCATGAAATGTTCCCTTGGTATCTCTAATTTTCTTGAAGCGATCTCTAGTCTTTCCCATTCTGTTGGTTTCCTCTATTCTTTGCATTGATCGCTGAGGAGGGCTTTCTTATCTCTCCTTGCTATTCTTTGGAACTTTGCATTCAGATGGGTATATCTTTCCTTTTCTCCTTTGCTTTTCACTTCTCTTCTTTTCACAGATATTTGTAAGGCCTCCCCAGACAGCCATTTTGCTTTTTTGCATTTCTTTTCCATGGCAATGGTCTTGATCCCTGTCTACTGTACAATATCATGAACCTCCGTCCATAGTTCATCAGGCACTCTATCAGATCTAGTCCCTTAAATCTATTTCTCACTTCCATTGTATAATCATAAGGAATTTGATTTAAGTCATACTTGAATGGTCTAGTGGTTTTCCCTACTTTCTTCAATTTAATTCTGAATTTGTCAATAAGGAGTTCTTGATTTGAGCCACAGTTAGTTCCTGGTCTTTTGCTGACTGTATAGAGCTTCTCCATCTTTGACTGCAAAGAATATAATCAGTCTGATTTTGTTGTTGACCATCTGGTGATGTCAATGTGTAGAGTCTTCTCTTGTGTTATTGGAAGAGGGTGTTTGCTATGGCTTGGGATTTCTTCAAGGCCCACTTAATTTTTCCAGCTTTATGCCAGCCATTTCCTTTGAACTCCAAGCACTTTTTAACTTCTTTTACGGGATCCAGCTCACTCTGATATATATTTTATCATCTGTGTTCCTTTCTAGCCATTTCCAAATTCGCACAATGTTCTTGGTTGATCTTCTTTTTGTCTTCTGTGCCAGAGTGAGAAAAGAGGCCACATCTTACTCAGTTTAGGAAACTTCATAATGTCCTGTATGCAGCAGGTGTCTAATAAACAGTTTTAGGGTTGAACTGACCTTGTTGAGTCTCATCCTGATTTTAGTGGGGATAACAGATGCCAATCACATCATAGTGATCCAAGAAGAAAGGACTTCACTCTCTTCTGGCCAAAAGCCACTTTTGTTTTGTAACAAAATAAATGAACTGAGGTCTAAGTGTTATATGGTTCCTAAGACTATTTCCATGGACTTTGGAATAAAAAATATATCAAATGCAAGATGCATATCCTATTTTCTTTTAAAGATAGGGATTTCTAGTTAGGAAAAGACATAACTATATTGTGTAGAGAAGAGTATGTCTTCCAACAGTTTGTAAGCTGGAAGAGTCTGTTTAAAAAGAAAACATGGTAATTGTGAATAATAATGAGTTAAAATCTTTTAAAAGCATGGCCCTATTCAACATCAATGAATTGCTTTAATTTGCTAGTTGGTACATTATGAGAGCTTGGTAATTTGTTCATCCCTTTAATAGGTGCAGGATGGAAATGTATTAGGGAGGGGAAGAAACAATTGGCTGGATGAGCAGAATAACATATCCTTTGAAATGAAGCATTGTTTGTAATGGATGTTTATTTCAGATGATTATATTGTACAGTGCATTCAAATAGGAAAAACAAACAGGAGCCCAGCTGCACTAATTTTATCAAAGTTATTTATATCAGAAGTATAATTAAAGGCAGTGATCTTAAATTAGGTTTTCTGAGAATCCGTTTACAGGCAATGCAAGACAATTTTTCTCTGTGGGATATAGGCCATGATTGTAATCTGGGGGCAATGTTAACTATTGCCACTTGGCCTTGGCATTTTGAAAATTAATTATTGTTTCAAAAGACGCTGAAACAGTTGCCTCCTGCTGCCTTGACAGGTTTAGGTCTACTTCACTAGAAGAGCCTGACAGATAATTTATGGATGTGCTAAAGAATGATTATGCATAACCATTTACAAATGGCTTCTCTTATCCAGTAATACATTAAGAATACCTTGTGAAGAGTGATTCTAGAACTTCCAACAGGAAGTGATGTTGTAGAAACTGCTTTGTGAAAAAAAAAAAAAAGCCTATAATATATTACTCAGCCGTTAAGAAGAATGTGGTAATGCCATTTGCAGCAACATGTATGGATCTAAAAATTGTCACGCCAAGTCAGATAGAGAAGGAGAAATATCATATGACATCCCTTATGTGCAGAATCTAAAAAGATATGATATAAATGAAATTATTTACAGAACAGAAACAGACTCCAGACTTAGAAAACAAAATTATTGTTGTCCAAATGAAGGATGGAATGAAGGGATAGACATGGGATGGACGTGTACACACTGCAGTATTTAAAGTGGATAACCAACAATGACTTACTGTATAGCACAGGGAACCCTGCTCAATGTTATGTGCCAACCTAGATGGGAGGAGGAATTTGGGGGAGAATAGATACATGTATATGTACAGCTGAGTCCCTTCACTGTTCACCTGAAACTATCACAACATTGTTAATCAGCTATACCCCAATATGAAATAGAAACTTAAAGAGAAAATCTTAACCTCTCCCCCCACCCCCAAAATAAGCCTTCACTAATTTCAGCAGTAGTTCATGAATAACATGTCCCAAAATTAACTATTAGAGGAAATATTAAACTGGCTGTAGGAAATACAAAGGGCTTGCCAGGTGATTCAGCCCTGGGAACTAAAGAACCGCCAACCGATGCAGAAAATGCAAGAAATCAAAGTTTGATCCCTGAGTCAGGAAGATTCTCTGGAGTAGGAAATGGCAATCCATTTCAGTATTTCTTGCCTGGAAAGTCCTATGGACAGAGGATCCTGGTGAGCTACAGGTCACTGGGTCCCAAAGAGTTGGACGTGACTAAGCGACTGAGCACACACACACACACACACACACACACAAGGAATACAAATAGTCCAAAAGCTGTCCAAAAGACTCCTTTTGGTGGTGAAATGATACTTAAAGCTTAAACACAAATTTAGAGAATTGCGAGCTCAGCACTAGGGGTATCTTTCAAAGGTGACCTGATTTAACCCATGCATGACACTGATTATTCCCTTTGTAACATTCTCAGTAGGTGGTCATCAGGGGCCTGTTCAGCCAGTAACAGGATTAACTGGCTCCTGAGAAAGTCCCTTGCATTTCTCTAAGTATATCTTCTGACTGTATCCTCCTACTATTACATTGAAGTCAGTTTCTCTGCAGTTTCCAGCACTAATTCTTGTTTTACCCTCCAAAGCAACATAGAATTTGCTTAAATTCTGAGTCTGTCTTCTATATCAGGGGGCTTTTCCACTTGCTGATCTTCACATATTCTGTATTCCTGCATCCTTGGTGCTCTTATGCAAGTTTAGCGCATACATATGCAGTTTTATCTGTAAGTTTGGAGTATACATTTGGACCAGTGAGTAATTTTATTGGAAATGGCATGCTGGTGATAAAATCTTGTGAAGAAAGGTTTTAGATGATGATGGGACTTCACCCTTTGATATGTAATCAGTGAAGGTATTGATCAGGAGATAAAGATGATGACAACTCTTATAAAATTTGGACTATTGAAAATTGAGATTTAAAAAATTCCATTTACAATAGCACCGAAACCATAAAGTACCTACAAAGTCATCAATGGAACAGAATAGGGTCCAAAAATAGATTCACAAATATAATCAACTGATTTATATCAAAGGTGCCAAAGAAATTCAATGAAGAAAAGAATGTCTTTCAAACAAATGGTGATGGAACAAATGAGTATCCACCTGGAAGAAATGAATCTCAGTCCTTATCGTATAAAATGTTAGAAAATTATGTAAAATGATTTATTCAAAACAAACGAACAAAAAAAACTAAAGCTATGCCACTTTGAGAAGAAAATATGAAAAAAAAACTTTAAATGGGAAAAGATTTTCTAGATAAGACTCAAAAACACAAATCATGACGTAAATTTTTGTTAAATTAGACTTTATATGAAAACTTCTGGGCTTCCCAGGTGGTGCTAGTGGTAAAGAACCTGCCTACAAGTTCAGGACATGCAAGAGATGCGGATTACATCCCTGGGTCCTGGAAGATCCCCTGGAGGAGGGCGTGGCAACCCAGTCCAGTATTCTTGCCCGGAAGAATCCCCATGGATAGAGGAGCCTGGTGGGCTACAGTCCATAGGGTTAAAAGAGTCAGACATGACTGAAATGACTTAGCACCCACACACTCATGCAAAAAGGTTTTGTTCTTAGAAAGACTTTATAAAGAAAGAGAAAATTCAAAGTGAATATTGGATAAAGTATGTACAGAATTCTTAGACTCCTATAACTCAAAAATAAACAAACAATAAAGATGGGCCAAAGATTTGATCAACAACTTACAAAAAAAAGGTAAATTAGTTTCCAATAAATATTTGAAAAGATGCTACCAAATCATCAATCATCAGTGAAATGAACATTAAAGCACAAAGACAGGCCACTAGATACTTATTAGGAGGGCTACAGTGAAAAATACTGACAATACCAAGTATGGGCAAGGATGTGAAGCAACAGGAACTTTTGTACATTTTTGGAGGAAATGTAAAAAGGAAAACCATTTGGTAATTTTACATAAAATTAAATATGACCTAGCTATTCTACTTAAAAGTATTTACTCCAGGGAAATGAAATCACATGTCCCTCCCCCTCAAGACTTATACACTAATGTTTATAACAGTTTTATTCATAATAAACTTAAACTGAACCTCCATTAACAGGTGAATGGATAAACAAAACATGGTATATTCATACCTCAGAACAGTTCAGTTCAGTTGCTCAGTCGTGTCCGACTCTTTGCAACCCCATGAATCGCAGCACGCCAGGCCTCCGTGTCCATCACCAACTCCCGGAGTTCACTCAGACTCACGTCCATCGAGTCAGTGATGCCACCCAGCCATCTCATCCTCTGTCATTCCCTTCTCCTCCTGCCCCCAATCCCTCCCAGCATCAGAGTCTTTTCCAATGAGTCAACTGTTCCCATGAGGTGGCCAAAGTACTGGAGTTTCAGCTTTAGCATCATTCCTTCCAAAGAAATCCCAGGGCTGATCTCCTTCAGAATGGACTGGTTGGATCTCCTTGCAGTCCAAGGGACTCTCAAGAGTCTTCTCCAACACCACATTCAAAAGCATCAATTCTTTGGTGTTCAGCTTTCTTCACAGTCCAACTCTCACATCCATACATGACCACAGGAAAAACCATAGCCTTGACTAGAAGGACCTTTGTTGGCAAAGTAATGTCTCTGCTTTAGAATATGCTATCTAGGTTGGTCATAACTTTCCTTCCAAGGAATAAGCCTATTTTAATTTCATGGCTGCAATCACCATCTGCAGTGATTTTGGAGCCCCCCAAAATAAAGTCTGACACTGTTTCCACTGTTTTCCCATGAAGTGATGGGACCAGATGCCATGATCTTCGTTTTCTGAATGTTGAGCTTTAAGCCAACTTTTTCATTCTCCTTTTTCACCTTCATCAAGTGGTTTTTTAGTCCTCTTCACTTTCTGCCATAAGGGTGGTGTCATCTGCATATCTAAGGTTATTGATATTTCTCCCAGCAATCTTGATTCCAGCTTGTGCTTCTTCCAGCCCAGCATTTCTCATTATGTACTCTGCATAGTAGTTAAATAAGCAGGGTGACAATATACATCCTTGATGTACTGCCAGGAGCCACCAGGGGAGATACCACCCATGACAAAGGTCATGTGGAGGGAACCTGACAGGCAAAGGTGGATCAGGCCTCAAGGGATCCCCCCTGGATCTGCTCGAGCATCTACTCCCAAAC
Organism: Bos taurus; assembly: GCF_002263795.3. NCBI lineage: Eukaryota > Metazoa > Chordata > Mammalia > Artiodactyla > Bovidae > Bos > Bos taurus. The sequence goes on along the minus strand of NC_037333.1, from coordinate 1,947,419 downwards.
CAAAATCTGTCTGTCTTATTATCTTGTGCCTTTCACCAACTCTTCTGACATTAACAGGGGGCTATCCCCGACCACCTTTCTCTGGAAAAAGTCAACTTAGGGCTTTAGTTAATAAGTCTCCTGGGCATGAAAAGAATATTTCTATTTTAACCTCTCTGTTGGCATTCTAGCTTGCCTGACAGGTTTATCCATACTCTTGCAATTAACACACATGAAATTTCACAACTCACCAACCTTGAAAAGGCAGGGGAAGCCAAAACATTCTAAAAGTCCTAATGAGCATAGAGTCCTTTAAGGGATGGAGAATTATTAGAATAGATAGTACTGGTAAAGGGCTTCATTATTGGGCCAATGCTTGCTGCCAACTTCCCATATCCCTTATCCATTATGCACCTGGGAGTGCATTAGTTAACATAGTTGGAATGTAAGAAAAACAAGTCGCAGCCTTGGAACTAACCACATCAGACCTTTGAGCTAATTAGTTCTTTCTTTGTTGTAACTCACTACACCTTTGCTCCGTGAGAATGTAACTCTGTTTAGTATTTTCTGAGGCTGGGAGAAATAAAGAAAAAACACTTCAAGGGAAAATAAGTTTTCTGGCTGATCAGCCTTTATCAAAAAAGAGTCATAAAATGTCCACAGGCCTCCAAGGCCAGAAGATAATGTACACAACATTGTGGGAAAGCTATGTAGAAAAAATCCTGGTTTTGATAAAGACAAAACAGAGGTAATGTTTGGGCTGACTCTGTATGACTTTGCATCTTTCATTTCCCTCTATGTACAAGTCAAGGTATAAAAGTTCCTTTTGAAAATAAAGTTATGGGCCTCACTCACTGAAGCTTGGTCTCCCCATGTCGTTCTTTTTTTCCTTTTCTTTCCTTTTCTCTCTCTGTTCTTCTTTCAGGATGACTCCTTGGGGCACAGGGGCTCTCTGAGTTCACTTTTTTGCCTGGGCTTCTAAGACCCGATTGGGAAGGCACCCTGCGTCTTCACCAGGGAGGGGGCGTCCTGCGTCCTCACCCCACCAAGAGGGTGCCTGTGGCCTCCGTGAATAGAGCAAATTCCGTGCCAGGAGCTTTATTGGCTTTCTGTGTAAACCAAGGAAGATCAAGCCTCTTTCTCTTCCCTTTTTACTTTCCTTATCGCCTTGGCTGTCATCCTGAGGGTACCCCTAGATCCTGCTGGGGCTGGACCCCGGCAATGTACTCCTTTTCCTATTTGGAACCAGTCTGTTGTTCCATGTCCAGTTCTAACTGTTGCTTCCTGACCTGCATACAAATTTCTCAAGAGGCAGGTCAGGTGGTCTGGTATTCCCATCTCTTTCAGAATTTTCCAGAGTTTATTGTGATCCACACAGTCAAAGGCTTTGGCATAGTCAATAAAATACTCGGCAATAAAAAAAAGGAAGAAAGTACTGATATAATCAATAAGCGTAGTGAATAAGTATGCTGAGTGAAAGAAGTCAGTTACAAGACTGTTTAATGTCAATGTTTGGCAAAAACCACTACAATATTATAAGGGAATTAGCCTCCAATTAAAAAATAAATTAATATAAAAAAAGACTGTTTCCAGAACAGTCCCATTTACAAAGTGCCAACTAATCTTTGTTAAATAAAGCATATCAGTGGTTACTGAGGGCAGAGGTAAAAGGAGGGATTGATGAACTCCAGAAGAGTCTAAAGACTCTGGGAATTTGATGGACATATTTTGTATTTTGGCAGGTTCTAATATCAAAACTCCTTTCATGGATCACAGCCTTGTTGTGCTGAAGGGGTTTGTGTAACTCAGTGAAGCTATGAGCCGTGTCATGCAGTACCACCCCAGACAGATGGCTCATAGTGAAGAATTCTGACAAAACGTGATCCACTGGAGGAGGAAATGACAACCCTCTCCAGAATTCTTACCACGAAAACCCCATGAACAGTATGAAAATGCAAAATGATAAAACACTGGAAGATGAGCCCCCAAGGTTGGAAGGTGTCCAATGTGTTACTGTGGTAGACCAGAGAGCAATTATTAATAGCTCCAGAAAGAATGAAACAGCTGAGTCAGAGAAGAAATGACACTTGGTTTTGGATCTGTCTGGTGGTAAAAGTTAAGTCTACTGTAAAGAGCAATATTGCATAGGACCCTGGAATATTCAGTCCATGAATCCAGATAGATTGGGTGTGGTCAAGCAGGAGATGGCAAGATTGAATCCTACCATCTTAGAAATCAGTGAACTAAAATGGATGGGAATGGGCAAATTTAATTCACATGACCACTATATCTATTACTGTCGGTAAGAATCCCTTAGAAGAAATGGAATAGTCCTCACAGTTAACAGAAGAGTCTGAAATGCAGTACTTGGGTGCAATCTCAAAAATTATAGAATGATCTTGGTTTGTTTTCATGTCAAATCATCCAACATCACAGTAACCCAAGTCTATGCAAAAACCACTGATGCTGAAAAAGCTGAAGTTGACTGGTTCTATGAAGATTTACAACATCTTCTAGAACTAACACCAAAAAAAAAAAAAAAAGTCCTTTTCATCATAGGAGATTGAAATGCAAAAGTAGAAAGTCAAGAGACAGCCAGAATAACAGACAAGTTTGGCCTTGTACAAAATGAAGCAGGGCAAAGATTAACAGAATTTTGTCAAGAGAACATGCTGGTCATAGCAAACACCCATTTCCAACAACCCAAAAGATAACTCTACACATACACAGATGGTCAATACTGAAATCAGATTATTATGTTGTTTGCAGCCTAGATAGACAAACTCTGTACAGTCAGCAAAGAAACACCTGGAGCTGACTGTGGCTCAGATCATATGCTCCTGATTGCAAAACTCAGGCTTAAATTGAAGATTTTAGGGAAAAATCAGCAAGCAATTCAGGTATGACCTAAGTCAAACCCCTATGATTATGCAGTGGAAGTGATGGATAGATTCAAGGGATTAAATATGGTAGACAGAGGGCTTGAAGAACTATGGACAGAGGTTCATAACATTGCACAGGAAGCAGTTACCAAAACCATTCCAAAGAAAAGGAAATGCAAGAGGCAAAGTGGTTGTCTGAGGAGGCCTTACAGATAGCTGAAGAAAGTAGAGAAGTGAAAGCCAAGGGGGAAAGGGAAAGATATACCCAACAGAATGCAGAGTTCTTGAGAAGAGCAAGGAGAGATAAGAAGGCCTTCTTAAGTGAACAGAGGGAGAAAATAGAATGGAAAGACTAGAGATCTTTTCAAGAAAATTGGAAGAAATATTTCATGCAAGGATGTGCATGATAAAGAATAGAAAAGGTAAGGACCTAACAGAAACAAAGAGATTAAGAAGAGATGGCAAGAATACACAGAAGAACTATACAAAAAAGCTTTTAATGACATGGATAACCATGATGGTGTGATAACTCACCTAAAACAGGACATCCTGGAGTGTGAAATCAAGTGGACCTTAGGAAGCATTACTGCAAACAAAGCTAGTGGAAGTGATGGAATTCTAGCTGTGCTATTTAAAATCCTGAAAGATGATGCTGGTAAAGTGCTGTTCTCAATATATCAGTAAATTTGGGAAAACTTAGCAGTGACCATAGGACTGGAAAAGGTCAGTTTTCATTCCATCACAAAGAAGGGCAATGCCAATGAATGTTCAAAGTACCATACAATTGCGTTCATTTCACATGCTAGTAAGGTTATGCTCAAAATCCTTCAAGCTAGGCTTCAGCAGTACATGAACTGAGAACTTCCAGATGTACAAGCTGGGTTCTCTAGAGGCAGAGGAACCAGAAATCATATTGGCAATACCCAATGAATCATGGAGAAACCAAGGTAATTCCAGGAAAACACCTACTTGTGCTTCATTGACTATGCTAAAGCCTTAGAGTGGATCCCAACAAACTGTGGAAAATTCTTATAGAGATCGGAGTACCAGACCACCTTACCTGTCGCTTGAGAAACTTGTATGTGGGTCAAGAAGCAACAGTTAGAACCAGGCATGGAACTACTGACTGGCTCATAATTGCGGAAGGAGTATGGCAAGGCTGTATATTGTCACCCTGTCTATTTAACTTATGTTGCAGAGTACATTATGAGAAATGCTGGGCTGGATGAATCACAAGCTGGGATCAAGATTGCAGGGAGGGATATCAACAGCCTTAGATATGCAGATGATATATTTCAAATGGCAGAAAGTGAAGAGGAATTAGTCTCTTGATGAGGGTGAAAAAGGAGAGTGAAAAAGCTGTCTTGAAAATCAACATTCAAGAAACAAAGATCATGGCATCACGTCCCATAACTTCATGACAAGTAAAAGTGGGAAAATTGGAAACAGTGACAGATTATATTTTCTTGGGTTCCAAAATCACTACAGATGGCAACTGTAGTCATGAAATTAAAAGACTCATGCTCCTTGGAAGGAAAATTATGACAAACCTAGATGGCAAATGAAAAAGGAGAGAGGTCCCTTTTCTGACAAAGGTCCATATAGTCAAAAGTAAGACATACAGATGGCTAACAAACACATGAAAAGATGCTCAACATCACTCATTATCAGAGAAATGCAAATCAAAACCACTATGAGGTACCATTTCACACCAGTCAGAATGGCTGCGATCCAAAAGTCTACAAATAATAAATGCTGGAGAGAGTGTGGAGAAAAGGGAACCCTCTTACACTGTTGGTGGGAATGCAAACTAGTACAGCCACTATGGAGAACAGTGTGGAGATTCCTTAAAAAACTGGAAATAGAACTGCCTTATGATCCAGCAACCCCACTGCTGGGCATACACACTGAGGAAACCAGAAGGGAAAGAGACACATGTACCCCAATGTTCATCGCAGCACTGTTTATAATAGCCAGGACATGGAAGCAACCTAGATGTCCATCAGTAGATGAATGGATAAGAAAGCAGTGGTACATATACACAATGGAGTATTACTCAGCCATTAAAAAGAATACATTTGAATCAGTTCTAATGAGGTGGATGAAATTGGAGCCTATTATACAGAGTGAAGTAAGCCAGAAGGAAAAACATAAATACAGTATACTAACGCATATATATGGAATTTAGAAAGATGGTAACAATAACCCGGTGTACGAGACAGCAAAAGAGACACTGATGTATAGAACAGTCTTAGGGACTCTGTGGGAGAGGGAGAGGGTGGGAAGATTTGGGAGAATGGCAATGAAACATGTAAAATATCATGTAGGAAACGAGTTGCCAGTCCAGGTTCGATGCATGATGCTGGATGCTTGGGGCTGGTGCACTGGGACGGCCCAGAGGGATGGTATGGGGAAGGAGGAGGGAGGAGGGTTCTGGATGGGGAACACATGTATACCTGTGGCGGATTCATTTTGATATTTTGCAAAACTAATACAATTATGTAAAGTTTAAAAATAAAATAAAATTAGAAAAAAAAAAAAGTATGGTTTTTCCAGTAGTCGAGAGCCCATGTGAGAGCTGGACCATAAAGAAGGCTAAGCGCTGAATAATTGATGCTTTCCAATTGTGGTGGTGGAGGAATCTTGAGAGTCCCTTGGGCTGTAAAGAGCTCAAACCAGTCATTCCTAAAGGAAATCAACCCTGAATATTCCTTGGAAGGACTGAGGTTGAAGCTCCAATACTTTAACCAGTTGATGCGAAGAGCCAACTCACTGGGAAAGACTCCGATGCTGGAAAAAATTGAAGGCAAAAGGAGAAAGAGTGGCAGAGGATGAGATAGTTAGATAGTATCATGAACTCGATGGACATGAATTTGAACAAACTCTGGGAGATAGACGAGGACGGAGAGTCCTTGTGTGCTACGGTCCATGGGATCGCAAAAAGTTGGGGACAGCAACTGAACAATAATGTAAAAACTCTGTGAACTGAGAAATGTAAAGGGATGCAGTCTATTGTTTTATTTGAGCTATAATAATATAAATTCAATTTAATTAGACAATTTAATTGTCTAATTTAAATAGACAATATTGGGAAAAATGAATTGTGGTGGGAAAATTGAGAACAGATTTATAAAGGTAAGAATATTTCTTTGCTCAATGTAAGACATTATTCATATCAGATATAGAGTATAATAAGAGGAATGCACTTAAAAGAAGGAGTCTTTTAAGAATAAATGAGGAAAAGAGATGAAGAGAAGGTTAAAAATAAGGAAGAAGAGTAAAATTGTGAAGAAAAGGGAATTGGAAAGAAGAAAGCTGAGAATATAAAAAAGGAGCAGAGAAAAAGGAGAAAAAAACTAAAATAATAAAAGAGAGGGATAAAAAAGAGATGCATATATATATAACATGCTGTGGAGAAGAGGCTGACTGTCTATGATTTTGAAAACTTATCACTCTAGCTACTATTTCACAGCTTTGCAGGAAATCAATTTTCTTAACTTGGCTATTTTGTTTAGTTATTATTCCTAACTAGATCTTTTGAGGCATGAAACATTTTAGGCCTATCTTAACAGAATAAACAGATGTGCATAAAGATTCAAATGCATAATATAGAATCAATTGCAAGACTGTTTAAAATATATAGCACGACTGCCAAATAGTTTGGAGAGGGTTTAAGGAATTAAAAGAGTTAAATAATTTTAAAGCATTATCTTATATCTATTCATATATCTCTTGCTCAAAAATTAATTTAGGGTAATCTATATAATTTAAATATAAACACAAATACAAAAAATATAGTTTTAGATATGATTAAAATTAAATGTAAAAAATTTTTAGAAGAAAACATACAAGGAATATTTCATGACATTGATTTTGGTAATGACTTCTTGGATATGGCATGGAAAGCACAGACAACAAAGGGAAAAATAGATAAACTGGATGACATGAAAACTTGTGGGCACACAATCAATACAGTGAAAAGGCAGCCTACTGAATGGAAGACAGTATTTGCAAGTCATGTATTATAAAAAAGGTTAATATACAGAATACATAACAACAATCTACCATTCAGTAATATCCCAAAACAAACAATCGATTAAAAAAAAAAAAAGTGGGCAAAAGACATGAATAGACATTTCTCCAAAGAGGATATACATGCAACAGATAAGCACACGTAAAGATGCTCAACATCATTAACCATTGGAAAAATGTGTCAAAACCACAAATTGAGACTCCACTTCACCCCATTAATTAGGTTGTGCTCAGTTGCTTCATTGTGTCCCACATTTTGAGACCCTATGGATTGTAGCCCACCAGGCTCCTCTGTCCATGGGATTCTCCAGGCAAGAATACTGGAGTGGGCTGCTATGCCCTCCTCCAGGGAATCTTCCTGACCCAGGGATCAAACCTGCATCTTCTGTACTAAAGGCAGATTCTCTACTCAGTGAGCCACCTGGGAAGCCCAGTAAGTTGATTACTATCAACACACACACACACACACACACCAGAAAATAAGTTTGACAAGGATGTGGAGAAATTGGAACCCTTGCACATTGTTGGTATAAATGTAAAATCATATTCAGGCTCCTCAAAAAATTGAAAATAAAATTACCATATGATCCAGCAATTCCACTTCTGTGTATATACACAAAGTAATTAAAAGCAGGGTCTTGAAGACATATTTGTATACGCATGTTCATAGTAGCATTATTCAAAACAGCCACAATGAGGAAACAACTCATGCGTCTACTGATATATGAATAGATAAGCAATATATGGTCCACACATATAAAGGAATATGTTCAGCCTTAAAAAGGAAGGAGATTATGATATATTTTGCAGCACAAATAAATCTTGAGAACATTATGCTGCATAAAATAAGCTAGTTATCAAAAGACAAATATGGTTTGGTTCCACTTACATGGGACACATATGTAGTCAAATTCATAGAGGTAAAAAGTAGAATGGTGGTTGCCAGGGGATGTGGAGAAGGGGAAATTATGTTCAGTCACTGTCATGTCCTACTCTTTGTGACCCTGTAGACTGCAGCATGCCAGGCTTCCCTGTCCTTCATTCTCTCTTAGAATTTGCTCAGATTCATATCCATTAAGTTGGTGATACTATCTAACCATCTCATCCTCTGCCACATTTTACTTTTGCCTTCAATCTTTCCCAGCATCAGGGTCTCTTCAAATGAGTGTGGCCCTTTGCATCAGGTGGCCAAAATATTGGAACTCCAGCTTCAGCATCAGTTCTTCCAGTGAATATTCATGGTTGATTTCCTTTAGGATGGACTTGTTGGATTTCCTTGCAGTCCAAGGGACTCTCAAGAGTCTTCTACACCACAGTTCAAAAGCATCCATTCTTTGGCACTCAGCTTTCTTTATGGTGCAACTCTCACATCCATACATGACTACTGGCAAAACCATAGCTTTAAATGTACAGAACTTTGTTGGCAAAATGATGCCTTTACTTTTTAATATAGTGTCTAGGTTTGTCATAACTTTGCTTCCAAGGAGCAAGTGTCTTTATTTATTTATTTATTTTGCTTTTAGTTTCATGGCTGCAGTCACCATCTGCAGTGATTTGGAGCCCAAGAAAATAAAGTCTGTCACTACTTCCACTTTTCCCCCATCTATTTGCCATGAAGTGCTGGGACTGGATATCATGATCCTAGTTCTTTGAATATTGATTTTTGAGATGCTTTTTCACCCTCATCAAGAGGCATTAGAGAGCTATCATCTGCATATCTGAGGTTGCTGGTATTTCTCTCAGCAATTTTTAAAAATTAATTTGTTTATTCTTGGTTGTGCTGGGTCTTTGTTGTGTCAGGAACTTTTCTCTGCTTGCGGTGTACAGGGTTCCTATTGTGGTGGCTTCAATAAGATGCTGTGGAGCACAGGCTCTGGGCACGTGGGCTTCAGGAGTTGTGGCTCCTGGGTTCTGGAGTACAAGCTCAGTAGTTGTAGCACACAGGCTGAGTTACTCCAGGGCATGCGGGGTCTTCCTGAATCAGGAAATGAACCTGTATCTCCTGAACTGGCAGGTGGGATTTTTACTGCTGAGCCAGCAGGAAGCTTCTCTCCCAGCAGTCTTGATTCCAGCTTGCGATTTATCCAGCCCAGCATTTTGCATGATGTACTACATAGAAGTTAGATAAACAGGGTGGCAATAGACAGGCTTGTCTTATTCCTTTCCAAATTTTAAACCACAGGTTTCTCACGACATACAGATTTCTCAGGAGACAGAAAAGGTGACCTGGTATTTCCATCTCTTTAAGAATTTCCCACAGTTTGTTGTGATCCACACAAAGTCTTTAGTGTAGTCAATGAAGCAAAAGTAAATGATTTTCTGGAATTCCCTTGCTTTCTCTATGACCCAGTGAATGTTGGCAGTTTGATCCCTGGTTCCTCTGCCTTGTCTAAAGCCAGCTTGTACATTTGGAAGTTTTTGGTTCACATACTGCTGAAGCCTAGCTTGAAGAAATTGGAGCATAATCTTACTAGAGTGAGAAATGAGCACCATTGTATGGTAGTTTTTGAACATTCTTTGGCATTGCTCTTCTTTGGGATTGGAATGAAAACTGACATTTTCTAGTTCTGTTCCACTGCTGAGTTTTTCAAATTTGCTGACATATTGAGTGCAGCACTTTAGCAGTATTATCTTTTAGGATTTTAAGTAACCCAGCTGGAATTCCATCACATCCACTGGCATTGTCTGTAGTAATACTTCCTAAATCCCACTTGACTTCAGACTCCAGGAAGTCAAATTCTAGGTGAGTGACCACACCATCATGATTATCTGGGTCATTGTTTTCGTTCAGTCACTCAGTCATGCCTGACTATCTGCAACTGCATGGATTGCAGGGAACCAGGCTTCCCTGTCCTTCATCATCTCCTGAAGTTTACTCAAATTCAAGTCCAATGATTCAGCAGTGCTATCTAACCAATTCATTCTCTGTTGCCCTCTTCTCCTCCTGCCCTCAGTCTTTCCCAGAATCAGTGTCTTTCTCAAAGAGTTGACTGTTAGCATCAGGTGGCCAAAGTATTGGAGTTTCAACTTCAACATCAGTTGTTCCAATGAATATTCAGGATTGATTTACTTTAGGATGGACTGGTTCAATCTCCTTGCAGTCCAAGGGACTCTCAAGAGTCTTCTCCAGCACTGCAATTAGAAAGCATCGATTCTTTTGCATTCACCCTTCATTATCCTCTTTCATCCTTCATCCATCTCTTTCATCCATACATGACTACTAGAAAACCCATAGCTTTGACTATATGGATCTTTGTTGGCAGAATGATGTTTCTGCTTTTAAATAATACTCTGTTTAGGTTTGTCATAGCTTTCAATTTCCAAGGATCAAACATCTTTTAATTTTGTGGATGCAGTCATATCTGCAGTGATTTTTGAGCCCAAGAAAATAAAGTCTGTCACTGTTTTCATTTTTCCCCCATCTATTTCCCATGAAGTGATGGGACCAGATGCCATGATCTTAGTTTTCTGAATGTTGACTTTTTAGCCAGATTTTTCACTCTCCTCTTTCACCTTCATCAAGAAGTTTAGTTCCTCTGGGTTTTCTGCCATTAGGGCGGTCTCATATTTCTTCCAGCAATCTTGATTCAAGCTGTATAGTTCTTCAGTGTACTCTTGACGCCTCTTTTTACTCTCTCCTGCTTCTGTCAGGTCCTTACCATTTCTGTCCTTTATCATGTCCATCCTTGCATGAAATGTTCCCTTGATACCTCCAGTTTTCTTGAAGAGATCTTTAGTCTTTCCCATTGTATCATTTTCCTCTATTTTTTTGCACTGTTCACTTAAAGAGGCTTTCTTATCTCTCCTTGCTATTCTCTGGAACTCTGCATTCAGTTGGGTATATCTTTTCCTTTCTCCTTTGCCTTTTACTTCGCTTCTTTTCTTGGGCTTCCATGGTGGCTCAGATGGTGAAGAATCTGCCTGCAATTCAGGAGACCCCGGTTTGATCCCTGGGTTCAGAAGATCGCCTGGAGGAGGAAATGGCAATACACTCCAGTATTCTTGCTTGGAGAATTCTGTGGACAGAGTAGCATCCCAGGTTATAGTCCATGGGTTCTCAAAAAGTCAGACACAACTGAACAACTTTCACTTTTCTCTTCTTTACTCAGCTATTTGTAAGGCATTCTCATATAATCACTTTTGCATTTCTTTTTCTTTGGTATGGTTATGGTCATCACCTGCTGAATAATGTTAAAAATCTCTGTCCATAGTTCATAGTACATAGACACCCTGTGTACCAAATCTAACCCCATGAATCTATTAATCACCTCACTGTGTAATCATAAAGGGTTTGATTTGATTTAGGTCACACTTGAATGGCCTAGTGGTTTCCCTACTTTCTTCAACTTACACCTGAATTTTGCAATAAGGAGCTGATGATCGCAGCCACAGTCTGCTCCAGATATTATTTTTGCTGACTGTATAGAGCCTTTTCATCTTTGGCTGCAAAGAATATAATTGATCTGATTTCAGTATTGGACATCTAGTGATGTCCTTGTATAGAGTCATCTCTTATGTTGTTGGAAGAGGGCATTTGCTATCACCAGTTTGTTCTCTTAACAAAACTCTGTTAGCCTTTGCCCTGCTTCATTTTGTACTCCAATGGCACCTTGCCTGTTACTCCAGGTATCTCTTGACTTCCTACGTTTGCATTCCAATTCCCTATGATGAAAAGGACATCTTTTCTTTTTTGATGTTAGTTCTAGAAAGTCTTTTAGGTCTTCACAGAACCATTCAACTTCAGCTTCTTTGGCATCTAGGGCTTGGGGCATAGACTTAGCTTACTGGGATATTGAATGGTTTGACATTGAAATGACAAGATCATTCTGTCATTTTTGAGATTACATTTCTGAGTCTTTTGTTGACTATGAGGGCTATTCCCTTTCTTCTAAGGAATTCTTGCCTACAGTAGTAGATATAATGGTCATCTGATTTAAATTTGCCTATTCCTGTCCATTTTAGTTTACTGATTCTTATAATGTCAGTGTTCACCCTTGGCTCCTGCTCAACCTCTTCCAATTTACTTTGATTCATGGACCTAACATTCCAGATTCCTTTACAATATTAGCTTCACAGCATCGGACTTTTACCACCAGACCCACCCACAACTGAGTGTCATTTCTGCTTTGGCCCAGCTGCTTCATCTTTTTGAAACTATTAATAATTGTCCTTTGCTCTTCCCCAGTAGCATACTGGACACCTTCTGACCTGGGGGGCTAATATTCTGATGTCATATCTTTTTGTCTTATCATACTGTTCATGGGGTTCTCATGCCAAGAATACTGAGTAGTTTCCCATTTCCTCCTCCAGTTGACTATGTTTTGTCAGAACTCTCAGCTATAACCAGTTCCTCTTGGTTGGCCCTGCATGGCATGACTTATAGCTACCCTGAATTATGTAAGCTCTTTTGTCACAATGAGGCTATGATTTGTAATGAGTCCCAAATTTGTTAAGCATTCTATACTTTATTGGGACTTCTCTAGTGACTTAGATGGTAAAGGTTAACCTGAGAAGGTAACTAATGTGCATAGAGTTTCAGTTCTGCAAGATGAATAGAGTTCTGGATACTGGTTGCACAACAATGAGAATATTCTGAACACTACTGAACTGTACACTTACAATTGGTTGACATAGCACACTTTTTGTTATGTCTATTTTAATTACAATTAAAATGTTTAAAAATATAAAAGAAAATGGGACAAAGAGAAATGAAAGCAACAAGATAAGATACATACCTTTGGCCAGAGCAGTAACCCCACCGTGGTTCTAGGTTTTCTAGTTCCTGATACAATAAATCACATGACTTGCACTCACCATAAGACAGTCACAAGCTAAACCATTAGAAGAGGCACAGTTGTTGATTCTGAGACCCAAGAGAACTCCATGTCTTTTGTGATCATTTAAGAGACCTAGCAATGAACATTTATGCTCGGCACACATTTTATAATGAATACAGTCATGAATTTCAGACACACGTCCACTATTATTTTCCAGTGGCATAATGTCAAAGTAAAATGCAATGTGACAGGAAAAATTTTACTTTGACACTATGGCATTGAGAAATAATAAGGATGTGTGTTTGAAATTCATTGCTGTGTTCATTGTAAAATATTCTTAGTTCCTTCTCCTACCCACTTCCTTTAAAAATCTTCACAGCTTGTCTTTACTATGCTATTTGGATTGGCAGATATTATTATTTAAGGGAGCACATGAGAGGTGGAATACCTTTCAAAGGAAAAGTTTGGAAAAGAAGTAAGATCTAATAAGGAGATGGAGTAAGCTCTGAATTTTGTGAATGGACAAAGATGAGCAGCTCTTTTAATGAATGAGGACTCAAGGGATGGAGATAAAGAAGGATCTTTTTTTTTAAATTTTATTTTATTTTTAAACTTTACATAATTGTATTAGTTTTGTCAAATATCAAAATGAATCCATCACAGGTATAAATTCTTTTTTTATATTATTTGCCCTGATTCCAATTTTATATACACCTCTGCCTGCAATCCATAGACCATTCCAAAGAAACCTTTGTAAAAGACCTCACCAGTGCTTTCAGAACTGCAATTGTATTTCTTTTGAATGATATTTTGTGTTCACACAGGACCTAAACTGGAAGCAAGAAAGCCTCAATTTCTTTGGTTTGTTTCAAAGGATAACAGCCCTACAGGAGAGCAAGACATGAGATATGAAGTCCTGTTTGCCATCTTGCTTAATTTAGGAATCAACTTTAGAGCACCAGATGAAAATCTACAAATCAGATAATACTTAAAAAATATTGTATATCACAAAGGGTTGTTGGGAAAGAGTTGAAATGAGTTACATATTCTTGGACATTTGCTTCCATGAAGCTATTTCCAGTGTTAAGTGGAAATAAGTTATTTCCACTTAACTTCTCTTAGTTAAGTGTGAAGACAGATGAGGTCAGGGAAACCTAAGCATCTTCTTATGTATATTGAGTTTCCTGTCAAAAATGTATCTGAATAAAAAGGTGGCAAACAATTGCTAGCAAATCAGGCAAATGTTTACATAGAGGCAAGGCCAGAGGAACCTTTTGAAGTGCATTTAAGTACACAGATAGAAGGAGGGTTAAAATCTCAAATTCCAACATCATGGGCCACAGCTGTAGATAATTTTATCCTGGAAAAATGTTAATGTGTGTCCAATCACATTTTACCATACAAAAAGTATATGAATATTATTGCAATATTCATACATTTATTCATATGAATGTATTTATTCATATTTATTCATATATTCATTCATACAAAAAGAATCAGCAAATCACCTACAGTATTTTTAGCAGCCTGAGCTGTTACCTTCAATTATATCCATCAAGTTAAACACCTCACCAACTTCATGCCTAAGTTACTGCATAAGTCAGATTGTTATACTGGATTATTGACTTTTCAAATAAGCAGAGTACATGATTTTAAGATAGTGGATCTGTCAATCTTAGGTAATTATCTGAAACTTGGTCTTATTGTCTGTTAAGGCCATTTATTTTCATTAAAATCATATTATCTATATCAAAGACAATATTTACTTTTACATTTCAAATGCCAAAAGGCAATGGACAATAAGACAAGAGAATGTAGAAAGAGGCTTTGTAATATTAGTCTCAGTTTTCATATTTCCTTTGTTTATAAATTGTGTTTTTATGGTTTTGACACAAAATCTCATTATCATGTCAACCTGTCAGTTCAGTCTCTTGGTTCCCGCTAGAGTCATTTAGTCATTTTTGGCTTCTGGCAAATATGATGCATTTGCTTCATGTTATAACTTGTCATTCTTGCATTTCCTGCATGTTAATTTGTAAGTAGTGTCTGCTATAAGAAGATAAAGAATATTTCTTAATATCTTGTTGTTATTCCATAACATGTTTCAATTTTCAAGAATAAAATGATAGTTTTACTTTGAGAGAGCATAGGGAAATCAATTAATATCACTACTTGGGGGAAGAAAGAGAAGGACTAAGGTTATTACAATTCTTGTAATTTATGGCTGTTTGCAAGAAAAAAAGATGTTTCTAAAGGAAATGAATTCTTGCAATATTCATAAAACTGAGTTTTACTGAAGGTCTTGGAATGTATTCCTTCAAGGGTCTACTATATACGATTATCACATACTAGAACATGCGTAGGAAACCACAAGAAAGATATGAATTCCTGAAGTTTTGCAGGAGTTAATAAGTATCTTTAAGCTTGTGTGTGTGTGTGTGTGTGCATGCCATCATTTTCAGTTCAGTTCAGTTCAGTCGCTCAGTCGTGTCCGACTCTTTGCGACCCCATGAACTGAGCATGCCAGGCCTCCCTGTCCATTACCAACTCCCGGAGTTTACCCAAACCCATGTCCATGGAGTTGGTGATGCCATCCAACCATCTCATCCTCTGTCATCCCCTTCTCCTCCTGCCCCCAATCTCTCCCAGCATCAGGGTCTTTTCAAGTGAGTCAGCCCTTCACATAAGGTGGCCAAAGTATTGGAGTTTCAGCTTCAACATCAGTCCTTCCAATGAACACCCAGGACTGATCTCCTTTAGGATGGACTGGTTGGATATCTTTGCAGACCAAGGGACTCTGAAGAGTCTTCTCCAACACCACAGTTCAAAAGCATCAATTCTTCAGTGCTCAGCTTTCTTTATAGTCCAACTCTCATATCCATACATGACCACTGAAAAAACTATAGCCTTGACTAGACGGACCTTTGTTGGCAAAGTAATGTCTCTGCTTTTTAATATGCTGTCTAGATTGGTCAACTTTCCTTTCAAGGAGTAAGCATCTTTTAATTTCATGGCTGCAATCACCATCTGCAGTGATTTTGGAGCTTCAAAAAATAAAGTCTGTCAACTGTTTCCACTGTTTCCCCATCTATTCCCCATGAAGTGATGGGACCAGATGCCATGATCTTAGTTTTCTAAATGTTGAGCTTTAAGCCAACTTTTTCACTCTCCTCTTTCACTTTCATCAAGAGGCTCTTTAGTTCTTCTTCCCTTTCTGCCATAAGGGTGGTGTCATCTGCATATCTGAGGTTATTGATATTTCTCCCGGCAATCTTGATTCCAACTTGTGTTTCTTCCAGTCCAGCGTTTCTCATGATGTACTCTGCATAGAAGTTAAATAAGCAGGGTGACAATATACCACCTTTACATACTCCTTTTCCTATTTGGAACCAGTCTGTTGCTCCATGGCCAGTTCTAACTGTTGCTTCCTGACCTGCATACAGGTTTCTCAAGAGGCAGGTCAGATGGTCCTGTATTCCCATCTCTTTCAGAATTTCCCACAGTTTATTGTGATCCACAGAGTCAAAGGCTTTGGCACTGTGGGCAGGAATCCCTTAGAAGAAATGGAGTAGCCATCATAGTCAACAATGCCATCACTTTGCTGCTGCTGCTGCTGCTGCTAAGTTGCTTCAGTCGTGTCCGACTCTGTGTGACCCCATAGACGGCAGCCCACCAGGCTCCGCCACCCCTGGGATTCTCCAGGCAAGAATACTGGAGTGGGTTGCCATCTCCTTCTCCAATGCAGGAAAGTGAAAAGTGAAAGTGAAGTCACTCAATCATGTTCGACTCTCAGCGACCCCATGAACTGCAGCCTCCTCCATCCATGGGATTCTCCAGGAAAGAGTACTGGAGTGGGGTGCCATCGCCATCACTTTTGTTGTGTCCAATTCTTTGTGGACTGTAGCCCACCAGGCTTCTCTGTCCTTGGGATTCTCCAGGCAAGAATACTGAAGTGGGTTGCCCTGCCCTCCTCCAGGGGATCTTTCTGATCCAGGGATCAAACCTGTGTCTCTTATGTCTTCTGCATTAGCAGTTTGGTTCTTTACCACTAGTGCCACCTTCAATGGAAAGCAAATACATGCTAGCAAGGGAATCTTGGATGTATCACAAATTTGCTGCTTCTGTAGGTTGATTATCTTGAGGTAAGTGTGCTTGAAAAACAGCAGTTGCGAGAAAGGAACTCTGATATACCTTTTACTTCCTGAAAGAAGCATATGAAATTCCCAGGTGACAGATGCAGTCCTTGTACAAGGAGAAAGCAAACATTGTTAACTCCAGAGTCAGAGAGTTAAGGCACAGCCAACAGACCTTTCCATGGTAATTTTTATCTTCTTTAAGTCACTCATATATTTTAGTTACTTTTCCATGAGTGCATCTCTTTGTTGGGGGCCTCATGTATGAAAATGAACACTGAGGCCTGGGCAATTCTGCAGGACTTCATTTTCCTTTGGGGATTCCCATGTATGTGTAAAATTTATTTAATATAAATTGATATCCTTTCCTCTTGTTAATCTGTCCCAGCTGGAAACTGCAACCGGGTGGAAGAGAAATTTTACCTCCTCTACATTGGGAATTGAGCATCTTCTTCTTGGGCCCACGAAGAGTGGGATTTTTGTTGAGAAACATTAGTCTAATGGATATATTCAGGAACCCAAAGAATCCTCAAAGGTAATGCTCTTAGTTGGTCCCTCTCTCTCTCTTTGACTTCTATGTATTTTCTTCTTTTTTTCTTGCTGTTGGTTTTTCTTCTTCAGATTAATACTGGAGCTTTGTGGGACCAAATCCAAAGTTGTTTTTTAATCTATGTTAGACTTAAGTTTTAGTTAGCTTTCCTGCTTTCTTCGGCTAAACTGACCCTGTGTGAAATAGCTCAGAAGCTGTTGAATGGTCACCAATGGAGATGTGTTCCTATTCTTACTGGGGTCTCCTGCCCCTTCCCCCAACTCCTGCAAGGCTAATTAACCCTGTCTGTCTTCCAGCAGTCATATGATTCAAGATGGGATCATGAATCAGAACATGAAGAGTTAGGAGTTTGACTTCATGTGTGGACCAACTGCTCACTGACTTTGAGTTTAGGTGCACAGATGCTCAATGTGGCAGTGCAATGAATGCACTCATTTGGCCTTTCTCTGTAGGGTAATTTTAGCACTGGGCTTTAGGTTTCTGTTGTTCTTCAGGTGGGTGGGGGTGGGAATAGAAAAATTCATTGCTCTATTTGTTTTTTATAATAAAGATAGTAAAAAGGTAGTTTTATTTATTTACATTTAATTGCTTGAAGTCTCCCTGACCTATTATTAGATAAATCATGTTGAAATTTCGTGTTGGAGTTCTGGGTCACCCAGATTTATTTTTCCCAGTAAAACGTACAGCTGTCACTGCTTTAAAAGTGTGCTTAAAAGTCACTTCCATTCTGGGTGAACCATCCTTCTTGGATTGATAAATCATTGCCTTGCCTGCTGGTTGACTTGATTGCATGTCTGTCTTTTGACTAAGGAGACAAGTTTGCTAATTCTCTTTGTAAAGTTGTTTCCATAGCTGCTATTACAACTGGATTGTTTCCTGTGCTCTGAAGCAAATGGATGGGTGATTAATGGAAGCTTACAGGATATACTACTTACCTGTCTGATTTGTTCCTCCAGAACTGCAGCTCTCTGCTAACCTTATTTTATAGAGCTAGGGTATTATGTTTCTGAGGACTTGTCAAATAATCCTCCTAAAAACAACTCTATCTATGAAGTGACACAGGAATTATTTGACTACAATGTAAAGAATTATTTGATACCCCTTAGGCAAGAAAATGAAAAATCTTAGATTAAGATTAAAGGAAAATATATCTTTTAAAATTTCTTTGTTTATTTATATTTAATTACACATTTCCACTGTAGATAGTACCATAAAAGGTGAAGAAATTGACAAGTTCAAGCTTTCTTCTACTTCCTTGCTTGGCTTACATGTATCTAGCTTTTTATTCCTGAATCCCTTATTATATGTGTTTTAATCTTTGTAATTATGTAACTTCCTATATGTATTACATATATATATACACACACACACACACATACATATATGTATATGCAAAGCAACCACATGGCTGAAAACAACCACATTTTATTATACATTTTATTAGTTTACTATTCTGAGAATTGGTGACTTTGGCTGGACTCTTGTAGATGGTTCTCTGTCGACCTTGGTGGGCTCATTAATATATCTTTTATTTTTTTATTGGAGTATAGATGATTAACAGTAGTGTTAGTTTCAGGTGTACAGCAAAATTATATATACCTATATATCTATTTATCAGATTCTCTTCCATTACTGGTTATTACAAAATATTGAATAGAGTTCCCTGTGTTATATAGTAGGGCCTTCCTGGTGTGAGTGGAGAACTAATTTAAATACTAATTGAAATACCTTATTTCTATATTTTATTCATTTAAGAAGGCCTCCTTATCTCTCCTTGCTATGCTCTGGAACTCTGCATTCAGTTAAGTATATTTTTCCATTTCTCCCTTGCCTTCTGCTTCTCTTCTTTGCTCATCTATTTTTAAGGTCTCCTCAGACAACCACTTTGCCTTCTCTCATTTCATTTCCTTTGCAGTGGTTTTTGTCACTGCCTTCTGTATGCTATGAACCTCTGTTCATCATTCTGCAGTCACTGGGCCTACCAGATCTAATCCCTTGAATCTATTTGTCACTTCCACTGTATAATCATAAGGGATTTGACTTAGGTCATACCTGAATGGCTTAGAGGTTTTCCCTACTTTCTTCAATTTAAGCTTTTTAATTGAATTTTGCAATAAGGAGCTCATGATCTGAGCCACAGTCAGCTACAGGCCTTGTTTTTGTTGATTGTACAGAGCTTCTCCATCTTAGGCTGCAAACAACATAATAACCTGACTTTGGTATTGACCATCTGGTGATATCCATGTGTAGAGTCATCTTTTGGGCTGTTGGAAATGGGTGTTTGCTATGACCTTCATGTTCTCTTGACAAAGCTCTCTCAGCCTTTGTCCTGCTTCATTCTGTACTCCAAGGCCAAATTTGTCTGTTTTCCAGGTATCTCTTGACTTCCTACTTTTGCATTCCAGTCCCCTATGATGAAAAAGACATCTTTTTTTGGTGTTAGTTCTAGAATATGTTGTAGGTCTTCATAGAACCAGTCAACTTTAGCTTCTTTGGCATCAGTGGTTGGGTCATAGACGTGAATTACTGTGATGTTTAATGATTTGACATGGAAACGAGCTGAAATCATTCTGTTGTTTTTGAGACTGCACCCAAATACTGCAATTTGGACTCTTTCATTGACTATGAGCGATACTCCATTTCTTCTAAGGGATTCTTGACCATATATAGTAAATATAAAGGTCATGTGAATTAAATTTGCCCAATCTTGTTCATTTTAGCTCATTGATTCCTAGGATGTTGATATTCAATGTTGCCATTTTCTGCTTGACTTCATTCAATTCACCTTGATTCATGGACCTAACATTCAAGTTTCTATGAAATATTCTTCTTTACAAAATCAAACTTTTCTTTTACCACATCTTTATTTTCCACAACTGAGCATTGTTTTCACTTTGACACAACCATTTCATTCTTTCTGAAGCTACTAGTAACTGCCCTCCATTCATCCCCAGTGGCATGTTGTACACCTTCCAACCTGGGGTCCTCATACTCTGGTATCATATACTTTGCCTTTTCATACTGTACATGGGGCTCTTGGGGCAAAAAATACTGGAGTGGTTTATCATTCCCTCCTCCAGTGGGCCACATTTTGTCAGAACTCTTCCCTATGACTTGTTCATCTTGAGTGGCCCTACATGGCATGGCTCATAGCTTCACTAAGTTATACAAACCCCTTCCCCACAAAAAGGCTGTGATCCATGAAAGGGATCAATAAAAGTGGAAAAACAAGATATCTCTTCAAGAAAATTGGAGCTATCAAGGGAATATTTCATGCAAGGATGGGTACAATAAAAGACAGAAATGGTAAGGACCTAATAGAAGCAGAAAAATTAAAAAGAAGTGGTGAGAAGACACAGATAAGTGATACACAAAAGGTCTTAATGACCCAGATAACCATGATGTCATGGTCACTCACCTATAGCAGGATATTCTAGAGTTAGAAGTCAATTGGGCCTCAAGATTCGTTACTATGAACAAAGCTAGTGGAGGTGACGGAATTCCGGCTCAGATTTTTAAAATACTAAAAGAAAATACTGGTAAAGTGCTACTCAATATGTCAACAATTTGGAAAACTTAGCAGTGGCTACAGGATTGGAAAAGGCCAGTTTTCATTTCAGTCCCAAGGAAAGGGGCAATGCCAAAGAATGTTTAAATTACTGTTCAACTGTACTCATTTCAAAAGCCAGCAAAGTAATGCTCAAAATCCTTCAAGCTATACTGCAGTAGTAGGTGAACTAAATTCCAAATGTATAAGCTGGATTTTGAAAAAGCATAGGAACTAGAGATCAAACTGCCAACATTCACTGGATCATGGAGAATGCAAGGGAGTTCCAGAAAAACATCTACTTGTGCTTCATTGACTATGCTAAAGCCTTTGATTATATGGATCACAAAAATCTGTGGAAAATTCTTAAAGAGATGAGAGTACCAGATCACCTTACATGTCTCCTGAGAATCCTGTTTGCAGGTCAAGAAGCAACAGTTAGAACTGGACATGGAACAACTGATTGGTTCAAAATTGGGAAAGGAGTAAGACAAGGCTCTATATTGTCACTTTGCTTCTTTAACTTATATACAAAGTATATCATGAGAAATGCTGGGCTGGATGAATTACAAGCTGGAATCAAGATTGCTGGGAGAAATATCAAAAACCTCAGATATATAGATGATACCACTCTAATGGCAGAAAGTAAAGAGAATCTAAAGAGCCTCTTGATGAGGGTGAAAGAGAAGATGGAAAAGCTGTCTTGAAAATCAACATACAAAAAGTTAAGATCATGGCTTCAAGTCTCATCACTTCATGGCAAATGGAAGGGATAAAACTGGAAGCAGTGATGAATTTTATTTTCTTGTGCTCCAAAATTACTGCAGATGAAACTGAAACTGTGAAATTAAAAGATGATTGCTCATTGGAAGGAATGCTATGACAAACCTAGACAGCATATCATTAAAAAGCAGACATTACTTTACCAACAAAGGTCTGAATAATCAAAGGTATGCTTTTTCCATTAGTCCTGTACAAATGTGAGAGTTGGACCATAAAGAAGGCTGAGCACTGAAGAACTGATGCTTTTCAATTGTGGTGCTGAAGAAGACTGTTGAGAGTTCCTTGAACTGCAAGGAGGTCAAAATAGTCAATCCTAAAGGAAATCAACCCTGAATATTCATTGTTAGGACTGATGCTGAAGCTGAAACCCCAGTACAGTGGCCATCTGATGCAAAGAGCTGGCTCACTGACAAAGACCCTGATGCTGAAAAAATTGAGGGCAGGAGGAGAAGGGGGCAGCAGAGGATGAGATGGTTAGATAGGATCACCAACTCCTTGATAAAACTCTGAGATAGTGGAGGACAGAGGAGCCTGACATATTATAGTCCATGAAGTCCCAAAGAATCAAACATGTCTTAGCAACTGAGCAACAACAACAATAAACTTCTCTATTTTATTAAAAAAAAGAAACATGATTTATTACTTAACATTGGAGAGTCATAATACAAGAAAGGAAAAGTATATTTATATAAATAAGTAATTCCGTAATTCCCAAATAATGACTTCTAAATAATAAGGGAGAAATTGATACAGTTTCTTTTCTGTAACTGTCTAGGATGATGGCTAATTTTTGTGTCAATTCGTCTAGGCTAAGGGGTGCCCAGGTTAAACACGATTTCTGTGTGTGTCTGTGAGGGTGTTTCTATTGAGATGAGCATTTGAATCTGTGGGTTTAGTGATGTAGGTTACTTTCCTGATGGGAGTGGCCATCACCCAGTCTGTGAGGACCTGAAGAGAACTAGTCAGTGGTGGAAGGAGCCCCTATTTGCTTCCTTCCTGTTGAGCTGTGATGTTGGTCTCTTCTTGCCCTGGGACTGGGATTTACACCATCAACTCTTCTGATTCTCAGGCCTTCAGACTTGGATGGAATCACACCACAGGTTTTCTGGGTCCCCAGCTTGCAGATGGCAGAGTGTTCAGCTTTTATAATCTTATAAGCTAGTTCCTCATAATAAATTACTATTGGTTTTGATTCTCTGGAGAAGCATGACTAGCACACAGTGTGGGTTTTGGATACATGGAAGTCAATTTCAATGATTTATGTTTTCTTAGATACTCTTTCCTTTTCTTGGAAGTGAAGGAGACAAATAACATTTTGGCTTTTCAAAATTAGCTTTTAGCTTATGTTTTGTTACCATTTTCTTACAACAGAATTAAAATGGCCAGAAGGAAAACATGTGGAAGAAAGTAACACGTATATATAAACTTATATAGGGGCTTCCCAGGTGGCTCTAGTGGTAAAGAACCCACCTGCCAATGCAGGAGACATAAGATACTCAGGTTCAATCTCAAGGTTGGGAAGATTCCCTGGAGGAGGGCATGGCAACCCACTCCAGTATTCATGCTCGGAAGATTCCATGGACAGAGGAGCTTGGTGGGTTATATTCCAAAGGGTCACACAGAGTCATACATGACTGAAGTGACTTAGCACACACACACACACACACACACACACACACATACATATATATATTTATATTTGCATGCATGTGTGTGTACATACACATTTTAAGTTTCAGTGAACTTTAGCTAATTTACAATGCTTCATGTATACAGTAAAGTGATTCAGGCATATATCTATATCTCTCTATGTATATATATTCTTTATCAGATTCTTTTCACTTATAGGCTATTGCTGTTCGGTTGCTAAGTCGTGTCTGACTCTTTGTGGTCCCATGCACTGCAGCATGCCAGGCTCTTCTGTCCTTTGTTATCTCCCAGAGTTTACTTAGATTCATGTCCATGGAGTTGGTGATGTTATCTAAGCATCTCATCCTCTGCCACTCTCTTCTCCTTTTGCCTTTCCTAGCATCAGTGTCTTTTAAGCTCTTCTTATCAGGTGGCCAAACTTTTGGAACTTCAGCTTCAGCATCAGTCCTTCCAATGAATATTCAGTGTTGATTTCCTTTAGGATGGACTGGTTTGATCTCCTACAGTCCAAGGGACTCTCAACACTACAGGCTATTATAAGATAGTGATTATAGATCCCTGTGCTAAACAGTAGGTCCTTGTTACTTATCTATTTTATGTGTAGTAGTTTGTATCTGTTAATCCCAAATTTCTAAGTTATCCTTCTCTCTACGTATATTTTTTATAACTAGGGTGGATTGGGGATGGGACTCAAAGAAGGAATGCAAGAATGGAAACAACTATGTTATTGCACGATGTTCTTTTTGTGGTCTCTTAAAGTTCAACTGAGTTTTTTTCTATGTTATATAGTGATTTTATAAGTAATACTACCCTTGTCTCTTCAAAACATTTTTTATTATAAAATTTATAACATTTGGGTAAAGCCAGCATTTCTATATTTCTTTTATACCTAGTTTCCTTAATGTTTGAAACACTTTAGGTAAAATATTGTTTTCTCAGAAATGTACCTCAAATGTAAGTTCTCAGCCAACAATGAAACATATTCAGAAGGTTGGTTCATAAGTTTTGATCTATTAGAAAGAATATTACCTGATAACAATTTGCTATTAGCATGAAATAAAATTTAGGATTTTCCACTTTACATCAGGGACTCTAAAAGAATCAATCACAGAGTTAATAAAAATGTTTCCAATCTCCCTTAAAAATTGTTTTTCTGTGTCAAAATATGTGAAATTGAGACTAAGTAAATATTTATCTTATAGATCTTATATCTCTTAGGCTTGATTGCTAATTAGTGAGGTCAATTTTAGACACAATATACTATCCAATGTGCAGAATATTGCTAAAATTATGTATAATATGATATTATTATATTATATATAGTATTATTATTATTATATTATGAAAATTACTGAATCAGTAATTTTAAGGCATATCTCCTGCATCCAAACTCTTCTATTCTATTGAGGTAGAATGCATAGCACAAGATACATGCCACATGTGATGCTTTTTTAAAAAATATACTGAACTTAACTTCATTTCTGGTAAGTTATATACCTGGTTCAGCATATTCCTGAGAATGAGTTTTTCTTTGAGCATAATATGCTCAATTAAGCTGAATATTCTGTTTAGATGAATGGATTCTCTGCACTGAAATAGGTGACTTAAGCCCTCATATTGACTCAGACAAAAAGAACATTTTCCTGGAGCATTTTTGGAATTCAACTTCTCAAAGTTTAATTTCCTTTGAACCCATGGGAACATCTCATGGTACAATGGAAGAGAAAGTTATGGGCAGAGAGTTATAAATCAAAACAAAATTGTCCCAAACTAAAAGGATATTGGAGAAAATAATTGGTGATAATCAATGTTTTTTGTTTCCCAATCTCTTAGAGAGATTGATCTGGTAAAATTTTGAATAGATTGTTAATGAATTGAATAATATCTGCAGCATAAAAGCTGGGCCTTGCTGAACCCTGGTAGCTGCTGCTGCAGACTGAGGGACTTAGTTTTAAAGTGATGTCAATCAGTCATTCCTAAAGGAGATCAGTCCTGGGTGTTCAGTGGAAGGACTGATGATGAAGCTGAAGCTCCAATACTTTGGCCACCTGATGTGAAAAGCCAACTCATTGGAAAAGACCCTGATGCTGGGAAAGATTGAAGGCAGAAGGAGAAGGGGATGATAGAAGATGAGATGGTTGGATGGCATCACTGACTCAATGGAAATGAGTTTGAGCAAGCTCTGGGAGTTGGTAATGGACAGGGAAGCCTGGAGTGCTGCAGGATTCGCAGAGAATCAGACACGACTGTGCGACTGAACTGAACCAAACAACATGGACAAACCTTGAAGACTTTATGCTTAACTAAAGGTAGACGTAAAAGGACAGATACTATGATTCCATTTACATGAGATGTCTAGAGTCATCAAAATCATAGAGACAGAAAGTAAGTGGTAGTTTCCGGGGGATAAGGGGAGAGAGGAGTTTTTTGTTTGTTTGTTTGTTTTTTAATGGGTATGGAAATCAGTGTGGGATGCTGAAAAAGTTCTGAAGATGGTTGGCAGTGATGGTTGGCAGTGATGGTTGGAGAACAGTGTCAATACATTCAATGTCGCTGAACTGTATACCTAAAAGCAGTTAAAATGGTATCTTTCATGCTATGCATATTTTACCACCATAAGAAAAAACTTATCAAGAGTAATGCCTAGACATTTTTACTCAAACCACACTCTAGATGGTTTAAGCAGAGTGCAAGGGTCAGGTATAGAGTACCTCAGACATCTTATCATTCAACAAATATGCACATGAACACACCCTAATGACTGAAAGTCTGCACGATTACTTCATACACTGCTGCAGCAGAGGCCAATGGTTGAGGGCAAGGTAATGGTCAAGAGCACAGGCTCTGGAGTCAGACAGGCAGGAACAAACAAAAAAAATAAATAAAGTGATGTCAACTTTAAAGTGCGTGATGTTAAAAAACAAACAAAACCCCCCAAACAGCATTTTTCCTCAAACACAGGTAACTGCAACACCCCTCATGATGCACTAAGGGGTCTTTCCTTGTTTATACCTGGTTCCGTTATTGTGTTTGTGATACAATTGCTTAATGGCTGCACTCCCCACCTCAGGGAGACAGACAGAATATATTTGTGGGAATAAAGGCAAAATGAATAGCTGAGTAAGTACAATTCACTTGAGATTATTAGAACAAAGAACGCACTCTAATTCACCTTTATAAGAAAGTTTGCACAGGAAGTCAGCAGTCAGGAGGCCCTTAATAAAGAAGATAAATGAACAGTTCTGGGTAGAACTTTGAGGTCAAAGACATGATTAGTGACAAGATGTGGGTAGAAATTAAAATTTGCATGTTATAGTGAAAAGAATGAGTAAGCATAGGAGGTATTATAAAAGGCTATGGCACAAAACTTTTACTAATATATTACAGACCATTTTCTGAGGTCACTGAGGAGCACAAAGGTGGGATATAAAAAGCTGTGCTGAAAACTCTGAGATAACTAAACATAATCAAGCATTTAAATCTTTTAAAAGTAGCTGTTAAAGTAAGAAAACTAATTTTAAAAGGGATAAAAAGGGAAAACAAAGCCCTTTTCTAAGTTTAAGGGTAGAAAAATATGTATACAGTGGGAAAGATTAAAGTATCTAGAAATTATGAGACTCTGGCATGGACTCTGAAGTCTAATTTGTTTCATTCCTTCTCTCTACTGACTAAAAACTCCCAAACTCCATGAAAGGGTGTGAATTTCCTTGCATCTTATTTGTCTATAAAATAAGAATACTATTCTTGCATTATATGTCCTCTAAAACTTACATTAAAACAGGTATAAAATGTCTAGTACATCTGTTATGTTAGTTCCCTTCTTCCTTAAACATGTTGCTGGAAATTAAATTCTACAGGGTAATAACACAATGCCAATTTAAACCTTTCATTCACTTACTCATTTACTTAATCTGAAAACTGACATCAAGTGAAAATTTTCACAGTGAATAATCCATTTCTTTTCAGCATCTCTCACTGAGAGTCCTTCATGTATTTTATTAGTTTTCAAGGCTAGAATATTCATGGCACTGTCTTTTTCTCAACTGTAATCCCAGAGATTGGGATTGGTAATTGGATGTGTTGAAGTCACAAAAGGAGAAGCAAATACTTACCTGTGTTTGTTACATGCCATGCATTTAAAATTATTAATTTGATGTGTACTCAGGAAGTTCCAGAATCAATAATTTAATCATCACTTTAAACTGCATATTTGTCAAAATGAAAGAAAGTGTAAGTGTTAATTGCTCAGTCTTGTCCAACTTTTTATGATCCCAAGGACTGTAGCCCAGCAGGATTCTCTATGCAAAGAAATTTCCAGGAAAGAATTGTGGAGTGGCTTGCCATTTCCTACTCCAGGGGATCTTCCTGACACAGAGACTGAACCCAGGCCTCCTGCACTGCATGCAGATTCTTTACTATCTGAGCCACCTTGTCAAACAAATGAATAAATGAATGAATGGGTTATTTTGACTGCCACTTGGAACCAACCAGGACTGGTTCCTTGGAATTTGCTGTTAAGCATTTCTGTTTGCTATTCTGTGTACTTAGAAAGTTTTTTTTTTTTTTTTTTTTTTTTGCCAAGAGAACACACTGGTCATAGCAAACACCTTTTTCCAACAACCCAAGAAATGACTCTACACATGGACATCACCAGACGGTCAATATCAGAATCAGATTGATTATGTTCTTTGCAGCCTAAGATGGAGAAGCTCTATACAGTCAGCACATATCAGACCTGGACCTAACTGTAGCTCACATCATGAGCTCTTTATTGCAAAATTTAGGCTTAAATTGAAGAAAGTAGGGAACACCACTAGGCCATTCGGGTATGACCTACACCAAATATCTTATGAATATACAATGAAGGTGATGAATAGATTCGAGGGGTTAGATATGCTAGAGAGTGCCTGAAGACCTATGGATGAAGGCCCATAACATTGTATAGGAGGCATTTACCAAAACCATTGCAAAGAAAAAGAAATGCAAGAAGGCAAAGTTGTCTAAGAAGTCTTTACAAATAGGTGAGGAAAGAAGAGAAGTGAAAGGCAAGGGAGAAAGGGAAAGATATACCCAACTGAATGCAGAGTTCCAGAGAACAGTAAAGAGAAAGTAGAGGAAAAAAGTAGAATGGGGAAGACTAGAGATCTTTTCAAGAAAGCTGGAGATATCAAGGGAATATTTCATGTGAGGATGGGCATGATAAAGGACAGGCACATTAAATATTTAACAGAAGCAGAAGAGGTTAAGAAGAGGTGGCAAGAACACACAGAAAAACTATACAGAAAACGTCTTAATGATCCAGATAACTGCAATGGTGTGGTCACTCACCTAGAGCCAGACTTTTGGAGTGTGAAATCAAGTGGGCCTTAGGAAGCATTACCAAGAATAAAGCTAGTGAAGGTGGTGGAATTCCAACTGAGATATTTAAACTCCTAAAAGACGATGCTGTGAAAGTGCTGCACTCATTATGCCAGCAAATTTGGAAATCTCAGCAGTGGCCACAGGACTAGACAAGGTCAGTTTTCATCCCAACCCCAACTAAGGACAATGCCAAAGAATGTTCAAACTACTGTACAATTGCGCTGATTTCACATGCTAGTAAGATTATTCTCAAAATACTTCAAGCTAGGCTTTAGCAGTATGTGAACTGAGAATTTTCAGATGTACAAGATGGATTTTGATGAGGCAGAGGAACAGAGATCAAATTGCCAACTTTTGTTGGATCACAGAGAAAGCAAGGGAATTCCAGAAATTCTGCTTCATTGACTTCACTAAAGCTTTTGACTCTGTGGATCACAAGAAACTTTGGAAAATTCTTAAAGAGATGGGAACACAAGACTACCTTACCTGTCTCCTGAGAAACCTGTATGTGGATCAATAAGCAACAGTTAGTAGAAGACATGGACCAACTGACTGATTTAAAATTGGGAAAGGAGTACAACAAGGCTGTATACTGTCACCCCACTTATATTTACCTGATAGCAAAGTACATAATGTGATATATGGGGTTGGATGAATCACAAGCTGGAATCAAGATTGCTGGGAGAAATAACAACCTCAGATATGTAGATGATACCACTCTAATGGCAAAAAGTAAAGAGAATCTAAAGGATCTCCTGATGAGGGCGAAAAAGGAGAGTGAAAACCGGCTTGAAACTCAACATTCAAAAAACTATAATCATAGTATCTGGTCTCATCACTTCATGGCAAATAGAATGGGACAGAATAGAAGCAATGACACATTTTATTATCTTAGCCTCCAAAATCAGTCTCAATGGAGACTGCAGCCATGAAATTAAGACTCTTGCTTCTTGGAAGGAAAGTTATGACAAACCAAGACAATATATGAAAAAGCAGAGACATCACTTTGCTCACAAAGGTCTGTATAGTCAAAGCTATGATTTTTCTAGTAGTCGAGTATGGATGTGAGAGCTGGACCATAAAAAAGACTGAACACCAAAGAGCTGATGCTTTGAAATTTTGGTGCTGGACTCTTGAGGGTCCCTTGAACAACAAGTAGATCAAACAAGTCAATCCTAAAGGAAATCAACCCTGAATATTCATTGGAAGGACTGATGCTGAAGCTGAAGGTCCAATACTGCCAGCTCACTGGAAAGATCCTGGTGCTGGGAAAGATTGAAGGAAAAAGGAAAAGGGGATGGCAGAGGATGAGTTGGTTAGATAGCATCACTGATTCAGTGGAGATAAATTTGAGCAAACTCCAGGAAATAATGAAGGACAAAGGAACCTGGTGTACTGCAGTCCATGGGATCACAAAGAGTAGAACACAACTGAGTGACTGGCCAACAACAAATCTTTTTCATGTGTTGATTTACATATAAAATATCCATAACATTTGTAGAAAGCAAGGGTATATATAGGCAGTGCCTGGATAGACGAGTTTACCTCTCAGGACCATAACAGCTTGAGCATCTTTTTGATGGAGGGATCGCAATATTTGTACAGTGTCTCCAGTATCCTCCTTTAAAAATGGTGAATTAGATAAAGTCATTTATTTCATTATTTGCATATTGTTTACAAATTTTTGTTTGCTTGATTTCACAAGTGCCAGGAGCCACCACGGGAGATCCCACCCATGACAAGGTCATGTGGAAGAGATCTGATGAGCAAGGCAGATCTGAACTTGAGGGGCCCCCTGGATCTGCTTGAGCATCTACCCCAAAACCAGAATCTGTCTGTCTTACTATTTTGTGCCTTTCACCAACTCTTCTGACATTAACAGGCGGTTATCCCCAACTACCTTTCTCTGGAAGAAGTCAACTTAGGGCTTTAGTTAATAAGTCTCCTGGGCAAGATAGGAGTGTTTCAATTCAAACCCCTCTGATGGCTTTCTAGCTTGCCTGACAGGTTTATCTAGACTCTTGCAGCTACACATGTGATTGTTCCCAGCCTCCCAACCATGAGAGACATGGGAAGCCCAAAACATTCTAAAAATATAGAGCCTTTCAAAGAGTTAAAAACTATTAGGGTAGTGCTGGTGTAAGATTTCATTGTTGAACCAATGTTTGCTGCCAAGTTCCCATACCCCTTATCCATTGTGCACCTGGGAGTGCATTAGTTAACATAGTTGGAATGTAAGAAAAACAAGTAGCAGCCTTGGAATTAACCATATCAGACCTTTGAACTAATTGGTTCTTTCTTTGTTGTAACTCATTGCACCTTTGCTCCGTGAGAATGTAACTCTGTTTAGCACTTTATGAGGCTGAGATAGATTAGAAATATAAAGAAAAAACACTTTATGGGAAAATAAGTTTTCTGGTTGAGTAGCCTTTATCAGAAAAGGGTCATAAAATGTCCACAGGCCTCCAAGGCCAGAAGATAATGTACACAACATTATTTGTGGGAAAGGTATGCAGAAAAAATATTGGTTTCGATAAAGACAAAACAGATGTAATGTTTAGGCTGACTCTGTATGACTTTGCATCTTTCATTTCCCTCTATGTACAAGTCAAGATATAAAAGTTCCTTTTGAAAATAAAGTTATGGGCCTCGCTCACCAAAGCTTGGTCTCCCCGTGTCATTCTTTTTTCCTTTTCTCTCCTTTTCTCTCTCTGTTCTTCTTTTAGGATGACTTACTGGGGCTCTCTGAATTCACTTTTTTGCCTGGGTTTCTAAGACCCAATCGGGAAGGTGCCCTGCGTCTTCACCGGGGAGGGGGTGTCCTGTGTCCTCACCCCACCAAGAGGGCGCCTGTGGCCTCCGTGAACAGAGCAAATTATATGCCAGGAGCTTTATTGGCTTTCTGTGTAAACCAAGGAAGATCAAGCCTCTTTCTCTTCCTTTTTTTTACTTTCCTTATCACCGATGCCGTCATCCTGAGGGTACCCCTGGATCCTGCTGGGGCTGGACCCCGGCACACAAGTACTGAGAGGGATGTATTAATCTCTTTAATGCAGATTTCTCTATCTTGCTTTCAAATTATTGTACTGTTTATACTGTTGAAGACAATGGTGCATACATATTTAGAATTAATTTAACTTTTAGGTGAATTTTTCCCTTTTCTCTTCATCCTTAATAATTATTTTTCTCATAAAGTAAATTTGCTTTTTTTTGTGATTTATTTTTCTGTTATTTAATTTTTCTATCCATTTTCTTCCAACCATTGTTTGACTTTAGACATGACTTTGTAAATCCCAAACAGCTGAATTTTGCTCTTTTGAGTCAATTTTAACAAATTCTGTCATTAAACATCAAGTTTAACTCATATACATTAATTGTGATTAGTTACATAGTGAATTATTATTTATTTCTATTATCTTTTTATGTACTTAATATTAACCATGCTTTTTTCCTTTACCTTTTTTTTCTGCTTTGTATTACATTAGTTAAGTTTTCCCTATTCATATATCCTTCTGCCAACTCCCTCTACCCATATTTGCATGGGTTTGGAAGTTATACATTCTACTTGCATTTTTCAAGTTTACTCTTAAATTTTTACTATGCATGCTCTGATCTCTTGCTAAATGTTTATCATCCCATTTCATCTTTCCAATTATGGTTCCTCGCGTTTCCAGTCCACCTAGATGTTAAAAGCCCTTAAGTTAATTATTATTATCATTATGTTTATTTAGCTCCCTGTGTACATTT
This sequence comes from Bos taurus, assembly GCF_002263795.3. Lineage (NCBI taxonomy): Eukaryota > Metazoa > Chordata > Mammalia > Artiodactyla > Bovidae > Bos > Bos taurus. The sequence continues at coordinate 1,914,978 of NC_037333.1, read as the reverse complement.
GTTGATTTATTCAATCATCATTTCTTCTTGTATCTCATGGCATTTGAAACCTAATTTTCTTCTTGAGTAAGTAAATTTTCTAGTTGTTTGGAAATATTTGTAGTAAATTCCATCAGAACTTGTATCCTTATATCCATCAGAACTTATATCCTTTCTCTTGAAAAATAAGTTACCTGAGTATATAATCCTAGAGTGACAGGACTTTTTTCTTTTCTATTTTTCTCCTTTACATGATAGTGTTACATATTTTTTTTTCTGGATTGTATTATTTTGATTGAAAAAAATATGGTATTAGTTTATTTGGTGGTACTGTCTTTGCTGTATTTTGCTATTCCCTATTATCTATGGTGTTCTATACTCCCTACCTTCTGTAGTCTGGATTTTTACTCAATATTGACTTTCCTAAATCTAAGGAGTCATGATTCTTATGAATTCTATACAATTAGCCTTCCCCACTTTTTCTCACCTATTATTGTGGAATTCCAAGTGTACATGCTATCATATCTCACTCTGATTCTTTCTCTACAGATAAACTATTTATAGCTCATTGAGAGATTCATTTTGTAGTTTACTCTTGTATTGCCAAATGCATGTTATAATTGACTTTATTATTATTTTTTTAAAGATATGGATATTATTTATTGACTCCCTCCTATGGAAATTAAGAAATGTACCTTTCTTACAATTCTCTCCTAATGCTTCCTCTAGCCACACATTCCTTCCTTCTATTTCCCCAATATAGCTGAATAATAATTTTGGCTATGTAAACATCAAGTCATGTACTACACTAACTTCTGCCACCACTCAACATAATTCCATTCTGGAAGCTGTTTTCTTGGATACAAAGTCTTCATTTTTCTGCATGCTTTTCTTTGTTTGCAAGGAAAGAAAGTGAAGTTGCTCAGTCATGTCTGACTCTTTGCGACCACTTGAACTGTAGCCTGCCAGGCTCCTCTGTCCATGGGATTTTTCAGGCAAGAGTACTGGAGTGGGTTGCCATTTCCTTATTCAGAGGATCTTCTTGACCCAGGGATCAAACCCAGGTCTCCTGCATTTCAGGCAAACTCTACCACGTGAGGCATCAGGGAAGCCCTTGTTTGCAAGGAATACAAACCCATTCTCAGTAGCAACCAGAGAATGGGTTGTGAATTTTGATATTTTCATTCCTGAGTTGTTTTTTTTTTTTTTTTAATGTTTATCTATTTATTTGGATCTTAGTTGTGGTAGGTGGAATATTTCATAGTGGTACATGAATTCTCTAGTTTTGGCACTCAGGCTCAATAGTTGTAGCTGGCAGGCCTAGTTGCTCCACAGCATGTGGGATCTTAGTTCCCTGGGGTTAACATTGGCCTGGAACAAATAATGTTTCTTAACTTAGGGGAACCTATTTCATGCAGATAAGACAAATTTGAGCCTACAACTGGAATGCAGTACAGAACTATGGTTAAATTTCTCAGGAAATATTTTAAAGACCACCCACCCACCACTTTTTTAAAGGGAGGGATGAGGTATTTAACTCCATGTCCCACGCAGGCCAGTTGCCCTGTCTCCTTTCCTGAATGGGCATGGACACCCACTAGGTGATAATAATGACTGGCTCTCAGGGAAGCCACCTGTCAATTCACAGGCCAGCTTCCCTGGCTTAAGGTCCCTCTTTTTTTTTTTTTTTTTTGATTTCTGGAGACTGCTCTTACCCTCTTGCTCATACATCTAAGTATGGATAAGGATATTTGTTATTTTTTATCTAGTGTTTCTAAGTTTTAATATTAAGAATAATCTCAGATCATCCTGTCTGCAGCACTGCTGGTCTCTATCTTATTTCCATCTTTGCAACAATGGATTTTACAAGCAAGGAAGTGGAAGTTTGTGGACTAAGTGACTAACCCAGGAGTAAATACTAGTGACAGAGTCAAGGTCACCTTTCTCTCAGTCAGTGTTTCCTCCAACATACTGAGTCCCTGGATCTCTTCTAAATCCTCTGACTTACACCAACATATACAAGCTAACAATGCCAGATCCAGTTCCAGTTTGTGTGTGACGGAGTGGCAATGCTCTGACATAAGCTGGGTGTTCTATAACTTGACTCAATTCTGACACTATCTGTATAGTATCAGAGGCCACAGGTTAAGGGATTAGTCCCACTAGACTGCTCTCATTTCAGATGCCAGGAGCAAAAGTCCAGGTTTTTACCTATGGTTCTGATCAACTAGTTATAAATCAGGGGTTCCTATAACCTGTCTTCAATTAACTTCCTAGAGCAGCTCACAGAACTTCAGAAGCATGTTCACTCACCACATAATCAACTTATTGCAAAGGTATTTAAGGATACAAATCAGAGATACTTCAGGCAAGATCCCAAAGGAGCTTCTCTCTTGGTGGAGTTTGGATCCTGGCAGGGTGGTACATAACAAATGTTGTGGCTTACTAACCTAGAAGCTGTCCAAACTCCCTCCTTTTGAATCTTTGAAAGTGAAGTCACTCAGTCGTGTCCAACTCTTTGCGACCCCATGGACTGTAGCCTATCAGGCTCCTCTGTCCATGGGATTTTCCAGGCAAGAATGCTGGAGTGGATTGCCATTTCCTTCTCCAGGGCATCTTCCTGACCCAGGAATCGAACCCAGGTCTCCCGCATTGCCAGCAGACACTTTACCGTCTGAGCCACCAGGGAAGCCTATCCTTATGGAGGCTTATTACATAGGCCTGGTTGACCAAATCATTGCCATTGGTGGGAGATTCAACCTCCAGCCCCTTCCCCAGGGGTCTGGACTTAAAGTTCCAGCCCTCTGTTCTTGTTCATTCCCCTAGCAACAAGTCTCTCACCCTTAGGTGCTTTCCAAAGTAGCTGCATTAAACTCAGGTGTTGTGGAAAGGGACTTGTGATGACTATCAGGACATCCCTATAGCTTAGGAAATTTCAAGGAAGCTTCTAAGGAAGCTCTGTGCCAGAACTGGGGGGATAAACACCAAATAGACATTTATTATAAATCACAGTGTCACACAAGCTTGTAAGTATCAAGTACATATAAATTAATAGAAGCTAAAAATCCTTAAGGTTTCATATTTATCACACTCTTACATTTTGCATCTTTTATCTCTTCTAATAATTTATTGATACTAGATTGTTCTTCAGAACTTCAAGCTAATAACATAGTTAAGTCAAGGCTTCAGTGCACTTTCCAAAATAGGGTAGTTAAAAAAATAAAACTGACAAAAACACCAAACAGCCGACAAATGCAATCAGCTGTGATACATAGATTTGCATTGTTTCACTAAGACTGGATATTGAAAAATAAAATAAGAGTAGTTACACTACCTTAGTTTTCACATACAATAAGATTCAGACACTTGCAATGCTGAAAAGGTCTGGAAAAAATGTTGTGTTAATAAGCCAAAGCATAAGGAGTTTAAATCAGTGAACTGGTGTTATCATCATTTCCATTTGTCTCTTCCTGGGAAGAGTAATGTGCTTCTGTGGACAGTAGTCAAGAAGTATGAGCACATACTGCTCAGAAAATTCCAAGATGTTTACAAAATCAAATTAATTAAAAGTTACTTTGAAATACAGCAGTAGACTTCTAATTGTTAACAATTCTCTAACAATGATTTTTTAAAAGCAGTGTCTCCATTTTCCAAATTAAATATCACCAAGGAGTCCTAAATATAAAATATTTAAATATAATTTAAAATATAAATTTAAATATATTAAAGTCAAACTGTTCTCATTGAACAAGGGGAGGGAATCTCCTGCCTCCTGGCTGTTTGGTGCAGGTACCTCCAGACAATTAATGAGTCCTCAGTGATACAGATAAATGAATTAATCAAATTCTGCATGGAGGTTTACTGGATCTAAGGATCACATCTGAAATTCCTAATCTGATGGAATAAAGACATATTTATTTGCAGGGACATTTTATCCAGTAGACATAGCAGGTCTACAGCTTGAGTCCTATGATACATTTAATGGCTCATGAAAATATTTTGATTTTAGTTTATTTATAATTAATATCATAAATATAAATAAATAACAATAAATCCAGATTAGATTATATCTGTCTTTATTCTTTTGACTGGAGAACCTCATGGACAGAGTAGCCTGGTTAACTATAGCTTATAGGGTCACAAGGAGTCAGACAAGACTTCAGTGCCTTAGCATTCACACATGTCTTTATATTAACATGGTCATAAAGAATAATTTTAATTTGGGAGGAGTAAGGTGTATATCAAAGGTAAAAGTACTCTGGGTTCATGAAAGTTATAAGATGGCCTTATCCATCTACTACATAGGATGCAATGGTCCTGATCCCAACAACTTTGGAACATTCTGCAAAATTAAACAGAATTGATTCTATTGTAAGTTTTAGTACAACAGAATTCCCATGTCACTCTTGATGTCATAATATTTTGTAGTATAGACTAAATTATACAGATACAATTACAGTGCAATTGCTTGAAAGATTCTGTCAAGACTATAACTGAAATAATGTCATTTGCAGCAACATAGATGGGCCTAGAGATTATTAAAATAGGTGAAGTAGGTCAGAAAGATAAAGATAAATATCATATGGTATTGCTAATATGTGTAATCTAAAGAATGATACGAACGAACTTATTTAGAAAACAGAAATATAATCACTGATAACTCAGTTGGTAAAGAATCTGCCTGAAATGTAGGTGACCCTGATTTGATTACTGGGTTGGGAAAATCTGCTGGAGAAGGGATAGGCTACCCACTCCAGTATTCTTGAGCTTTCCTTGTGGCTCAGCTGGTAAAGAATCCACCTGCAATGCAGGAGACCTGGGTTTGAATCCTTGGGTTGGGAAGATCTCCTGGAGAAGGGAAAGGCCACCCACTCCAGTATTCTGGCCTGGAGAATTCCACGGACTGTATAGTCATGGGGTCACAAAGAATTGGACATGACTGAGTGACTTTCACTTTCACTTTCACTTTCAAATAGAGTCAAGGACATAGAAAGCAAACATGGTTATCAAAGGGAGTGAGGGATAAATTAGGAGTTTTGAATTAACAGATGCACACTATTATATAAAAAGTATATATAAATAACAAGAACCTACTGCATAGCACAGGGAACTGTACTTACTATCTTACATAAACTATAACAGAAAAGAATTTGAAAAACAGTGTATATATGTGTATAACTGAATCACTTTACTGTAACCCTGAAATGAACAAAACTGCAAATCAACTACACTTCAATAAAACATTTTTTAAAAAAGAGTATAACTGAAAAGAGATCTTGAAAATGCTGCCTGCAATGGAAGTCTGCTGGGGTGAAAACTTGGTTGTTTGCAGCCTCTTCTAAGAGGTATAGATGCTCAGGTGACAGGGAACTTAAAGGAGCTGTCCTGTTCTACTGCCTCAAAGAAATGTTTTTCAAAGTGAATTTTCAGGTAGTAGAGGTGACTGATAATGTTCTTCCACTCACAGTATAATTTTCTTTCATCTCAAAAATTTTTATATGTGTGATAGACATAATCTTCCTTTGAAGTATTGCTGGAGAGTGTATAACATTTAAAGAAACAACCCTGTTATATAAGCAAGCTTTGAGCTTGAGGATTATTAAGGTGAAGTTTGAATTAATTCCCTTTATTGATCCTTTACCCCTTTATTGTGACTTTTTTTCCTCCACGAAAAAAAAAATGGCCCAAGTTAGGTAAAAAATTCTAACCATTCTCACCACTGCCTGAGACAGAATAAATCTGTGTTCTAGAGTCAACTCTCAAAGATACTTTGCATTTTATTATCAATCTTCCTAAAAACATCAACTACTTTTCAATAACTAAAAGTTACCAGCTGTACTACTCCACTGGGCACACTGATGTAATCTCTTAGAAGAGATTTTTGATGAATATGGAGTCCTGTGCCCAGTGGGTTTGATGTAGTTGACACCCCCACTCCCCTTCAGGCAAACATTCACATTTATGCTGCATGCAAACACACTTACTACAATCTCACACAGTACGTTAAAATGTCTTACTTTGTTTAATTTACTCTTGATTACTTTCTTCCCATTTTCATTGTAAATACTGAGAACAAATATCAGTAAGTGGTCCAAAAGCTAGAATAAATATCAATGAATATCTTCTAGTCCATCTAGTTCTAAAGAACAGGATTAACCAGAACATTTAACCTATCTGTCCTACTGAAAACCATAAAACACATCATTTGATAGTGTTACTTTGATAAAGTTTTGGCCTCTGTAACACACTGCTTTAAGATTTCTTTTTCTATTTTATGAGCTTAACCTTGTTCCTAATTCTGAAACTGACTGTAAAGACATGTTTGAGCATAAATAAGTGTTTTTCACTTTATTGCTCCCAACCAACTCTTCCTCTTTTTAGTTGCACACACACACACACACACACACACACACACACACACACACATTGACACAATAAAACCCTCTCAGAATCTGTGCCAGTGCTGTGTAAATACTGTAGCAAGAGTGATTATTTAATGAATTTATCACCAGGGATTCGTCAAAGAAGTACACATTCAGATTTAGACCACTTGCAACTCCGTATATACCAAGAACTCATTTAAAATGGCGACTATCCCTTCTTGCTTAATTGACTGCTATGCTTACTCTCAATGAATGTGTTAAGCATCTTTCCATGGGTCGCCACTGTCAAATTTATTTTCAGGGAGCAGAACAATCAGACGACAGATGCTATGTCACAAGATAGAATTTAGAGAATTTTCTTTTTTGGCCTATTTTCAGAGATTTCAAGGTTCTGCTTTATACTTCCTGTTTCTAACCACGTTATATGTTCTCATTTTAAAATACAATTTAAAAACAGTTTAAAATTCTACTATTAAATTGAAAAATAGAAACGACAAAGCCACATAGAGATGACAAAGCTAAAACCACAAAGCCCTGAATTTTTGGAATCCTCGTGTTTGATTCTAAGAACTACAAATTTTTTGATAGAGGAAATGTTTTATCTTTTATCATTAGTATCACTTATTTTAAATATTTTATCCCTATTGTCATTTAATGTTTTATCTTATCATTTAATGCCTACACTGCATTGCATTTTTAATATTTAAGTGGCTAAAATAATATGGATAGGTCTTAAAACAAAAAAATTGTTTCAACCATTTTTTTTAAAGCCAGTTAGTTTGTTCAGTGCAAAACGGATGCATGTTGATGTATGGCAAAACTAATACAATATTGTAAAGTGAAAAATAATAGTAATAATAAAATAAAAAAAAAAAAAGAAAATCCAGCAGTGTGACTGCCTGCAGATGTTCTGATCAAGAACTGTAGAGGGTGAACTGAAGCTTGGGTTGCAGGGCTGCTGTCACAGACTTGCCAGCAAAAGACAAGTACTGAATTTTTCAGTAATTAGCTACATATAAATTTCCTCCCTAAATTGTAGGCTGAAACAGCAACAATAACAATGTCTCATAAATTAAATTAAAATATGTTGAAAATAGCCTTCTACTGGTTGGGCCAAAACCTTTACTGACAACAAAATCCACACACTTACTTTCCTTAATCTTCATGTAAGACAGAAATTATATAAGAAGATCCTAGTAGAGTGGAGAAAATAGAAATTTTTATTAGCTTTATAATATTTTATATGGTAGTATAGCTGTATGATTTATATATGTATGATGTATGTAGTTTTATAGTATGATGTATGTATTATATGATGCATGTATGTATATAGTTGTATGATGTATGTATTAGGTGTATGATGGAAATGAGTGAATTTAATTCACATGAGCATTATGTTTACTACTGTGGGCATGAATCCCATAGCAGAAATGGAGTAGCCCTAATAATCAACAAAAGAGTCTGAAATATAGTAGTTGTGTGCAACCTCAAAAATTACAGAATGATCGCAGTTTGTTTCTAGGGCAAACCATTCAATATCACAGTAATCTAAGTCTATGCTCCTATTATCTACTGATGCTAAAGAAAGTGAAGTTGATCAGCTCACTGAGGACCTAGAGAACCTCCCAGAACTAACATCAAAATAAGATGTTCTATTCATCACAGGCAAGTCTGGCCTTGGAGAACAAAATGAAACAGGGAAAAAGCTAATTGAATTCTGCCAGGAGAATGCACTAGTCATAGCAAATACTCTTTTTTAACAACACAAGAGACTACTTTGCACATGGACATCACCAAGTGGTCAATGCCAAAATCAAATCAATTACATTCTTTGTAGCCAGAGATGGAGAAGCTGTATACAATCAGGAAAAACAAGACCTGGAGCTGACTGTGGCTCAGATCATCAGCTTCTCATAACAAAATTTAGGCTTAAACTAAAGAAAACCAGGAAAAACACTAGGCCAGCAGATATGACTTAAACTAAATCCCATATGAATTCACTGTTGCTGCTACTGCTAAGTCCCTTCAGTCGTGTCAGACTCTGTGCGACCCCATAGACAGCAGCCCATCAGGCCCCACCGTTCCTGGGATTCTCCAGGCAAGAACACTGGAACGGGTTGCCATTTCCTTCTTCAATTCATGAAAGTGAAAAGTGAAAGTGAAGTCGCTCAGTCATGTCTGACTCTCAGCGACCCCATGGACCTCAGCCTACCAGGCTCCTCTGCCCATGGGATTTTTCCAGGCAAGAGTACTGGAGTGGGTTGCCATTGCCTTCTCCTATGAATTCACAGTAGAGGTAATGAATATATTTAAGGGACTAGATCTAGATAACAGTGTTCCTGAAGAGCTATGGACAGAGGTCCATAATATTGTACAGGAGGTGGCGAACAAAACCACCCCAAAGAAAAAGAGAAGCAAGAAGGCAAAGTGGTTATCTGAGGAGGCTTTACAAGTAGCACAGGAACGAAGAGAAGTGAATAGCAAGGGAGAGAGGGAAAGGTACATCCAATTAAATGCAGAGTTTCAAATAATAGATAGAAGAGACAAGAAGGCCTTCTTTAATGAACAGTGTTTAATAATAGAAGAACACAACAAAAGGGGAAAGACTAGAGATCTCTTCAGGAAAATTGGAAACATCAGGGAGTTTCTGACCCAAAGATGGGCACAATAAAGGATAAAAATTGTAGAGACCTAGCAGATGCTGAAGAGATCAAGAAGAAATTGAAAGAATACACAGAAGAACTGTACAAAAAAAAAAAGATCTTAATGAACCGTATTACTGCGATGACTATTAGTCGCCCAGAGCCAGACATTCTGCAGTGTGAAGTCAAGTGGGCCTTAAGAAGCATTGCTATTAATAAAGCTAGTGAATGTGATGAAATTCCATCAGAACTATTCAAATCCCTAAAGGAGGATGACATCAAGGTTTTGCATTCATTATGCCAGCAAATCTATAAGACCCAGCAGTGGCCACAGGATTGAAAAGGTCAATTCTCATCCCAATTTCTAAGAAAGGTAATACCAAAGATTGTGCTAACCATTGGACAACTGCACTCATCTCCCATGCTAGTCAGGTCAATCTTAAAATCTTGCATGCTAAGTTTCAGCATTATGTGAACCAAAAACTTCCAGATGTCCAAGTTGGTTTTAGAAAGGAAGAGGAACTAGAGATCAAATTGCCAACATTTGTTGGATTATAGAGAAAGCAAGGGAATTTCAGAAAATCATCTATTTCTGTTTCATCAACTACGCTAAAGCCTTTGACTGTGTAGATCATGACACACTGTAGAAAGCTCTTAGAGAGATGGGAATACCAGACCATCTTAACTGTCTACTGAGAAACCTGTATGCGGTCAAGAAACAACAGGTAGAACCCTTTATGGGACAACCGATTGGTTCAAGATCAAGAAAGGAGTACAACAGGGCTGTCCACTGTCACCCTGTTTGTTTAACCTATACACTGAGCACATCAGGAGAGATGTCAGGCTGGATGAGTTACAAGCTGGAATCAAGATAGGCAGGAGAAACATCAACAACCTCAGATATGTGGGTGATACCACTGTAATGGCAGAAAGCGAAGAGGAACTAAAGATCCTCTTGATGAGGGTGAAGGAGAAAAGAGAATGAGCCAGCTTAAGACTAAATATATAAAATAAATAAATAAGTAAAAAGGCATATACTCTGAGGGAACCAAAATTGAAAGAAATACATGTATTCCATTGTTCATTGCAGCACTATTTACAATAGCTAGAACATGGAAGCAATCTAGATATCCATCAACAGATGAATTGACAAAGAAGTTGTGGCACATATAAACAATGGAATATTACTCAGCCATACAAGGGAACACATTTAAGTTAGTTCTAATGAGGTGGATGAACCTAGAACCTATTGTACAGAGTGAAGTAAGTCAGAAAGAGAAAGATAAATACCTTATTCTAACACTATATATACAGAATCTAGAAAAATGATACTGAAGAATTTATTTACAGGGTAACAATGGAGAAACAGACATAGAAAATAGACTTATGGGCATGGGGAGAGGGGAGGAGAGGGTGAAGCCTATGGAAAGAGTCACATGGAAACTTACATTACCGTATGTAAAATAGATAGCCAACAGGGATTGCTGTGTGGCTCAGGAAACTCAAACAGGGGCTCTGTATCAATCCAGTGGGGTGGGATGGGGACAGAGGTGGCAGGGAGGTTCAAAAGGGAGGAGGTATATGTATACTTATGGCTGATTCATGTTGAGGTTTGACAGAAAACAACAAAATTCTCTAAAGCAATTATCCTTCAATAAAATATAAATTAATTAAAAAAAATTAATTAATTAAAAAAAAAAAAAGCTAAGATCATGCCATCAGGCCCCATTACTGCATGGCAAATAAAAGGGGAAAAGGTGAAAGTAAGGACAGACTTCCTCTTCTCCAGCTCCAAAATCACTGCAGATGGTGACTGCAGCCTTGAAATCAGAAGATGGTTGCTTCATGGCAGGAAAGCGATGACAAACCTAGACAATGTGTTGAAAAGCAGAGGCATTGCTCTGCTGACAAAGGACTGTATAGTCAAGGCTGTAGTCTTCCCAGTGGTCATGTATGGTTGTGAGAGCTGGACAGTAAAGAAGGCAGAACGCCAAAGAATTCATGCCTTTTAATTGCAGTGCTAGAGAAGACTCCTGAGAGTCCCTTGGACAGCAAGGAGGTCAAACCAGTCGATCTTAAGGAGATCAACTTTTTTTGTGGGATCTTTGTCAGGTTTTGGTATTAGGGTGATGGTGGCCTCATAGAATGAGTTTGGAAGTTTACCTTCCTCTGCAATTTTTTGGAAGAGTTTGAGCAGGATAGGTGTTAGCTCTTCTCTAAATTTTTGGTAGAATTCAGCTGTGAAGCCATCTGGACCGGGGCTTTTGTTTGCTGGAAGATTTTTGATTACAGTTTCAATTTCCGTGCTTGTGATGGGTCTGTTAAGATTTTCTATTTCTTCCTGGTCGAGTTTTGGAAAGTTGTACTTTTCTAAGAATTTGTCCATTTCTTCCACGTTGTCCATTTTATTGGCATATAATTGTTGATAGTAGTCTCTTATGATCCTTTGTATTTCTGTGTTGTCTGTTGTGATCTCTCCATTTTCGTTTCTAATTTTGTTGATTTGATTTTTCTCCCTTTGTTTCCTGATGAGTCTGGCTAATGGTTTGTCAATTTTATTTATCCTTTCAAAGAACCAGCTTTTGGTTTTGTTGATTTTTGCTATGGTCTCTTTTGTTTCTTTTGCATTTATTTCTGCTCTAATTTTTAAGATTTCTTTCCTTCTACTAACCCTGGGGTTCTTCATTTCTTCCTTTTCTAGTTGCTTTAGGTGTAGAGTTAGGTTATTTATTTGACTTTTTTCTTGTTTCTTGAGGTGTGCCTGTATTGCTATGAACTTTCCCCTTAGGACTGCTTTTACCGTGTCCCACAGGTTTTGGGTTGTTGTGTTTTCATTTTCATTCGTTTCTATGCAAATTTTGATTTCTTTTTTGATTTCTTCTGTGGTTTGTTGGTTATTCAGCAGCGTGTTGTTCAGCCTCCATATGTTGGAATTTTTAATAGTTTTTCTCCTGTAATTGAGATCTAATCTTACTGCATTGTGGTCAGAAAAAATGCTTGGAATGATTTCTATTTTTTTGAATTTACCAAGGCTAGCTTTATGGCCCAGGATGTGATCTATCCTGGAGAAGGTTCCATGTGCGCTTGAGAAAAAGGTGAAATTCATTGTTTTGGGATGAAATGTCCTATAGATATCAATTAGGTCTAACTGGTCTATTGTATTGTTTAAAGTTTGTGTTTCCTTGTTAATTTTCTGTATAGTTGATCTATCCATAGGTGACATGATCCTCTACATAGAAAACCCTAAAGATTCCACCAGAAAATTACTAGAAATAATCAATGACTATAGTAAAGTTGCAGGATATAAAATCAACACACAGAAATCCCTTGCATTCCTATACACTAATAATGAGAAAACAGAAAGAGAAATTAAGGAAACAATTCCACTCACCATTGCAACGGAAAGAATAAAATACTTAGGAATATATCTACCTAAAGAAACTAAAGACCTATATATAGAAAATTATAAAACACTGGTGAAAGAAATCAAAGAGGACACTAATAGATGGAGAAATATACCATGTTCATGGATTGGAAGAATCAATATAGTAAAAATGAGTATACTACCCAAAGCAATTTATAGATTCAACGCAATCCCTATCAAGCTACCAACAGTATTCGTCACAGAGCTAGAACAAATAATTTCACAATTTGTATGGAAATACAAAAAACCTCGAATAGCCAAAGCGATCTTGAGAAAGAAGAATGGAACTGGAGGAATCAACCTACCTGACTTCAGGCTCTACTACAAAGCCACAGTTATCAAGACAGTATGGTACTGGCACAAAGACAGAAATATTGATCAATGGAATAAAATAGAAAGCCCAGAGATAAATCCACGCACATATGGACACCTTATCTTTGACAAAGGAGGCAAGAATATACAATGGATTAAAGACAATCTCTTTAACAAGTGGTGCTGGGAAATCTGGTCAACCACTTGTAAAAGAATGAAACTAGACCACTTTCTAACACCATACACAAAAATAAACTCAAAATGGATTAAAGATCTAAACATAAGACCAGAAACTATAAAACTCCTAGAGGAGAACATAGGCAAAACACTCTCTGACATACATCACAGCAGGATCCTCTATGACCCACCTCCCAGAATATTGGAAATAAAAGCAAAAATAAACAAATGGGACCTAATTAACCTTAAAAGCTTCTGCACATCAAAGGAAACTATTAGCAAGGTGAAAAGACAGCCTTCAGAATGGGAGAAAATAATAGCAAATGAAGCAACTGACAAACAACTAATCTCAAAAATATACAAGCAACTCCTACAGCTCAACTCCAGAAAAATAAATGACCCAATCAAAAAATGGGCCAAAGAACTAAATAGACATTTCTCCAAAGAAGACATACAGATGGCTAACAAACACATGAAAAGATGCTCAACATCACTCATTATCAGAGAAATGCAAATCAAAACCACTATGAGGTACCATTTCACACCAGTCAGAATGGCTGCGATCCAAAAGTCTACAAATAATAAATGCTGGAGAGGGTGTGGAGAAAAGGGAACCCTCTTACACTGTTGGTGGGAATGCAAACTAGTACAGCCACTATGGAGAACAGTGTGGAGATTCCTTAAAAAACTGGAAATAGAACTGCCTTATGATCCAGCAATCCCACTGCTGGGCATACACACCGAGGAAACCAGAACTGAGAGACACGTGTACCCCAATGTTCATTGCAGCACTGTTTATAATAGCCAGGACATGGAAGCAACCTAGATGTCCATCAGTAGATGAATGGATAAGAAAGCAGTGGTACATATACACAATGGAGTATTACTCAGCCATTAAAAAGAATACATTTGAATCAGTTCTAATGAGGTGGATGAAACTGGAGCCTATTATACAGAGTGAAGTAAGCCAGAAGGAAAAACATAAATACAGTATACTAACGCATATATATGGAATTTAGAAAGATGGTAACAATAACCCGGTGTACGAGACAGCAAAAGAGACACTGATGTATAGAACAGTCTTATGGACTCTGTGGGAGAGGGAGAGGGTGGGAAGATTTGGGAGAATGACATTGAAACATGTAAAATATCATGTAAGAAACGATTTGCCAGTCCAGGTTCGATGCACGATACTGGATGCTTGGGGCTAGTGCAGTGGGACGACCCAGAGGGATGGTATGGGGAGGGAGGAGGGAGGAGGGTTCTGGATGGGGAACACATGTATACCTGTGGCGGATTAATTTTGATATTTGGCAAAACTAATACAATTATGTAAAATTTAAAAATAAAATAAAAAAAAAGGAGATCAACTCTGAATATTCACTGGAAGGACTGATACAGAAGCTGTAGTTTAGATGTTTTGGTTACCTGATATGAACACACGACTCACTGGAAAAGTCCCTGATGCTGGGAAAGATCAAGGGCAGAAGGAGAAGAGGATATCAGAGGATGAGATGGCTGGATGGCATCACCAATGCAGTGAAAATGAACTTGGGTAAACTTTGGGGGATGGTGAGGGACAGGGAGGCACCATGTGACCACGAGGTCACAGAACCAGACATGACTGGGTGACTGAACAGCAGTAACAACATAGTTGCATGGTGCCCATTATTTTTTAAAAAATACTTTAAAATTTGATGGAAAAGTAATTTTTAAGCTTATTTTGGAAGGACTTGTGTTAGAATGAATGAATGTATACATGATATGTCAAATATTTCTAGTTAGAAACACTGGTGGTACTTTAGTGATTGAATCATCTGAAACAAATGTGTGACCAATTGACCGTATTTGTTTTATATCATTATATCACTCTGTGTATTATAAACAACCATACTTTGGAGAAACTTTACTATAGTTTTTCTGAGTATGTTTCAAACAAATCCAGAATTCATAAGTTCACTACCAAGCTGGATCCTATTCTCAGTGAGGCAGTGAGTTAAGCATCATTATCAGTATCAGTTCAGTGGCTCAGTCATGTCCGACTCTTTGCAACCCCATGGACTGCAGCACACCTGGCTTCCCTGTCCATCACCAACTCCCAAAGCTTGCTCAAACTCATGTCCTTCAAGTCGGTGATGCCATCTAATAATCTCTTCCTCTGTCATCCCCTTCTCCTCCTGCCTTCAATCTTTCCCAGCATCAGTTTTTTCCAGTGAGTCAGTTCTTCACATCAGGTGGCCAAAGTACTGGAGTTTCAGCTTCAGCATCAGTCCTTCCAGTGAATATTCAGGACTGATTTCCTTTAGGATTGACTGGTTTTCATAGGTAATAGAAAACGAATGAACCATAGTCTGTACCCACCCTCAAGAATGACCACAATCTTATAAGTGAAGCAGGTATTCCCACAGTTGCTGTATACATTGTTTGATAAGTGAAGTGAAGTGAAAGTCACTCCTGTGTCCGACTCTTTGTGACCCCAGACTATACAGTTCATGGAATTCTCCAGGCCTGCATACTGGAGGGAGTAGCCTTTCCCTTCTCTAGGGGATCTTCCCAGCCCAGGGATCGAACCCAGGTCTCCCACATTGCAGGCAGATTCTTTACCAGCTGAACCACAAGGGAAGCTCCAAAATACTGGATTGGGTAGCCTATCCCTTCTTCAGAGGATCTTCCTGACCCAGGAATCAAACCTGGGTCTCTTGCATTGCTGGTGGATTCTTTACCAACTGAGCCATCAGGGAAGCCACATTCCTTGATAAGGCTCACACATATGACAGAGAACAACACAGGGAAGTGACTTATTCAAAGGAAGAGAGGGAAGATGGAGAATGACAGAGAAAGGTTAGAGCAACAACAGATTAGGGATCTTAAGAAAAGACTAGGACCTGCCAGATACGCCTAGGAAAGAATCCAAATCAGAGGCAGGTAGACAGTGCCTTTATTCCCACTGAAACAAGGCATCAACAGAGCATGAATGGTGAGTTGAAAGCATAACAATGACGTGGGAGAATACTTCTGAAGGCCAAAAGAAAATCTATCAAAAGCAAGATTTATTAATTCTTAATCATTTCCTCAGTTAACAGTGTAACAGAAGGAATTGTATAGGATACTGTGAGAACCCCATATGTGCTTCCTTTTAGTGGTATAATATGTAAAAAAAAGTTCCCAATCTTAGCTAGCAATCTTAATGAGTTATCACAAAGTAAATCATGTCCAGAGATGCAATGTCATGCTCATTTTAGAAGTAGCCTTCAGTACCCTTTTAGACATCATTTTTCCCTGCTAAACAGAATAATTATTTTGCCTTTTATGATATTACCTTCTTTCTTTTAAAAAGTATTTTCAGCATCTATCTATATTCCTAATAACTATGATACAGTTTTACTTGTTTTTAAGCTTTATGTAAAGAGAATCCTACAATATGCATTATTTTCTGACTGGTCTCTTAACATTACATTTGAGATTAATTTTTTGCCTACATATGAAGCCATTTTTATTGCTGCATACTGTTCCATTTTATAAACATGTCATAATTTCTTTACTTATTTTATTTAGAAATTTGGTTCAGTTTGCATTATTAAATTTAATCATGCTATAAAAATTATTATATATTTCTTGATACAAATGTGAACACATTTTTATTGAATATATAAATGAGTAGAAATGTTTGATCATAAAATATATAAATTTTTGGCTTTAGAAGATAATGCCAGAAGTGGTCAAAAGCAAACCTATCAGAAGCAAAATTTCTTTATTAATTCTTAATAATTTCCTCAGTTAACAGTGTAACAGAAGGTAATGCCAGACATGGTTATTTCAATTAATTTTCCTACAAACTCCAATTGGTCTGTATCCTCTCCAGCACTTACTATTTTTAGTCTTTTAAATTGTAGGCATTCTAATATCTGTATAATAGTATCTTCTTATGCTTTTTAATATGAAAGGACCTGGAGATTGTCCTACTGAATGAAGTAAGTCAGAGAATGAGAAATATTATATGACATCCCTTATATGTGGAATCTAATAAGAAATGATACAAATAAATTTATTTACAAAATATAAACAGACTCATAGACTTAGAGAATGAACTTATGGCTGCCAGGAGAGAAGGATGGGGAGGAGGGATAATTAGGGAGTTTGGGATGGACATGTACACACTGGTATATTTAAAATGGATAACCAACAAGGTTGTATTGTATAGCACAGGGAACTCTGCTCAATGTTATGTGGAAGCCTGGATGGGAGGGGAGCTTGGGGGAGAACGGATGTATGTATATGACTGAGTACCTTTGCTATCCACCTGAAATCATCACAACATTGTTAACTGGTTATACACACAAGTGCTCAGTTGTGTCTGACTCTTTGCAATCCCATGGATTGTAGCCTGCCAGGCTCCTCTGTTCATGGGATTTTTCCAGGCAAGAATACTGGAATGGGTTGCCATTTCCTTCTCCAGTTAACTGGCTATACTCTGATATAAAATAAAATAAAAACACTTTTTTTTAATTTTTAAAATTAAAAAAAAAATTGGAGTATACCTTTATGGTTTAAGTGTGCATTCCTTTGATTACTCATTAGCTTGGAAGTCTTTCACATGTTTATTAACTATTTGAATGTTTTCTCTGTCTGTTATGCATGCTTAAAATATTGCTTCTTACTCTATAGCTTGACTTTTTACTCCATTAATGATGTTTTTGATGACCAATTTCTTCATTTTACTGAAGTCCAATCAATTAATCTTTTCTTTTAAGGTCATCATAGTTTAAGAGTCTTTCACTGTTCTGAATTCATTAAGAAATCCTCTGATGTTTCTATATAACTTCTAGGAACCAAAAAAAAAAAAAAACAGGTCAAAGGACATAGAACTCAAGATCCCCTCCCCTGGGTACTCCTTGGTGAGACTCCCAGAAGTGATTGGGAAGGTGGAAGAGAAAAGAAGCCATAATTCTCAGAGACTTTTGCAGCTGATGCATCAACTGGCCTGAGCTTCACAGTGGCTCTCTGATGAGTCCTTGAGACCCACCCATTTCTCTTCTGCAGACTGTGGTATTTGTGGGAACGTCTGAGAATTTCTTGAGAACTGTGGCAGCTTTGGAAAAAGTTTTGAAAAGTTCTACTTTGGTACTTCCGGCTGAGTGCAGTAATTTTCCATTGATGCTTCTCAGATTTTCAGCCCCTCCTATCTCCCAGGGTGGCTAGAAGCCTCCAGTACTCCTAGTAATTGCTCTGTACCTGGAATACATCCAATAGCTGCTCTCTTTCTGATTGAACCTTGACTTGGCTCTAGTTTTGTTGTCTTGTCTCTTTGCATACCTGGTTCTATTTATTGTTGGACATTTGGACATTTTATTCCTACCAGTGCTTTTCAGAAATAATCTGACTCAAATAGAGAATATAGGTTTGTTCATCCCAGATACCTAGTGTCACTAGTAATCTGGAATCACATTATTTTCATTCCAGGCACTGAAATGATGTGGGAAAAAGGCTGCAGGTGCTATGAAACATGTCTGCTTTCTGCTCACTCATAATTCTTGGGTTTAGCCCTAAAGGGTCACCAAAGTGGGGGACGCTCACCAGGTCCCTGACTGGGCAGGCCCTGGATCCTAATTTGGCTCCTCAGACTGCCAGCTGCTTGGCCATTTCTGATATTGGTAAATATCTCTGCATTGCTTCACTGGTGGCTCAGATGGTAAAGAATCTGCATGCAGTGCAGGAGACCTGGGTTCGATCCATGGGTTGGGAAGATCCCCTGGAGAAGGGAATGACAATCTGCTCCAGTATTCTTGCCTGGGAAATCCCATGGACAGAGGAGCCTGGTGGGTTATAGTCCATGGGGTCACAAAGTGTTGGACATCACTGAGTGACATGCTTGCTGTATAGGGTAAAGTAGCCCCAAATGCAAAGCTACCTTCTCTGATTTTTACCCCATTTGGATATTTGCCTGTTATTTCATCCTTGTCATCTTAATTCTCCAAATTCTTGCACCAAGATGAATTTTAAATATTTTTTCAGCTTTTCTAATTATCCAAATTCCTTAATTAGTTATTAAGAGAAACATAAATCACCTATGGTGACTTCAAGCTTATTTTTTGGCCGATTCTTGTTGATATATGACAGAAAACCACAAAATTATATAAAACAATTATCCTTCAATTAAAAATTTTTTTAAAATTAAAAACAAAACAAAAAATATCATATTAAATACAAATCTCTCATCTTGCATAATAATAAATTATAATTGGGTTAAAAAGTTTTGCAGAAAATTATTTAAAAAATGGAAAACTTATAATCATAGTATGATAAGAGTCTTTCTAAGGCTGACATAAAACTAAAGAACAGAAAGAGAGGAAGAGAGAGGGAGAAAAAGAGAGACAAAAAGAGAAAGAGAGAGCTGTTCTACTATATATAAAATTTCAATATTTCTGTACTTTAAAAATAGCAAAGTTATTTAGGGGTGTATGAGAAATCTCTGTATCTCCCTTTAACTTTTGCTGTAAACCTAAAAGCTGCTCTAAAAAATAAAGTCTTTAAAAAAGTGAAAAAAAAGCAAAGCCAAAGAACAAGTTATAGTGAGTAAATATTTGATTCATACATAATGACACATTCTTTATATCCATCATTTATTATTCCCTTGACTGTACTATTATTTCTTTTCAATTTTATTACTTTTACATTTTATTTTCTTTTTGTTTTCTTGTCTCAGTTTATTCTCTCTATATATTTACATTCATGGCTTTTAGGTTTAGACTTATTGTTACCCATTAAGAGTGTGGAATATGTTCTGAAATGATTTATTAATTAAATAAATTAAGATTTATTGAATGCCCACAATCAGTCACACAAATATTTTAGGAGTTGGGGATACAATTGTTACCAAGAAAGACAAATGTTCTTATTCTGGTTGTCAATCACTCGAAGGGTTCTGTTTTTTAATTTTTTTTAATGAAATGAGGTGTTTCCTTTTTCTTGTCTTATAGTACCTGGCAACTATAAGTGTGTTTTTATTTCTGTTTATTAATCTTCAAAAGAGAGAAGAGCCAGACAGACCTAGTGTGCCAACAGCAAGACCATGTGATTGTCTTTGACCCCAGCCCTTCTGGATTTACTTGTTTGCTCGTTAAATTCTTTCCCTTGCATTTAGCTGGATATTTTATGGAAGATGGGGATTTCCTTGTGGCTCAGCTGATAAAGAATCTACCTGCAATGTGGGAGACCTGGGTTCGATCTCTGTGTTGGGAAGATCCTCTGGAGAAGGGAAAGGACATCCACTCTGGTATTCTGGCCTGGAGAATTCCATGGACTGTATAGTTCATGGGGTCGCAAAGAGTCCGACACGACTGAGTGACTTTCACTTTCACTTTTCACTTTGTGGAAGATGTAGCTCATGGCTGTTTTACTCTTTGCCATTCTCTGTCTTAGCAGTTGGATACACAGATGTTCTCCTAGACTTATTATCTAGTCCTATAAATGGATGACTAAAGTGAAAAAACAGTCTTCACTACTTATTGTACAAAGGATCTGGTGCCTTATCTTTTCCATGATTATAGCCATTTCTCTGTTAATCTGCTTTTCCTTTTCTGGGAAATACAATTATCAACAAGATGTACCAAAGCTGCAAGTGATTTAGGGTGTTTGAGTCAGCACTTCAGAAAGCAGGGGACCCATAGTAGAGGGAAAACTGTCAAGATTTGCTTTAGTAGAGACTGTAGATATTGAATAAGGGATCGGGCAGAGGCATAATATGATAGTTTTCTTTCAGCAAGAACACAATGTAAGTCTTTTACCAATAGCAGGTTTTGTATTTGTTTTTTAGTGTGGTTCTGCTGCTAAGTCACTTCAGTCGTGTCCAACTCTGTGCAACCCCATAGACAGCAGCCCACCAGGCTCCCCTGTCCCTGGGATTCTCCAGGCAAGAACGCTGGAGTGGGTTGCCATTTCCTTCTCCAATGCATGAAAGTGAAAAGTGCAAGTGAAGTCACTCAGTCGTGTCCGACTCTTGGCAACCCCATGGATTGCAGCCCACCAGGCTCCTCTGCCCATGGGATTTTCCAGGCAAGAGTACTGGAGTGGGGTGCCATTGCCTTCTCCAAGTGTGGCTCTAGTCTGGTAGTTTTTTGTATGTCTTTTTAGGTACTTTCCTTGTAATTGTTATGGGGTGGGCCATATTAAGGGCTAATCATATCCCATTTTCTCCCTGGGTTAATTTTTTAGTTCCATTCCTAGTGCTACAGTTTCTCATGTGTATCTTTATTGGTATTTATAAATAAATGTGTTGAAATTTAAATATGCATATATTAGATTTGCAAAACTCTGAATGGTATGTAATCAAGTAGGTCATGACATGATTTCATTCTCTAGACAATTGCATGCTTATAGAAAAATCCTTATAGCAATTTACTTTGAAATGAGACAGGTGCTAATTTTTCTAAAAATAAAAATGAGAATAGAAACTATTTTTCAAAGACCATCTCAACAGATTTTTAAAACTTTGTTTTATTCTTTCTAAAATTTAATTTTTTTCTGCATTTCAAAAGTAATTAAAATTTATCGTTCAGGTGAAGAACAGAAAACATGGCTGTCTTCCACCACATAACATTACCATGTTTTATAAATTTGCTTTGTTTACTGTTCAGGGTTATTTGTGCAAGAGGACTAAGAGTGCAAGTTCAAGGGTATCATGTCCTGTTTTCAAACTTGTCACTTACTAACTGTAATCTCCTACTGACTCAGTGCCTTAATTACCTCCTTTAAAATGAGGACAGTGTACTCAACCCTTCAGGAGCAGTAATTGAGATAATGCATGTAAAGCTCTTTAAAATTTCCTGGTGCACATAAAAGCACTTAAAATGCAGCTATTTTAATTTGTAATTTTGTTGTTAAAATGAATTACTTAACATTTTGTTTTATAAAGCTATTTTTAATTAATAACATAAGGAGCACATAATAAAATATTGTCCTATGACATAATTCCAGTGGATGTATAATATTTATTTTTTATTGTGTCATTCCTTAGTTAACTCTCTGCAGTTGATTTGTTATTAAGTTTTCCTATTATGTACATTTTTAGTTTCCTATTGTGACTTTAACAAATTATCACAAAATTTAGTTACTTTAAATAACCAAATTTATTATTTTACAGTTCTGGACGTCTGACTAAAATCAAGATGTCAACAAGGCTGTGTTTCTTCTGGAGACTCCAAGCGAGAATCCATTTCCTTGCCTTTTCCAGCTTCTAAAAGCCCCTGCATTGCTGGGCCCACCCGCTTCTTCACACTTCAAAGTACATGATTTCAATCTCTGGTTCTGTTTTTCCAAGTCCTTTTCCTGACTTTATCCGTCTTGCCTTCCTATTCAGGAATCTGTGTAATTACATTGGATCCACTCAGATAATCCAGGATCGTCCTCCCATCTAAAGATCCTTAAGTAAGCCACATCTGCAGAATCCCTTTTGCTGTGGAGAAATGGAAGACAACATTCACAGGTCCCTAAGTTTAGGATGGGGACATCTTTGGAGAAACTAATTTGTGCATGTGAAAGTGAAAGTCACTCGGTCATGTCCAACTCTTTTTGACCCCATGGACTATAGAGTCCGTGGAATTTTCCAGGCCAGAATACTGGAGTGGGTAGCCTTTCTCATCTCCAGGGGATATTCCCAACCCAGGGATCGAACCCAGGTCTCCCACATTGCAGGCAGATTCTTTGCCAGCTGAGCCACAAGGGAAGCCCAATTTGTGCATACTTCTTCATTATTTCTTAGAATGCATTTCTAGACATAAGTTTCTGATGAAACAACATGTCCATTTAAATCTTTTCTGAGGGAATTCCTGTGGCAGCCCAGTGGTTGAGACTGCACATCCACTGCAGGGGACAGGGTCTGATTCTTGATCAGGGAATTAAGATCCCACATGACTCGTGCTGTGTCCAAATAAAGAAAAATAAAACGTTTTGCTCAATATTGCCCTATTCAGGATTTAGCAAAAGCCTAACTGAGTGAACATTGTTTAATTAAATCCCAGAATGTTGTGTTAATTTACACTGTCTAGGGTTTCGCGACAGTTGCATTTTATTTTAATGTTCAACATTTCAAAATTTGTAAACTTTCTAATTACCTTAAAACTAGGCTTTTAGTTGTTCTTTTTCTTATTTGTTTACTCAGTTTTCAATAATAAAAACAGAAAAATTTTCTTAGTTTTCTGTATTGAAACACAATGCTAACCAAAGACATCCTATTAAAAAAGATTTGCTTTCCTATCACTCATAAAACATCTATTCTAGGAAATGCAGGTGACAAAAATACCTGAGATATTGCAACATCTGAAAAAGGGAAGAAATAAAGTTGTGATTTCCTAGAGAAATCCATAAACATAATATCATAAAAGGCAAAAGTTGTTGTTTTAAGCACTTACCATATGCCATAGACTTTGGTATATTATATATTACTTTTGTAGTCTGTCATGAGTATAATTCATGAATTGCACTTGGAGAATAAAGAAAGTACTGATTCAAATCAAAGAAATGTGAGAAAGAAAAAAAAAATGAAACTTCTGCTCCTGTTATGATATTAAACTAGCTTGAGTTCCCAAGCACTCCTTCAAAATCAAACTTGGAGGAACCAAAGATGAGAGTAAAAAAAGACCAGCAGGAGTTGCCCACATAACAGAAAACCACCCCAACCTGATCCGTTCCATGGGATCTGGGAGTGTGGCAAGTGGTGAAGGGGTCTTTATGCATCTTTCAGGTGCCTCTCTGCTTCCTCCCTCATGCCTTCAGACAATCATTCCTTTACCTCTCATCAGCAAACTCATCACCAACACCTGGAGGATAGTGATTTAAGGTGCAGTCAGGGCTGAAAAATATAACAGAGTCAAACACGAGCAACACAGAGACAAAAGTGATGGCTGAGATGGCTGTGTGGGCACAGGAGGGCCTAGAGAAGCTATTCCATGTTCAAGGTCAGGAGGGGTGGCGGTGAGGAGATACCCCTAGTCCAAGGTAAGGAGCAGTGGCTGTGCTTTGCTGGAGCAGCCGTGAAGAGATACCCCACATCCAAGGTAAGAGAAATCCAAGTAAGATGGTAGGTGTTGCAAGAGGGCATCAGAGGGCAGACACACTGAAACCATACTCACAGAAAACTAGTCAATCTAATCAGACTAGGACCACAGCCTTGTCTAACTCAATGAAACTAAGCCATGCCCTGGGGGCCACCCAAAATGGGCGGGTCATGGTGGAGAGTTCTGACAGAATGTGGTTCACTGGAGAAGGGAAAGGCAAACCACTTCAGTATTCTTGCCTTGAGAACCCCATGAACAGTATGAAAAGGCAAAAATGATAGGATACTGAAAGAGGAACTCCCTCGGTCGGTAGATGTCCAATATGCTACTGGAAATCAGTGGAGAAATAACTCCAGAAAGAATGAAAGGATGGAGCCAAAGCAAAAACAATACCAAATTGTGGATGTGACTGGTGATAGAAGCAAGGTCCGATGCTGTAAAGAACAATATTGCATAGGAACCTGGAATGTTAAGTCCATGAATCAAGGCAAATTGGAAGTGGTCAAACAGGAGATGGCAAGCATGAACGTCGACATTCTAGGAATCAGCAAACTAAAATGGACTGGAATGGGTGAATTTAACTCAGATCACCATTATATCTACTACTGCAGGCAGGAATCCCTTAGAAGATGTGGAGTAGCCATCATGGTCAACAAAAGAGTCCAAAATGCAGTACTTGGATGCAATCTCAAAAACAACAGAATGATCTCTGTTCATTTCCAAGGCAAACCATTCAATATCATAGTAATCCAAGTCTGCCCCAACCAGTAATGCTGAAGAAGCTGAAGTTGAACGGTTCTATGAAGACCTACAAGACCTTTTAGAACTAACACCCAAAAAAGATGTCCTTTTCACTATAGGGGACTGGAATGCAAAAGTAGGAAGTCAAGAAACACCTGGAGTAACAGGCAAGTTTGGCCTTGGAATATGGAATGAAGCAGGGCAAAGGCTAATAGAGTTTTGCCAAGAAAATGCACTGGTCATAGCAAACACACTCTTCCAATAACACAAGAGAAGACTACACATGGACGTCACCAGATGGTCAACACCGAAATCAGATTGATTATATTCTTTGCAGCCAAAGATGGAGCAACACCATACAGTCAACAAAAACAAGACCAGAAGCTGACTGTGGCTCAGATTATGAATTCCGTATTGTTAAATTCAGACTTAAATTGAAGAACGTAGGAAAAACCACTAGACCATTCAGGCATGACCTAAATCAAATCCCTTATGATTATACTGTGGAAGTGAGAAATAGATTTAAGGGACTAGATCTGATAGATAGAGTGCCTGATGATTTACGGATGGAAGTTCATGACATTTTACAGGAGACAGGGACTAAGACCATCCCCATGGAAAAGAAATGCAAAAAAGCAAAATGGCTGTCTGAGGAGGCCTTATAAATAGCTGTAAAAGAAGAGAAGTGAAAAGCAAAGGAGAAAAGGAAAGATACAAGCATCTGAATGCAGAGTACCAAAGAATAGCAAGGAGAGATAAGAAAGCCTTCCTCAGCGATCAATGCAAAGAAATAGAGGAAAACAACAGAATGGGGAAGACTAGAGATCTCTTCAAGAAAATTAGAGATACCAAGGGAACATTTCATGCAAAGATGGGCTCAATAAAGGACAGAAATGGTATGGACCTAACAGAAGCAGAAGATATTAAGAAGAGGTGGCAAGAATACACAGAAGAACTGTACAAAAAAGATCTTCATGACCAAGATAATCACGATGGTGTGATCACTGACCTAGAGCCAGACATCCTGGAATGTGAAGTCAAGTGGGCCTTAGAAAGCATCACTACAAACAAAGGTAGTGGAGGTGATGTGAAAGCTGTGAAAGTGCTGCACTCAATATGCCAGCAAATTTGGAAAACTCAGCAGTGACCACAGGACTGGAAAAGGTCAGTTTTCATTCCAATCCCAAAGAAAAGCAATGCCAAAGAATGCTCAAACTACCGCACAATTGCACTCATCTCACATGCTAGTAAAGTAATGCTCAAAATTCTCCAAGCCAGGCTTTAGCAATACATGAACCATGAACTTCCAGATGTTCAAGCTGCTTTTAGAAAAGGCAGAGGAACCAGAGATCAAATTGCCAACATCCGCTGGATCATGGAAAAAGCAACAGAATTCCAGAAAAACATCTATTTCTGCCTTATTGACTATGCCAAATCTTTTGACTGTGTGGATCACAATAAACTGTGGAAAATTCTGAAAGAGATAGGACTATCAGACCACCTGACATGCCTCTTGAGAAACCTATATGCAGGTCAGGAAGCAACAGTTAGAACAGGACATGGAACAACAGACTGGTTCCAAATAGGAAAAGGAGTATGTCAAGGCTGTATATTGTCACCCTGCTTATTTAACTTCTATGCAGAGTACATCATGAGGAACTCTAGGCTGGAAGAAGCACAAGCAGGAATAAAAATTGCCCGGAGAAATATCAATAATCTCAGATATGCAGATGACACCACCCTTATGGCAGAAAGGGAAGAAGAACTAAAGAGCCTCTTGATGAAGGTGAAAGAGGAGAGTGGAAAAAGTTGGCTTAAAACTCAACATTCAGAAAACTAAAATCATGGCATCTGGTCCCATCACTTAATGGGAAATAGATGGGGAAACTGGAAACAGTGTCAGACTTTATTTTGGGGGGCTCCAAAATCACTGCAGATGGTGATTGCAGCCATGAAATTAAAAGACCCTTACTCCTTGGAAGGAAAGTTATGACCATCCTCGATAGCATATTCAAAAGCAGAGACATTACTTTGCCAACAAAGGTCCGTCTAGTCAAGGCTATGGTTTTTCCAGTGGTCATGTATGGATGTGAGAGTTGGACTGTGAAGAAGGCTGAGTGTCAAAGAATTGATGCTTTTGAATTGTGGTGTTGAGGAGACACTTGAGAGTCCCTTGGACTGCAAGGAGATCCAAACAGTCCATTCTGAAGGAGATCAGTCCTGAGTGTTCATTGAAAAGAATGATGCTGAAGCTGAAACTCCAGTACTTTGGCCACCTCATGTGAAGAGTTGACTCATTGGAAAAGACTCTGATGCTGGGAGGGATTGGGGGCAGAAGGAGAAGGGGAGTACAGAGGATGAGATGGCTGGATGGCATCACTGACTCAATAGACGTGAGTCTGAGTGAAGTCCAGGAGTTGGTGATGGACAGGGAGGCCTGGCGTGCTGTGATTCAAGGGGTTTCAAAGAGTCGGACACTACTGAGCGGCTGAACTGAACAGAACTGAACTGAGGAGGCTGAACAAGAGTCCTCCTCCGTTAGAGCCCCTGCAGCCTCGCCTCCTTTAAATCCCCAGGGAAACAGTGGCTCCCTAAGGAGGAAGACTCCTCCTGTGCTCCTCATCTCAGAATTCTGATGCAAATATCTTGTGCGTGAGTTTACTCAGCAGAGTGACAGAGGGTGGTTGTTGTCAGCAGGCGTTTGGGTGGGGTTTATGCTGTCTCTCATGCCAGAGGGTCTGTGGCCTCCAGACAAGTGGGAGCTCACAAATCAAACACTGGAGACTTGAATACAACCTGGTAAAGAAAGGTTTAAACTGAAACCTGTTGACACACAATCATTGGAACTGTGATTTAAAATAAGTGTAATATCTATATGTGAGCAGAAAAGGTAAGAGAGAAGCAATAAGACACAAGAAAAATAAGTCATAGAGTTCTGAATATTAGATATTGAAATGTAATAGTTGAAATAAAGAACATAAAACAGGAATAAATACCAGGGTAGATATAGCTGAAGAAAGAACTACTGATTTGGAAGATAATATGGAGGAGCTCTTCCAGAAGATAGTTCTAAAGATATATAATAATATACATAAAATATACTAAGAAAGACAAGCTTTACAAGATTAAAAGAAGATGGAAGACTTCAAGATGAAAAAGTTTAGGATGCTAAATAAGGGGAGAAGGCAACACCATTACTTAACAAATTTTGTTAAACAAGAATATTGAAGACAATGAGAGTATGTAAAAAACATTGAGAGAGAGAAGTGAATTCCCATGTAGGAATAAAAATCAGGTGTCAAATGTTTTTATAGTAATATATGATATAACAATTGAGTAATTTTTTAAAGTATTAAAGGATATCCAGTTGAATAATTATTCAAATTTCAGGATATAAACATAGGCATTGAAAATTTCAGGACTTTCGATAATGTCATACAGTGAAATCACTCTTGAAGTAAGTATTCCAGTAAGTAAAGAAAAACAGTACCCCAGAGATGTTATAAGTATCAGGGGAAGAAGTAGTCATCAAATTATTCAGCAACATTGTATATGTATGTATGAGAGAGAGAGAACAAGCACAAAATCATAGTACTTAAAGAAAATGTATTCATAACAACTGAAAATTAAGTTCTAGAAAATATTAATAAAATAAGAGCTTGGGAATAACAAATTAGATTTATGTTTTCTGCAAGTGACACTTTTAAAACAAAAAGACAAAATGTTTTAAAATGGAAAATACAAACAGCAACAATAAAGCTGGGGTAGCAATTTTAACACCTAAAAAAATAAAATTTGAGACAACATTTATCATGTGATTACATAAGGCCTGGAGAATTCCATGGACTGTATAATCCATGAGGTCTCAGAGTCAGACATGACTGAGTGACTTTCAAAAAAAGAGAAAAACATAAGGATATTATATGCTGTAAAATAAAGTAATAGGAAAGGCATGGCATTATAAGCATAAGTGCTGTTATAAAACAGACTCAAAACATAAATCAAAAATTTCCAGGGAGAAACGGGTGAATGAATGATTGTCATTTGAGATTTTGCATATGCCTCTCTAAAACTACAATCAAGTAGACAAAAAATAAACAATATATTCTTCATACAGAACCTAAGATAATTTTTTAAAGATGGAGATTAGATTGTCATTTTTGAAACCACAATTCTTCTGTAGCTTCCCATTAATCTTAGAATAAAATCTAGAAGGTTCTGCATGTCTGTTATGGTTCATGATTTGTTCCCTCTTATTTCACTATTTTCTCTCTCTTATTTATTATATTTGTGCCAGACTAACCTCCCTAGTGATGCAGACAGTAAGGAATCTGCCTGCAATGTGGGAGACCCAAGTTCAACCCCTGAGTCAAGATGATCCCCTGCGGAAGGGAATGGAAACCCACTCCAGTATTCTTGTGGATAATTCCATGAACAGAGGAACTTGGTGGGCTACAGTCCATAGGATTGCAGAGTCAAACATGGATGAGCAAGTAGCACTTTCACTTTTCAGCACTTTTCACTTTTCCGAAGATGCTAAGCTCCTTGCTCAGGAGTCTGGCGTGTACTGTTGTTGCTAAAATAGTTGCTCACTTACTTCTAGTGATTTTGCACCATTCAGTTCTCTCCTTAAAATATCTCTTCCCTGGCTATTGTAAACAGTGCTGCAATGAACATTGGGGTGCATACACACACAGTACTATATGTAAAATCCATAATTTATATAAGGACCTATGGTATAGCACAGGAAAATCTACTCAATACTCTGTAACAACCTATATAAGGAAAAAGATCTGAAAAAGAATAGATACACGTTGATTCACTTTGCTGTACACCTAAAAACTAACACAACAGGGTTATCAACTTTGTGTTTTTGTTTGGTTACTAAGTTGTGTCCAACTCTTTGTGACCCCATGGACTTTAGCCCACCAATCTCCTCTGTCCATGGAACTTTCCAGGCAATAATACTAGAGTGAGTTGCCAGTTCCTTCTCCAGGGGATCTTCCCAATTGAGCCTGCATCTCCTGCATGGGCAGGCAGATTCTTTATCACCTAGCCACCAAGGAAATCAACTAGACTCCAAGAAAAATTTTAAAAAATTTCTTCTTCAGAGAGGTCTTGCCTATTCATTTTTTAAAAATCAACACAGAGAAATCCCTTGTATTCCTATACACTAACAATGAAAAAATAGAAAGAGAAATTAAGGAAACAATTCCATTCACCACTGCAATGAAAAGAATAAAATATTTAGAAATATATCTACCTAAAGAAACTAAAGACCTATATATAGAAAACTATAAAACACTGGTGAAAGAAATCAAAGAGGACACTAATAGATGGAAACTATACCATGTTAATGGATCGGAAGAATCAATATATTGAAAATGAGTATACTACCCAAAGCAATCTATAGATTCAGTGCAATCCCTATCAAGCTACCAACGGTATTTTTCACAGAGCTAGAACAAATAATTTCACAATTTGTATGGAAATACAAAAATCCTCAAATAGCCAAAGCAATCTTGAGAAAGAAGAATGGAACCGGAGGAATCAATCTGCCTGACTTCAGGCTCTACTACAAAGCCACAGTCATCAAGACTGTATAGTACTGGCACAAAGACAGAAATATAGATCAATGGAACAAAATAGAAAGCCCAGAGATAAATCCATGCACCTATGGACACCTTATCTTTGACAAAGGAAGCAACAATATACAATGGATTAAAGACAATCTCTTTAACAAGTGGTGTTGAGAAAACTGGTCAACCACTTGTAAAAGAATGAAACTAGAACACTTTCTAACACCATACACCAAAATAAACTCAAAATGGATTAAAGATCTAAACATAAGACCAGAAACTATAAAACTCCTAGAGGAGAACATAGGCAAAACACTCTCTGACATACATCACAGCAGGATCCTCTATGACCCACCTCCCAGAATATTGGAAATAAAATAAAAAATAAACAAATGGGACCTAATTAAACTTAAAAGCTTCTGAACAACAAAGAAAATCCTAAGCAAGGTGAAAAGGCAGCCTTAAGAATGGGGGAAAATAATAGCAAATGAAGCAACTGACAAACAACTAATCTCAAAAATATACAAGGAACTCCTACAGCTCAACTCCAGAAAAATAAATGACCCAATCAAAAAATGGGCCAAAGAACTAAATAGACATTTCTCCAAAGAAGACATACAGATGGCTAACAAACACATGAAAAGATGTTCAACATTACTCATTATCAGAGAAATGCAAATCAAAACCACAATGAGGTACCATTTCACACCAGTCAGAATGGCTGTGATCCAAAAGTCTACAAGCAATAAATGCTGGAGAGGGTGTGGAGAAAAGGGAACCCTCTTACACTGTTGGTGGGAATGCAAACTAGTACAGCTACTATGGAGAACAGTGTGGAGATTCTTTTAAAACCTGGAAATAGAACTGCCTTATGACCCAGCAATCCCACTTCTGGGCATACACACCGAGGAAACCAGAACTGAGAGACACGTTTACCCCAATGTTCATTGCAGCACTGTTTATAATAGCCAGGACATGGAAGCAACCTAGATGTCCATCAGCAGATGAATGGATAAGAAAGCAGTGGTACATATACACAATGGAGTATTACTCAGCCATTAAAAAGAATACATTTGAATCAGTTCTAATGAGGTGGATGAAACTGGAGCCTATTATACAGAGTGAAGTAAGCCAGAAAGAAAAACACCAATACAGTATACTAATGCATATATATGGAATTTAGAAAGATAATAATGATAACCCTGTATGCGAGACAGCAAAAGAGACACAGATGTATAGAACAGTCTTTTGGACTCTGTGGGAGAGGGAGAGGGTGGGATGATTTGGGAGAATTGCATTGAAACATGTATAATATCATATAAGAAATGAATCACCAGTCCAGGTTCGATGCAGGATACAGGATGATTGGGGCTGGTGCACTGGGACGACCCAGAGGGATGGGATGGGGACGGAGGAGGGAGGGGGTTTCAGGATGGGGAACACGTGTATACCTGTGGCAGATTCATGTTGATGTATGGCAAAACCAATACAATATTGTAAAGTAATTAACCTCCAATTAAAATAAATAAATTTATATATTTTAAAAAATCAATATCCTGAAACATCAAAAAAAATTTAAAAAAAAAGGAAACTAAAAATACTCCCAGCTCCCCCAATTCTCCATGCAAGATATTTCTTCAGTACCTCTTACCACCATCTGGCTTATATCTTGACTCGTCTACTGCTGCTCTATCCAACTAGAGTGAAATCTCTATCAGGGACATGACTTTTTATCCACCTCACACTCACACCCTCAGCAGAGTGCCCGCCATGCACTGTGTGTGATTCACACACATCACTGAAAAGGTGAAGGGTGGGGAGGAAGGGAAGGCTTTTACAAACCCAGGTCTCCAACTTACCAGTGCTGTCACTTTGGAACACTTCTGACCTTGATTTCTTTCTCTCAAATGGTTTGTAGTGTGTGTGTGTTTTAAAGAGGTATACAAGATCTTAAGGATGAACTCACTAATAAGTTAATTCATGTGAAAATGCCTATAAAGGGGTCCGACTTGTAGCAGATACTTGGAGAATAATGAAGAAGACCAGGCTTTCAACTCTCCCTCCTTAGCTCAATTACTCTAGATACAGAATTACTCGCACTGCTACAAGCTAGAACTGCCACAGCAGAATTCTTTGGGTCTCTGCCCTTCTTTATTCCTTAGAGTAAAACACGAGTGTTACATTCAGGTCAGAAAGCCTCCTGAACTTCATTGTGATGATTATGACAATGTTATCAAGGCTCCCAGTTTAGAGCCATGGTCAGCCCTGTATTGTTTCTAAGCTCAGGCAAAGTGCATGCTGTGCATGGGGATTAAGGAACACGGAGTCTGCCCTGTCTCTCGCATAGAATTAATTTTGTTGTAGCTTCCATTTCATTAGAGAAACACTTTAAAATTGGTCAAGTGTAACCAAGACTAAATTGAAAATGCATTATTCTGTTTTGGTAGGCCCTCTGAGCTGATACATATTTAATGCAATTTTAGAAGGAAGTTCAAATGTTAGGCAGTCTCCTCTAAGGAAACAAACGTTTTAAGCTTCACACTTGGTAATTTTAGAATAAACCCTCAGTATATCTCTTCTACTATCCTAGAACATTTCCTGGACTGAAAATAAGTTATCTGTATGAGTTATGAGGAATGCAGCTGACAGCACTGCACTGAATCCTGTTCTTGTGATTGTCTTTGGGACTCAGTTTACCTGTTTTTTTCCTACATTTTCTTTCTTGGTATTGGGTTCTTGGAATTACAGAAGTTCAATATAACTTAGGTATGTTCTTTGCTGTTAACTCATATATTAACACAATTGTCTTATTCATCATTTTATTCACTCAACTGAATGATTACAGTCACTGTTTTTTCACTAAGTGCAATAGCAGCTCTGTTTAGATGCGATGTCAGTGCAACTTAAAAAATGAACAACAACAAAAAAAATGAACACTTTATTTCTATAATTCTGATGATTTTTCAAAAAGGAGTCCATAGACTAATGGGTGGTGGACACGGGTATCAGCATTCGGTGTTGGGGGTGTGGGGTGTGGACAAAGGGAAGGAGATGTGAAGTAGGTTGTGAGTTGTGGCCTTAAGTTATTAGCACAGTGTTTGGCTCTCAAAGTATTCAAATCAACTGAAAGAGGAGAGGATGATTTCCTTCCCTTCCTGCCAGTCTGCTTTGGGAGAATGTGAAATGATAATTTCTGGGCTTACTGTTGTGTCATAGGTTTCAAAAATCACTGGATTTTCCAGTAATATTTTACAGATTAAGGACAACCTGATCTGATCAGTTTCAGAAGAAAATCTGAGTGCATATGCTGATATGTCTGTTTTATTCTCATAGCCCAGGTCTCTCCACCTAGAGTGGATCCCTGCTGCCATTAGAAAACCCTAGGATGTTTCAACCCTGTCTTCTTCTATACCAGTGTCCTCCTTAGTGGTAAATGCAGTCCCTGTAACTCAGGTTCATCCTGGGAATAAAGACAGAGACCTGAGTAGCACTCTAGATTTCTCACTCATCTGGCCCGCAGCCTCCAGAGTCTTCAAGCCTTGACTATCATCCTTTAAAGAATAGCTTCTATGTATCTCCACCTCTGAAACTCCCCTTGTAACTGAGCTCTTGCTTTGTGTCTGTCTTTTTGAGACTGATCAACCTTACTGCTATAGTGCTGTTACTAAAGCATAGATATTTTTACATTACTTTCCTGTTTCAAATCTTTCAATGTTCCCCATAACTTTAATCTCAAGCTCCATTCCAAGACCTTGTCTAGGGATCTAGGTTCCTACTCCCTAGTCTTGTCTCAGTCATTTCTTCAAGTTCAACTGCTTGTCCCAAACCACTGGCAACTTTGGAACATGCCATACTCTCCTGTTTCTCTATGGCTTCAAACATCTTTTAATCTCACTATTGGTATAACTTTTATTTTTTAAAAAATTTTAATTGGACTAGAGTTTATTTACAATGTTGCATTAGTTTCTACTGTACAGCAAAGTGAATCAATCAGTTTTACAGGTACACATGCCGCGCTCTGCTGTGCTTAGTTGCTTATTCGTGTCTGACTCTTTTTGACTCCATGGACTGTAGCCTGCCATGCCCCTCTGTCCATGGGAATTCTCCAGGCAAGAATACTGGAGTGGGTTGCCATTTCCTTCTCCAGGGGATCTTCCCAGACAAGGGATCAAATCCATGTCCCTGCATTGGCAGGTGGATTCTTTATCACTGAGCCACCAGGGAAGCCCTCTTATATTTGTAATATGTATATGTCAGTCACAGTCTCTCAGTTTATCCCTAGCTCCCAGTTACCCCTGGACAGCCATAAGTTTGCTTTCTACACATGTGTAGAAAACAGAGCATCTACATCGATTTGTTTTATAGATTGACTTCCCTGGTGGTCCAGGGGTTAAGACTCCATGCTTCCATTGCACGATGAATGCATAGGTTCAATCCCTGGTCGGAGAACTAAAATCTGTCTTTATGCCACATGGTGCAACTGGGAAAAAAAAAAAAAAAGGATTTCCCTTATCTAATTTACTTGTTAAAACTCAGCTCAGATTCAGTCTTCCCTGAAAGCCTCCCTGGATGCATCAGCCTAATTTGAATTTCTTTTCCTTGTGAAGCTACAATCTCCTTATGTCTTTACCATAAAATTCAAGCCTCATTTTTAAATTTGAAGGTGGCCAGTGCTTGCTTATTTGTCCAACCTAGTAATCTCTCCTCAGTGCTTGCCTGCTTGGGTCCTCATTCACTTTAGTCATGTCCAACTCTGTGCGACTCTATGGACTGTAGCCTGCCAGGCTCCCCAATCCATGGGATTTTCCCTGCAAAAATACTGGCATGGGTTGCCATGCCCTCCTCCAAGGGACCTTCCCAACCCAGGGATCAAACCCACATCTTCTGCCTCTCCTGCACTGCAGCCAGACACTTTACCACTGTGCCACTGGGAAGCCCTCTACTCAGGGCTTATGCTCCTTGAACCATCTGCGGAGTCTCGCTCTCCGGACTACCAGCTCTTTCTGAAGCAGTTTCCTCACTGTGTGCTGAGGCTCAGATTCATTCTTACTTGTGTCCCTCTGCCTCTTCTGTTCTTCCAGGGCTCCTCCTTCTGTGGAACTAGGGGTATACATTGTGACTCTTTTTCATGCCTTTAGTCCCTGTGACTATCATGTCTTATATTTAGAACCACCATGTCTGTGAGATAAATCCTGAATCTCTATTTTCAGTCCAGACCTGTGCTCCAAATATTCCACTATGACTTGAAATTCTTTCATGTGTGGGTGCATGTTCAGTTGTATCCAACTCTGCAACTCCATGGACTGCAGCCCTGCAGGGTCCTCTGTCCATGGGATTCTCCAGGCAAGAGTACTAGAGTGGGTTTCCATTTCCTTCTCTTTACCACCAATTCTTTACCACAGGCACTGCCGGGGAAGCCCCAAATTTGGAATTTTGGGTGCCAGTGGTTATATATTTATATACTTGTATGGTCTTAAAATTGCCTGAATAACCTATTGTACTGTAAATTCCATGGTTCATCACCATATTCTTAGTGTCTGGCACATATATATATGTATATAAACACACATATATACATAAAATCAATAACTACTAAATAGATAATAACAACCAGATGTCATTGGGACTACATTAAATGGGACTATTTTTCTTCCTAAACTGCACCTTAGAACAAATAAACAATATCCCTTTATTTTAAAGGGCTGTGCTATTGAATCTATATAAGAATTGTTAAGAGATGACAGCCCCTCCTCCCTAGCTAATTCCATGGCATTCCTAGTCATATTCACACTCAGATTGATAGGAGAGAAGTTTTATTCAGTGAGATTGACAGAATGCTTCCAACCACCTCAAGCTAAGTAAAGAAAGATTTAGGAAACCTTGGAGAACTTTCAGACTGGCATTACAATTATGTAGGTTGTACACTGCACTCAAAGTATGCCAATTATATCATAGGCATTAAAAAAATTTTGAATCAAGTGGAAGTAAAATATTTTTTCTAACAAAATTGGTATGTATTATGACAGTTATAGTGGAAGTATAATACCTGGAGTAAATGGTGCCTTTTTTCTACTTTGCACAGAGAGCACACATACACTGGTGGTAGGCCTGAGTTTGGTATTTACTATCTAGATTTTGGAAGCTACGGAGAAACTTTCTCTGATTTAGAAAAGTTTAAAGATGAGAGACTAATCTAATCTAGGTACTATTGCAGAGTGAATAAAGAAACCAGTTGGAATAAGACGTTTTTTCACTGCTAAGAAGCAAGTGTTCATGTTTCCTGGGGTCTTAAGTTGTCTTGAAAGAAGTCGGGTCTTCCTGCTAGGATGGTGTCACCTTAAAGGAAAAAGTCTGTGTGAACGTGTTCTTTTTATGATGGTTGAATGACAAGGTATCACAAAAGTCAGTGGCTTAAAATTATAACACCTATTTCCCTGACAAATCTACAATTGGACAGGGCTCAACGAGAATCCCATGGAGACTCATGGCCCAGCATCCACCAGGGCAGGGAGCGGTCCAGCAGCAGGGGCCGGAGCCACTGAGCCTCCTCCGACATCTCTCTCTCTACCTCTCCCTCTCTCTCTTTGGTCTCCATGTGGCCTCTCCTGCTGGTGGCCTCAGGGTGACCAGAATTCTTCCATCTGTATCTCAGGCTCACAAGGTGTGAGTCATGGAAGAGAGGTAATGCAAATACATACAGTAGCCATGCTGCTAAAGGCAACTGGCTGAAAAAATTACATAGGTCCACCTCCTTTCAAGCAGAGTGAATCTGGGGCCTCTTCTTGGTTTTGATAGAGGGCTGTGAATGTCACGTTGTAGAAAGAGAATGTGGCATGGGGTATGTACTGGTGTGGCCAGTAAAAGGAACTCTGGTGGTGTCAGAAGATGTCAGGTACAAAGTCTGTTGTCAATGTTAGGCGGGATTTTAGTTTGGGCAGTCTCCAAAAACACCTGCTATAGAAAGGCACCTGTCACACAGTACCTCCATGCCAGAGGGCAACACCTTCATTTGATCTTTCTCCTAGGCTAAAATCTCTTGGTAAGATTCATCTTTCTTTG
Source organism: Bos taurus (assembly GCF_002263795.3). Classification (NCBI taxonomy): domain Eukaryota; kingdom Metazoa; phylum Chordata; class Mammalia; order Artiodactyla; family Bovidae; genus Bos; species Bos taurus. Next base: position 1,877,631 of record NC_037333.1, on the reverse strand, counting down.
TTTCATCCCTTATTTCTAATTTTTAAAAAGTAACTCTTTTTTATTTTTTATTTCCCATTGTCACTAACTAGTCCAGGTATTCAACAGCTCAGATCCCTATTATTATAATGTCTCTGAGCATTGCTCTCTGCTCTTGCAATCTCTCCCACTATTGCTATGCTTCTATTTTTTTTCTAGTATCTTATGAAAAATGTCAACTATATACAAAACCTGAAGGAATTATGCAGTAACACCAGTATGCTGATACTTAAATTTCTAAAATTTTACTGTATCATATATTTATCAATTCATTCTTCCTTTGATACAGTCACAAATCTATCATATTTTTATGATTCATAGCTAAGTAAACTGCATGTAAGTGAACACTCCATTTTTAAGTAATTTAGAATGTATATCATTAACCAGCATTCGGTATCTGTGTTCAGTTCAGTTCCGTTGCTCAGTCGTATCCGACTCTCTGTGACCCCGTGGACTGCAGCACGCCAGGCCTCCCTGTCCATCACTAACTCCTAGAGTTTATTCAAACTCGTGTTCATTGAGTCGGTGATGCCATCTAACCATCTCATCCTCTGCCGTCCCCTTCTCTTCCCACCTTCAATCTTTGCCAGCATCAGGGGCTTTTCCATGAATTATTTCTTCACATCAGGTGGCTAAAGTGTTGGAGTTTAAGCTTCAGCATCAGTCCTTCCAATGAATATTCAGGACTGATTTCCTTTAGGATGGGCTGGTTGGATCTTCTTGCAGTCCAAGGGGCTCTCAAGAGTCTTCTCCAACACCACAGTTCAAAAGCATCAATTCTTCAGCACTCAGCTTTCTTTATAGTCCAACTCTCACATCTATACATGGCTACTGGATAAACCATAGCTTTGACTAGATAGACATTTGTTGGCAAAGTACTTTCTCTGCATTTTAATATGTTGTCTAGGTTGGTCATAACTTTTCTTCCAAGGAGCATGCATCTTTTAATGTCATGGCTGCAGTCACCATCTGCAGTGATTTTGGAGCCCCCAAAAATCAAGTCTGCCACTGTTTCCACTGTTTCCCCATCTAATTTCCATGAAGTGATGGGACCAGATGCCATGACCTTACTTTTCTGAATGTTGAGTTTTAAGCTAACTTTTTCACTCTCCCCTTTCACTTTCATCAAGAGGCTCTTTAGTTCTTCACTTTCTGCCATAAGTGTGGTGTCATTTTCATATCTAAGGTTATTGATATTTCTCCTGGCAATCTTGATTTCCAGCTTGTGCTTCATCTGGTCCAGCATTTCTCATGATGTACTCTGCATAGAAGTTAAATAAGCAGGGTGACAATATGTCACCTTGATGTACTCCTTTCCTGATTTGGAACCAGTCTGTTGTTCCATGTCCAGTTCTAACTGTCGTTTCTTGACCTCCATACAGGTTTCTCAGGATGCAGGTCAGGTGGTCTGGTAGTCCCATCTTTTTAAGAATTTTCCATAGTTTGTTTTGATCCACACCGACAAAGGCTTTGGCATCACAACAAAGCAGAAGTAGATGTTTTTCTGGAACTCTCTTGCTTTTTTGATGATCCAACGGATGTTGGTAATTAGATCAAATTGGTATTTGTGTACCCTATATTTTTAGGTAAATTTTCACTTACAGATAAATTCATGCATCATAAATGCATCATGTGACAAGTTTGCAAAGTATTGTTTTTCCTTAAAGATTTTTTTGATGCCGACCATTTTTACAGTCTTTATTGATTTTGTTATAATATTGCTCTATTTTATATTCTGTTTTGTTTTTGTTTTTTTTCTTGGCTACAAGAAATATGGAATCTTAGCTCCCTGACCAGGGATCTCACCTACACTCCAGGAAGTCCTGAAACCATTGTTTTTTAAGAGCCATTTTTATGCTCTTCTCTTTCTCTAGTAACCCAATCAATGACTTCCAACTGTCTACCAAAATAAGCCACCTCAAATCTTCTGCAATTATATTCACAACCACATTAATTCTGCAATTATATTCACAATCATTTATCTTTCACCTGTACTGTGAAACCTACATAATCTGGGATGGTCATTCACATTTTTGTGTGCGTCACATTGAAAAAGAGTCAAGAGGGCTGTAGGCTGGTTTGTACATGAGACCGTGGATGAGGAACTCTTTGCGTACCACGTGTAGGTTCAAGTGCCGACTCTGGCACTAACCTGCTTTGTGATTTAAGGTAAATTAATTGGGGTCTTGGTTTTATATCTCCAAATTGTAAATGTATCTTTTAGGCTCTTATCAGGGTTAGTGAGGATACATGTAGAACACCCACTAGTATGCCTGACACATAGCAGGTGCTCAGTAAATAATAGCTGGTATTCATTAAGTAGTCTTCTTATAAGATACAGCAAATTTCCAACCTCAGTACTTAAAAGCCAGTCCTGTATTCTATTAATAACAAAACAGTTCCCAATAGAAAATATTTTTACCTCAGATATATACTTTTTAAAATTTTTAATTGGAAGACAATTGGTTACAACCTTCTGTTGGCTTCTACTATACAGCAACATGAATCTGCCATATGTATACATATGTCCCCTCCCTCTTGAAATTCCCTATCCCCCTCACCCCCTCCCATCCTTCTAGATTGTCACAGAGCTCCAGGTTGAGCTTCCTGTGCTCTGCAGCAACCTCCCATGAGCTGCCTGTTTCATACATGGCAGAGTGTATGTTTCAGTGCTAGCCTCTCAGTTTGTCCTGCCCTCTCCTTCCCCTGCTGTGTCCACAAGTCTGTTCTCAAGGACTGCATCTATTCCTGCCCTGCAAATATGTTCAGCAGTACCATTTTTCTAGATTCCATATGTATGTTAACATACGATATATATATATTTTTCCTTTCTGACTTAACTTCATTCTGTATAACAGGCTCAAGGATCATCTACCCCACTAGAACTGACTTAAATTCATTCTTTTTTATGGTTGAGTAATATTCTTATTGTATGTATGTACCACAAATTCTTTATCCATTTTCAGTTTTATACTTTTAAAATATAACTTTATTATGTTGTTGAATAGCAAGCAAAACTTCTCTTTATACTTGGACAGAAAGATCTATATAAAAATCATATGTCATTCTGTTTCCTCATTTGGGCTGATACACGGCTGGGGAAACAGTATGTGGAAAGATGGATGAATGGGCATATTTCTGCTAACATCTTCAAATCTCCTTCAAGTACCTTAAATATACACTTACTGAACTATCTTGATCATAAGGTCTCATTCTCTGACTACCCACATTGAAAAACTTTCATCTCCTGGCTTATGTGTTGAGGACATCCCTTGATATGTAAGTTTGCAATGAATGTTTATTATTATTGTAATTTATTCATTTAAAAAGAAAAAAGTAAAAAAAAAAAAGAAAAAAGTAAAAGACAGCTACATTAGGAAAATTCTCTTCAATACAGTATATGTACATGTAGAAAAGCAAATCTGCTATTATAATTCACTATGAAAAACCTAGGAATATAAGACTCAGTTGAAATATTTGTGGAATCATTAAATAGCTACTATAATTTTTATTATTTTAGCTATCTTGTTTTATTCTTGGAACAAAGATGTTTTCTCAAAACCAAACTCTCCTATTAGCAGTGGTGAAGTAAGATTTCTATTTTAAAGCAAGTCAAAATTTTAAATGTAAAATGCCCTCTCTGCCCTTTGGCCTCCTCCATCCCCTAGTGTGCATTGTACTTTCTTGTTATGTGTTCACCAGCCTCCCCAGTGGCAGAAACATCTGCTCAACCATAAAGTACCATTGTTCTTCTGACACCAGACTTAAAAGGTAACATTCCTGTCTCAATCCTGTAAGGGGTCATGATGACCCACCACTAGCTTTGTACATGCAAGTATCATTGGTGAACTTTCTGTACAAAGCAAATCTATCATAGTTGCTGGACAGACTGGTCTGTCAGATGACCTGGGGAGAGATTGGGCTGTACATAATGGAAATTCTTAGCTTAAATACTTACTTACAACATTATTTATGTTACTAACTCTATTACTTGTGCTCTCTATTACTTATATTCCATTTTACAATATTATCTTTCCTTGCATTACCAAATGTGTGACTGGGGCTCCAATAAAATTAATGATGGCTAAGCAACTCTGATGCTGGGAGGGATTGGCGGCAGGAGGAGAAGGGGATGACAGAGGATGAGATGGCTAGATGGCATCACTGACTCGATGGATGTGAGTCTGAGTGAACTCCGGGAGTTGGTGATGGACAGAGAGGCCTAGCATGCTGCGATTCATGGGGTTGCAAAGAGTTGGACAAGACTGAGCAACTGAACTGAACTGAACTGAAGCAACTTTAAAATATACTTATATAAGATCAATTATTATAATAGTGAAACTCCAGATATAGGAAGAAGCAACAAGAGGGAGCCATTTCTTGGACCATGATATACCAGCAGAGGTATCTGGCTACTGTTAACAGTAACTGCACATCAAATGGCTTATCAACACAAACCTCGCTTGACCTGGGATTCCTAGCACTGTGGGACAAAGTGGTCATGAAATGCCTCCCAAACATTCGTTGAATTAAGAATGAAAAAGAAGGGATCATAAAATAAAGAATGCTGCCCACTATCAACTTTTATAAGCCAGTCATTAGTCACTGCAGTCACCAAGCTACAGTGCACTTTACAAGGAATTCAGGGCAAAGATTAGGCTAACACAACCTGTGCTCTGGGAAAACTGGTACAACTAGCGCTAAGATAGTTAGATATCTCAAGAGGAAATTTTATGAGCCCAATTTCTTCAATTTTCCATACTCAGAAAAGCACTAAAACCATTATGACAGATAACAGATAATTATCTTGTTACAGATAACAAGAGGGTTTCACAGGTGGCTCAATGATAAAGAATCTGCCTCCCAATGGAAAGAGACTCAGGAGACACGGGTTTGATCCCTGGGTTAGGAAAAACCTCTGGAGGAGGAAATGGCAAACCCACTGCAGTATTCTTGCCTGGAGAATCCCCTGGACAGAGGGATTCAGACCATACTGTGGGCTACAGACCATAGGGTAACAAAGTGAGGCATGACTGAGCGACTGAGCACCCATGCGCACATAGCCATAACCTTCTATCAAGATGTGTCACTGATTGCTTGCCCCCTTCTCTGAAGTCACACACATATTGGCTTCCACCTTTACTCTTCAGAATAGACCAGGAACTGTCTCCCCAGTTATAATCCTCATGTTGACTCAAGTACATTTGTCATTTTTTTTAAAAATTAATTTTTATTGGAATATACTTTGCTTTACAATGTTGTATTAATGTTTCCTGTACAGCAAAGTGAATCACCTATACGTGTGTGTGTATGTATATATATATATATATATATATATATATATATATATCCCCTCTTTTTTGGATTTCCTTCCCCTTTATGTTACTACAGAGGACTGAGTAGAGTTTCCTGAGGTATACTGTAGGTTCTCTATCAGTTATCTATTCTATATGAGTAAAATTTTCCATTTCTTTTTTAGACTTACAATGGATTAGCTTTTTTTGTTGACAGAGGTCGTTCCAAACCATGAAAAATTTACCTTGCGGTGCATAGATTTTATTTTATCTAAGGTCGCTCAGTTGTGTCCAACTCTTTGCGACCCCGTAGACTGTAGCCTACCAGGCTTCTCCGTCCATGGGATTTTCCAGGCAAGAATATTGGAGTGGGTTACCATTTCCTTCTCCAGGGGATCTTCCCAACCCATGGATCAAACCCAGGTCCCACATTGGAGGCAGATGCTTTAACCCCTGAGCCACCAGGGAAGACCTTTAGAGGCCTGCAAATTTGTTATTAACTTTTTGGCATATGTGTTATATCTAACATAGATGTAATATCTATAACCTAGGTGTTATATCTAACTTATATGGGCAGGTACAAAATGTAATTTAGTATTTTAATTTTTATTACTTTGAACAAAATCATCTTGAAATAGTTAGAAATGCCAAGCTGGGGGAACAAGAAAGTACTTGATATGGAGCTGTAATTACCAAGTACTCATCTAACAGTCTCTCAAGTTAAATGTACATTTCCAAGAGGTAAGTATTCTTTCCCCTGAAACAGAACAAGTACAAAAGTTCACTGAGTAAATAAATAAAATGCTTGTTAATTGTAACTTGTTCAGTTAGGTTCAATTCAGTTGCTCAGTCGTGTCTGACTCTGCGACCCCATGAATTGCAGCACGCCAGGCCTCCCTGTCCATCACCAACTCCTGGAGTGCACTCAAACTCATATCCATCGAGTCGGTGATGCCATCCAACCATCTCATCTGTCGTCCCCTTCTCCTCCTGCCGTCAATCCCTCTCAGCATCAGAGTCTTTTTCAATGAGTCAACTCTTCACATAAGGTGGCCAAACTATTGGAGTTTCAGCTTCAACATCAGTCCTTCCAATGAACACCCAGGACTAGTCTCCTTTAGGATGGACTCGTTGGATCTCCTTGCAGTCCAAGGGACTCTCAAGAGTCTTCTCCAATACCACAGTTCAAAAGCATCAACTCTTCAGCGCTCAGCTTTCTTCACAGTTCAACTCTCACATCCATACATGACCACTGGAAAAACCATAGCCTTGACTAGATGGACCTCTGTTGGCAAAGTAATGTCTCTGCTTTTGAATATGCTATCTAGGATGGTCATAACTTTCCTTCCAGGGAGTAAGAGTCTTTTAATTTCATGGCTGCAATCACCATCTGCAGTGATTTTGGAGCCCCAAAAAATAAAGTCTGACACTGTTTCTACTTTCCCCATCTATTTCCCATTAAGTGATGGGACCAGATGCCATGATCTTAGTTTTCTGAATATTGAGCTTTAAGCCGATTTTTTTTTTCACTCTCTTCTTTCACTTTCATCAAGATGCTTTTTAGTTCCTTTTCACTTTCTGCCATTAGGGTGGTGTCATCTGCATATCTGAGGTTATTGATATTTCTCATGGCAATCTTGATTCCAGCTTGTGTTCTTCCAGCCCATGGTTTCTTATGATGTACTCTGCGTAGAAGTTAAATAAGCAGGGTGACAATATACAGCCTTGACATACTCCTTTTCCTATTTGGAACCAGTCTGTTGTTCCATGTCCTGTTCTAACTGTTGCTTCCTGATCTGCATATAAGTTTCTCAAGAGGCATGTCAGGTGGTCTGATATTCCTAATCTCTTTCAGAATTTTCCACAGTTTCTTGTGATCCACACAGTCAAAGGCTTTGGCATAGTCAATAAAGCAGAAATAGATGTTTTTCTGGAACTCTTTTGCTTTTTTGATGATCCAGTGGATGTTGGCAATTTGATCTCTGGTTCCTCTGCCTTTTCTAAATCTAGCTTGAACATCTGGAAGTTCATGGTTCATGTATTTCTGAAGCCTGGCTTGGAGAATTTTGAGCATTACTTTGCTAGCGTGTCAGGTGAGTGCAATTGTGCAGTAGCTTGAGCATTCTTTGGTATTGCCTTTCTTTGGGATTGGAATGAAAACTGACCTTTTCCAGTCCTGTGGCCACTGCTGAGTTTTCCAAATTTGCTGGCATATTGAGTGCAGCACTTTCACAGCATGATCTTCCAGGATTTGAAATAGCTCAACTGGAATTCCATCACCTCCACTAGCTTTGTTCATAGTGATGCTTTCTAAGGCCCACTTGACTTCACATTCCAGATGTCTGGCTCTAGGTGAGTGATCATACCATCATGATTATCTTGGTTGTGAATATCTTTTTTGTACAGTTATCCTATGTATTCTTGCCACCTCTTCTTAATATCTTCTGCTTCTGTAAGTCCATACTATTTCTGTCTTTTATTGAGCCCATCTTTGCATGAAATGTTCCCTTGGTATCTCTAATTTTCTTGAAGAGCTCTCTAGTCTTTCCCATTCTGTTGTTTTCCTCTATTCTTTGCATTGATCGCTGAGGAGGGCTTTCTTATCTCTCCTTGCTATTCTTTGGAACTCTGCATTCAAATGGGTATATTTTTCCTTTTCTCCTTTGCTTTTCACTTCTCTTCTTTTCATAGCTATTTGTAAGGCCTCCCCAGACAGCCCTTTTGCTTTTTTGCATTTCTTTTCCATGGGGATGGTCTTGGTCCCTATCTCCTGTACAATGTCATGAACCTCCATCCATAGTTCATCAGGCACTCTGTCTATCAGATCTAGTTCTTAATTGTCAGCAAAAATGTTGTTCCTGAAGACTCAAGTCCTTGATGAGTCAAAAGGTAATTAATTAATCTATTTTCATTTTTAAAGGTTAAAAATAAAACAAGTTATTAAGACAGAGAATTTTGAAATGTTGTGAAGGGAAGTCTGTGTATAAGCCTTGAGTGTAAAGTCTTCTTTTACCCTTTCCCTGGTGGCAGTACAAAACATATGTTCTTACAACTTTCCCTTTCCTTACTTCAGCAGAAAGATGAGATGGAAAACAATGCAAGTGGTATTGAATTTCATTTTAAATTGGCGCTGTTTATATGTCACTATTCCTTCATAGAATTTAGACTGTAAATTTTAATGAAATGAGAATCAAAAAAGGGAATACATGATGTGTCTCTGTGGCAACTTGTGAGATACAGATTTGACAATTATCCAGCTAATCTGATTTGCAAAGACAGCCAAATTGGGTAGTGTAAGTCCCAAAGTGGATTTATTTGGCTTGGTCAATTCAAACTGACTATGCACTTAATTACATTACAACACAGTTGCCAACATTCTCTTCACTTTAGGATGCATGGAAAGAGTTCAAAGAAAGGCATGATGAAGGACGCTGGAAGGAAAAAATATTAGGTGATGGCAAGTGAATGAATCAGTGAACTGAGAAAAGTGAAAAGGATTCAATTGTAACCTGCAAGAAAAAAAAAAAAAATCTACCTCCTAATTAAAAGAATACAATTATTATGTAACGATACATGAAATAACAGAAAAGGAGAGAGGCCAAAAGATGTCCGTGTCATCCTATAGAAAATATGTCAATCATCTTTTGTTTAAGTCACTTAAAGATGATAAAAAACTTACTTCTATGGCTTCCAATGACTTAATGCTTTTAAAAAATTACTTGTAGTATTGAATTAGTGCATGTCTGAGTCCTTTAGTGATCAATCTTTATGGTTGCTGGAGCTAAATGCAGCCTATTGTCATGTGTGGGGAAATCTGCAAACATATATTATTTCCTGAAATAAAACCATAAATGAAAAATTCAAGAGGGCACCCATCAAACTACCATGTTAGATAAAATGAATTTAGGTACATTTTGTATAGTTATTAAACTATCCAAAGTTTAAACATATCCAAAGAAAAGAAACACCAATTTGGCTTCAGATCAATTTTTCTTGCCTTGAACTTGTAATTCAGAAAATCCAGAGAAAGAAAGTTACAATTTCTTAGAGTCGCAATAGACAGCTTTTGTTCCTTTTGCTTATCCCATCTCCTAACCCCAACTCAACATCCCAGAAAACAATGAATTCATGATCAATTAGATTTGGAATGTATACTCCTATTTCATTAGAAATCCCATAATTGGAATATATGAATATCTGTAAAAATTAGAAAGACATTGACTGTAATCAATCTCATTTAAAATAAATACCTTCCTTTAAGGCAAGAATATACAATGGAGAAAAGACAGCCTTTTCAATAAGTGGTGCTGGGAAGACCGGACAGTGGCATATAAAAGAATAAAATTAGAATACTTTCTAAAACCATACACCAAAATAAATGCAAAATGATTAAAGATCTAAATGTAAGGCCAGACACTATATAACTTAGAGGAAAACATAGGCAGAACACTTTTTGACATAAATTGCAGCAAGATCTTCCTTGACCCACCTCTTGGGGTAATGGAAATAGAAATAAAAATTAAAAAAAAAAATGGAGCCTAATTAAACTTAAAAGCTTTTGCACAGCAAAGGAAATGGTAAATAAGACAAAAATGCAATCCTCAGAATTGGAGAAAATAATTGCAAACAAAGCAACTGACAAAGGATTAAGCTCCAAAATATAGAAACATCTGATGCAACTCAAGGAAAACAAAAAGCCCAATCCAAAAAAAAAAAAAAAAAATGGGAAGAAGACCTAAACAGACATTTCTCCAAAGACATACAGATGGCTAACAAACACATGAAACAATGCTCAATGATGCTCATTACTAGAGAAATACAAATCAAAACTGAAAAAAAAATACTATAAAACACACCAGTCAGAATGGCCATCATCAAGAAATCTACAAACAATAAATGTTGGAGAGGATGTAGAGAAAAGGGAACCCTCTTGAACTGTTGGTGGGAGTGTAAATTGGCACAGTCACTTGGAGAATAGTATGGAGGTTCCTTAGAAAACTAAAAACAGAACTACCACATGACCCAATAATTCTGCTACTGGGCACATACCCTGGGAAAACCATAATTCAAAAAGACATGAGTACCCCAGTGTTCATTGAAGCACTATATACAGTAGCCAAGGCATGGAATCAACCTAGATGCCCATCAACAGATGAGTGGATAAAGAAGTTCTGGTACATATACACAATGGAATATTACTCAGCCATAAAAAGGAAGAATCTGAGTTGGTTGAACTGAGATAGATGAACCTAGAGCTTGTTATACAGAGTGAAGTAAGTCAGAAAGAGAAAATCAAATATTTTAATGCATATATATGGAATCTAGAAAAGTGGTACTGATAAACCTATTTGCAGGGCAGGAATAGAGATGCATAGAGAGCAGACTTGTGGATGCAGTGGGGGAAAGAGAGGGCGGGATGGATTGAGAGAGCAGCACTGAAACATACACACGACCGTATGTAAAATAGATAGCCAGAGGGCAGCTGCTGTAGGGGCACAGGGAGTGCAAGCCATAGACAACCTCGTGGGATAAGGTGGTGTGTAGGAGGGAGGTGCAGGAGGGAGGGGACATATGTACACATATGACTGATTCACGGTTGTCCAACAGCAGAAGCTAACACAACATTGTAAAGCAGTTATCCTTCAATTAAAAATAAATTAAAAAAAAAAAAAAAGTGTCTCCAAGGACAGCCATCTCCACCCCAGATGCCAACAACACTCCTCCCTAGGCTCAGCTCTTGCCTCCCAAGGAGCCAGGCAGGACTGGTGTGACCCCATGTTGGGGGTGAGGATGGAGGTGTCAGCCTCACATTTCCTGCAGATGCCAACAAACTGCAGGGTGACTGCAGCCCTGACATAGAACGCCAGTGATATGGAGGGGAAGAAAGGATGTCTTTTAAGACCTTGACGTTCTGCCTTCCATGTCCATGCTGCTCCTAGCATTAAAGAGCTGTCACTCACTGTCCAAGAACTCTAGGTTCAAATTTTCTTTTCAATAGCAGAAGGTTCTCTGCAGGGCAAGGGAATGATAATAATCAGTACTTTTCTGTGCAAAGATGGGAAAGTGACCCAGGGCCACTTGCTGAAGAAGAGAAAAGGCTGCTGCTAAGAAGCTTGTCTGCACAGATGCCAGCTGACCATCTCATGCGGATTACTCACACACCCTCAGTCACACCACACCCTGATTGATGCTTAGCAGCCTCTCCCTAAACCCACTTTTCCCACCATGCCCCAGAAGCCCACGGAGAATTCCAGATGATGGGAGCCACTGGTAGAAAACTTTTGTGAAGTTGGCTCTTGTTCTTGACATGTCTCCTACTTGTCCACTGAACCCTGCCTCAGTGGCATGTCTAAACTCCCACCTGGACTGCCAGGTTCTGCACACCTGGTCTCTGCCTTTGAAAGATGTGTCTCCAGGGCACCCTCCAGTGGTGAAACTATTGACATCTGGCCGGGATTGCTCTTTGCCGTGGGGCTGGCTGTACTGTGCATCTTCAGTGTCTAGCAGCACCCCTTCCTCTCTCCTTGAGGTGCCAGGAGCAACCCCCTCCCCAACTGTGACAACCCGAAATGTTTCCAGATGTTCCAAATATCCCAGGGGCTTTTATCTGGGTTGTACCTTCAAATCACTTGGGAAGCTTTTAAAAAAAACAGCAATGCTTGGGCACCATCTTACTTAATTACCTCTTAAGTAAATCAGAAAGTAAAAGAAAAAGTATCTCCAACTCTTCCTGTTATCAGAAGGGTTGACATGGTATGGAGGTTGAAAGAAACCACAACTAAATAAAGATTACATAGTGTAAGGATCATTTCACTGAAGGAAAAAGGAGACACTATATTTCAGGCCCTATCACTTGCCAGAATATACGTGAGGCCACCGACATAATTTAATTGATGACAAAAACCAGTTAGCATTACAGTATCCAAATCATGATCCTTTATCACATTTGGTGTGGTCACAAGGTCACGTCAACCAATGGTCAGGTCAACAGCCTCTCCCAGGCTGACCCCCAGCATTAGACTCCCCCATATCTTCAATATGCTTTAGCTGAAGTTAGATTTGACCTGTTACTACATCTAAAGCTTCCCAAACATACAGTTTTTCCTACTTCTTAAGATCAAGGAAAGCTACAGAGGCCTGTCCTAGAGGAAATTCTGTAATTTCCCAACCAACCAACCAAACAAAAACAAAAATAAACCTTTGGCTAAAGATAACATACTGGAGAAATGTGCAATAATCTTGGAATATATGTTTCCTAATGGCCACAACTATAGTAGCTCTAATAGCTTTGAATGTTTAGCATCTAAAATAATTTCTTGCATACAATAACTGGGCATTCAATGAATGAATGAAAAATCATAGAAGCTGTCCTATTCTGTTTTACAAACAACAATAGGGCTGGTCAAGTCAGCTGTAGCAAACAATCAAAGCTCACCATGATCCAAAAGACTAATATTTTATATGCATTTCTCTACAGATATGTGGAGACATAATTCACATTTTGAAAATTTTTCAGCTGATGAAAATTATGTAGTTTCTTCCCCAAAATTTAAATATACATATACACACACTCAATTTGAAGTGATTCCTTTCCCCCACTGGACTTTCTAAAGCTTTCTTGATAGTTTAGAAATTTGAATTTTCTAAAAATATATTAGATGTCCCAGGGCAGATTATCTCACAAGAGAGTTGGACATGATTGAGTGACTGAACTGATACTGATACTGAAGCTGCTTAAGTCAGATTCCTTAGAAACAGAGCCTGAGACAAGAATTCTTGTCCAAATGATTTACCAGGGCAGTGTCTTTAGAAGTGGAATGAGGGAAGAAGTTATAGAGCAGGAACTACAGAGCTGGGCAGAGTGTAGTCTTACCTGAATGCTAGGTTCAGCTGATCCCATATGGCAGCTCTGGCACACACACAGTTGTTTTTTAGTCACTTAGTTGTGTCCGACTCTTTGCAACCCCATAAACTGCAGCATGCCAGGCTTCCCTGTCCTTCACCATCTCCCAGAGCTTGCTCAAATTCATGTCTATTGAGTCACTGATGCCATCCAACCATCTCATCCTCTGTTGTCCCCTTCTCCTGCTGCCTTCAATCTTTCCCAGCATCAGGGTCTTTTCCAATGAATCAGCTCTTCCCACCAGGTAGCCAAAATACTAGAGCTTCAGACTCAGCATCAGTCCTTCCAATGAATATTCAGGATTGATTTCCTTTAGGATCGACTAGTTTGATCTCCTTGCAGTCCAAGGGACTCTCAAGAGTCTTCTCCAACACCAAATTCAAAAACATTAGTTCTTCAGCATTCAGCCTTCTTTATGGTCCAACTCTCACATCTGTACATGATTATGGAAAAACCATAGCTTTGACTATATGGACCTCTTTGTGGCAAAGTGATGTCTCTGCTTTTTAATGCGTTATCTAGGTTTGATGGGTGTTGGTTTAAAAAATGTAGTGCATCAGTATCTTCTAGGCTTATACATCCCATTTATCTTCCAAAGTCTTTATACTTGGTGTTGATACACTGACAGCATCTGGCTGATAGGGATGGATGGAGGAGGCCCATAGTCATACATCCACTGTTCCACCTTTATGAGTTCCTGGGTCTGATGTGATGTTAAGCAGAATCCTGTGTTAGTAGATCAAATGCTAAGTTCATAGCTGTTGATGGTAGCTTGAAACTGTCATGTGAGGCACATAACCAGGACTTGAGCTAGAAAATGAGACACTTAACTCATGCATGCAATGTAACGGTGCACTTAAAAACTCAGTATTCAAGAGAAAAAGATATTTTAAACCATTAACAAATTAATGCAAAAACATTCACGATGAACAAATACCAAAATATTAAATATATTAAAAAATTCAGTATTACAGATTTTTGCTTCTGGCTGCATATGGCCTGGTGTAGTACTCATCCTGTTTTTATTTAAAAATTAGATATCTTATTTATCATGGAGCTTTTGCAAGACATTTGGTTCTCACAATATTACATTAAAATATATCTTGATTGCTGAGATTTTGGCACCCCTTACATTATGTGTCTAAGCCTAGTGCTTTTCTTACTTCACTCTAGTTCTAGCTTTCCAGGAGAGGCAAACCCAGAAGGCATGTGACATAATCAAGCTACTGTAAGTGGCTGGTTGGTCTAAATGGTACTAAACTAGGGGGCTCAACATCAGCCTCTACTTCTTCAGGTCAAATGTTCACTCAGCAGGGCTGGTGGCTGTATCACCCCTGGTGAGGAAGAGACCACACTACAGTGCTTGCGCAAGGTGTCCTTCTCTGCCAACATGGCTACACCATTTACAGGCTCTGGCACAGTGGCCGGGATGCTTGGGCTGGTTGAGATACACTGGACACACTTCCCCTTCCTCCTATTTAGTGCCTCTTCTCTAATAGATGTTCTTTTGTGCGTATGATTAAAAAACTGCTCACGAGTTATGTATCAGGGTGAAAGGCAACAGTTGATTTAGGGAAAATCTCTGGAGAGGAAGAGAGATGAAGAAGTACATGAAAACACCCAGGGAAGCTGGGGGGAATGTGGCTGGTGTCAAGCATCTGGGTGGGACATCAATTGAATCTGTTATAAACATGTGTACTTTGGGCCTGTCTTGTGAGTACTGGTAACAGTGAGTCATGGACTGGCCTCACCTCAGTATCACTGCTCCGTGAACCCACAGATTCCACATCAGGAACATACATCCTAAAACTAACAAAGCAAAATTAGCTCTATTGGCTCATTCAGCATATCTAGTGAGGTTATATTACTCAGTCTTTTCAAGGTGCTGAGGAAGCAGTATTGAACCAAGTAATGAAGTTCTTGCTCTCATAGAGCTTAAATAAAACAAATAAAGAAAATAAACAATATTGCAGATTATAATCCTTAAAGGAAAATACATCAGAAAAGGAGATAGGTTCTCACTAATAAGGTGTTATCTAAGGAGAAAAACTGAGGAAGCCAGTTATGCAGACATGTGGGGAGTGAGGCTTCTGAGTGGCCAGGGGTAGGGAGAGCAAATATCCTAAAGCAGAAGAGGCCAGTGCATCTGGAGCTGAGGGACCCAGAGGAAGAGAGATGAGAAATACATCTCATCTGTTAGACAGCTTCAGGATTAATATTTCACTCTGAGTAATATTGGAGAAGGGGATATCAACCCACTCCAGTACTCTTGCCTGGAGAATTCCATGGACAGAGGAGACTGGCGGGCTACAGTCCATGGTGTTGCAAAGAGTTGGACACGACTGAGAGACTAACACACACTCTCACACACACTGAGTGGTATAGGAAACCATTGGAGGGCTGAAACAGGAGCAAGACACTATCTGGCATATATTTGAAAAGGATAACATTCACTGTTGCATGAGAACAGACTTAAAAGGATATAAAGGTGGTTGTTTCCATCAAGTCATCACTTAATTTCTAGTCTGTTCCTGCAGACACCTGTTGAGTCAGATACCCTCACCATCAAATATTGGATACAGTGGGGGTGCGAGGCCTATCAGGTGCTGCACCAGTATATAGTATGAAGCTATTGTTCTAGTAACATGTTCTTTCCAATATTCATCATAAAACAGTATCAAAAACAGTTTGCATTCACCTGGCGTGGAGAGCAGTACACATTCCTGGTCCTGCCCCAGGGACACATCACAATATAGATTGAAGGTGATCTTGATTGTATGTCAATTGTCAAACATCAGATTAATCCATTGTGTGCTGATATCATGTTAATTGGATATAATGGAGAGGAAGGGCCAGTAATCTGAAGCTCTTATTAAGACATGAGGGTGGGAGAAAAATCCCACAAACGTTCAGAAATTGGCCAACCCAGTGAAAATTTTAGGGATCCCATTGTATTATGCACACTGAGACAGTCCCTTCAGACATATTTTTCATCTAATCTTACTGTGAAGAAAGGCCCAGAGTGCTTGTTAGAATTCTGAGTTTTGGAGCAAAATCCACACTTTGGAATAATTCTTAGGCCCTTTATCAGATGACTCAGAAGGCTACCAGTTTTGAGTGGGACTTGAATGAGAGAAGCTTCTGCTGAGGGATCAGCTGCAAAACAAGTGAGCTAGATGCTAGAGCTACAGTAAGGGGCAAGTTCTGTGTTATTCGAGTTACCATGGTTGATAGGAATGCCAGGCAGGTTCTCTCTCAAATTCCAAAGGGAGGACTGCAGTGAAAACATCATTGTTTCAGATCAAGGCCACAGCATTGCGGAGTTCCCCTTATAATATGGAAAGCAAACTTCTGGAATGCTACTGGGCTCTAGAAAGTCTGGTCAGGACATCAGTGGGCCACATGACTAGACCATTATCAGGTCCGTGGTCAGGACATCAGTGGGCCACAGGACTGGGCCATTTTCAGATCCTCGGTCAAGACATCAGTGGCCCACAGGCTGGGACCATTATCAGGTCCACGGTCAGGACATCAGTGGGCCACAGGACTGGACCATCATCAGGTCCATGGTCAGGACATCAGTGGGCCACAGGGTGGGGCCATCATTAGGTCCATGGTCAGGGTATCAGTGGGCCACAGGATGGGGCCATTATCCAGTTGGTGGTCAGGACATCAGTGGGCCACAGGACTGGACCATCATCAGGTCCATGGTCAGGATATTGGTGGGCCACAGGACTGGAGCTTTCCCTCATGAGTAACACAGTATGTTGTCTGGGAGGCTGAGCAGCAATTCACTCTACAGTGGACTTGGCCATCATGAGGAAGTAGGGTGGCTGCCACTAATGAGGAAGCAAGATAAGTTTAAAACTTAGGGGATTCACTGCAACATTTTTCCATTTCCCACACAGGTTTAACTTCAAATGGTTGATTAGATCAATTGCAACTTGTTAAGGGCATGATCATTGGGACTGGGGGAGAACTCCCAGTGGGGGTGAGGTATACCTCACCAGCCAGCTTCCTTGTCTAACAAAACTGATCATCAAGAATGAGGGATATTGGGGATGAGTGGGTAGAAAGAAGGGATGAATCAGTGATGGCTTTGGCAGCAGTAAGAGGTCATCCTACTAGTCCACATATTTTCTTCCTTCCTCAGAAATTGTCACCGAGCATCACATGGATCCTGGTGGTTTGATAGACAGGCAGTAGCAGATGCTTCCAAGGTTCTAGCAAGACCCAGTCTGGTGGCCACTTTGACTGTGCCAGTGCCTGACTCCTGAAGCCTCTGGACAGTTTGTTTTCTCAAATCCTGCAACTGGGCTTTGCTGGAAAACTGCACTGGGCATCTTAGATTCCTGATGTTAGAGAGTCAATGGAGCTGGATGTTTCCTCTCTCAAAGCACCCTGAATTGGATGGCTGGTGAGAGAAGTAGCCTTGTTTCCCTGCTTCAGGTAGGGAAGGCTTCAAGCTCACTTTATCCTGCAGGGTCCCCATGCAGGATTGGTGGGTGGGACTTTCTTGACCTCCTCCTCCTGTCCTATTTCGCCCACTACACTCCCACAGGGCACCACTGCAAACAATTCCCTGTTCAGCACCTGCACTGGGACACCTGACCTAAGACAGATTCCTGTTGCACATCCAAGTGGAAAAGTGGAGTAGGCTATTTGATCCTAGAATTCATGGCAGAAATCAGGGCTAGAAACATCTATTCAAGAGTTGTTGGCACAAGACCTGATGAGATCACCTAAAGAGAGAGTGTATATAGAGGAAGACCTCGTAATATAAGAAGGTCTCAGGTTCTCTTAATCCATCACCATCACTTTTGATAACTAGATTAAATTTATACCGATTTCCTCAACTTTGGTCTCTGGACAGGTCCTGATCCAAGTGCTAAGACAGTTCTCAAATTAGTCCACCTCCTTTCTAGCTGTTTCCTAATTCTACATCCAATTTTACTTCATCAACATGTCAAAATTATCCTCTCAAGGTATGTAGTCTGAAGGTATGGGTGATTTATAGGTCCCTTGTATAAGCAAACAAAGATGGATCTCTCACTAATTCAGAACATTAAACACCTGTTCTGAGATCCAAATGCTTAGCTCAGGTTCAGCGGAACAAATTCCCAATACATGTTAAATTGGGGGAACACATTCACTTTGACCTTGCTGAAAAACACATTGGAATCTTAAAGGGAAAGAGATGAAGATTTACAGAAGTAGAATCAAGGTATTTGATCAAAAGAAAGCACATATTTAAAACATATATCCTTAAAAATGTTGAATAAATTATGTTGACATGCTATATACCTTCACTTACTGAAGAGTGAGCTGGGGCACACAGACAGGAAAAGGGAATACTTTAGCAATAATATTTTATACATTATGTGCCATCTTTACCCTAACATGGTGTAGAATATTTCTAGGTAGAGACCAGTTGAACAACTTAGATGCTGCTGCTGGTGCTAAGTCGCTTCAGTCATGTCCGACTCTGTGCAACCCCATAGACAGCAGGCCACCAGGCTCCCCCATCCCTGGGACTCTCCAGACAAGAACACTGGAGTGGGTTGCCATTTCCTTCTCCAATGCATGAAGATGAAAAGAGAAAGTGAAGTCTCTTAGTCGTGTCCAGACTCTTAGCGACCCCATGGACTGCAGCCTATCAGGCTCCTCTGTCCATGGGATTTTCCAGGCAAGAGTACTGGAGTGGGTTGCCATTGCCTTCTCCACAACTTTGATGATCCTTTGTTAAATAAGTGAGACCTAGGGAGTATAACGGGCTTTCCTGGTAGCTCAGCTGGTAGAGAATCTGCTTGCAGTGCAGGAGACCCCAGTTTGATTCCTGGGTCAGGAATATCCCCTGGGGAAGGGTTCCCTGGTGACTTAGAAGGTAAAGAATCCTCCTGCAACATGGGAGATTTGGGTTCGATCCCTGGCTTGGGAAGATCCCCAGAGGAGGGCATGGCAACCCACTCCAGTATTCTTGCCTGGAGAATCCCCAGCGACTGAGGAACCTGGTGGGCTACAGTCCATGGGGTCACAAAGAGTTGGACATGACTGAGCAACTAAGTGCAGGAAATATAACAGGAAACAATGGAAGCTAACAAACATCATTTTAAGATAGTGGCTTTTGAATTGTTTTTTTCACAAATAGATTAAACTTTATGAACTGCTTCCTACATACAGCAAAAAGTATAACGTGTTTTATTTAAAAAAAATTCTAGATGTTGATTTGAACTGAAAGTGCAAGGCTTTCTTTCTCTTTCACAGTTTGCTCTTGAAAGGCTTTTCTTGTGAAATACATAATATGCTGTTACAAGTTGAATATAATGAGGCCTTACCCTAGAATAAAGAAAAGAAAAGAAAAGCCAAATTTGACTAATTTTGCCTCTTGAGGAATCTATTTGTGAGCTATATGTGTGTTAAAAAGCATATGTAAAATAGATAGCAAATGGGAATTTGCTGTATGGCTCAGGAAACTCAAACAGGGGCTCTTTATCAACCTAGAGGGGTGAGATGGCGATGGGGATGGGAGGGAGGTTCAAAAGGGAGGTGACGTATGTGTACCTATGGCTGATTCATGTTGCGGTTTGACAGAAAATAGCAAAATTCTGTAAAGCAATTATCCTTCAATAAAAAATAAGAGGGTGGGATGATTTGGGAGAATGGCATTGAAACATGTCTAATATCATATATGAAACGAATCACTAGTCCAGGTTCGATTAAGGATACAGGATGCTTGGGGCTGGTGCACCGGGATGACCCAGAGGGATGGTACAGGGAGGGAGGTGGGAGGGGGATTCAGGATGGGGAACACATGTACACCCGTGGTGGATTCACGTTGATGTATGGCAAAACCAATACAATACTGTAAAGTAATTAGCCTCCAATTAAAATAAATAAATTTGTATTAAAAAAAATAATAAAATGCCTCCCCCACCCCACCCCCCAAAAAAAAGCAGCAACAAACACTAATATCAAAAGCAGCTTTTTAGAGGGATAAGTGAGGAGGAAAATGAATGCTGGTATATTCACAATGAGATATTTTGACAATCTCACATACATTGTTTTTAAGTTTTTATATAGCATCTCTGTTGTTTTTGGATCAGCATTAACATAGCTAATGCACACAAATCCTATTAGTGTAAGAAAAAAGTCACAAATGTATCTTTTACATCTAAAGCAAGCTATAAATATAAATATAAACTAATAAAAACATCTCAAGATTGGAATAACCAGAAAACTCAAAGTATAATTGCAATTGAATAATATGAGGTAGAAAGATTCAAAGGTAAAGACTACGGAGAAAAACTTTAAATGTTTACTAACAATTCAACATTTTTATTTATCCCACACTTGGATATTTCATATTCACAACAGCAAAATCAGTCAGGACTTATACAACCCTGAATAGCAAAAATAATAATGGTCTGTTTACAATAATGTCCTGTTTACTAAAAAAGGTCCCAAGGATCTTGATGAATTCTAAATCCATCTCTGTTTCCAAGCCAGGGAACACTTGTACCATTAAAGAGAATGTCGTATGACCAATGTTCCACCTCAAAGGACCTGAAAAACTGTTTTGTGCATCCTTCTCCTTGTAATCCATGCTTTCTAACTTATATGCCTTCCACATATATATCTTTAAACATACTTTCCTTGAATTTGATCAAGTCATACCCATCCTCCAAGTCCCTGTTAATATACAGTTCTTCCCTAGTGCTATCCTGTGGCCAAATGGAAATGCACCCCCACAACCTCTGGTCTGTACGCTTTTGGCTGGAGTATCAGAGGTTCCCATGACCACACCTGGGGCAGTGACTGACTAGAACTGCTCACAGGAATGAACTTGTAATTATATTCATCTCTATGGTTTATTATAGTGAAAGGACACAAAGCAAAGTCAGCAAAGGGAAAAGTCACATAAGGTGAAATCCAGAGGGAACTGGAAGCAGAGTTCCAAATATCCACAAGTTGACTCCCTGGGGAGTCATACAAGATGTGCTTAATTCTTGTAGTTGTGTGTGTTGGTAACAGATAAGTGCTATCTACCAGGGAGACTCAGTAGAAACCCAGCCCCAACATTTACTGGGGGCTGGTCATGCAGGTACTCACTGTCTAGCATGTACCCAAATCCCAGATCTCCCATAATGAAAGCAGGTCTCTAGGATAAGCAATATTGTTGGCACAACTTAAGCACCATGAGCCATTCTTACCAGTTAGGGTGGTAGTATCCCACTCCTGAAATCCTAGATACCAGCCAAGGGCCATCCTTGCTAGAACTTTCTAGAGGGGAAAGGTGCAGGGCTGCTTGCTCTGTTATCTTTTTTTGCACATAATTCTACTTAATATATAGTAAATTATAATTTCTGTATATATTAAATTATAAGTTGTATCTCATATATCTATGCCACATCTGAATTTCTTCACTTTAAGCTTGCTGAGAACTTGGAGGGGATTTTTCTCATTACTCCATCATTCCAAGGATAGAATAAGATTCCCAATGGAGACATTTCACAAATATTAATGACTAGAAGGTCTGATTCAGTAAGTAACTGCAGGAAATCGGAAGACTCAACAGTAAGGGGGACAGTTCTGCAGGATGGAGTCCTCTGAACTGTGACTTTATTTTATGAAATGATCAGGGATAACAGAAATTTGACAACAGTTAAGGAAGATGCTCGTTATGAGTAGGATTATCACTGAACAAAAAGAATTTTTATTGTTAAACATACATGCACATTTTAGTGAAACAAGAATGTGTAGTCATTTTTCAATAAAATTATGTCAGATCACAAAAGTTTTACTTAATCTTAAACTTGACTTCATCCTGTCCAATCTATTATTAATATTTACTCTCATTCTGCCCAGAGAATGATGCATACACTATGACTAGAGTCACAAATTCACTTACTCACAAAAAGATTGCTGAGCACTCACTGTGTTGTCGCTGAGATGTCAGCATTAAAAGCCCCATAATAATAGCAGCTCATACTGAAAGAGTGCTGGCTACTGTGCTAAGTACTCCTCTGAGAGACAGATACTGTTAGATACTCTTCTTTTACACATAAAGTTACTAAAGAAATTAAATGACACTTCTAAGCAGTTACTCTGAATCCATGGTCTTAATGGTCTTGATTACTCTGTTATATTAATTATCACACCTTTGAGAAACACTTTTTTAGTGTTTAACAAAATTTTTTTGAGAAATTTAGAGAAAAATCACCCTTGTTTCATTGTAATTTTTTTTATCCACCTCTTTAAAAGTCCAATAGCTCAAATATTGCTATAATTTTCCATTCCATCTTTGGTAAGTTATCTCATCTTAATGAAGAGTTTATCACTTAATCATTCAATTAAAAATATTAAGGATTCAACAATGGATTTGTCTTTTGTGCCCATCCTTCTGAACGTAAATAAAAGTGGAATCCTGTTGGCTGAAGCAAAATAAACTTAAGCATACTGAAATCTTTTCACCCCTACAGGTGTGTGATGATTTGAGCTTTTGCAACTACACAATTAGAAGAACAGAACTCTTCTTTTCTCTTTGAATATAATGTATTTTATCGTCAATTGTCTCCCACTCAAGGCTGCAATTAATATGTGTCAGAACCTGGAAGGAGAACTCATGGAAGGGAAACTTTACTTCAGACTTTCTCACTTCTTAAAGAATGAACATGATTATGACTGATTCATGTTGATGTACAGCAGAAACCATCACAACATTTGAAAAGCAATTATCCTCCAATTTAAAAAAAAGAATAAAAGAAAAGGTAAAAGTAATAAACATGCTGCATTATGTAGAAGTCAAACAGCAGCTTGGAAATGAAGATACAATTTCACCTGGGTCACAAAGCAATATTTGGCATGACGAAGGAGTTGTCAGTACTGTCTACAGGTTTTTAGGTCAATATTAACATTCATGTTCAGAAAGATGATGATGCCATGTACTTACAGGAAGGGCTCTCCATGATGTGATGATGATTGACATTTGAAAGGTACTGTTTTGATTCACAACCACTTGAGAAAAACTTTCAAGTGACTGATACCATCGCCTCACGTCTCAGTGGTGGCAAGCGTGTCTCAGGGAGGATGAGTGTCTCTGGTCCCAGAGATAGGAAGTGACAGTGATGACGTACACTCAGGTCCCCTGTCCCTGGGGCTGGTGCTTTAACTTCTGGGCACAGGGACTCGCAAACGTTAGGAAGATGCCTAGATTGGAAAGGCCATAGAGATGAGCGGTTCCAGCTGCTGAGATACAATTCTCCATGGGTGTGTTGCATCTCTGCACATCTTGGAAGCAGAAACACTGACTGCTTTTGTTCTGGCCTTTGTTACTGAGCTTGTCTGTACAGTGGAGAGCATTGCAACACAGAGAGGTGGTCTCCATATAGAGCAACAGACAGGCATCTCTACTATCTATTAGAGCTTCTTAAGTGCAGGCATTTCTGTACCTGACCCAGTGTGTTGACAGGCTTCACCTGACCATCTTAACACTGTCTCATTAAAATCAGCCTTGGGAAACCAGCTTAAGAAAATGCTGATAATTTGGCTACTGCTATTTTTTTTCCAAAGGGCTGAATAATAAAGCCCTTTGTTTGTGAAAACAAGACAAAACAAAAACTTATCAAAATGGGAGTGGGTCTATGTTCTGTAGTACCTATAGTTTATTGCTGCTTTGGGAGCCCTCCTGAAGGAAAATAATGCAAAATTTATATACAAAGCTGATCTCAGGGCTGGAAAGGGTGCTGGCAACTGAGAGGACCTGTCATGGAAGTTCTCTTCATGGCAAATTCATCTTTATCAGCATTAAATTTTCAGAAGTCATAATTTTTCAATTTCACAAATGGCTCTAAATGATTTTTCACTCTCCAAATATCAGTTTATAAATTGCATAGCAACTCATCTTAGAAAATAGCTCTTAATTTTTGTTGAAGAAAGTAGGGAAAACCACTAGACCATTCAGGTATGGCCGAAATCAAATCCCTTATGATTATACAGTGAAAGTAACAAATAGATTCAAGGGATTAGATCTGATAGACAGAGTGCCTGAAGAACTCTGTCATGATGGAGGTTCATGACATTGTACAGGAAGCAGGGATCAAGATCATCCCCATGAAAAAGAAATGCAAAAAGGCAAAATGGTTGTCTGAAAATGCCTTACAAATAGTTATGAAAAGAAGAGAAGCGAAAGGCAAAGGAGAAAAGGAAAGATATACCCATCTGAATTCAGAGTTTCAAAGAATAGCAAGGAGAAATAAGAAAGCTTTCCTCAGTGATCAGTGCAAAGAAATAGAGGGAAAAAAATAGAATGGGAAAAACCAGAGATCTCTTCAAGAAAATTAGAGATACCAAAAGAACTTTTCATACAAAGATGGGTACAAGAAAGTACAGAAATGGTATGGACCTAAAAGAAGCAGAATATATAAGAAGAGGTGGCAAGAATACACAGAAGAACTGTACAAAAAAGATCTTCATGACCAGATAATCACTATGGTGTGATCACTCCCCTAGAGCCAGACGTCCTGGAATATGAAGTCAAGTGGGCCTTAGGAAGCATCACTATGAACAAAGCTAGTGGAGGTGATGGAATTCCAGTCAAGCTATTTCAAATCCTAAAAGGTGATGTAGTGAAAGTGCTGCACTTAATATGACAGCAAATTTGGAAAACTCAGCAGTGGCCACAGGACTGGAAAAGGCCAGTTTTCATTCCAATCCCCAAGAAAGGCAATGCCAAAGAATGTTTAAACTATCACACAATTGCACTCATTTCACACACTGGCAAAGTAATACTCAAGATTCTCCAAGCCAGGTTTCAACAGTAAATGAACCGTGAAATTCTAGATATTCAAGATGGATTTAGAAAAGACAGAGGAACCAGAGATCAAATTGCCAACATCCACTGGATCATTAAAAAAGCAAGAGAGTTCGAGAAAAGTATCTACTTGTGCTTTATTGACTATGCCAATGCCTTTGACTGTGTGGATCACAACAAACTTTAAAAAATTCTTAAAGGGATGGGACTACCAGATCACCTGACCTGCCTCCTGAGAAATCTGTATGCAGGTCAATAAGCAATAGTTAGAACCAGACATGGAACAACAGACTGGTTCCAATTTGGGAAAGGAGTACATCAAAGCTGTATGTCACCATGCTTATTTAACTTATATGCAGAGTACATCATGAGAAATGCTGGATTGGATGAAGCAAAAGCTGGAATCAAGATTGCCGAGAGAAATATCAATAACGTCAGATATGCAGATGACACCACCCTAATGGCAGAAAGTGAAGAGGAACTAAACAGCTTCTTGATGAAAGTGAAAGAGGAGAGTGAAAAAGTTGGCTTAAAACTCAACATTCAGAAAACTAAGATCATGGCATCTGGTCCCATCGCTTTATGGCAAATAGATGGGGAAACAGTGGAAACGGTGACCGACTTAATTTCTTTAGGGCTCCAAAGTCACTGCAGGTATTGATTGCAGCCATGAAATTAAAAGACACTTGATCCTTGGAAGAAAAATTATGACCAACCCAAGGAATGTTTGTCTAGTAAAAGCTATAGTTTTCTAATAGTCATGTATGGATGTGAGTTGGATTGTAAATAAAGCTGAGCACCGAAGAATTGATGTTTTTGAACTGTGGTGTTGGAGAAGACTCTTGGGAGCCCCTTGGACAGCAAGGAGATCCAACAAGTCCATCCTAAGGGAAATCAGTTCTGAATATTCATTGGAAAGACTGATGCTGAAGCTGAAGCCCCAGTACTTGGGAACCTGATTCAAAGAACTGACTCATTGGAAAGACCCTAATGCTGGGAAAGATTGAAGGCAGAAGGAGAAGTGGAAGACAGAGGATGA
The DNA here is from genome assembly GCF_002263795.3 of Bos taurus. NCBI lineage: Eukaryota > Metazoa > Chordata > Mammalia > Artiodactyla > Bovidae > Bos > Bos taurus. The sequence goes on along the minus strand of NC_037333.1, from coordinate 1,851,568 downwards.
GATGGTTGTTTGGCATCATCAACTCAATGGACATGAGTTGAGTAAACTCTGGGAGTTGGTGATGGATGGGGAGGCCTGGTGTGCTGCAGTCCATGGGGTTGCAAAGAGTTGGACACAACTGAGCGATTGAACTGAACTGAATTTTTTTCAAGGTGAAATAAAAACCCAGAATATCTCTCCTATGCCATAAGCTTTTCAATACTCTGGTGTTTTGCTTGGATTTATAGATAAATCTAGGGAGCAATATGATTTTTTTCAACCATTGACTCTTTAAAGCAAATATCTTACCAAACTAATGTCTTAAATTGCTTTCAAAAACTTGTCCTGGTTAAGTTCCACCATAGTTGAGCCCAAACTCCTGGAAAAATTGAGTTCATGCACATTGTACCATGATGTTTGACAGAGTTTCCACTGATGTGTATGGCAGCTCTCTGAGCTGAAGTGAGAGGATTAACATGCTTTGAGTGACACCCTGAAAGCAGTAAATTATTTTTTGCATATAGCACTGAAGAGGAAAAAATAGCTTCACTCATTTTGTTGTGTGAAAGCATGTCCTTTTATCACAGTAAACCCTTAAATAGTTATTACCATTAGCAAGTCATATTTGTACATTGGTCACAGATAACAACTGCACGTAAAACATTATAAAATATTTACTTGAACTCTAAAACACGTAAATCAATAAACAAGGAAATGAACATATTTCACCTACTTTTGAAATATTACTTGATAGACTTGCAGATCGCCTTGGGGATTTGTCATTCTGAAAAATAAGATTAGAGACATTGATTAAAATATAGCAATAATCTTTACTGCTGAGAAAAAAAAGCATATCACAGGCCAAAATGTAGATGTCCTTCTTAATGTTCTGACAGACATAAAAAATGCTTACAAAAGATAGTATTTCTCATACCAAATTTTATTTGTATAGTACATATTAGTGTCTTTTTAAAAAATATTTCAATTAGTATCAGGGTTTATACCAACCTAGGAATATTTATTTCCAGGAAATGTTTATTTTTGTAGAAAAATATATGCAGTTCCTTTGAAATAGATGGGGAACAGTGGAAACAGTGTCAGACTTTATTTTTGGGGGCTCCAAAATCACTGCAGATGGTGACTGCAGCCATGAAATTAAAAGACGCTTACTCCTTGGAAGAAAAGTTATGACCAACCTAGATAGCATATTCAAAAGCAGAGACATTACTTTGCCAACAAAGGTCTGTCTAGTCAAGGCTATGGTTCTTCTAGTGGTCATGTATGGATGTGAGAGTTGGACTGTGAAGAAAGCTGAGCACTGCAGAACTGATGCTTTTGAACTGTGGTGTTGGAGAAGACTCTTGAGAGTCCCTTGGACTGCAAGGAGATCCAACCAGTCCATTCTAAAGGAGATCAGCTCTGGGTGTTCTTTGGAAGGAATGATGCTAAAGCTGAAACTGCAGTACTTTGGCCACCTCATGTGAAGAGTTGACTCACTGGAAAAGACTCTGATGCTGGGAGGGATTGGGGGCAGGAGGAGAAGGGGACAACAGAGGATGAGATGGCTGGATGGCATCACTGACTCGATGACGTGAGTTTGAGTGAACTCCAGGAGATGGTGATGGACAGGGAGGCCTGGCGTGCTGCAATTCATGGGGTCGCAAAGAGTCAGACAGGACTGAGCGACTGAACTGAACTGAACTGAAATAAATTCAGAAATGAAAATATAATCCCTTATTTCTTTTTTGGCTTTGGCTACCAGGAAATTCTGAGTAAATTCTGGTTCTCAGTGTCAGTAAAAATTGCATCTGTATGCAATTTTTGGTACATGGTACATAACATCTAACTTGTATTCTTCTACAATACACTTTATTTGTCTTTTCTCTTATTTTAAAAATGAGGAAAAGTTTAAAGACAATTTAAAAGGTAATTGTTTAAATTAATATTTTAAAATTTAAAGCTTAAAAAATAAATTTAAAAAATTATACCTCTGTTCTTGCCTCCTAAGGAATTCTCAATTTTGGAGAAAAGAAAAATGCAAAAAGCTCTTGAATAGATATTTTTATAACAAAAAATTTGTACAATTTTAAAGTAAAAAGGGCCCCTGATAAGCGGCCCACCTCATTAGAAGGCCACAGGCATTGTGCTACCTGCAGCCATGGAGTGCTGCCTCATGGGGCCCACACCAGGTCATCCCTCCTCCCGCCACTCCAGTTATCTCATCGGCAAGCAGAATCCAAGAGGTCATAGCACATCTTCCCTTCAGTGTAGAAAACCTTGAAAGATACTGTTCTGGAAACCAATATTTTGTGAAAGGTCTGTGTTAGGCACTTTAGAAATCTTTTAAAAAATATTTCTGAGCATCTGGACTCAATACCACAGTGGATCAGAGTAGACAACTACAGTGCATCTTGACAGAAGTAATTTTTGAAATCAAAGTTTTTATTACAACCTGCAGGTCTGAAACTGCCCGGCGATGACTGCTGGAGACAGTTTTCAGAAGCACTGTGATGAGGGGATATGGCAATGTGTTAATGTGGAAACACAATAGCTGCATTCACTGCAAACTGTCACTGAGTCTGGCGCAGGCTTGCAGGCATTACAGCTGAACAGTGCTTTTTCCTTTACAGGCAACTTCCGTCTCATACAACCATGAATGTCACTGTGAAGCATGTTATTACAGACTGAGATGAGTCACAACTATACGATTAGTTACACCTTGTAACAGCCCTGTGATCCAGCTGGAGATTAATGTGTGTGTTCCCCGAAGACATTTTTCCTTGATTAGCTTCCTCTGGTGATGGAGAGAAGTACTTTTCCACTGACACTTCAACTCCTCTTCTACAGACCAGAAAACAAAACTAATCCATCTTTTCTTCTCAGTAAAATTCAGAATTTTGACATGCTACTTGATAGAAGAGAGGTCAATGATATAACAGACTTGAGGGGAGTTTGGTTGTCCTGGTTCTTTTACTGTGTTTTCTATATTTATATGATATTTGAGAACCTAACCAAAGAACTAGAATTGAAAGGTGCTTCAGCAAGAACTAAGAAGCACTATACAAATTGGATTTGACATCAGGTTACCTATTTTTCCATCCAAGTGGGACTCTGCCATGTCTTGAGATAAAAACGAGGGTCAGGTCCTTCTACAATTGTGAATGAGTTCATCATGGGGCTATAATAAGCAGACAATTTCCACAGCAGCTCCTGATCTAGCAGCATGGGAAACACCTGCTTGATTATTTAGTATTTCAAAAGATCTTTTACCTTGAAATCCATTAGTTCTATTCTCTTTTAATACAAGGTTAGGCACTGAAGGAAATAAACAAGCTTAGACAAGGGTTAGCATTTTGCCATGGCTAAGGTCTCTATTATTTTATTCCAGTTAACACTTGGGAACAGAGAAGTTACCCTATTTCTCACCTGCAGTGATGTAAAATTTGGGGTTTTGATGTGAACTAGACTTGTACCTCTGCACTAGTTCTAGCAGGAGTGTATTGAAGATCCCAGGCCTCTAAATTCCTCCCTGTGAAATGGGTAGATAATATATTGGGGGCTGGATTGAATGAGTTATAGATGAAAAAATTTATAGATTACAAGATTATAATATTTCCATTATTATTCACAGGTAGAGGAAACACCCAAAGAGCTCCATCAAAAATCATGACAATCATCACAAGTTACTAGATCTGTAATTTTAATATAAACACCCTAGTTTCTCTGTCCTGCAATTCCACCTCCATTGTGGATTAGATTCTGGTTTATAAAACTTAAGAATGGAAATCAAATTGCTCTCTACCAAAGAAGATTAAGGATTCCAGTGTGCTTTGCTTTCGAAGCAAAGCACCAGAAGCACTTTCTTTCCCTCATGGAAAGCTTCCAAAGCAACCTGTCCAATTTCTACTGATTAATTGGGTGGTTCGTCCCATTACTATTGCTGTGATGTGTTGTTTTTTTCTGGATCAGTGAAATATGGTCATCATACCTCATTATGATCAGTTTAAATTCTTTACCGTAGATTAAATAGAAGCTATCACAGAATATAATGTAACTTACGGGTACACAAATTATAATGACCTTGTAGGTCACTAAAAGTTGAAACCAACAAGAGTTCCAGACAAATCTACACAAAAATTATGGGATCGTGAAGCAATAATGTTGATAAGATATTTTAGTAGATAAATCTTAGCAGCTTATTCATGGCATGCAGGGAGAGAAACTTCTAATTTCATAACTAGTTTAAAATCTTTTCAAAAGTTTATACTTTTTAATGTATCTGATATTGCTAATTTTTTGTGATTATTATTATTAACATAAGAAATATTTTTTAAATTTGACCTTACTAAGCAAGGCTTGATTTTTATCACCAGCAAGAATAAATGATTACCAAATAAGGAAATCGTTACTAAATTGTTTTTACTCATTTAACATTATAATATAAGGAAAATGACATAGTTCCTTTAAAGTGGAATGCTCTGTGCTAAAGAATGTATGATACAGTGGGCTTGTATTTATCTACAGAAGACTACTCTCTATATATCATACCAGTAATCAGGAAAGGGAAGTAAAGAAGCTTGAGGGAGGATTTTTGTTTGTTTTTGAAGGAAAAAAAAATCTATTTCTTTTTTTTTTTTAATTTTATTTTATTTTTAAACTTTACATACTTGTATTAGTTTTGCCAAATATCAAAATGAATCCGCCACAGGTATACATGTGTTCCCCATCCTGAACCTTCCTCCCTCCTCCCTCCCCATACCATCCCTCTGGGCCGTCCCAGTGCACTAGCCCCAAGCATCCAGTATCGTGCATCGAACCTGGACTGGCAACTCGTTTCTTACATGATATTTTACATGTTTCAATGTCATTCTCCCAAATCTTCCCACCCTCTCCCTCTCCCACAGAGTCCATAAGACTGTTCTATACACCATAGAAAACTATAAAACACTGGTGAAAGAAATCAAAGAGGACACTAATAGATGGAGAAATATACCATGTTCATGGATTGGAAGAATCAATATAGTGAAAATGAGTATACTACCCAAAGCAATTTATAGATTCAACGCAATCCCTATCAAGCTACCAACAGTATTCTTCACAGAGCTAGAACAAATAATTTCACAATTTGTATGGAAATACAAAAAACCTCGAATAGCCAAAGCGATCTTGAGAAAGAAGAATGGAACTGGAGGAATCAACCTACCTGACTTCAGGCTCTACTACAAAGCCACAGTTATCAAGACAGTATGGTACTGGCACAAAGACAGAAATATAGATCAATGGAACAAAATAGAAAGCCCAGAGATAAATCCACGCACATATGGACACCTTATCTTTGACAAAGGAGGCAAGAATATACAATGGATTAAAGACAATCTCTTTAACAAGTGGTGCTGGGAAATCTGGTCAACCACTTGTAAAAGAATGAAACTAGAACACTTTCTAACCCCATACACAAAAATAAACTCAAAATGGATTAAAGATCTAAACGTAAGACCAGAAACTATAAAACTCCTAGAGGAGAACATAGGCAAAACACTCTCCAACATACATCACAGCAGGATCCTCTATGACCCACCTCCCAGAATATTGGAAGTAAAAGCAAAAATAAACAAATGGGACCTAATTAACCTTAAAAGCTTCTGAACAACAAAGAAAACTATTAGCAAGGTGAAAAGACAGCCTTCAGAATGGGAGAAAATAATAGCAAATGAAGCAACTGACAAACAACTAATCTCAAAAATATACAAGCAACTCCTACAGCTCAACTCCAGAAAAATAAACGACCCAATCAAAAAATGGGCCAAAGAACTAAATAGACATTTCTCCAAAGAAGACATACAGATGGCTAACAAACACATGAAAAGATGCTCAACATCACTCATTATCAGAGAAATGCAAATCAAAACCACTATGAGGTACCATTTCACACCAGTCAGAATGCCTGCGATCCAAAAATCTACAAATAATAAATGCTGGAGAGGGTGTGGAGAAAAGGGAACCCTCTTACACTGTTGGTGGGAATGCGAACTAGTACAGCCACTATGGAGAACAGTGTGGAGATTCCTTAAAAAACTGGAAATTTAGAAAGATGGTAACAATAACCCGGTGTACGAGACAGCAAAAGAGACACTGATGTATAGAACAGTCTTATGGACTCTGTGGGAGAGGGAGAGGGTGGGAAGATTTGGGAGAATGGCAATGAAACACGTAAAATATCATGTAGGAAACGAGTTGCCAGTCCAGGTTCGATGCATGATGCTGGATGCTTGGGGCTGGTGCACTGGGACGGCCCAGAGGGATGGTATGGGGAGGGAGGAGGGAGGAGGCTTCGGGATGGGGAACACATGTATACCTGTGGCAGATTCATTTTGATATTTGGCAAAACTAATACAAGTATGTAAAGTTTAAAAATAAAATAAAATTAGGAAAAAAAAAAAAAAAAACTGGAAATAGAACTGCCTTATGATCCAGCAATCCCACTGCTGGCATACACACTGAGGAAACCAGAAGGGAAAGAGACACATGTACCCCAATGTTCATCGCAGCACTGTTTATAATAGCCAGGACATGGAAGCAACCTAGATGTCCATCAGCAGATGAATGGATAAGAAAGCAGTGGTACATATACACAATGGAGTATTACTCAGCCATTAAAAAGAATACATTTGAATCAGTTCTAATGAGGTGGATGAAACTGGAACCTATTATACAGAGTGAAGTAAGCCAGAAGGAAAAACACCAATACAGTATACTAACGCATATATATGGAATTTAGAAAGATGGTAACGATAACCCTGTATACGAGACAGCAAAAGAGACACTGACGTATAGAACAGTCTTATGGACTCTGTGGGAGAGGGAGAGGGTGGGAAGATTTGGGAGAATGGCATTGAAACATGTAAAATATCATGTATGAAACGAGATGCCAGTCCAGGTTCAATGCACGATACTGGATGCTTGGGGTTGGTGCACTGGGACGACCCACAGGGATGGTATGGGGAGGGAGGAGGGAGGAGGGTTCAGGATGGGGAACACATGTATACCTGTAATAAATTTTTTTATTTAAAAAAAAATGAAATATTATTGAAAAAGAAGCTATAAATAAGCCATTTTTCTTTATTGATAAATATAATATTATATAAATTCCAACTTCCTCTAGTTATAAAGGGGCTTCCCCGGTGGGTCAGAGGTTAAAGCATCTGCCTGCAATGCAGGAGACCTGGGTTCGACCCCTGGGTCGGGAAGATCCCCTGGAGAAGGAAATGGCAACCCACTCCAGTATTCTTGCCTGGAGAATCCCATGGACTGAGGAGCCTGGTGGGCTACCATCCACAGGGTCACAAAGAGTCGGACACTACTGAGCGACTTCACTTTCACTTTCTTTCTTTTTAGTTATAAAAGGAAACTGCAGTTAATGAGACTTTAATACAATGGCTAGATAGAGAATATGTATACCACGGCAGAGTCTACAAATTTCCTAAAACCCACTATCCCTTCTTCTGTACTAAGAAAATGGTAACCAGGTATGCATTATCCCTGTCATGTTACATCTCTCAGGGTTCCTTCCAATTACAGGTTGCCTATGGCCAAATTCCCTCCAGTGAGATGTGGGCAGAGCTAATATTTGTCAGCTATCTGCTTGTCCCATAAATCTAAACTTTACCCCATGTTCTCTTCTGCTGCTCTATGTAAGGATGGCGTCTATTGGAACAAGCCAGGAAGCACATATTAAAGGTGGTAGAGCTGAATTCCCCTGAGTCCCTTAATGACCATTAGTGAAAAGCCATCTGTTAATTTGTAATATACATTCTAAACAGTCACAAGAAATAAATAAATTTGTATTTCTTTGGGGTCACCACATTTTTGGATTTCTTTATATAACAGTTTAGTCTCTCCTAATGGAAATACTGCAAAATCAATAGCTTTCTCTCTTCTAGTTATAAATACCCAGAAGTGTAAAAATAAAACCCAAACCTATAAAACACTTAAGAATAGATGTGAAAAGATCCTCTTAAAATCTTATTAAAATATAAAATATAATATCTTATTGAGGAGTATAAATCATGATCTTAAAACATTCTTTAATGGCAAGAATATTTCATAAAATATAGATCTTCTATAAATTGACATGTAAATAGAGTGTCGGTTCAATAAAGTCTCAAATGAAATTCAATTTTTTTGAAGTAGAAAGAAAATAGATAAAATGATTTTAAAGAGCATGTATATAAAAATAAATGTCTGAGAATAGAAAAAAAATACTGGAAAAAAAGGACATCTCCTTATGCTAGGCACTACCCATATAAAGTCACTGTCATTAAGTCAGTATGATATTGACATAAGAATTAATCAAAAGTCTGAAACCCAGGATAGAAGATCCAGAAATAGGTATAAGAATTTCACATGTGACAAAGCTAGTAGTAAAATTAATATTGAAATGATAGTTGATATAATAAATTATATCTGACTCTTTGTGACTCCATGGACTGTAGTCTGCCAGGCCCCTCTGTCCATGGGGATTCTCCAGGCAAGAATACTGGAGTGGGTTGCCATGCTCTCCTCCAGGGGATCTTTCCAACTCATGGGTTGAACCCAGGTCTCCCACATTACAGGTGGATTATTTACCATCTGAGTCATCAGGGAAACCCAAGAACACTGAAGTAGGTAGCATTTTGCTTCTCTAGGGGATCTTCCCAACCCAGAAATTGAACCAGGGGACTCCTGCATGGCAGGCGGATTCATTACCAGCTGAGTTTCCAGGGAAATCCTAATCAAAAGTCAGTAAAATCCAGAATAGAAAACCCAGAAATAATTATAGGAATTTCACATTTAATAAAACTAGTAGTCAAATTAATATTGAAATGATAGGTAATATAATAAATGCTTCTGGACAAGAAAAAGTAAACCCATATCAAATGACATTTATAGCCAGAGTATATAAAACAAAGTCTAAATTGTAAAAAATAATAAAAAGTCCTTGAAATAAGCCTACATTATAAATGCAATTTTGGGGTGAGAGAGATCTATACAATATAGGAATCAGAAGCGGTAAGTTGTATTTGGTTATATTATATTGGAAAAATGCAATAATGGAAGTGAATAAACAAACAATAGAGTTAGAAAAAAGTACAGTACAGAAGACTGATAAAGTTCAGTTTCTATAATTATCAAAATGATAGTTGGTAAGTCATGTCCAACTCTTTGCGACCCCATGGACTGTAGCCTGCCAGGCTCCTCTGTCCATGTGATTCTCCAGGCAAGAATACTGGAGTGGGTAGCTGTTTCCTTCTCAAGGGATTGAACCTGGATCTCCTGCATTGCAGGCAGATTTTTTTTTATGATCTGAATCACCAAGGAAGCCAAGGCTTTGTCAATTCACACATACACACAAAATGGTAACAGAAAGAATCCCAACAACAACAGCAACAACAAAAATTAAGCAAAAGACAAGAATTGAAATGAATAAAAAGTAACTACAGATTGTTAATATGCATATGACAGCATACTTAAAATCACAAGCAGTCAGGAGAATGAAAATTGAGGTAACAAGACAATGTTTTATATCCATTGTGCTGGGAAAATGGAAAAGAGCAATAGCCTCTATTGTTGGTGGGTAAGAAGAAGAAATTCTCTTAAAAATTACTAGCAGGTCTGTTAATTTCTGCAGTATCATTTGAACAACAACCAAAAAAAAAAAAACCATTTTTCAACATCTGTTAAATTTTAAAATATCATTTTATGCAGTAATCTCACCCCTGGGAATCTATCCCAGAGAAATAAAAGCACTGGTACATAAGGGTATGTAAATAAGAACTCAATACAGCTTTGTTTTTAATTGACAGAAAAACTGTCTTGCAACAGAGATGAGTCAGTTGGTAAGTTAATATCTGGCACCTTTAAGCCCACTCTCCTAAATTCTCCTCTGGATCTGGGATGCTGCAAAGTCACACATCTCCCTCTGAATACAGTCTATGAAGGGCCCCACAGGGAAACTGGAAGCCTGGGTAAAGAATGTGGGACGGCTTCCTGTCAGCTCTTTAACTGCTTCTTGTGTGTGAGCATCAGCCTAGGATCATTTCTTCCTCAAGCAGCACACTTGTGGAAGCAGATTCAGGTTTTAGACTCCAGCACCAGCCCAGCTGGCTCCCTCCTCAGAAGTCTGAGTTTTGGTTCCATTGGTGCCTCCTCCAAGCTTTTAATAATTCCATTATCCTTCCTTTGTTCACACAGACCTGGGGGCAGATGACGGCTTCCGGCAATTCCAGTTTGTAATATCTTACTGTCCTGTTTTTTTTTTTCCCCCTTTACTGTCACCTAGTGATCTTTTACAGCTAGGAAATAAGTCTTTATAATAAATTACATATGATAAAGCAAAAATTCTGGTTTCTGTCTCCTGACCAGAACCTGACTAACAGAGTAAACAATGCTCATTAGCAGAGAAATGATTAAGTTATAGTGGAACTACAGCCTGAAATATTATGCAATAATGAAAAAGAATGAATTGGCTCTCTGCCATTTGACCTAAAGGGATTTCCACCAAATAAGACTGAGAATGTAAAGTAAAATGAGAAGTGGTATAATAGGATTATTTGTAAAACATATAAAGGCAGACCCTCTGTAATTGTCTATGGGTGCATATATTTCTGTGTAGACACATATCAGTGCATGGCTATATGAAGACAGAAACAGTCACAAAAAGATACACATGAATTTCTAATGGTGCAGGTGGGAGGGCAGAGAAAGGAGACAGGGGAAAAGGCCTTAAGGAGCAAAAGAACATGTTGGAAATTGTTTATGTAAAATTATGTATGTATGTGATGTGTGTATGAAAATTGCAATCATTTATGAAGTTAGGCATGATGCTATTAAGGTAAAAAAAAAAGAGTTAAAGTATATAGGATGAGTTCATTTATTTAAACACAAGTAAACAGAGCCATGCTTAAACTACCGCACAATTGCATTCATTTCACATGCTAGTAAAGTAATGCTCAAAATTCTCCAAGCCAGGCTTCAGCAATATGTGAACCATGAACTTCCAGATGTTCAAGCTGGTTTTAGAAAAGGCAGAGAAACCAGAGATCAAATTGCCAACATCCGCTGGATCATGGAAAAAGCAAGAGAGTTCCAGAAAAACATCTATTTCTGCTTTATTGACTATGCCAAAGCCTTTGACTGTGTGGATCACAATAAACTGTGGAAAATTCTGAAAGAGATGGAAATATCAGACCACCTGACCTGCCTTTTGAGAAACCTATAGCAGGTCAGGAAGCAACAGTTAGAACTGGACATGGAACAACAGACTGGTTCCAAATAGGGAAAGGAGTACGTCAAGGCTATATATTGTCACCCTGCTTATTTAACTTATATGCAGAGTACATCATGAGAAACGCTGGGCTGGAAGAAGCACAAGCTGGAATCAAGATTGCCAGGAGAAATATCAATAACCTCAGATATGCAGATGACACCACGCTTATGGCAGAAAGTGAAGAGGAACTAAAAAGCCTCCTGATGCAACTGAAAGAGGAGAGTGAAAAAGTTGGCTTAAAGCTCAACATTCAGAAAACGAAGATCATGACATCCGGTCCCATCACTTCATGTAAAATAGATGGGGAAACAGTGCAAACAGTGTCAGACTTTATTTTGGGGGGCTCCAAAATCACTGCAGATGGTGATTGCAGCCATGAAATTAAAAGACACTTACTCCTTGGAAGGAAAGTTATGACCAACCTAGAAAGCATACTGAAAGGCAGAGATATTACTTTGCCAACAAAGGTCCGTCTAGTCAAGGCTATGGTTTTTCCTGTGGTCATGTATGGATGTGAGAGTTGGACTGTGAAGAAAGCTGAGCGCCAAAGAATTGATGCTTTGTTGGAGAAGACTCTTGAGAATCCCTTAGACTGCAAGGATATCCAACTAGTCCATCCCAAAGGAGATCAGCCCTGGGTGTTCATTGGAAGGACTGAAACTCCAATACTTTGGCCACCTCATGCGAAGAGTTGACTCATTGGAAAAGACTCTGATGCTGGGAGGGATTGGGGGCAGGAGGAGAAGGGGACGACAGAGGATGAGATGGCTGGATGGCACCACCGACTCGATACACATGAGTTTGGGTGAAATCTGGGAATTGGTGATGGACAGGGAGGCCTGGAGTGCTGCAATTCATGGGGTCCCAAATAGTCAGACAAGATTGAGTGACTGAACTGAACTGAACTGAAATAGAGCCTTTTTGAATAAAAGCAGTGTCCACAGCTCTGAAAGGAAGATTGCCTCCTAATAGGGGATGTGGCATTTTGGACAAGTTAAGTGTTTGCAATTCCTTGCAAGAAAACAAAAGGAAATGAGTTTTTAAAAAGAGTTTGCACACTCTAGTTTGAAAATGTTTCAAACCACAACTTATTTGGATGAGAAAAAAAGAACATAAAAAAATTGGTCATTGGCTAAGTTGCCAGAGCACCAGGGAAAAGACCATGAGGGTTTCTTTAATTCACCCATCTTTACAGTTATGAAAAGACAGAGAATAAAGGGTGCAGAAAGCTGATAAATGCAGGAGGCTATGGCTTCATTTCAGGGATTGTATGAAAGGTGGGTGATATTAGGTCTTTTTTTGGGCAATTACTTCTTTTTGAATTGAAGTATAGTTGATGTATAATATTATATAAGTTAAAGGTATACAATATAATGATTCACGAATTTTAAGGTTGTGTTTCTTTTATAGTTATTATAAAATAATGACTATATTTTCCATGTTCTGCAATATGCCCTTGTGACTTGCTTTATACATAATAGCTTGTATTTTTTTACCCCTTGTACTGATCTTGCCCCTTCTCACCCCTCCCCACACTAGTAATCACTAGTGTGTTCTCTATATCTGATTAGTTTATTTTTTGTTATAGTCACTAGCCTGTTGTATTCTTTAGATCCCACATATAAGTGATGCCACCTATCTGAACTGAACTGATAAATGATGTCATACGACGTATTCTTACATTATATAGATTCAATTCAGTTCAGTTCAGTCTCTCAGTCGTGCCGACTCTTTTGTGACTTCACTAACTGCAGTACACCAGGCCTCCCTGTCCGTCACCAGTTCCCAGAGTTTACTTAAACTAATGTCCATTAAGTCAGTGATGCCATCAAACTATCTCTTTCTGTCATCCCCTACTCTTCCTGCCTTCAATCTTTCCCAGCTTCAGGGTCTTTTCTAATGAGTCAGTTCTTCCTATCAGGTGGCCAAAGCATTGGAGTTTCAGCTTCAGCGTCAGTCCTTTAAGTGAATATTCAGAACTGATTTCCTTTAGAATGGACTGGTTGGATCTTTTTGCAGTCCAAGGGGCTCTCAAGAGTCTTATCCATTACCACAGTTCCAAAGCATCAATTTTTGTGCTCAGCTTTCAGGATAGTCCAACTCTCACATCCATACATGACTACTGAAAAAACCATAGCCTTGACTAGACAGACCTTTGTTGGCAAAGTAATGTCTCTGCTTTTTAAAATGCTGTATAGTTTGGCTATAGATTTTCTTCCAAGGAGCAAGAGTATTTTGATTACTTGGCTGCAAGCACCATATGCAGTGACTTTGGAGCCCCCCAAAATAAGATCTCCCACTGTTTCCAATTATTTCCCCATCTATGAATGATGAATTGATGGGACCAGATGCCATGATCTTAGTTTTCTGAATGCTGAGTTTTAAGTCAACTTTTTCACTGTCCTCTTTCAGTTTCATCAAGAAGCTCTTTAGTTCATTTTTTTTCATAAGGGTGATGTCATCTGCATATCTGAGGTTATTGATATTTCTCCCAGTAATCTTGATTCCAGCTTGTGCTTAATCCAGCCTGGTATTTTGCATGATGTACTCTGCATATAAATTAAACAAGCAGGGTGACAATATACAGCCTTGACATACTCCTTTCCTGATTTGGCACTGGTCTGTTGTTCCATGTTCAATTCTAACTGTTGCTTCTTGACCTGCATACACATTTCTCAGGAGGCAGGTAAGGTGGTCTGTTAGTCCTATCTCTTTAAGAATTTTCCACTGTTTGTTGTTTACCCACACAGTCAAAGGTTTGGTATAGTCAATAAAGCAGAAGTAGATACTTTTCTCGAACTCTCTCACTTTTTTAATGATCCAGGGGACATTGGCAATTTCATCTCTGGTTCCTCTGGCTTTTCTAAATTCAGCTTGAACATCTGGAAGTTCACAGTTCACATACTGTTGAAGCCTGCCTTGGAGAATTTTGAACATTACTTTGCTAACGTGTGAGATAAGTGCAATTGTGTGGTAGTTTGAGCACTCTTTGGCATTGCCTTTCTTTGGGATTGAAATGAAAACTGACTTTTTCCAGTCCTGTGGCCACTGCTGAGATTTCCAAATTTGCTGACATATTGAATGCAGCACTTTCACAGCACATCTTCCACAATTTGAAATAGCTCAACTGGAATTCCATCACCTCCACTAGCTTTCACATTCCAGGATGTCTGGCTCTAGGTGAATGATCACACCATTGTGGTTATCTGGGTCATGAAGATGTATTTTGTATAGTTCTTTTGTGTATTCTTGCCACCTCTTCTTAATATCTTCCACTTCTGTTAGGTCCATACCATTTCTGTCCTTTATCTAGCCCATCTTTGCATGAAATGTTCCCTTCATATCTCTAATTTTCTTGAAGAGATCTCTAGTCTTTCCCATTCTATTGTTTTCCTCTATTTTTTGCATTAATCACTGAGGAAGGCTTTCTTAATCTCTCCTTGCTATTCTTTCGAACTCTACATTCAAATAGGTATATCTTTCCTTTTCTCCTTTGTCTTTTGCTTCTCTTCTTTTCTCAGCTCTTTGTAAGGCCTAGTTGGGCACAGTGACCTAGACAAGGACCAGAGAACAGTCACAGAGATGGTGATACTGCCCAGGTGTCAGACTTTGCCCTCACTTCATTCATTTATGGTCCATTTTTTAAAATTCCTCATTATATGATAATATTCGCCCACTAGAGAGTGTGGAATTATAAATCTTGATGCAGTATTTTTTGGGATCTTTTAGAAAGCTTGAAAGTCAAGCTTAGTTTTCATGAATGCAAGTCTTGTGCATACATGCAAGAGATCATAACCAGATTGTCTCTGAACCTTAATAGTAGCTTTAAGACAGCATTTCTGTCTTTATCTTTCTCTATTGCTCACCTTCCATAGCTAGAGTAATCCCTCTGTAGCTATTTAAAAACAAACACAAAAAACAAACCCACACTTTATCTTTGACAAAGGAGGCAAGAATATACAATGGATTAAAGACAATCTCTTTAACAAGTGGTGCAGGGTAAACTGGTCAACCACTTATAAAAGAATGAAACTAGAACACTTTCTAACACCATATACAAAAATAAACTCAAAATGAATTAAAGATCTAAATGTAAGACCAGAAACTATAAAACTCCTAGAGGAGAACATAGGCAAAACACTTTCTGACATACATCACAGCAGGATCCTCCATGACCCAGCTCCAAGAATATTGGAAGTAAAAGCAAAAATAAACAAATGGGACCTAATTAAACTTAAAAGCTTCTGCACAACAAAGGAAACTCTAAGCAAGGTGAAAACACAGCCTTCAAAGTGGGAGAAAATAATAGCAAATGAAGCAACTGACAAACAACTAATCTCAAAAATATACAAGCAACTCCCACAGCTCAATTCCAGAAAAATAAATGACCCAATCAAAAAATGGGCCAAAGAACTAAATAGACATTTCTCCAAAGAAGACATACAGATGGCTAACAAACACATGAAAAGATGCTCAACATCACTCATTATCAGAGAAATGCAAATCAAAACCACTGTGAGGTACCATTTCATGCCAGTCAGAATGACTGATCCAAAAGTCTACAAGGAATAAATGCTGGAGAGTGTGTGGAGAAAAGGGGACCCTCTTACACTGTTGGTGGGAATGCAAACTAGTACAGCCACTATGGAGGACAGTGTGGAGACTCCTTAAAAAACTGGAAATAGAACTGCCTTATGACCCAGTAATCCCACTGCTGGGCATACACACTGAGGAAATCAGAAGGGAAAGAGACACGTGAACCCCAATGTTCATCGCAACACTGTTTATAATAGCCAGGACATGGAAGCAACCTAGATGTCCATCAGCAGATGAATGGATAAGAAAGCAGTGGTACATATACACAATGGAGTATTACTCAGCCATTAAAAAGAATACATTTGAATCAGTTCTAATGAGGTGGATGAAACTGGAGCCTATTATACAGAGTGAAGTAAGCCAGAAAGAAAAACACCAATACAGTATACTAACACATATATATGGAATTTAGAAAGATGGTAACAATAACCCTGTGTACGAGACAGCAAAAGAGACACTGATGTATAGAACAGTCTTTTGGACTCTGTGGGAGAGGGAGAGGGTGGGATGATTTGGGAGAATGGCATTGAAACATGTAGAATATCATATATGAAACGAGTCGCCAGTCCAGGTTCAATGCACGATACTGGATGCTTGGGGTTGGTGCACTGGGACGACCCAGAGGGATGGTATGGGGAGGGAAGAGGGAGGAGGTTCAGGATGGGGAACACGTGTATACCTGTGGTGGATTCATGTTGAAATATGGCAGAACCAATACAATATTGTAAAGTTAAAAATAAAATAAAATGTTAAAAAAAAAAGAAAGAAAGAAAGAAAAAAAAAACCCACACTTTACTATTTAACACAGTTCAGGATTCTTGTATATTCTCATTAGATTAATTATTAGACAATTGAGAGAGGATAAGGAAATAAATGACCTCATAAGAGCTCATATTAAAATTAAATTGTTTTTCCTCATACACATTCTGTTGGATGCAGGAGGGAATGACTAGGAAAAGCACTGGAGAGTTACGGTCTTATAGAACATTATATTTAATAATACATTTGCCAGGATGGTTGGATACAAATTCCACCTACATCACTCATGGTGCCATTTTGGGCAAGTTACTCAGGCACTTGCAACTTCTGTTGAGATAGTGCAACCTGCTGATAAGGACACAGCCCTCTCAAGCTGGCTGTAGAATTAAATTGGAATGTAGGATCAAATGTTCAGCTTGAACATTAGGGGCTTAACAAACAAGAGCAGCGTTCGTCTTACATTTTCTATAAACTTTAACTCTTATTTCCATACAGCCTGTATTTCATTACATTCAAGGCATACTGTGTTAGAAAAAGTTCTGAATCCACCTCTTGAAACTGCAGAAAAATTAGTTTCAGAAATGTGTTATGAAAATGTGTCAGGATCTCACTGTTACTACTGTCCATTAGGGTAGCTTTAACTTCATGAAGTAATGCTTCGTAAAGGGGGCTGCACCCTTCCCATATTGGCTCTGAAGCTAAGGAGGAAGCCTCTAATGGGGGAGGCTGGAGATGCTGAACCTCAGCTTGGCCTATTTTTCCCCTGGACTCCTACTATGATGGGCTTTTAACCTTTATGTATCCAGGATGTCTGTGTGGATTTGCTTCCAGTACACAGGGTGAGGACACCCTGTCTCTGTGCAGTCATCTGCCCTTCCTAAGTGTATCCACACCCATAAACTGGCAGGTAAGTACTGAGAGGGCCACCGTGAGTATCCCTCTTTGCTTTATTGGTAGAAGAACTGAGGAAGGGGCTTGAGTTTCCTGAAGATAAACGTACATTAGGTGGTAGAGTTGAGAGGACATGACTGTCTCTACATGTGCGTCCAGTAGCTTTTCCATCATACCATGTAGTCCAATCATTCATTCATTTACCGATTTCAAACTGAGCTCCCAAAGTACAATACAATGTGGGATATAACCCCACGTTGTCCAACACTGCCTGGACCCTGAAATCTTAACTCCATATATGTCATCAGGTGCACGCTGCTGCTGCTGCTGCTGCTGCTGTTGTTGCTAAGTCGCTTCAGTCGTGTCCGACTCTGTGCAACCCCATAGACGGCAGCCCACCAGGCTCCCCCGTCCCTGGGATTCTCCAGGCAAGAATACTGGAGTGGGTTGCCATTTCCTTCTCCAATGCATGAAGGTGAAAAATGAAAGTGAAGTCGCTCAGTCATGTCTGACTCTGAGCGACCCCACGGACTGCAGCCTACTGGGCTCCTCCGTCCATGGGATTTTCCAGGCAAGAGTACTGGAGTGGGGTGCCGTCGCCTTCTCCGCAGGTGCACGCTAGGGATCTCCATACCCTCCCTAAGCCTGCCATGTACCATGTCCTGGGTAACTGACAAGATGAGAAAACCAAGGCACCTGGCCACGTGCACACCTTTTGGTTCCCCCCATCCAGAAACAGCACACTTATGCTCTGGGTGCCCTCCTCTCCCCAGTGCATAGAATCTTGCACAGACTATCACTCAAGCCTCCCCCCCTCCCCACACCAGCCCCACTCTTTGGCAGTGGCTAGACTCAATGCCCAAGCTGGGCCATACACTCTTCTTTATTTAAAGCTTGAACACCACAGTGTAAATCAACTATACTCCAATAATTTTTTTTTAACAAAAAAAAAAGTATTATAAGCACTGGACTGAGTAGGATTTGGGCATGTTTCAATAAAGACTGATTGAACTGGCTTGAGCCTCCTAATTTTCAGGAACCCCAATTTTCCACCAGACAGGTAAATGCTATCCCAGATAAATACACAATGTAAGCAAAAATTTGCTTGCTATGCAAACTCAAATATAGGGGATGTATAGAAATCTCCTAGCTACCAGTTCTGTTACTGGCCCCAAACTTCCTTTCCATAAAAAAGACTCATTGTACATAAATAACAATTACTAATACAACTGATTTGGGAGTAAGTTTGTCTATTATTCTACTACCATTTTAAAGTATCTCTCAAAGAAAGGGTTTATATTTCCCATTATATGTTTATTATATTTAAATCCAGTACAGTACTGGCCTGGACCATCATATATATTTAATAAATGAAATAGAGCTACTATTAGTTCTGCATGTTTCAGAGAGATATCAGCATAAATATTCTTGAGAATAATAAACAGCAACTATATGACTGTAATCTATGTGATATTTCCACAGTTTATTGTGATCCACACAGTCAAAGGCTTTGGGATACCCAATAAAGCAGAAATAGATGTCTTTCTGGAACTCTCTTCCTTTTTCCATGATTCAGCGGATGTTGGCAATTTGATCTCTGGTTCCTCTGCCTTTTCTAAATCCAGCTTGAACATCTGGAAGTTCATGGTTCATGTATTGCTGAAGCCTGGCTTGGAGAATTTTGAGCATTACTTTACTAGCGTGTGAGATGAGTGCAATTGTGCAGTAGTTTGAGCATTCTTTGGCATTGCCTTTCTTTGGGACTGGAATGAAAACTGACCTTTTCCAGTCCTGTGGCCACTGCTGAGTTTTCCAAATTTGCTGGCATATTGAGTGCAGCACTTTCACAGCTTTCACATCACCTCCACTACCTTTGTTTGTAGTGATGCTTTCTAAGGCCCACTTGACTTCACATCCAGGATGTCTGGCTCTAGGCTAGTGATCACACCATTGTGATTACCTTTGTCTTTAAGATCTTTTTTTGTACAGTTCTTCTGTGTATTCTTGCCACCTCTTCTTAATATCTTCTGCTTCTGTTAGGTCCATACTATTTCTGTCCTTTATTGAGCCCATTTTTGCATGAAATGTTACCTTGGTATCTCTAATTTTCTTGAAGAGATCTCTAGTCTTTCCCATTCTGTTGTTTTCCTCTATTTCTTTGCATTGATCGCTGAGGAAGGCTTTCCTAGCTCTCCTTGCTATTCTTTGGAACTCTGCATTCAAATGCTTGTATCTTTCCTTTTCTCCTTTGCTTTTCACTTCTCTTCTTTTCACAGCTATTTGTAAGGCCTCCCCAGACAGCCATTTTGCTTTTTTGCATTTCTTCTCCATGGGGATGGTCTTGATCCCTTTCTCCTGTACAGTGTCATGAACCTCAGTCTATAGTTCATCAGGCACTTGATCAGATCTAGTCCCTTAAATCTATTTCTCACTTCTACTGTATAATCATAAGGAATTTGATTTAGGTCATACCTGAATGGTCTAGTAGTTTTCCTTACTTTCTTCAATTTAAGTCTGAATTTGGCAATAAGGATTTCATGATCTGAGCCACAGTCAGCTCCCGGTCTTGTTTTTGCTGACTGTATAGAGCTTCTCCATCTTTGGCTGCAAAGAATATACTCAATCTGATTATACTATGAAATTAAAAGATGCTTACTCCTTGGAAGGAAAGTTATGACCAACCTAGATAGCATATTCAGAAGCAGAGACATTACTTTGCCAACAAAGGTCCGTCTAGTCAAGGCTATGGTTTTTCCAGTGGTCATGTACGGATGTGAGAGTTGGACTGTGAAGAAAGCTGAGTGCCAAAGAATTGATGCTTTTGAACTGTTGGAGAAGACTCTTGAGAGTCCCTTGGACTGCAAGGAGATCCAACCAATCCATTCTAAAGAAGATCAGTCCTGGGTGTTCATTGGAAGGACTGAGGCTAAAGCTGAAACTCCAATACTTTGGCCACCTCATGCGAAGAGTTCACTCATTGGAAAAGGCTCTGATGCTGGGAGGTGTTGAGGACAGGAGGAGAAGGGGACAACAGAGGATGAGATGGCTGGATGGCATCACCAACTCAATGGACATGGCTTTGGGTGAACTCTGGGAGTTGGTGATGGACAGGGAGGCCTGGCGTGCTGCAATTCATGGAAGTCGTAAAGAGTCGGACACGACTGAGTGACTGAACTGAACTGAACTATGTGATATTTCATTCATGAATAATGAAATACATATTTTCTGCTTTTATAATGGAAATCAAAATCTATACCTATTTTTAAAATGTTGCTAAATTATACAGTCAAAAATACAAAGTAATATTGGATTTGTTTTGACTATAGTATATGTATTTCCCGTACAATATTATTAACTCCTTCATATGGCAACATAATTTATGAAAGTTTTTCATAAATTATGATTATGATTTATTACTCCAGTCCTGGAGTAATCAAAAACAATTGGACTTTGACCTAGGACTTTGAGCTGAAATTTTTAAAAGAGGTAAAAAGAACACTAGTCTGATTGTGGCTAAAAGTATTACCTGGAATTCTGATGTTATACTGCATCTAATTCAGCTGCCTCTCCTGTAGCAGAGGTATTAGCTTTTACATATTTGAGCTTTTCTATATTTATGAAGTGTTTACATAATTTCAGTCACTCACATGTGGAAATCTGATGGGGCTAAACTTTAATCTCAGTGGAAATTGCTGAGATCCAAAACATGAGCATATGTGCAAGAAGGGAACTTGAACTAATGGCTATTTATTAAATCCATTTGAATTTCTCATAATAGAAATAATCTTAAGGGATAAAATATAATAAACTCAGGGCTAATGTATCTGCTGAAAATTCTCTACTTCAATATCAGAAGTTCAAAAGGCATTTAGACATTTTACCACAAGCAGATTTCAAAAATTAGTGAATTTTCAAATACACTCTGTGGTCAATGAAAATTAACACTTCCTAGACCTTCACTTAATATTAATAGAGTCCAGAGAACAATTCAGGGTCTGAAATTTTTAAAGCATACAAAATGCAAATTGCAGATATTTTACCAAAAATCAGTTCAGTCACTCAATAGTGTCTGAATCTTTGCTACCACATGAATTGAAGCATGCCAGGCGATGGCTCCCCACTCCAGTACTCTTGCCTGGAAAATCCCATGGAGGGAGGAGCCTGGTGGGCTGCAGTCCATGGGGTCTCAAAGGGTTGGACACAATTGAGCAACTTCACTTTCGCTTCTCACTTTCATGCATTGAACAAGGAAATGGCAACCCACTCCAGTGTTCTTGCCTGGAGAATCTCAGGGATGGGGGAGCCTGGAGGGCTGCTGTCTCTGGGGTCGCACAGAGTTGGACACAACTGAAGCGACTTAGCAGCAGCAGCAGCTGCAGACTTCCCTGTCCATCACCAACTATTGGAGCTTGCTCAAACTCATGTCCATCGAGTTGGTGATGACATCAAACCATCTCATTCTCTGTTATCCCCTTCTCCTCCTGCCTTCAATCTTTTCCAGCATCAGGCTCTTTTCTTCACATCAGGTGGCCAAAGTATTGGAGTTTCAGCTACAGCATCAGTCCTTCCAGTGAATATTCAGGGCTGATTTCCTTTAGGATTGACAGGTTGGATCTCCTTGTAGTCTAAGGGACTCTCAAGAGTCTTCTCCAACACCACGGTTCAGAAGCATCAATTCTTCAGCATTCAGCTTTCTTCATGGTCCAACTCTCACATCCATACATGACTACTGGAAAAACCATAGCTTTGACCAGACAGACCTTGTTTGGCAAAGTAATGTATCTGCTTCTTAATATGCTGTCTAGGTTTGTCACAGCTTTTCTTCCAAGGAGCAAGCATCTTTTAATTTCATGGTGGCAGTCACCATCTGCAGCGACTTTGGAGCCAAAGAAGATAACGTCTCTTACTCTTTCCACTGTTTCCCCATCTATTTGCCATGAATTGATGGGACTGGATGCCATGATCTTAGTTTTTTGAATGTTGAGCTTTAAGTCAGCTTTTTCACTCTCCTCTTTCACTTTCATCAAGAGGCTCTTTTGTTCTTCTCTGCTTTCTGCCATAAGGGTTGTGTTATCTGCATATCTGAGTTTATTTGTGTTTCTCTTGGCAATCTTAATTCCAGCTTTTGCTTCAACCAGCCCAACATTTCTCATGACGTGCCCTGAATGTAAGTTAAATAAGCAGGGTGACAGTATACAGCCTTGACATACTCATTTCCCAATTTTGAACCAATCCATTTTTCCATATCCAGTTCTAACTGTTGCTTCCTGATCTGCATACAGATTTCTCAGGAGGCAGGTAAAATGTTCTGGTATACAATACAATAAATAGGGACCACTATCAAAGTATTGGTAGTTCAAAATGAAATAATATTAGTGAATTATTATTTACCAACAAAAAGAGTTATTTGCTTTTGTAACTCGTTTCTACAGGTCCTTTTAAAAAGAGATTTTTTAATTTATTTTATCATTTTAAATTATATAAATTTATATAGTTTATGTGTACAGAGAAATTTGCAAATTGTCTTTACAGTAACAGGTGAAGAGTCATTTCCCAGTCTTTGAGATGATATTATTGATTGTTTTAAGATGTTGATGTAATACAGAATAAAAGTAAAGCCAACTTCAAATCAGGCAATCTGTAAAACCATAAAAGTATATATATATATATATATATATATATATATATGCAGAAACTTAATTTATAAGCATATTTAGAATCGATTGTGTTAGAGGACAATGGATGTGCTCTGCTCCCTTGGCATGTGGAGCCCTAAGGACACACATTTCATGACAGTGGCCCTGACTCTCCTGATGCAGGGTGCCTCCACATCCCCATCAGTCTCTTGAGACCAGAGAGCACATCACCAGCACACAGCTGGAGATGCTGGAGGGCAGCCAGATGCAAAGAGCACCACCTAAAGCTAACGGTGCACAGAATTGCCAAAATTTGAGTTGGTTGTTAAGAAAAGCAACTCCAGATCCAGAAACTATTTGAAATCTAGAAAGATTCTACCTATAGTCATTCTAAAAGGACAAATAAGCAAATCTCTCATAGAGGTTAATGTCTTATATTAATACTTAATAGTATAAATTTCTTGAGTTAATAACATGTTAATTTATAATATATCTTGACAAAAAAATTAGATGTCCAAAGTGGTATATTGTTATAGTTGCTGATTAATTTGTGTCAGTGAGAAGTTTCTAAATATTTCAAGTATTTAAAAAACTGATGATAAAAACTGTGACAAAAAGAAAGAAAACATAAAGTATGGTAAAAAAAATTTAAATGAGAATTTTTCGTGGTAATATTGATGCATTTTCCAATCAATAAGTGGTTTAAAAAATAAATTTCAAAATAGATCCTCTAATATTTTATTGTTTGTGGATGTGAGTCAGTATAGAGTAACATGTAAGTGGTATAGAATCTCTAATCAGAAGTCCCAAAGTTGGAGATCTGGTTCTATCATTTGCTGATTACCTGTGCAATCTTAGGACACTTATTTGAATCCTCTGTGCTTGTTTCTGTAAATGTGAAAATTGATGCCTTTGAGCTATGGTGCTGGAGAAGACTCGTGAGAGTCCCTTGGACAGCAAAGAGATCAAACCAGTTAATCTTCAGGGAAATCAACCCTGAACACTCATTGGAAGAACTGATGCTGAAGTTGAAATTCTGGTATTTTGGCCATCTGATGTGAACAGCTGACTCATTGGAAAAGTCCCTGATGCTGGGAAAGAATGACATCAGAGTCAGAAGAGGGCATCATTGGATGAGATGGCTGGATGGCAAACCTATGTGATGGACATGAACTTGGGCAAACTTCGGGAGATGGTGAGGGACAGAAAGGCCTGGCGTGCTGCAGTCAATAGGGTAGCAAAGAGTCAGATATGACTAGGTGACTGAACAACAACAACAAAAATACCATCAGTACTTATATTTAAGTATCTTTGCTGTAAGAATTAAGTGTGATACTTTACATAAATATCCAGTTAACATCAAGCCTATATCCAGTTAATACCTGTCTTTTATTTTTATTACACTATCACATTTAGAATGACAGTATTTTATTTTTCATGGCTTCCATTGATCTTCTAATAGTATGAATTTTTTTTAAATTTTATTTTATTTTTAAACTTACATAATTGTATTAGTTTTGCCAAATATCAAAATGAATCCATCACAGGTATACATGTGCTCCCCATCCTGAACCCTCCTCCCTCCTCCCTCCCCATACCATCCCTCTGGGTCGTCCCAGTGCACTAGCCCCAAGCATCCTGTATCGTGCATTGAACCTGGACTGGCATCTCGTTTCATACATGATATTTTACATGTTTCAATGCCATTCTCCCAAATCTTCCCACCCTCTCCCTCTCCCTCAGAGTCCATAAGACTGTTCTGTACATCAGCGTCACTTTTGCTGTCTCGTACACAGGGTTATTGTTATCATCTTTCTAAATTCCATATACATGCGTTAGTATACTGTATTTATGTTTTTCCTTGTGGCTTACTTCACTCTGTATAATAGGCTCCAGTTTCATCCACTGCATTAGAACTGATTCAAATGTATTCTTTTTAATGGCTGAGTAATACTCCATTGTGTATATGTACCACTGCTTTCTTATCCATTCATCTGCTGATGGACATCTAGGTTGCTTCCATGTCCTGGCTATTATAAACAGTGCTGCGATGAACATTAGCTCTCTGATGCTTGTTGACAATACAGTGAATAAAGTGCAAATGTAAAAGTCATAAAATAACTAATATTTATAATCTGGTTATATAAAGTTTATTGATGTTAAAGAATATTTAATAAGTGATCTGTATGGTTATCAACCTGAACTTCACAGAAATAGTAAATGATGAGAAAAGTTTTAAAGACAATAAGGATGATGTGCTCTGTTACCTTCACATAGGAAGTAGAGGACCAGGTAAAAGAATTGCTATGTTGCAACTAGCTGTAATCAGCTTGCTACCTATACTAACAAGAATGAAGGCTTTAATTTTTCCTTATATTAATCTCCATTGGGTAAGCCATGGAGAATCTAACATATTATTACCTCCCCATTTTACTGTTTGCTTGCATAGTTATACAGCAGAAACAATGTATGTTCA
Source organism: Bos taurus (assembly GCF_002263795.3). NCBI lineage: Eukaryota > Metazoa > Chordata > Mammalia > Artiodactyla > Bovidae > Bos > Bos taurus. The sequence goes on along the minus strand of NC_037333.1, from coordinate 1,825,926 downwards.
CGGGCTTATTTCATAAGTATGCTGCACTACATTTTCAGTACAGACATTAAGAAAGCTGTTTGTTAGCCAGGACATGGAAGCAATGTAAATGTCCATCAACAGAGGAATGGTACATATATATATTGGAATATCACTCAGCAGAGGAATGGTACATATATATATTGGAATATTACTCAGCTATAAAAAGGATGAAATAATGTCATTTTCAACAACATAGATGGACCTAGAAATTGTCCTACTAATTGAAGTAAACTAGACCTAGAAAGACAAGTATCATATGACATCACTTACATGTGGAATCCATAAAAAGGATACAAATGAACTTATCTACAAAGCAGAAATAGAGTCAAAGATATAGAAAACAAACTTACGTTTACCAAATTGTAAGTAAGAGAGGTATAAATTGAAAGACTGAGATTGACAAATACACACTATTATATATACGCTAGATGACTAATAAGGAACTGTATAGTACACGGGACTCTACTCAATACTCTGTATTGACCGATATGGGAAAACAACCTAAAAAAGAGTGGGTATATGTATAACTGAATCACTTTCCTGTACACCTGAAACTAACACAACATTGTAAATAACAAAACATTGTAAATACTCCAATAAAAATGAATAAAAATTAAGCAATTGCGTCTTTCCATAAAAACCATCTCCATGTCAGATTTATTTTGGTTAGTGAGCACACGTACTAAGGTAAATCTTTCATAAAAGCAAAGTGGCTTAAAATGAACTTAAAAAAAAAAAAAAAAAAAAGAGTGTACATGAATACTCATATAGGAAGAAAGGATTGTCCCTAAGGATTTGCACCCACACCACCCTAGTAAAGTAAAACCAGCCCTATCACATCTTCCATCACAGACTGTGTGCCTTTTTAAATAATTTCCTTACTTGTTTACTTTCTTTCTTTCACATCCAAACAGCATGACTTCTTACGTCTATTAATTGTGATTCAGGGAATTCTCAGCATCAAGCCCAGCAAAAGTCAATTACTTTTTATTGCTCTCCCCCTTTCAATGCTACCACCACCTTCATTAACCATGGTAACAGTCTTTTTGCCAAATTTGTCTCCTATTTCATTCAAACTTCTAAAAGTTGGAGTGCTTCAGGGATTACCTCTTGAATTTCTTCTCTATCTGTACTTAGTCTTGGGTGAGCTTTCCCAGTTCTATGGGTTTAAGGATAACCAATAGGATGGAGGCTCTGAATTTATAATTCTTTGTCAGATCTCTTTTCTGAATTTCAGACTCATCTGCCCAACTTGTCATCATCTACAAAAACCTACTTAGCATCTCTACATAGATATATAACAGACAACTCAGATTTACTTGTCTAAATCTAAGTCACCCCTACAATGATGCAGGACAAGAACAAATCAAATAATCTAGGGCTTGCTCTAGCTAATTGCATTTGAAAGGAAACACCCCTGTTCACACATTTCATGGAGCCCTTGGTGTTTAACCAAAATAATAAATTTTAAAACTGAATTTTAACTATGTTAAAAAAAAGTAAGGTAAAGTTTCCTATGACCCTACATACTGCTGAACATATACAATCCATTCTCCTTGTGGCAATTAGAATTATTCTTTACAAAGCAAGTCAAGCCACTCAGGAGTAGGAATCTTGTGATCATTGCTTACCATAAGTCTTTGATTCAAGACTCAGTAAAAGGAAAACAAACAGCTAAAAACATATGCAAAGATTTGAACATATTCTTCACTGAAGAAGGCATACAGATGGCAAACAAGCACATGAAACATGCCTAACATTAGTAGTCATCATTAGGGAAATAAAAAAAAAAAAAAAACTAAAGTGAGATACCACCACTAACTAAGTTTCATGGCTGAAATTGTTTTATTTTAAACACAAAACAATCAGTATAAGTGTTGGCAGGACACGGAGAAGAGGAAACCCTCATCCACCGTTGGTGGAAATACGTAATTGTTTAACTACTTTGGAAAATAATGTGACAGTTTCTTAAAAAGTTAAATGCACATTTATCATATGACTCAGTCATTCTCAGTTCAGTTCAGTTCAGTTCAATCTCAGAGTCGTGTGTGACTCTTTGGGACCCCATGGACCACAGCGTGCCAGGCCTCCCTGTCCATCACAAACTCCTGGGGATTACCCAAGCTCATGTCCATAGAGTCAGTGATGCCATCCAACCATCTCATCCTCTGTCGTCCCCTTCTCCTCCTGCCTTCAATCTTTCCTAGCATCAGGGTCTTCTCCAATGAGTCAGCTCTTTGCATGAGGTGGCCAAAGTACTGGAGTTTCAGCTTCAACATCAGTCCTTCCAATGAACACCCAGGACTGACCTCCTTTAGGATGGACTGGTTGGATCTCTTTGCAGTCCAAGGGACTCTCAAGAGTCTTCTCCAACAACACAGTTCAAAAGCATCAATTCTACGTTCAGCTTTCTTTATAATCCAACTCTCACATCCATACGTGACTACTGGAAAAACCATAGCTTTAACCAGACAGACCTTTGTTGGCAAAATAATGTTTCTGCTTTTTAATAAGATGCCTAGGTTGGTCATAACTTTTCTTCAAAGGAGCAAGCATCTTAATTTCATGGCTGCAGACACCATCTGCAGTGATTTTGGAGCCCCCCAAAATAAAGTCAGCCACTGATTCAACTGTTTCCCCATCTATTTGTCATGAAGTAATGGGACCAGATGCCATGATCTTAGTTTTCTGAATGTTGAGCTTTAAGCCAACATTTTTGCTCTCCTCTTTCACTTTCATCAAGCAGCTCTTTAGTTCTTCTCTGCTTTCTGCCATAAGGGTGGTGTCATCTGCATATCTGAGGATATTGATATTTCTCCAAGCAATCTTGATTCCAGCTTGTGTTTCATCCAATCCAGGATTTCTCATGATGTACTCTGCATATAAATTAAATAAGCAGGGTGACAATATACAGCCTTGGCATACTCCTTTCCTGATTTGGAACCAGTCTGTTGTTCCATGTCCAGTTCTAACTGTTGCTTCTTGACCTGCATACGGATTTCTCAGGAGGCAGGTCAGGTGGTCTGGTCTTAAAAATTCTTTAAGAATTTTTCACAGATTGTTGTGATCTGCATAGTCAAAGGCTTTGGCATAGTCAATAAAACACATAGATATTTTCCTGGAATTCTCTTGCTTTTTTTGATGATCCAATCAATGTTGGCAATTTGGTCTTTGTTTCCTCTGCCTTTTCTAAAACCAGCTTGAACATCTGGAAGTTCATGGTTCACATACTGTTGAAGCCTGGCTTGGAAAATTTTGAGCATTACTTTGCTAACATGTGAGATGAGTGCTATTGTGTGGTAGTTTGAACAGTCTTTGGCATTGCCTTTCTTTGGGATTGGAATGAAAACTGACCTTTTCCAGTCCTGTGGCCACTGCTGACTTTTCCAAATTTGCTGGCATACTGAGTGTAGCACTTTCACAACTTATTGTTTAGGATTTGAAATAGCTCAACTGGAATTTCATCACCTGCACTAGCTTTGTTCATAATGATGCTCCCTAAGGCCCACTTGACTTTGCATTCCAGGATGTCTGACTCTAGATGAGTGATCACACCATCGTGATTATCTGCGTCATGAAGAACTTTTTGTATAGTTCTTCTGTGTATTCTTGCCACCTGTTGTTAATACCTTCTGCTTCTGTGAGGTCCATACCATTTCTGTCCTTAATTGTGCACATCTTTGCATGAAAATTTCCCTTGGTATCTCTAATTTTCTTGTAGAGATCTCTAGTCTTTCCCATTCTATTGTTTTCCTCTATTTCTTTGCATTGATTATTGAGGAAGGCTTTCTTACCTCTCCTTGCTATTCTTTGTAAATCTGCATTCAGATGGGTATATCTTTTCTTTTCTCCTTTGTCTTTCACTTTTCTTCTTTTCGCAGCTATTTGTAAGGCCTCCTCAGACAGCCATTTTGCTTTTTTGCATTTCTTTTTCTTGAGGATGTCTCCTGTACAATGTCACAAACCTCCATCCATAGTTCATGAGGCACTCTGTCTATCAGATATAGTCTTTCAAATCTTTTTCACATATTGCTGAAGCCTGGCTTGGATTATAGGTGTATAATTGTAAGGGATTTGATTTAGGTCATATCTGAATGGTCTAGTGGTTTTCCCTGCTTTCCTCAGTTTAAGTCTGAATTTGGCAATAAGGAGTTCATTATCTGAGCCACAGTCAGCTCCAGGTCTTGTTACTCTTGGGTATTTTTAATCAAGAGAATGAAAGTGTTTGTCCATAGCAAGACTTGTACACAAATATTCATAGTAGCATTATTTACGATAGCAAAAGCCCTGGAAGTGATCTAAGTTTCACAAACATATTGTGGAACATTTATACAATAGATTATTAGTCATCAACAAAAAGAACTAAATTGCTAATGTGACACAACATGGGTGACTGTTAAAAAAATTGTGCTTAGTGCACATCTTTTGGAAACATTCCAATTCTATTGCTAGAATGGAATGTCCAAATTCTAGGATATTAAAACTACTCCAGAGACAGAAAATGGAGAGCCTCTTATGGGTGAGAGTGGTGGGGAGCAGCAGGACAGTGGAACTGCCTAGTGATAAAGTACATTGGGAGAAGGTCATGTTCATTACACTAATTGCAGTAATGGTTTCAGCAGGTTTATACATATGCTACAATATATACAATTGTTCACTTTTAACATTTGCAGTTTATAGTATGTCAGTTATACCTCAATAAAGTTGTGAAAATATATACTAGATCAAATCTTACCACTGTTCTGCTCAAAGTTCTCTCTTGCCTTCCCATTGTTTTTTGAATAAAATTTAAAGTTCCTACTTTGGGTTAAAAGGTTCTACATAATCTGGCCCCTGTATCTCCATCTGGTGTTTCTCCTGGTCCTGAATACATCAGATATTCCCCTGATCAGAAACACTTGCTATTCCTTCAACTGAACACATCTTCCATACAAATCCTCACAAATTATTCCTCATTTAAAAAAAAATTCTCTAATCAAATGTCACCCCATCACAGAAGCCTTCCTTCACCACAGCATTTACAGGAATCCCTACAAACTCATGACGTTTCACTCTTGATCCCATTATCCCAACCAATCTATCTCTTTGGCTATTATAACATCTGTATTATGTTAAATAGTTGTTTATTGTCCTTTTCTCCTCCTGACTAGACAGCTATGTCAGTGGAGAACCTTGATGTTCTATTCTCTGATACAACTCAATCAAGTGGAACACTGGCTAACATATTACACACTCAATAAATATATATTGATGCAGTTACCAAGACAACACAAAATCGTTCTCTGTATGCTATTGTTCTTGTATGTAGCCCTTGTAATTTCTTTAAACTTTTCCTCTTATTTCTTGGGTCATTCTTGTGTTATGATGCAGAGGTGTATGTGCTAGGACTGCAATCTTTAAATAAGCTTGTAGATACTGATCACCACTACATTTCTCACAAAGTGCAAATAATCATGCTGAAATGGGTAGTGATCTATAATATATATTGGGTGTAAGGAAGCCTAAGAAGTATAGGGAAAAAAGAAACAAAATATTTTTTAAAAAGCTAAAAGCTATTTAAAAAGTCAACAGCAAATTATACTGTTATATCACATCTAAGAAATGCAATAAAAAATTCCAAAGTACCCAACTAGAATGCTTATATTCTATTACAGTCTACAAATTGTTTTTGCATGTTGTATGAACAAGAAATTGTTTTTCATTACAAATGAAATCTTGCATAAAATGTAATTTACTTTGTCCATAGCCATTTAAGCCTACATCCTTAGTTTTCTCTCTTAGCACATAAAAATGAAAGGCTCATAAATTTAAGAGGGATCTAACACATTCAGTTGCAAATGATGCAGAAACAAACTATATCTCACACATGCGAAAGGAAAGACACAAGTGTAGAGTTGTGTCTACATAGCTTTAAATCCCTTCTTCATAGCTTAGGCACAGAGGCAGGACCATCTGTTCATTGAGAGCAAGACAAGACATGCCAGGGACCATTTATCTTTGTCTAAGCATTTGTCAACTGGACAAAGTCTGTGGTCATGCTACTTCAGTGAAGCCACCTCCCAAAACTCATAGCTTTCTTTGGTTGCCTCCTCTGAAAGCAATTTAGGCTTCTTGGTGGTTTTGTGGGCATGTGTTGAGGGTGCATGGTAGAGTTGGGTGCTTCTCTGAAATCTGCAGATTGGTCTGCCCTGTAGACCTTGCTATCAAAGTGATTCAGCAGTGTTTTATAGTTTTCTATATACAGGTCTTTAGTTTCTTTAGATAGATATATTCCTAAGTATTTTATTCTTTTCTTTTCAATGGTGAATGGAATTGTTTCCTTAATTTCTCTTTCTATTTTCTCATTATTAGTGTATAGGGATGCAAGGGATTTCTGTGTGTTGATTTTATATCCTGCAACTTTACTATATTCATTGATTAGTTCTAGTAATTTTCTGGTGGAGTCTTTAGGGTTTTCTATATAGAGGATCATGTCATCTGCAAACAGTGAGAGTTTTACTTCTTATTTTCCAATTTGGATTTCTTTTATTTCTTTTTCTGCTCTGATTGCTGTGGCCAAAACTTCCAAAACTATGTTGAATAGTAATGGTGAAAGTGGGCACCCTTGTCTTGTTCCTGACTTTAGAGGAAATGCTTTCAACTTTTCACCATTGAGGATAATGTTTGCTGTGGGTTTGTCATATATAGCTTTTATTATGTTGAGGTATGTTCCTTCTATTCCTGCTTTCTGGAGAGTTTTTATCATAAATGGATGTTGAATTTTGTCAAAGGCTTTCTCTGCATCTATTGAGATAATCATATGGTTTTTATTTTTCAATTTGTTAATGTGGTGTATTACATTGATTGATTTGCAGATATTGAAGAATCCTTGCATCCCTGAGATAAAGCCCACTTGGTCATGGTGTATGATCTTTTTAATGTGTTGTTGGGTTCTGATTGCTAGAATTTTGTTAAGGATTTTTGCATCTATGTTCACCAGTGATATTGGCCTGTAGTTTTCTTTTCTTTTCTTTTCTTTTTTTTGTGAGATCTTTGTCAGGTTTTGGTATTAGGGTGATGGTGGCCTCATAGAATGAGTTTGGAAGTTTACCTTCCTCTGCAATTTTCTGGAAGAGTTTGAGCAGGATAGGTGTTAGCTCTTCTCTAAATTTTTGGTAGAATTCAGCTGTGAAGCCATCTGGACCTGGGCTTTTGTTTGCTGGAAGATTTCTGATTACAGTTTCAATTTCTGTGCTTGTGATGGGTCTGTTAAGATTTTCTATTTCTTCCTGGTCCAGTTTTGGAAAGTTGTACTTTTCTAAGAATTTGTCCATTTCTTCCACGTTGTCCATTTTATTGGCATATAATTGCTGATAGTAGTCTCTTATGATCCTTTGTATTTCTGTGTTATCTGTTGTGATCTCTCCAATTTCATTTCTAATTTTATTGATGTGATTTTTCTCCCTGGAAATAGAACTGCCATATGACCCATCAATCCCACTGCTGGGCATACACACTGAGGAAACCAGAAGGGAAAGAGACACGTGTACCCCAATGTTCATCGCAGCACTGTTTATAATAGCCAGGACATGGAAGCAACCTAGATGTCCATCAGCAAATGAATGGATAAGAAAGCAGTCGTACATATACACAATGGAGTATTACTCAGCCATTATAGAGAATGCATTTGAGTCAGTTCTAATTAGGTGGATGAAACTGGAGCCTATTATACAGAGTGAAGTAAGCCAGAAAGAAAAACACCAATACAGTATACTAACACATATATATGGAATTAAGAAAGATGGTAACAATAACCCTGTATACGAGACAGCAAAAGAGACCCTGATGTATAGAACAGTCTTTTGGACTCTGTGGGAGAGGGAGAGGGTGGGAAGATTTGGGAGAATGGCATTGAAACATGTATAATATCATATATGAAATGAGTCACCAGTCCAGGTTCGATGCACGATACTGGATGCTTAGGGCTGGTGCACTGGGAGGACCCAGAGGGATGGTACGGGGAGGGAGGTGGGAGGAGGGTTCGGGATGGGGAACATGTGTATACCTGTGGCGGATTCATGTTGATATATGGCAAAACCAATACAATATGGTAAAGTTAAAAAATAAAATAAAATAAATGTGATTCAGGTCTTTTTAAATTAAAGTACACTTGGTTTGCAATGTTGTGTTAGTTTCTGCTGTACAGCATGGTGATTCAGTTGGAAATATTCTCACTTTTGGTGCTTTAGAAAAGGCTGGGGGGAGACATGGGTCTATTTTCAAATTGGCCTTAATTAGTAGAGTCAACAGAAAAGTGCCAAAGACATTTGTTGTTCAGTTGCTCAGTCATATCTGACTCTTTGTGACACCCTAGAATGCAACACACCAAGCTTCCATGTCCTTCACTTTTCCCAGAGTTTCCTCAGACTCATGTCCTTTGAGTCAATTATAGCATTCAAACCATCTAATCATCTGTTGTCGCCTTCTCCTGCCCTCAATTTCCCCAGCATTGGGTCTTTTCCAGTGAGTCAGCTCTTTCCATCAGGTGGCCAAAGCATGGGAGCTTTAGCTTCAGCATCAGTCCCTCCATTGAATATTCAGGGTTGATTTCCTTTAGGATTAACTGGCTTGATCTCCTTGCTGTCCAAAGGACTCTCAAGAGTTTTCTCCAACACCATAGTTCAAAAGCATCAATTCTTCAGCATTCAGCCTTCTTTATTGTCCATCTCTCACATCTGTGGTGGCTGAGGTGGTAAAGAATCTGCCTATAATGCAGGAGACCTGAGTTTGATCCCTGGGTTGGACAGATGCCCTGGAGAAGGGGATGGCACCCCACTCCAGTATTCTTGCCTAGAGAATTCCATGGACAGAGGAGTCTTTGCATGATATACTCTACATAGAATTAAAATAAGCATGGTGACAATATACAGTCTTGATATACTACTTTCGCAATTTTGAATCAGTCCATGAATTACAAGCCAGAATCAAGATGCCTGGGAAAGTATCAATAACCTCAGATAAACAGATGACACCACCCTAATGGCAAATAAAATCCGATACTGTGAAGAACAATATTGCATAGGAACCTGAAATGTTAGGTCCATGAATCAAGGTACTGGAAGTGATCAAACAGGAGAGGGCAAGAGTGAATATCAACATTTTAGGAATCAGTGAACTAAAATGGACTGGAATGGGTGAATTTAATTCAGATGACCATTATATCTACTACTGTGGGCAAGAAGCCCTTAGAAGAAATGGAGTACCCATCATAGTCAATAAAAGAGTCCAAAATGCAGTACTTGGATGCAATCTCAAAAATGACAGAATGATCTTTATTCGTTTCCAAGGCAAACCATTCAATATCTGAGTAATGGAAGTCTATGCCCCAACAAGTAATGCTGAAGAAGCTGAAATTGAATGGCTCCATGAAGATTACAAGACCTTCTAGAAGTAACACCTCGAAAAGATGTCCTTTTCATCATAGGGGACTGGAATGCCAAAATAGGAAGTCAAAAGATACCTGGGGTAACAGGCAAATTTGGCCTTTGAGTACAAAATGAAGTAGGGCAAATGCTAACAGAGTTTTTCCAAGAGAATGCACTAGTGATAGCAAACACCCTTGTCCAACAACACAAGAGACGAATCTATACATGGACATCACCAGATGGTCAATACTGAAATCAGACTGATTATATATTTTGCAGCCAAAGATGGAGAAGATCTATACAGTCAGTAAAAATAGACTGGGAGCTGACTGTGGCTCAGAACATGAACTCCTTATTGAAAATTCAAAATTAAATTGAAGAGAGTAGGGAAAACCATGAGACCGTTCAGGTATGACCAAAATAAAATCACTTATGATTATAAAGTGGAAAAGACAAATAGATTCAAGGGATTAGATCTGATAGACAGAGTGTCTGAAGTACTATGGACAGAGGTTCATGACATTGAACAGGAGGAAGTGATCAAGACAATCCTCAAGAAAAAGAAATGCAAAAATGCAAAATGGTTGTCTGAAGAGGCCTTACAAATAGCTGAGAAGAGAAGAGAAGTGAAAGGCAAATGAGAAAAGGAAAGATATGCCCATTTGAATGCAGAGTTTCAGAGAACAGCAAGGAGAGATAAGAAAGCCTTCCTCAGTGATCAATGTGATGAAATAGAGGAAAACACTAGAATGGGAAAGACTAGAGATCTCCTCAAGAAAATTAGAGATTCCAAGGGAACATTTCAAGCAAAGATGAGCTCAATAAAGGACAGAAATGGTATGGACTTAACAGAAGCAGAAGATATTTAGAATAGTGGCAAGAATACACAGAAGAACTGTACAAAGAAGATCTTCATGATGCAGGTAACCATAATGGTGTGATCACTTCCCTAGAGACAGACATCCTGCAATGTGAAGTCAAGAGGGCCCTAGAAAGCATTACTACGAACAAAACTAGTGGAGGTGATGGAATTCCAATTGAGTTATGCTATGCAATGCTATGCTATGCTATGCTATGCTAAGTCACTTCAGTCATGTCCGACTCTGTGCGACCCCATAGACGGTAGCCTACCAGGCTCCCCCGTCCCTGGGATTCTCCAGGCAAGAACACTGGAGTGAGTTGCCATTTCCTTCTCCAATGCATGAAAGTGAAAAGTGAAAGTGAAGTCGCTCAGTCATATCTGACTTTTAGCGACCCCATGGACTGCAGCCTAGCAGGCTCCTCCATCCATGGGATTTTCCAGGCAAGAGTACTGGAGTGGGGTGTCATTGCCAACTGAGTTATTTCAAATCCTAAAAGATGACGTTGTGAAAGTGCTGCACTCAATATGCCAGCAAATTTGAAAAAATCATCAGTGGCCTCAGGACTGGAAAACGTCAGTCTTCATTCCAATCCCAAAGAAAGGCAATGCCAAAGAATGCTCACACTACCCACAACTGCACTCATCTCACGTTCTAGCAAAGTAATGCTCAAAATTCTCCAGGCTAGGATTAAACAGTACATGAACAATGAACTTTCAGATGTTCAAGCTGGATTTAGAAAAGACAGAGGAACCAGAATCAAATTGCCAACATCTGTTGGATCATCAGAAAGCAAGAGAGTTCCAGAAAAACATCTACTTCTACTTTATTGATTATGCCAAAACCTTTGACTCTGTGGATCACAACAAACTGTGGAAAATTCTTAAAGAGATGGGAATACCAGACCACCTGACCTGCCTCATGAAAAGCCTATATGCATGTCAAAAGCAGAACCAGACATGGAACAACAGACTGGTTCTTATTTGGGAAAGGAGTATGTCAAGGCTGTACATTTTCACCCAGCTTATTTAACTTATATGGATAATACATCATGTAAAACACCAGGGTGGATGAAGCACAAGCTGGAATCAAGATTTCCAGAAGAAATATCAGTAACCTTAGATACACTGATGACACCACCCTTATGACAGAAAGCAAAGAACAACTAAAGAGACTCTTGATCAAAGTGAAAGAGGAGAGAGTAAAAATTGGCTTAAAACTCAACATTCAAAAAACTAAGATCATGGCATCTGGTCCCATCACTTCATGGCAAATAGATGGGGAAACAGTGGAAACAGTTGATAGACTTTATTTTTTGAGGCTCCAAAACCATTGCAGATGGTGACTGCAGCCATGAAATTAAAGGACACTTGATCCTTGGAGGAAAAGTTATGACCAATCTAGACAGCATATTAAAAACAGAGACATTACTTTGCCAACAAAGTTCTGTCTTGTCAAAGCTATGGTTTTTCCAGTAGTAATGTATGGCTGTGAGAGTTGGACCATGAAGAAAGCTGAGTGCTGAAGAATTGATGCTTGTGAACTGTGGTGTTGGAGAAGACTCTTGAGAGTCCCTTGGACTGCAAGGAGAACCAGTCAATCATAAAGAAAATGAATCCTGAATATTCATTGAAAAGACTGATCCTAAAGCTGAAACTTCAATACTTTGGCCACGTGATATAAAGAACTGACTCATTGGAAAAGACCCTGATGCTGGGAAAATTTGAAGGCAGAAGGAGAAGGGGGCGACGAGGGATGAGATGGTTGGATGGCATCACTGACTAAATGGACATGAGTTTGAGCAAGCTCTGGGAGTTGGTTCTGGACAAGGAAGCCTGGTGTGCTGCAGTCCATGATGCCTCAAAGATTCAGACACAACTGTGCGACTGAACTGATTGGAACTTAAGCCCTCGAAACAAACATATTGTACAAGTTTCCGCCAGAGGACCAAAGCCTTTTTGGGGTTTTGTAGGATAAAGCTGAGTGCTTATGGTTCTGGGGTTTTGTTCAAGTCTTATCAGATCCCAAAGTATTTTTAGCATCAGGGAGCTTTTGCATATTTTTTAAAGACTATTTTCATTATGTATTATTGCCTTTTATGTAATATGACACATGAGAACATACATTTTTGCAGCAAAAGCGTCTTCAAATTGAGAAGTACTGTATTATCAGCTACCTGGTACATTCAAATTAGACACCAAAACATGCCTCAGATGTCTTTATGTACCTGATAAAGGGCTATTTTTTGTTATTCAAAATGGCATTTTAAAAAGTGTTTCATGCCAAGTGATTAACATCTTCCAAACTGTAGTTCTCACAAATGCAAAGCAGAACAGACTTCAGCTCAGGATTTAGCCTGAGAAAAATATTTCACTGCCATAAACACAAAACTACAGCTGGATAAGTCACTCATGAAACTTAAAACCTGAAGCATATTTAAAAATTATGAATTGCTTCAAACATCATAAATATTCCTGATTCTCAAGCACAGTAACTATCCTCTGCCTCCTTTCTCACTAATTTCTAGTTGAAGTATCAGGTGTGGCTGAGAATCCATTGATGAAAACAGGAAACGAAATCTGTTTCATCTATGATTGAAATTTTAGAAGAATTTATTTATTTATTTATTTATTTTTGTCAAATGCTTTTTAGGTTAGTGACATTTGCCTTTTGGAAGAAAATATTAGTCTGTCACAAAAATCAAACAAATATTGCAAAAAATTGAATTTGATAGTGTTTCAATTTTCATGTCTTTTCTCTAAAAGAGTTTACATGTGGAATAAATATTTGTTTGGATCTCATCTTACAACCCTGTACAAACATTGAATTCCAAATAGATTTTATATTGTCCTCCATGTGGTACATTTAAGACCCTTGGTAGGGCGAATACTGGATCAGATTCTATGCACTGAAATACAAGGACAGCTAGACAAATACAAATCATAAAGGAGACAGCAGACTAGTTCATGGAACAATTGATTATTTGCAAATTATGGAGGATAATTGTTATATATGAGAAAATTCAGTATGATGAAAAGGGCATGCCTTCTCTTGACATTTATACCAAGGAGATTGACAAAATTGTATGTGTGGTAAGAATTACAGAATGGTAATTTCAAAGAACACCATATCTTTAGTAAAAGAACATTAAATTGAAATGTCATGAGCTCAAACCAAGCCCCCGCCCCCACCCACACACAGACACACTTTTAAAAGCCTTTAAGAACACTATTTGATATTTAACAACTAAACCAGTGTAAGAGACAATCATACAAAATTCACTAATGTGACATTCAGAATAAATTCTCAAGAAAGTTTTCAGTGGTTTAAATTTCTTTTATGTGCTAATTTTCAGAGATAATTTCTACTTCACACTTTCATGTTAAGATTAAAGTATATTTTCTTTAAAATATGGTAACAATAATCACTCAGGACTTCACTTCACTTGGTTAAAAACTTCTATTTTTCTTGTTAGGCATCTATCAGTGGAGTATAACTCGCTCTGACATAGTATTCCACTCAGGTCAGAATGCCTGAATGGTGGTAAAAGAAATAATAAATTGTGATCCCACTTCTTGTTGCAATTATTTTTTGCCATTTAATTACCAACATGTTAATTACCTGTTCATGCAGGCTGCATGATTGACCTGTCCTTGACTCATAGTCATTCGAAGTGGGAGACTTGATGATTGCACACCAGCCAAAAGAGCTCAGTTTTAGCCCCTGATAGAGATGGATGGTGCTGTAAAAACTGCCTCGCTGCACCCACGGTCTGCTTCCCGCCAGGTGACTGTGTTCTCATCTGCCGTCTGCAGTACAGAGCACATTTGTTTGTATCCCCACCATTACCTGGTTTGGTCCAAGATAGGTCTGTGTCACTGATGCAGGCAGAGGATAGAAGGTTTGTGGATTGCAGACAAGGACAGTTTCTTCCTTGGAGTCAGAGTACCAGCATTTGTGCTGGTTATATGTGCTAAATCGCTTTAGTCATGCCCAGCTCTTCGTGACCCTATGGACTGTAGTCCACTGTAGATTGCCAGTTTACCCTGGGCAAGGTGGAGAGAGCCACAAGATGTCTACACTCTGTGGGATGTATAGCAGGAGAGCAACCCTGAGCTTGAATCAATTTTAATGGCCAGAAAACATGCCTGGTCGGTGCTGTGGAGGGAGACAGAATCCCTATTCCAAGGCTCTTCTTATCATCTTCCTGTCATCCTTGGAACGACAGTGTGATCACAGTGCCTCTCCTAGCAAGATGTACTGGAATGCAAGAGACTCATGCACACTCATATTCCAACATTGATTTAACTTGATGTTACACATTTTCTTTGTCTTTCCTGAATAGGTAAAAAGTAGAAGGAAGAAACTCTAAAGCAGGCATTTCACAAAACATGGTATCTTGCTACTCAAGAGCTACCAGAAGACACATGGTAACAAAGAAAAAGCGATTCTATGTAATCTACTGCAAAGAGTCTTGCCATTTCTAACAAATGACATTTGTCAGTGGGGACCTCTCCCATCTGCCACTTAGACCCTCGACCTTCTGTGGACTGTCTTCTGTTTTTTCTTCTTTTCTGTGTTATCCTTTTATCTACCACTCTTCATAGAGCAGACGGTGTGGTGTAGAACACACTTCCTGTGGGCCAGAAGACTGGCTTTTAAACTCAGTTCTTCTGCATATTAGTTACTTGACCTTGGTTAGTCATTCAAAATTGCTGAGTCTCAGTCTCATTCTATGCAAAAATGAAGAGTCAAATTTCTAGCATTGTTCTATTATCTCAACTATTCTTTTATAGGTTACTTCATGGTTTAATTGCTCAGGATTGTTACTTTGTGTGTATTCGTGTGTGTGTGCCTGTGTGTTTGTTTGTGTTTGAAGGAGTAGAGAAGAGAAGATAAGGGAGAAGGGAGAGAGAGATTAATTTGCCCTTAATGTCACCCTTAATTTGTTCCCTAAGGAAATGCAAATATTAATTCATTTACTGATTTATTTCGTATACAGTATATTTTAGGGATATTAAAATGGAAGTGGTCTTGATCAGGGTCGGATGTGAGGAGCCTCTGACTGACTTCCGATTTTGCCTGGATCCTGCCTAGACTACGTGCCTACCTGCAAGCACACCTGCAACAACACCAGTTGTTACCAGCAATGCAAGTGCCATCTTAGATAAGCTGGAGACTGAGACTTCAAATTTCCTGAGCCCCTGGAGCCACGGAGAAGGCCTGATCAGCTCTCTGGTGTCTGAAAAGTCTTGTGACTCACAAGGTGAAAGAAACAGTATTGTAAAAGTAAAAACCTAGAGTTGCATTTCTGTGCTCAAACAGATGATATCAGTTTTCAGGCTTGAGATTACAAGTGGGAGCCTCCAAAACTTAAGTCTCACCCATGGGGTGGACACACCACCCATGACCCTTTCCCAATTGGAACTCCAGATTGCTTTTGCATGGAATTTCCCAAAGCTGTCCAAATCTTGGTGTAGGTTTCAGCCCAGTTTGGTGATGTACACACTTTTACTTGGAGAAGGAAATGGCAACCCACTCCAGTATGCTTGCCTGGAAAATCCCATGGAAAGAGAAGCCTGGCAGTCCATGGGGTCGCAAAAATTCAGGATTTAGCAACTAAGCAACAACAATAGCAACACTGTTACTTAGGGCTTCCTCGGTGGCTCACTTGGTAAAGAATCTGCCTGCAATGCAGGAGACCCAGGTTTGATCCCTGAGTCAGGAAGATACCCTGGAGAAGGAAAGGGCAACCGACTCCAGTATTTTTGCCCAGGAAATTCGATGGACAGAGGAACCTGGCAGGCTACAGTCCATGGGGTCACGAGAGTCGGACGTGATTTAGTGACTAAACCACCACCACACTGTAACTTCTCTCTTTTGCTTCAGATTCTTCTAATGACTATATATTGAAATTAAGTAAAATAACCCCCGATTAAGAAATTGAAATAGGTTTATTGTGTGTAACAAGTGGTTTCTTTTCCTAATAAATATTTTGAACCTAAGATGAAAGTAAAGCTTTCTAAGAAACAGTGTATCATGAAGAAACAGAAAGTTTTCAAAGAGGATCTATTCTGCATAATAACTGTTCATAATGCTTTACTTTGGTCATTTTTATTAATCTTCACAAAACCCCTTGCAGGTGGTTATACCTCCTGTCACCTCTAGGGAGTGAAATAAGGATTTGGACCTAAGACATGGATTCAGATTCTGAGTCTGACCTATGAAACAGTGATCTTACATAAATTACATAACTTTAAAAACATATATTTGTTTTCTCATTAAAAAATCTGAATAATGCTCTATATTATGAAGCTCTTCTGAAGATTGTGAATTTTTTGAAATACAGTTAATATACAATGTTATGTTAGTTTCAGATATACTATATAGTGATTTGATATTTGCATACATTATAAAATGATTTCTACAATAAGTCTAGCAACCATCTGTCCCCATTGGATTTATAAAATGTTTAATGTAAATTATTCTAATACATATTTGATGTAAATATATAAGAATTTTTTACTTTCCATTAAAAATATTAGGAAACCTGACAATAGGATGTTTAAGTGACTTGCCCAAGATCACATAGCTGGTTTTCCTCCATGACCTTGCATGTTTCCTGAAGGGATTCTGCCTCGCGGGAGATTTGGCCTTTAATAATGGAGACTAAGACTGCAGTATGTTCACTCTGGCTTTAAGCTTCTTGATAGCTCCAGCCAACAGCCATGGGGCACTCCAGGTATTCTGGATGGATATGTTAGGGTATTATTTCTACTTATGTCAACAATTTGGATTATAATATAATAAAATATGTATCAAATATCATAACATAAAATTTACTATTCTAACTATTCTATATGTAATCCAGTGGCATTAAGCACCTTCACCATGTTGTATAGTCTACTAATTTTTATATCATCCTGTCAAGTTTCTATTTTTATATATACTTAAAATCTATATAGTGAATAACAAAGTAGTGTATTCATTTTTGAACTACTTTAAAGGTATAAGTACAGTGAAAGTGTGCTTACAAAGTTTGTAATGTAGGTGCATGACCCCAAATCCTGAAGATCACAGCTTGTGGAAGTGCTCTTTATGACCCTAGACCAAATCCATCAGTTGACTTGTGCTTTCACTTTAAACTCTTCATTCCCATTTCTAGTCTCAGGCTTGCTAAGAACACTGAATGAAGTAAAACAAACATGATAGTTTTTGTCTGTTTTTTCCCCTGTCTAGTCCTACAGGGGATTAACTTTCTATATCTGATAGATTAGGACACATCACGTCACAGGGAAAGGCTGAGACAGAAAAGAAGTGTTGTAATTTCAGCTGCAATTAATTGCACTGGTTCCTGCCTTCCATGTAAATGATTTTAATATCTCAGATGAAATAAGAAGAGAAAGATCAGCCATGAGCTACAAGAAGGATAATCTGTGTCCTAATTAAACCTCTTCTTCTTATAAGAAGCCATACAGTTTACTGAACAATTCACTTACATTATCCCATTCTATCCTCAACAATTTTGATTTTAAAAATAAGTTCAAATTGATATAGCCACTATGAAGAACAGCATGGAGATTCCTTAAAAAGTTAAGAATAAAACTACCATATGACTCAGCAATCCCACTACTGGGCACATATTCTGAGAAAACAAGAATTGAAAATTACACATGTAACCCTAATGTTCATTGCAGCACTATTTACAATAGGTAAATGGCACCCCACTCCAGTACTTTTGCCTGGAAAATCCCATGGATGGAGGAGCCTGGTAGGCTGTAGTCCATGGGGTCGCTAGAGTTGGACACGACTGAGCAACTTCCCTTTCACTTTTCACTTTCATCCATTGGAGAAGGAAATGGCAGCCCATTCCAGTGTTCTTGCCTGGAGAATCCCAGAGACGGGGAAGCCTGGTGGGCTGCCGTCTATGGGGTCGCACAGAGTCAGACACAACTGAAGCGACTTAGCAGCAGCAGCAGCAGGACATGGAAGAAACCTAGATGTCCATCAACAGACGAATGGATAATGAAGCTGTGGTACATATACACAATGGAATATTACTCAGCCATAAAAGAAACACATTTGAGTCAGTTCTAGTGAAGTGGATGAACCTAGAGTTTGTTATGCAGAGTGAAGAAAGTCAGAAAGGGGAAAACAACTATTGTGTATTATATATATATGTATATAATCTAGAAAAATGGTGCTGATGAACCTATTTGCAGGACAGGAATAGAGATGCAGACATGCAGAACAAACTTTGGACACACCAGGGGAAGGAGATGGTGGGACGAATTGAGAGAGGAGCATTGAAATGTATGTGTTACCATACATAAAATAGATAGCTAATAAGAAGTTGCTGTATGGGCACAGGGAGCTCAACATGGTGCTCTGTGACAATGTAGAGGTGTAGGATGGGGTGGAGGTGGGGGAGAGGTTCAAGATTAAGGGCACATGTGTACACTTATGGCTGACTCACATTATTTTATGGCAGAAGCCAACACAATATTGCAAAACAATTGTCCTCTAATTAAAAATAAGTTTTAAAAAATCACTGAGAAAAAAAAAAAGCAAGTTCAGTAAAGTCAAGGAGGATAAATAGTTTTCAGCTCACCATACAGTTACTGAGAGCCTGAGAAGGGATGGGAATCACGATGTTGCATCATTTTTCTGCCTGGATCCTAGTTATCTCCCCATTTACAGACCAGCTACAGATCCAGATCCAGGAGCAGATGCTTGAAAAAGGCCTGGGTCCGGACAGCACCCAATCTTCTGGGTGGCCAGCAAGAAAATATGGAAGTGATTCTTAAACCTCACTCAGAATCAGCATTATCTGGAAACATTCATTAAAAATACAAATGCCCTGTACTGTAATGCACAACATTTTAAATCCATAAATCTAAGGTTCTACTTAGAAACCTATCCTCCCAGGTGGTTTTTTTAGGAGTCAGCTGTGAACTGGCTTTTCTATAAATAATATATGCTAAATGATATTTTAGAGCTGACACATTTTTCGAATGGCTGTAATTAAATCCTTCAAAGGGTAGAAACCAGAAAATTGGCATTTGAAGAAACAAAATATTTTCTGAGTATTAACATGGCACATGATGAACTTTTTAAGTGAAGTTAACTATAAGAAAAGTATGTAGTAGTGTTAAGTCACTCAGTCATGTCTGGTTCTTTGCAATCCCATTCTCTTCTCCAGAATATCTTCCTGACCCAGGGATATCTGTGTAAATGAACAGTCTTTAGATTTTGGAAGTGATAGAAATGCATACCTTTTATGTTTTTACTGTATATTGCTTACTAATAAAATTAAATTAGTAAGTTGGCCAAAAAGTTCATTCAGATTTTTCTACCTAAGATCTTGTGAAAAAATCTGAATAAACTCTTTGGCCAACCTAATAATAACTCTAAATCAATCCTCAAATAGTTAAAATTATAATTAGTCTCAGTGGAGATATTTGCTGACACTTGTGCCTCAATAGTTTGAAAAATTTAGACTTTAAGGCATATATGATTGACTCCAGTGACTTCTTTTTAAGATTTATAGGAGATGAAACCACTCCATGCATGTAGGCATGGGGGCTAGGGTGGGAGTGGGGTGTTCCTTTGTGGATGATGGACGTTCTTTCCATCTAATATGCTGGAGCAGGAAGAATGGAGCATTGTCCGGGGGTTGAGGAAAGAGTTTGGTTTTGAATCCTGAGATGAGAGAACAGGGTCAAACAGGATTCCAGTGAATGGAGAGAAATCACCCCTTGAAACAAAGACAGAGAGAAATGGCCTCACTCTGGGAACATTTATGTCCAATAGGCACTAGAAAAAATATATAATCTTCCCTTAAAGCTATATTTTGATTTTCTTTGTTATTAAAACCAATTGCCAAACTCTCAGTAATAAATGCAATAGGCATTGTTCTGCTTTGTAGAAATAGGAAAGACCCATGTCTCCCTATGACGGAAGCAGACTGAGAACTTCAGTCTAATTTCCAGTCACCAGCCTTCATCACCTCACTCATTATCCTCCTGATGTTTCCAGCAACATCTCAGGAACTGTTATGTGGGCATTAGCTCTATGGGGATACTTTATGAGAAATTCTCATTTACTCCATTATGCCTGGAGGACAATTGCACTGTATGAATGCAAACAGATGGTGATGGCTTCGGTTGGATAGTTTCAGTTCAGTTCAGTTGCTCAGTTGTGTCTGACTCTTTGCAACCCCATGAATTGTAGCAGACCAGGCCTCCCTGTCCATCACCAACTCCTGGAGTTCATTCAAACTCACGTCCATCGAGTCGGTGATGCCATCCAACCATCTCATCCTCTGTCGTCCCCTTCTCCTCCTGCCCCCAATCCCTCCCAGTATCAGAGTCTTTTCCAATGAGTCAACTCTTCGCACGAGGTGGCCAAAGTATTGGAGTATCAGCTTCAGCATCAGTCCTTCCAATGAACACCCAGGACTGATCTCCTTTAGAATGGACTGGTTGGATCTCCTTTCAGTCCAAGGGACTCTCAAGAGTCTTCTCCAACACCACAGTTCAAAAGCATCAATTCTTTGGCACTCAGCTTTCTTCACAGTCCAACTCTCACATCCATACATGACCACAGGAAAAACCATAGCCTTGACTAGACGGACCTTTGTTGGCAAAGTAATATCTCTGCCTTTCAGTATGTTTTCTAGGTTGGTCATAACTTTCCTTCCAAGGAGTAAGCGTCTTTTAATTTCATGGCTGCAATCACCATCTGCAGTGATTTTGGAGTCCCCCCAAATAAAATCTGACACTGTTTCCATTGTTTCCCCATCTATTTCCCATGAAGTGATGGGACCAGATGCCATGATCTTCGTTTTCTGAATGTTGAGCTTTAAGCCAACTTTTTCACTCTCCTCTTTCACTTGCACCAAGAGGCTTTTTAGTTCCTCTTCACTTTCTGCATATCTGAGGTTATTGATATTTCTCCTGGCAATCTTGATTCCAGCTTGTGCTTCTTCCAGCCCAGCATTTCTCATGATGTACTTTGCATAGAAGTTAAATAAGCAAGGTGAAAATATACAGCCTTGACGTACTCCTTTTCTTATTTGGAATCAGTCTGTTGTTCCATGTCCAGTTCTAACTGCTGCTTCCTGACCTGCTATAGGTTTCTCAAAAGGCAGGTCAGGTGCTCTGGTATTCCCATCTGTTTCAGAATTTTCCACAGTTTATTGTGATCCATACAGTCAAAGGCTTTGGCATAGTTAATAAAGCAGAAATAGATGTTTTTCTGGAACTCTCTTGCTTTTTTGAGGATCCAGCAGATGTTGGCAATTTGATCTCTGGTTCCTCTGCCTTTTCTAAAACCAGCTTGAACATATGGAGGTTCACAGTTGACATATTGCTGAAGCCTGGCTTGGAGAATTTTGAGCATTACTTTGCTAGCATGTGAGATGAGTGCAATTGTGCGATAGTTTGAGCATTCTTTGGCATTGCCTTTCTTTGGGATTGGAATGAAAACTGACCTTTTCCAGTCCTGTGGCCACTTCTGAGTTTTCCAAATTTGCTGGCATATTGAGTGCAGCCCTTTCACAACTTCATCTTCCAGGATTTGAAATAGCTCAACTGGAATGCCATCACCTCCACTAGCTTTGTTCGTAGTGATGTTTTCTAAGGCTCACTTGACTTCACATTCCAGGATGTCTGGCTCTAGGTGAGTGATCATATGGGTCATGAAGATCTTTTTTGTATAGGTCTTCCATGTATTCTTGCCACCTCTTCTTAATATCTTCTGCTTCTGTTAAGTCCATACCATTTCTGTCCTTTATCGAGCACATCTTTGCATGAAATGTTCCCTTGGTATCTCTAATTTTCTTGAAGAGATCTCTAGTTTTTCCCATTCTGTTGTTTTCCTCTATTTCTTTACATTGATCGCTGAGGAAGGCTTTCTTATCTCTCCTTGCTATTCTTTGGAACTCTGCATTCGGATGCTTTTATCTCTCCTTTTCTCCTTTGCTTTTCACTTCTCTTCTTTTCACAGCTATTTGTAAGGCCTCCCCAGATGGCCATTTTGCTTTTTTGCATTTCTTTTCCATGGGGATGGTCTTGATCCCTGTCTCCTGTACAATGTCATGAACCTCCATCCATAGTTCATCAGGCACTCTATCAGATCTGGTCCCTTAAATCTATTTCTCACTTCCGCTCTATAATCATAAGGAATTTGATTTAGGTCATACCTGAATGGTCTAGTGGTTTTCCCTACTTTCTTCGATTTAAGTCTGAATTTGGCAATAAGGAGTTCATGATCTGAGCCACAGTCAGCTCCCATTCTTGTTTTTTGCTGACTGTATAGAGCTTCTCCATCTTTGGCTGCAAAGAATATAATCAGTCTGATTTCGGTGTTGACCATCTGGTGATGTCCATGTGTAAAGTCTTCTCTTGTGTTGTTGGAGGAGGGTGTTTGTTATGACCAGTGCATTCTCTTGGCAAAACTCTATTAGCTTTTGCCCTGCTTCATTCCGTATTCCAAGGCCAAATTTGCCTGTTACCCCAGGTGTTTCTTGACTTCCCACCTAGCTTTGTTAGTGAAAATTCAGGAATAATAATGTCAAGTTCAAGAGATTATTGTCTATGGTAACCAAGGAGCAATTAACTTAGAAAGAAATAAGTTTCCAAAGGCAGAGAAGAAAGCTGCCCCTTGGCCAATGACCATAGTCATGATGAGGCTCAGGTGACAGAAGGAGGATGCTTCCTCTGTTCGTCAGCAGTCTCGTTAGTCCAGGGGATGCACTAATGCCCGTGGGTGCCTCTGACAAATCTAAACAGGGAAGAAGGAATGAAGAACAGGAAAAGGACAAATAGCAAAAGAGTATTAAAAGACTACATGTATATTTGTGGGAAGGCAAAAACTGTAATTTACAAGATATTTCAGGATGGTTAGTTCCCCAAAGAGAGAGTACTTTGGAATTCTTCAGTGCTGATGCAGTTATGATAACCTATGGAGCAGAGAAACAACTTACAGATTACATTCAGATGATGATTTGCAGGTAGGGAGATTGTTATTTAACAAGGTTATACATTCAACTGCAGTTAAAAAGGGATTTCTGAAGGATATGCCTCTGAGCAGAATTCACAGAAGGAAGGTTAAATATGTGAACCACAGGTGAAATTATCTGTGTGTGCATGTGTGTGTGTATGTGTGTGTGTGTGTGTGTGTGATTAAATGCAGGTTGTAATGAAGAAAAGTGAAAGGATCAGTTGTGTGGTTCTGGAGTTTATATCATTAGTGTTCAGAATCAGAGCGTTGAGTCAAACCCTGACCCCTGACCTACATAGGAAAACATGGGGATGGGGAATCAGGAGAGTGAGACCCGCTCTGCACTTAAAAAGTTCTTATTTCCATATCTCTAGTTCATCTACTTTTAGTAGTATTTGCCCTGATAAGAATTCAGTGTGAAGACCAGATCCATGTTGCTACAGCTAATAAATTGTACTTTCATTTGGTTTTGTATTGTAGCCATTTTTCTTCCACATAACCATTTGCAACCATGCATACACATACCTCCTCTGGAGAAGGGAATGGCAACCCACTCCAGTATTCTTGCCTAGAGAATCCCATGGATAGAGGAGCCTGGTGGGCTACAGTCCATGGTGTTGCAAAGAGTCAGACATAACTGAGAAATTAACACATCATACACATACCTGGTCATCTGGGCATACATGTCTTACACAGAGATTACATCAAAGTTATTCTAGTTCATTAACCCAAAGAAGCAACATACTAAAGAAATAACCATCTTCTTGCTGCTCCAAGTGTAGTTTTGAAGCACATCTTTATGTAGAGCTTATTGTTGCAGAAACCAGTACTCGAGAAACCAAGCACCACACTCAGATAGTTGGAGAACTCAGGTTTATTATGCCAGTGGTCCCAGAGGAGTTAACACTCCAAGCTCTGAGTCCTGAACAAAGGGGTTACAGAGATTTTATACATGGACAGGTGTGATTAAGCAGGTTTGCAGGAGCTTGGTGATTGCAAAGAGCAGGACAAGGGTGAGTGATATAAGCTCCAGTTCCTAGTATTGTGAGTCCCTGCTTTGAGACTATATGACGCACCTGATCCAGACTTTGCAAGGAGCAAGCTGAGTCACAGAGGCAGAAGGAGCAGGAGATTACGTAAAATTTTAACTTTTCCTCTTCATTATCTGCTTTTAATTGAGGGAAAGAAAGCCCTCTTAAATCATATCTTAGAGGGCTTTTGGGAGGAGAGCACAGAGGTGGAGGGCAGTCCTGAGTCTGGAAGGAAGCAACACCAGAAACAGACTTTGGAATGTTTCTTAACACTGTACATTCAGTAGTGGTTTTAAAAAAGATTATAAAATCATCTGATATGGCACCAAAGTAGCAGATCTGTCCACTGCTCTTGCTCAGTCCTCTGTTTCTCACACGCTGGCCACAGATGAGTAGACGAGCAGGTGTGTTGGGCAGAATTTCCAAACATTCAAGATTTTTCTCAGATTAAGCCAATTGAGCAGAGATAGGTAAATAAGATGGCATATTTCTCAAGAAAGATGTAATATTGAGATTCATCTCTGTAGCTGATTATGGTAAAGTTAATGTATACAGTAGTGAAGTGAGTGAAGTCGCTCAGTCATGTCTGACTCTTTGCGACCCCATGGACTGTAGCCTACCAGGCTCCTCCGTCCATGGGATTTTCCAGGCAAGAATACTGGAGTGGGTTGCCATTTCTTACAGTGTACTAATTACTGTGTGCATGTCAGTCTCTCAGTCGTGTCCAACTCTTTGCAACCCCATGGACTGTAGCCCACCAGGCTCCACTGTCCGTGTGAATCAGGCAAGAATACTGGAGTGGGTTACTATATCTCTCTCCAGGGAATCTTCCCAACCCAGGGATTGAACCCAGGTCTGTACTGCAGAAGGATGCTTTACCATCTGAGCTACTAGGGAAGCCCATATACTAATTACTACAACTAATTTGTTTCTACATTTAAATAGATTCAATTATAACCAAAAATAGAAGGATGATTTATCTTCTTTCACAGAGTAGCACTAAACAATTTGCTGAACTAGATAATCTCTCTAAGACTTAAAAATATAATAAATAAAGACCCTGAATCTGGTGCTGAAATACATATTCTGTATCACAACTCAGACTCTCAATTGTGCAACACATCCTGATTGTGACTGCACCTTTGGTTGAGTGTATGCAGTAAATCATCTTAGTTTTAGTAAGAAATACTTCAAATAGAATTGTTCCATGAAATATTAACTTAAATTAAAGACTGACCCCTATTTTCAAATCAATTTCTATTTCACAAGCAGGTGCTGGAGCAGTTTTCAAAATGACTATACTTAAGCCACTCTCAGAGAGCACTGATTGATTAATTATTATGTGAATATTTTGATAATAGAAAAAGACTCCAAGGGCCCCCTGGGTGATTTTTCCACAGAATTTTATTTGCATTATCAAGCCAAAGTAATTTTTCTCTTTAGTAAAATAGGAAGCAGACATTTTATCTTATTCTGTTTAGGGTGACACTTTGCCTATTTCAGGTGCAGAGTTATAATAAAAGTCCACATATCCTAAGGATATCATGGGAAAATAGCATGTCATTCATCTGATTCAATGGACTCCCCATATAATAAGTATCTTCTCAGGTTTTATCTAGATAAAGATCAGCACCATGTATTGAAATGAACTTGTATTATAGTGTCAGAATTCACAGTTACTTAAGCTCTCTGATAATTAGCTGTCTTATCTGTAAAATGAAAAAAAATATATACATCATTTGTTGGTAAACATTGTGTAAGTGTCAAATTTGTAAATGTGCCTAGAATAATACCTGGCACATAAGGAAGTTATGTTTGTATTTTCACCCTTTGATTGTGTATTATTTACATTATAGATGAAAGATGTAATCTCTATAAAAATTCCAGTGATTTTTTTTTTAGAAATAGAAAATCCCATCCTAAAATTAATATGAAACTTCAAGTGACCCCAAATAGCCAAAATGATCTCAAAAATCAAGCACAGAGTGGACTTCTCTGGTGGTTCAGTGGTTGAGAATCCTTCTGCCAAGGCAGGGGATACAGGTTCAATCCCTGGTTCAGAAAGATTCCACATGCCTTGGGGCAACTAAGCTCATGCACCACAACTACTAAACCCACATGTCACAACTACTGAAGTCCTTGGGTCCTGGAGTCCAGGCTCTGAAACAAGAGAAGCCAGCACAGCGAGAAGTCTTCATGCTACAACTAGAGGAGCCCCTGCTCTAGGCAACTCGAGAAAGCCCTCACATGTAGCAGTAAAGACCCAACACAGCCAATACATAAATTAAATAAAAACAAGCACAAAGCTTGAGGATTCATATTTCTTAATTTCAAAACTCATTCTAAGCTTTAATAATCAAAACATTGTGTTACTGGCATAAAGACAGATACATTAACCAATGGAATAGAACATAGAACTCAGAAATAAGCTCTTGAACATATGGTCAAATGGTTTTTTTGGCAAAGGTGCCAAGATAATTCAATGGAAAAAGGAGAATATTTTCAACAATTGATTCTGGAAAAAGTGGATATCACATGTAAAAGAACAGTTTGAAACATACCTAACAACATATACAAAACTTAATCCAAAATAAATCAAGACTTCAGTGAGAAGGCTAAGGGCATAAAATTCTTAGAAAAAAATATAAAGTAAAAGCTTCACAGCATTAGATTTGGCAATTATTTCTTGGAAGTAACACCAAAAACACAGAATGAAGAAAAAATAGACAATTGGACTTGATAAAAATGTTTCAAATGTAAATCTAAAACCACTATCAACAGAATAAAAGTCAACCCACATAATGGGAGAAAATATTAGTAAATCACATATCTGATAAGGGATTAATATTCAGAACATATAGAGAAGTCCTAAAACTCAACAACAACAAATCCACTTCAAAAATAGCAAAAGACTTGTATAGAAATTGCTCCAAAAAAAAAAAAATACACATGGCTAATAAGCACATGAAAAGATGTTCACTACAACTAATTATTAGGGAAATTCAAATTAAAACTATAATAAGATACCATCTAACATCATTATAGGAAAAAAAAAGAGAGAAACATAACAAGTGTTGGCAAGAGTGTGGAAAAATTGGAATCCTTGTGCACTGCTGGTGGGAATGTAAGTTTTTTATAGACCCTGTGGAAAAGAGTATGGCAGTTACTAAAAAATGTAAACATAGAATTACTATATAATCCAGCATTTTCACTAGGTATATACCCCAAAGCATTGAAGATATATTTGTACGCTTATGTTCATACCAGCATCATTCACAATAGATTTAGTCCAAGTATGCATCGATGAATGAACAGATAGGAAAAACATTATATGTACCACAATGGAATACTATTCAGCCTGAAAAGGAAAGAAAATTCTAACATACGCTACAGCATGAATGAACCTTAAGGACATTAAGTGAAATAGGCCAGACAGAAAATCCAAATACTATGTGATTACACTTAATATATGAAGTACAAAGAGTTGTCAAAATCATAGAGCCAGAAAGTAGAAGAAGACAGATTGTTGCCAGGGGCTGGAGGGCTGAAGGAATATGGTGTTATTGTCTAGTGGGTATAGGATTTCAGTTTTGCAAGGTGAAGGGTGTTCTGGAGATGAAAGGTGGTGATGGTATCACATTATGAATCTATCTATTACCACTCAAAGATGGTTAAGGTAGTAAGTCTTGTGTGCATTTTACCACAATTTAAAAATTGGATAAAAGTTTAATGAGGCCTGAATGCTGGGTTAAGCATTGCTGGTAGGTGAGCATGCTGACTTCCTGATGTTCAGCTCTCATAGAGCTTTGTATTAACTCTTCTCATGCTTCCTGCTCAAACAGTACAGCATCTGATCAAAAACATATTCTCCAAATGCTCATCCCAGCAACATGCCATGGGAAAATCCCAAGAGTTGATAGGGTGAAATCAAGGAGTATCTCATGAACGAAATCCTGGTCTTCTCTGAGGAGTATAACAGTTCCTCTTCACCTGAGAAAAGCTGGGTTGTGAAGTTGAGAAGGTTCTGTAATAGACATTCTTATTTTTTAAAAGATAGATTTATTTTTTTGGAGCAACTTTAGGTCCACAGAAAAACTGAAAAAGAAGAACAGAGATCTCCCATACACATACATACTGTGAATCCCGCACAGGCACATCTCCTCTGCTATTAGTTATCGTGCACTGGAGTGGTACGGATTACAACTGTTACCACTGATGAACCTTCACTGATGCATTATTATCGCCCAAAACCCATGGTCTACATTAGGGTTCAATCTGGGTGTTGGACATTCTATAGTTTTGCACACATCTGTAGTGACATGTATCCACCATGATAGTATCACATAGAGTATTTTTCATTACCCTAAAAGTCCTCCTTGCTTTGCCTGTTTTATCCATCCATCTTCCTTAATACCTGCAACCACTGATATTTTTACTATCTCCATAGTTTTGCCTTTTCCAAAATGTCATGTAGCGGGAATCATATACTAAGTAGCCTTTTCAGAATGTCTTCTTTCACTTAAAAGTTTGCCTTTGAGTGTTCTACATCTCTTTTCACTGTTTGTTAACATTTCTTTTTAGCACTGAATAATATTGCATTGTCTGAATGTATTATAGTTTATCTGTTCATCTATTAAAGGACATTTCATTTGCTTTATACATCTTGGCAGCTATGAATAAAACTGCTATAGCCATCTATGTCGGAGAAGGCAAAGGCACCCCACTCCATTACTCTTGCCTGGAAAATCCCATGGACGGAGGAGCCTGGTAGGCTGCAATCCATGGGGTCGAGAAGAGTCGGACACGACTGAGCGACTTCACTTTCACTTTCCTGCATTGGAGAAGGAAATGGCAACCCACTCCAGTGTTCCTGCCTGGAGAATCCCAGGGACGGAGGAGCCTGGTGGGCTGCCATCTATGGGGTCGCACAGAGTCGGACATGACTGAAGGGACTTAGCAGCAGCAGCAGCCATCTGTGTATGGCTTTTTTTTTTTTTTTGGATTAACATAAGTTTTAAGTTCATTTGAGTAAATACCAAGGAGTGCAATGTTAAGAGTATGTTTACTTTTGTTAGAAATAGCCAGCTGTACCATTGTTCTTCGAGCTGTACCATTTTTCAACATCATCAGCAAAGAATGAGGATTCCTGTTGCTCACACCCTCACTTTTTGCTCTCTCTCTTTCCATATATCCACCTCTTCTTTTTACTGTTTGTTTTTGTTTTTTTTTAAATAAACACTCTCCCTAACAATGCTTAGTACTCATATTTTGAGTCAGGCTCTGTTTCCTCAGAACATAGGCTAAATCAACTTGTATCTATAACATGCTACTTGTAAACTAGCAAAGTGACTTCACCCTGGGATGCCTCATTCTCATCGTGGCACATCAGCAGAGGGGGAGAGTTTTAGACTGAGGCTCCTTATTCAGAGGCATCCAGTAAGAGAGAGAAGACCATTAAAATGGCCTTTGACGTTGAGCACATTTTCAAAGCTGGGTAAACTTGATCAATGCTTCCAAAATCATACTTTGCTGACGTATAGGAAACAAAATTCAGTCTGCCAGTGGTGCTAATAAGAGAGACACATACTTTGCAGCATTAAAGAATTACATTGTCAGTGTCATGAGGAAACAGAAAAATTTTATTTCCTTGCAGGGGACTATAAAGAAAATTGCCTTTCATGAAGCATAGCCCTTAGAAAAGGGGGAAAATACTTTTCCCTGAGAATTTGTAGCTATAACTAGCCTTAAATCACATAATCTGACTGGAACAAAATACTCAAGCTGAGTACTTTTTTTTTTAAGTTGATCTCAAGCTGGAAGTACCCTGCGGTGCTGGCAGAAGCAACTATAAATTTTCTCTGATGGAACCTAGTTTTAGATCTCAAAACAGTTCTCACATATAACGTTCCAAGATATATGAACTAATAGACAAAAGTCAAAATTCACAAGGAAAGATGTATCATATATGAAAATCGAATGAGCAAATTTACTGACAGCTGAATTTGGCATGTAATGACTTCAAATTCTGGAAGCATAAAGTAATATTAAAATGTTAATAAAATGAATGAAGGAATAAAATATATGAATTAAGAAGAAAAGTCTATTAAAGTTATCCAGCAGATTCCAAGAGAGACCAAATTGAACTTCTAGAACTCAAATGACAGAGTAATGTGATAATTTAAAAACTCTGTGAGTGGGTTTAACAATAAATTAGATTTGCTGGTAAGAGAAAGAATTTATATAGAATATGGCAACAAAAGGGAAATACAATAGAGAAATACAGAGGTGAATAATTGAATAATAATCCTTTTGTTAATTTCTAAAAAAAAAGCCCTATGATTATTAATGCTATTACACTGAAACGATATATCATATTGAGAAGAAATAACATTTTTTGTGATTTCTTGTTTTCAGTCTATGAAAGTGGACTCTTTGTGACTCCATGGAGTGTAGCCTGCCAAGCTCCTCTACCCATGAATTTCTCCAGACAAGAATACTGGAGTAGGTAGCCATTCTCTCCTCCAGGGGATCTTCCTGACGCAGGGATAAAACCTGGGTCTCTGCATTGCAGTCAGATTCTTTACTGTCTGAGCCACCAGGGAAGCTCATCTATTCATATTTATTTAAATTGTTTCCCCTGTAATTGTTCATAGTTTTAAATGTGCAGTCTTGTGGATTATTTCATTGACTTTATTCCCAAGTGTTTTACATTTTGAGTGTTATTGTAAAAGTATTGATAGTCTATTTCATTTTTAAATTACTTTTTTGTGAATACAGATAAATATAATAGTTTTTCTTGTACTTTGTTCTTAATTGACTTTCCTAAATTCACTTATTCATTTCGTATTCTTTTTTGCTATTCCTTAGGATTTTTTCCACAATCAGGTCATCTGTAAACAAAATGATTTGCTCCTTGCTTTCTAATTTTTATTTCTTTTTCTGACTTTTTGCCTTGGCAGGGAGCACTGGTAAAGTGTTGAATAGAAGTGATGAGGGTATTCATCCTTGCCGTTTCTGCATCTTAAGCAGTTCTGTCTCCCCAGTGTGTATAATGTTACCTGTAAGTATTTGTAGACATCGTTTATTAAATTGAAGGATCTCTTCTCTATTTCTCATTTGTGGAGAATTTTTATCATGAACAGTTATTAACTTTTGTCAACTATACATTCTGAATCTACCAACTTGATGGTATGATGTTATGTATGTTCTCAGGGACTATTTGTGAAATCAGCCAATAGAAGTGCTTAACAGAGGCTAACTCACGAGTACATCCAGGCATTGGCTTCCAGCTCTGTCCTTTATTTCAACACTTTGCCCCTCATTCCTGCTTCCTGTGAATGAATTGTTCAAGACTATTCTGTTTCCTAAGGATCCCAGGCCCAAACGCTTTATAACTATTAAAGACACTGAGTCAGTAGTGAGAAATATTCTGCAAAGAGAATACAAGACCAATCAGGGTCTCTCAAATACAGAACATAGGACCACCAGGGTTCTCTCACAGTTTCAAGGAGAAGATCATCTCAGGCAACACAAACTTCACTGAACAATAACAAAGGATGACTCTGTCTTGTTTTATGAGGTTAGCATAACCTTGATATCCAAACGAGAACATTAAGAACAAAATTATAGGAGAGTCTAATTCATAAATGTAGATGCAAAGTTCTAAACAAAATGTTAGTAAACCATACCCATGGATATAGAACAAGAAAATAACATTTACAAATTTGTATTTCTCTCTGGTATGTTAGAGTTGACAAAATTTAGAGAGACAATTTTTTCATTTTTACCATATTAACAAATTAAAGAAGGAAAGTAAAATATTTATCTTAAAAGATATAGAAAAATGATAAACTTCAGGATCAATTCATGATAAATATCTCTGTAAAATGAGAATATAATTGAATTTTCTATAATTGTTTGGTGCTGCTACTGCTAAGTCGCTTCAGTCGTGTCCGACTCTGTGGGACCCCATAGACGGCAGCCCACCAGGCTCCCCCGTCCCTGGGATTCTCCAGGCAAGAACACTGGAGTGGGTTGCCATTTCCTTCTCCAGTGCATGGAAGTGAAAAGTGAAAGTGAAGTTGCTCAGTCGTGTCCGACCCTCAGAGATCCCATGGACTGCAGCCTTCCAGGCTCCTCCGTCCATGGGATTTTCCAGGCAAGAGTACTGGAGTGGGGTGCCATTGCCTTCTCCAATTGTTTGGTAAGAACAGTTAAAAAAAAATCTAGGGCACATTTATATAATACTTAATGTGTAACAATAAAAACATTTTTTTTTCAAGATTAAAAAGAAAAGTAGGAGGTCAATTGCCACAACTTCTGCAATTTTCTCTTGGAGTCCGAGTCATACAAAAGGCACCACAGAAGGAAAGAAAAACAAGCGGGGAGAGAAAGAAGATCAAATAGCCAGTTTCTCCAGGGGATACAATTTTAAATAGAAAAATTAAAAGTATCTACAAATAATCATAATTAACTAAAAAAATGATTTTTGAAAATTCCTGGTTATAAAATTAATATATGACAATAAAATGTATTTGCAATATATGTTTAATCAAAAAGCTCTAATACATGATATATGAATGGATCTAACATCAGATGAGCAAAAACTTTATGAGTAAATTATAAAATTTTATTGAAATACAGTAAAATAAGCAAATAGAGAAAATGATATTTATGACTGAGAGAGAAAATGTTGAAGAACATCATTTCTCAAGTTGATATATAGGTCTAATGTAACTTTGGCCTCACTTGTTTCATTTTCAAATATTTTAAGGTTATCATAAATGTTAAATGTCATTATTTTAAAAGGGAGAAAAAATTACAAATGTGAATATAATGCTTTCAGAATTTCTAATTGACATAGGATTAGTATACAAAATATACATAGGATTAATATACAGTAAATACAAAATCTGTATCAGGAAAACTTGACAAAAAATAGTCTAAATAGGCATTTTGAAGAAAAAAAATCACAAATATTCAATAAGCATGTGAAAAGTCATTCAATTTTATTTTGTAATTATAAATATAAATCCATAAGATAGCATTTTACTCCTTTAAATTGGCAATAACTAAATATTTTAAAAATATGAAATCTTAGTAAAAATGTATTGCTATGGTTAAATTCCCTGCAAATGGAAATTGAAATTGCC
Source organism: Bos taurus (assembly GCF_002263795.3). Classification (NCBI taxonomy): domain Eukaryota; kingdom Metazoa; phylum Chordata; class Mammalia; order Artiodactyla; family Bovidae; genus Bos; species Bos taurus. Next base: position 1,792,453 of record NC_037333.1, on the reverse strand, counting down.
AAAACTACTTCACAAAATGAATTTTCTTTACCAATAAAGTTGAATGTATGTGCCCTTTATGCAAGGTTCTTCAACAGAGTGATGAGTACCTGAAGTTGTTTACCACAAGTTTTTAAAATACAGACATAAATATATTTAATGGATATTCTTTTGCATTTACTCATTTAATAAAAAACAAAATAAGATGGATTCATGTTGATATATGGCAAAACCAATACAATATTGTAAAGTTAAAAAATAAAATAAAAAAAATAAAATAAGATAAAATGGTTCCTTTGAATTACATTGATCACTCAAGATTCCTTCCTATGTAAGGATACTATGTTTTAAAATGTTTTAATTTACCATTTCAGTTGTTTAATGTTTAGAAAAATGCCTATTCACTGAGCCTATTGATGCTGTTTTCTGCTCTGTTTTAATCACCACAATTCATTTCTCATGAAATGTTGTCAACTGGAAAAAGAGAAGGTGAAGGTGAAGTTGCTCAGTCGTGTCCGATTCTTTGGGACCCCGTGGACTGTAGCCTACCAGGCTTCTCCATCCATGGGATTCTCCAGGCAAGAATACTGGAATGGGTTACCATTTCCTTCCCCAGGGGATCTTCTTGACCCAAGGATCAAACTCGGGTCTCCCGCACTGGGGGCAGACGCTTTAACCTCTGAGCCACCAGGGAAGCCCAAGAGAGGCGTGGCTATCCGGAGTGGATATATTCCCCACACAGGGATTGAATCCAAGTCTCCTGCATTGCGGGTGGTGGTTTCTTCACCAGCTGAGCCACAACAGAAGGCCATAAACTCAACCAGACTAGGAGGATGGGATTCGAACCCATGTGTGCAGAGAAGACATTATCATAAATATACCCAAGAGATCCAGGAATTAGAGTAAGGGGAACCTGGATAGGCTCTAATCCTTGAATTCTGAGATCCAGTAGCTCAGGGTACATCCTGAGGTGGGCAGGTACAGGACCTGTTGAGTGTTTTATAGGGTCTCTATGAGGCAGAAGCAACAGTTCTCATGCTGAGAAGATGGAGTATGGCAAGGACAAATTATGAATAAGATGATTTCCTCCTTAATCTGTTATGGGTACAGTACAGTCAGAGAAGGCAATGCACTTACGAATAGCAGCAAGACAGCTGACATCACTAAGGGGACATGGAGTAGAGGAAGCAAGAGGCAACTCCAACATGTATCAGAAATGACTGAATATTTTCACTATGACTCCTGGTTGCAAGTGACAGAAAACCCCCCTGACTTAATTGTGATGTTTTTGTTGCTTTCAGGTCAAATCTGCCATCAGGAGCAGCTGCCCCCCCACCCCTTTCTGCTGAGTTCTGATCCCTTCCAGGTCTACTTTCTTTCTGAGACTCTGTAGAGCTGTGATTGTTTCAGGAAGCTTCAGCCTACATTCTTCCAGATTTAATTAAGTCCAGCAGTAAAAGAAGAATCCCCCTATCCCTATGAGCCCAACAAAATCTCCACTCTTAGTACATTAAGTCTGTGTTATGGGCATTGCTTCTCGAGCCAGAGGTAGAACACTTTCAGATCACTTGAACCAAGAGTGGAAGAGGGATTTACCTAAAAATAAAATCTATGGATGTTGCTGGAAAAACACAGAACAGGAAGTGAGGAGGAAAATGACAAATATCTACCATATAGGGTGAGATTCCTCAGTCTAGACATTCTCAATTTTTCAAATGAAATCATGTGCCAGAGGACAAATAGGTTATTACCAATAATGTGATACCACTGGTAATAAACAGCTGATGCAGAGGATGTAGGGGAGCAAAATTTGCCACCCCCAAATGTATCTCATTGCTGTAGGGATGATTTTGAAGTGAAAACAAGGCTAAAATGACTCAGGAAGAAAGTTAGGCTTTTTCTCTAACTGCTAGTATTCCCTTGTGGCTCAGGTGGCAAAGAATCTACCTGCAATGAGGAAGACCTGGGTTTGATCCCTGGGTTGGGATGATCCCCTAGAGAAGGGAAAGGCTACCTACTCCAGTATTCTAGCCTGGAGAATTCCAGGGACTTTATAGTCTGTGGGGTTGCAAAGAGCCTGACACGACTGAGCGACTTTCACTTTCACTAATTGCCTAAAAGCAGAGAGAAGACCTCTTTTAGGAAGGGAAGTGTCAGCATAAGTCACTATAGTGTGAATTAGCTGTAGATAGGGAAGAACCTAGCAAAGTCTATTAAAATTCCTTTCTGTGTACCATTTTCTCTGCCTGGCCTAGCAAACATTTGTTAGCCAAAGATTTACTTTTGTATCTCCCTGAAAATTGCCTTCCTCCCCTCTGAAGTCCCAAACTACTACCCTCAACATCTTGTTTTTGCTTTTAGCTGAAGAAAGATGAATCTTAAGGATTTTGGCCATCTTGGTGAGATGTTCAGTTCTCCTGATTATCTCCTGTGTATACACATTATTAAATTTTGGTTTGAATTTCTCCTATTAATCAGTCTCACTAAAATTTACTTCTTAGATCAGTCCCAAGACCAAGAAAGTTAAAGGAAAATTTATTCCTCCCCAACAGTGACAACATTTGAATCCCTCAGATGTTGGGGATAACCTTTTGGAAAAATTAATACTTTTTGTATGATCCATTTCTACAATCAGGACATTGCAAAAACTTGACACCTAAGACTCCATAATTAGAATTTTATTGCTTTGATTTAAGCTTATTAAGGACTTTTTTCCTAGATAGACTGTAAAATGTCATTTCACACTTACACAGGAATAAGAATTTGTTTTTGGAAGCATTGAGATTAAGGTGGGCAAGAGGGTGGGAGGAAGAAGAAAGGAAAAACAAAGATCACAAGGATAAACTCTGCAATTTGAGCTTCAGCCTCAGTATACTCTTTATTTTTTGGCCTCAGTGCATACAAAATCTCAGTTCCCTGCCCAGGGAATGAACCTGGGCCAGCAGTGAAAGGCTGGAATACTAACCACTAAGCCACTAGGGAACTCCCCCTTTACTTTTAAATTAGTATCTTTCAATCTGGGTGATTTCCCATTCCAGGGGAATTGGGTCTTGCTTGGAAAAGCTTTTGCTTTTCCCAACTGAGTAGAGCTTCAGCAATGATTCTACTGGACATAGAGCAGGTGGAGGCCAGAGATGTTTAACATCCTATGTTGCAAAGGAAAGCCCCTCACAGCAAACACTATTCACCTAATATGCCAAGAGCATAGAGGTTGAGAACTCTGAACTTTGGAGTTGACTACGAGATCAACAAGCTACACTGAGATTGCTGCCTCTCCTAGTTGGCTGATAGCAGAAAGTCACAACTACAGAGAGTGAAGTTTCTGTCTCTTCTTTAAGTATGCTCCATCCTGGGCTAGTTTTCCCTGTGCCACAGGTTTCCAATGGCAGGTCAAGCCTGCCCTGCCAGTTCATCTAAAATGTCAGGGCTGGGAGGTACTCACTTAAGCAGATGTTGCATACTGAGTCCCTGACAACACTGGGACCTCTGTTTTTCTCTGTCAATTTAAGTTTCAAACTTAATACAAGCAGTGAACACAACTGTCTTTCCATGTCTGACCCTCTAATTTTGAGCAGGTCATGCATGAATTAAAAAAAAGTGAACCAGAGAACAAAGATCCAATTTTTCTCCTAAAAGAAAAGGACTCAAGAGGTGAAACAATTTGTTTGGCTGGTCTAGGCACCTTGCACTATTGAGTATCTGAAAAAGAAAACAAAATCACCCCCAAACTAAGGAAGCAATGTCATATTTCTATTATAACAAGGGAGCTAGTAAAGGACAAATCATTGGTGAGGTTTAGACTGCATGAGCAAGCTCATAAAGTTGGTACTGAATGAGAAATTTCCTGGGACATAGTGAACCCAGTAAAGGTGTATGCAAGCTTTGTCTTCTCAGGGAATTAAGGCATATTACAGTTGAATCCCAGTTACTGGGCCTTACATACTATCAGATATATATTGGTGGCAACTTTACCCTTCCAGTGAGCACACAGAGAGATTTTATTTTATCATGTAATTTGAACTGGCCTATAGATGCAGCATTCCCTAACTAATCCAGATGCTTCTCACTTTAAGGCTACTTGTGAGTCTTCAAAGGAACTCAAATACTACTTAACACAAATAGAAACATTGAGCTTACAAAATACTTTAATACACAACTTACATTTAGACCATCACAATAGCCCAGAGACAAGAATGAACTTTGAGATATAGAGCAAAAAGGATGCTTTAGGCAAAGTCATAGACCTAATAAAACTGGAGCCAGATTCCAACCCTAATTGTCTGATTTCTATTCCTTTTTCTACTGCACCAATATAACTTCTATTCTTAGAGAAATATGTGATGTAAAAGGAATTCAATTTAAAAAATTAGCAAGAAAAAAATGTTTGAATCTTAATACCAGCTTTTCATGTGTTAACTGAAGATGACAAAGTAAAATTTGAGCAACATGTTTAATATTCAGGTATATAATATAAACTTATTGCTTATGTTCAGATATCTAAGGTAAATTTGTTAAGGATATTTTGTGATATGTATGAAGAAAATATAAGCAGAAATATTTCAAGTGAAAGTCAGTATGTGAAAAGGAAAACTGGAGTTGGATTTTTTAAATAGCATTCCAGTAATTTTCATCAGAGGCTTGAGAAATCACAGAGCGAGGAAACAGAATGCCCATTGCTGTTAGGGTGAAGACTTACATGGACTTAACATGAAAATGGAAATGAAGCTCAAGTCTTCCTACAATTCAAATCTTTATTAAATCAGTAATGTATGAAAATTAAACCTTGGTGGGAAAGTTATCATGTAAACTGGCAAAAAAAAAAAAAAATTCACTAATAATGGGCTTTCTGAGCAAGAGATCACATGTGTGTAAAAGTCAGTCTAAACATCTCTCTTCCAGGGACTGAGAGGGTCTTGGTAACTCTCTTGGATAGTAGATTCCATAGGCATGAATAAGAAGTGTGTAAAGAAGAGCTTGAAGCACCCTGAAGCTAGGGCAAACAAGAGACTTCTCCCAAATATTTTGTTGTTATTGTTTAGTAAACAAGTCATGTCTGACTCTTTTGTGACCCCAAGGACTTTGCTGTCCATGGGATCTCCCAGGCAAGAATACTGTAGTGATTTTCCATTTCCTTCTCCAGGGTATCTTCCTGACTCAGAGATTGAACCCACATTTCCTGCTTGGCAGGTGGATTCTTTACCACTGAAACCCATGGAAGTCCTTCCCAAATACTACATCATATTAATTTACAATTACTGCCAAAGAATTTATGAATAAACTTCAGAGAAATTGTGGAGCTAAGAAGTATCAACAATTTTGGTGTTGTTGTTTAGTTTCTGAGTTGTGCCTGACTCTCTTGCAACCCCATGGACTGTAGTCCAGCAGGTCCTCTGTCCATGGGATTTTCCAGGCAAGAATACTGGAGGAGGTTGCCATTTCCTTTTCCAGTTGGTCTTCCCAACCCAGAGATAGAACTCTTGTCTCCTGCATTGGCAGGTAAATGCTTTACCATTGAGCCACCTGGGAAGCCTCCATTAGCAACTCTGATAGGGCTTAAAGTAAGCTTGTTATTTTGATCACCTGCCATTCCTATCTCAAGGGCCTAATAATGATGTCACTTTTTGCATCCTGGGAATGTCAGTTTAGAGAATCAAAGGAGAATATTACCTAAGAAGACAGGTGCTATTTTATCTACTGTTATTCTCAAGGGTAGCAAAGCATTAAAAAGTGAGAGTTCTCCTAAAAGAGTAGACCTATTATTGAGATTGGTTCAAGATGGCAGAGTAAAAGGACATGCACTCATTTTCTTCTGCCAGAACACTAAAATTTCAACGAGCTGTTGAATAACCATGGAAAAGAGGACACTGGAACCTACTAAGAAAAGATACCCCACAACCAAGGACAAAGGGGAAGCTGCAACAAAATGGTAAGAGTGGCACAAGCACAAAAAATTGAATCCTATACCCACTGATTGGATAACTCATAAACTGGAGAACAAGAAATGTTCTTGTACTACTGTGAAGGTTCGAGGCCCCACATCAGTCATCAGCCTGGGTATCGGGGCAAGGGACTGGAAATTCCCAGGGATCTGACTTAGATGCCCAACAGGATTGGATCACAGTACCTTCACAGGACTGAGGGAAAGAGATACTCCACTTTTAGAGGGCACAACAAAACTCTGTGTGCACCAGACCCAGGGGAAAGGAACAGTGACCCCACAGGAGACTGAGCCAGACCTACCTGAGATTGTTTGAGGGTCTCTTACAGAAGTGTGGGTTGGCAGTGGCCTGCCATGGTGAAATCCTGGGAAACGAACCTTGGAATCAATCCTTTTGGAGGTCACCAACAGTCCTACAATAGAGACTGTAGAGTCCAGGACTGAATTGCCTTAGGCCAAACAATTAACAAGGGGGAAACACAACACCACCCATTAGCAGACAACTGGATTAAATTTTACTGATTGCTTTGGCTATTAGAGGCTTTTTGTATTTCCATACAAATTGTGAAATTATTTGTTCTAGCCCTGTGAAAAGTACCATTGGTAGCTTGATAGGGATAGCATTGAATCTATAGATTGCTTTGAGTAGTATACTCATTTTCATTATATTGATTCTTCCAATCCACGAACACGGTATATGTCTCCATCTATTAGTGTCCTCTTTGATTTCTTTCACCAGTGTTTTATAGTTTTCTATATATAGGTCTTTAGTTTCTTTAGGTAGATATATTCCTAAGTATTTTATTCTTTTCGTTGCAATGGTGAGTGGAACTGTTTCCTTAATTTCTCTTTCTATTTTCTCATTGTTAGTGTATAGGAATGCAAGGGATTTCTGTGTGTTGATTTTATATCCTGCAACTTTACTATATTCATTGATTAGCTCTAGTAATTTTCTGGTGGAGGCTTTATGGTTTTCTATGTAGAGGATCATGTCATCTGCAAACTGAGAGTTTTACTTCTTCTTTTCCAATTTGGATTCCTTTTATTTCTTTTTCTGCTCTGATTGCTGTGGCCAAAACTTCCAAAACAATCCAAAACAAAGCAATCTTGAGAAAGAAGAATGGAACTGGAGGAATCAACCTGCCTGACTTCCGGCTCTACTACAAAGCCACAGTCATCAAGACAGTACTGTACTGGCACAAAGACAGAAATATAGATTAACAGAGCAAAATAGAAAGCCCAGAGATTAATGCACACACCTATGGACACCTTATCTTTGACAAAGGAGGCAAGAATATACAATGGAGAAAAGACAATCTCTTTAACAAATGGTGCTGGGAAAACTGGTCAACCACTTGTAAAAGAATGAAAGTAGAATACTTTCTAACACCATACACCAAAATAAACTCAAAATGGATTAAAGATCTAAATGTAAGGCCAGAAACTATAAAACTGCTAGAGGAGAATATAGGCAAAACACTCTCCGACATAAATCACAGCAAGATCCTCTATGACCCACCTCCCAGAATATTGGAAATAAAAGCAAAAATAAACAAATGGGACCTAATTAACCTTAAAAGCTTCTGCACAACAAAGGAAACTATAAGCAAGGTGAAAAGACAGCCTTCAGAATGGGAGAAAATAATAGCAAATGAAGCAACTGACAAACAACTAATCTCAAAAATATACAAGGAACTCCTACAGCTCAATTCCAGAAAAACAAATGACCCAATCAAAAAATGGGCCAAGGAACTAAATAGACATTTCTCTAAAGAAGACATACAAATGGCTAACAAACACATGAAAAGATGCTCAACATCACTCATTATCAGAGAAATGCAAATCAAAACCACTATGAGGTACCATTTCACACCAGTCAGAATGGCTGCGATCCAAAAGTCTACACGCAATAAATGCTGGAGAGGGTGTGGAGAAAAGGGAACCCTCTTACACTGTTAGTGGGAATGCAAACTAGTACAGCCACTATGGAGAACAGTGTGGAGATTCCTTTAAAACCTGGAAATAGAACTGCCTTGTGACCCAGCAATCCCATTGCTGGGCATACACACTGAGGAAATCAGAATTGAAAGAGACACATGTACCCCAATGTTCATCGCAGCACTGTTTATAATAGCCAGGACATGGAAGCAACCTAGATGCCCATCATCGGACAAATGGATAAGAAAGCAGTGGTACATATACACAATGGAGTATCACTCAGCCATTAAAAAGGATGCATTTGAATCAGTTCTAATGAGGTGGATGAAACTGGATCCTATTATACAGAGTGAAGTAAGCCAGAAAGAAAAACACCAGTACAGTATACTAACACATATATATGGAATTTAGAAAGACGGTAATGATAACCCTGTATGCGAGACAGCAAAAAAGTCACAGATGTATAGAACAGTCTTGGACTCTGTGGGAGAGGGAGAGGGTGGGATGATTTTGGAGAATGGCATTGAAACATGTATAATATCATATAGGAAACGAATCACCAGTCCAGGTTCAATGCAGGATACAGGATGATTGGGGCTGGTGCACTGGGATGACCCAGAGGGATGGTACGGGGAGGGAGGAGGGAGGGGGGTTCAGGATGGGGAGCATGTGTACACCCATGGTAGATTCATGTTGACGTATGGCAAAACCAATACAATATTGTAAAGTAGTTAGCCTCCAATTAAAATAAATAAATTTAAATAAATAAATAAATAAAATTTTACTGAGCATGGCCTTGCCCACCAGAGCAAATCCCAGTTTTCTCCACAGTCAGTCCCTCCCATTAGGAAATGAGCCTCTTATTCTCATACACCAGAGGTCAGTCAGAATAAACAAGAAATATAGTCCCAGCAAACTTCAGAACTAATACCACAATCACAGAAAGCTAACCAAAATGAAAAGAAATAAGATTATGTCCCAGATGAAGGAATAAGATAAATCCTCAGAAAAATGACTAAATGGAGATAGGCAACATCCCAGAAAAACAATTCAGAATAATGATAGTGCAGATGATCCAGGATCTCAGGAAAAGATTGGAGGAGACACAAGAAATGTTTACCAAAGACCTGGAAGAGCTAAGGAACAAACAAAGAGAGATGAACTATGCACTAGAAGGTATCAGTAGCAGAATAAATGAAGTATAAGAACAGATAAGTGGCCTGAAAGACAGAATGGTGGAAATCAATGCTGCAAAACAAATACAGAAAAAAAAAAAAAAAAAAAGGAAAGGAATGAAATGAAATGAAAACAGCCCAAAAGACTGCTGGGACAACATTAAATGCACCAATATTCACATTATAGGTGTCCCAAAAGGATAAGAGAGAGAGAAAGGACCTGACAAAATATTTGATGAGATAATAGCTGAAAAATTCACCAACTTGAGAAAGAAAATAATCAACCAAGTCAGGAAGCACAGAGATTCCCAGGTAGGATAAATCCAAAGAAGAACACACTGAGACACATAGTAATGAAACTGACAAAAATTAAAGACAAAGATATGTTATTTGAAGCAATATGAGAAAAAAGACAAGCAATATACAAGGGATCTGATTTCTCAACAGAAACTCTACAAGCCAGAAGGGAATGACATGATATATTTCAAGTGATTAAAGGGAAGAACCTATGACTCTCATTAAGATTTGATGGATAAATCAAAAAATTTCCAGACAAGAAAAGTTAAGAGAATCCAGTACCACTAAACCATCTTTACAACAAGATGCTAAAGGAAATTCTCTAGGCAGGAAACACAAGAGAATGAAAAGATCTACAAAAATAAACCCACAAAAATTAGCAAAATGGAAATATGATCATACATATTGACAGTTACCTTAAATGTAAATGGATTAATTGCACCAACTAAAAAAATATATATAGATTGTCTATAAGAGGCCCACGTCAGACCTACAGACACTTAAAGACTGAAAGTAAGGGGATGGGAGAAGGTATTTCATGCAAAAGGAAATTATAAGAAAGCTGGAGTAGCAATACTCATACCAGACAAAATAAACTTTTAAAAAAGACTGTTAGAAGAACAAAGAAGGACAGTAGATAATAATCAAGGGTTCAATCCAAGAAGAAGATAAAGCAATTATAAATATATATGCACCCAACATAGGAGCACCTCAATGTGTAAGGCAAATATTAACAAATATAAAGGAAGAAATCAACAGTAACAAAATAATAGTGGGGGACTTTAATATCCCACTTTCATCAATGGACAGATCATCCAGATGGAAAATCAATCAAGAAATGCAGGCTTTAAACTACACTTTAGATGAGTTGGAATTAATTGATATCCACAGAGCATTAGGGCTTCCCTGATAGCTCAGTTGGTAAAGAATCCACCTGTAATGAAGGGTACTCTGGTTTGATTCCTGGGTTGGGGAGATCCACTGGAGAAGGGATAGGCTACCCACTCCAGTATTCTTGGGTTTCCCTTGTGACTCAGCTGGTAAAGAATCTGCTTGCAATGTGGGAGACCTGGGTTCGATCCCTGGTTTGGGAAGATCCCCTGGAGAAGGGAAAGGCTACCCACTCCAGTATTCTGCCCTGGAGAATTTCAGGGACTGTATAGTCCATGGGGTCACAAAGAGTCAGACACAACTGAGCAACTTCCACTCACATAGAGCATTACATCCAAAATCTGCAGACTACACATTCTTCTCAAGTGCACATGGAACATTGTCTAGGATTGACCACATGCTGGGCCACAAGGCAAGCCTTGGTAAATTCAAGAAAATAAAAATCATATCAAGCATCTTTTCCAGTCGCAATGCTATAAGATTAGAAATAAACTACAAGAACAAAACTCTGAGAAGCACAAACCCATGGTGCCTAAACAGTATTTTACTAAACAACTAATGGGTCACTAAAGAAAAAAAAAAATCAAAGAAGAAAAAAAAAAAAATGTCTAGAGACAACAGAGAATGAAAGCACACAGTCCAAAACCTGTGGAATGCAGCAAAAGCAGTTCTAAGAGAGAAGTTTATGTCAATACAATCCTACCTCAAGAAACAAGAAAAATCTCAACCTAACCTTATATTTAAAAGAATTATAGAAAGAAGAACAAATGAAATCTAAAGTTAGTAGAGAGAAAGAAATCATAAAGCTCAGAGCAGCAATAACTGAAATAGAAACAAAAAAATTACAAAGATCAATGAAATGAAAAGGTGGTTCTCTGAAAAGATAAACAAAATTGATAAACCTTTAGCCTATTCATCAAGAAAAAAAGGGGAGACGACTCAAATCAACAAAATTAGAAATTAGAAAGGAGAAGTTACAACTGATTCCACAGAAATACCAGGGATCATAATAGATTACTGTGAACAACTGAATACCAATAAAATGGGCAGCCTGCAAGAAATGGGCAAATTCTTAGAAAGATACAGTCTCCCTAGACTGAACCAGGAAGAAATAGAAAATATGAACAGACAAATCACAAGCACTGAAATTGAAAGCATGATTAAAAACTTCTCAACAAACAAAAGTTCAGAGGCCTGACAGCTTCACAGGTGAATTTTCTCAAATATTTAGAGAAGAGTTAGCATTTACCCTATGAAACTCTTCCAAAACTCATAGAGGAAGGAAAACTCTCCAACACATTTTATCAGGTCACCCTCACCCTTTTAACAAGTCAGACAAAGATATCACACACAAAAAAGAAAATTATAGGCCAATATTACTGATGAACAGAGATGCAAAAATCGTCAACAAAATACTAGCAATCCATATCCAACAATACATTAAAAAGATCATACTGCATGATCAAGTGAGAATCATCCCTGGGATGCAAAGATTTTTCAACATCTGCAGATCAATCAAGATGATACACCATATCAACAAATTGAATAATAAAGATAATAAAAATATAATATGATATATAAAATATCAATATAAAATAATAAAAATAATATGATCATCTCAATAGATACAAAAAAAGCTTTTGACAAAGTTCAGGATCCATTTATGACAAAAAATCTCCAGAAAGTGGGCATAGAGTGTACATATGTCAACATAATAAGGCCATGCATAACAAACCTACAGCTGGCATCATACTCAATGGTGAAAAACTGAAAGCATCCCCTCTAAGATCAGGAATAAGACAAGGATGTCCACTCTCAACACTTTCATTCAACACAGTTTGAAAGTCCTAGCTATAGCAATCAGAGAAGTAAAGAAGTAAAAGAAGTAAAGGGAATCCAAATTGGAAAATAAGAAGTTAAATTGTCACTGTTTGCAGACGACATGATATTATACACAGAAGATCCTAAAGATGCTACTGGAAAATTACTAGAACTCATCAATGAATTTGGTAAAGTGGAAGGTTACAACATTAATATACAGAAATTTGTTGCATTTCTATACACTAACAATGAAAGATTAGAAAGAGATATTCAAGAAGTAATTCCACTTACCACTGCATGGAAAAGAAAGAAAAAAACAAACAAAAAAACTAGGAATAAACCTATCTAAGGTGACAAAGGACATGTACTCCAAAAAGTATAAGATGCTGAGGAAAATATCAAAGAAGACATAAGCAGATGGAAAGATATGCCATGCTCATGAATTGGAAGGATCAATATTGTCAAGATGACTCTACTACCCAAGGCAATCTAAAGATTCAATGCAATCCCTATCAAATTACCAATAGCATTTTTCACAGAACTAGAACAAAGCATCTCAAAATCTGAATGGAGACACAAAATACCCTGATAGCCAAAGCAATCTTGTTCTAATGAGGTGGATGAACCTAGTGCCTTTTATACAGAGTGAAGTAAATGAGAAAGGTAAATATCATATTCTCATGCATATATACGGATTCTGGAAAAATGGTACTTGAGAATTTATTTATAGAAACTGGGCTTGGCTAGTGGCTCAGAGGTTAAAGCGTCTGCCTGGAATGCGGGAGACCTGGGTTCGATCTCTGGGTCGGGAAGGTCCCCTAGAGAAGGAAATGGCAACCCACTCCAGTACTCTTGCCCGGAGAATCCCATGGAGGGAGGAGCCTGGCAGGCTACAGTCCATGGGGTCGCAAAGAGTCAGACACGACTGAGCAACTTGACTTTCACAACTTTCAATGGAGAAACAGATATAGGGAATAGACTTGTGGACATGGGGAGAGGGGAGGAAATTACTCATTTCTCTGATGAATAAACCAAGGGTTAGAGAGTTTAGGTGTCTTTTCCATGATCACGCCAGGAGCTGGAAGAAAACTTTCCTGAGTATAGTTTTGTTGGCTTAATTAATACAGACATGTCTTTAGAGTCATAAACATAAGTATTTTTATTGTACCTAGGTTTTCTAGAAGTCAAATAAAACGTTAGTTCTGCTACAAAATTTGTTAGCTAGAAAAATAACTTGTGTACATGCTACGTCTCTTGAGTCATGTCCAACTCTTTGTGATCCTATGGACTCTAGCCTGCCAGGCTACTCTGTCCATGGGATTCCCCAGGCAAGAATACTGGAATGGATTGCCATGCCATCCAGTAGGGGTCTTCCCAACCCAGGAATTGAAAACATGTCTCTTGAGACTCCTGCATTGGCAGGCATATTCTTTACCACTAATATGATAATATTTTTATAAGTAAATCAAATATAAATAAGGTAAGTTTTTTTTTTTTTTTTTGGTGAACTCTTCAGGAATAATTATGTTTTATAGTATGTCTACTTAAAATAGTTTATCCAGATTTTGGTAACTTGAAACTTCAGAGTTTTGCAAAATTAAGTTAAATTATGAAAGTCCAGATCATTCTGAAATAAAATAAGATCCTGAAACATTAATTACTTCATACAAGCTTTCTTTTACAGAGAAACTAAAGATATTTAGGACTCAGTAAATATGTTTAGTGTCACACTGAGACATGATAAGAAAGCATGTTTTTAGGAATTATAAATTATAAATAGTGTTTATGGGTTTGCCAATCTACAGAAAGCTTATGAAAAATACAGTTTGTAACTGCTTACTTCTTAGTTTTCACTAGAAATTTAGGTTTTTCAAGAGTTGAGATTTCTAATTAATATATGTTTCAAGTTACCAAAAATTCTGTACCATACTGGTCTAAAGAGGATTGCTGACCCCCAAAATCACCTTAAAACTATGCCCAAACAGAGGATAAATGACACTCATCACAGGATAAGCATAAGAAGCAAATAGCTATCCAAAGATGCCAGACCTGACCCATATAGGGCTTTCTTAGATTTTGTATATGAATCAAAAGTTTTCCTATCATGGCCATAATTCAGATTTTAGAAATCTATCCAGTCGTTGGGTTTGTAGTCAATATTTCCTGTTAACTTGGTGGATTTCTTCTCTACAAGGCTCTGATTGAATGGCCCTCAGAAAATTCATTTTAGAGGAAAGAAGTTGTAGTTCTATTTGGACCATTGATATTACTAGATAGGATCCCATCACTTAACTGATGTAATAATATATTCTCTAACATTGACCATAATTATGAATTTCTTTAAAGATTACTCAATTGGAACAACGAACTGAATTCCAGTATAAAGCCATAACTCCCTGCTCATTAAGAATGGGTTTATATGGACAACACCAAGCTATGGCCATTCAAGTTTAAAGATCTCCTTATGTTGGTAACAATTAAATCATACTAAGAGTAAGCCTAATAACACTAGAAAATTGAGCTGGGTTCCTTATGAACATTGCCACTGCATTATTACCCTTACAAACAGAAATTGTTATAAAATAGACTGAGTCAGATGACCAGGGTTATACTGGGTTGTATCTAATGGAACTGAATGACTTTGTAGTACCAATTTATGGCCCAGGCATCCACCTGGATGAACAGGACAGTACCCTACGATTCTTTTGGATACAAGGCTATTTAAGTGCCAATTTAAACATGACATAGTAAGTTGACTATTGGTACAAGTTTGACACATCAGGAAGCCTATATTTCATTGGTATGATCATTCTGTAGTGATTTTTGTGTGTGTGTCTTCAGGAGGATTGGAGTATATAATCACTCATATTGAAGCCTTAACAAAATTCATTCAACAGGTCTTAAACAATGATGATCAGGCTAATAGTCTAATGATTTCTGAGGTCTCTATGATGAGAAAAATCATATTATAAAATGACATGGCCCTCAATATCCTTATAGGAAGACATCTGTGCCACATTTCCAACTAAATGTTATGTTTTTATACCAGATGAATACTTCAATATAATTCATTTAATGAACCACATGAAAAACCTGATTTCTGTCTTAAGCAATCCATGCCTAAGTCTTGAAAACCTCTAGATTTAAATACTTACTTTGTTGTTGCTGTTGTTCAGTCACTCAATCAGTCATGTCTGACTCTTTGTGACTCCATGGACTGCAGCACACCAGGCTTTCCTGTCCTTCACCATCTTCCAGAGCTTGCTCAAACACATGTCCATTGAGTTGGTGATGCCATCCAACCATTTCATCCTCTATCATCCCCTTCTCCTCCTGCCTTCAATCTTTCCCAGCATCAAGGTCTTTTCTAGTGAGTGGACCTTTCTCATCAGGTAGCCAACGTATCAGCTTCAGCTTCAGCATCAGTCCTTTCAATAAATATTCAGGACTGATTTCCTTTAGGACTGACTGGTTTGATCTCCTTGCTGTCCAAGGGACTCTCAAAAGTCTTCTCCAACAACACAGCTCAAAAACATCAATTCTTCAGCTCTCAGCCTTCTTCATGGTCCAACTCCGACATCCATACATGACTACTAGAAAAAAAATAGACTTGACTATACAGATCTTTGTTGGCACAATAATGTCTCTGATTTTTAATACACTGTCTAGCTTGGTCATAATTTTTCTTCCAAGGAGCAAGCATGTTTTAAATTTCTTTAAATCATGACAGTCACCATCTGCAATGATTTTGGAGCCCAAGAAAAGAAAATACAGTCTGTCATTGTCTCCATTATTTCCTATCTCTTTGCTATGTAATGATGGGACCAAATGCCATTATCTTAGCTTTTTGAATGTTGAGTTTAAGCCAGGTTTTTCACTCTCCTCTTTCAACTTCAACAAGAAGCTCTTAGTTCCTCTTTGCTTTCTGCCATTAGGGTGGTATCATCTGTATATCTGAGGTTGTTGATATTTCTCCCCACAATCTTGATTCCAATTTGTGCTTCATTCAGCCCAGTATTTCTCATGATGTACTCTAAACATAAGTTAAATAAATAGGGTGAAAATATACAGCCTTGATGTACTCCTTTCCCAATTTTGAACAAGTCTGTTGCTCCATGTCCAGTTATAACTATTGTTTCTTGACCTGCATACAGATTTCTCAGGAGGCAGGTAAGTTGGTCTGGTATTACCATCTCTTTAAGAATTTTCCACAGTTTGTTGTGATCCACAGTCAGTCTTTAGAGTAGTCAATGAAGCAGAAGTAGATGTTTTTCTGGAACTCTCTTGCTTTCTCTATGATACAATGACAATGGCAATTTGATCTCTAATTCCTCTGCCTTTTCTAAATCCAGCTTGAACATCTGGAAATTCTCTGTTCATGTCCTGTTGAAGCCTAGCTTGGAAAATTTGGAGCATTACCCTGCTAATGTGTGAAATGAGTGCAACTGTGCAGTAGTTCGAACATTCTTTGGCATTGTCCTTTGGGGATTGAAATGAAAATGACCTTTTTCAGTCCAGGGGCCACTGGTGAGTTTTCCAAATTTGCTGGCATATTGAGTACAACACTTTCAGAGCATCATCTTTCAGGATTTGCAATAGCTCAACTGGAATTCCATTACCTCCACTAGCTTTGTTCATAGTGATGCTTTCTAAGGCCCACTTGACTTCACATTCCAGGATGTCTGACTCTAGGTGAGTGATCACACAATAGTGGTTATCTGGGTCATTAAGATCTTTTTTTGTTGTTGTTAATAGTTCTTCTGTGTATTCTTGTCATCTCTTCCTAATCTTTTCTGCTTCTTTTAGGTCCATTTTGTTTCTGTTCTTTATTGTGCCCATCTTTGTGTGCAATGTTCCCTTAGTAACTCTAATTTTCTTGAAAAGATCTCTAGTCTTTTCATTCTATTGTTTTCCTCTATTTCTTTACATTGATCACTGAGGAATGCTTTATTATCTCCCCTTGCTATTCTTTGGAACTCTGCATTCAAATGGGTATATCTTTCCTTTTCTCCTTTGCCTTCTGCTTCTTTTCTTTTCTTTTCTCAACAAGGCCTTCTCAGACAATCAATTTGCCTTTTTACATACTTTCTTCTTGGGGATGATTCTGATCACCACCTTCTTTACAATGTTATGGACCTCCATCCATAGCTCTATAGGCACTCTGTCTATCAGATCTCATCTCTTGAATCTATTTGTCACTTCCACTGTATAATGCAAGAGATTTGATTTAGGTCATACCTGAATGACCTAGTAGTTTTCCCTACTTTCTTCACTTTAAGTCTGAATTTTGCTATAAGGAGTTCATGTTCTGAGCCACAGTCAGGTCCTGGTCTTGTTTTTGCTGACTGTATAGAGCTTCTCCATTTTCAGCTGAAAATAATATAATCAATCTGATTTTGGTATTGACCTTCTGGTGATGTCCACATGTAGAGTCACTCTTGTGTTGTTGGAAGATGGTGTTTGCATAAGTAAATATTTACTTATGACTCTATTAACGCTACTAGTTATATTATTTGCATTCAGTGTTATAGGATTACTGTTTCTTGCATTACCAAATGTGTGACTGAGTCTCCTATAAAAATAATGATGACTTAGACAACTTGATATTATTGGCCAAATATATGGCTGTATATGAGATCAATGTATCTCCACATATGGGAAAAAGCAACAAGAGGAAACAATTTCCTAGGCCATAGCAGACTAGTAAGACAAGTGGCCCAGGGACTTTTTGCTACAATTAACATGGCCTGGCCCAGTAATAGCATATTGACTGGTCTACCAAAGAAATCCTTAGACCTAGAAATGACCTTTCCTATATCCAATTCATAAATTGGTCATGAAATGTCTCCAAAAACTTAGTTGAGTTACAAACTACATGGTGCACTGTGAACTAAGCAATGTCATTTGCCATCCAGTTCTGTGAGGATTGAATCATTAGCCACTGCAGTAGCTTACCTACAGAAACACTCTGCAGGGAAAAGATGAGGTGCTCTTTTCTCTGGGGATACTGGCAAAATAGCCCCTCAGATAGTTCGAAATATGTCAGAAGAAATTTTTATGAACTTGGATTCTTGCATCTTCCCATAGAGTAAGTTCCTTATATATGAACTTTCAAGTAGCAGACTTTTAAAGATATGATTTGTTTTTATTTCCATTATTCTAGGAGGTGGGTCACAAAGGATCCAAGATATCACTTCATCCCAGACAGAATGGCCATAATCAAAAAATCTCACAACAACAAGGGCTAGAGAGGGTGTGGAGAAAAAGAAACCTTTCTGCACTGTCAATTGGTATAGTCACAATGGAAGACAGTATGGAGAGTCCTTTAAAAACTAAGAGTAAAACCACCATATGACCCTGCAATCCCACTTCTAGGCATATACCCCGAAAAAAAAAAACTGAAAAAAAGACACATGTACCCGTGTTCATTGCAGCAATATTTACAGTAGCCAAGACATGGAAGCAACCTACATGTCCATCAACAGATGAATGGATAAAGAAGCTGTGGTACATCCATACAATGGAATACTACTCAGCCATTAAAAAGGTACACATTTCAGTCAGTTCTAATGAGGTGGATGTACCTAGGGCCTGTTATACAGAGTGAAGTAAGTCAGAAAGTGAAAGACAAATATTGTATATTGACACATATATATGGAATCTAGAAGGATGGTACTGATGAATCCATTCACAGAGCAACAATGGAGACACAGACATAAAGAACAGACTTATGAACAAGGGTGGAGGAGAAGAGAGAGAGAATGAGATAAATGGAGAGAATAACATGTAGAGCATATACACTAACATGTAAATAGATAGACACTGGGAATTTGCTGTATGACTCAGAGCACTCAAACTGGGACTCTGTAATAATCTATAAATTATTAATATCCTGAGAAATCTGTATACAGGTCAAGAAGCAACAGTTAGGACCTGACTTGGGACAATGGACTAGTTCCAAATTGGGAAAGGAATATGTCAAGTCTATATTGTCACCTTGGTTATTTAACTTATATGCTGAGTACATCATGTGAAATGCCAGGCTGGATGAAGCAGAAGCTGGAATCAAGATTGCTGGGAGAAATATCAATAACCTCAGATATGCAGATGGCACCACCATTATGGCAGAAAGCAAAGAGGAACTAAGAACCTCTTGATGAAAGTGAAAAGAGGAGAGTGAAAAAGCTGGCTTAAAACTCAACATTCAGAAAACTAAGATCATGGCATCATGTCCCATCATTTCATGGCAAGTAGTTGGAGAAACAATGTAAACAGTGACAGACTTTATTTTCTTGGGCTCCAAAATCACTGCAGATGGTGACTGCAACCATGAAATTAAAAGATGCTTGTTCCTTGGAAGAAAAGCTATGACCAACCTAGACCACCTATTAAAAAAGCAGAGACATTGCTAACAAAGGTCCATCTAGTCAAAGCTATGGTTTTGCCAGTAGTCATGTATGGATTTGAGAGTTGGACCATAAAGAAAGCTGAGCACTGCAGAGTTGATGCTTTTGAAACTGTGGTGTTGGAGAAGACTCTTGAGAGTCCCTTGGACTGCAAGGAGATCAAACCAGTCCATCCTGAAGCAAATCAGTCCTTAATATTCATTAGAAGGACTGATGCTGAAGCTGAAGCTCCAGTACTTGGGCACCTGATCCGAAGAACTGACTCCTGGGGAAAGACCCTGATGCTGAGAAAGATTGAGGGCAGGAGGAGAGGGGACAACAGAGGATGACAGGTTTAATGGCATCACCAACTTGATGGACGTTAGTTTAAGCAAGCTCAGGGAGGTTGGTGATGGACAGGGAGGCCTTTCGTGCTGCAGTCCATGGGGTTACAAAGAGTCGGACGTAACTGAGGGACTAAACTGAATAACCTATAGGGGTGGGAATGGGCAAGGAAGTGGGAGGGAGATTCAAAAGGGAGTGGACATATGTATATCTATGGTTAATTCAAGTTGATGTATGACAGAAATCAAGTAGATATTGTAAACCAATCATCAATCCAATATAAATATTAAATAAAAGATATGAACGTGCATTCACATGTCTAATCATGTAAATTAAATCTATTTGATGAGGTGCTGTTATTAGGTTTTGTGGTACCAGAAACTGAACATAGAATGGTACATGAAGCTGTTCAGAATGCAACCCAGGGCTACTATGTCATCTATAATGAGAAAAAAGAACTACTGCGCAGACAGCACTGGATCATTTTTTCAAGAAAGTAGAAAAAACCCTCTGTCTCCAGCAAGGAGCCAGAACCTGTGCCATCAGCATCAAGTGTGAGTGAAACTGCAGCTTGCCCTCCATATCCTATTGCTGACAATCCCTCTTCTCCCAACTCCTCTCCCTCCTCAGTTCAGTAACTCTTTACTCCTGTTCACTCAATGCCAGCCCCTGTATGACAGTTGTACTGCACTACTCTGCTTTCCAAGGTACTGTACATAAGATTAAAAATGTTTTTTTGTGTGTGTGTGTGTTGGTTTTTATGTATTATTTATGTGAAAGTATTATAAACCTATTACAGTACAATACTGTATAGCTGAATGTGTTAGGTATGTACCTAGGCAAACTTTGACAGACTTATGAAAAAATTGGACTTATGAACTGAGAGAGCCAATTCCTGGCAGGTTCATAATAAGTCCAGAGTCCCTGAGGAGCAGAGAGGGGTCTGGAGTTCTCAAGGAGGTGAAAAGGACACACTTTATTTTTTTTCTTTAATCCCAGGGTTGATGATTGCACAACAAAACAACAAAACATAACCTCATCTTGCTCAAGGTTATGTTTTCCCTTAAACTCTGTGCCAGTGATTATATAACAACAATGTATCCTGTTTGAGGACACGTTTTTCCTTCCTGAGAACTTTCTGATTAATCCTATTATTTTAAAATGAAAATTATGTTACATTTAATTCTGCTAAAGCTGTTAATATCTTTCTATTGTTAAATTCTAATCCTGTTGTCTTAAAATGTAACTCGTGGGAGTGGATCTGGTAAGATCTTTGCGACCTTGAGACATTCTTTTGATTTATTGTAATAACCAATTAAGAAAGTATATAACTCCCTTGCTAAAACTAGTGACTGGGGCACTCTCCATCCTCTTCTGATGTCTGTGTCAGAACCTTTCTGTCCCTTTTTCACTTTAATAAAACTCTGCTACACAAAAGCTCTTGAGTGATCAAGCCCAGTCCCTGGTCCCGAAGCTAAATCTTCTTTGGAGATCACAAATCCGACATCGTTCACTGTAAGCTATCCTGAACACACTCTCGGAACAGAACTTGTTTGTATGTAGGGGACTTGTTGTCCTTAGAAGAGCACTAAAGTTGTTAACTGAGATTTCTGTTCCTCCCAATTAGCTGTGTCCTTCTTCTGAGTTGTGTGCCTGATTATACGCAACTCTTCATCAAAATCACAGATATGCTGGCCTCTCCCCTTACCTCTTGGGAACAATTTGTCTCAGGTGAGACAATCTCTCGGTGCTGAGGAACGCTTTTGTCCTCAGTGGGGCTTTCCAGGTGGCTCAGTGCTAAAAAATCCTCCTGTCTTGTAGGTGACGTGGGTTTGATCCCTGTGTTGGGAAGATCCTCTGAAGAAGGAAATGGCAACTTGTTTCAGTATTCTTGCCTGGGAAATCCCATGCGCAGAGGAGTTTGGCAGGCTACAGTCAATGGGGTAGTAGAGAATAGGACACAACTTAGTGACAGCAAACACATAGTCCTCAGTAAGTGCCCAAATAATACTGAAACTCACAGCTCTCACAGCAGACGTTTTTATTTCAGTTCATGATTAAAACAATTGAAATATCTATGCTAACTTTCACCTATAAGTTTTGGAATAAGCAGATGAAAGTCTTCCTTTTTAAATTACGAAAATCTTCTTATTACTAGTGTTTTTAATTTCTAGAGTTCTAGTTACTAGAGTTACTATTTACAATTTGAAAATAACTGAAGTAAACATCAAATCAAATAAGTTATTCATGCAAAACTTTCATCTTTTCTATAATTTTTAATTATCTTTTATGTTTCATTATATTCACTTATTTTTTTCTATTTAAGTAGGTGATCATTTTCAAAACGTAAAGTAGAAAGGTAGGGGCTTTATTATTATTAAAGTATCAAATACAAGTTGCAATTACTTAATGGTGGTGAAGAACAAAAGATGGAAACAGGTAGGTTGTTTTTCTGGTGGTGTGTGTTTTCACTAATGTATGGAGCCATAATTTCAGAAACCATGTGACTTTCTGGAAAATCAATGATATAATATATATTCATGGATCATTATTTTATCATACAAATATTTCCTTTAGTTTAATCTCCCAAAAGGTACATGATAATGTGTTTTAGATATATTCAATAATGGTTTGTAACCTTTTTCTTCATTTGGTCAATAAATGATTAAAAGTATTTTAAGGTTAATGATTTGATGATGTAATCAATCATTCTAGCTACAATCTGCCACCAGGGCTTCTCATTTTGCAAATGATTTCTTGATAATTATCACAAGAAGCACATCTGTATGCTGGTTGAAAAGTTAATTAAAATGTGATTCCATCTGGTAGTCCAGTTGGGAATGTCACTATTCAATTTAATCTACATTGAGCTGAAATAAACTCTGTATAATCAAAAGATATAATGTAGTGGGGTGCACAGAGAT
Source organism: Bos taurus (assembly GCF_002263795.3). Lineage (NCBI taxonomy): Eukaryota > Metazoa > Chordata > Mammalia > Artiodactyla > Bovidae > Bos > Bos taurus. Next base: position 1,769,760 of record NC_037333.1, on the reverse strand, counting down.
GTAAGTTAGCTAGTGTTTCACATGTTCAGTTAATTCTCTTTTCTTTCTCTTTTAATTCTTTTTTCTTTTATAAAAGTTAGAAACCTGGGAAAAAACATTTCCTAATGATTTTCTCATTATGGGTACATTTCCCTTTATGTGAATTTTGTATAGCTGCATATTTATTCCTATTTTTCCCACTCATTTTTAGTAGGATTGAGAGAGTCGATGTGAGTGCATTATTCTCTCAAAGCTACCGACTTCAATCACTCATTTTGTTCTGATGCCATGTGTATTGGATTCCTATTGCTCTTGTAAAAAATTACCAGTAACTCAGTGATTTAAAACAATACAAATTTATTACTTTACAGTTCTGGAGATCAGAAGTTTGAAATGGGTCTCATGGCTACAATCAAGCTACAAGTTTGGTGGTATTCCTTTAGGAGGCTCTCAAGGGGAATCTCTTCTTTGTTATCCCAGTTCCTAGAACCTGTCCATATTCCTTGGCCTGTGTGTCCCTTCTGTCCCCAAAGCCATCAGTGAAAGATCAGGTCTTTTGTTTCTATCTCTGATTCAGACTATTCTGTTTCACTCTTTCTGTTACAGGATCCTTGTGTTACATTGAGCCTACTCACATTGTACATGAAAATTGCTCCCTCTTAAAATCAGTTGATTAACAACCTCAATTCCAACTGTAGCTCTAATTTCCTCTTGTCGTGTAACATGACATTCATGAGTTTTGGGGACTGAAATGTGGACACTTTGGAGGCCATTCTTCTATCCTCCACACATTGTAACCAGTTTATTCTAATCCTAATGCTTAGGTAGAGAGGTAACTGGTGCCCATCCTGTCTTCTCAGACTAATTTGAAACAGTTTGGCTGATGTTTCTCTGGTTTGGCTGATGATTACTAGTTTGCACACATGCTGACATGTGTTTCTAGTTACGGATTTTTCCCAACAGATGGATTCATTTCGATATATGGCAAAACCAATACAATATTGTAAAGTTAAAAAATAAAATTAAATTAAAAAAAAAGAATTGGAGATAAAACTTAGAATTGAGTTCATATAAAAATGCATATCTTTTCATGGAAAGGCTGAACTTGGTTATTATGGGTTGGCTCATATTCCATCTTTTGAACTTTTTAATTTTTTTTTAAAGTGGAAAGTGTTTATTTTTCATTAGTTAGTTTTGCTAAATTTAAATAGGCAGGCCATTAGACTTTGCTTGTTGAAATGCAATTTTAATCCATCTCTAAATTAGAGATTTCAAGGCAAATGTTTAGCAATTTATTTGCTCATACTTCTGCATATAAAATGCACCCAACAAGAAAACTATAAAGCAGCAGTCCCCCAACCTTTTTGGTACCAGGGATCAGTTTTATGGAAAACAATTTTTCCACAGACAGAAGTTGGGGGGATGGTTTCCAGAGGATTTAAACACATGACAGTTATTGTTTATTTTATTGTTCTATTATTATTCTATCAGCTCCTCCTCAGTTCATCCAGAATTAGATCCCAGAGGCTGGGGACTCTGCCATAAATAATTACTACTAGGATAGTGATATTGCAAACATAAACATTATTTACATATGGAACAATCATTTTAAAACTAAAGAAATATAAGAAGTTCTGATGCTGATAAGATGTTTAGTCTATCAATCAGATTTTAATAAATAGAATCAATAGGATATATACTTATATACAAAAGGGTTTGTTATACAGACTTATTTTTCATTAAAAAAAATTAAGGTATAATCAACATGTAAAAAGCCGTTCATATTTAAAGTATATAGTTTGGTGAGTTTGGGGATAAGAACACACCTATGAAACCAACCACCATTACCATGGACACGTCCATTACCTCCCAAAGTTTCCTGCCATTCCCTCTATTATTATTGTGACTACTATTTTTGAAGCCTGTTTTTTTTTTCCCCCAGTTTTGCTGCTGCTATGATGCTAAAGCTGAAACTTCAGTACTTTGGCCACCTCATGCGAAGAGTTGACTCATTGGAAAAGACTCTGATGCTGGGAGGGATTGGGGGCAGGAGGAGAAGGGGACGACAGAGGATGAGATGGCTGGATAGCATCACTGACTCGATGGACGTGAGTCTCAGTGAACTCTGGGAGTTGGTGATGGATAGGGAGGCCTGGCCTGCTGCGATTCATGGGGTTGCAAAGAGTCGGACACGACTGAGTGACTGATCTGATCTGAAGCTGCTAAGTGGCTTCAGTCGTGTCCGACTCTGTGCGACCCCATAGACAGCAGCCCACCAGGCTTCCCCGTCCCTGGGATTCTCCAGGCAAGAACCTTGGAGTGAGTTGCCATTTCCTTCTCCAATGCAGGAAAGTGAAAAGTGAAAGTGAAGTCGCTCAGTCGTGTCCCGACTCTTAGCGACCCCATGGACTGCAGCCTACCAGGCTCCTCTGTCCATGGATTTTCCAGGCAAGAGCACTGGAGTGGGGTGCCATTGCCTTCTCCGTCCCCCAGTTTTACTGAGAGATAATTAGCATACATCTAGCTTTCATAATGGAGAAGGCAATGGCAACCCACTCCAGTATTCTTGCCGAGAAAATCCATGGGCAGAGGAGCCTGGTAGGCTGCAGTCCATGGGGTCGAGAAGAGTCGGACACTACTGAGAGACTTCACTTTCACTTTCATGCACTGGAGAAGGAAATGCCAACCCACTCCAGTATTCTTCCCTGGAGAATCCCAGGGACGGGGGAGCCTGGTGGGCTGCCGTCTATGGGGTCTCCCAGAGTCCGACACGACTGAAGCTACTTAGCAGCAGCAGTTTTCATAAAATTCTGTTCTAATAGTGAAAAGATATATTACTTGGACTTGTTTTGAAGAAAACATAAAAGTAACTATGAATGTGTTGTACATAGTGAAGAGAAGAATCCCAACAATCACCCAGATCACATACAAAGAAAAAAAATACATTTTTAGGATATTTAAGGCAAAGTTGCATCATTTGGCCTACTTTATCTTCAGAAGTGTCCTGATTGTCCAATCCCTTTATGTGCAAGAAAGTTGAAAAGAAATATATACACATCATATTTATATATTATATTCACATAATATTTACATAATATATGTTGTTTATATACCATACATTGGAAAATACCTTGATGTTGGGAAAGATTGAGGGCAGGAGGAGGAGGGGAAACAGGATGAGATGGTTCGATAGCATCACCAACTCAATGCACGTGAGTGTGAGCAAACTTTGGGAGATAATGAAGGACAGGGAAGTCTGCAGTCTGTCAGGTTCCAAAGAGTCAGATACAACTTAGAGACTAAACAACAGCAACAAATAAAAATCAACCTAAATGTAAGAATGAAAACTTTTATATTCCAAAATTTTTTAGAAGAAATTACATCTCTTATTATCACTTCTGTGACCATTGTAAACATATATTGTAAAGACTTTAAAATTATCCAAATATTACACTTTAGTTAACAATTCAAAAATCTTTAAAACATTTCTCACATGTATTTGTTGACTATGTGACATCTTGGTGCAGCATTATATATATATATATATATATTTAACTTAGAGGGTAAACATGATCATGTATCTTACTTGGACATTATGCATTGACTATTTTGGGGTTAAGTTTCTTACCAGATACTTCCATGATGTTCATTCTGATTATGATAAAAAAGAATAAGGCCACAGTGAAAGCATACGAGCTCACATGATAAGCTTACTCTGCTGCTGCTACTGCTAAGTCACTTCAGTCGTGTCCGACTCTGTGCAACCCCATAGACAGCAGCCCACCAGGCTCCCCCTGTCCCTGGGATTCTCCAGGCAGAACACTGGAGTGGGTTGCCATTTCCTTCTCCAATGCATGAAAGTGAAAAGTGAAAGTGAAGTCCTCTCTGACTCTTAGTGAAACCATGGACTGCAGCCCACCAGGCTCCTCCATCCATGGGATTTTCCAGCCCACCAGGCTCCTCCATCCATGGGATTTTCCAGGCAAGCTTACTCTAGACTTCACTATAAAATAATCATGTATTGCCCTACTTCACAATACAAAGCTCTATTTATATTGAAATGTTCAGGGGAAAACATAAACCACAGAGACAAAATGCAATGCTCCTGGCACTGGGGCATCAAATGTACTTTTTGAGCACAATTTTAATTTATTTTTTATACACGTTGTAAAAGAGAAAGTTTAGATGAGAAGACTTGATGTCTCCTATTTTTGTCTAAGTCAATCAGGATTCATCTCTGCTCTGCACTCAAACCTTTCTGCTCATTCCACCCTTAGTGAAGTCTGAGGACAGGCGAGGAAAGTCTCGTGGAGAGATGAGTTCATGAACTGTGCTTGTCCTTGTTTCCCTATGCGCTCCCACGTTGTTGTTCACTGAGCAGGAATATGTTTATTTGCAGGACTGTGGCATTCTCGTCTTAACGAGAGGTTAATTAACCCTCCCTTGGCTTAATACTCATTAATTTTATTTGCCAAGGCTTGCCCAAGCTAAGTTTCTCTGGAGCATTGATTTTTTAATCTGTAGACTGTAAAATGCCCTGTAATTAATGCAAAATTTCTCTTAATGCAGATACGTGTTTTTCGGTGAAAGAATCCAGGTCTTTATAAGACACACTGGGAATTCTGACCAACATTATTTGAAGAATCACTGCTTTAGAGTAAGCCAGAACATCTCCCTCTTGGCATTCTCTCTGTTAATAAAAACTTTATGGACTATGTGGCATTTCACAGTTATACCTTGTTTGGGGACATTTTGTATTGGAGAGCAAAAGATGTCATTATAGTAGGGGCTCATAACTCTATTTTTAAACTAATGAATCAGACTGTTATACCAGCAGTGAATTATTTAGTCCTAAACATCACTCGTCTTAGTCTTGTATGTATTACGTGTGCAAGTAAATTAGGTTCAAGGGGAAAAAAAAATAAAACCATTAAAATCTGTTTTCACAGTTTCCTGATGATACCAGCTACAAGACTAGAATCATATAACATCCATTACCCCATCTATTTGGAAATCTGGTATTTTAAAATTTTCATGAAGAAATAAAAAGCATTCTAAGTCTACACCAGTGCAGACAATTAGGGCCAAGAAATGACTTACTCCTTCATCACAAAGAATAGATTCACGTCATTTTTATCATTTCTTTTATTTATTTTTTTAGCCTTTGCCTGAATCAACCCCTGAGCCATATATTTGTCAAAAGGTTACTGGGTCTTCCTAGGTCTAAGTATTATTCTAGCATTTTTTGTTGCTGTTCATTTGCTAAGTCATGTCTAATTCTTTGTGAACCCATGGAATGTAGCACCCCAGATCCCTCTATCTTCCACAGCCTCCAAAGTAGGTTCAAATTTATGTCCATTGAGTTGATTATGCTATCTAACCATTTCATCCTCTGTTGCCCCCTCTCCTCTTCAGGTCAGGTCAGTTCAGTCGCTCAGTTGTGTCCAACTCTTTGCAACCCCATGGACTGTAGCATGCCAGGCTTCCCTGTCCATCACCAACTCCTGGACCCTACTCAAACTCATGTCCATTGAGTTGGTGATGCCATCCAATCATCGCATCCTCTGTCGTGCCCTTCTCCTCCTGCCTTCAATCTCTCCCAGCATCAGGGTCTTTTCAAATGAGTTACTTCTTTGCATCAGGTGGCCAAAGTATTGGCCTTTAGCATCAGTCCTTCCAATGAATATTCAGGACTGATTTCCTTAGTATGGGCTGGTTGGATTTCCTTGTAATCCAAGGGACTCTCAAGAGTCTTCTCCAACACCACAGTTCAAAAGCATTGATTCTTTGGCACTAAGCTTTCTTTATAGAAAGCTATACACCCTTGTCCTCTTGCTTTCCATCTTTTCCAGCATCAGTGTCTTTTCCAAAGAGTTGGCTTTTCACATCTGGTGGCCAAAATATTGGAGTTTCAGCTTGAGCATTGGTCCTTTCAAGGAATATTCAGCACTGATTTTTCCTTCAGAATTGACTGGTTTGCTCTCCTTGCAGTCCAAGAAACTCTCAACAGTTTTCTCCAGCACCACAATTAAAAAGCATCAATTTTTTGATGTTCAGGTTTCTTTATGGTCCAATTCTCACATCTATACATGACTAATGGAAAAACCATAGCTTTGACTATACAGAACTTTGTCAGCAATGTGATGTCTGCTTTTTAATAATACACTGTCTACGTTTGTCACAGCTTTCCTTTCAAGGAGGAAGCATCTTTAAATTTCATGGCTACATTCATCATCTGCAGTGATTTTGGAGCTTCAGGCAAAAAAAAAAAAAATCTGTCACTGCTTCCAATTTTTCCCTTCTACTTGCCATGAAGTAATGGCACTGGATGCCACGTTCTTAGTTTTTTGAATGTTGAGTTTTAAGCCAGCTTTTTCACTCTCCTCTTCAACCCTCATCAAGAGGCTCTTTAGATCCTCTTCATTTTCTGCCATCAGGGTGGTATCATCTGTATATCTGAGGTTGTTGATATTTCTCTCAGCAATTTTGATTTCAGGTTGTGATTCATCCAGCTCAGCACTTTGCATGATGTACTCTGCTTATAAATTAAATAAGCAGTGTGACAATATACAGCCTTGATGTTCTCCTTTCCTAATTTTGAACCAGTCTGTTGTTCATGTAAGGCTCTAAATGTTGCTTCTTGACCCACATTCAGGTCTCTCAGGAGACAGGTAAGGTGGTCTGCTATTTCTATTTCTTGAAGAATATCCACAGTAAGTTGTGATCCACACAATTAAAGGGTTTAGCATAGTCAATGAAGTACAAACAGATGTTTTTCTTTGGCTTGTGGTTTCTCTGCCTTTTCTAATCCCAGCTTAGAAAGTCCTTAGTTCATGTACTGCTGAAACCTAGCTTGAAGGATTTTGAGCATTACCTTGCTCACATGTGAAATGAATGAATTTGTATGATAGTTTCTCTTTGGCATTGTCTTTCTTTGTGATTTAAATGAAAACTGACTTTTTCCAGTCCTATGGACACTGCTAAAATTTCCAAATTTGCTGGCATATTGAGTGCAGCACTTTAACAGCATCATCTTTTAGAATTTTAAATACCTCAGCTGGAACTTCATCACCTCCATTACCTTTGTTTGTAATAATGCTTCTGAAGGCCCATTTGACTTCACACTCCAGGATGTTCAGCTCTAGGTGAGTGGGCACACTAGTCATGGATATCCTGATCATTAAGACCTTTTGGTATAGTTTTTCTGTATATTCTTGCCACCTCTTCTTAATATCTTCTGCTTCTGTTAGGTCCTTATCATTTCTGTCCTTTATCTTTCTATTATTTTTCTATATTTCTTTTCATTGTTTGGTTAAGAAGGCCTCCTTATCTCTCCTTGCTATTCTCTGGAATTCTTCATTCAGTTGGGTTTATCTTTTCCTTCCTCCTTTGCCTTTCACTTCTCATTTCCTCAGCTATTTGTAAAGCCTCCTCAGACAACCAGTTGGTCTTCTTGCCATTCTTTTTCTTTAAGAAGTGAGAAATGGAACATTTTCTGACATGTCAGTAAACAAGGATGTTACAGTCACCAGCAATTGCAGCCACCATGGATGATGAGCTGGTGAGCCGTGAGAGAACTCAGGAAGGAAAGAATACCTGCCATCTAGCAGCCATCAGACTGCAGCCCCTTCCCATGGTGAGCTCTGAGGAAGTTCAGGATGTGAAAACAGAATACTGGCCCTAGATGGCTGAGGTGCATATCAAAGGAATGATTTCAGTGAGCCCAGACTCTTGCCATACATAGAAAAATGCTAAATTTCTTAGCTTGGGTTATCTGATTTTCTTTAATTAGCAATAATATTTTGACATTCAGACTACCTGCCCTTCCTTGAAAAACTCCTATTATCCTGACTCCTCCCCTCACTTCTTTGAAACAGTTTTCTCAGGGTTTGCTGAGATGCTGTCTGCCCCTATCCTGAAGTCCTACAAATTCCCATCGAATAAAACATAATGCTCAACTTTTAGGTTGTGAATATATATATTTTTTTAATTGACAATAGTAATAGATGATAATGCTGTTTAGGAAGAAGCAATACCACATAGTGGCTATTTACAAGTTGTAAATAGAAAGGAAAAGAAGAACTTAGTATTACATCCAGTTTTTTTGCTTTGATAACTGGTGGATAGGAGTGACATTTAATTAAATGAATAATGTAGGAAGAAGAATATATTAAAGGGAAGGCATGGGCAGAAGCTCCTTAAAATATTTTCAGTGACTAAAATGCCTATTTTATTGCACTAAAAACTGAGGTCTGAGCACATAGGAACAATCTGTAAGGTTTCTCTTGCCAATTCTTTAGAAAAACCAGTGGCACGTGTGTCCACAGAAGGGTGTAATAGAGCTTCACATCGAACCATTGAAGGTGTTTAAAATGAGCCACCCCAAACTGCCAGTCTGCAAGTGAATTATTTTGAGCTGAAGAAAATGAAGGCCCAAGAGATTCAGGAAGAACTTTTTATTTTCCCCTTAACTACCTAAAGTAATTTAGATAAAGGACCTGGCTTAGAGAGAGAGCTATTACAAGAGATAAGTTTCATCTGCATGGCACACAAATATCTAACTAACGTCTCATCTCAACTTCCTGTGAATTTGCCCTCCTCCCCTTTGAAGTTCCTGGCTCCTACTCCACTCCTTAACTCAGGATTCATTAGCCTCAACTACTCAACTTGCCCTTGGGTCTTAAATCTCTGGAACCCCAGTATGCTTGTAGTTAAATTTATTTTTCTCCTGTTAATCTGTTTCACATCAATCTAATTAATAGACCAGCAAAAAGAACCTAAAAATTTAGAGGAAATGTTTTCCTTGCCAAATTTGAGAAAGTTTATCTTTGTAGCAGAAATTATTCACAAACTGACATTCAAGATATTGCCAAGCTATACCCTTCTTTGATATGATGTGATCTCAGGCTGTCAACTTCTCTATGATAACTACAGTGACTGTGTAACTGTGTCAATAAAAGGTCCAAGAAGCATTATAAGGATCTAATCTCCAATGGAGATTAGATATAGTAGTGAACCAGGAAATGAGTGTTATTAGCTTCAACAATTTCCCACTTTGATTTTTCAGGTTGTTATGAAACCACAACTGGGACCAACATGTTGGATCTGGTTTGTGCTGGTTGGTGGGAGCCAACTGTTGAAGCTTCAGGAATATGGTGGCTAGATTTTAATCACAGGCATTATTAAGGAGTTAATTTATATAAAGTCACAAATAAGTTATATTAAAACAGAAATAAACACTTAACTCATTATTCTTACATTTTTGCTGTTGTATTATTACCTAAGCTCTTGAGGTTATTAATCTACTATATCTGTATATTAGAAATACTATATAATGGTGTTTACTACTTTGCCACTTTTCTCAACTCTATATTTAATGAGGTCACATTGGTAGCTTGATCTCAGTCATGGTGAGAATATACCATTGAAATCAACAAATGCTACCAGTTAGGGTTTATTGTTTCTTTGATTGTTAGGTTTAAGATTGCAGAGAAAATATTAATGATGGAGATTAAATTTAAAAATGTGTTTTGTCTGTAGCCATTATAGTTTAAGTAAAATTTAAAACTTGAAGTTATATTCTTCCAGTATTTGAAGACTATTATTCAATTTACTAAAAAAATGATTCATCACTGAACATTGATGAATAGATGACTTTCTAACAGTTTTTTCTTACTGTCAAATAAAAGCATCACACAGAATTTTTGTCAGAACAACACTCATCTGGCAATTGCAGCCATAGGTTGGCTATGGATATAATATATCACAAAATTAATTAAAACATTCTATGATAATCAACTGTATGGAATTTACAATAGAAGTGTTACGTACTGTATTATTATTTGTAAATTGTGTCTACAAATCCTTCATAACAGTAAGTCTGTAATAAGTGTGTGTATGAGTATGCATGCAGATTTTTTGTTTGTTTGTTTTTGATGAGCATCTACTAAACACTTCTGTTTCAGAAATGGAACCAATGCCTTGACCACTTTCATGGTGTACAAGTAGCAACATTTGGAACTAACCATTGTACTCTAAAATAGCTGAATACATATTCACGGGATATTCCCAGCTCTGCAGTCAAAATTTTAAACTGATATATTAGAAGCAAATTAGATGGGTAATCAAAACTAAGAAAATAATATTACTCATATGAACATTTTATAAATTTTATTTATTCTCTTGTATTACATAAAGTTTTTGAAAGTCTAATTTACTTCTCAGATTAGAGGCTAAGAGGAGATATTTCTATCAGTATGGGGTTTTCAAATTTTGTACATTTTTACATATCATCTCATTGACCCCCATAAAATCTGTGAATAGACAAAAATGTATTATTATCATAAGACACAGCTGCGGATAGCTGATTGTGCAGGATCACTTGTATTCATGCACAGCAATCCTTCACCAGAGCTAAGAACAGAATTTAGGGCTTTTGGTGAACTTGCTATTAAAGACAGCTACAACTCACCACACAGATTCTCCTTTTCTACAAAACTACTGTGTGCTTGGAGCCTGTTTTCTCTCTCCCAGGTAAGAGAAAAGCAGAGGACTAAAGAGATAAGAACAATGTCATTGGAGAAAGAAGCCCTGCAAAAGATTTCAGAAAAAGAGTTTTTCTTCTTTGTGTTCTGAATCCTGAATGACAGGTTTAAGATTGCTTTTTGCTTAATTTATGTTGTGAATTTCTTCTTATGATTATCAATAAGTTCTCACATGAGTATGCAATCATAATAAGAGTCAAACTTCAGCAATTTCCTGACAAGTTAGAAAGCAATAAAATACTCCTAAGTGGTATATCAAAGAAGGTGATATTTTTAAACCAGAGGTGTGGTGATACCTATAAATCATCCAGGCATTCCTCTTGAGATTTCTATTCTCACTTGAAGAAGCTATTGGGACAATACACACAGAAAATGTCATCCAGAGGAAAAAAAGAGTAACTTTTGAGAAAATAAGATTCGGAAGTCTTAGGAAGCTTACATAAATTGGAGAAGAGAATGTTATCTGTCTCAGTTCTTCTCACCCCATTATTCATGCTTTATCTACACTTCTAAAGGTTTGAAACTTAACACATAGTATTAAAAGTAAAATATAAATGGCTTATCATAGCTTCTTAAGAAATATCTTTATTTGAACGTGCAATCTAATTTCGGGTCTTGTTGTTCAGTCACTAAATCGTGTCTGACTCTTTTCCTACCCCATGGAATGTAGCCTTCCAGGCTCTTCTGTCCATAGGGTTTCCCAGAAAAGAACACTGGAGTGAATTGCCATTTCCTTCTCTGGAGGATCTTCCTGAATCAGGGATAAAAATCACGTCTCCTGCATTGGCAGGCAGATTCTTTACCACTGAGCCGCCAAAGGAAGCCCATGACAAACGTTACGTACCTACTAATAGGAAATACCCTCAAAAAGAAAAGTATTTTTACATTTTTCAGGCTAAATGGATTAGTTATCTTTTGATACCAAAAAAGAAATCCTTTGATTTTATACAATCTATTTCCAAGCTATGCTGCTGCTGCTGTTGCTAAGTCGCTTCAGTCGTGTCCGACTCTTTGCAACCCCATAGACTTACAGAAGTCTTTCAAGACAGAAAGTTCTTGTGAGTATGTAACAATAACATACTAAGAAAGTCCAGAACACTTGAATCAATGCACTGCTGCTGCTGCTAAGTCACTTCAGTTGTGTCCGACTCTGTGTGACCCCATAGATGGCAGCCCACCAGGCTCCCCTGTCCCTGGGGTTCTCCAGGCAAGAACACTGGAGTGGATTGCCATTTCCTTCTCCAATGCATGAAAGTGAAAAGTGAAAGTGAAGTCACTCAGTTGTGTCCGACTCTTAGCGATCCCATGGACTGCAGCCCACCAGGCTCCTCCATCCACAGAATTTTCCAGGCAAGAGTACTGGAGTGGGGTGCCATTGCCTTCTGTTCCAAGCTATAGGTTTATGAAATATCAGAGTTTTCTTAATCTTTTTGTATCTACTATAGAAACTTTGCAGTTCTTATTTATATGTTCAAAACAAAACAAAACAAAAAAACCAAAAAACAAACAAAAAAACACCTCTTCCTTGGGATTTCTCTGCCATGTATTTCCAGTCAATATGTAGATTGTTTCTATCATTAGTTGAAAAAATAATAATTGCTATATGCCAAGTATGATGATATACAATTTTTCACTAACTCATTTACTTTCATGAAACATCTTCAGATTACAAGCTGCTGTGTGCTTTCAGATAGGGAAGCTTGAGATGTTTAAAAGTTAAATGTCTCACCCAGGGAGTAGTTGTGAGTGCTGGAGTTAGTGCACCTGTTAGTGCTGGAGATCTATCTGATTTTAAGTTTCCTTCTTAGAAATTCCACTCGTTTGCATTGGAAAGGAGAGACAATCTAGACAGAATTTATTTATTTATTTATTTATTTATTTCCAGTTCAGTCGTTGAGTCGTGTCAACTCTTTGTAACTTCATGGACTTCAGCAAGCCAGGCTTCCCTTTCACCAACTACCGAAGCTTGCTCAAAGTCATGTTCATTGAGTGGTGATGCCATCCAACCATCTCCTCCTCTGTCATCCCCTGCTGCTCCTGCCTTCAATCCTTCCCAGCATCAGGGTCTTTTCTAATGAATCAGTTCTTCACATAATGTGGCCAAAGTATTGGAGTTTCAGCTTCAGCATCAGTCTTTCCAGTGAATATTTAGGACTTATTTCCTTTAGGATTGACTGATTTGATCTCCTTTGCAGTCCAAGGGACTCTCAAGAGTCTTCTCCAGCACCACAGTTCAAAAGCATCAATTCTTCAGTGCTCAGCTTTTTTTTTTTTTTTTAATAATCAATGAAAATACTTAGCCAATAAAAGGGATGAAATTGGATCATTTGTAGTGATGTGGATGAACCTAGAGTCTGTCATACAGAGTAAAGTAAGTCAGAAAGAGAAAAACAAATATCATATACTAACACATATATGGAACCTAGAAAAATGTTACAGAAGACCTATTTGCAGAGCAGTACTAGGGACATAGACAAAGAGAATGGACTTGTGGCCACAGGAGGGGAAGGGAAGAGTGGGACACATTGAGAGAGTGACACTGACAGATGTACACTACCATGTGTGAAATACAGAGCTAGAGGGAAGCTGCTGTACAGCACAGGGAGCTCAGCTTGGGGCTGGGGTGGGATGGGGCAGTGGGACAGAAATCCAAGAGAAAGGGGACATATGTATACGCACAGCTGATTCACTTTGTTGTACAACAGAAACCAACACAGCATTGTAAAGAAACTATACTCCACTTAAGGTGAATAAAGCATTCAGAGACCCTCCTCTCACCACCGGAAGTAGAATATTGGTTCTTAATTGGAGAATCAAGTAGGAAACATACTGCTATCCACTGTAAAACATGGGCAGATCTAAACACTCAAAATCCAGAATATCTAGAATATCTAGACATCCAGCACTTAGAAAGGGGACTGCAGTGTTGAAAGACAAAAAAGGTTGGGGGAAATTTGCATTGCATCATAGCATTCCAGAGACTCAGATGGCAAAGATTTGGCTTTTGGGATTTTCCATTTGGAGCTATCAGAAAAGAATCACAGCCTCCAACACATGCCCAGGGAACAGTCAAATCAGAGAATGAGGACAATAAGTAGCAGCACAGGTTTCTGGGCCGGTCTTTCAGGGCTAGATTCCACTAGGACTCAACAAGGAGAAAGAAATCCAGTATCCACGAAAGGAGGAACAGTGGCTACCATGGTTACAGTGATTATGATGGGAATGGCTGACCACGCTGGGCACCTATGACAGATGTTACACAGAGAGCTGGTCTACAGTACTGAGTTAAGACAGTCCAAGATTTTCACTCATTGTTAAATAGGAACAGATCTTGTGGGACAAAACATAACCTTATTGTTCCTCCAGTAAATAAGTTTGTATGTAATTAGGATGGGTGATTTCAGACATATAAACAGATAAGAACAGATTTATTTTAAGACCATATAAACATCCCAAACAGTTTCACAAAGTCCAATAAAATTGCATATAAACAAATCAAACACAATTTCACTCAATAGCATCACAATTTGAAATACTTAAGCATGAAGTGATTACTTATGCCTCGACCCCCAGATATTTGTTTCAGTTTTTTCCCCTAAGTTCAAAATGTAAGTTACTTTTTTAATTTAAAATTTTTGTTTTTTTAATTGGGACTGTTGACTTCTCCTTTTTTCTCATGGTTAAAGCTCATTTAAAACAATTTAATGAGTCTAGAAATTCTTTTACTTGTAGCAGTATCTTGCCTACCTCATTTTTTTTTTGTTGTTGTTTCCTGATCAACTTTCTCAGGAAGGCAGTGTCCAGAAACCGATCTTTTCTTTTGGTGTAAATGGGTGACTTAGTGCCTGGAAGGCTGCAGTCCATGGGGTCGCTGAGGGTCGGACACAACTGAGTGACTTCACTTTCACTTTTCACTTTCATGCATTGGAGAAGGAAAAGGCAACCCACTCCAGTGTTCTTGCCTGGAGAATCCCAGGGATGGGGGAGCCTGGTGGGCTGCCATCTATGGGGTCACACAGAGTCGGACACAACTGAAGTGACTTAGCAGCAGCAGCAGTGCATTGATTCAAGTGTTCTGGACTTTCTTAGTATGTTATTGTTACATACTCACAAGAACTTTCTGTCTTGAAAGACTTCTGTAAGTCTACAATAAACCTGTTCTAGGGTAGAGGAGTGAACAAGTGGACTTCCCTGGTAATTCAGCAGTAAAGAGCCCAACTGCTAGGGCAGGAGATATGGTGTGATCCCAGTGTTGGGAAGATCCCATGGAGAAGGAAATGGCAACCCACTCCAATATTCTTGACTGAAAAATTCCATGGACAGAGGAGCCTGGTGAACTGCAGTCCATTGGGGTCACAAAGAGTTGGACACAACTATGACTGAGTGACTAACACATGAATGAATATTAGGAAACATTTTAAAACTGTTTAAACTGCCATGTATTCTCAGATTAAAAAGTAAAGAATCTGCCCATAATGCAGGAGACAGAGGAGACATAGGTTTGATCCCTGGGTCAGGAAGATTCCCCTGGAGAGGAAAATGGCAACCCACTCCAGTATTCTTGCCTGAAAAATCCCATGGACAGAGGAGCCTGCTGGGCTACAGTCCAAAGGGTTGCACAGAGTTGGACAAGACTAAGTGACCAAGAGCTGCACATAGAGGTGGCAAAAGGGTACAAACTTTCAACCATCAGTGAATAAGTCTGAAAATCTGATGTGATGACTAGTTGAGAACACTGTCTAGTATAATCAAAATTTGCTAAGACAGGAGAAAGTAAATGTTCCCAGCAATAAATAAATAAGTAAAACATGTGAGGTGATAGATACGTTAGTTAACCCAACAGGAAGCTTTTCACAACATAAATCATCATGATATACACTTTAAATATCTTATAATTTTTGTATCATTTATAATGCAGTCTGAAATTTGTAAAAGGCAGAAACTAGAACAAAAAAGTCATAATTATCACTATAAATTGTTTATATACCTCATGTTAAAAAGAATGATATGAACACAACTTTAGTTCATTACTCAGAGACACCTTGAACTGGCTACATTACAAAATTAAGAACATGTCATAAATATGATTCAAACTAGTTAGAAGGATAGGTAGTTATACTCTAATTTTGCTGCTGCTGCTGCTGCTAAGTCACTTTAGTCATGTCCGACTCTGTGCGACCCCATAGAGGGCAGTCCACCAGGCTCTCCCGTCCATAGGATTCTCCAGGCAAGAACACTGGAGTGGGTTGTCATTTCCTTTTCCAATGCATGAAAGTGAAAAGTGAAAGTGAAGTCGCTCAGTCATGTCTGATTCTTAGTGAACCCATGGACTGCAGCCCACCAGGCTCCTCTGTCCATGGGATCCTCTAGGCAAGAGTACTGGAGTGGGGTGCCATTGCCTTCTCCAACTCTAATTTTGAGGCATAAACAAAACAGGAAAAGTGCTGCCATGTTGCACTAAATCTAAAATATCGAGAAAACATTTGAAATGTTGTATTAATGCAATGCTACAATGAGTTCATTTCCTTTTTCTTCAGTAGTACATAGGTAATTATTGTTTTGCAACAGCCTGAATAAATGTCAAAGAGTGAGTCATCTTCAGGATGATGTTTATTATGGAACTACTCCGCATAACATTTTGCACTTTAAGAGTGAGTTTCCTGAACTATAAACTTTCAGATGTTCAAGCTGGTTTTAGAAAAGGCAGAGGAATCAGAGATCAAATTGCCAACATCCACTGGATCATGGAAAAAGCAACAGAATTCCATAAAACCATCTATTTCTGTTTTATTGACTATGCCAAAGCTTTGACTGTGTGGATCACAATAAACTGTGGGAAATTCTGAAATAGATGGGAATATAGGACCATCTGACCTCTTGAGAAACCTGTATGCAGGTCAGGAAGCAACAGTTAGAACTGGACATGGAACAACGGACTGGTTCCAAATAGGAAAAGGAGTATGTCAAGGCTGTATATTGTCACCCTGCTTATTTAACTTCTATGCAGAGTACATCATGAGAAACGCTGGGCTGGATGAAGCACAAGCAGGAATCAAGATTGCCGGGAGAAATATCAATAACTTCAGATATGCAGATGACACCACCCTTATGGCAGAAAGTGAAGAACTAAAGAGCCTCTTGATGAAAGTGAAAGAGGAGAGTGAAAAAGTGAAAGAGGAGAGTTGGCTTAAAGCTCAACATTCAGAAAACTAAGATCATGGCATTTGGTCCCATCACTTCATGGCAAATAGATGGGGAAACAGTGGCTGACTTTAGTTTTCTGGGCTCCAAAATTACTGCAGATGGTGATTGCAGCCATGAAATTAAAAGACACTTACTCCTTGGAAGGAAAGTTATGACCAGCCTAGACAGCATATTAAAAAGCCAAATCATTACTTTGTCAACAAAGGTCCATCTAGTCAAAGCTATGTATGGGTGTGAGTTGGGCTGTGAAGAAAGCTGAGTGCCGAAGAACTGATGCTTTTGAACTGTGGTGTTGGAGAAGACTCTTGAGAGTCCCTTGGACTGCAAGGAGATTCAACCAGTCCATCCTAAAGGAGATCAGTCTTGGGTGTTCTTTGAAAGGACTGATGCTAAAGGGGAAACTCCAGTACTTTGGCCACCTGATGGGAAGAGCTGACTCATTTGAAAAGATCCTGATGCTGGGAAAGATTGAGGGCAGGAGGAGAAGGGGACGACAGAGGATGAGATGGCTGGATGGCATCACAGACTCAATGGACATGGGTTTGGGTAGACTCAGGGAGTTGGTGATGGACAGGGAGGCCTGGCATGCTGTGGTTCACAGTGTCAGAAAGAGTCGGATAGAACTGAGTGACTGAACTGAACTGAAATGAGTTTTTGAAAATTCTACAAAACCAAATCGAGTCTTGTTTCTTTGATTCAAGTTTTGACCGACAAATAGCAAAGTGAAGACTTAAAGCCAATAATTTTCCTGCCTATAGACATAGGATGAAATTTCCTATACTTTCTCTTTCATTAAGTCATTAGCTCTTTAACTGACATTGAATCTGTGTACCTTAAGTATCTGGACATCTTGGTGTCTCCAATAATCTTGAAAATATTTAGTGTGAATATATACCTTAAACTGCATACTATGTGAAAAGTCCAGCTGACAGTAAGTCTTGTTTTTCCTCTGTTAGCAAAAGGCCATTGTAGAGATGATTTTTCTGTTGTGCTTTTCAAAATCAAGCCAGGATATTTTAACAAGTGATGTGTATAGCTTATAACTATAAATAAATGTTTATTATATAAAAAGTACATATAAAATATATAGTTAAGAATTAATATGGACAAATTTCTGATCTAGCTATGCCTATTTATCTACACATAAGATGAAGGACAGCAAAGCCAGACAAGCAGTAGATCAGGATAAGTAAAACTATAGTATTGCATCATTAATTAATATTATTATTTATTAATAATTTAATACTTTCCATGGGCCCTGTCCTGTGTTAATCATCTTGCAAGTCCCTTGGACTGCAAGAAGATCAAACCAGTTAATTGTAAAGGAAATCAGTCCTGAATATTCATTGGAAGGACTGATGTTGAGGCTGAAACTCCAATACTTTGGCCGCCTGATGTGAAGAGCTGACTCATTAGAAAAGACCTGGATACTGGAAAGATAGAAGGCAGGAGGAGAAGCGGATGATGGAGGATGGGATGGTTGTATAGCATAACTAACTCAATGGACATGAGTTTGAACAAGCTCTGGGAGTGGGTGATGGACAGGGAAGCCTGGGGTGATGCAATCCATGGGGTCACAAAGAGTCGGACACCACTGAGTGACTGAACTGAACTGAATCATTTAACATATTTTTATTTTATTTTATCTTCACAAAAAAGTTATGAGATTGATTCATCCCCTTTTTTAAATGAGGAAATTAAGATTTATTTATTTTTTAAAATTTATTTTATTTTTAAACATTACATAATTGTATTAGTTTTGCCAAATATCAAAATGAATCCACCACAGGTATACATGTGTTCCCCATCCTGAACCCTCCTCCCTCCCCATACCATCCCTCTGGGTCATCCCAGTGCACTAGCCCCAAGCATCCAGTATCGTGCATCAAACCTGGACTGGCAACTCGTTTCTTACATGATATTTTACATGTTTCAATGTCATTCTCCCAAATCTTCCCACCCTCTCCCTCTCCCACAGAGTCCATAAGACTGTTCTATACATCAGTGTCTCTTTTGCTGTCTCGTACACCGGGTTATTGTTACCATCTTTCTAAATTCCATATATATGCGTTAGTATACTGTATTTATGTTTTTCCTTCTGGCTTACTTCACTCTGTATAATAGGCTCCAGTTTCATCCACCTCATTAGAACTGATTCACATGTATTCTTTTTATTTTTTTATGTTTATTTATTTTTTTAAATTAATTTTATTTTATTTTTAAACTTTACATAATTGTATTAATTTTGCCAAATATCAAAATGAATCCACCACAGGTATACATGTGTTCCCCATCCTGAACCCTCCTCCCTCCTCCCTCCCCATACCATCCCTCTGGGTCGTCCCAGTGCACTAGCCCCAAGCATCCAGTATCATGCATTGAACCTGGACTGGCATCTCGTTTCATACATGATATTTTACATGTTTCAATGCCATTCTCCCAAATCTTCCCACCCTCTCCCTCTCCCACAAAGTCCATAAGACTGTTCTATACGTCAGTGTCTCTTTTGCTGTCTCGTATACAGGGTTATCGTTACCATCTTTCTAAATTCCATATATATGCGTTAGTATACTGTATTGGTGTTTTTCCTTCTGGCTTACTTCACTCTGTATAATAGGCTCCAGTTTCATCCACCTCATTAGAACTGATTCAAATGCATTCTTTTTAATGGCTGAGTAATACTCCATTGTGTATATGTACCACTGCTTTCTTATCCATTCATCTGCTGATGGACATCTAGGTTGCTTCCATGTCCTGGCTATTATAAACAGTGCTGCGATGAACATTGGGGTACACGTGTCTCTTTCCCTTCTGGTTTCCTCAGTGTGTATGCCCAGCAGTGGGATTGCTGGATCATAAGGCAGTTCTATTTCCAGTTTTTTAAGGAATCTCCACACTGTTCTCCATAGTGGCTGTACTAGTTTGCATTCCCACCAACAGTGTAAGAGGGTTCCCTTTTCTCCACACCCTCTCCAGCATTTATTATTTGTAGACTTTTGGATCACAGCCATTCTGACTGGTGTGAAATGGTACCTCATAGTGGTTTTGATTTGCATTTCTCTGATAATGAGTGATGTTGAGCATCTTTTCATGTGTTTGTTAGCCATCTGTATGTCTTCTTTGGAGAAATGTCTATTTAGTTCTTTGGCCCATTTTTTGATTGGGTCGTTTATTTTTCTGGAGTTGAGCTGTAGGAGTTGCTTGTATATTTTTGAGATTAGTTGTTTGTCAGTTGCTTCATTTGCTATTATTTTCTCCCATTCTGAAGGCTGTCTTTTCACCTTGCTAATAGTTTCCTTTGATGTGCAGAAGCTTTTAAGGTTAATTAGGTCCCATTTGTTTATTTTTTATTTTATTTCCAATATTCTGGGAGATGGGTCATAGAGGATCCTGCTGTGATGTATGTCAGAGAGTGTTTTGCCTACATTCTCCTCTAGGAGTTTTATAGTTTCTGGTCTTACGTTTAGATCTTTAATCCATTTTGAGTTTATTTTTGAGTATGGTGTTAGAAAGTGTTCTAGTTTCATTCCTTTACAAGTGGTTGACCAGATTTCCCAGCACCACTTATTAAAGAGATTGTCTTTAATCCATTGTATATTCTTGCCTCCTTTGTCAAAGATAAGGTGTCCATATGTGTGTGGATTTATCTCTGGGCTTTCTCTATTTTGTTCCATTGATCTATATTTCTGTCTTTGTGCCAGTACCATACTGTCTTGATAACTGTGGCTTTGTAGTAGAGCCTGAAGTCAGGTAGGTTGATTCCTCCAGTTCCATTCTTCTTTCTCAAGATCGCTTTGGCTATTCGAGGTTTTTTGTATTTCCATACAAATTGTGAAACTATTTGTTCTAGCTCTGTGAAGAATACTGTTGGTAGCTTGATAGGGATTGTGTTGAATCTATAATTGCTTTGGGTAGTATACTCATTTTTACTATATTAATTCTTCCAATCCATGAACATGGTATATTTCTCCATCTATTAGTGTCCTCTTTGATTTCTTTCACCAGTGTTTTATAGTTTTCTATATATAGGTCTTTAGTTTCTTTAGGTGGATATATTCCTAAGTATTTTATTCTTTTCGTTGCAATGGTGAATGGAATTGTTTCCTTAATTTCTCTTTCTGTTTTCTCATTATTAGTGTATAGGAATGCAAGGGATTTCTGTGTGTTGATTTTATATCCTGCAACTTTACTATAGTCATTGATTATTTCTAGTAATTTTCTGGTGGAATCTTTAGGGTTTTCTATGTAGAGGATCATGTCATCTGCTGAGGAAATTAAGATTTAAAGAGGTAGTTGTTTGCCAAAATGGTGCCACAGCTAGAGTGAAACACATGTCTGTCCAGTCTCTAGACCATATCTAATTCTACTCCTCCACACTGCTTTTTGAAATAGACTTTAAGTGACAGACATGAGAATAATAAATGAGCAGTGCTGGGGCCAACTTTAACAAGAATGACTAAAACTCTGCTCAGTAAACTATTTCTTCTCGAATAGCCTCTGGATTTGAGAAATTTCCTGTAGCTGTGATAGACTTGAGTTTTTTTCTACTTTTTATTGATATATAGTTGATGTACAATATTATAAGGTTCAGTTATACAATATAGTGATTCACAATTTTTAAAGGTTACATTCCATTTAAAGTTACTATAAAATATTTGTTATATTTCCTGTCCTTTACATTGTTACATCCTTGTGGTTTATTTTATGCATAATTATTTGTACCTCTTGACCCTCTATCCCAATGTTATAGCTCCCCCATCCCTCCCCTCAATGGCAACACCGGTTTATTATCTAAATCTGTGAGTCTGGTTTTGTTTTGTTATAGTCATTCATTTGTTTTATTTTTTAGATTCTACATATACGATATCACACAGTATTTGTTTTCCACTGTCTGATTTATTTCACTTAAAACGATATGCTCCTACTTCATCCATGTTGTTGCAAATGGCAAAATTTCATTCTTTTTATGACCAAATAGTATTCTGTAGTGTGCATGTGTATATATGTAAGTGTGCACACAATAATAAATACACACAAAAAAGTAAAAGGAATCATTTACAAAAACATTTACAAAAGTTAATGTTGAAGACAGAATTTTTTTAAAGCACTCTTTCTAATAGCTTTTATCACACAGTTAAAGTATTTTGAAAAGCAAAAGAATTTCTAAGTCTTATAAAGATATGAGTATTCACCAGGACCTCACAAAGAAAAATGTCAATTAATGCAAAGTTCAAACTGAATTAAACTTAGAAAAAAGTTCACTTAGAAATAAAGTGTCTAGATAATTTTAATGAAACACACTAAACCACGTTATAACTTTCATAGCATAATTTTATGGATATACATTTATTTTATTTTTATAGGAAAAAAGTTACTGAACCCTGTGTTAAATGCACTTTCAGTTACATCTTTTCTAGACAAAACCTAAATCAACAATCTTCCAACTTAAGAGCCAAGGGGATTTTGCTTCCCAAGGGCATTTAGCAAAGTCTAACAAGATGTGGTGCATATATACAATGGAATATTACTCAGCCATAAGAAAGAACAAAATTGTGCCATTTTCAGAGACATGAATGGACCTAGAAACTATCATGCAGGGTGAAGTAAGTCAGAATGAGAAAAATATATGTATTAGCATATATATAAGGAATCTAGAAAAATGGTTCAGATGAACCTATTTGCAAAGCAGAGGATGAATTGGGAATAGTGTATCTATTGTATACACTACTGTGCAAAAAGCAGCTCTGATTTCAAGTGTAGAGATGGAATTTAGGAATCAGTAACTGGTTATTTTCCTCAGGTCACACTCCATTCCCCTCCCTCAGGTTATATTCTGAGAAATACCAAACTGAGTATGCAGTTACTTAAATCAAAGCAAAGTCAGTGTCACTGACTTATAAGTGTCACTGACATAACTTATAAGAATGATGGCCTAACAAGAATTGCCATTTCATGCAGCTAAAAGTTGTACTTGAATTTTTTGACTTACATGCATAAACAGAGCTTTGAAAGATCCCTTGGGAACTGGTTTAAATCTTGAACTCCAACCCAGACCCACAGATCCATAATCTGCATTTTCATAAGATCCCTGGCTTTTTATGAAACTTTAACTATAATACTCTGTGTGTAGCACTTAGATATACCATCTAGCATATTCATTTACTATTAGAGGTGATGGTGGTGGCTATGATGGTGATGACAGTCCATATTACACAGCAAGAAGTTGAAGACTGGAAACAATTTAATGAAAAGATTCCTAAAAAAGAGATAAGAATAGATGTAGAATATATTCATTTTCTATTTCTGTGTGACACATTGCCACAAACTTAGTATTTTAAAATACCCATTATTTTCTGACAGTTCTTGAGCTGTGACTGAGTTTTCTGGCTGGAGTACCACAAAGCTGAAATCAGGTGCCAGCCTGGTTTGTTTAGAGGCTCCAGAGAAAAGCCCATTCCCAAGCTCATTCTTCTTGTTGGCAAAGTTCAAGTCCTCATGGTTGTGGGACTGAGGATCCAGTTTCCTGAAGGCTGTCAGAAGAGGGCTGCTCTCAGCTTCTAGAGACCGCTTACATTCTTGCCAGTGGGCCCCTTCATCCTCAAGTCAGCAATAGCTCACTGAACCCTTCTCATGATTTAAATCTTTCATTTTCCTTTCTCCCAGGAGTCAGAGAAAAATCTCTGCTTTTCTCATGTGATTAGATGTTAGGCACTCAGACAAACTCCCTTTCCTAAAGTAAACAATCCCATAAAATAAACCTATCATACAAGTAAAACCTACATAGTCACATCCTTGGGGATTATGTGGGGGACAGGGAATCTTGGGAGACATGTGAGACCTCTGCCTGTCGCAGAGTCTTTGCAGCGATGAGACCCCACGTGGAGGGGCAGCCTCTGTGGTATCTGAAAAGAGAAGGTGAGATGGCAAACTTATAAAACCTGACTGTGCTGTGCAGAATGTCTGCAGACTTCTCTTCTACTCATCAAGTTAGTGTTTAATTTGCTAAAATTAAAGGGGGATGTTTCAATTTCAAAGCTTTAAGGCAACTGAAAGTTTTAAGATTGCTGCTACAGGCAATGGTGGATTACTTTAAGAGAAAAAAAAAAAAAGAAATGTTGCTGGAGAGAGCAGAGATTCCAGCAGAATGTAGGATGTACCTCAGAGGAGCAGGGTGTTCTGCCCAAAGACAGAGTCCTGGTGGGTTGGATGTGGGCTGATATACTGAGGAGAGGAGGAAATTGCAGCCGCTCTTCACAGGACAGCCTAGAAAGCAGCCTTCTCAGGTGCCACCAAGCCAGGCAATACTCGGAGGAGAAATCTGCTAAAACTGTTTTCCTCTTTACTGTTAACTAAATGTGAAGTAAGGAGGACCTCATGTCCTGTGAGCTTCAGGATTTTAAAAAGAGGTATGATAGCACTGAATTAATTTTTTCAGACTTTTAAAAGCCACAGAATGTCACCACTTCACCCTGTTCCTTGAGGTTCTGGGGCCACTGCTACGGCTGCCTGGGCTAAGAGTGAAGATTCTCTTGACAAATTCATGGTAGGGATGTTAAACCACATAGAGCAGAGGGAAATGACTTTGTCTTCTCTTCCTCTTCATTACAGCTAAGATGGTGATGAAAAAGCCTGACTCAAGCAGCAGGTGACACCCCATTTGACATATGCCTCACAGGCTCTTAACCTTGGAGCTTCTCTGGTCCCACATACCTTGCTCCCTGGTGCCTGATTTTTGTGGCTTTATTTTGCTTCTTTATCTTGGAACCACATGATGCAGCATGTGGGATCTTAGTTACCATCCAGACCAGGGGTTGAACCCACATACCCAGCATTTGAAGCAGTCTTAACCACTGGACCACCAGGGAAGTTCCTGAATCACAGTTTTAGAAAATGTTAAACAAGTCCCCATTATTTACATGTAGTCTCACAGTATAATTAAAAAACCATGTTTGAGTTTCAGTGAAAAAATTTAGGTAGGATTAAAGAATTCAAATTTATTATGCTTTTTCCTCCTGGCTTCAAACTTCCACCAAAATGCTCTTCAAAGGATTGACATTTTACATAATGTTTTTAAGTAAACTCTATTTGAGAATTAATCAGTGAGCGTAAGACAAAGATTCTTCATGTCTGTTTCCCTTAAGATATGTTTATGAATACATTTACAATAAAAAGTAAAGACATGAATGGTGCCACTAAAACCATATAAAATAGGTCAAGTCACTATTCACAACAAGTCAGAACTATACTTGGTTTTTCAACTTTCTCTTAAATCCAAATACTTAGAGGATTTTGCTTGAGATGACAAAAGATTGCATACATAAAGCATAAAGAAGTGGGTATCTTTGGCATCTAGCCGAAGAGTCCACAGTTATTTAGATGTGGTCCCAAGAAAAAACATTATTATGGAGAGAGATAAAGCTAATATTGACAAATGCACATACAATAAGGTTTAGTACTTTCAATAAAGTGTTCATCGCATGTTAGCCATTCTGGTAAGTCCTCATTTAATTTTCTCAACTTGACATGGCAGTTATAATTCCCTCATTTTTAAAGGAGGAATGTGAGCCTGAAAAATGCTGGGCTATCTCAGCATAATCTAGTAAGAGATTTGGAATTTGTGTGTCAACTTCAGTTTGATTTTTTCCCCCTAAAATCATGCCATGTTATTTTTTGTTGCAAAGTCTCAGATGGATTCTCCTCTCTCTCAGTGACATCCCAAACCATTACTATTTCCTACCAGGTAGGTCCTGAGTTAGCTGTTGCTGCATTCCCACCACTAACTTTTCCCAATTCTTCTCCAGCCACACTCAAGCAAGCTCTTGCGTTCAGTCTTTACATTGCTGTTCTTTCTTTCCAGATTCTCCTCCCACAAATATTAGCATGCTTTACTTCTTTACTTCTTTCATGTTTCCACTCAAATGTCACCTTGCCAGACAGACCTTTAATCATTCTCCCCTTACTTTGCTTTATATTTCATCACAGTACTTATTTATATATTTGCTTACAGGCTTGTTGTCTGTCTCTCCTTTCTCTCTGCATGAGAATAGAGCTTTGTTTTGTTCAGTGTTATGTCCCTTATGCTTAGAACAAAGCCCATCAAGTAGTAGTCACTCCAATACTGCAGCATAAATATATGAATTATTAACATTTTATACATCAAAGGAGAACATGCATTATGTGACTGGGCCCTGATAATCTCAAATTCAGCTCAGGAAGATTTTAAGAGGAATTTGTGGACAACTCTCAGTTCAGCAAGGGCTTTATAGAGCAGATGTAAATTTCAGGGACAGATTAAAAGACTTGATTCACTGATTTTAAGAAAATAGCAAGTACGGCAGGCTTAAGATGGATATTAGACAAAGTGTTTAATTTTGCGTGAAGCAGAATGTTTCCAATGAGAAAACAGTGAGCAAATTCATGTAAGTTGATTATAAGAGAAAAGAAGGAAAAAGGAGACCAGATGGTGAGGTCATTTATAGCAGCCTGTGATGGATTGTCAAAGAGAGAGAGTTTGCACTCAATCTAAAGGGCTACCAGGGTCAGTGGGTGGTCACAGTGGTGCAGCGATGTGGTGAGAATGCAGGTCAAGAACTACCTTGGAGACACTGCTAAGCACTCCCTGGAAAGAGGGAAGCCTTTGGCTATATTTCTAGCAAGAAGGACATATAGATTTGAAAGGGCATGGGAAGGGGAAGGAAAAAGAAAATGAGCAATTTATTTATATCCTCCTACATAAGGAGGAGAGGGTTGCAGAGAATGAGATGGTGAGAGACCATCACCAACTCTCCTGAGCAAACTTCAAGAGATAGTGAAGGACTCCTGCAGTGTTGCCTGGTGTGCTGCAGTCCATGGGGTCCCAAAGAGCTGGACATGAATTAGTGACTGAACAACAGGTGTTCAAATCCAAATCTGCTACTTACCAGCATCCATCCCTCCCTTTTCTATCTTGTTCAGTTTTTGTAGTTGCTGTTTATATAGTTGCAATTTGCCAACCTAACAGATGCTGAAAGAAGAAAATTTAAAAAATGTGTATCCAAGAAAATGCTCAGATGTCCCAGTTAGTGTTAAGCTTCTACTTTCATTTGAATATTTATTGCATTTTGCCTTTTGTGATGCTTGACTGTCCTTATGCCTTCCTCTTCACTAGACTATTCATCCACCAGGGCCGAAATGGCTCTCATATGTCTCTGTATTGCAATCACTTAGGACATCATTTCATATACAGAATATATGCAAATTATTTTCTGTGAAAAAGAGTTAACACTTTAGAAACAAGGCAAAATGTGGAGATACTATGAAGGCAATTTGCTATCATTACTGCCCTAGAGAAGTTAGACTTGATCACAGAATTTAGAATATCTGAAAAAGAAATGAAAGTATAGATCCTTTACAAGCACATTGATAAAATAGTCATTTTGAGAGTAGGGAACAATTTGTGACAATTTTTCTACCCTCAAGGTGCACTGCCTCTGTACTCTCTTTATGAAACCTTTTTGTTCACTCTCTGACTTTTTAATTCAATCGCTTTGCAGAGAAAATCACTTGCAATTGATATTTAAAGGGAAAATGCATAGATTTTCAATCTTTGTAATGCAGGTCAGAGCATTTCTTGATGGTCTGCATCTGGGTCAAAACATTGTCTTCTCCCAAGTATCCCTCAATAGATTAAGTCTAATTTGCAGGCCAATCTCTATGGTGATAAGGTTGTGGCTCTTCCTGAAGATGAATGGGCTTTTCAGATGGCAGCCTTGCAGATGGAATTTAATGAGAATATAAATGCCACAAAAAGATATTTTCTTTGGCTAATGATGGACCGCTCACCTGTTCCTGTTTTTTTTTTTTTTTTAATGACAGGCTATATCCTAAAATTAACAACACAGCACATAACGACATGTATTTTTCTCTCAGACGTCTGTATTGTATTACTTAAGTTCCCTTGTGACTATTTTGGGTGCTTTTGGATTTGCTTCAGAACTTCTCTTGAAATATATCACATGCTTATTGTGGAAAAATCATATAGACTATTATCAATCATTATTTTTTGTATTTGGAGGAGCTTGGTAGGCTGCAGTCCATGGGGTTGCTAACAGTCGGACACGACTGAGCGACTTCACTTTCACTTTTTCACTTTCATGCATTGGAGAAGGAAATGGCAACCCACTCCAGTGTTCTTGCCTGGAGAATCCCAGGGATGGGGGAGCCTGGTGGGCTGCCGTCTATGGGGTCACACAGAGTCGGACACGACTGAAGTGACTTAGCAGCAGCAGCAGCACAGGATATGGAATCTTAGTTCACTGAACAAGGATTGAACCCGCAGCCCCTGCAGTGGAAGAATGAAGTCTTAACCACTGGACTATCAGGAAGGTCCCATCAATTGATTCTTTTGAAAATAATTTCTAATACCACTGTGATAAGCATTGAAAAACCAAGAGACTGGGATCAGCATAGAGACCATACATTTTATTCAGGAATTAGTCATTTGTTTATGTAAGCATATTTTATTCTTAGACCCCAGTTTGGTTCAGGAAAAGATAGTATTGAGGTTCTGCACATTGTACTCTACTGAATTATGACTCTCAGGAAGTAGAATTGAATATAATTCCCAGTATGATCAGAATACCGAAAAAGTTAACTGATCAGATAATGGAGTTAGAGAAGCTGGGCTAGGAATTCTAAATCTTCTATTAATTCTCTATAATTCCCTTGTGAAAGTATTTAGCCTTTTCCAGACTTAATTTCTAACCATAAAAGGAAACTATTACATGCTTACAAGAACTGTTCATGAAGAGACACTCTGCAGCTCATAAAAATAGGAAGGCTTATGATTCAGTGGTCCTCAATTTAAAGGTGAAGGATAAAGTAATTTCCTTTAGGAAGTAGGGAACTTTGACTTGGATTTTATAAGACTTGTTTGTTTATATGAATAGGACGTTTAAAATAGTCACATTCAGAAAATGTGTGTGGGGATATTCGAGAGCCAATGAGTGGCTGTTGCTTCTGATTTCCAAGTACATCTTCTTCTCTCTCATTTACAACATATTGTTTTTTCTCCTCCCTTACAAAAGC
The DNA here is from genome assembly GCF_002263795.3 of Bos taurus. Classification (NCBI taxonomy): domain Eukaryota; kingdom Metazoa; phylum Chordata; class Mammalia; order Artiodactyla; family Bovidae; genus Bos; species Bos taurus. Next base: position 1,740,967 of record NC_037333.1, on the reverse strand, counting down.
GTCTTTTCTATATGATGTTGATAGGGTTGTTTGAATGTACCACAGTGGTACATTCAGGGCATGATCCAGCCCTGGCCAGTCAGAGCATTGCACTCACACCTCCTGGCCTCAGTACTTGTCTGAGAAAGTGCCATGTGATTGAAGTGGGGGTGAGTCGGTTGCTTTTTTGGTAGTTTTCTGCCAGAGCCCAAGTGGGAGACAATGTTTTACCACTTAAATCAACAGGCTGGTGGGATATGAACTTAAAAATGGAAAGACATATTGAAAGGTCAAATTAGAATTAGAGAGGAAATGTCTGGACCTACATTCTATCAGATTTGGAGCCAGATGTAGTCTTTGACTTTTCTGTTCATGAACCCCGTTTGGAGGACGGGGAGGGAGGTGTTAGCATGACTTAACTGTATCACTTTGTGGTCTACCTTTGGAACCAAAAGCATCTCCAGTGATATATTGGGTGGGGAGGTGGGCTAAGGTCATTAGTGGACAAGGGGTTCAGCTGAAGGTAGGATTCAAATTTGGCAAGTGATCTGTTTTGCTAAATAAGTAGGGAGAGGAAATATTAGCCAGGAGTTGCATTGAGTGTAGTAAATTCCCACAGGCCATCTTGCAAAGGTTCAGTGTTTTCTGCAGCAGGAATAAAGAAGAAGAATGGAAAGGAGAGAGATAAAAGAAAAACACTTCTGTTATAGGAACCGAAGCAAAAGGAGTTCAAGTTTAGAGTGATTATATGTGAGTCAAACCTATTTATAGTTAGAGACTGACTTTATAAAGGTGAGATCTCCATCTGGCCAGTAATCTTAAAAAAAAAAAAAAAAAAAAAAACACTTGTGGTATTCCAGAGCCTTACATAGGTGAAGTCAGATGAGGTCAGAGTTTTGTTCAGATTTACATCTGGTACATTTTTTCCTCTGAGACACTGTGTATGATGTGCTTCTTAAGATCAAACCACTAAAAGTAATATGTCCCCTCATATCACATTATAGCTTCTTTGTGCTGCTGCTAAGTCACTTCAGTCGTGTCCGACTCTGTGCGACCCCATAGATGGCAGCCCACAAGGCTCCCCCGTCCCTGGGATTCTCCAGGCAAGAACACTGGAGTGGGTTGCCATTTCCTTCTCCAATGCATGAAAGCGAAAAGTGAAAGTCAAGTCGCTCAGTCGTATCCGACTCTTAGCGACCCCATGGGCTGCAGCCTACCAGGCTTCTCCATCCATAGGATTTTCCAGGCAAAAGTACTGGAGTGGGGTGCCATTGCCTTCTCCGAGCTTCTTTGTACCTGTGTTTAACTATCTAGAATATATACATATATATATATATACACATATATAATAAAGGGAAAGCAGCCTTGAATGGTTACCTGAAGAAAACTATAGCTATTGATTCAAATGAGAAAAAAAAAAAAAAAAAAACACAATATGTTTTAAATGAGAACAGAATAGCTTTAGTATTATGACAACCCCTGGGAAAAAATGGGAATTGAGTAGGAAGAAGCAGAGGCACTCTGATTCAGAGACCTGGTAAATTCTCTGGGAAGAGGTAGGTGCTCAGGGCATAAATTAAAGATACCAAGGGAAATTTTCATGCAAATATGTGCACAATAAAGGACAGAAATGGTATGGACTTAACAGAAGCAGAAGATATTAAGAAGTGGCAAGAACACACAGAAGAACTATACAAAGAAGATCTTCATGACCCAGATAACAAGATGATGTGATCACTCACCTAGAGCCAGATATCCTGGAATGCAGTCAAGTGGGCCTTAGGGAGCATCACTATGAACAAAGCTAGTGCAAGTGATGAAATTCCAGTTGAGCTATTTCAAATCCTAAAAGATGATGCTGTAAAAGTGCTGCATTCAATATGAAAGCAAATTTGAAAAACTCAGCAATGGCCACAGGAGTGGAAAAGGTCAGTTTTCATTCCAATCTCAAAGAAAGGCAATAACAAAGAATGCTCAAATGACCTCATATAGCACTCATCTCACCCACTAACAAAGTAATGCTCAGAATTCTCCAAGCCAGGCTTCAGCAGTATGTGAACCATGAATCTCCAGATGTTCAAGCTGGATTTATAATAGGCAGAGGAACCAGAGATCAAATTGCCAACATCCACTGGATCACCGAAAAAGCAAGAGAATTCCAGGAAAACATCTACTTCTACTTTATTGATTATGCTAAAGCCTTTGACTGTATGGATCACAACAAACTGTGGAAAATTCTTAAATAGATGGGCATACAAGACCACCTGAGCTGCCTCCTGAAAAATCTGTACACAGGCCGAGTAGCAACAGTTAGATTGAGACATGAAACAATGGACTGGTTCCAAACTGGGAAAGGAGTACATCAAGGCTGTATATTGTCACCCTGCTTATTTAACTTGCATGCAGAGTACATCATGAGAAATTCCAGGTTGGATGAAGAACAGACTAGAATCAAGTTTGCTGGGAGAAATATCAATAACCTCAGATACACAGATGACACCACCCTTATGGCAGAAAGCGAAGAAGAACTTGATGAAAGAGTCTTTGATGAAAGTGAAAGAGGAGAGCGAAAAGGTTGGCTTAAAATCCAGCATTCAGAAGACAAAGATCTTGTCATCTGGTCCCATCATTTCATGGCCAATATATGGGGAAACTATGGAAACAGTGACAGACTTTATTTTATTGGGCTCCAAAGTCACTGCAGATGTTGACTGCAGCCATGAAATTAAAAGATGCTTGCTCCTTCGAACAAAAGCTATGACCAACCTAGATGGCATATTAAAAAGCAGAGACATTACTTTGCCAACAAAGGTCCATGTAGTCATAGCTATGGTTTTTCCAGTAGTCATGTATGGAAATGAAAATTGGACTGTAAAGAAAGCTGAGCACTGAAGAATTGATACTTTTAAACTGTGGTGTTGGAGAAGACTCTTGAGAGTCCCTTGAACTGCAAAGAGATCCAACCAGTTAATCTTATGGAACATCAGTCCTGAATGTTCATTGGAAGGACTGATACTGAAGCTGAAACTCCAATACTTTGACCACCTGATACAAAGAAGTAACTCATTTGAAAAGTCCCTGATGCTGGTAAAGATTGATGGCAGGAGGGAAAGGGGATGACAGAGGATGTGATGGTTGGATGTCATCACCAACTCTATGGACATGAGTTTGAGTAAGCTGTGGGAGTTGGTTATGGATAGGGAAGCCTGGGGTGCTGCAGTCCATCAGTTCACACATAGTCAGACACGACTGAGTGACTAAACTCAGCTGAACTGATTTGCCATGAAGTGATGGGACCAGATGCCATGGTCTTAAGTTTTTGACTGTTGTGTTTCAAGCAAGCTTTTCTCTCTTCTCTTTCACCCTCTTCAAGAGGCTTTTTGGTTCCTCTTTGTGCTGTGCTTAGCTGCTCATTGATGTCTGTCTCTTTGTGACCCCATGGACTGTATTCCCCAGGCTCCTCTGTCAATGGGGATTCTCTAGACAAGAAAAGTGGTGTGGGCTGCCATGCTCTCCTCCAGGGGACCTTCCCAACCCTGGGAAAAATTATGACCCTCATTGCAGGCACATTCTTTACCATCTGAGCCACCAGGGAAGCCCTAGTTCCTATTTGCTTTCTGCCATAAGAGTAGAAAGCATATTTGTCACCTGCATATTTGAGGTTATTGATATTTCTACCAGCAATCTGGATTCCAGCTTGTGCTTTATCCAGTCTGGCATTTTGTATGATGTACTCTGCATATAAGTTAAATTTTCCGGTTGACAATATACACCCCTGGAGTATTCCTTTCCTAATTTTGAACCAGTGGATTGTTCCATGTCCAGTTATAACTGTTGCTTCTCCCCTTGACTTACAGGTTTCTCAGGAGGCAAGTAAGGTGTTCTGGGATTCCCATCTCTTTAAGAATTTCCCACAGTTTGTTGTGATCCACACAAGGCTTTAGCATCATATTTTTTTCTGGAATTCTCTTACTTTTTCTATGATCCAGTGGATGTTGACAATCTGATCTCTGATTCCTCTGCCTTTTCTATATCCACCTTATACCTCTGGAAGTTCTCAGTTAACATACTCTTGAAGCCCAGCTTGAAAGATTTTGAGCATTATCTTGTTAGCTTGTGAAATGAACTCAATTGTGTGATAATTTGAACATTCTTTGGCATTGCCTTCCTTGAGATTGAAATGAAATCTAGCCTCTTTGAGTCTTGTGGCCACTGCTGAGCTTTCCAAATTTGTTGGTATATTGAGTGGAACACTTTAACAGAATCTCCTTCTAGGATTTGAAACAGCTCAGCTAAAATTCCGTCACCTCCACTAGCTTTGTTTGTAGTAATGCTTCCTAAGGCCCGTTTGACTTCACACTCCAGGATGTCTGGCTCTAAGTGAGTGTCACACCATCATGGTTATCTGGTCTTGAAGACATTTTCTATGCAGTTCTTCTGTGTATTCGTGTATTCCTGCCACCTCTTAATATCTTCTGCTTTTTTTTTTTTCTTGTCCTTTATTATGCCCATCTTTGTGTGAAATGTTCTTTTGGTATCTCCAGTTCTCTTGAAGAGATCTCTGGTCTTAACCATTCTAATGTTTTCTTCTATTTTTTTTTTTTGTTTGTTTTTTCATTGTACACTTAAGAAAGCTTTGTTATCTCTCCTTGCTATTCTTTGGAACTGTGCTTTTAGATGGGTTTATCTTTCCTTTTCTCCTTTGCCTTTCACTTCTCTTCTTTTCTCAGCTATTTGTAAAGCCTCCTCAGACAACCATTTTGCCTTCTTGCAGTTCTTTTTCTTGAAGATTGTTTTGGTCACCATCTCCTGTACAATGTTATGAACTTCTGCCTTTAGTTCCCTAGGCATTCTGTCCATCAGATCTAATCCCTTGAATCTATTTGTCAAATAGATTCAAATCCTAAAGGATTTGATTTAGGTCCTGTCTGAATGGTCAAGTGGTTTTCCCTACTTTCTTCAATTTGAGTCTGAATTTTGCAATTAGGAGTTCATGATCTGAATCACAGTCAGTTCCCAGTCTTGTTTTTACTGTCTATATAGAGCTTCTCCATTTTTGGCTGCAAAGAATATAATCAATCTGATTTCAGTGTTGGCCATCTAGTGACCTCCATGTGCAGAGAGTAAGTGCTTCCCTAAAGTTTGTATGTGGGCTCCTTGGCCTCCAGTTGTCACTCTTCATCCTAGCCTCTAAAGAAGTGGGCAATATACTCTTTTAAGAAAAATGAACTGTGTTTTCGTTTTTTGCCTTGAAAGCTTAGAACATTTATATAGGAAAGCGCCAATAAAGAAGTTATTTCAAAGAGTTTTGTACAACTTCCTCTCTTATTGTTTGAAGTACAGGATCTGTTGGCTTTTCCAAGACTTGGCTCTGTATTTATGAACTCTCTTTTTGTTTGCCTGCAAAGGAGGCAAAGCTTGTCCCTTCTTGTAAGGTTTTGCTTATAGCATGGAGAAGCAAGCAGCACACACTAATTTTCTGGCTCTTCACAAGTTTTTCTCCTTGAACTATAGGCTTGGCTGGTGGCACTAGGTCTGCCTTTCTAGAAACCACAGGTTGTAGTTTCATCAAATAGTTTACCTTGACAGTTTGAAGTGTCTGTATGCTTGCTATTTGTAGCTACAGCATGACTATTAAACCAATGCTAAATACTGTAAGTTTTTGTTAAAGCAGCTGCTTAAATCAAGATACTAATTTCTGTATTATGATTGATGAAATATAGTGTGCAAACCAACAGAAGTTGTTTTTCACGCTCTAAGGTGAGTAGTTCCCAATTGAGAGAGAGTACTTTTCCATTAGGTCTTTAGGGATCTAGGTAAAGAGAAGGAATTCTCTTTTCAGCATGTGAACTTAAACATTGCTCTAGTCCTTATTGTATCAGTCTGGAAATAGTGAACAAGGACACAGAGCCCATTACCTGGGAAGTCCAATAGGCCAGGGTGGGAAGTAATCGACACATTTTATCTTATATTCTATTGAGAAGAATTTGCTTACATGCCCATCTTTAAATGCATGGGACTTTTGAAGATAGTCCTGCATGTACGGAATAATAAGGAAAATGATTTTGTAGAAAGATAGCTATTTTGAAGGTGAAGGTGAAGTTGCTCAGTTGTGTCTGACTCTTTGCGACCCCATGGACTGTAGCCTATCAGGCTCTTCTGTCCATGGGATTTTCCAGGCAAGAGTACTGGAATGGGTTGCCATTTCCTTCTCCAGAGAATCTTCCCAATCCATGGATCAAACCCAGGTCTCCCGCATTGTTGGCAGATGCTTTACCGTCTGAGCCACCAGGGAAGTCTAGCTATTTTGAAGGCAGTATTAATTGGAAAATTTAATTAAATATTATGTAAATCTATTGAGTACAAATATAAAATGAGTTACATGAAAACTATACCACGTTTTTGGAAAGGTACAAAAAAGTTAGGAAATATTTACAAAAATACTGTTGAATAAAATGAAGAAAATATAAAGACTGGATTAAATAGTGTTAGTGTTTAGAAGAATTTGCATCTCAGGGTGCTTTTATTTTTTTAATAAATAGCTACGTTTATTTTAAATTTAAAGAAACTAAAATGAAAAGATTACAAATCATAGATGGTCTAAGTGAAAGTGAAAGTGAAGTCACTCAGTCGTGTCCTACCCTCAGCGACCCCATGGACTGCAGCCTACCAGGCTCCTCCGTCCATGGGATTTTCCAGGCAAGAGTACTGGAGTGGGGTGCCATTGCCCACTTTGAGACCCCCACGGACTATCCAGTCCATGGAATTCTTCAGGCCAGAATACTGGAGTGGGTAGCCTTTCCCTCGGAGAAGGCAATGGCACCTCACTCCAGTACTCTTGCCTGGAAAATCCCATGGATGGAGGAGCCTGGTGGGCGGCAGTCCAAGGGGTAGCGAAGAGTCGGACAAGACTGAGCGACTTCACTTTCACTTTTCACTTTCATGCACTGGAGAAGGAAATGGCAACCCACTCCAGTGTTCTTGCCTGGAGAATCCCAGGGATGGGGGAGTCTGGTGGGCTGCCGTCTATGGGGTCGCACAGAGTCGGACACGACTGAAGCGACTTAGCAGCAGCAGCCTTTCCCTTCTTTAGGGGATCTTCCCAATCCAGGGATCGAACCCAGGTCTCCCACATTGCAGGTGGATTCTTTACCAGCTGAGCCACAAGGGAAGCCCATAGATGGTCTAAACAGGATGGCAAATAACTCCACCTGGAAGTTCCCTATTCAAAGAAAGTGTGTGTCATTTAAAGCTTAGTGAGTGTCATGAGTGCATGTATGCTCAGTCATGTCTGACTCTTTGCGACCTCATGGGCTATAGACCATCAGGCTCCTCTGTCCATGGGATTTGTCAGGCAAGAATATTGGGGTGGGTTGCCATTTCCTCATCCAGGGGATCTTCCCGACTCAGGGATTGAATCCGTGTCTCCTGTGGCTCCTGCATTGGCAGGCAGATTCTTTACCACTGAGCCACCTGAGAAACCCCAGTTATGTAACTATGTAACAGCTATGCAATTTTACTTTTTTTTTTTTTAAATAAGGGATATATAGATGATTTTTACTTACATTTTTACTTTAACAAACCTTTTCAGTTAATCCACCAAACACTAATCTTGATTTTGTTTGTGAAGAGGACATCTATCAATTTAATATTCATTAATGTTCTTCAGTCTTGTAAAATTGATATTTATGGCCCAAACTTCAGATATCCTGAAATGTTGTATCCTATCTTACATGACAAAAGATCACTGTAATGTTTTCATTTTGAAAAGTATTAAAATATCAGCTAACCTAGATCCATAATAGGATTAAGATCTTTCAAATAGAGTTATCCTCTCATTTGATAATCTTAGGAGTGACATGAAATGATCTGATGGATGGATGAATATTTTTATGCCCTAAGTTTATTGAACAGTTTTGGAGCCTCAGGACTAGTTTGTCATGGAGCACCAGGATAATTCAGTCAAGTCATAGGCTGAAAACTCAGCCTATTTCTACCTATGTTGTTGACACAAGGTCTTTAATAATTTGCTTATTATTTGACTCCATTTATGGAAAAATAGGAACTAGGAGATAATGCTATTTCCTAGAAATGATTAAACTCAGCAATTGACTTCAGTTGATTTAATTATTTTAAATGCTTACCAAATAAAAATAGGATAAGCAATCCATATATGTGTTCTTACAGTGATTAACTTTCAAATAAAGATTTTTTTCCCCAAACAGCAATTTTGATAGAAATAACTGATTTCCACAAATGTATACTTTACCTTAGATATTCTTGATTCATATACCCCCATGCACTCATTGAGAAGTTCAAATCCTACAGGGAAGATTTCTATCTAATCTGTAGGCCTCTCAACTTCATTCTTATAAAACACTACCTTCTTTCAATCAATATCTTTTGTACCAGTCAATATACTGTTTTCAGAGTGAGAACAGTGTTCCTAGCCACATTAGGACAAGAGAAATGCCACAGGAATAATTAGTCTTAAAAAAAACCCCAAAAACTATAAAATAAAATAAAGTAGTTACTTTTGAGTTGCATTGTGTACTGCTCAAAACCAGAATCACAGACTTTTAGAACTTAGTAAGACTAAAAATTAAGCATTTTAATTTGTAGTTCTCCATTATCACACAGGAAAATGACATAAATGGCATTGGTTCTCCAATTATATGAATTTATAATTTGAAAATTTCCCTACAGTTTCTCATACAGTAGACCAACATTTATTTGTCTGTGTCTATGGTTTTCTTTCAGAGAAGGGAATGGCAACCCACTCCAGTACTCTTGCCTGGAAAATCCCATGGATGGAAGAGCCTGGTAGGCTGCAGTCCATGGGGTCACTAGGAGTTGGATACAACTGAGTGACTTCACTTTCACTTTTCACTTTCGTGCATTGGAGAAGGAAATGGCAACCCACTCCAGTATTCTTGCCTGGAGAATCCCAGGGACAGTGGAGCCTGGTGGGCTGCCATCTATGGGGTCACACAGAGTTGGACACGATTGAAGCAAGTTAGCAGCAGCATGGTTTTCTTTGATTCAGAGTGTGTCACAGTTATTTTATTTAAAGCAGCTGGTATTTCACACCTGGATAATCATAATTAAGGATCCCTTTCTAACAGAGGTTTTGTCAAATATTGATTTAAGTTTATGTTTCTATTATTCTTATTTAGGCAAAACTATACAAAATTGAGACTTTATCCTTCATTCTCAAGATTCAATACTCTTTCGCTTATGCAATACTATGTGAGAATACACGGGAGAATGATATTCCATTGCAGTTAGAGAATATTAATTGAATAACAAAAGTAAAATTCTGCTTTATACTTTGTTAGAAGAAGTATATAATACTAATAGACTCCCACAGTATCTATCAAATATATTCTCATGGAATCTGATTAAAAGTAACCCATTTACCCCCAATTAAATGAATGTCAGAGAATGGAAAATCACTGTTAATGATGAAATAATGGCCCCTACAGAAGCCCGTGTTCAAATGTCAACGTCTTCCACCCCCTCCTTTTCAGAATAATTTCTCAGAGTTGTCTGAGATACTGTGTATTGGTCTTAAGCACTCATATTTGTCCATTGAATGAAACATAACTTTTAGATTGTGCATTTTTTTTCACTTACCAAAGGTAGTTATATATAAGACTCATAACATCTTATCATTTTTTTGTACTTGAAATTTTATGCATATACATTAACTTCTGAACAACTTGTCAATCAAAAGTGCTTTTATGTTAGATTGTGACATCATAGCAGGGCCAACACCACCTCGAATTAATAAGGCCTGGTATGACAGGACTACAAGATGGGGATGGAGACCCTGGCTCCTGCACAGGGTCCACTCTACCTTACATAGCAGATCTAGTCACCCAGGTGCTACTTCTTGGCTCCAAAGACCAACACAACTTTTCCAACCCAATCTTTCATCTTCAATTTATATTTTTCTTTTGATTTACTTTGCAATCCTAAACTTTTGTGCTTTCTGTTTGGATCACCCATCAGTCCTTAATAAGCTTCTCTGCCTTTATGCCCATGTCACTCAAGTAGAAATTTTCTTGTATAAATGTTCTTGCTTTCAAATGCTAACACCCCTCAACTTCCCAAATAATAATGTTTTTGAGACCTTTTCCTGCTCGGAATCAAGAGGGGAAAAAAATGTTGTGGTGCTTAAATGACGGTATCATCTTTTTTAAAAATATAAGACACTTTATTCCATTTGCTTCTTCATAAAGACAGAATCAATAAACAGAATTTTCAGTTTTATTCCTGCAAGCTGCCACTGGTGCTTCTAGATGAACAACATATCATCACAACAAAATTATTTAAATATCTCCTAAAGTCTGCTATAAAAGATATTTTCTTTGCATTAGTCTTTATATTCTTTTATTTAAAAGGAAAAAAAAATCTCTGCAACAAAATATAAAGAAAATGATATCCAAATTTCAGTAAAGAATATTTAGATTCTACCAAGAATTGAGCTATCAGTTTAATTTTAATTCAATGGCTTATAAATATAATTCATGTTTGCTCCTTTGCTCTTCCAATCGAACACATGAAATGAAATGAAATGAAATGAAGTCACTCAGTAGTGTCCGACCTTTTGCAATCCCATGGACTGTAGCCCACCAGGCTCCTCTGTCCATGGTATTTTCCAGGCATGAATACTGGAATGGGTTGCCATTTCCTTCTCCACACATATCCCCTTAAATTCAACAAATCTGTGCTGATCCTCAAAACTGAATATTTGCAATGCATATTTCATGCAATCTATATCTGTAAATTTGTATTATAATATAGATATTATTCTTCCGTAGTGATATAACTAATTCTCTACCATATGTATAACTAAATCCTAACTACTTAATTGGTACCATCTTCTAATCCACATGGCATTCAATTAAAGCCTTTGAATAACTATTTTAACTGAGGAGTAAAGCATAATCAAGTCAATTCTGATTTAGATGCAGTTTTCTGTACAGGGAATTTAAAATTAAGCATCAAAACCCACAACACTTAAAACATGTATATTGCAATGCACGCACTAATGTTTCACAAAGCATTTGTTGTCAGTTATAGAGGAGAGTCAGATTAGAAGTTCAGGGAGAAAGCTTGGAGGAAGAGGTCTAGAACATTGAAAAGATGCTAGCTTGAGAATTAGTGTCACCAGTTCCAAGAGATTCTGGTTGAATTACTAGGTAATTTGACCTTAAGCAAAACAAGGTACTGAAATTTCTGTCTCCTTTTAAAATGGGACAACCTTTCCCAAATCCTCAGAGAACTAAATGCAGTGGTGTGTATAAACAACTCAACTCAATGCCTGACATATAGCAGGTGTTAAGTAAATTTTAATTTTCCTCCCTTTGTTTGAGTACCATTTATTTTTGTCAATTAAAAAGCAGTAAAGAAAGAAAGAAAGAAAAACAAAATTGTTATCCTGAGATGTAAGTTGCCATGACATTGCAAATATCATCCTACTATTTCCTCAAATTAGGTAGTAACAGGAATATATTTCACAGTCTGAAAACAACATTTAGAGAAATCTCAAGTATGACTGGCATTGGTGGGTTTATAAAGTTACTTGCTGGAGACCAGAGTCAAACCCAGGCCTGTAGTTCTCCCCAGATAGCCGGAGGAAAAGATGTGAATCTCAAGGGAAGATTTTCTCAACCTTGAAGAAATGGCCCCTTCCTCTCCCTTGAAACAGTACTCAAGATATTTTCTGGCTTTGAAAATAAATTCTGTTTTTGTGATAGAAAGAAAAATGTAGAAAGTGTTTGGTCGTACTATTAAGTTCACTATGCTATCTTCTCTCTCAGTAATTGTTGAAATAAATATGTCCTTTTAGCAAATTATTGGGACCAGTTTTTGTGAGGAAATTGCTTAAGAAAAGCCCTTTACATTTCATTTTAATAACTAACAAATAAAAGTGGCAGCTGTGGTGCAGAGTATTGACAATTCGGAGTGACATTAGTGCATTAGATACATGTTTTCCCCGTCTTCCTCTTTTATTTTTCGGATTACTAAAAATGTATTCTTCCTGTGCATTATATATCTTTCAGGGGATGTAACCTCTGATATATTTTCAAGTTTTAGTTTCTAAAATATTGCTATTTCTAAAGAAAATTGCTTGACCAAGTACATCAATTTAAGCTATACTTTTTCTTTTTTTTTACAGTTTTTTAAAATTTATTTATTTTAGTTGGAGGCTAGTTACTTTACTCAGCTATACTTTTTCATAATTAAAAGTATAGTTTTGCAAAATTCCTAACACGTCAAATAATAAATTTTCAATGGTCAATGAAAAAGTGTAACAGAAATGAATATATAATAAAATAAAGTAGCAATTTTGTAAAAAAAAAAAATCACATTCACAAACAGATGTACACATTTACAGAGAAAAAGATTAGAAGTATAAGATGTTCATGGTGCTTAACCTGGATTCTAATTATTTTTATTTATTTATACATATTTTCTGTGTATTCCAAATTTCCTAAATTACACACACATTCTATTTATTTTTTAAAAAAATTTTAAATTTTATTTTATTATTATTTATTATTATTATTTGTTTTACTTTACAATATTGTATTGGTTTTGCCATACATCAACATGCATCCGCCATGGGTGTACACGTGTTCCCCATCCTGAACCCCCCTCCCACCTCCCTCCCCATACCATCCCTCTGGGTCATCCCAGTGCACCAGCCCCAAGCTTCCTGTATCCTGCATAGAACCTGGACTGGAGATATATTTTATTTTAAAGAGTGAGTAACAATTACTGAGTTCCATATGTAAAATAGTAAAACATCCTGTTTTAATTGTCAATTCTTTAGCACTATGAGCCTCAGATTTATACTGTCAGCTTCTAAAAAAAAATGTTGTGAAATAGGGTATATAAAACAAAATATATAAAAATTAATTTTAGGGTTAAATATAATGAAGTAGTTTTTAATCTACAAAGATTAAGAAATAGAAAATTCTTTGTCACTACTTTAAATTTTGGCTTCATCTTGTTTTCTTAACATATCTTGATTTATTCTTTATCTATTTTATCTATTTTCTTTTAATATATATTTTTGACTTATTTTATTAATTTTCAGAATAAACTATATTTACTAATCAAAATCATAAAATATGTTTGTGAAATTGATTTTTTCCATCCAGTTATATTTATTTGATCTTCTTTCAGTGGTTTTCAGTAAAAGATGCTATATGTTTTTGGTTGAATGTGTTTTAGTAGTATCATCTGACAAATTTTTACTTGTACAGGGGTACCTTAGAAATATTGCAGGTTCAGTTCCAGACTACCATGATAAAATGAATATCTCAATGAAGCAAGTTGCATGGATTTTTTTGATTTCCTAAGTGCATATAAAGGGGTATGTTCATAAAGAAAAGAAAGAAAGTGAAGTCGCTCAGTAGTGTCTGACTCTTTGCAACCCCGAGAACTGTAGCCTACCAGGCTCCTCCATCCATGGAATTTTCCAGGCAAGAGTACTGCAGTGGGTTGCCATTTCCTTCTCCAGGGGATCTTCCCCACTGGGGATGGAACCTGGGTCTCTCGCATTGCAGGCAGACGCTTTACCATCAGAGCTACCAGGGAAGCCCACTACATTGCAATAGTATTACAGCTAAAAATGTACATGTCTTAATTAAAAAATACTTTATTGTTAATAAATGCTAGCCCTTGTTTGAGCATTTAGTGAGTCACAATCTTATTTTTCTGGTGGAGAGTCTTGCCTCCTTGTTGATGGCTGCTGACTGATCAGGGTGGTGGTTGAAGGCTGAAGTGGTTATAGCAATTTCTTAAAATAAGACAATGATGCCTCTTGCTTTTAAGAATGATTTCTCTTTAGCAGTTAGTGCTCTTTAATAGCATTTTACTGAAAGATGAACTTCTTTCCAAATTGGAGTCAATTTTCTCAAACTCTACCACTAGTTTATTAACTAATAATAAGTTTATGCAATATTTTAAATTCTTTATGGTCATCCAAGCAGCCTTCATAGCATCTCCACCAGGAGTAGATTCCATCTCAAGAAACCACTTTCTTTGCTCATCCACCAGAAGAAACTCCTCATCTGTTCATTTTTATTTTTTTAATGAGATTGCAGCAATTCAGCTACATCTTTAGGCTCCATGTCTAATTCTAGTTCTGATAGTTTATCACATCTTCAATTAATTCCTCCACTGAAGTCTTGAATCCCTCAAAGTCATCCATGAGAGTTAGAATCAACTTTTCTCAAACTCTAGCTAATGGTGACAGTTCGACCTCTTCCCATAAACCACAAACATTATTTTTTTCTCAAACATTCTTAATGGCATCTAGTATGGGGAATCCTTTCCAGAAGGCTTTCAGTTGACGTTGCCCAAATCTAAATAATCACTTTCTATGGAAGCTACAGCCTTATGAAATGTGTTTCTTAAATAATAAGACCTGCAAGTCAAAATGACTCCTTGATCCATGGGCTGCTGAATGGATGTGTGATAACATGTAAGAAAACAACATTAATCTCCTTGTACATATCCATCAGAGCTCTTGGGTGGCCAGTGATTGACAATTCTTTTGAAAGTTATATATATATATATATATATATATATATCCCCCCAATAGTGTATCTCAATAGTACACTTAAAATGTTCAGTAAACCATGTTATAAACAGATGTTCTGTCATTCAGACTTTGTTGTTCCATTTATAAAGCATAGGTAGAGTACACTGAACATAATTCTTAAGGGCCCTAGGGTTTTCAGATGGTTAATGAGCATTAGTTCAACTTAAAAGTCATCAGCTACATTAGTTCCTGACAAGAGAGTCTCCCTGTCCTCTAAAGCTTTGACAACAGGCATTGACTTCTCTTCCCTAGCTATGATAGTTCTAGATGGTATCATCTTCTAGTATACAACTGTTATGCCATCTACATTCTAAATCTATTGTTTAGTGTTGACACCTCCATGAATTAGCTAAATTTTCTGGATAACTTGCTGCAGCTTCTTTATCAGCATTTGTTGCTTCATATTGTACTTTTATGTTATGGAGATGGCTTCATAACTTGAAACTCATGATCCAACCTCTGTTGGCTTCAAACATTTTTTTTTTTTTTCTTCCAGTTTGTTTACCTCTTCCAGCCTTCATAGAATTACAGAGAGTTAGGTCTTGCTCTGGATTAGATTTAGGCTTAAGGGGATGTTGTAACTACTTTGATCTTCTGTCCAGTTCACTCAAATTTTTCCATATCAGAAATAAAGTTGCTTCACTCTCTTAATTATTTGTGTGTTTCTTGGAGGATCACTTTTAATTTTCTTCCATAACTTTGCCTTTGCATAACTGCTTGACTATTTTGTACAAACGGATAGCTTTTGACCTGTTTCAGCTTTCAATATGCCTTCTTCACTAAGCTTAATTATTTCTAGTTTTTATTTAAAGTTAGAGACATGTGACTCTTTTTTTTTTTTTTTTAATTTGGATACTTAGAGCTTCAGTTCAGTTCAGTTCAGCCGCTCAGCCGTGTTTGACTCTTTGCGACCCCATGAATCACAGCACGCCAGGCCTCCCTGTCCATCACCAACTCCCGGAGTTCACCCAGACTCACGTCCATCGAGTCAGTGATGCCATCCAGTCATCTCATCCTCTGCCGTCCCCTTCTCCTCCTGCCCCCAATCCCTCCCAGCATCAGAGTCTTTTCCAATGAGTCAACTCTTCGCATGAGGTGGCCAAAGTACTGGAGTTTCAGCTTTAGCATCATTCCTTCCAAAGAAATCCCAGGGCTGATCTCCTTCAGAATGGACTGGTTGGATCTCCTTGCAGTCCAAGGGACTCTCAAGAGTCTTCTCCAACACCACAGTTCAAAAGCATCAATTCTTCAGTGCCCAGCCTTCTTCACAGTCCAACTCTCACATCCATACATGACCACAGGAAAAACCATAGCCTTGACTAGACTAACCTTTGTTGGCAAAGTAATGTCTCTGTTTTTGAATATGCTATCTAGGTTGGTCATACTGCAGGGTTATCAACTGGCCTAATTTCAATATCGTTGTGTCTCTGGAAATAGGTCTGAAGAGAGGGTCAGAGAAGGGGGAACAGCTGATTGATAGAACAGTTATAACACACACAACTTTTATTTTTTAATTGAAGCTTAAAGTGAAAGTGAAGTTGCTCAGTTGTGTCTGACTTTCTGCGACCTGGTGGACTGTAGCCCACCAGGCTTCTCTGTCCATGGGATACTCCAGGCAAGAATACTTTTATTTTTTAATTGAAGCTTAGTCAAATAATTTAATTCTTTTTATGGCTGGGTAAAGCTCTCTCTATATATATCTCACAATTTCTTTATCTATTCCTCTGTTGGACACTTAGGTTGCTTCTGTAACTTGGATATTATAAATAATGCTGCTACAAACATTGGGTTTCATTTCACTTTTTGCATTAATCTTTTTATTTTCTTCATATATATAACAGGAATGGAACTGTTGAATCATATGGTTGCTACATTTTTAATTTTTTGAGAAGCCTCCATACTGTTTTTCATAGTGGCTGCACCAATTCACATTCCCACCAACAATGATGAGGGTTCTCTTTTCTACATCCTCACCCACATTTGTTATTTGTATGATATGTTATTTGATGATATTCATTCTGCCAGGTGTGAAATGATATCTTGTTACAGCTTTTATTTGAATTTCTTTAATGATCAGCATAATCACAGAAACTATAATCATAATTATGAAACCATAATCACAGAAAGCTAGCCAATATGATTACATGGACCACAGCCTGTCTAACTCAGTGAAACTAAGCCATGCCATGTGGGGCCACCCAAGACGGATGGGTCATGGTGGAGAGGTCTGACAGAACGTAGTCCACTGGAGAAGGGAATGGCAAACTACTTCAGTATTCTTGACTTGAGAACCACATGAATAGTATGAAAAGGCAAAATGATAGGATACTGAAAGCGGAACTCTCTGGGTTGGTAGGTGCCCAATATGCTACTGGAGATCAGTGGAGAAATAACTCCAGAAAGAATGAAGGGATGAAGCCAGAGCAAAAACAATACCCAGTTGTGGATGTGACTGGTGATAGCAGCAAGGTCCGATGCTGTAAAGAGCAATATTGCATAGGAACCTGGAATGTTAGGTCCATGAATCAAGGCAAATTGGAAGTGGTCAAACAGGAGATGGCAAGAGTGAACATAGACATTCTAGCAATCAGTGAACTAAAATGGACTAGAATGGGTGAATTTAAATCAGATGACCATTATATCTACTATGGTGGGCAAGAATCCCTTAGAAGAAATGGAGTGGCCATCATGGTCAACAAAAGAGTCGAAATGCAGTACTTGGATGCAATCTCAAAAACGACAGAATGATCTCTGTTTGTTTCCAAGGCAAACCATTCATTATCACGGTATCCAAGCCTATGCCCCAACCAGTAACACTGAGGAAGCTGAAGTTGAATGGTTCTATGAAGACCTACAAGACCTTTTAGAACTAACATCCCCAAAAAATGGCCTTTTCATTATAGGGGACTGGAATGCAAAAGTAGGAAGTCAAGAAACACCTGGAGTAACAGGCAAATTTGGCGTTGGAGTACAGAATGAAGCAGGGCAAAGGCTAATAGAGTTTTGCCAAGAGAATGCACTGGTCATAGCAAACACCCTCTTCCAACAACACAAAAGAAGACTCTACACATGGACATCACCAGATGGTCAACACTGAAATCAGATTGATTATACTCTTTGCCGCCAAAGATGGAAAAGCCCTATACAGTCAGCAAAAACAAGAATGGGAGCTAACTGTGGCTCAGATCATGAACTCCTTACTGCCAAATTCAGACTTAAAGTGAAGAAAGTGGGGGAAAACACTAGACCATTCAGTAACCTAAATCAAATCCCTTATGATTATACAGTGGAAGTGAGAAATAAATTTAAGGTACTAGATCTGAGAGACAGAGTGCCTGATGAACTATGGACAGAGGTTCATGACATTGCACAGGAGACAGGGATCAAGACCATCTCCATGGAAAAGAAACACAAAAAAGCAAAATGGCCATCTGAGGAGGTATTACAAATAGCTGTGAAAAGCAAAGTAGAAAAGGACAGATATTCCCATCTGAGTGCAGAGTTCCAAAGAATAGCAAGGAAAAATAAGAAAGCCTTCCTCAGCTATCAATGCAAAGAAATAGAGGAAAACAACAGAATGGGAAAAACTAGAAATCTCTTCAAGTAAATTAGAGATACCAAGGGAACATTTCATGCAAAGATGGGCTTGATAAAGGACAGAAATGGTATGGACCTAACAGAAGCAGAAGATATTAAGAAGAGGTGACAAGAATACACAGAAGAACTGTACAAAAAAGAGCTTCACGACTCAGATAATCATGACGGTATGATCACTCACCTAGAGCCAGACATCCTGGAATGTGAAGTCAAGTGGGCCTTAGAAAGCATCACTAGGAACAAAGCTAGTGGAGGTGATGGAATTCCAGTTGAGGTATTTTAAATCCTGAAAGATGATGCTGTGAAAGTGCTGCACTCAATATGCCAGCAAATTTGGAAAACTCAGCAGTGGCCACAGGACTGAAAAAGGTCAGTTTTCATTCCAATCCCAAAGAAAGACAATGCCAAATAATGCTCAAACTACTGCACAATTGCACTCATCTCACACGCTAGTAAGATCACTTCTGTTCAGTTCAATCTCTCAGTCATGTCCAACCCTTTGGACCCCATGAATCACAGCATGCCAGGCCTTCTTGTCCACACCAACTCCTGAAGTTCCCTCAAACTCATGTCCATCGAGTCAGTGATGCCATCCAGTCATCTCATCCTCTGTCTTCCCCTTCTCCTCCTGCCCCCAATCCCTCCCAGCATCAGGGTCTTTTTCAATGAATCAACTCTTCGCAGGAGGTGGCCAAATATTGGAGTTTCAGTTTCATCTTCAGCATCAGTCCTTCCAAAGAACACCCAGGACTGATCTCCTTTAGAATGGACTGGTTAGATCTCTTTGCAGTCCAAGGGACTCTCAAGAGTCTTCTCCAACACCACAGTTCAAAAGCATCAATTCTTAGGCACTCAGCTTTCTTCACAGTCCAACTCTCACATCCATACATGACTACTAGAAAAACCATAGCCTTGACTAGATGGACTTTTGTTCACAGGGTAATATCTCTGCTTTTCAATATGCTATCTAGGTTGGTCACAACTTTCCTTCCAAGGACTAAGCGGCTTTTAATTTCTTGGCTGCAATCACCATCCACAGTGATTTTGGAGTCCCCCAAAATAAAGTCTGACATTGTTTCCACTGTTTCCCCATCTATTTCCCATGAAGTGATGGGACCAGATGCCATGATCTTCATTTTCTGAATGCTGAGTTTTAAGCCAACTTTTTCACTCTCCTCTTTCACTTTCATCAAGAGGCTTTTTAGTTCCTCTTCACTTTCTGCCATAAGGGTGGTGTCATCTGCATATCTGAGGTTATTGATATTTCTCCCAGCAATCTTGACTCTAGCTTGTGCTTCATCCAGTCCAGTATTTCACAAGATGTACTCTGCTTATAATTTAAATAAGCAGAGTGACAATATACAGCCTTGACATATTCCTTTCCCAATTTGGAACCAGTCTGTTGTTCCATGTCTGGTTCTAACTGTTGCTTTTTGAACTGCATACAGATTTCTCAGGAGGTAGGTCAGGTGGTCTGGTATTCCCATCACTTTAAGAATGTTCCACACTTTGTTGTGATCCACACAGTCAAAGGCTTTATCATAGTCAATGAAGCAGAAGTTCTTCTGAAATTCTCTTGCTTTTTCTATGATCTAACCAAAGTTGGCAATTTGATCTCTGGTTCCTCTGCCTTTTCTAAATACAGCTTGTATATGTGGAAGTTCTTGGTCCACTTACTGTTGAAGCCTAGCTTGGGGCACTTTGAACATTATTTTGCTAACATATGAAATGAGTGCAATTGTGAGGTAGTTTGAATATTCTTTGGCATTGCCTTTTTTTTTTTTTTTTGGATTGATAACTGACCTTTTCTTGTGGCCACTGCTGAGTTTTCAAAATCTACTGACATCTTATTTTGAACATGCAAACTCATTATGTCTCCCATGAATTTTACCATCTTCCTCACAGTCCACCAAGCTTGCTCTGTTCCAGTTCTCCCTATTTCTAATAATAGTAATCCATTATCAAATTATGCTGGCTAGAAATCAATGGTGATTTTGCATCTCTCTCTCTTTATTCCACGTCCAACCCCTCACTAGACCCTGCAAGTTGACTTTACAAATTTTATTCACATCCACTTCTTTCTATCCCAAACACCACCTTCCATAATCTAGTCCATACTACCGTCGTCTGTTTCTTGGGTTATTGAAGTAAACTTCTAAGTATTCTACCCATTTCTATTATTGTCCTGCTTCATTCTTTATACTGCAGGAAGGGCTTAAAATGAAAATATAAAACACGCCCACCTGCTTAAATTCGGCATTGCTCTTAGTATAAGGAAAACTCATCAGTCCAGTCTGCATTGTCCAGCTTGGCCCCATCCCCATCTCTCCAGCTTCATCTTGGATTACTCTAGACAGATCTTTTTGCTCCAGCATCACTGGGCCTCCTGGTCTTAAGATACACTCATCATCTCCATTTCCATGGGCTCTTGCAGACGATTTCCTTATTGTTGGGCACACTTTCCTCCCTCCTTTGTTTAGAAAACTCTAACCTTTTGGCTCACAACACAAACCACTTCTTCAAGACAGTCTCATTTTCTAATTATGTGCACATTTACCTCATTTACCACTCCTCTCTAGTATTCATTGCAATCTCAATTTTACATTTTGTGTGTTTTTGGTTATTTAATTAACAGCTATTTCTTTAACTAGACCATGAGGTCAGGAACCATGCATGGTCAATGCTCAGAATTGGAATTGGCAACAGTAGACATGAATGAATATTTGGATAATAATATTAAATATAAATAATTTCAATTTTCCAGACTGATAAATTTGTGGCAAATTAAATCACTGACACTATGAAGTAAATAAAAAATATTTGGGGACAAAAATTAAAAGCTTGAAAGAAGGTAAACGTAAATTAATCATGCAGATTTTGTTAGCAGGGTTAACAAAATGACTGTGTTAATGAGTTTTTAGGTTCTCCCTAGTTTTTCATCTCTTTCCCAAATCAACTGAGTAATGACTACTTCCACAAATCAAGGAAAAGCTGTCCTTTGTGGAACAAAAGACTATGAAAATAGAAAATTGCAGCATCAAATTTTAAATCTTTCATTTACTGCCAAGGCCCCGGAGAAAGTACTCGGTTGCAATCCTGCTGCAGGAAAGCATCATCTGTGGCTTTGTTGTCACAAAACAGAAGCTCCTTTGGCAAAAGAAAGCACAGAACAAATTCTCTTTTATAACTTCATCTACTCATGTAGCCATTGGCAGCAGACATGCCAGGAAAGTGGTCAAGTTATGAGACAATGTCATTGCTACTGCTGCTGCTGCTAAGTCGCTTCAGTTGTGTCCGACTCTGTGCGACCCCATAGACAGAAGCCCACCAGGCTCCCCCGTCCCTGGGATTCTCCAGGCAAGAACAATGGAGTGGGTTGCTATTTCCTTCTCCAATGCATGAAAGTGAAAGTGAAAGTGAAGTCGCTCAGTCATGTCCAGCTCTTAGTGACCCCATGGACTACAGCCTATCAGGCTCCTCCATCCATGGGATTTTCCAGGCAAGAGTACTGGAGTGGGGTGCCATTGCCTTAGATAAAATTAATAAAAGCATAATCTTGCAAGATTTTTATGCTGTGCAAAGGCTGAATTAATTTTCATTTATCCTGATTTTTTTAAAATCATGTTCTCAGCTTTGGATTTCTTCACAGAGATCTTTTGTTAAGTTAGAGAATTTCTAAGTTAGGAATCTAAAAGAATATGTAACTAATAGAGACAAAAGCCTTGCATTTCTTTTCATGAACATCCATTCCATGCACACATCGCATGATTATTTTTCACAAAAGAAGCTCACTCCTTCTTACAGGGCTTCCAGTCTGAAAGTCACCTGATCCATAACTATTTATATCTATTGCTACATCCATACACAACTGGACAAATATAACAGTAATTATTAAAAGAACACTGCCATCTATTTATTTGCTGATTATTTGAGTAGTAGGCAAAAAAAGAGAGGAAATGTTAGATTTTAAGCCAGTTATTTGAGGTATGGAGGTCACAGATGTCACTGAAAATAGGATGAATGTGTGACTACTTCTGGAAATGTACACTTCCTGCACAAAACATCTGGAGATGTGTAGTGCTCTGAATTTCATTCATGAATCTGACTGTAGAAACCCTGTTAGAAACGGTGGACCCTAAGACTATAACTACTTATGGTCTTCTACTGTCCTTTACCAGCTGTTAAATCTATTGGGCTTCCAACACAAAGTCTCACTTTATTTTCATCAGTCTTATGCCATCTGTTTTTATATCACCTACACAAGTGACAGAATTATAGACCCCTAAAATTCAGAGGAATAAGGGAATGAATGAAGAATTTCCTTCACACATTCACATTCACTTAGATCTCCAAAGTGATCTGATGTCTTAAGTTTGTGTCAAAAAAAAAAAAAAATTACTGCTTTTGCCAGCTGCTTTGTCTATCTTCACTAATTCACAAATACCCAGTGAGAAAGGCATTATTACTCTCCTGTTACTGATAAAGAAACTAAATGTCAGAGGGTTGAAGACAAGTTGGCCTGGATCCAGACACTGATAAATGGCAGAATCAGAATATGTACACAACTCTAATCAATTCTAAATATATATTCTTTGCTCTGTCCACTACTTGAATTTTACCTAATGCAAGATAAAAGGTATACATTAGGATAGTAGATATTTAAGAGAGCTATTACTTTCCTAATTTCACAGTAAAATAATGTCCTAACAAAATTCCTAATCAAATGCAAACCATTATTGTTGCTTTGAAAACCACACCAGTTGTCATTAAATTAGTCTTAGGTAATTAACCAAGTTGATAATTTTCCATCCTGATACAACTGTTTCAGCATTATTCCTGCTAGAACATAAACATTTACAAAGCAGGATGATCAGAAGTAATTAAAGTATGCTGAGACAATATGACCAATAGGAAACTAATAATGAAGATGATCAAATAATGTTAAATCTCTAGAAGAATTATATTTCAGTTTTCTACATTTAATCAAACACAGTCAATGTACTTTGAGTCCAAAATACATTTGAAATTAATTTAAAGATTCAACAATAGAAATTGAGAAAATAAATTATGGCCAGTATAGATAATATATCTCTTAGTTATAAAAATTTAAAAATTATAAAATCCCCTTATATAACTTCAGTCTTTCTCTAAAGGATGAAGTCCCAATATTACCATATCTGGAAGAACAGAAATAAAACCAAACTATGGAGATCTGAAGGTGGCAGGCAGTGAGAGGTGGCAGGATCATTCTTGATACGGCTTTTCTGGGTCTGGGCTTTAAGAGAGAGGTGTGACAGAGTACAGGTATTCCTTTCTGCCACTTGTGGGCAGGACGAGATATCTGGAAACTGGAGATGCTGAAACAGTGACGAGGCAAGTGACTCCCTCAAGGGGCAGGAGAAGCAGATCCAGAGTCATCTCCTAGCCTCCATTTAGGTTGAACTTAGGTTCAGTCCAGTGCTTGTGTAAGGGTAGTGCCTTGCACAATTTTCAGATCAAGTTGGTGGAGTAGGAAGATCCTGCACTCAGCTCCTCCCAGGGACCAATCAAACTACCACCACATATAGAACCACTGTCTCTGAGAATTGACCTGAAGACTAGCACAACAGATTTTCTACATTTAAGGATATAAGGAAAAGGCCACATTGAGAAAGGTAGGAGGTGTAGAGTTCTGGTCTAGTGAGAACAAACCCTCCCACACTTCTGTGGTACAACCCACAAACAGGAGAGATATTGCAACTGCAGAGGGACCCCCTGAGGAGCAGGGGTCCAAGACCCACATCAGGCTTCTCATCCTGGGGGATCTGCACCAGGAAGCTGAGCCCCCATAATAGCTGGCTTTGAAAATCAGCAGGGCTTACATCTGGGGGAGTCTAGGGGCTGTGGAAGAGACTACATTCTTAAACGACTCATGCAGAAACTCACTCACTCCAAAGTCCATCACCTAGGCAGCAGCTTGAAAAGTGCCTGGGCCACACAAGCAGGAGAGCCAATGACTAATTACAGGGTGTGCACCAGAGGGGCAGGGCTCCAGTGGAGATTTAGGGATGGAAGTGTTGGCAGGTTTCATTTGTTTTTACTTTCTTTCCACATAGCTGGCCTGGTGTTGGTGAGCACTATATCTATCAGTCTCCATCAGCCTAACACCACCTGTCCTGCCCCTGCTTTCCTATAAGAACTCAAGAGACCAGAACCGCTTCCCTGCAGCAGTTTCAGCCAGGTCCTGTAGACATTTGGACCAGAGACCAGCTCTGCAGCAGTCACAGCCAAGTTGGCCTGGGACCAATCTAACCCACCAGCACACCTGCAACCACGGCTGTCCACCCATCACAGGAGGGTACACGCAGCCCACACATGGGATACCCCTGGGACATCTGGCTTTGTTGGCCAGGGGAGATTGCACCACTGGACTCTATAGGACACCTCCTACATGAGGTCACTCTTTCAAAGCTGGGCCATGAAGCTGATATACATAGAAACAAAGAGAGTTAGGCAAAATTAAGGAACTACAGAATATCTTTTAAAGAATATCTTTCAAACATGAGGATATCTCAGAAAAACAGCTAAATGAAGAGGACATAAGAAGTTTATCAGATAAATAATTCAGAGTAACACTCATAAAGATGTTCATCAGACTCAGTAGAAAACTGGATGAATTCGATGAAAGAATCACCAAAGCTTAGGTGAATTGCAAGCTTTCTTCAGCAAAAGGCTAGAAACTGTAAAAAAAGAAAGATTTAGAACTTTTGAATTCATTTATTGAAACAAAAATATAGTAGTTGAAAGCAGCAAGAGGTCAGAGAATGCAAAAAGACAGACAGGTGGTCTGGGTAACAAGGGTAGTAGAAGTCACTCAATCAGAATAGCAAAAAGGAAAGGGAATAAAACAAAAGAAGACAAGAATAGGGCCCATGAGAGGTCCCAGCTGCTCTGGCAGGAGGAGGAGCAGCTATGGCCTGGCAGACCAGCTTCCAGACTCCTCTCCATATTTCCAGCATGTGCCCACCCAGCTGTCAGCTCTCAGGGTGTCCCAGGGGAAGTTCAGCTCTGCATCGGGGGTAGAGGGAAAGAGGAGTCCAAGAGTAGATCTGGGAGGTTGTCAACTAAACCGGCTCCTGCCAAAGTGGAAACAAAGCCAAAGAGGGCAGCAGTAAAGGATGAATCTTCAGGTGGAAAAGTGCAAACAAAAGGAAAAAAAGAGCAAAGGGAAGACAGGCAGAAGTGGCCAACCAAGAGACTAAAGATTTACCCGCATCAAATGGAGAGACTGAAAACAAGGAAAGCCTAGCCTCTGATGGAGAAGAAAAGAAAGAAGTTATGTGTGATTAACATCACATGCCTGAGTCTATCAGTGGTCCCTGTCTACCTTCTCATACAATCCAGAGGAATATTGGAATATTTTTATCAACTATATTGTAAATGCAAGTTAGTAGCTCTAGTAATATTGTTAAAAAGGTGGAAAACTTACCTCATCCATTTTTAAAATGCAAGTGCTTAATTTCTAGGATGATGGTAATGTTATGTATTTTGATAGGGGGTTGGGTTAGACAGATGGGTGCATTTGTCAACACTCAGCAAAATGCACTTAAACTTTGTGCATTTTATGTAAGTTTAACTCAGAAATATGTAAAACAGATATTGATCTTTAGTTGATGATATGCTTGCTGAAATGTTTATAGGCAAAGTGTAATGATTGTATGATTGTTACAATTTCTTTTAAATGCATCATAAAATAAAATGCACTGGTACAAAGAGGGATAATTATGTGATAAAGAATAGTAAAGAGAATAGTAAAATGCTAACAGGTAGAATCTAGTTGATCAGTATATGGGTGTTCAGTGAAAAATTCGAAAATAAAATGTTGGGAAGAAAAGAGAAAGAGAAGCAAACTGGGTATTGCCTAGACAAAACATGATAAACCATTTTAAAAATACAATCAGATGGCATTTAGGGCATTCACAATGCTGTATAACCACCACCTCTCTAGTTTCAAAGCTTCATCACCATTAAGACTTTGATTAGTTACATTTATTCCTAAGTATCTTATTCTTCTATGCTATTGTAAATGGAGTTGTTTTCTTAATTATCTTTTTGGATTGTTCTTTGCAACTGATTTTTGTGTGTTGATTTTGTATCTTGGAACTTTGCTGAATTCATTTATTTGCTCTAACTTCGTTTGTGTAATCTTTAGGATTTTCTAGATATACTACCATGTTGTTAGTGAATAGAGATAATTTTACTTCTTCCTTTCTATTTTGAAAGTTTATTTCTTTTTCTTGCCTACTTGCTCTGCCTAGAACCTCTAAAATAATATTTACTAGAAGTGGCAAAAGTGAGCGTTCCCCATAATTCTAGGGGAAAAGCTTTTAGTCTTTCACCACTGGATATGTTGTTAGCCATGGATTTTTCATATATGGCTTTTATCATACTAAGTTTCCTTCTATTTCTAGTTCATTAAGTGTTTCTTATTGTGAAAGGATGTGAAATTTTGTCATTCCTTTATTGCATCAATTGAGATGATTTTTTTCCCCTTCATTCTATTAAGTTAACATATCACATTGATAAATTGTTGTCTGTTGATTCATTCTCAAATTCCAGGAGTAAATCCCACTTGGTCATAGTATATAAACATTTTAATGTACTGCTTTGATTTGCTTGTATTTTGTTAAAGATTTCTATGTCAATATTTTTAAAGGATATTTGCCATTTTCTTGTAGTGTCTTTGCCTGTCTTTGGTATCAGTGTAAAAGTTTTTAAAATATATTCTGGATGCAAACAAACAAACAAAAAACCAAAATAAACTATAACTTGAGGAGATGGAATTACAAAAACAGCACATAAACAAATGAGTAATTTCTACTTAGTACACAGAACCAGTTTTTATCATTCCAGTAAGTATTTAATATCATCACTCAAAGTTCATATATATGTGTGTGTGTGTGTGTGTGTGTGTGTGTGTGTATAATCTATGTATTTATTTTAAATTGAAGTCATATACAGATCCTTCTTGACTTACAGTGGGTTCATCCTGATAAACCATTGTAAGTTGGAGAAACTGTAAGTTGAAAATGCATTTAAGGAGGTGGTCCCAAGATAGTGGAGGAATAGGAGAGGGAGACCACTTTCTCCCCAACACATTCATCAAAAGCTCATTTGAATGTTGAGCAACTTCCACAAAACAACTTCTGAATGCTGGCAGAGGACACCAGATACCCAGAAAGGGAGCCCATTCTCTTCAAAGGGAGGTAGGACAAATATAAAAGACAAAAAGGCAGAAAAAAAGACTAGGGATGGAGACCTGTCCTGGGGAGGGAGCCGTAAAGGAGGAGAAGTTTCCACACAGTAGGAAACGCTCCCACAGGTGAGTCTGTGGGGAGTTTTGGAATCTCAGAGGGCAATATAGCTGAGATAAAAACAAAAACAAAAAAAAACACAGAATATGTGCCTATATGAGACTGCCAGTGGAGAAGTAGCCGAAATACTTGCATCAGCCTTCAGCGAGCAGGGGCTGGGCAGGGAAGCACGGATTGCATCATCAGTCCTGAGGGTAAGGACCAGCCTGATTGCCCTGAGAATAATCTGAGGGAGCTAACAAGATAGCAATCCAAACTGTGGGATCACCAGAGAGAAAAAATAATAAAACCTTTCCTGTGAAAGACTCTAACGTGCAGCCTGGCACACTCACAGAGCAAAGGATTGAGTAAATACAAAAGGAGAGCTAGTGGGCTGCATATAGATCCCTCCCCCTGCTACCCCGCCACCCTCCACCACTGCCTGCCATGCCCCCTCCCCGACCAGGCAGAGAGGCAGACATATGACAGCCAGAGCTGGAAGGCAAGAGACTACTGCAATTTCAGCCCCAGAGATGGCATCTTTCACCAAACTGTAAGCAGGCTCTCAGTTGCTAATATGTCTTCCTGGGATCCTGGACGGTTGACATTGGGCAAGAGTGTCTCAGCCTTAGATCAGCTCCCCAGAGGAGACAAACAGCACACCTAAGACAGTGGTCTTGTGGCACACCCAGGAAATTAAGCATAAGGGACCAGGGAGGTGATTAAAATGCATGGCCCACATGAGACAGTGCACTCACCAAGTACTCGGTCGCCTAAGCTGCTCGGACCTGTGAAGGGCACAAAACGCACACCCCAACCAAGTCTGAGCCCTTGCGGAGTACCCAAGAACCTGAATGGCTTAGACCTGGGAAGGGCACAAAATGCAGAGCCCACCTGGGACAGTGCCGTTGCAAATCACTGTGGAGCCTGAGCAGTGTAGATCCGAGAAGCACATGCTGCCTTGGGCTGTGCCAAACCAGTGTTGTCCATACACTGCAAGCACTCCCCACACATGCCAATGACATTTGTTTGCAGTGTCGCTCCATCCCAACAACACAACAGAACAAGTGAGCCTAAATAAGTGACCAGTTTCACCCCCTTGTGTCCAGGCAAAAATTAGATACTGAAAAGACTTGCAAACAGAGGAAGCCAAAATAAACAATGAAGAGGGAACCACTCTGAAAGTGACAGGTGCAACAGACAAAAATCCTGCAGTTGATATTGACTATACATTGGAGGGGTCCTATAGACCTTGAGAACAAGTACAAGCTGGAACAAAGAGCTCTCTGAAACTGAACTGATCCCACATTTCTCACAACAGCTCCAGAGAAATTCCTAGATATAAATCTTAAGTTCTTTATTACTCCTTTAATTTTCATTTTAATAACCTATTCTTACCTTGCCAGAAAAAGACCCTATTTTAAAACAAATTTCATATATATATATATATATATATATATATATATATATATATACACACACCATACATACATGTTATGACCAACATAGATAGCATATTCAAAAGCAGAGACATTATTTTGCCAACAAAGGTCCGTCTAGTCAAGGCTATGGTTTTTCCTGTGGTCATGTATGGATGTGAGAGTTGGACTGTGAAGAAAGCTGAGCGCCAAAGAATTGATGTTTTTGAACTGTTGTGTTGGAGAAGACTCTCGAGAGTCCCTGGACTGAGAGGAGATCCAACCAGTTCATTCTAAAGGAGATCAGTCCTGGGTGTTCATTGGAAGGACTGATGCTGAAGCTGAAACTCCAATACTTTGGCCACCTCATGCGAAGAGTTGACTCATTGGAAAATACTCGGATGCTGGGAGGGATTGGTGGCAGGAGGAGAAGGGGACGACAGAGGATGAGATGGCTGGAAGGCATCACCAACTCGATGGACATGAGTTTGAATGAACTCTGGGAGCTGGTGATGGACAGGGAGGCCTGACGTGCTGCAATTCATGGGGTCTCAGAGTCAGCATGACTGAGCGACTGAACTGAACTGATATATGTATGTGTATATATATATATATATATATATATATATATACACACACACACACATATATATATAATTTTAATTTTTGTGATTGATTTTGTCTTGTATTTTTTATATTGTATTTTTGAGAGTCTAACCTCTATTCTAGATTTTTAATCTTTGCTTTTTGGTATTTGTTATCAATTTTATACCTTTATGGATTTAATCTTCAGTATCCATTTTCACTTAGGGATTTGATTAGTGGCTTGATTGCTCTTTTCCCTTTTGACTCTCCCTCTTCTCCCCCAGGTCACCTCTATCTCCTTTCTTCTCCTCCTCTTCTCTACTTAACTCTGTCAATCTCTCTGGGTGCTCCAGGCTGTGGAGAACACTTAGGGAACTGATTACTGGCTATATTGCTCTCTCTGCTTTGACTACCCCTGTCTCCCTTCTCCCTTTTTTCTGGGCACCTCTGTCTCCCTCCTCCCTTTTCTCTTTTCTATGTAACTGTGAATCTTTCCAAAAGTGTTGGACTGTGGAGAGCATTTAGGGAATTTATTACTGGATAGATTGCTCTCTCCACTTTTCACTCCCCCATTCCCATCCTGGTCACTTCTATCCCCCACCTCTCGCTTCTCATCTCTATGTAACTCTATGAATTTCTCTGGTTGTCCCTCGCTGTGGAGAATTGTTTCACCATTAACATAGATGCTTTATCATTTGTGCTGTATGGATGGAGAAGTCTTGAGGCTACTATAAGAGAAGAACTGAAAGCCAGAAGCAGGAGGCTTAACTCCAAAACCTGAGGACATCAGAGAACTCCTGACTCCAGGGAATATTAATAGACAAGAGCTCACCCAAAAATATCTGTACTTACACTGAAACCAAGCTCCACTCAAGAGCCAACAAGTTCCAGTGCAAGGCATACCATGCTAATTCTCCAGTAAAGCAGGAACACAACCCTGAGCATTAAAAGACAGTCTGCCCAAAGCCATGCTAAAACCCCAAAACTCACTACTGGACACTTCATTGCACTTCAGAGATAAGAGATCCAGCTCCACCCACCAGAACACAGACACAAGCTCCCCCAACCAGAAAACCTAGATAAGCTACTAGTCCAATCCCACCCCACAAGGAACAGACTTCAAAATAAAGAGAAACCATGAACATCCAGCCTACAGAAAGGGCACTCCAAACACAGAAATCTAAACAAAATGAAAAGGCAGAGAAATATTCAACAGGAAAGTGAACATGATAAATACCCACCAAACCAAGCAAAAGAGGTGGAGATAGGGAGTCTACCTGAAAAAGAATTCAGAATAATTATAGTAAAGATGATCAAAAATCTTGAAAACAAAATGGAGTTACAGATAAATAGACTAGAAACAAGGATTGAGAAGATGCAAGAAACGTTTAACAAGGACTTAGAAGAAGTAAAAAAGAATCAATCAATAATGAATAATGCAATAACTGAGATCAAAAGCACTCTGGAGGGAACCAGCAGTAGAATAAATGAGGCAGAAGAGAGAATAAGTGAGGTGGAAGATACAATGGAGGAAATAAACGAAGCAGAGAGGAAAAAGAAAAAAAGAACTAAAAGAAATGAGGACAATTTCAGAGACTTCTGGGACAATGTTAAATGCCCCATCATTCAAAACATAGGTGTCCTAGACGAAGAAGACAAAAAGAAAGGACATGAGAAAATACTTGAGGAAGTAATAGTGGAAAACTTCCCTAAAATAGGGAAGGAAATAGCCACCCAACTCCAAGAAAACCAGAGAGTCCCAAAAAGGAGAAACCCAAGGTGAAACACCCCAAGACACATATTAATCAAACTAATGAAGATAAAACACAAAAAGCAAATATTAAAAGCAGTAAGGAAAAAGCAACAAACAACACACAACAAGATCCCCATAAGGATAACAGCTGACCTTTCAATAGAAACTCTTCAGTCCAGAAGGGAATGGCAGGACATACTGAAAGTGATGAAAGAGAAAAACCTACAACCAACATTACTGTACCCAGCAAAGATCTCATTCAGATATGAAGGAGAAATCAAAAGCTTTACAGACAAGCAAAAGCTGAGAGAATTCAGCACCATCAAACCAGCTCTCCAACAAATGCTAAAGGATCTTCTCTAAACAGGAAACACAGAAAATATTCATAAAATCAAACCCCAAACAACAAAGTAAATGGCAATGGGATCATACTTATCAATAATTACCATAAATGTAAATGGATTGAATGCCCCAATCAAAAGACAAATATTGGCGGGATGGATAAAAAAACAATCCCTATATATGCTGTCTACAAGAGACCTACTTCAAACCAAGGGACACGTATAGACTGAAACTGAAGGGCTGGAAAAGATATTTCATGCAAATGGAGAACCAAAGAAAGCAAGAGTAGCAATACTCATGCCAGAGAAAATACACTTTGAAATAAAGACCATGAAAAGAGACAAAGAAGGACACTTCATAATGATCAAACGATCAATCCAGGAAGAAGATATAACAATTATAAATATATATGCACCCAACATAAGAGCACCTCAATACATAAGGCAAATGGTAATAAGTGTGAAATGGGAAATTAACAGTAGCATAATAATAATGGGAGACTTTAATACCTCACTCACACCTATGGATGGATCAACAAAACAGAAAATTATCAAGGACATACAAGCTTTAAATGATACAATGGACCAGGTAGACCTAATTGTTGCCTATAGGATATTTCACCACAAAACAATGAATTTCATCTTTTTCTCAAGTGCACACGGAATGTTCTTCAGGATGGGTCACATCCCGGGCCATAAATCTAGCCTTGGTAAATTCAAAAATATTGAAATCATTTCAAGCATCTTTTCTGACCACAATGTGGTAAGATTAGATGTCAAATAGAGGGGGAGAAAAACTTAAAAATACAAGCATATGGAAGCTAAACAAAATGCTTATGAATAACCAACAGATCACTGAAGAAATCGAAAAGGGAAATAAAAGTATGCATAAAAACAAATGAAAACTAGAACATGACAACCCAAAACCTATGGGAATCAGTAAAAGCACTGCTAAGAGGAAGGTTCATAGCAATACAAGCTTACCTCAAGAAACAAGAGAAACATCACATAAATAACCTACCTTTACACCTAAAGCAATTAGAAAAAGAAGAAATGAAGAACCCCAAAGTTAGTAGAAGGAATGAAATCATAAAAATCAGAGCAGAAATAAGTGGAAAAGAAACAAAGGAGGCTATAGCAAAAATCAACAAACTAAAAGCTGGTTCTTTGAGAAGATATGTAAAATAGACAAACTATTAGCCAGACTCATCAAGAAAAAAAAGAATAATCAATAAAAATAGAAATGAAAATGGAGAAATCACAACAGACAACATAGAAATATGAAGGATAATAAGAGACTGCTATCAGCAACTATATGCAAATAAAATGGGAAACTTGGAAGAAATGGATGAATTCTTACAAAAGAATTCCAAAACTGAACCAGGAAGAAATAGAAAATCTTATCAGACCCATCACAAGAACAGAAATTGAAATGGTAACCAAAAATCTTCCAACAAACAAAAGCCCAGGACCAGATGGGTTCAGAGGTGAATTCTACCAAAAATTTATAGAAGTGCTAACACCCATCCTACTCAAACTTCTCCAGAAAATTTCAGTGGAAGGTAAACTCCCAAACTCATTGTATGAGGCCACCATCACCCTAATACCAAAACCAGAGAAAGATACCATAAAAAAAGAAAACTACTGGCCAATATCACTGATGAACACTGATGCAAAAATACTCAGCAAAATTCTAGCAAACAGAATCAAACAACATATTAAAAAGATCATACATCATGACTAAGTGGGCTTTATCCCGGGGATGCAAGGATTCTCCAATATTCACAAATCAATCAATGTGATACACCACATTAACAAATGGAAAGATAAAACCATAAGATTATCTCAATAGATGCAAAGAAAGTTTTTGACAAAATTCAACACTTGTTTATGATGCAAAAAAAAAAAAAAAAAAAACTCTCCAGAAAACAGACATAGAAGGAATGTACCTCAACATAGTAAAAGCCATCTATGATAAACTCACAGCAAACATTATCTTCAATGGTGAAAAGCTGAAAGCATTTCCTCTAAAGTCAGGAACAAGAAAAGGGTGCCCACTCTCACCACTACTATTCAACATAGTTTTGCAAGTTTTAGCCACAGCAATCAGAGAAGAAAAAGAAATAAAATGAATCCAGATTGGAAAAGAAGAAGTAAATCATTGTTTGTGGATGACAGGATCCTCTACTTAGAAAACCCTAAAGATAACACCAGAAAGTTACTAGAGCTAATCAATGAATATAGTAAAATTGCAGGATATAAAATTAACACGCA
Organism: Bos taurus; assembly: GCF_002263795.3. Lineage (NCBI taxonomy): Eukaryota > Metazoa > Chordata > Mammalia > Artiodactyla > Bovidae > Bos > Bos taurus. Next base: position 1,707,065 of record NC_037333.1, on the reverse strand, counting down.
GAAACCCCTTGCATTCCTATATGCTAACTATGAGTAAACAGAAAAAGAAATTAGGGAAACAATCACATTCACCACTACAATGAAAAGAATCCAACACTTAGGAATAAATTTACCTAAAGAAGCAAAAGACCTATATATAGAAAACTATAAAACACTGATGAAAGAAATCAAAGAGGACACAAATAGATAGAGAAATATACCATGTTCTTGGATCAGAAGAATCAATATAGTGAAAATGAGTATACTACCCAAAGCAATCTATAAATTCAATGCAATCCCTATGAAGCTGCTACTGCTGCTGCTAAGTCACTTCAGTCGTGTCCAACTCTGTGCGACCCCATAGACAGCATCCCACCAGGCTCCCCTGTCCCTGGGATTCTCCAGACAAGAATACCGGAGCGGGTTGCCGTTTCCTTCTCCAATGCATGAAGGTGTAAAGTGAAAGTGAAGTCACTCAGTCCTGACCCCATGGTCGCTCTGAGCGATCCCATGGACTGCAGCCTAGCAGGCTCCACCATCCATGGGATTTTCCAGGCAAGAGTACTGGAGTGGCGTGCCATTGCTACCAACAGTATTTTTCACAGAACTAAAACAAATAATTTCACAATTTGTATGGAAATACAGAAATTTTCGAATAGCCAAAGCAATCTTGAGAAAGAAGACTGGAAGTGGAGGAATCAACCTTCCTGACTTCAGACTATACTACAAAGCTACAGTCATCAAGAGAGTATGGTACTGGCACAAAGAAATATAGGTCAATGGAACAAAACTAAAGCACAGAGGTGAATCCATGCAGCTTTGGACATGTTATCTTTGACAAAGGAGGAAAAAATATAAAACAGAGAAAGACAATCTCTTTAATAAGTGGTTCTGGGAAAACTGGTCAACTACCTGTAAAAGAATGAAATTAGAACACTTTCTTACACCATACAGAAGAATACATTCAAAATTGAATAAATATCTAAATGTAAGACCAGAAACTATAAAACTCCTAGAGGAAAACAGGCAGAACACTCTGTGACATAAATCAAAGCAAGGTCCTCTATGACCCTCCTTCCAGAATAATGGAAACAAAAGCAAAAATGAATGAATGGCACCTAATTAAGCTTTTGCACAAAAAAGGAAACTATAAGCAAGGTGAAAAGACACCCTTCAGAATGTGAGAAAATAATATCAAATGAAGCAACTGACAAAGAATTAATCTCCAAAATATACAAGCAGCTCATGCAGCTCAGTACCAGAAAAATAGAGAACCCAATCAAAAAATAAGCCAAAGAACTAAACATACATTTCTCCAAAGAACACATACAGATGGATAACAAACACATGAAAAGATGCTCAACATCACTCATTATCAGAGAAATGCAAATCAAAACCACAATGAGGTACCATCTCATGCCAGTCAGAATGGCTGCCATCAGAAAGTCTACAAACAATAAATGCTGGACAGGGTGTGGAGAAAGGGGACCATCTTACACTGTTGGTGGGAATGCGAACTAGTATAGCCACAATGGAGAACAGTGTGGAGATTCCTTTAAAAACTGGAAATAGAACTACCAAACAACCCAGCAATCCCACTGCTGGGCATATCCACTGAGGAAACCAAAATTGACAGAGACATGTGTACCACAGTGCTCACTGCAGCACTGTTTACAATAGCTAGGACATGGAAGCAACCTAGATGTCCATCAGCAGATGAGTGGATAAGGAAGTTGTGGTACATATACACAATGAAATATTACTCAGCTATTAAAAAGAACACATTTGAGTCAGTTCTAATGAGGTGGATAAAACTGGAGCCTATTATACAGAGTGAAGTAAGTCAGAAAAAAAAAAACTGATACAGTAAATTAATGTGTGTATAAGGAATTTAGAAAGATGGTAACAACAACCCTATGTGCAAGACAGCAAAAGAGACACAGATATAAAGAACAGACTTTTGGACTCTGTAGGAGAAGCTGAAGGTGGAATGATATGAGTGAACAGCATTGAAACATGTATATTACCATATGTGGATTAGATGACCAGTCCAAGTTTGCTGCATGAAACAGGGCACTCAAAACCAGTGCACTGGATGACTCAGAGGTATGGGACGGGGAAGGTAGTGGGAGGGGGATTTGGGACAGGGGACGCATCTGATTGGCATGTCTGATTCACATCAAAATATGGCCAAAACCACCACAATATTGTAAAGTAATTAGTCTCCAATTAAAAGAAAGTAATTAAAAAATGCAGTACATTATGAGAAACGCTGGACTGGAAGAAGCACAAGCTGGAATCAAGATTGCCAGGAGAAATATCAGTAAACTCAGATATGCAGATGACACCACCCTTATGGCAGAAAGTGAAGAGGAACTAAAGAGCCTCTTGATGAAGGTGAAAGTGGACAGTGAAAAAGTTGGCTTAAAGCTCAACATTCAGAAAACTAAGATCATGCCATCCGGTCCCATCACTTCATGGGAAATAGATGGGGAAACAGTGGAAACAGTGTCAGACTTTATTTTGGGGGGCTCCAAAATCATTGCAGATGGTGACTGCAGCCATGATATTAAAAGACGCTTACTCCTTGGAAGAAAAGTTATGACCAACCTAGATAGCATATTCAAAAGCAGAGACATTACCTTGCCAGCAAAGGTCTGTCTAGTCAAGGCTATGGTTTTTCTTGTGGTCATGTATGGATGTGAGAGTTGGACTGTGAAGAAAGCTGAGCACCGAAGAACTGATGCTTTTGAACTGTGGTGTTGGAGAAGACTCTTGAGAGTCCCTTGGACTGCAAGGAGATCCAACCAGTCCATTGTGAAAGAGATGAGCCCCGGGATTTCTTTGGAAGGACTGATGCTAAAGCTGAAACTCCAGTACTTTGGCCACCTCATGGGAAGAGTTGACTCATTGGAAAAGACTCTGATGCTGGGAGAGATTGGTGGCAGGAGGTGAAGGGGACAACAGAGGATGAGATGGCTGGATGGCATCACTGACTCGATGGACGTGAGTCTGAGTGAACTCCGGGAGTTGGTGATGGACAGGGAGGCCTGGCGTGCTGCTATTCATGGGTTCGCAAAGAGTTGGACACGACTGAGCGACTGAACTTCTGAACTTAACTGAACTGAACCTACCACATATCACAGCTTAGCTCAGCCTACCTTAAACGTGCTGAGATTCCTTACATTAGCTGTGTTCTCTCTCTGCATTTCACTTTGCTCTCCCGGCTTCCTTGCTGTGGAACTCCCACCAACAACTTCTCTGTGTTATCAGTCTTGCACCTTTCCTTTTCATGGTTTTATCAGATCATTGAATGGTCAGTACTTAATTATAAATACACTCATAAAAGGCACTCAGATCAGATCAGATCAGATCAGTCGCTCAGTCGTGTCCAACTCTTTGCGACCCCATGAATCACAGCAGGCCACACTAGAGGCTGTATGATTGGTACAATGAACATCTGTCTGGACCTAGGTGTTGAGGGTCTGAAATTTGTTATACAAGTGCCCCTTCATCTGTGGTTTTGATTTGTGAGGTTTCAGTTACCCTTGGCCAACAATCTCTAAAAATATTAAATGGAAAATTCTAGGAATAAAAAAATTGTCAGTTTTCAATTGCACATCATTCTGGATAGTGTGTTGAACCCTCACTGTCCTGCTCCATTCTGCTGCCTGGGCCATAGAGCATCCCTTTGTCTAGCATGTCTGCCCATTAGCCTCTTAGTAGCTGCATTGTTTATCAGGTTGACTGTCATGATACTGCAGTTCTTGTGTTAAATAAACCTTGTTTTACTTAAGAAGGGGCTCCAAATGTGAGACTGGTGATGCTGACAATTCAGATATTCTCTCACTGTGCCTAATTTATAAATTAAACTTCACCATAGATATACAAACATAGGAAACATATAGGGTTAAGTACTGTCTGTAGTTTCAGGGATCCATTGAGGGTGAAATGTATCCCACATGGGTAAAGGAGGATGACTGTGAGAAAGAGTAACCTTTGATCGCATATGTTTTTGGTGCTTTATGCTCTTAGTACCTGTGCACTCAGATGTACTTCTCTTTTTCCACTGTTTAACAATACTGAGGTTTACTTGTTGACTTTCATTTATCATAGGGAGCAGTTGTTGATATAAGCTAGAGGTTTTACTTAAGATGGTACTTTTATTTGTTTTTGCAATACTTCTTACTTATATGGGATTTTACCATGACATTAATGATTTACCTTTGAACGCAATCTGTCTTTCTCAGCTTAGGAACTATCCAATTCTAAAACACTGTATGAATATAAATTCCAACATAATGCTTCATATTTACAAATTGATCATTTAAATTATTTATTTACTAATTATTTTTCCAAAAATATTTTTCTTTTAGATACAATGACTGATTTCAGATCTTCAGTGAAATAATAACTTGAATCAGCTCCTACCAATTCCTCTTTCAGGTTCTGCTGTGATGAATGTGGACTTTATCTAAGATAGTTATGCCTGGCTATCTAGATAGGATGCATGTTCTCCTACGCACCTCCTGTGGAGAATGTGGGAGGGGACTGGATGTGGTTATACAACCTATGAGAAAAAATTATTTTTGATCAGTGACTGAAAAGTAGAAAGTAATAGGTTTTAAGCCCATTCTGTTCATTTTTTTTCAGCCCATTCTAAGTACTTAAATGTCTTTGGTTTGCCATGAAATGATGACTAGTTGGAAAATAATATCATTTTATAAGATTTTAGCATTTTTTGGCATTTCCTTTCTTTGGAATTGGAATAAAAACTGAACTTTTCCATTCCTGTGGCCACTGCTGAGGTTTCCAAATTTGTTGGCATATTGAGTGAAACACTTTCACAACATCATCTTTTAGGATTTAAAATACCTCAACTGGAATTGCATCACCTCCACTAGCTTTGTTTGCAGTGATGCTTCTTAAGACCCACTTGACTTCGCCTTCCAGGATGTCTGGTTCTAGGTGAGTGATCACACCATCATGGTAATCTGGGTCATGAAGATCTTTCTTGCATAATTCTTTTATATATTCTTGTTACCTCTTGGATTGCCTCCTCTTGGATTTAGAAAAGGCAGAGGAACCAGAAATCAAATTGCAAACATCGTTGGATCATCAAGAAAGCAAAAGAATTCCAGAAAAACATCTCCTTCTACTTTATTGATGATGCCAAAGCCATTGACTGAGTGGATCATATCATAACAAAGTGCAGAAAATTCTTCAAGAGATGGAAATACCAGACCACCTTATCTGCCTCCTGAGAAATCTGTATGCAGGCCAAGAAGCAACAGTTAGAACTGGACATAGAACAACAGACTGGTTCCAAATCAGGAAAAGAGTATGTCAAAGCTGTATATTGTCACCCTGCTTATTTAACTTATATGCAGAGTACATCATGCAAAATGCCAGACTGGATGAATCACAAGCTGGAATCAAGATTGCCAGGAGAAATATCAATAACCTCAAATATGCAGACGAAACCACCCTTATAATAGAAAGCGAAGAAGGACTAATGAGCCTCTTGATGGAAGTGAAAGAGGAGAGTGAAAAAGTTGACTTAAAACTCAACATTCAGAAAACTAATATCATGACATCCGGTCCCATCACTTCATGGCAAATGAATGGGGAAACAATGGAAGCAATGAAAAACTTTATTTGGGGAGGCTCCAAAATCACTGCAGATGGTGACTGCAGCCATAAAATTAAAAAGCAGTTGCTCCTTGGAAGAATATTTATGACCAACCTAGACAACATATTAAAAGGCAGATACATTACTTTGCCAACTAAGATCCATGTAGTCAAAGCTATGGTTTTCCAGTAGTCACATGTGAAAGTGATAGTTGGACCATAAGCTGAGCACTGAAGAATTGATATTTTGAACTGTGGTGTTGGAGAAGACTCTTGGGAGTCCTTTGGACTGCAAGGAGATCAAACCAGGCAATCCTAAAGGAAATCAATCCTGAATATTCATTGGAAGGACTGATACTGAAGCTCCAATATTTGGCCACCTGATGTGAAGAACTGACTATTTGGATAAGACCCTGATTCTGGGCAAGATTGAAGGCAGGAGGAGAAGAGGACAACAGAGGATGAGATGTTTGGATGGAATCACTGACTTGATGGACATGAGTTTGAGCAAGCTCCAGGAGTTGGTGATGGACAGGGAAGCCTGGCATGCTGCAGTCCATGGGGTCATACAAAGTTGGACACGACTGAGCGATTGAACTGAACTGATAAGATGTTAAAGATAACTGCCAAATGTGTTATTTTCTAGTTAATTAATTTACGTAGTTTATCTTTTCTAGATTACTGTCTTGTACTTCACAACTTGTGTAGTACAATTTATAATCTGGCTTTGGCAATTTTCTTGCACATTACTTGTCCAAGAGCTATGATGATAACTTTGAAAGGTTCTAGTGCCCAAAAAGCATTAGCCGTTTCTTCTTTCCTTGGTTTAGGAAAAAAATAGCACACACACAAAAAAATGATCACAGTTAATTGTCACTTACAAAGCTTACTCTTGAAACGTTAATTTTAGGTTAACTTTCTTGATGGAAAATTTTATTCTCCCAATTTGTAGTTATGCAAATGAATACTCATGAAGTTGTACATACATATGTTTTATTGAACTATAGTATATTAAAGTAGTATTTATTCATTCAATAAATATTTATGGAGATTCTAGATGTGTTGTATTAGGTACTAAGGTAAAACATTTAGCAAAAACAATATGTACCCTGCTTAATAGAGTTCTTAAAGAAGTAGACAAAATGCAAGTAAGAAAATAATATTGATTACATAACCTAGAAACTATATGAAAAATATGAGCAGACAACTGATATTGTCAAATAGCAGGGCCATCCCTACTTCAAAAGGATAGAGGCTGCCATGAAGATTCAATAGTTGTTGAACTTATTTCTGAAACTGAGCGGACTTCCAGACATAGAGATCAGACTTGTTTGCCAAGAGAGAAGGGAGATGGGGGAGTCTGGGGTTAGCAGGTGCAAACTATTACATAGAGAGTGGATAATCAGAAAGATCTTATTGCATATGACAAAAAACTATATTAATATTCTGTGATAAAACTTATGAAAAGAATTTGAAAAAGAATGCATAAAGATGTGTAACTGAATCACTTTATCACTTTAATCTATACTGTAGAACTTAACACATTCTTGTAAATCAACTATATCTCAATAATTTTTTAAAAAGATATAATATGCTTAGCTCTGTAACTCCATGGGCAATTTAGAGAGTGGCCAGAAAATGTATGGAGCTCTTCCAGCAGAGGTAAAAGGGAGGTATAACAGAGAAATAAAATAATATTAGCAAGTCTAACTTATAAATAACCATATTGAGGCATTTCCCACAGTTCCCAGGTAGAAAAATTGGGTAAAATGTATGGTTTTATTACACTTTTCTCTGCAGAATTCACAACCAGCAAATATTTCCTACTGTCCAAAGTTATATAAACCTATGCTACTTTGCATATACAAGATAATAATATTTTTATTTTTTAGAATGAAAAAGACAATCAGTAATAAAAACAAATCTTTTGGCCATCATTCCAAATGGAAACTACAAGTATTCACATTGTACTTATTCTTATACCAGCTTTGATAAGGTAAAAATCTCCTTTTATCTTAGGTTAAAAGTAATATATGTAGTGGTATAGGGCTGTTTACATACAGACATCTTCTTTTTTTTAAATTTTTTTAAATTTTATTTTATTTTAAACTTTACAATAATGTATTAGTTTTGCCAAATATCGAAATGAATCCGCCACAGGTATACCTGTGTTCCCCATCCTGAGCCCTCCTCCCTCCTCCCCCCATACCCTCCCTCTGGGTCATCCCAGTACACCAGCCCCAAGCATCCAGTATCGTGCATCAAACCTGCACTGGCGACTTGTTTCATACATGATATTATACATGTTTCACTGCTATTCTCCCAAATCTCCCCACCCTCTCCCTCTCCCACAGAGTCCATAAGACTGATCTATACATCAGTGTCTCTTTTGCTGTCTCGTACACCGGGTTATTGTTACCATCTTTCTAAATTCCATATATATGCGTTAGTATACTGTATTGGTATTTTTCCTTCTGGCTTACTTCACTCTGTATAATAGGCTCCAGTTTCATCCATCTCATTAGAACTGATTCAAATGTATTATTTTTAATGGCTGAGTAATACTCCATTATGTATATGTACCACTGCTTTCTTATCCATTCATCTGCTGATGGACATCTAGGTTGCTTCCATGTCCTGGCTATTATAAATATTGCTGCGATGAACATTGGGGTACACGTGTCTCTTTCCCTTCTGGTTTCCTCAGTGTGTATGCCTAGCAATGTGATTGCTGGATCATAAGGCAGTTCTATTTCCAGTTTTTTAAGGAGTCTCCACACTGTTCTCCATAGTGGCTGTACTAGTTTGCATTCCCACCAACAGTGTAAGAGGGTTCCCTTTTCTCCACACCCTCTCCAGCATTTATTGCTTGTAGACTTATGGATCGCAGCCATTCTGACTGGTGTGAAATGGTACCTCATAGTGGTTTTGATTTGCATTTCTCTGATAATGAGTGATGTTGAGCATCTTTTCATGTGTTTGTTAGCCATCTGTATGTCTTCTTTGGAGAAATGTCTATTTAGTTCTTTGGCCCATTTTTTGATTGGGTTGTTTATTTTTCTGGAGTTGAGCTGTAGGAGTTGCTTGTATATTTTTGAGATTAGTTGTTTGTCAGTTGCTTCATTTGCTATTATTTTCTCCCATTCTGAAGGCTGCCTTTTCGCCTTGCTAATAGTTTCCTTTGTTGTGCACAAGCTTTTAAGTTTAATTAGGTCCCATTTGTTTATTTTTTATTTTATTTCCAATATTCTGGGAGGTGGGTCATAGAGGATCCTGCTGTGATGTATGTCGGAGAGTGTTTTGCCTATGTTCTCCTCTAGGAGTTTTATAGTTTCTGGTCTTACATTTAGATCTTTAATCCATTTTGAGTTTATTTTTGTGTATGGTGTTAGAAAGTGGTCTAGTTTCATTATTTTACAAGTGGTTGACCAGTTTTCCCAGCACCACTTGTTAAAGAGATTGTCTTTAATCCATTGTATATTCTTGCCTCCTTTGTCAAAGATAAGGTGTCCATATGTGCGTGGATTTATCTCTGGGCTTTCTATTTTGTTCCATTGATCAATATTTCTGTCTTTGTGCCAGTACCATACTGTCTTGATAACTGTGGCTTTGTGATAGAGCCTGAAGTCAGGTAGGTTGATTCCTCCAGTTCCATTCTTCTTTCTCAAGATTGCTTTGGCTATTCGAGGTTTTTTGTATTTCCATACAAATTGTGAAATTATATGTTCTAGCTCATATACAGACATCTTCTAAACATATTGATGCTTTAAGGAACTTTCAGTAATCAGACTTCTGACCAACAGATTGGTGTTTTCTCTACTGGATCGGTAGAGTTGGGGACAGAGTTCAAGGTATTTTAGGGATCAAAAACTAGCTGAAGATTATAACACCTGCGACTTCTGTAGGAGATTATTCTAATTAATGCCATTATAAAAATAAGAATTTAGGTCAAATAATGTCTTTGAAATAAATGGGTTTAAATTTCTACTTTCATTGACTTGATTTATAAATTTGTTGAATAGATTGGTTAAGATAGTGATTGGTGAATTATTTCTGACATTGAATTAAATGTTTCTTTTCAGACTAAAAGTTCATTGCTTCATGAAAGCAAGGCACACCCGTCAGGTTAGCCCATAGCTGCCACGTGGTGAGCACGTGGTAAGACATGGTTGAACAGAAAATTCCTTTCCACCTGGGTATACTCCAGGGATGCTTTGTAAGTTACAGATAATACTGTTCATTCTTTGTACATGAACCCTCACTTGAGCTGTATTTTGGAATTTTGAAAATTGAAACAGACCATGCAATGAGACGTATATCAGATGAAAACAAGACCTTTCTTTTTCATGGAGACTTTTAAACCAATATAGCTAAACAAACACAAATCTAAACTGAAATCAATGCCTTGTGTAACAGTGTATATAGAATGTACACCACGGTTGTCAATTCAGTAGATCTGAAAGGAGACTCAGCTATAGGAGTAAGTTGACTTATGATGTGATAGTTTCAGGTATAGCAAAGAGACTCAGCTCACATACATGTACATATGTGTATATATGTACATAATATAATCCTCTTCTTTAGATTCTTTTCCCAGATGGGTCATTACGGAGTGTTGAGCAGAATTCCATGTGTTATAGATCAGGTTCTTATTAGTTATCTATTTTATTCATAGTAGTGTGTATACTTTTTAAGTGTTCCTGATTTCTTTCATACTTACTCTTAACTTTATAGAGGTATATTAAAAGATACTGAGAGAGTGAAAAGAAGCATAAGAAGCATCTGAGTTCTAATATTCCTCTGGTTTTCACATTCAATTTTAATTTTTATATTATTGTTTTCCTCAATGTGAAATAAGACATATTACCTCAGTTATTACGGAGCTTTGTTCTCTGTTTGTTTGTTTGTTTGTTTTTTAAATAAATATGACTTCTATGCGATTCAGCTGAATGAAGGCACACTTCAAGGGATAAAAAGAAACATTTTTAAGAAACTTTGGTAAGAATGTATTCATTGATGTGCTTGAAGTTTTTTTTTTTTTGTAAAGTAAACAAAACTGATGTCAAGATAGGTATGAATAAGGGAGTATTTACATTAAACATAGGGAAAAAAAATACGTATTCAGTTTTAAGTACAAATACACATAAAGCCTCAAAAACAACTTACAAGGAAAAAAAAATTGGTTGGTAAAGAAACTCACTATAGCTAATAAAACATCATTTTAATTTACCCCTAAACCCTAAACACTGACTATTCTGGTCATGTGAATCTGTGCTATATATCAGGATATCAGGAGAAATTGGGTCAAAAAATTTCTTGTTTTCTAGATTTGTTTTGAGGACAAATTCATCAGAAACATTTATAACTTCACATCATGAGTCTTCTGTTAAACAAAAGCAGAAGACTGGGGATTCTAGGCAGGGGATACAAAATTATATTTACATTTGATTGAAGAACAGAAGCACATCTTATTATGGTAATGTAATTATTTTCATATAAACACTAAAAAGAAACACTTAGAATCCCCTAGAAGAAATGGGGTATCCCTCATAGTCAACAAAAGTGTCTAAAATGAAGCACTTGAGTATGATCTGAAAAACTAAAGAATGATCTCTATTTGTTTCCAAGGCAAACAATTCAATACCACAATGATCCAAGTTTATGCCCCAACCAATAATGCTGAGGAAGCTGAAGTTGAACAGTTCTATGAAGACCTATCCTATAAGTCCTTTTAGAAGTACCACAAATAAAAGATGTCCTTTTTATCAGAGGGGAATGGAATGCAAAAGTAGGAAGTCAAGAGAGACCTGAAGTAACAGGCAAATTTGGCCTTGGAGTACAGAATGAAGCAGAGCAAAGGCAACAGAGTTTTGCCGAGAAAACGCAATGGTCAAGCAAACACCCTCTTCCAAAAACACAGGAGAAAACTCTACACGTGGACATCACCAGATGGTCAATACCAAAATCAGATTGATTATATTCTTTGCAGCCAGAGATGGACAAGCTCTATACATTCAGCAAAAACAAGACCGGGAGATGACTGTGGCTCACATCATGAACTCCTTATTGACAAATTCAGACTTGAATCGAAGGAGGGAAAACCACTAGACTATTCAGGTATGACCTAAATCAAATCCCTTATGATTATACAGTGGAAGTGACAAACAGATTCAAGGGACTAGATCTGATAGATGGAGTGCCTGAAGAACTATGGATGGAGGTTCATGCCACTGTACAGGAGGCAGTGATCAAGACCATCCCCAAGAAAAAGAAATGTGAAAAGGCAAAATGGTTGTCTGAGGAGGACTTAAAAGTAGCTGAGAAAGAAGAGAAGTTAAAGGCAAAGGACAAATATATATATATATATATATATATATATATATATATATATATATATATACCCATTTGAGTACAGAGTTCCAAAGAATAGCAAGGAGAGATAAGAAAGCCTTCCTCAGTTGTCAGCACAAAGAAATAGAGGAAAACAATAGAATGGGAAAGACTAGACATCTCAAGAAAATTAGCGATACCAAGGAAACATTTCATGCAAAGATGGGCACAATAAAGGACCTACCTTCCTGTTAGGTATCAACCTAACAGGAGCAGAAGATATTAACAAGAGGTGGCAAGAATACACAAAAGAACTATATAGAAAAGATCTTCATGACCCAGATAGCCATGATGGTGTGAACAGTCGCCTAGAATCAGACATCCTGGAATGTGAAGTCAAGTGGTTGTTAGAAAGCATCACTACGAACAAAGCCAGTGGAGGTGATGGAATTCCAGTTGAACTATTTCAAATCTTAAAAGATGATGCTATGAAAGTGCTGCATTCAATATGACAGCAAATTTGAAAAACTCAGCAGTGGCCACAGAACAGGAGAAGGTCATTTTTTTTTTTCCCCAATTTCAAAGAAAGGCAATGCCAAAGAATATTTAAACTACTTCACAATTGCATTCATTTCACACTCTAGCAAAGGAATGCTCAAATTCTCCAAGTTAGGCTTCAACAATATGTGAAGCAAGAACTTCCAGACGTTCAAGCTGGATTTAGAAAAAGCAGAGATCAAATTGCCAACATCACTGGATCGTCAAAAAAGCAAAAGAGCTCCAGAAAGACATCTACTTCTGCTTTATTGACTATGCCAAAGCCTTTGACTGTGTGGATCACAACAAAGTGTGGAAAATTCTTAAAGTGATGGGAATACCAGACCACCTGACCTCCCTCCTGAGAAATCCGTATGCAGGTCAAGACGCAAGAGTTAGAACTGGACATGAAACATAAGACTGGTTTCATATCAGGAAAGGAGTATGTCAAGGCTGTATGTTGTCACCCTGCTTATTTAATTTATATGCAAATTAAATCATGCAAAATGCTGGTCTGGATGAAGCACAAGCTGTAATCAAGATTGCCAATAAAAATATCAATAATCTCACATATGCAGATGACATTCCCTTTATTGCAGAAAGTGAAGAGGAACTAAAGATCCTCTTGATGAAAGTGATAGAGGAAGAGTGAAAAAGTTGGCTTAAAATTCATCATTCAAAAAACTAAGAACACAGCATCTGGTCCCATCACTTCAAGGAAAATAGATGGGGAAACAATAGAAACAGTGACAGACTTTATTTTCTTGGGCTCCAAAATCACTGCAGCCTTGCAATTAAAAGACACTTGCTCCTTGGAAGACTAGTTTATGACCAAACTAGACAGCATATTAAAAAGCAGAGACATTACTTTGCTGACAAAGGTCAAAGTCAAAATTATGGTTTTTCCAGTAGTCATGTATGGATGTGAGAGTTGGACTATAAAGAAAGCTGAGCACCAGAGAATTGATGCTTTTGAACTGTGGTGTTGGAGAAGATTTTTGAGAGGGCTTGGACTGCAAGGAGATCAAACCAGTCAATCCTAAAGGAAATCAGTCCTGAATATTCATTGGAAGGACTGATGCTGAAGCTCCAATACTCTGGCCACCTGATGCAGATAATTGAGCTGAAGCTCCAATACTCTGGCCACCTGATGCAGATAATTGACTCATTGGAAAAGACCCTGATTAGGGTAAGAATTAAGGCAGGAGTTGAAGGGGACAACAGAGGATGAGATAGCTGGATGGCATCACTGACTCGATGGACATGAGTTTGAGCAAGTTCCAGTAGTTGGTGATTCACAGGGAGGCCTGGTGTGCTGCAGTCCATGGGGTCACCCAGAGTTGAACACGACAGAGCGACTGAACTGCACTGAAACACACATGCCCAGGAGAGGTGCACAAGGAGCAGTAGTTGGGGCAGGGACTCCCCCAGGTAGCCAAGTTGAGCAGCTGAATGAACCGTCTTTCTGGGGGTGCTGCAGCCCACTGCCAGAACTCTTTCACACCCAAAAGAGAAAGAAAAAAGGCCACTCCAAAGAAAGATCCCTTTTCTCAGCCTGATTTCTGATCATTGGATGCCTGCTTTCTCACTGAAGGCCTATTTGCTGTGGATATTCTAATAACTCCTTTTACTGGAAAAAGTCCAGTTTGTGAAATGCCACCATACTGTGACAAGTTAGAATGGGCTAAGAACTTTTCCCTCTTTACTCTGCAGCTTTTCCATTCTTTCTCAGAGAAAGACTAGAATACCCACATTAGTTAATATAAAACCATAACTCAAGTGCTTGAATCTCATTTCCTAAAACCTAGTCTAGGCACCATTTATCACTAGCATATTTGTGACTCTTTATATGCACACATTTTCACATGTGGTAATTCAAGTGACTCACTTTAATATGCAGAAACTGCCAAATCTTACAGGTCTTGCCATACTGTTCAGTGGCCTTCCCTGGATTTCTAGGAAGTGCAACAGGCCCAGAGGAGAATGCTCTTCTGGTCAGGACTTATACACCAGCAATGAACACCCATGCTGACATTTGTAAACACTACTTCTGCCAGCATTACTTTTGTAAGTGCAAGCATACTTTATGAATTTAAGTTTTTCCCTACAGATCTGTACCAAGGGGAAATGTGAGCAGCTATGCTTGTGTGTAAATTAATTAGATAAAGAATTGAACTGGAGGCCTGGTTGTACAGGAGATAACCCTTTTACCTTTTCCAGGAGACAGGTTAATAACTTGGCCTTGCCTGACTTCCTAATTTTCTGAGACTAGTTTTTCAAATGGTAGAGAGATCATATCTATCCTGTTTTTGGCTCAGTTTATAAAACATTGTGCATGGAGTCTGGAGCAATGCTGAAATGTCAGGATGTTGTGAATAAGTTCAAATTGTGAACAATTTAATTCAAGCCTCCAGAAGTTTAATTCAAAGTGTTTGCAAATTCTAGGAATTGGATTAATTTTATAGTCAAATTCAGTTTCTTATCTTCTTTACTGTTTGGAGGATAAATGCAAACTAGATAAAACTATCAGTTTATCAAACTGATAAACTCAAGTTTTCACATACTACCCACAAATATTTCTTCTTTTATTTTTTGTTTTTGTAAAAACATAATTTTTATTGGAGTATGGGCATCCCAGTTGGCACTAGTGGTAAAGAACCTGTCTGCCAATGCAGGAGACTTAAGAGATGCAGGTTTGACCCCTGGGTCAGAAAGATCCCCTCAAGGATGGCATGACAACTCACTCCAGTATTCTTGCCTGGAGAATCCCATAGATAGAGGAGTCTGTGGGGCTACAGTTCACAGGTTTGCAAAGAGTCAGACATGACTAAAATGACTTAGCATGCAAGCATTGGAGTATAGTTGTTTTACAATGTTATGTTAGTTTCATACTAGAAGTGTAGTACAAATGAACCTATTTGTGGGACAGGAATGGAGATGCATAAGTAAAGAATGGACATGTGGACACAGTGGGAGAAGGGTAGCAGAGGGTAGGACAAATAGGGAGAATAGAATTGACACATATACACTACCATGGATAAAACAGATAGCTAGTGGGAACCTACTGTATAGCACAGGAAGTTCAACTCCATGTTCTGTGATGATCCAGAGGAGTGGGATGGGGGGTGAGGGAGAGAGGTTCAAGAGGGAGGAGAGATATATATATAGGAGATATATATATATCTGATTCAATTTATTGTACACCAGAAACTAACACATCATTGTAAGACAATTATACTCCAATACAATATAAAAACAACAAAATTAAAATCAAACTAGTTAAATAAGAACCTACTATATAGCATAGGGAACTCTGTTCAACATGGTGTAATAACCCATATGGGAAAATAATCTAAAAAAGAGTGGACATATGTATAAGTGTAACTGATTCCCTCTGCTTGTTTTTAAATGCATGTATGTAGTCAGTACAGTACTATATTGATGAGTCAAGTTGGACTAACTCTATACCAGAAAATAAGAAAGCAAAATGAGGAGAAGAAATGAATATAAGGATTAACAGAGAAACAGAATAGGAGCAAGAGATGGAAGAATACTGAAAACCCTGGACTGACTTGATCAACCTCCAAGCCCCTTTTCTTCTAGATTTGGAAAGCAAAAATCAGCTTTTCCCAGATTCCCTTGCAGCTAGGAGTCTCAATGTAAATTAGGTCCATCAGTTTCACATACTCCTAAGATCTGGAAAAGTTGAAATGAGGTCCTGATGGTGCTTGTGTGGCAGAGGCTGATTGCAATACTGGGTGTGGAAATGTTCAGCTGCCCTAGCAGCAGCAGTGAAGAATCCACCAAGAGTTTTATAGATGCTGAGAGTCAGCTTCGATAGTGCAGATGGGGCTCTGTCTCCAGCCTGGTTCAGGACAACTAGTGATCTCTCCCTATGAAACCAAGAATGTTGTCATGGGATTATTTCCAAGAAGCTCAGATGAGATATTCTTCGGCTCCTCCAACAACTTAATTCATATTTTAACTGTCTTCTTAGAGTAGTTTCTGTTTCCTGTACTGAACAGTGACTGATAAAGGGAGTGAGGGCCAGATGCTCTCTACTGAATTTTCTATTCTCAGAAGCAAGGGAATTTTCCAGGCGTAACACCTAAATGAATTGTCAGGTTAGAACCATATCTATGGTCCAAAGTCAATTTACTAAATTCAAATCCAAACAAAATTGAAGGGAAAGAAAAAGCTAGTGGCTGAAACAGAAGTTTCAGGGAAAAGGGAAGTAAGAAAGCTAAACCATGCAGAAATGTAGCAGGCAATGGTCCAAAGCAATTTGTCAGCCCCCAAATTCATCTTCTTTCCCTTTTGTACTTTCTTTTGTTCAGGTATAGTTTCCTTCAGCCAGTATTTTTGTGGCCTTTTTTTGCAGAGCATTTGGCAACACATTAATGTGGCAAAGCTTGAACTGCTAAAGGGATTCATGGTAGTAAATACGGAATTTGAATTTGAAGGGCCTATTTACACACACTAACAAGCTTGGTATTTGCGATACAGGCAAAGCTAAGTCATTGACAGTTTCAGAACACTGGATTCTATTCATGTTTTGAAAAGACAATTTTCAAGCAAAACTCAAAACAGATTAGAAACAATAACATCCAGAAGCAGAAAGACAACTTAAGGGAATATTGAACTATTACAGTGCCCAGATATGATGGTGCTATGAACAGAAATGGAATGAAAAGATTTATCAGGTAGATTTGAAGAAATAATTTGTGAGGGATCGGGGTTCACAACAGGGAAGGATGCACTTTCTAATTTGGACAAATGGATAAATGTGGTGCCTTTTATAAAGGCATAGAACAAGCATGGCTTTCATAGGAATAAAGAACAAGGAAGGACTCAGCACAGTAAGAAGTCAGGGTTAGATGACTCCAGGGATGGTCTTGTTCCTGATGACACCCTAACTAAATCCTCTCTCGTCTGTATAACAGAGGTGAGAATACCTCTCCTCCCTCACATGTGAAATTGATATGTGTAGAAAAGTAGCTAATGTGATAGAGACATGAATGTTGTTTCATTTGAATGTTATTTTAATTCATTTGGATTTCCTTCTTCTAGCTCAGTTTAAAGTTTGATCCAAAATGTTATTGTTTTTAAACCTTAGAACAAGAGGGCTGGACAAATTTTGTATGAAAAAAAATTATGGGTTGGGGCACAATCAAGTAAAATGTACATGAGTCAGAGATTTCCATGGAAATGGGAACAATTATCATGGAATAATGCACTTCAGTTTATTGTGCACAGCCTGGTGTAACATCAATCAAAGCTTTCCAGAAGCCATTAGAAACACACAGTGAACCACAATTTCATTGTCAAGTCCAAGTCCACACATAAACATCAGGCACACTCAGGAACCTGGCCTCATTTTCAGCCATTCTGATAAGTAAAGGCAATGAATATAAGCCTTTTATGTGTTGTTTTATTACATTAAAATAAACAAACAATTGCACCATGTTTCTGTACTTCACTCTTTTGTTTTCAAAGAGAAAGAGACAATTTGTTATCAAGAACAAAACAAAATAAAAAATTGTATTCATAAATCAGCACCTGGGTTAATTTAACGTTTTACACAGAAATAAAAAACATGCCAAAAGGAAAAAAAAAAAAAGCCTGTTTTGGTACATTAAAGTTGTGGCTTTAAGGGAATAAGTAGCAGGTACGATAAAACCTGTTACATAACCTTAAAGAAATTCCACAGACTGTTTTCTGTACTTCCAAACAATTTTAGTGAAATATATATGTAATTAAAATAGGACATACATGATATATTATGCTCACTCAATTTGTTAAGGGAAAATAAAACTTTGTTATTATTAGGTCTTAAGTCAGTTTCTATATTTATTCTTTGTCCTCATAGGCGTCTACTCAGGTCAGGGCAGATTTCTAGATAGTAACAAACATGTTATCATTGTAAATGCACGTACATATTTATATTATCACATTTGTAGTAAATAAAATCTGTCATAATAACTGGGATAGCAGTCTTACTATAATTTGCAATCAATATATAGGACAAGTAAGCCCACATTCAAATTTCTTAAAATCCCAGAGTAAGAAGTCTTTTAGACTGGCAGGTAAATGAGTGGTGCAACTCATCTATGGATTTTTGCTAAATATCTTAAAATTGAAGATTTCACATTTATTCTACAAAGGCATTACTTCATTTAATATACTTATAGAAGGATTCTTGGTTAGTGTTAATGCAAAATTTGCTTCAAATGTCTTTATCTCAGCTTTCCCATCTGTAAGATGGGCGAAATAACATAACACAAGTCTCTTGGAACAAAAATTAAAATAGACTTGGCTTGGCACAGTTCCCCTTGGAAAAGGTTGGTGATGGACAACAAGTGGCAGTCTTGGGCCAGATTGGATGAAATTTTATTTATTTCTTTTTCTAGTGCTAGTAATTAGCATGAAGTTCTCTAGAATGTTTGCAGGGACAAGTTTCCAAGTAACTGAGAGGAGCTGGCTTTGTAGGGACCTATCTTCAGATTCATACCTACATGATAGTTGTAATATTTTCTTATGCACACTTATTATTTAGAGTTTATTAAAAGATACCCCCTGGTCCCCTCTGTTATGAAGCATAAAGTGTCCCCTTTTGAATAAGATAGATAAAGACAAGGAATGAGGAGTGGTCAAAGCTCACAGAGAAGTAGAAAGAGGAATCATTAGCAGTTGAAAGTGTCCTTCCCAAAACAGTGATACCAAGAGACCATCAGCAGCAAAAATCTCAGTGGCTGCTGACTGGACAGCTGTGACTAGAGAATATGAGAGAATTTTTCCTGAGTTCAAGGGACTCAGCCTCCTGGAAAACTCAGAGTAACTGGAAAACAAATTAAGGAGGTTGAATTTTAGGTGAGCAAATTGAAGCAAACCATCCTACTGTGGTTTCAGAAAAGGCAGAGGAAACAGAGACCAAATTGCCAACATCCGCTGGATCATCGAAAAAGCAAGAGAGTTCCAGAAAAACATCTATTTCTGCTTTATGACTATGCCAGAGCCTTTGACTGTGTGGATCACAATAAACTGTGGAAAATTCTGAAACAGATGGAAATACAGACCACCTGACCTGCCTTTTGAGAAATTTGTATGCAGGTCAGGAAGCAACAGTTAGAACTGGACATGGAACAACAGACTGGTTCCAAATAAGAAAAGGAGTAAGTCAAGTCTGTATATTGTCACCCTGCTTGTTTAACTTGTATGCAGAGTACATCATGAGAAAAGCTGGGCTGGAGGAAGCACAAGCTGGAATCAAGATTGCTGGGAGAAATATCAATAACCTCAGATATGCAGATGACACCACCCTTATGGCAGAAAATGAAGAGGAACTAAAAAGCCTCTTGATGAAGGTGAAAGAGGAGAGTGAAAAAGTTGGCTTAAAGCTCAACATTCAGAAAACGAAGACCATGGCATCCGGTCCCATCGCTTCATGGGAAATAGATGGGGAAACAGTGGAAAGAGTGTCAGACTGTTTATTTTTCTGGGCTCCAAAATCACTGCAGATGGTGACTGCAGCCATGAAATTAAAAGACGCTTACTCCTTGGAAGAAAAGTTTTGATCAACCTAGATAGCATACTGAAAAACAGAGACAGTACTTTGCCAACAAAGATCCATCTAGTGAAGGCTATGGTTCTACCAGTGGTCATATATGGATGCGAGAGTTGGACTGTGAAAGAAGCTGAGTGCCAAAGAATTGATGCTTTTGAACTGTGGTGTTGGAGAAGACTCTTGAGAGTCCCTTGGACTGCAAGGAGATCCAACCAGTCCATTCTGAAGGAGATCAGCCCTGGGATTTCTTTGGAAGGAATGATGCTAAAGCTGAAACTCCAGTACTTTGGCCACCTCATGCGAAAAGTTGACTCATTGGAAGAGACTCTAATGCTCGGAGGGATTGGGGCAGGAGGAGAAGGGGAGGACAGAGGATGAGATGGCATCACTGACTCAATGGACATGAGTCTGAGTGAACTCTGGGAGTTGGTGATGGACAGGGAGGCCTGGCATGCTGCGATTCATGGCATCACAAAGAGTTGGACATGGCTGAGCGACTGAACTGAACGGATCCTACTGTGAATTTTAATAATTGCTCTAAATATACCATAGAATTGTTTTGTAGAGATAAGAATATATACATATATTTTTAATGAGGAGGACATTGAAAACACTGTATGCTTAGAACCACAGGGAAGTTGAGTGTCTAACTTAAAGACACACAGCTAGTTAATGGCAAATTCAAAACTGAAAAAATCGCATTATCACATACTATCTCTAATCACAATTAGAGGTAGTATAAGGAGCTGGCAGAACTGAACTGTCCACACTAGTGCTATGAGACTTGATCCAATCATTTAAACATTCTGAGCCTTAATTTGCCCATGATTACACAAACAGGAAGCAGCAGAGCTATAAATTCACATTTAAGTAACAGGAACAAAGAAATACTTGGCACACACACAGAAACAATAAGCAGATTTAAACACCAAAATTAAGTCATCAGATTAAGTTCAATTAAAAAGCAGGTATTTCCATGTGGATAGAAATAAACAACCTTGAAAGCTGTATATAAGAGACACAATTTACACATAGTAGTAGAGAAAAATGAAAAGTATTACAAATGCAAAAAGATATATTATACAAATACTAACATAAGGAAAGTTGATATAGTGGAATAGATATCAAAAGAAAAACAAAACAATTACTATCTTAAAGAAGAAATTCTATCGTGATAAAATTCCTTGCTTGGGCAATTAAGATTCTTCAAGCCATGTGCCCCCTCCCCCCAAAAAAAAGATAGAAAGAAAAAAAAAATCCCTCAATATTTTAAAACTAAGAAGGGCACTTCTATTATCCTGAGTTATTCTACTTATTTTAAAGTAAGTTTATATTTTATGTTGAGTTATGTGAGCTATTTATAAATGTTGGATATTAATCCTTTATCAGTCATAGCATTTGAAAAAATGAGCAGAAGAACTGAATAGATATGTTCTTTTCCAAAGAGGAAGAGCAGATGACCAATAGATAAATAAAAAGATGTTCAACATTGTTAATCATCAGGGAATTGCAACAAAACCACAGGATATCACTTACACATATCAGAATGGCTATCACCAAATAAACAGCAAATGTTGCTGCGGCTATGAGAAAACAAAAACCCTCTTACGCTGTTGTTGGGAATGTAAATTGGTGAAGCTATTTTGGAAAACAATATGGAGGTTTCTCAAAAAACTAAAGATGGAACTATTGTATTACCCAGCAAATCTACTAGTAGGAATATAGCTGAAAAAAATAAAAACACTAATTAAAAAATATATATATATACTCTAATGTTCATAGTAGCAATTTTCAATTGCCAATGAAACCTAAGTCTCCATCAACAGATAAATGGATAAAGATGATATGGAATATGTATATAATGGAACACTATGTATATGCTATGTCACTTCAATAGTGTCCATCTCTTTGAGACCCTATGGACTGTAGGCCACAAGGCTGCTCTGTTGTATTCTCCAGGCAAAAGTACTGGAGTGGGTCACCATGCCCAATTTCAGGGGATCTTCCTAACTCAGAGATGGAACCCATGTCTCTTATGTCTCCTGCATTGGCAGGCAGGTTCTCTACCACTAGTGCCACCTGGGAAGTCCAATGGGATATTAGACACAGCCATATAAAAGAATAAAATTTTGTTGTTTGCAGTAACATGGATGAGAATAATGTTAAGTGAAAAAGTCATACAGAGGAAGGCAAATATTGTATGTTATTACATGTTGAATATAAAAAAAGACAACAACAAAAAAAGAAGCAAACTCACTAATATAGAGAACAAATTAGTGGTTAACAGTGAGGGAGGGTAGGGACAATATAGGAGTGGTGGGTTGGGAGGTACAAATTATTGGGTGTAAGGCTATAAGGATGTATTGTTAAATTCAGAGAACATACCTAATATTTTGTAATAACTGTAAATGGAGTATAACCTTTAAAAATTATATCAAAAAAAAAAAACTAACAAAAGCAATTAAGATAAATCCATCCAAAAATACCCTGTAAGTTAAAAAAACCTCACTGAATGTATGAACCCATTTTTAATCAAATGATAATTGAGATAAATATATATTTCCTCTGTCACATAAGTGATAATAAGAAAAGATGCACTTAGAAATGTACAGCCTTAAAATATCTATATTATAAAAGACGAAAGTTGATATCCAGTAATCTAAGTATCTGTCTCAGTTCAGATCAGTTCAGTTCAGTCGCTCAGTCTTGCCCGACTCTGTGCGACCCCATGAACCACAACAGGCCAGGCCTCCCTGTCCATCACCAATTCCCAGAGTTCACTCAAACCCATGTCTATCGAGTCAGTGATGCCATCCAACCATCTCATCCTGTCATCCCCTTCTCCTCCTGCCCTCAATCTTTCCCAGCATCAGGATCTTTTCAAAAGAGTCAGTTCTTCGCATCAGGTGGCCAAAGTATTGGAGTTTCAGCTTCAACATCCGTACTTCCAATGAACACCCAAGACTGATCTCCTTTAGGATGGATGCTTGGATCTTCTTGCAGTCCAAGGGACTCTCAAGAGTCTTCTCCAACACCACAGCTCAAAAGAATCAATTCTTCGGCACTCAACTTTCTTTATAGTCCAACTCTCACATCCATACATGACCACTGGAAAAACCATAGCCTTGACTAGATGGACGTTTGTTGGCAAAGTAGTGTCTCTGTTTTTGAATATGCTGTCTAGCTTGGCCATACTTTTCTTCCAAGGAGTAAGCGTCTTTCATGGCTGCGATCACCATCTGCAGTGATTTTGGAGCCCCCCAAAAATAGTCTGACACTGGTTCCACTTTTTCCCCATCTATTTCCCATGAAGTGATGGGACCAGATACCATGATCTTCGTCTTCTGAATGCTGAGCTTTAAGCCAACTTTTTCACTCTCCTCTTTCACTTGCATCAAGAGGCTTTTTAGTTCCTCTTCACTTTCTGTCATAAGGGTGGTGTCATCTGCATATCTGAGGTTATTGATATTTCTCTCAGCAATCTTGATTCCAGCTTGTGCTTCCTCCAGCCCAGCGTTTCTCATGATGTACTCTGCATATAAGTTAAATAAGCAGGGTGACAATATACAGCCTTGACAGTACACCTTTTCCTATTTGGAACCAGTCTGTTGTTCCATGTCCAGTTCTAACTGTTGCTTGCTGACCTGCATATAGGTTTCTCAAGAGGCAGGTCAAGTGGTCTGATATGGCCATCTCTTTCAGAATTTTCGACACTTTATTGTGATCCACACGGTCAAAGGCTCTGGCATAGTCAAAAAGCAGAAATAGATGTTTTTCTGGAACTTTCTTGCTTTTTTGATGATCCAGTGGATGTTGGCAATTTGATCTCTGGTTCCTCTGCCTTTTCTAAAACCAGCTTGAACATCTGGAAGTTCACACTTCACATATTGCTGAAGCGTGGCTTGGAGAATTTTGAGCATTACTTTACTAGCGTGTGAGATGTGTGCAATTGTGCGGTAGTTTGAGCATTGTTTAGCATTGCCTTTCTTTGGGACTGGAATGAAAACTGACCTTTTCTGGTCCTGTGGCCAGTGCTGAGTTTTCCAAATTTGCTGGCATATTGACTGCAACATTTTCACAGCATCGTCTTTCAGGATTTGAAATAGCTCAAATGGAATGCCATCACCTCCACTAGCTTTGTTCATAGTGATGCTTCCTAAGAACCACTTGACTTGACATTCCAGGATTTCTGGTTCTAGGTGAGTGATCACACCATCGTGATTATCTGGGTTGTGAATATCTATTTTGGACAGTTCTTCTGTGTATTCTTGCCACCTCTTAATATCTTCTGCTTCTGTTATGTCTCTACCATTTCTGTCCTTTATTGAGCCTATGTTTGCATGAAATGTTCCCTTGGTATCTCTAATTTTCTTGAAGAGATCTCTGGTGTTTCCCTTTCTATTGTTTTCCTCTATTTCTTTGCATTGATCACTGAGGAAGGCTTTCTTATCTCTTCTTGCTATTTTTTGGAACTCTGCATTCAAATGGGTAATCATTCCTTTTCTCCTTTGCTTTTTGCTTCTCTTCTATTCACAGACATTTGTAAGGCCTCCTCAGACAGACATTTTGCCTTTTTCATTTCTTTTTCTTGGGGATGGTCTTGATTCCTGTCTCCTGTACAATGTCTCAAGAAATTAGAAATCTGTCTCAAGAAATTAGACAAGTTGAACCCAAACTAAATAGAAGAAAGAAAACAGAAAATCAAGTTCAAAATAATTAAATTAAACAATTAACAAAATAATTAAATTAAATATGTAAAGGCCAATGCAACTGCATAGGGAATTAATAGTCATTCTAGTTAGCAACAGATGTCGCTAAAATAAGTAGATGCATGAATACCCACATTTAGAAGAATAAATATGAAGCCCTAGTTCACATTATGCACAAAGATTAACTCAAGTGGCTCACAGAACTAAATGTAAGAGATAAAACTAAAACTTTTAGGAGAAAACACAGAAGTGAGTCTTTGCAATCTTTGGCTAGGCAGTAATTTCTCAAATACAACACTAACAGCAAAAGCAACAATGCAGAAAACTGATAGATTTCAAAGGACACCATGAAGAAAATTAAAGGACAATCCAAAAGCTGGGAGAGAATATTCTCAGATATTTTATTATAAAATAATATTCCTTACAGGGAATTCGTGTCTAGACCATCTAAGTAACACTGACAACTCAGTATTAAAAAGATAATTGAATACATTTCTCCAAGGAAGATGCATGGGTGGCTAATAAACATATGAAAAGATGCTCACCATCACAAGTCATTAGGCAAATAAAAAGACAAAATCATAATGACATCACATCCACTAGAATGGCTACAATGAGAGACAGACAAGTGTTGGAGAGAATGTCAAGAAACTGAAACCCTCCTATATTCCTAATGGGAATTTAAAATGGTGTAGCCCTGATGAAAATCATGTTGGTGATGAAACCTATGGAGGCGGTCCTAACATGGTGGAGGAATAGAATGGGGAGACCACTTTCTCCCCCACAGACTCATCAAAAGAACATTTAAACGCT
This sequence comes from Bos taurus, assembly GCF_002263795.3. NCBI lineage: Eukaryota > Metazoa > Chordata > Mammalia > Artiodactyla > Bovidae > Bos > Bos taurus. The sequence goes on along the minus strand of NC_037333.1, from coordinate 1,681,502 downwards.
GAGTGAATTCCACAAAACAACTTCTGAATGCTGGCAGAGGACATCAGGCACTCAGAAAAGCATCCCATTGTCTTCAAAAGGAGGTAGGAAAAAATATAAAAGACAAAAAAAGAGACAAAAGAGGTAGGGACGGAGCTCCGTCCCAGGAAGGTAGTCTTAAAAAGAGAGAAGTTTCCGAACACCAGGAAACACTCTCACTGCCGAGTCTGTGGCGAGCCTTGGAAGCACCTAGGGCAACATAACAGGGAGGAAAAATAAATAAATAATTAACCCCCACAGATTACATGCCCAACGGTAACTACCCCGCAGAGAAGCAGCACAGACGCCTGCACCCGCCACTAGCAAGCTGGGGGCTGGGCAGGGAGGTGTGGGCTGCATTGCTTAGAGTAAGGACTAAGCCTGAATGCCCCGAGGGCAATCTGAGCGAACTAACTTGGGCTAGCAAACCAGACTGTGGGATAGCTACCACGCGAAAAGCCCCAACCTAAGACACTGCCAGGCCCGCACACAGAACAAAGGACTGAACAGAGATAGCCGGCTGCAGACCATCCCTCTCTGGTGACAGGCAGCCAGAGCCAGAAGGGGGCAATAGCAGCCCCAGAGAGACATTATCTACCAAACTGCAAGCAGGCTTCTTTGCTAATTAAGACTTCTTGAGATTCTGGATGGTCAACATCTGCCTGAGAAGGTGCGCCAATTGTACACCCAGAAAATCGAGCAGCAGGGACTGGGGAGGTGATAAGTGGCAGCGACCGTGCTCACCAAACACCTCATCACCAGAGCTGCTTGAACCTGGGAAGGGCACAAAGTGCAGGCCCAACCGAGTCTGCGCCTCTGAGGACTACCCGAGTGCCTGAACCTGAGCGGCTTAGACCTGGAAGGTGCAGGCACCCCATGGCCGGCCTCGGACGGTTCCCAGGCGAGCAACCTAGAGCCTGAGCAGTGTGGGCAGGGAGGGCACACATGCTGTGAGCAGGGGCAGGCCCAGTGTGGCTAAGACACTGTGAGCACATGCCAGTGTTATTTGTTTGCAGCATCCCTCCCTCCCCACAGCATGACTGAACAAGTGAACCTAAAAAAAGTGTCCATCACTGCCCCCCTCGTGTCAGGGTGGAAATCAGACACTGAAGAGACCAGTAAACAGAAGAAGCTAAAACAGAGGGAACTGCCTTGGAAGTGACAGGTACAATAGATTAAAACCCTGTAGTTAGTACCGACTACATAGGAAGGGGCTTATAGATCTTGAGACATATAAGCCAGACCAAAGAACTATCCGAAAATGAACTGACCCCACACTGCCCACAACAATACCAGAGAAAGTCCTAGATATATTTTTACTATTTTTATCATCATCCTTATTTTTTTTTAATTTAAAAAATTTTAAAGTCCTCTGTTACTCCTTTAATTTTCATTTTTATAACCTACTATTACTTTGCAAAAAAAAAAAAAAAGACCCTATTTTTTAAAAGCAAACTTCATATATATATATATTTTATAATTTTCGTGACTTTTTTTTCTTCTTCTTCTTTTCTTTAATATTGTATTTTTGAAAATCCAACCTCTACTCTAGATTTTTAATCTTTGCTTTTTGGTATTTGTTATCAATATTGTACCTTTAAGAACCCAATCTTCAGTACCCATTTTTACTTGGGAGCGAGATTACTGGATTGACGGCTCTCTTCCCCTTTGGACTCTCCTTTTTCTCCACCAGGTTGCCTCTGTCTCCTCCATCCCCCTTCGCTTCTCTACCCAACTCTGTGAATGTCTGTGTTCCAGACGGTGGAAAACACTTAGGGAACTGATTACTGGCTGGATCTGTCTCTCTCCTTTTGATTCCCCCCTTTTATCCTCCTGGCCACTTCTGTCTCCTTCCTCCCTCCTCTCTTCTCTGTATAATTCCATGAAAATCTCTGAGCAGTCCAGACTGTGGAGCACACATAAGGAAGTTATAACTGGCTAGCTTGCTCTCTCCTCTTTTGATTCCACCTCATCTCATTAGGGTCACCTCTAACTCCCTCCTCCCTCTTCTCTTCTCCACATAACTCTATGAGGCTCTCTGGGTGTCCCTCACTGTGGAGAAACTTTTCATCTTTGACCTAGATGTTTTATCAATGGTGTTGTATAGAAGGAGAAGTCTTGAAACTACTGTAAAAATAAGACTGAAAACCAGAAGCAGGAGGCTTAAGTCCAAATCCTGAGAACACCAGAGAACTCCTGACTCCAGGGAACATTAATGAACAGGAGCTCATCAAGCGCCTCCATACCTATACTGAAACCAACACCACCCAAGGGCCAACAAGTTCCAGAGCAAGAAATACCACACAAATTCTCCAGCAACAAAGGAACACAGCCCTGAGCTCCAATATACAGGGTACCCAAAGTTACTCCAAAACCACTGACATCTCATAATTCATTACTGGACACTTCATTGCACTCCAGAGAGAAGAAATCCAGCTCCACCCACCAGAACACTGACACAGGCTTCCCTAACCAAGAAACCTTGACAACTCACCCATATAACCCCACCCACAGTGAGGAAACTCCACAATAAAGAAAACTCCACAAACTGCCAGAATACAGAAAGGCCACCCCAAACTCAGCAATATAAACAAGATGAAGAGACACAGGAATACCCAGCAGGTAAAGGAACGGGATAAATGCCCACCAAACCAAACAAAAGAGGAAGAGATAGGGAATCTACCTGATAAAAAATTCCAAATAATGATAGAGAAAATGATCCAAAATCTTGAAATCAAAATGGAATCACAGATAAACAGCCTGGATACAAGGATTGAGAAGATGCAAGAAAGGTTTAACAAGGACCTAGAAGAAATAAAAAAAGAGTTAATATGTAATGAATAATGCAATAAATGAGATAAAAAACACTCTGGAGGCAACAAGTAGTAGAATAACGGAGGCAGAAGACAGGATTAGTGAAGTAGAAGATAGAATAGTAGAAATAAATGAAGCAGAGAGGAAAAAAGAATTAAAAGAAATGAGGACAATCTCAGAGACCTCCAGGACAATATTAAATGCCCCAACATTCAAATCATAGGAGTCCCAGAAGAAGAAGACAAAAACAAAGACCATGAGAAAATACTTGAGGAGATAATAGTTGAAAACTTCCATAAAATGGGGGAGGAAATAATCATTCAAGTCCAAGAAACCCAGAGAGTCCCAAACAGGATAAACCCAAGGTGAAACAGTGCAAGACACATATTAATCAAATTAAAAAAGATTAAACACAAAGAACAAATACGAAAAGCAGCAAGGGAAAAACATCAAATAGTACACAAGGGGATTCCCATAAGGATAACAGCTGATCTTTCAATAGAAACTCTTCTGGCCAGGAGGAAATGGCAAGACATACTTAAAGTGATGAAAGAAAATAACCTACAGCACAGATTACTGTACCCAGCAAGGATCTCATTCAAATATGAAGGAGAAATCAAAAGCTTTACAGACAAGCAAAAGCTTAGAGAATTCAGCACCACCAAACCAGCTCTCCAACAAATGATAAAGGATCTTCTCTAGACAGGAAACACAAAAAGGGTGTATAAACTTGAACCCAAAACAATAAAGTAAATGGTGATGGGATCATACTTATCAATAATTACCTTAAACGTAAATGGGATGAATGCCCCAAACAAAAGACAAAGACTGGCTGAAGAGATACAAAAACAAGACCCCTATATATTTTGCCTACAAGAGACCCACCTCAAAACAGGGGACACATAAAGACTGAAAGTGAAGGGCTGGAAAAAGATATTCCATGCAAATAGAGACCAAAAGAAAGCAGGAGTACCAATACTCGTATCAGATAAAATAGACTTTAAAACAAAGGCTGTGAAAAGAGACAAAAAAGGACACTACATAATGATCAAAGGATCAATCCAAGAAGAAGATATAACAATTATAAATATATATGAACCCAACATAGGAGCACCGCAATATGTAAGACAAATGCTAACAAGTATGAAAGGGGAAATTAACAACAACACAAAAATAGTGGGAGACTTTAATACCCCACTCACACCTGTGGATAGATCAACTAAACAGAAAATTAACAAGGAAACACAAACTTTAAATGGTACAGTAGACCAGTTAGACCTAATTGATATCTATAGGACATTTCATGCCAAAACAATGAATTTCACCTTTTTCTCAAATGCACATGGAACCTTCTCTAGGATAGATCACATCCTGGGCCATAAATCTGGCCTTGATAAATTCAAAAAAATAGAAATCATTCCAAGCATCTTTTCTGACCACAATGCAGTAAGATTAGATCTCAATTACAGGAGAAAAACTATTAAAAAGTCCAACATATGGAGGCTGAACAACACGCTGCTGAATAACCAACAAATGACAGAAGAAATCCAAAAATAAATCAAAATATGCATAGAAACGAATGAAAATGAAAACACAACAACCCAAAACCTGTGGGACACTGTAAAAGCAGTGCTAAGGGGAAAGTTCAAAGCAATACAGGCATACCTCAAGAAACAAGAAAAAAGTCAAGTAAATAACCTAACTCTACACCTAAAGCAACTAGAAAAGGAAGAAATGAAGAACCCCAAGGTTAGTAGAAGGAAGGAAATCTTAAAAGTTAGGGCAGAAATAAATGCAAAAGAAACAAAAGAGACCATAGCAAAAATCAACAAAGCCAAAAGTTGGTTCTTTAAAAGGATAAATAAAATTGACAAAGCATTAGCCAGACTCATCAAGAAACAAAGTGAGAAAAATCAAATCAATAAAATTAGAAATGAAAATGGAGAGATCACAACAGACAACAGAGAAATACAAAGGATCATAAGAGACCACTATCAGCAATTATATGCCAATAAAATGGACAACGTGGAAGAAATGGACTAATTCTTAGAAAAGTACAACTTTCCAAAACTGGACCAGGAAGAAATAGAAAATCTTAACAGACGTATCACAAGCACAGAAATTGAAACTGTAATCAGAAATCTTCCAGCAAACAAAAGCCCAGGTCCAGATGGCTTCACAGCTGAATACTACAAAAATTTAGAGAAGAGCTAACACGTATCATACTCAAACTCTTCCAGAAAATTGCAGAGGAATGTAAACTTCCAAACTAATTCTATGAGGACACCATCACCCTATTACCAAAACCTGACAAAGATGCCACACACACAAAAAGAAAACTACAGGCCAATATCACTGATGAACATAGATGCAAAAATCCTTAACAAAATTCTAGCAATCAGAATCCAACAACACATTAAAAAGATCATACACCATGATCAAGTGGTCTTTATCCCAGGGATGGAAGCATTCTTCAATATCCACAAATTAATCAATGCAATACACCACATTAACAAATTGAAAAATAAAAGCCATATGATTATCTCAATAGATGCAGAGAAAGCCTTTGACAAAATTCAACACCGATTTATGATGAAAACTCTCCAGGAAGCAGGAATAGAAGGAACATACCTCAACATGATAAAAGCTATATATGACAAACCGATAGCAAACATTATCCTCAATGGTGAAAAATTGAAAGCATTTCCCCTAAAGTCAGGAACAAAACAAGGGTGCCCACTTTCACCATTACTATTCAACATAGTTTTGGAAGTTTGGGGACAGAAATCAGAGCATAAAAAGAAACAAAAGGAATCCAAATTGGAAAAGAAGAAGTAAAACTCTCACTGTTTGCAGATGACATGATTCTCTACATAGAAAACCCTAAAGACTCCAGCACAAAATTACTAGAGCTAATCAATGAATATAGTAAAGTTGCAGGATATAAAATCAACACACATAAATCCCTTGCATCCCTATACACTAATAATGAGAAAATAGAAAAAGAAATTAAGGAAACAATTCCATTCACCATTGCAACAAAAAGAATAAAATACTTAGGAATATATCTACCTAGAGAAACTAAGGACCTATATATAGAAAATTATAAAACACTGGTTAAAGAAATCAAAGAGGACACTAATAGATGGAGAAATATACCATGATCATGGATTAGAAGAATCAATATAGTGAAAATGAGTATACTACCCAAAGCAATCTATAGATTCAATGCAATCCCTATCAAGCAACTGACGGTATTTTTCACAGAGCTAGAACAAATAATTTCACAATTTGTATGGAAATACAACAAACCTCGAATAACCAAAGCAATCTTGTGAAAGAAGAATGGAACTGGAGGAATCGACCTGCCTGAATTCAGGCTCTACTACAAAGCCACAGTCAACAAGACAGTATGGTACTGGCACAAAGACAGAAATATAGATCAACAGAACAAAATAGAAAGCCCAGAGATAAATCCATGCACCTATGGGCACCTCATCTTTGACAAAGGAGGTAAGAATATACAATGGAGAAAAGACAATCTCTTTAACAAATGGTGCTGGGGAAAATGGTCAACCACTTGTAAAAGAATGAAAGAAGAAACCTTGCTAACACCATACACCAAAATAAACTCAAAATGGACTAAAGATCTAAACATAAGACCAGAAACTATAAAACTCCTAGAGGAGAACATAGGCAAAACACTCTCCGACATACATCACAGCAGGATCCTCTATGACCCACCTCCCAGAATACTGGAAATAAAAGCAAAAATAAACAAAAGGGACCTAATTAACCTTAAAAGCTTCTGCACAACAAAGGAAACTGTAAGCAAGGTGAAAAGACAGCCTTCAGAATGGGAGCAAATAATAGCAAAGGAAGCAACTGACAAACAACTAATATAAAAAATATACAAGCAACGCTTGCAGTTTAGTTCCAGAAAAAAAAAAAAAAAAAAGACCCAATCAAAAAATGGGCTAAAGAACTAAATAGACATTTCTCCAAAGAAGAGATACAGATGGCTAATAAACACATGAAAAGATGCTCAACATCACTCATTATCAGAAATGCAAATCAAAACCACAATGAGGTACCATTTCATGCCAGACAGAATTGCTGCGATCCAAAAGTCTACAAGCAATAAATGCTGGAGAGGGTGTGGAGAAAAGGGAACCCTCTTACACTGTTCGTGGGAATGCAAACTAGTACAACCACTATGGAGAACAGTGTGGAGATTCCTTAAAAACTGGAAATAGAACTGCCTTATGATCCAGCAATCCCACTGCTGGGCATACACACTGAGGAAACCAGAAGGGAAAGAGACACATGTACCCCAATGTTCATCGCAGCACTGTTTATAATAGCCAGGACATGGAAGCAACCTAGATGTCCATCAGCAGATGAATGGATAAGAAAGCAGTGGTACATATACACAATGGAGTATTATTCAGCCATTAAAAAGAATACATTTGAATCAGTTCTAATGAGGTGGATGAAACTGGAGCCTATTATACAGAGTGAAGTCAGCCAGAAAGAAAAACACCAATACAGTATACTAACGCATATATATGGAATTTAGAAAGATGGTAACGATAACCCTGTATGCGAGAGAGCAAAAGAGACACAAATGTATAGAACAGTCTTTTGGACTCTGTGGGAGGGGGAGACGGTGGGATGATTTGGGAGAATGACGTTGAAATATGTATAATATCATATAAGAAATGAATTGCCAGTCTAAGTTCAATGCAGGATACAGGAAGCTTGGGGTTGGTGCACTGGGATGATCCAGAGGGATGGTACGGGGAAGGAGGTGGGAGGGGGGTTCAGGATGGGGAACACGTGTACACCTGTGGTGGATTCACATTGATGTATGGCAAAACCAGTACAATATTGTAAAGTAATTATCCTCCAATTAAAATAAATAAATTTTTTTTAAACCAAGTTTGTGATTTTATTGATGGGCGACAACTGTATACTCCTAGCTATCACTAACTGTGTACAATTAGAGACGCGGCATCATAGAAGAGCAGACAGCAGAATTAGACAGCAGATGGAGGGATAAATAAACAAATTTAAATTAAAAAAAATCATGTTGGCAATTCCTCAAATTGTTAAATATAGAATTACCATATGACCAATTGATTCTACCTGTACCTAACCAAGAAAATGAAAATACATGTTCATATAAATACTAGTATATGAATGTTCATAACAACAGTATTCACAATAGCTAAGAGGTATTAAACAACCTGAATCAACTAATGAATGGAAGACAAAATATGGTGTATGCATACAGTGAAATAGTATTACATATTTTGCAATAAAAAGGAATGAAGCATTATACACACTACAAAAAGGATGATCCCCTAAAACATTACACTAAGTAAAAGAAATCACTCACAGAAGATCACAAAGTGTACAATTCCATTCATATGAGACATCTGAAATAGAAAAATTTATAGAGTCAAATTAGATGAGTAGTTATCTAAGCTTGGAGATTGGAGGGAAGGCTGTTAAGTGACTGCTGATGGGTACAAGTTTCTTTGGGTGTGCTAAAAATCCTCTAAAATTATATTGTAACGATGGTGTCATAGCTCTGTAAAAACCATTGAATTACACTTAACTGGGTAGACTCGACAGTATTTGAAATATATCTCAATAGAGTTATTAAGTAAAAAACAAAAAGAAAATTGATGAAGTATAAAATTTGTCCTTTTTTGAAAATATTTATTTGAAAATATTGTCCTTATTTGAAAATATTGTTCAAATCTTGCAAGAAATATCATAATAGAAAGACACTAGCCCCAAAGACCAATATCAGAAAGGAAAAGATGATATCATAGAACCTACAGATGTAATATGACCAATTTTACACTAACAAACTTAGAAATGACCATATTTCAAGAAAAAATATGACTTTTCAGAACTGAAACAGCTGCTGCTGCTGCTGCTAAGTTACTTCAGTCATGTCCAACTCTGGGCAACCCCATAGACGGCAGCCCACCCGGCTCCTCTGTCTCTGGGATTCTCCAGGCAAGAACACTGGAGTGGGTTGCCATTTCCGTCTCCAATGCATGAAAGTGAAAAGTGAAAGTGAAGTCACTCTGTCATGTCCGATTCTTTGGAACCCCATGGACTGCAGCCCACGAGGCTCCTCTGCCCATGGGATTTTCCAGGCAAGAGTACTGGAGTGGGGTGCAATGCCTTCTCCAGAACTGAAACAGAAATTAGATCAATTCTGCTTTTCACTTTTCTTAAATTTGTTGAAATTCCTTTTTGTTATTTTGGATTTATTCCTTTATGTTTTTTTTAATATATATTCCTTCTTCAGGATATCAGGAGGGAAAGGGAATGAATCATTACCCTGAAAGGGAAATAGACATTTGAGTAGAAAGGCAAGTATTTTTGTTTTTAAAGAAAAGTAGATGGTTTGAGAGAGATGTTTTTATTCTAATGAAACATAAGTTGGTTCCTTTTAAAAAGGAAGGTAGATCAATTTTTAATAAAGTTTTAAATATTTTTATAAGAAGCAAACTTATTTTTAATCTCTGTTCTGCATTTGCTTGTGTGTCCCAAATAAATGCATTATAGTAACACATACACTGCGCAAGGATTTGGTAAAAGAATTTGTTTTCTTTTATTTTTAAGAATTTGTTTTCTTAAATGCCTTTCACTGAGTGTAAATATGTCCCTGTAAAAGAATTAATAAAAGCCAGTGGCAGTGGAGCTAAATCCTAAAACATTTCAGAAAATAAGTGAATAATGTGGTTCTGGGCTTTGATGAAACACTAAACATATGACTGCACTACATTTTGAGTTTATTCTGGCACAGTGAGAGGCAGTAACAACAACAGCAATGATTCACTCAATGAATAGTGCTGCTTTGTCTAATTTCCATAGGAGAAATTATTCAACCCGTGAAAAGACAATCCATTTTTGTTTGTAGTCTCATTGCAATATGTGTAATAACATTTGGTTGGTGTGACAATGTGTCCGTGAAAGTTGACGATTGGTACTGCAATGCAAAAGCTATTTCATTTTTTACCTTTAAAGAATTACGGGGTCTTTAAATTAAATTTTATTCCTGTAGGCTGCATCCCTCACATAGAAACCAGTTGTGTAAGTTCCCATATCTTCATTTGAGATGCTGGTTTCCTAATATGCGATCACAAAGTTGTACTCATAGATTATTCCACCTAATAATTACAGTTGACAATTATTATGGTAATATAAAAATAATTTAACAGACCATCAACCAAAAGGTCATTTTGGCATTTAACTTGAGGGACTAGTTCCATATGGTGAATAGACATTTATGCTAAATAGTTAAAACAAATTAAGTCCTTGCTTAATTTAAGAGAATCTATTAAATAACCTCATCCCTTTCTCCAGAAATGTGATTCATAATTAGATAATTATAATATCTAGATAGATAATTAGATAATTGATAATTAGAACATGAGTATCGTCACTGTCAGTTAATTCAAATACAGATCCAATAAGTATATTTCTCATCTCCAAATTCATTTGAAATGCTATTTAAAACTGCATGGTATTTGCACTTTAACATTTAGAAGGTACAAATAAAAATCTTAGAAGAGATTACCATTCCTATATAAATGCAATGAATTGAGCTATTTTAGATGCTGATGAATCCCCTTGGGCAAGATATCTAGTCAAAAACCTAAGTTTTTCTATCTATGTAATAGGAAATACAAAGGCTGTGCAATGGGAAAAATAAAGAATAGTGAAAAATCTGGTTTAAGACTCAACATTAAAAAAACCAGTACCATGGCATCCAGTCCCATCATTCCATGGCAAATGATGAAGAAAAAAAGGAAACAGTGACAGACTTTATTTTCTTGGGCTCCAAAATTACTGCAGATGGTGACTGAAGCCTTGAAATTAAAAGACTCTTGCTCCTTGAAAGAAAAGCTATGACCAACCTAGATAGCAAAAAGCAGAGACATTACTTTGCTGACAAAGTTTCATCTGGTCAAAGCTATGGTTTTTCTAGTAGTCATGTATGGATGTGAGAGTTGGACTATAAAGAAAGCTGAGTGCCAAGGAATTGATGCTTTTGAACTGTGGTATTGGAGAAGACTCTTGAGAGTCCCTTGGACTGCAAGGAGATCAAACCAGTCCATCCTAAAGGAAATCAGTCCTGGATATTCATTGGAAGGACTGATGCTGAAGCTGAAGCTCCAATACTTTGGCCACCTGATGCGAAGAGCTGACTCATTTGAAAAGACCCTGATGCTGGGAAAGACTAAGGGCAGGAGGAGAAGGGGATGACAGGATGAGATGGTTGGATGGCATCACTGACTTGATGGACATGAGTTTGAGTAAGCTCCAGTAGTTGGTGATGGATGTGGAAGCCTGGCTTGCTGCAGTTCATGTGGTCGCAAAGAATCAGACACAACTGAGTGACTGAACAGAAATGAAGGCTGTTCTGTTAATTAAAAATACATATATACAATATAAAATATGTATAAACTTAGAGAATACTATTATATACATCCCTGGAGAAGAGAACAGCTGGCCACTCCACTATTCTTGACTGGAGAATTCCATGGACATTATAGTCCATGGGGTCTCAAAGAGTTGGACATGACTGAGCAACTTTCACTTTCACAGTATATACATATTATATATGTGTATAAAGTATGCAAAAATTTCAGAGTTGAATGTGAATCTGAATTAAACTTACTTCTAATAAAGTCAATGTTTTTATCTTTTCCTGAGCATATTCTTTGCCGCAAGCTGTGTGGTGCTTAATGGCTCATTCGTGTCCTACTCTTTGAGACCCCATGCACTGTAGCCTTCCAGGCTCCTCTGTTCATGGGGATTCTCCAGGCAAGGATACTGGAGTGGGTTGCCATGCCCTCTTCCAGGGGTTTGTCCCAACCCAGAGATGGAACCCAGGTCATTGCAGGCAGATTCTTTATGGTCTGAGCCACCAGGGAAGTCCAAGAGTTCTGGAGTGTGTACTGTATCCCTTCGACAAGGAATCTTCCTGACCTAGGAATTGAACCAGAGTCTCCTGCATTGCCAGCAGATACTTTGCCAGGTGAGCTACTAAAGAAGCCCTCTTTGTAGCATGGGAAAGTGTAATAGGCATGGATTCAAGAGTAAAATTTACTAGAATAATAAACTTGGACAAGTTACCTCTTTCCTCTGCTGCAGGAAGGTTTAAATGAATTGTTAAAATGTCGGGTGCTCAGATCCATTCCCGGTACACAGTATGTATTCAACAAACACTAGCTTTTATTGTATTGATTTCCCACCTCTGCGTTGCCAAGGGAGAAAGTACACTTACATCTTGTTTCCTTCTCAAAGAATGTTTTTTGACACACAGCCCCTCTTCACTAGGAAGTTTCACTGTCCTCTCAAAGGAAGCCACCTTCATGGGGCCCCTGAATTATTACAGCCTTCATACATAAGACTACATGTTGGATATTAGAGTTGAACAAAGTACACAAAATATTCAGTTAATTTCGCTACCTATAGAAAGTTTTCCAGCAGGCAGGTAACTAGATGTGAGCAGAGAAAGGGGAATATGGGCCAGGAAGCCAGAAACCACACATCTTGTAAACAGGAGGGGTCCATGGGCAGACAAAGAAAATCAGAAACCTTCAGACTGATAGGAAACCACACATTTTGGGGTGATATGGTCTTGGAGCAGACGAATAAAGGAGGAGAAAGTCTGGAATCTCCACATCTGGATGTAACCTGCTGCTCATTATGCTCTCATTACAATAAAATTAACCTTGCAGGTAAGTTCCCCTCAGGCACCGAAGCCATGTCACTTCTGATCTAAGCTAAAAAAGGACAAAAATCCCTTCTCCTCTTGGGAAGATGGAGCTGGGATGAAAGTCAGAGAATATGACATGTAAGCACTCTTTTCCCAGTGAATATTCTGCACCTTCATTTGTATGCCCCTCCTAACCAGCCTGCCAAAGAAACCCAGGGCAGCTGCTTACCCATTTCCCCACACTCCCTGTAAGAGCATACTCTACATATATACAATGGAATAGTATTCCGCCATGAAAAAGAATAAATAATGCCATCTGCAAAAGTATAGATAGACCTAGAGATTTTTATACAGAATGAAGAAAGTCAGATGCAGAAAGAGAAATATGATATCACTTATACTTGGAATCAATAAAAAAAAAAAGAGGGTACAAATGAACTTATTTACAAAACAGAAGAAGTTGAGGGATGGACATAAAAAAACAAAACAAACAGACAAAAATTATGGTTACCAGGAGATAAAAGGAAGGAGAGAGAAATTTGGAGATCGGGATCAACATACATACACTATTATATATAAGGTAGCACAGGGAAATTTACTGAGTACTCTGTAATCCCCTATATGGTAAAAGACTCTAAAAGAGAGTGGATATATGTGTATGTAAAACTGATTCACATTGCTGTACACCAGAAACTAACACAATATTAAAAATTAACTATACCCCAATAAAATTAAAATAAAAAATATTAATGAATTGTCACTTTACTTTCTTGACATCTCTCTCATTTCTGACTTATTTCTCTGACAGGAGCCTAACATTCACCAGGAACAAAAATACTGTCTTGTTTTAGGTCAAGTGTATTTCTCTAACTCAATTCCTGAAGATGGTTCTGTTTACTATCTGTAGAAAATGTATTTTTAAAAGTAAACAAAATACAGGAGTGTAATTTTCACATGATAAATGGCTTATCATGGGTGCTCTCTCCTCCCTGCAACCGTCTTCTTCATATTTCCAACTCTCTGTGGTCTTTGGGGAACTTGAACTCCTACAGCTGGGCCAATGACACCTAAGGGCTCTCCTAACACCCTATGTTGACTCCCTATCCTATCAAACTTTTAACCTATTCATTTATTTGTTTTGCTCACTAATTTCCTGAAGATGAGGACTATCTTTTTTCCAATACTATATATTTATTGCATAGAACAGTGCTTCACACACAGCTGACTTTCAATAGAGAGTGGTTAAATGAATAAATAAGGATACATTGTAAACTGCTTGATGACTGTAATTCACATAGTTCTGAATCACTCATTCCCTAGTGATTTATTTATCCTTACTTCATTCCATGATAGCAGAAAGTTCTGGAGTCCCAAACTGTAACTCAACAATATACAGCCCTGGAAGCCAAACAATTCATTCATCAGGCAGTGCAAATAACACAGTGATGAATTAGTAGAGCAGTTGCTCTAGGTTAGTATCATATATCATATGATGTAACTGTCAAGTGTTTATATGAAGAAAATGTGCTCTGTGAAGTAGCATAGAACTCAGGATTCCTGTTCTAGCACTTTTCTAATCTTTCTGGACCTAGTTTCTCTGTCTGTGTCTTGAGAACAGCAGACCTGCTTTCAGGGTTACCAGGACATCTAAATTTATCAGCACAGAACAGGAATTAAAAATGTTCTAATCATATTATTGGTAATTGTGTTTTGAGATATAAATGTTTCTGTGAGCTCTATCCTATTTGTCTCTTGATTAGGGAGATTATTGCTCAGATTCTTCAGGACCACTCTGACATGTTCCATTTATTTCCAGGTACAATTTTTGTTCTGAGGCAAAAACAAGCTGATTTGACAAATAGGACACTGATTTGTCCTGCCTGTCCCCTTTCTATAAAACATGACAACACTCCACAAAAACCAACACAAAGAACACATTGGGTCACTCGTGTGTGGAGAGAAAGAAGGCACTCCAATTCCGCACATGCCCATTTGGGTGCACATAATAATGATCATTGGGTGTCAGATAATTAAATTGGGATATTAGGAAATCAGGGTGTTCCAAATAGTACTAATTGTAGAATTAAACAACTATTGAGAATTAAATGTCTTTTTGAGGTGCTCACAATTTAATTTATATCTAAACGAAATGGATAGACATGACATATTTTGATAAAGAACAGCTCTGAACATGATCTCGTGACTAATTCTGTAGAGGAAAAGATTTCTTCCTCTAAGGAGCATTTTAAGATCAATCATTACTATTGTGAATAATGATGTTTTGACATTGTTCAGTAACTATACAATTAAAGTTAATGTATGACTTTAAACTGCATGGTGAATGTAACCTTTCTTCATGATGTGACATTTAAAGCACCAGTCTTCCCCTTTGCATTTTTCAATTCAGTCTGTTTCCATAACAACCATTGGGATATATTTTTAATGATTTACTTACTTACAAAAATCAAAGCTTTTGAAAGGCATGGTGTCTTTTATTCCATTTCCCTTTTTTATAATTATTCTAAGAAATCATTTAATAGTGAATAAAAGCAATAACTGAAATGATCAAATGTGAAATAATCAAAAAGAGGAA
Source organism: Bos taurus (assembly GCF_002263795.3). Taxonomy (NCBI): domain Eukaryota; kingdom Metazoa; phylum Chordata; class Mammalia; order Artiodactyla; family Bovidae; genus Bos; species Bos taurus. Next base: position 1,666,323 of record NC_037333.1, on the reverse strand, counting down.
GAAAATGAAGTTAAAAAAAGGCACTCCTGAAAACTCTATCTGCCCTGACTTTTATTTTCCAAATGTATAAAGGCCATCGCACAATAAGCAGGTATGGAAATAAATAAGGGTGATTCCTATGGAAAATAAGTCAATAGTTTTAATGAGAAATTTAACATACTCAAACTTCTCTTTTTATTTACCTTTTCTTTGGTTTCTAAGAGAGGTTATGTTTGTGGGGCAATATCAGTTCATTTGCTATAGGCAGATATATGATTTTCTTCAGCCTGGTAAGTAAAAATAGACTAAGGGGATACTTGGAAAGAAAGAAGTTGAGGAAGATGACTGGTAAATAGTAATTGAAAAATGGTTAATTTATCATTTAATTATTAATACAGACATATTAATTCTTAATATGGGTACATTTGCATTTCATTGTCTCATGCATTGGGGAAGCTATATGCAATATTTTAAATTCTTTCTTTTTTTTTAAATTGAGGTTTAGTCACTTCACAAATGTTGTGTTAGTTTCTGCTGTACACCAAAGTGAATTAGCCATATGTATACACAATGCTATGTTTATCACCACAGAGTACTGGGTAGAATTCCTTCCCTACTGTATACCCAGGGAATTCTACTCAATGCTCATAGTAGTGTATATATTGGACTTCCCTGTAGCTCAAATGGTAAAGAATCTGCCTGCAATGCAAGAGACCCAGGTTTGATCCATGAGTCAGAAAGATCCTCTGGAGAGGGGAATGGCAATCCTCTCCAGTATTCTTGCCTGAAGAATCCCATGGAGTGGGAGCCTGGCGGGCTACAGTCACAAAGAGTCAGACGTGACTCAAGTGACTTAGCACAAACATTCAATATATTCTAATCAATTCAAACAACATCATTGCTAAAGTTACTAATAAAAGGCAAGTAATTTAGAACATGTTAATTTTGAATACAAAATCCTACTAGACTTGGGTGAGATTATTTTCAATAGCACATGATCTTCACTCCACCTCATTATTACAAGTTATTATTCATTATTTACTGCACCTCATTATTAGAAGTTTTGGCATGAAAGTGTCTGAATTTATAGCTAATTGGAAAAATCTTGGGATTTAAAATCAGACAGATATCTGAGTCACCAATTCTTTCTTACTTGCCACCAAGGTGAATTATTTCACTTTTTAAAAAATAATACACTATCTTCCCTTGCAATGTGCCAACACTATCAACTTCTTAAAATGGGTTTGGTATATAAATAACCTAGACACTAGAAGTCCTTGGTCGCTATGATTTGGAGGAATTTGTTAACCTCTTAATAACATCTCCATTTCATTATGTATTTGAGTAATTATACTATGTATAATTCAGTATGATTGCAAATTATAATGACACAATGGACATAAATATTGTTTGAAAATTATATTACAAATATGTACCTTATTAAAATTATATATATATATATAATTATATATATATATATATTTTCTTTTTCTAGAAGCAAGTACCTCATTGCAAATCACGTACACAGGATAGAAAATGTGCCCTGAGCAGATGAATACGTGTTTTAAAGTGGCAAATCACTTCATCTAACACATAGATTGTTACTTTGCCCTTTTCTACCTAACTGTAGACTATTTATAGCCTTAAAGTTCAGTTCAGTTCAGTCGTTCAGTCGTGTCCAAATCTTTGCAACCAACCCCAAGGATTGCAGCATGCCAGGCTTCCCTGTCCATTACCAACTCCTGGAACTTACTCAAACTCATGTCCATTGAGTCAGTGATGCCATCCAACCATCTCATCCTCTGTTGTCCCCTTCTCCTCCTGACCTCAATCTTTCCCAGCATCAGGGTCTTTTCTAGCGAGTCCACTCTTCGCATCAGGTAGCCAAAGTATTGGAGCTTCAGCTTCAGCATCAGTCCTTCCAATGCATATTCAGGACTGATTTCCTTTAGGATTGACAGATTTGATCTCTTTGCAATCCAAGGGACTCCCAAGTCCACACCACAATGGACTTCTCCACTTCTCCAACTTCTCCACTTCTCCAACACCACAGTTAAAAAGCATCAATTCTTTGGCTGTCAACTTTCTTTATAGTCCAACTCTCACATCCATACATGACTACTGGAAAAACCATACCTTTGACTAGATGGACCTTTGTTGGCAAAGTAATGTCTCTGCTTTTTAATACGCTGTCTAGGTTGGTCACAGATTTTCTTCCAAGGAGCAAGCATCTTTTAATTTCATGGCTGCAGTCACCATTTGCAGTGATTTTGGAGCCCCCCCAAATTAAACTTTCTCACTGTTTCCATTGTTTCCCCATCTATTTGCCATAAAGTGATTGGACTGGGTGTCGTGAGCTTAGTTTTCTGAATGTTAAGTTTTAAGCCAACTTTTTCACTCTCCTCTTTCACTTTTATCAAGAGGCTCTTTAGGTTTTAAAGAGCCATCACTAATTATAGAAAAGTAACTTTCCATGGAGTCGTTGATGACTTCCCAAAATGACATTTTTTGATCTCCCTATTTTGAATTCCATAGATTCTTAAACTTTATTCCCATAAAGTATCTCACCTTCTTATTTTAGTTTCTTATTGCTTCAGTTTCCTTTTCTCTCATTTTGAATCTAATGTTGAACTCTTTTTGATTCAGGAATTGCTTAAGGGTAAGACCCTGATGCTGGGAAAGATTGAAGGCAAAAGCAGAAGAGAGAGGCAGAGGATGAGACGGTTAGACAGCATCACCAACTCAATGGATGTGAATTTGAACAAACTCTCAGAGATAGTGAAGAACAGGGAAGCCTGGCATGGGTTTGCAAAAAGTCAGACACGACTTTGTGACTGAACAGTAACAAGGTAGTCAATATAAGGTATTTTTTGTTTTGTTTTTAGCATGGAAATTTGTATTATAATAAATTTGAAGTATTTCTTCCCTGCCTGTCATACAAGAGGTTTTCTCATCCCACTGGTTACAATTACAAAGATGGTTGTTTAATAAGCATCTCTCAAACCCTTCAATAATCTTTAAACTTAAGAAATTTTAGGCTAAGTAAGCATTTTCTGAATTTAGAAAGCAGAGGATCTGAACTGCCTTATGGATAAAAAAAATTAAAAAGCTATTTTTTTCAATTAGTTAGTTATTGAGGATACAATGGTGAAACTGACCATAGTTATATCAGCCAATGCAGGGAAGAAAATAATATATCAGACACAAATACTTATGACATTATAATGAAATGGCCATATTTGTCTTTATGCCACATTATAATGTATTATTATCTCATTTACAATTTTTGTATTTAGCCAAATGTATACAATTCAAATAATGACCTTTCTCCCCCAACCGAGGGACAGGAGAGCAGCCATCTGGATTTAGACTCCTTGGACTGATGGAAACCTAGCTTCAGCTCAGTCACTTTGGGCAAGCTTTAAATTTGTCTATAACTCAATTTTTTTTTGTCCACAAAACAGGCATAATGATCATGCCTACCTCATCAGTCCTTGTAATGTTACAAATGAGATGATGTATGAAATGCTTAGAAAAGTTCCCAGCAAATAATAATCAGTTATATCCTCTTCATCCTCCTTTTCGTCCTTCCCTGTCTCCTCCCTTCCTCCTCCTCCTCATCATGTTTAGATGGAGTATGATTTGTGCAGAAAAACTTCAAATGCTCTGATGACAACAGAGGGTACTAGTATTATTATATAATAACAATAAAAGCCTGGTTTTACGAATTGAAATTCAGGACAAAAGTGCTACCATTCAGAGCAGAATCCAACCGTGGTAGAGGCTGACAGTGCTCTCAGTTTCCCTGTTTGGGTCATATAAGAAAGCTTTCTTTCCCATCATTCTGACAGGTACACTGGGTATGTCATTGGTTCCAGTCCATGTTGCCAAGATACAATGATATATCTAAACGTTACCATGTATCTCTATGATTATCTATTTATGCTCTGTTCCTTATCTAATAAACTCACTCCAAGGCCTATGTTTAAGACGTAGAGATGGGAGACATGTTTAAGACATGTCAGGAAGATCCCTGGAGAAGGAAATGGCAATCCACTCCAGTATTCTTTCCTAGAGAATCCCATGGACAGAAAAGCCTGGCGGGCTACAGTCCATGGGGCTGCAAGAGTCAGACACAACTTGGCAACTAAATCACCAACCAACCACCACCAGACATGTTTAAGACATGAGAGGGGAGGAGCATAGATCTCTGCATTCATTGTTGGAGGATCAAATGTTCTGTATCAGACTGAGTAATGAGTGAAAGCTTTTGAAATTTCTGAGTTTGTTGAAGCTTGTATTCTTAATTTTCTCTACTGATGACTAAGTTAATACCACCCAGCTTTAAATGCATTCTTCTATATTCTGTTCCAAGATGCTGAAGTTGGGAGCTTTTAAACCAGATGTCTCCTTTGACATTTACTTCTTGGTCAGGTCCTGCCAATACTAGTACTAAAAGATCTTCAGGTCAATAAATATGGTGAGTTATAGAACTATGAGCTAATACAATATTATTGGTTTAAGCCATTAGTTTATGACAATGTTATGCAGCTATAGAAAACTAACACAATTGACTTGTCTTTAATTTTATATAAATATTTCTAAAGCTCTACAGTTATATAAGCTATTTTTAAAGTTTTAATAAATGTATTTTATCAAATTAAAGAATGCTGTTTCTGTTTTTCATTTATAATTGTTTAAGTTAAAAATCAATGTAGATATAGGTTTAGTAATTTTTCTGAAACTGTAATAGAACCATATGGTGTTTCTCTATTAATAGTAAAACTAATATGTAATTTAAAAAATAATAAATAACAGAAATCAAAAGACAGGAGGAGAGAGAAGACTCTTTTTCTGTAGCATATTCCAAGGCTTCTTTGAGTCAGCAATGGAAGGTGGGTCCAGTCTCTACGTTTTTTTCTTTTGTCTTGTTCTGTTTTTTTTTTTTTTTTTTTTCACACTCCCTGAATTAGTTTTACTGCACCAACTCCTTTTTCCCACTTGAATATATAAGGATTACATTCCTTTCAGGAATATTGGTCCTAAATCCTCAGGGTCCTTCCTCTGAGCTACAAGTTTCCTACACCAGTTGAGAAGTTAAGAACTGGACATCTTCTTGAAGTTGGGTATAGTTCTGAGAGATCTCAGTCAACATTTTAGATTCTAGTAACTCTAGCCTCCTGTCTGTGTTACTCTTTTGTACAGGTGGTTGCTAGTTCTCGCAATACTAAACTTGTACAAATTTCTGACATTTTAAGTCTTCCAGTAGCAGATTCCATAGCTCATCAGGCACTCTATCTATCAGATCTACGCCCTTAAATCTATTTCTCACTTCCCCTGTATAATCATAAGGGATTTGATTTAGGTCATACCTGAATGGTCTAGTGGTTTTCCCTACTTTCTTCAATTTAAGTCTGAATTTGGCAATAAGGAGTTCATGGTCTGAGCCACAGTCAGCTCTTGGTCTCATTTTTGCTGACTGTATAGAGCTTCTCCAGCTTTGGCTGCAAAGAATATAATCAATCTGATTTCGGTGTTGACCATCTGGTGATGTCCATGTATAGAGTCTTCTCTTGTGTTGTTGGAACAAGGTGTTTGCTATGACCAGTGTATTTTCTTGTCAAAACTCTATTAGTCTTTGCCCTGCTTCATTCTGTAGTCCAAGGCCAAATTTGCCTGTTACTCCAGGTGTTTCTTGACTTCCTACTTTTGCATTCCAGTCCCCTATAATGAAAAGGACATCTTTTTTGGGTGTTAGTTCTAAAAGGTCTTGTAGGTTTTCATAGAACCGTTCAACTTCAGCTTCTTCAGCTTTACTGGTTGGAGCATAGACTTGAATTACTGTGATATTGAATGGTTTGCCTTGGAAACGAACAGAGATCATTCTGTCGTTTTTGAGATTGCATCCAAGTACTGCATTTCAGACTCTTTTGTTGACCATGATGGCTACTCCATTTCTTCTGAGGGATTCCTGCCCACAGTAGTAGATATAATGGTCATCTGATTTAAATTCACCCATTCCAGTCCATTTCAGTTCGCTGATTCCTAGAATGTCGACATTCACTCTTGCCATCTCTTGTTTGACCACTTTCAATTTGCCTTGATTCATGGACCTGACATTCCAGGTTCCTATGCAATATTGCTCTTTACAGCATCGGACCTTGCTTCTATCACAAGTCACATCCACAGCTGGGTATTGTTTTTGCTTTGGCTCCATCCTTTCATTCTTTCTGGAGTTATTTCTCCACTGATCTCCAGTAGCACATTGGGCACCTACTGACCTGGGGAGTTTCTTTTTCAGTATCCTACCATTTTGTCTTTTCATACTGTTCATGGGGTTCTCAAGGCAAGAATACTGAAGTGGTTGCCATTCCTTTCTCCAGTGGACCACATTCTGTCAGATCTCTCTACCATGACCCGCCCATCTTGTGTTGCCCCATGGGCATGGCTTAGTTTCATTGAGTTAGACAAGGCTGTGGTCCTAGTGTTATTAGACTGACTAGTTTTCTGTGAGTATGGTTTCAGTGTGTCTGCCCTCTGATGCCCTCTTGCAACACCTACCGTCTTACTTGGGTTTCTCTTACCTTGGGCGTGGGTGTCTTTTCACGGCTGCTCCAGCAAAGCGCAGCCAATGCTCCTTACCTTGGATGAGGGGTATCTCCTCACCACCGCCCTTCCTGACCTTCAACATGGGATAGCTCCTCTAGGCCCTCCTGTGCCTGTGCAGCCATGGCGTGGGGTAGCTCCTCCCGCCCGCCGCCCCTGGCCTCAGGCTTAAGGGCATGGGGTATCTCCTCTCGGCCGCCCCCCCGACCTCGGACGTGGGGTATCTCCTCTTGGCCGTTCCTGCGCCATCGCAATCTGGCACTCTCGGCCGCTGCCCCTGACCTCGGACAAAAAGATCTTTACGACCCAGATAATCACGATGGTGTGATCACTGATCTAGAGCCAGACATCCTGGAATGTGAAGTCAAGTGGGCCTTAGAAAGCATCACTACAAACAAAGCTAGTGGAGTTGATAGAATTCCAATTGAACTATTTCAAATCCTGAAAGATGATGCTGTGAAAGTGCTGCACTCAATATGCCAGCAAATTTGGAAACTCAGCAGTGGCCACAAGACTGGAAAAGGTCAGTTTTCATCCCAATCCCAAAGAAAGGCAATGCCAAAGAATGCTCAAACTACCGCACAATTGCACTCATCTCACACGCTAGTAAAGTAATGCTTAAAATTCTCCAAGCCACGCTTCAGCAATATGTGAACCGTGAACTTCCTGACGTTCAAGCTGGTTTTAGAAAAGGCAGAGGGACCAGAGATCAAATTGCCAACATCCGCTGGATCATGGAAAAAGCAAGAGAGTTCCAGAAAAACATCTATTTCTGCTTTTTGACTATGCCAGAGCCTTTGACTGTGTGGATCACAATAAACTGTGGAAAATTCTGAAAGAGATGGGAATACCAGACCACCTGATCTGCCTCTTGAGAAATTTGTATGCAGGTCAGGAAGCAACAGTTAGAACTGGACATGGAACAACAGACTGGTTCCAAATAGGAAAAGGAGTACGTCAAGGCTGTATATTGTCACCCTGTTTATTTAGCTTATATGCAGAGTACATCATGAGAAATGCTGGACTGGAAGAAACACAAGCTGGAATCAAGAATGCTGGGGGAAATATCAATAACCTCAGATATGCAGATGACACCACCCTTATGGCAGAAAGTGAAGAGAAACTAAAAAGCCTCTTGATGAAAGTGAAAGTGGAGAGTGAAAAAGTTGGCTTAAAGCTCAACATTCAGAAAACGAAGATCATGCCATCCGGTCCCATCACTTCATGGGAAATAGATGGGGAAACAGTGGAAACAGTGTCAGACTTTATTTTTCTGGGCTCCAACATCACTGCAGATGGTGACTGCAGCCATGAACTTAAAAGACGCTTACTCCTTGGAAGGAAAGTTATGACCAACCTAGATAGCATATTGAAAAGCACAGACATTACTTTGCCAACAAAGGTCCGTCTAGTCAAGGCTATGGTTTTTCCTGTGGTCATGGATGGATGTGAGAGTTGGACTGTGAAGAAAGCTGAGCACCGAAGAATTGATGCTTTTGAACTGTGGTGTTGGAGAAGACTCTTGAGAGTCCCTTGGACTGCAAGGAGATCCAACCAGTCCATTCTGAAGGAGATCAGCCCTGGGATTTCTTTGGAAGGAATGATGCTAAAGCTGAAACTCCAGTCCTTTGGCCAGCTCATGTGAAGAGTTGACTCATTGGAAAAGACTCTGATGCTGGGAGGGATTGGGGGCAAGAGGAGACAGGGACGACAGAGGATGAGATGGCTGGATGGCATTACTGACTCGATGGACGTGAGTCTGAGTGAACTCTGGGAGTTGGTGATGGACAGGGAGGCCTGGCTTGCTGCGGTTCATGGGGTCACAAAGAGTCGGACACGACTGAGTGACTGATCTGATCTGAATAGCAGATTAAATAATTTTTATATCATATTTTCTGTACAATCACAGCTTTCTGTTTTTGCTGAGTGTGCTGCAGTTTTTATAACTATCCAAATACAGAAATCAACAGCCAAAGTCTGTGCTACCATAATGAAAATCACAAGTATGTGGCTTTTGTTTGATGTTTAAGCAATAGGGAGCAGGGAACTGATTTACAAATGTAGAAAGCTATTCATCTTTACGAAGTTTGGGCATAACTCTTGGCACAATCTCAAGGGTCAGAACCTAGGCCTGTTGGGCTGGTAACACTTGAACTATATTGAAAAACAAAACTTCATAATGCATGTTAACTACTATCTGCTACATTCAGCAAGGTGTTACAGGAGAAATATGAGCTCAGGAACTAAGTGGTTTGTGTGAAAGCAGATCTGACCAGAAATAGAGAGAATCCAGAAGTTTCAGGGTTTGCTGGACCCAATGTATCAGATCAGATCAGATCAGTCACTCAGTCATGTCCGACTCTTTGTGACCCCATGAACCGCAGCAAGCCAGGCCTCCCTGTCCATCACCAACTCCCAGAGTTCACTGAGAGTCACATCCATTGAGTCAGTGATGCCATCCAGCCATCTCATCCTCTGTCATCCCCTTCTCATCCTGCCCCCAATCCCTCCCAGCATCAGAGTCTTTCCAATGAGTCAACTCTTCGCATGAGGTGGCCAAAGTACTGGAGTTTCAGCTTTAGCATCATTCCTTCCAAAGAAATCCCAGGGCTGATCTCCTTCAGGATGGACTGGTTGGATCTCCTTGCAGTCCAAGGGACTGTCAAGAGTCTTCTCCAACACCACAGTTCAAAAGCATCAATTCTTTGGTGCTCAGCCTTCTTCTCAGTCCAACTCTCACATCCATACATGACCACAGGAAAAACCATAGCCTTGACTAGATGAACCTTTGTTGGCAAAGTAATGTCCATGCTTTTCAATATGCTATCTAGGTTGGTCATAACTTTCCTTCCAAGGAGTAAGCGTCTTTTAATTTCATGGCTGCAGTCAACATCTGCAGTGGTTTTGGAACCCAAAAAAATAAAGTCTGACACTGTTTCCACTGTTTCCCCATCTATTTCCCATAAAGTGATGGGACCAGATGCCATGATCTTCATTTTCTGAATGTTGAGCTTTAAGCCAACTTTTTCACTCTCCACTTTCACTTTCATCAAGAGGCTTTTTAGTTCCTCTTCACTTTCTGCCATAAGGGTGGTGTCATCTGCATATCTGAGATTATTGATATTTCTTTTGGCAATGGACCCAATGTATGGCTTCTTCTAAACCCCAACTGGTAGATCTGACCTTGAAGTGAGCAACAAAGTTCCAATGAAAAGTTATATTTGAATAAAGTGACTCAAGGCTTATATGATATTTAAAGCTGACACTGAGTGTACCCTCTCAGCTGAACAAAGTATCTCTAGACAAAGATGTTGAGGATGTGGTCCTCCTGTCTGCTTTTCAACATAAGATCATGAGAAAATGGCATGGATAATTGGGGATTAAAAGCAACCAAGAAAGAACTTTCATAGACACATAAACTATCAGGAAGCAAAGAGAAATCAGAACCCAAGCAGATATCAGAGGCCTGTAGTACTAAAATACCATTTTTCCAGAAGTATGAGCTTTGAAATACTTAAGACTTAAAACAACTCTTGGCCCCATAATTTTCCCCAAGCAGGGGGAAAAAAAATACATATTGTGATATGTTTCTATAGGCACTTCAAATGTGAACAGGGACAATAATAGAAAAGGGAGAACTTCTCATAAGGCATATCTAGAAGCTAGAGAGAAGGATGTCCAAGTGAGATCTCCTAAGGATCAGGGTCAAAGCCAATTCAAGGATCCTCCCTTACCTCTCAGTTGGAGAGACTTGATAATGTCTGTCTAGCAGGAATTGACCCCTGATTCCCATGTTCATCTGATTCTTTCTCTTTCCAAACATGAGCACTTATTATGATTTCCTTTTTCTTACCTCTCTCCTGCATATTGGGTATGTATGTATGTTGGGAGCTGGTTGCAAGGTACAGATAATTTATTTGTAGGTGATTCACCATCACATCATTAGATGAGGATGATGAATAACCAAAGACTATGGACTTGAGCAAACTCCAGGAGATACTGAAGGACAGGGAAGCCTTGTGTGCTGCATGGGGTCACAAAGAGCTGGACACAACTTAGCAACTGAACAATAACAACAATAATGGACTTGAATGGAATTCACTGAACAAAAGAATTTTTAGTTATCTCTCTTGGAAAGCAATGCTTCTTCTTCATGAAAGAGTGGAAACGTGACATGAATATGTGATGACCAGAGGACAGACTGTGGTAGAGATGTGCTAAGTGCTTACTAGCTCCATCTGCTTGTCCTGTCCATATGGCTTCCTGACACTCATCAGCCTCCTTTGCAGTTCAGACAGGTCTATGGGACTAGGTTTTGGCCAGTGGAAGGATGCCTACACATTACAGGTTTCTCCATAATAGCTCATGCATAATGAACCACATAGCCTTTTCCTTTCCTCAGTGACCTAAGAGCTCATGTGCTTAAGAAGGCAGTATAGAAAGATGGATGGAGTCTGAACAATCAGTGAACCTTTGACAGTGAACCTCCAAGGAGAACTGCCCTAGACATGTGCACTCTGACATAAGAAATATTTTATTTTTCTTAGATTTGGGGTTATGTTACAGTGACTGCAGGCTATTGCCCTAATACAGCAAGCCCTATCTTGAGAAAGAAGGATTCTAGTAATCCTAGGAGTGACATTTACTAGCTAAGTGACACTAAGAAAGTCACTTAATTTCTCTGGGCCATAAATGTAAAATATGTAAAATTTAGTACATATGTACAAAATAAAGCTAATATATGCAAAATAAAGCTAATATTAAGTTACCCAAAATTATAAGAGAAATCCAGGCTAAATGTTTTGCTCAAGATTGTTTTCTGGTTTGGATCTATGGTTCTACTAAATAAAAATTAAACACTAAAGCCACTATAATGAGATCACAGAAGTAATATATTTAATGAAAAATTTTTACCTATTGCATGATACCTACAAAGTCTGGCTTTATATATACATATTATGCAACACGTATTTTGAGTGGTGTTAACTTATGCCAAGCAGTTTTATTGAAAACATTAATTTACAAAGGAGTATATTAGAGTGAGATGAACCATTGCAGATAATGATTTCAAATAATTTATTCCCCAGAACTTTCACTGTCCAATCAAATTGCAGTTTATTTTAGTACCATCAGCCCTTTTTCCCACTGTCTAAGATGAGTGAAATTAAATAGGATTCCCACTTCTATGTTTCATCAGTTGAAAGCCTATTCCTTCCATTGGTGTCTATTTAAATTTGCTTAATAATATTTGTTCAGGATTATTATTTTTATGTAAAATTATAGAAATTATCAAATAACTCAGAAGCAAAAAGAAACATAACTTTTACATATGTTTAATTATATGTTCATCAATTAATAAATCAGGCCAATAAAAACACTTCTGTTCTTATAAATTGGTACAACAGTAATTAAAATACAACTAACACGTCAATTAAAACTTAGAGATTGAATGGAATAATCCTTCCTTAAATCAAAATGAAATACATTGCATGCAAAATCTTAACAAAGACTTTGTAAAACCTCTTTTGCTAATAAGTTATTTTCCTAATCACTGGAAAATAAAGCTAACTGAAGCCTAACATGTAAACTTAAAGCAGAAAACAATACAAGAACGAGTATGTTATTGGTCTTCAAATAATTCTTGCAATTACTTAATTCACAATAGTGTATCAAAATTATAACTTTTAAATCCATTTAAAGACATTTTTAGAATATAGGAAAATACAGAAGGTATGATTCTGATTTTTTCATTATTTTGGATAACCCTATTTCTTTTCCTCCATGGATTTCATTAAAAAAGTGTAGAATGCAAGATATAAACTTTAAATATCTCTTTAAGGTCACTGACATAATGGATGGGCAATGTCAAAAGAAACAGAAAAAAAATGAATTGTTTAATCTGAATTAAACTCTAAATTCTGTAAAATTACAATAATTACTATCCATTAAACAACATCTATGTAAACAATATCCATTGCAAAGCAGAGAACTGTTAACTTAGGAAGCCCTTCCCTCCCCGCCATTCCCTCAGCATCCATTCACACAAGCCATTCGAGGTACCATTGCTACACTCACCAGTGTGGAGGCTTGCGAGGTATCAGCCCACTCCTCTGAGCCCTCTGGGGTCCGAGTGGTATTAGGAATCCTGCGAGGATTACAGGCTATTGCTTCACACCAGCCCAGCATTTTCTCCTTCCTCTTATCCCTTTTCAATTTCTGAAATCCTGAAAACAATTTACATTCCCTGAAACAGGTCACTTGCTTTAGTTGTCTGTTGTTGGAATATGTACATCATTGAAATTAAATATGCAACTGAATGAAATACCAGTGGAGACATTTTATTTTAGCCAGGGGTTATGGGGAGGAAAAGAAGGATATGCTATTAATTAAAAACCTCAGAGCCACAAGGCAATGCAAATAGTACTACTCAGAGCCTAATGTTTCACACCCCAATTTGTGACATCAAGGATCAGTTTCTAATGAGGAGTCCCTGCTCTGGAAGCTAAGAATGGACCCAGTTCCTGGTATATCTATATATTTCAGTGACATCTAAAATTTGGCATAGCTTTTCAGGTTAATGTCTGTATCTGTAGATACAGAATGAATTAAATACAGACCAGTGATAAAGATCACTCATTCTGGCAGTGACATGATTAGCTCCCTCATAATAAAAAAGTGAAAGTGAAAGAGAAGTCACTCAGTTGTGTCCTACTCTTTGCGACCCCATGGACTGTAGCCTACCATAATGTAGCTCCCTCATAAAGTTCTACCAAATAAAGAAAGAGAAATTTTAGTGCAAGGATGGTAAATTTAGTATCTGACATACACCACCAGTGCAATCTATTAAAATAATAATTAAAGCATCTCACTAAATCATGAGTAAAATTGTTCCACAACTCCTTCTAGTCTTCCAGAACTTCCCATTTAGGGGACTTTATTTTTTGTCTCTGAAAAAGATATATCAACAATGACTTTTAATGTAATGAAGAAAACATTGTTTCCTTGTAAAGTTTTACAGCCTAGTTTTCCACTCCACCACCCTCAGTAATTAGAAATAGTTTATTGCAGGTCTTTAGTTAAATGCATTACACTGTCAATTAAATATAAAAAATAATGTGGATTAATTATTTTTCACAGCATCCAAAGCAATTAGCAATCTGGTGGTTTATAACATTTCAGAGATTCAAAATAGCACATTTCACAGGACTAAGAAAAATAACATTAAGAAAGATTGCACTAGCAGATTGATGAGTTATTTCTGTAAATGACAAAATACTCAAGTGAAATGGATCTGGACAATGTACATAGGAAATTATTTTTAAAAACTTTCACAAAAATTAAATCTAAGATACTAAATGGATTGACTTTTTAAATAAGACTGGCAATCTCATATGAGTGAATCATTCATTTGTTGTACATGGAAATGGCGAACAGAGCTTCAAAACAATTGTTTGAATGAGCAACAAATTATTAATGCTTGCCCCTTTAAACACATTGCTTGAAATTTATTGAAAACTCTTACCTATGTATTATAAAATTTGCATACTCAACTAATTTGCATTCCATAGAGAGTAAATATTTCCACATTCTTGATGCACAATATCTTGGTTAGTCATCAGTTTTTAATTACATTTCTTGTAGTGTACTAAAAGCAAATGAAAATGAGTATATTTATTCAAAAGCAGGGAGTGAAATGATACATAATGACCAAAACAGTTTAATCAAGTACAAACAAATGTTCAACTTGTAAGTCATTTGCTATTAAAAATAATTAACTCTATAATTAAATATCATTTTAGTGCTTATAATAAAATGTTGAATTCATGCATGAATAAAAAGCATAAAAATGTGGCCCACAAAATTATATAATAAGTATCCACTCTGGGATATGTTTTTAAATGCAGCAGACTTGGTATCTCCTATTCAGTTTCTGAGACTAAACACAACAATTTAATTTCATTTGCAGGCTTTTCTCATAGTAGTGATGGTGTTTGTAGCTATGTTCCTCCTTATTCAATCAACATTAATCCTAAAGCATTTTTTGAGTCCTTATTATATTGCAGCTACTGAAGTATGCATGGAAAAGCCATAAGAAGAGGCTTATTTTCATTTTGAGTTGATTCAGTGCAATATTCTCAAGGATTTTAAAATCCAAGCATAACTAGCATCTTCCAGACTCTCTAATTTTTAAAACTTGTATATATATTTGCTCAACTTTAAGTGACTGCTTGCCCCCTTTGATCTTAGAAGTCCTTGTTGAACTTGGTTTTCTGCAAATAATTTTTTCTGAATTGTTTGGTTAAATAAATCATTGTGACAGGGTTATTAAACTTGGGTTATGCCTGCTGATGTAGTATAATAAGCTATATTATATTAAATAATATTATATATAATATAACAATATTATTACTATATTATAAATATAATAAACTCCTCAGTTTAAGGAGTTTTTTGCATGTAACACATTATCTTAATTCTAGAATGATTAAATAGGTTAATTCATCTAAGAGGTTAGAATATACACTTTTTACCTAAATAATGTGTTCATAATAATCATAGAATATTTACCATGGACACTGTCCTGTCTGTTGTGGGAAAACAGAAAAGAAACACAAAGTCAGAGCTTGAAAGATTGGAAAGCTTCTCATTAAACTTGGACATATTCAGAAGAAAGTTCACAAAGAAAATTAAAAGTGTGAAATGACCAGAACAATCTAACTAGAGAGTGTCACTTCAGTATTTTATTATATGAATGAACAATGTGTGAGATTATAAGAAAGGCCTCTGATGGTTACATTCCTACATCTGGACATTTACATCATCTTATTAAAGTTTTGTCTAATCATGTGCTCAGTATAATATGCATTCACTCACATTACCAGTTATCTTAGAGTCAAAGAATCATATCTGAAAGAAACCAATCTTTAAACTGCACCAAAGGAAGCAGCTTGGGTGTAGGTGAGTTGAGAGAGAGAGAGACAAGAATGAAAGATGTGCTGTACCACTTCATCCCAGAAATTCCTGTGGGGAAGTGACTGACAGTCACTAAAGACTATATCTTCTGTTATCACAAAACACTCAGACTTGAGATTACACTTCAGAACAGTGTTTTTGGGAACACTGATGACAACATACAAATTCCAGAAAGTTTAGGTGATAGGTTTGAGATAACTAATGGGTTAATAATGTTGATTGCTGAGCCTCTGAGGACCAGTAATATTCCTGCACAGGTCTGTAGCACTCATCGTATTCTTAAGTGTAAGGATGTAATGTCAGTCAGAAGTGTAGGAGGTAGGAAGAATAAAAGCAAAGCAGGCCCCGGCAAGGGCTGCAAAAGAAATTTATAATTATTGATAAACTGAATGCTATAAGGCATGAAGACTTGGAACGAGTCCAGACGGAACAGTTCATAGTTTTGAAAACAAGATATGATCCTGGGGTTGGACTGTTTCTCAACTGGTGTCTCAGAGTCACATGTTTTATGTATTTGGTGGAAAAATCTATAGATAAGAATATTAGTCTTAGTTACTGATTTTTTATTGATTACTGTTTCTTAATTGCTGCTGCTGCTGCTGCTAAATCGCTTCAGTCGTGTCCGACTCTGTGCGACCCCATAGACGGCAGCCCACGAGGCTCCCCAGTCCCTGGGATTCTCCAGGCAAGAACACTGAGTGGGTTGCCATTTCCTTCTCCAATGCACAAAAGTGAAAAGTGAAAGTGAAGTCGCTGAGTCTTGTCCGACTCTTAGCGACTCCATGGACTGCGGCCCACCAGGCTTCTCCATCCATGGGATTTTCCAGGCCAGAGTTCTGGAGTGGGGTGCCATTGCCTTCTCCTGTTTCTTAGTTACTCAATGGTTAATGATCACTTTGTTCTTTGGCCCTGAAGACTACATGAGTTATAGCTTAACTCCCCGCATATTCTTTCTTCACTGCTGAAAGTGTGATAAAGCTGGCTTGGATTCAATTTCAGCACCTTCGCCTTGGAGCGGTGTTTGTTCCCTGATTCTCGCTTCTCACTGTGTCTTGTGAATTTGCTTCTCACTGTGTCTTCACTTTTCAATTCTTGTGTCTCGTTTCTCATTCTCTTGCCCTATTATGCTTTTGGAAACTCTGCTTGTCGAGCCAGTCTTGACATGAAGGGTAGATAAATTATGGACATTTCTAATTAACCCTAATTCACTTTAAACTCTAAGTATCATTAGTAATATGTCAGAATGGAAAAGTGATCGATCATTAAGTATTCATGTTAATTTCCATCTAACCACTGAACCAAGCTAATATGAGACACAGCAATGAGGAACCTATATAATGATCACAGGAAATTGAGATTTAATTAAGCTTACTTTTTAATATGCTTACACCTAGGAGACATTTAATTTAATAAATATAAGCACAGTGCATTTTCTGTGAACTAAATTGACAACAAATTAAAATTAGGTAGAAAAAATGCAAGGTAATTGCACATATGTCATAGAAAGTAATTTACTTTTAATTCAGGAAACATTTACTAAACACTTGTGCCATATACTGTGCTTGGAACTATTGGTAAAAGGAATAAAGGAATCTGGAGGGAGTTCCTGGTGTTTGAGTGGTTAAAATTTCACCTTCCAATGCAGGGGGGTGTGGGTACAATCCTGAAGGGGGTGTGGGTACAACACCCTACGCCTTGTAACCACATCCCACGCCTTGTGGCCAAAAAGCCAAAAACATAAAGCAGAAGCAATCTTGTAACAAATTCAATAAAGGCTTTAAAAATGGTCACATAAAAAGAAAATCTTAAAAAAAGCTGGAGCTTTGAGGTAGAAGGGAAACTGACAAGTAGATCAACTTTTAACAACAGTGCAATAAGTATAATAAGAACTTTGAGAAAAGACATTTGATTTAATATCTGCTGAAGGAAACCATTGACTTTGGACAACTTTCCAAAGAAAATAAAATTACAATAAATTACATGAAAATTAAAATTCTTACTATTCCAAAGGCTTCTACCACTACCAGCTGTGCTACACAACTCCAGGGGCCTCATTCCCATTGTCATCCACGTAAATGGCACTGAGCTCCAGGGGGTGTTCTTCACATAGAGCACTGTGTGAGCTAAGCTCCTGCAGGTAGCAGCCTGGCAGAATCAGAGCCATGCTGATTTCTCTAGGTGAAACATATTACATGCATCTTACAATGCCCCACGTTTAAAGCAATTCAGCCTTAAAATAAGAACTTTTATTTTCTGATAGAAAAAAATGCAGTTGCATGCCTCTACCTTGTCTGTCTACCTCTTCAACTCTTTCTTTCCTAAAAGGTTGCCCACTGCATGTCATATCCAGGAAAGTACAGTTAAGAGCCTGCTCTCTTCACCACACACATGTAACTGAGAAGGCTTTCTGAACCTGCTCATGTAGGCAATTATCCTCAAATTTGAGACTTGACAAATCTAAGAATTTGAAAGGATTTTTCCAACAAATATTTTAGGGATTTGGTTGTAAGTGTCCTTAAGAAATAGGCCTCAACTATTGAACACTTTCCCCCACTAATAAACATGAAGATCAATCTACTTTATGAAAGAAACAACTTGCAAATAAGAAAACTGGCAGTTGGGAATAGGCTTCCCTTCCTCAGAGAATTAATGCTTGTTCTTGGAAAAGATGTGTGTGTGTGTGTGTGTGTTTCAGGAGTCCTCTCTAGACCCTCAGAAGGCTATACCATATATGCCTAAAATAGCAACTGCTACTCTGGATGCCTGCATGAATGTTTTGAAATGCTCACTCACAACCATGAACTGTCCTTGAAGACATGGAATTCTAATGACCACCAAAGACTGGGAAGTCTTTAGACCAGACCGTCTTTAAACTAGATAACTGTTTGTTAAATTTACTGCTATGAAATGGAAGTACGTCCTGGGGGTCTTTTGATTTCTATGAGTAGAATGTGAGGTTCTCGAATGGACAGAGAGGTTCATAGTTGCCTTCTAGGATGTGGAACACTGATATAGAGACCAATACATAACTGTTAATAATAAAATAAATGACAAGGTACCAGAAGAGCTCTCCCCTTTTGAGTAAAGCTAGGAAATGGGAACAATCATAAAGTGACTCATGGTGAAGGTTTAAATTCCTAAGTGCTTTTGGCTTGGACTATAGAAAAGGTATGTTTAGTATATATTTTTCTTTTAAAAATCTTCCCTCTACCTTGCAATTATTCTTAGAAGCACCCATCTTTCTGTGAAGTTTTATGAATTACTTTAACCTTGTGAGAAAATCTGGGGATGAATAAAAAAAATGTCACATAAATGGAAGAGGAGAGCCTCTTCTCTCCCCTCTGTTGGGGCAGTTCAGAGATAAGGTTTTTGAAAAGACAGTCTTGGTATGAGCCACAACTCTAAGGTCCTTATAAAAGGAGGAAAGGGCAGCTTCCTGATCAGCAACTTTGGGAAAACTATAATGCAGTGACTATTTCAGTCTTTTTCGTTTGTTTGTTTTGTTTCTAATTTTAATGGAAACATAGTAGCTACAGTCAATATGTTCTACATTTTACTAATTTGAGTAGATAAGGAATTTATTCAAATGATATTGAGTTACTCATGGAAAATCTTAGAATGCTGAAGAACAGAAATACAGAGCCAGAAACAGTACTCCAAATGATAACATAGAATTTGTGTGGTGAGGTCACCACTGCTACTGCTTTACACAGAATCCCCAGCTTACTCTACTGACACCATGGATTTTGGGCTCTCAGTACCCCTACTACTGCCACCTGGGAACCTAGGGCTGCCCATAGCTCAGATGGAATTTCCACAGCCCTTGTTCCTTTCTGTCATTAGCTTGCTATTCCAGTCTTAATACAAATGCAGATGAAGAGAGGGTATCATTCAAATATCCACACCGAAAATGAAAATGAGGGGCTATTCTTCAGCGATGGGAGACAAGCTTCCTCCTGAATGTGGTGCTTGTTTAAGACTTAGCACATAGGTTGGGCCGATCTTTGCGACATCAAAAGTGAAGTATTAATATGATATTTGTTTTTCTCTTTCTGACTTACATGAATATAAACAATCATTAGAGAAATCAAAACCATAATGAGGTACCACCTAATACTAGTCAACAAGACCATCATCACAAAATCTACAAACAATAAATGCTGGAGACAGTGTGGAGAAAAGAGAACCCTTGTGCACCATAGGTGTGACTGTAAAGTTGACACAACCCCTATGGAGAATAGGAATGGAGGCTCCTTAAAAAACTGAAAATAAAACTACCATACCCCAGCAATCCCATTACTGGGCATATACCCTGAGAAAATCAACTTCCTAACAGAAGTGAAAAGACCATGAAGAATGGAAAATGGAAAAGAGCACCACATGCAAGAACTATGGGATTATTTCAAAAGATGTAACACATGCATAATTGGAATACCAGAGAAGAAATAAAGATAACAAAGCATAAGAAATATTTGCAGAACACAAGCTTAATGTTCAAAAGGCAAGTGTTTTCCTATATATATGAATGCCTATGCACTATCAGGGAAGTTAAAATTTGACATTTTAAAAACAATACCACTTTCAATAACAACAAAAAAAAAGAAATATTTAGGTATAAATTTAACAAAATTGTTAAAGGGTCTTTGTATAAAACTATTATATTTTGATTGAAAAATTGGATAAAATCTAAATAAATACCAACAAATTTTGTGTTTATGAATGACAAGACAATATTGTTAAGATGTCAGTTCTTCCTACCTTGAGCTATAGTTTCAGCACAATCTCAATCAAAATTCCAAAAAGCTGTTTTTGGTGATACTGACAAAAATAATCTGAAGTTTATATAGAGAGGCAAAACACTTAAAAATAGCAAGCACAATCATGAAGAAGAACAGAGCTGAAGGATTCATACTATGAAGCTTCCAAACTTACCATAAATTTACAGTAACCGAGTCAGTGTGACATTGGCAAAAGAATGAACATATAAAACAAGGGAAGACTGGCAAATCCTAAAACAAGCTAAAAAACCACATAATTATTATCAACTCATCTTTAGAAAAGGGCAAAGGCAACTCAATGGAGAAAAGATAGATTTTTTTCAATAAATGGTTCTGGAAAACTGGATATCCACAAGAAAAAAAAAAAATCAAAAATAAACCAGAACCTTACACATTTCACACACACACACACACAAAAACAACTCAAAATAGATCATGCTGCTGCTGCTGTTGCTAAGTCGCTTCAGTCGTGTCCGACTCTATGAGACCCCATAGACGGCGGCCCATCAGGCTCCCCCGTCCCTGGGATTCTCCAGGCAAGAACACTGGAGTGGGGTGCCATTTCCTTCTCCAATGCATGAAGGTGAAAAGTGAAAGTGAAGTTGCTCAGTCGTGTCCGACTCAGCGACCCCATGGACTGCAGCCTACGAGGCTCCTCCGTCCATGGGATTTTCCAGGCAAGAGTACTGGAGTAGGGTGCCATTGCCTTCTCCGCAAAATAGATCATAGGCCTAATTTAAATTGAAAACTATAAAACTTTTATAAGAAAAGCAAAGGAGAATAACTTTGGCTGCAGCAATGAAATATTAGATAGAACACTAAAATCCTGATCCATGAAAGAAAAACTGATGCCAGAATTTATTAAATCTATGAACTTCTATTCTCTGAAAGACTTAAGGGAATGAAAACTCAAGTTATAGGGACAAAATATTTGAAAACTGTATATCAGATAAAGGACTTGCATACAAAATATACAAAGAGCTCTTAAAGATCAATAATAAGAAAACAAATAACCCAGTTTTAAAAAAAATATTAGCTGAACAGAAACCTCACCAAGAGAATATACAGATGGCAAATCAGCATATGAAAGATGCTCATCATCAGATATCATTAGGGAACTTAAAGCAATGAAATACCACTACATGTTTATTGGAATGGTTTGAATCCCAAGAGGATAACACCAACTGCTGGAGAAGAATACAAAGTAAGAGGGGCTCTCATTTATTGTTATTAGGAATGCAGAATGGTGTAGCCAACTTGGTACTTTCTTGCAAAGCTAAATATTACCATAAAATCAAATAATTGTACATATAGCTATTTACCTTACTGATTTGTGAATTTATGTTTCCACTAAAACCTGTACACAGGTGTTTCTAGTGTTTCATTCATAATTGCTGAAAACTAGAAGCAACTGATATAGCCTTTAATAAGTGAATAGATAAAGAAATTGTGGAATATTTTTATAATGGTACATTTTTCAGAAACAAAAAGAAAGATATTAAGTCATAAAAAGGCATAAATGAATCTTAAAACCATATTGCTATGTTAGAGAAACCAGACTGAAAAGCACTATGCTATGTATGATTTCAATTATATGACATTCTGGAAAAGACAAAATTCTAGGAATAATAAAAATAATCAGTGATAATGCAGTGAAACTACTGTGTATGACACTGTAATCGATCATGACCATTTATAAAACTTCATAGCACAAAATGTAAACCTGAAAATGGATGTAAATTATCAGGCGAGTGTATACTCCTCAGTTCTGTCTCATCACAACAAAGATTTGGAGCGATGGACATTAAAGCCCTTGGTGTGTCATAGCTCTTGGGTCTTGGACAGACCATATTATAGCTTTTAGACAAATCAGTGTTATAGCTCCGTGTTACAGCTCTATTTTATTTAGAAAATAGCAGGAAAATCCATCCTCAAGGCATGAGGGCATGCCGACCCAAAGACGTGAAGAGAAGAGAGTGGGGGAGCGTCCCAGTGCATGGGACAGAGAGGGAGAGAGACCCCCAGCCCTTTGGCTCCTCTTTTTATGTGTTTCCCTCCCCCAGGCCTGCCCTATGTAAATTGGGCTAGCCAGGAGTGTTGTTTGTTCTACCTGAGGTCCTTACTCCAGTCCTCAGACCTTCCTTTGTTCTATTTCCATGGGCTTTCCCCTTCCTTATCTTTTAGCCACTGCCATTCTGGACTCTTATTTCCTATTTTAACTACCTAACACAAGTTAAAACATCATTTAAAAGGTTGGGAGGTCCCAAGATGGAATTAGAAAAATACTATCTAAATATATGATAAATGTATGAAACGCCCTCACCAAGAAGTGTGAGGGCAAATGTGCTGAGTTAAGTAATTTAGAAATAATAGAGTCTGTTAGATTAAAGAAAAAAATGTAGATCAGCACTGTGCTTTAGTTCACATAATTATTCCCCACAGAAATATGGGTTGACAGTTCTGATGCAGCTAGACAAGTATGCTGGAATTGAACAACTAAGTAAGTGGTTGGCAGCTAAGGAGGGCCAATTTTTCAGTACTGGGGTGGAAGGTTACAGATAAGCGGGGGTAGAAGGCACATGCCATATGGTATTAGAGATGCAAACATCAGTATGAACTCCTGTTCACCTTGGTAGGTGCTAAGCTGCTTCAGTCATTTCTAATTCTTTATGATCCAATGGACTGTAGACTGCCAGCCTCCTCTATCCATGGGATTCTCAAGGCAAGAATACTAGAATGGGTTGCCATGCCCTCCTCCAGGGGATCTTCCTGACCTAAGAATTGAACCCGTGTCTCTTATATTTCCTGAGCTGGCAGGTGGATTTTTACTAGTGCCGCCTGGGAAGCCCCTTGTTAACCTTAACTGTGAGAGGGTAACAGACAGGAAGGCAAGGGGTCTCCAAACCTAGGAAATACGCTGCAGGTGTCAGACTTTTTTTTTTTTTTAATCTCTCTCTTAAGGGGCAGGAGGAAACAAACTAGCGATATTTTTTTCCTTCGCTATACAAATTTAAAAAGAGGTTTCTCTTAAAATACTGTGTTGCCATAATGACACCTGGTTCCACCTGAACTTAACTTTTCTCAAATCTTGAGCTACCAATGCATTTTTCTTATGGAAATGTTTCTCTTAAGCTATGTTAATGTACTATGCATTTACCCCAGACTCTGTCTTCAAGTCCACCTAAAGGCTCAGAACTGACCTGACAAACCAGTATGTTTTCCTCATACATTGTTCTCCTAATCCATGTAAACGGAACTATTTGTATGGTAATCTGCCCTTCTACAAGATTCAAGTCAATCATTTTATGGCCAGTGATGACTCACCTGGTGCCAAGATTATCTCAAAATGCATCTTGTGGGCGAGGGGCCTGGTGCCTGAGTATTGAGACATTTCCTTTCTTTCATTAAGAGACTGCTAGTAACTATATAACATCCAGCTAAAGACTAGCAGGAGGGTATTCTTTCTGCCCTCCACCCCTCCTTCTGATGTCTATGTCAGAAGCTTTCTCTATCTCCTTTTTACTTTAATAAAACTTTATTACACAAAAACTCTGAGCGATCAAGCCTTGTCTCTGGCCTCAGATTGAATTCTTCTCCTCCAGAGGCCAAGAATCCCAGTGTTTTTTGTGGCTCAGCAACAAACTTTCAACTGCATACAGAAATAATTATAAATGAATGTATACTGATTAGTGCATGTACATATATTTCCTTGCTTCTATCATTTGAGAGGCAGCTCAGTAGCAATGAATGTTCCTGGTGCCCAGATTTGGGTTTCTAATATTGGTACTGGAATGGGTGAATTTAACTCAGATAACCATTAAATCTACTACTGTGGGCAGGAATCCCTTAGAAGAAATGGAGTAGCCATCATGGTCAACAAAAGACTCTGAAATGTAGTACTTGGATGCAATCTCAAAAACGACAGAATGAGCTCTGTTCATTTCCAAGGCAAACCATTCAATATCATAGGAATCTTAGCCTATGCCCCAACCAGTAATGCTGAAGAAGCTGAAGTTGAATGGTTCTGTGAAGACTTACAAGAAGTTTTAGAACTAACACCCCAAAAAAGATGTAATTTTCATTATAGGAGACTGGAGTACAAAAGGAGGAAGTCAAGAAACACCAGGGGGAATAAGCAAATTTGGCCTTGGAATACGGAATGAAGCAGGACAAAGGCTAACAGAGTTTTGCCAAGAAAACGCACTGGTCATAGCGAACACCCTCTTCCAACAACACAAGAGAAGACTCTAACATGGACATCACCATATGGTCAACACCGAAATCAGATTGATTATATTCTTTGCTGCCAAAGATGGAGAAGCTCTATACAGTCAGCAAAAACAAGACTGCGAGCTGACTGTGGCTCAGATCATGAACTGCTAATTGCCAAATTCAGACTTAAATTGAAGAAAGTAGGGAAAAACACTAGACCATTCAGGTATGACCTAAATCAAATCCCTTATGACCACACAGTGGAAGAGAGAAATAGATTTAAGGCACTAGATCTGAGAGACAGAGTGCCTGATGAAATATGGACAGAGGTCCGTGACATTGTACAGGAGACAGGGATCAAGACCATCCACATGGAAAAGAAATGCAAAAAAGCAAAGTGGCCATCTGAGGAGGCCTTACAAATAGCTGTGAAAAGAAGAGAAGCAAAAAGCAAAGGAGAAAAGGAAAGATATAAGCATCTGAATGCAGAGTTCCAAAGAATAGCAAGGAGAGATAAGAAAGCCTTCCTCAGTAATCAATGCAAAGAAATAGAGGAAAACAACAGAATGGGAAAGACTAGAGGTCTCTTCAAGAAAATTAGAGATACGAAGGGAAAATTTTATGCAAAGATGGGCTCGATAAAGGACATAAATAGTATGGAACTAACAGAATCAGAAGATATTAAGAAAAAGTGGGAAGAATACACAGAAGAACTGCACAAAAAAGATCTTCATGACACAGATAATCACGATGGTGTGATCACTCACCTAGAACCAGACATCCTGGAATGTGAAGTCAAGTGGGCCTTAGAAAGCATCACTATGAACAAAGCTAGTGGAGGTGGCAGAACTCCAGTTGAGCTATTTCAAATCCTAAAAGATGATGCTGTGAAACTGCTACATCAATAAGCCAGCAAATTTGGAAAACTCAGCAGTGGCCACAGGACTGGAAAACGTCAGTTTTCATGCCAATCCCAAAGAAAGGCAATGCCAAAGAATGCTCAAACTACCACACAGTTGCACTCATCTCACATGGTAGTAAAGTAATGTTCAAAAATCTCCAAGCCAGGCTTCAGCAATACGTGAACTGTGAACTTCCAGATGTTCAAGCTGGTTTTAGAAAAGGTAGAGGAACCAGAGATTAAATTGCCAACATCTGCTGGATCATCAAAAAAGCAAGAGAGTTCCAGAAAAACATATACTTCTGCTTTATTGACTACGCCAAAGCCTTAGACTGTGTGGATCACAATAAACTGTGGAAAATTCTGAAAAAGATGGGAATACCAGACCACCTGATCTGCCTCTTAAGAAACCTATATGCAGGTCAGCACGCAACAGTTAGAACTGAACATGGAACAACAGACTGGTTCCAAATAGGAAAAGGAGTATGTTAAGGCTGTATTTTGTCACACTGCTTATTTGGCTTATATTCAGAGTTTGTCATGAGAAACGCTGGGCTGGAAGAAGCACTAGCTGGAATCAAGATTGCTGGGAGAAACATCAATAACCTCAGATATGCAGATGACACCACCCTTATGGCAGAAAGTGAAGAGGAACTAAAAAGCCTCTTAATGAAAGTGAAAGAGGAGAGTGAAAACTTTGGCTTAAAGCTCAACATTCAGAAAATGAAGATCATGGCATCTGGTCCCATCACTTCATGGGAAATAGATGGGGAAACAGTGTCAGACTTTATTTTGGGGGGCTCCAACATCACTGCAGATGGTGACTGCAGCCATGAACTTAAAAGACGCTTACTCCTTGGAAGGAAAGTTATGAGCAACCTAGATAGTGTATTAAAAAGCAGAGACATTACTTTGACAACAAAGGTCCATCTAGTCAAGGCTATGGTTTTACCAGTGGTCATGTATGGATGTGAGAGTTGGACTGTGAAGAAGTCCTGAACGGTCTTCGGAAGGACTGATGCTAAAGCTGAAACTCCAGTCCTTTGGCCACCTCATGTGAATAGTTGACATATTCGTGTCCGACTCTTTGCGACCCCATGAATTGCAGCACGCCAGGCCTCCCTGTCCATCACCAACTCTCGGAGTTCACTCAAACTCATATCCGTCAAGTCGGTGATGCCATCCAGCCATCTCATCCTCTGTCGTCCCCTTGTCCTCTTGCCCCCAATCCCTCCCAGCATCAGTCTTTTCCAATGAGCCACTCTTCGCATGAGGTGGCTGAAGTACTGGAGTTTCAGCTTTAGCTTCTTTCCTTCCAAAGAACAGCCAGGACTGATCTCCTTTAGAGTTAGTGATATTTAATTCAAATTCAAAATTACCTTAGGTATCTTGTATTATTTTAGTCAATCCTTTTGTCCCATACAACGTGAATAAAGCATTCAATTAAGTTGTGTGAGCAAGTCTACCACCTTGAAGTGAAAGTAATCCCAAATCTTCCCTTTGGGAAGACCATCAGGCACTTGATTAGACTGAAATGCCAAGGAAAACTTAATTTTTCATTTAAATCTACACAAGTAGACCCTTGTAGAATGGTAACTCCGTATCTACAATAGAAGATGAATGTAGAATGTTTGGAGAGCTGATTGTAAACTAAAAGCTCTCAGCAGACTTCCTTGGTGGTGTAGTGGCTAAGACTCTGGGCTCCCAATGCAGGGGACCAAGGTTCAATCCCTGATCAGGGAACTAGAGCCCATGAGCCACAACTAAGTCAAAAAATAAGATTAAAAAGCTCTCAGCAAAGAAGGATCTGATGTAAAAAATACTTGAAACTCATGTTTTCCTTTCTACAATAAGAAAGACAACTTCTTTACTTATACATCAGAAGAGGTATCACAATAATATATCTTAAGAAAGATAAATACAGTCAACTACAAATTACCTACATTCAAAAATATTTTTTGCCAAAGAAAATAATGCATATTTTACTTTCAAGAAAAGCACTGTGAAACTCATAGAAATAGATTTGAATGGTAGTTGCCAAAGGCTGGAAGTGGGGGAAAGCTAGGAATGTTGATCAAAGGGTTCACATTTTCAGTAATAAGACAAGTTAGTTATGAGGATCAAATATACAGCATGGTGACTATAATTAATAATACTGTATCGTATACTTGACATTTGTCAAGAGAGTAAATCTTTAACTTTCTCACCACACACACACACACACACATAACCATTTAAGGTAAGGATTGTGGCAACCATTTTGCAATGCATATGTGTGTGTGTGTGTGTGTGTGTGTGTGTGTGTGTGTGTTAGTTGTTCAGTCATGTCCAACTCTTTGAAACCCCATGGACTGTAGCCCACCAGGCTCCTCTGTCCATGGGATTCTCTGAGCAGGAACACTGGAGTGGGTTACCATTCCTTTCTCCAGGGGATCTTCTCAATCTAGGGATCAAACCCGGATCTCCCGCATTGCAGGCAGATTCTTTACCAGTTGAACCACAAAGGAAGCCTCTGGATACAAAAAAAAGGGAGGGGGAAGTATCTTCATACATAATAAAATTTATGAAACTCTTCAGAAAATTTGACTTTATTTCTACATGATACCTCAGTAAACCTTTGTTCTGTGATTTTTGTCCATGATAATTCATAATAGAGGACTAACTCAATTTTATCTGTCTCCCCTGAACATACATGTTGGATTTGATTTTGAATGCCTACTCTTCTTTTTAACACATCAGTGATACTCTTCTTGAAATTTTTCCTTCATTTAGTCTTCGGTTAAATGTGTTCATACAAAAGTTATAATAAACATAACGGAGTCACTGGGAGGTCCCTAATTTTGAGTTTCTTGGAACTCTTTAATTCCAAAGTCATTGATGTGAAAAAAAGCAACTCAGCAGGATTCAGCAATGAAATATGCTAAATTTCAATAATCTGTCACAGTTTCTTCCCAAATTGCCTTAAATTTAAATTGCCTTTAAATTATTAAAATCATAATACGAAAGAAAATTCACTCTCTTAATTACAATCCCCAGCAAAACAAGCAATAAGAACTTCTCACAAATTCTAGAACATGACTCATCCCATTCAAAGATACAATGAAAATTGGGCTCATGAACCAGCTCTTTTGATTTGAATAGAATGTTGAAATATTTATTTTCTCCCTTGTATTGCAGGTACTAATTTTGTATATTTTAATATTTATTTTATTTTAATATTTACTATAATAATATATTATATTATAAATTTAATAAATTTTATTATATTATTAATAATTATATATTTATATAATATATAATAATTATTATAAATTTAATAATTTATGAGTCCAGGCAGAATACTGGAGTGGGTAGCCTTTCTCTTCTCCAGGGGATCTTCCCAACCTAGAGATCGAACCCAGGTCTCTCACATTGCAGGCAGATTCTTTACCAGCTGAGCTATCAGGGAAACCCAGCCACAAGGGAAGCCATGATTAGATATTATTATTGCTTATTAGCCCTTATTGGACACAGCCTTCTCATAAGGATAAAAAACTTCCCAGGGAAATTGTCTTGACAATCTCTAGACAGCAACAAGTGTTACATCAATATCAAATTTCACTGTAGACCTAACTTGTTTCCCCAAACCCAGACTCTAACTGTAACCTGCAACTGTATTCACCTCAATATCTTACAGGAAGAATGACATTATTATGCCTAGAATGATTTTATCTTCCCTTAAAAATCAATCTGTCACCTAAAACTTTCATTTTTATTAAGACTTCCCATACCCTCATGTTCCTAATTAGAAATGTGTATTCTGTTCATGGTTACTCTCTTCTGCCTACACCTAATCAGCTCCCAGACTATAAAGAGAGACTTCAGAATGTATCTATCTAAGTCTAATTTCTTCCCTCCATCTCCTGTTACCCCAGGCTTGATCCCAGTTCCTCAGCTCTTCTTTGGATTATTAAACAGCTTCTTCACTAGTCCACATTTTTCACATGTGGAGTGTGAGATGCCTGAAGAGCCTCCAACCCAGTATCAATTTGAAGAGTTTGAAGTGTTCTTGTGAAACTGGATTGAGATCAGGGCTAAGATTGTAGATTTGGTAGTTATTGGTATAGAATTAATATTAGAAACTGCAGAAATAAATGGTATCACCCCCAAAAAAGATGATGAAAAAGAAAAGTTGAGGATAGAAACATGAAGTAATATCTTTCACTTTTAACTGCTGATTATTTTCTTCAGTCTTGCATGTGGATGTGGAATATTCTTTCAATAATTCACTAGTTAAGCCAGAAAATTAACCATCCAGATTTTCCAAATAATTACAAAGAATTATTGATAGTTGAAAAGATTACATACAGCAAAATGCTAAGCTAATGGTCTTTGATGATTAATTAGATATTTTAGAATAACATTATAGATTCAATCATAAATTTAATTGTGTCAAATCATTCTTTAATTAGTACCAATTCTTTAAACTTTCAGGAAGAAGAAAATAGCCCCAAATTATATTTTAAAAGTTTCACAGGTTTTAAAATAATAGCTATTATCCATGCTCAACTCTATGGAGACTGTATTAAGTACTGTATAAATGATAATAACAGCCTTATATTATAAGCCCCTTTCATATGTCATCACTTGTGATCTCAAGATCAGTTATTTTCATCACTACAGAAATGTTTTTGATTAAATGTCTAAGTGGCAGAAGCTTCAGTGGTTTAATTCCAATATGTTGACCGTTTATCTTTTTCTTCCCTGGAGAAGGGATAGGCTACCCACCCCAGTACTCTTGGCTTCTCTTGTGGCTCAGCTGGTAAAAAATCTGCCTGCAATATGGGAGACCTGGGTTCAATCCCTGGGTTGGGAGGATCCCCTGGAGGAGGGAAAAGCTACCCACTTCAGTATTCTGGACTGGAGAGTTCCATGGAATATGGTCCATGGGGTAGCAAAGAGTCGGACACAACTGAGTGACTTTCACTTATTTCCTACATGTCCAGGAAGTCCTCTTCTTCCTTCAAGAATGTTTTTTAACTCACTGCACACCATAATCAAAATGAGAGTTTTTTTAAAAACAATATCATTGTCTCAGTCCCATTCCAGATATTTTAATTCAATTAGTATGTACTTGGATGTGGGCATTGTTGTTTTTCTAGTGAAAACATGGGTTTGAGAACCACCACTCTTCATTCTCTCCCATTTTCTGGAAAATAATCCATTATACTCTCAAACTATATCCCACCTCCAGGTCTTACTGTCCTTATCTGTTGATTAATTAATCCAAATCCCCACTGAACATCTCAATATGTTCAAAAATAAACTCTTGACCACTCCTCTCAGAAATCTGCACTGTCCACCCTCATATATGCACAATAAGTAAAAGATATGGGGTTTCTCTGACATGGCCACCACCTTATCCCTGTTTCCATTCTTGTCCTCTTACAGCACAGTCTTCACCAGGCAGGCAGAGTGAACTTTTAAAAACATGAATGTTAGAAATGAACATATATGAAAAATAGAAATAGACCCACAGTTGTAGAAAACAAACTTTTGGTTCAGTTCAGTTCAGTTCAGTTACTCAGTCGTGTCTGACTCTTT
Source organism: Bos taurus (assembly GCF_002263795.3). Lineage (NCBI taxonomy): Eukaryota > Metazoa > Chordata > Mammalia > Artiodactyla > Bovidae > Bos > Bos taurus. Next base: position 1,635,291 of record NC_037333.1, on the reverse strand, counting down.
GTGACCCCTTGGACTGCAGCACGCCAACTTCCCTGTCCATCGCCAACTCCCGGAGTTTACTCAAACTCCTGTCCATTGAGTCGGTGCCATCCAACCATCTCATCCTCTGTCGTCCCCTTCTCCTCCTGCCTTCAATCTCTCCCTGCATCAGGGTCTTTAATGAGTCAGTTCTTCGCATCAGGTGGCCAAAGTTTTGGAGCTTCAGCTTCAGCATCAGTTCTTCCATTGAATACCCAGGACTGATTTCCTTTAGGATTGACTGTTTTGATCTTCTTGCAGTCCAAGAAACACTCAAGAGTCCTCTCCAACACCACAATTCAAAAGCATCAATTCTTTGGAGCTCAGCTTTCTTTATAGTCCAACTCTCACATCCATACATGACTACTGGAAAAACCATAGATTTGACTAGATGGATCTTTGTCAGCAAAGTAATGTCTCTGCTTTTTAATATGCTGTCAAAGTTGGTCATAGCTTTTATTCCAAGGAGTAAGCTTCTCTTCCAAGCTGTCAAGGTTGGTCATAGCTTTTCTTCCAGTCTTTTAATTTCATGACTGCAGTCATCATCTGCAGTGATTTTGGAGCCCAAGAAAATAAAGTCTCTCACTGTTTCTATTATTTCCCCATCTATTTGCCATGAAGGGATGGGACCAGATGCCATGATCTTAGTTTTAGGGAATTTTCATTTTAGGGAATCAAGGAGGGAGGAATATATTAGGAGTTTGAGGTTAACATAAACACACTATTATACATAAAATAGATAAGCAGCAAGGACATACTTTGTGGCACAGGGAATTATATTCAATATCTTACAATAACCTATAGTGGAAAAGAATCTGAAATATATATATATATATAGCTGAGACACTTTTCTGAATACTTGAAACTAACACAGTATTGTAAACAAACTATACTTTGATAAAAAATAAATTTAATATAAGTTTTACAGTGTCTGCTTAGAATCCTTCAACCATCTGGTTATACTTTGGAATGAAGCCCAGTCTCTTACATTGGGTTTCATACATGTACATGCAAGCACCAGTGCACATCTATATGTACATATACACACAGGCATGAAAGTTCAGGGTAGGGAGAGGAGAGGATGCATATACTTTCAGATGTGGAGTCACATGTGAAACTTCTCAAGCTCTATGAAGATGCTCTTTCCTATGTTTCTCTCTTTTCTCTTCCAGCCCCTTTGTTAAGAGCAAAGAGTCTTCTGCTTCTTTCATATGTTCCTTTTTCCCTTGACTACATTTGGTAAATGTTTGTAGAAATTCTGCCAAATGCCCTGCAGTAATATACGTTTTTGGCAGAGGGTTTCCAGGAACAAGTTTGGTTCTACATAACGCCAGCTTCCTTACTCCAGTGAGCATTAAGGCGGAGGAGGTTAAGTCATAGTGGAGGGAAGCGGTAGATGTGGGAGGTATTGGTATGTGGTTGAGAATAAAGCTTCCAATGCAGGGATCTTGGGTTCAGTCCCTGGTTGGGGAACTAAGAGTCCACACGCCGCAAGGCAGCTAAATACGCCAGCTGCCATTACTGAACCTGTGGTGCTCAGTTAGTGAGAAATCACATGCCACAACGAAAGATCCCACATGCCTGAATGAAGATCCTGCAAGCTGTAAGTAAGACACGATGCAATCACAAATAAATATTTAAAAAAGAAAAAAGGATATTTGTTCATTCAAGTGAGTCTGCAATTTTTCTGACTTTGACCTAGGCTTGGGCAGTGAATTGATGGAAACTGTATCATGCTAGTCAATGAAGGAGGTAGGGCTTTGACGCTGCCTGGGTTCCAGGGTATCTTCCAGGCCTGCAGGAGGTTTTCCTACTTCAGGATCTGGGCGGGGAGGGGGGGGGGAGCCCTCAGTGACTTTCTGAATTGAATTCCACCCCATGCCTTTGTTCCAGAGTTTGTTCTGGGGCATGTGAGTCCATTGTTCCAGTGGGTGCTGAGGAGGATTGTAGAGCTTCTCTCTTCACATAACTGAAGAGCTCTTTCCCTAAGCCATAAAATAGTCTCCTCAAAAGTTTGTGGCTTAGGTAGAATTCAAATATGTCTTCAGTTCAATTCAGTTCAGTCACTCAGTCATGCCTGACTCTTTGCGACCCCATGAATCACAGTATGCCAAGCCTCCCTGTCCATCACCAACTCCTGGAGTGCACTCAAACTCATGTCCATTGAGTCAGTGATGCCATCCAACCATCTCATCCTCTGTTATCCCCTTCTCCTCCTGTCCTCAATCCCTCCCAGCATCAGAGACTTTTCCAATGAGACAACTCTTCGCATGAGGTGGCCAAAGTACTGGAGTTTCAGCTTTAGCATCATTCCTTTCAAAGAACACCCAGGACTGATCTCCTTTAGAATGGACTGCTTGGATATCCTTGCAGTCCAAGGGACTCTCAAAAGTCTTCTCCAACACCACAGTTCAAAAGCATCAATTCTTCAGTGCTCAGCTTTCTTCACAGTCCAACTCTCACATCCATACATGACCACTGGAAAAAAAATAGCCTTGATGAGACAAACCTTTGTTGGTAAAGGAATATCTGTGCTTTTTAATATTTTATCAAGGTTTGTAATAACTTTCTTTCCAAGGAGTAAGTGTCTTTTAATTTCATGGCTGCAATCACCATCTGCAGTGATTTTGGAGCCCCCCAAAATAAAGTCTGACACTGTTTCCACTGTTTCCCCATCTATTTCCCATGAAGTGATGGGACCGGATGCCATGATCTTCATTTTCTGAATGTTGAGCTTTAAACCAACTTTTTCACTCTCCTCTTTCACTTTCATTAAGAGGCTTTTGAGTTCCTCTTCACTTTCTGCCATAAGGGTGGTGTCATCTGCATATCTTAGGTTATTGATATTTCTCCTGGCAATCTTGATTCCAGCTTGTGCTTCTTCCAGCCCAGCATTTCTCATGATGTACTCTGCATAGAAGTCAAATAAACAGCGTGACAAAATACAGCCTTGATATACTCCTTTTCCTATTTGGAACCAGTCTGTTGTTCCATGTCCAGTTCTAACTGTTGCTTGCTGACCTGCATATAGATTTCTCAAGAGGCTGGTCAGGTGGTCTGGTATTCCCATCTCTTTCAGAATTTTCCACAGTTTATTGTGATCCACACAGTCAAAGGATTTGGCATAGTCAATGAAGCAGAAGTATATGTTTTTCTGGAACTCTCTTGCTTTTTTGATGATCCAGCAGATGTTGGCAATTTGATCTCTGGTTCCTCTGCCTTTTCTAAAACCAGCTTGTTGAACATCAGGAAGTTCATGGTTCACATATTGCTGAAGCCTGGCTTGGAGAATTTTGAGCATTACTTTACTAGCATGGGAGATGAGTGCAATTGTGCAGTAGTTTGAGCATTCTTTGGCATTGCCTTTCTTTGGGATTGGAATGAAAACTGACCTTTTCCAGTCCTGTGGCCACTGCTGAGTTTTCCAAATCGGCTGGCATATTGAGTGTAGCACTTTCACAGCATCATCTTTCAGGATTTGAAATAGCTCAACTGGAATTACATCACCTCCACTAGCTTTGTTCATAGTGATGCTTTATAAGGTCCACTTGACTTCACATTCCAGGATGTCTGGCTCTAGGTGAGTAATCACACCATCAGGATTATCTGGGTCATGAAGATCTTTTTTGTACGGTTCTTTTGTGTATTCTTGCCACCTCTTCTTAATATCTTCTGCTTCTGTTAGGTCCATACTATTTCTGTCCTTTATCAAGCCCATCTTTGCATGAAATGTTCCCTTGGTATCTCTAATTTTCTTGAAGAGATCTCTAGTCTTTCCCATTCTGTTGTTTTCCTCTATTTCTTTGCATTGATTGCTGAGGAAGGCTTTCTTATCTCTCCTTGCTATTCTTTGGAACTCTGTATTCAGATACTATTATATGTGTACCATCTGCAGTCAGTGTTTTATACAAGTCATTGCAGGCTCACTAGGAAAATTTATTCTGGACACTGCCTGATGCCCCTTTTCCCTCATGCGCAGTTCAGGACTAGACCCCAACAGAGATGCAGGCACTCTCACTGCCTTGGCGCCATGTAATACAGAGGCTTCCCACACATATGTGCCCTGACAAACCACAGGGAGCAGAGGACAGCTTGGTTCTACAGTAAAATAAGAGGGAGTATTCAGCCATACAGATGAACCTTTTTGCAGGGCAGCAGTGGAGATGTAGACATGGAGGACAGACTTATGGACACCAGGGAGGTGGGCGTTAGAAGCAGAGGGCGGGACAAGCGAAAAGAGTATCCTGGAAACACATACACTAATATACGTAAAACAGATAGCCAGTGGGAATCTGGTGTTTGACTAAGGGAATTCAGACTGGTGCTCTGTGATAAACTAGAGGGGTAGGATCAGGTGGGAAGTGGGAGGAGGCTCATGAGGGAGGAGACAGATGTATATCTATGACTGATCAGTGTTGATGTAGAGCAGTAACCAACATAATATTGTAATTCTCCTTCAATTAAAAATCAGTAAATAAATAAATGAAAGAAATTTCAGATTATCACCAAGGAAGTGTTTGAGAAGGGGAACTCATTGTTCAGGAGACCTTGATCTGGCTGATAGGATTTTGTATAACTTGAGCACATCATAGTAGAATCCCAGATTGATCTTGGGCCAGGCATTGCCTCTGTTGTTTCTCCATCAGGAGGAGGGGTGTAGGGTCCTGGGATTCAAGCTGGAGCAAGTGAGGTGAATGAGATGGAATCACTGGATATGGAGTTGTCAAATGGCACAAGTGTACCCACATATACCTGCTACATTTATATAACATTTATATGCATGTAACTTTCATGACAACATTAATTACAGTTATAAAGAAGTAGAAACAATCTGAACATCTTTCATGAGATACAATTAGGTCTTTTTGCAAATATTAAGGTAACACAACTTACCAGCACCATGGAGGGCAATCAGAGTCAGAATCGAATCAAATAGTAGAGATGGAGTAGAGGGATAAATTAGGAGCTTGGGAGTAACACATACACACTACTATGTATAAAAGAGGTGACCAAAAAGGACCTACTGTGTAGTGCAGGCAGCTATACTCAATACTCTGTAACAACTTATATGGGAGAAGTATCAGGAAAAGAATAGATATATGAATATATATAACTAAATCACTTTGCTGTACACCTGAAACTAACACAACATTGTAAATCAACTATACTCCAATGTAAACTAAATTTTATTTTCAAGACTCAGAATTCAGACAGCATAAGAGCATCAGTGTTCCCGGGAATCTCTTGTCTTCAGGAAGAAATATGCCATTATAGTCACCTAAGCAGAATGCAGGTGACTATATCTCCCTATATTTTGGTTGCATCATTTATAGAATTTGTCTAAATTATTGTCTATTTTGACTTTTGCTTCTTGGGATATAGCCTGTTGAAGACTACTGTTAGCTCATTTTTTTGTAGATTTTGTTTTTCCTCTCAGGATTATATTAGATGTTCAATGTTGAAATTACCTAAAAATATTAAAAAATAATTTCTTGAACACACTATTCACCATCACTGGCACATTGCTTCACTTTCCAGAGATGGTGAAATATATATAATGCAGCACCTAGGACCCAGGAGTGCAGAAAAGAAGGCATTTCACTTGCTTCATACCATCACTTACTTCTGGTTGTCCTAGAGGTTTGGAAGTAGCTACCTTTGTTATCACTGTGTCCTGTCTGTATAGCTCCCCACCACTGGAAATAGACACATATACCTAATGACTAAAAGTAACTTTAATAAAAGGTGACTCAGTGAACTACACATCCTTCATACAAATCAAGATGCCCACAAATCTGATTTGAATTCGGTTATTTGCATTGCTAGTAGCTCAGGTGGTAAAGAATCTGCCTGTATGTGGGAGACTTGGGTTTGATCCCTGGGTTAGGAAAATCCCCTAGAGAAGGGAACTGCTATTCACTCCAGTATTCTGGCCTGGAGAATTCCATGGACTGTATTGTCCACCGTGTCGCAAAGAGTCAGATATGACTGAGCCACTTTCACTTTCACTTTCTTTCGTGTTGCACCCATTAAACTCTACTCTTACATGTGGACCTTTCTATCTAATCTGTTGTTTTCAGATGTGAATTTGATGCCTGCTGAAGTCTAGTGGGCCAGATCTATTGCTTTCCTCCAATAATCTACTTTCCTACCATGGCATACATATTTTACCTAAAAATCTCTGAAGATTTTTAAACTTATAAAAATTCATAAGTATACTTATAAATTTATACATTTTCATACTTATACTTGAACACAGATAGGTCTGACCTTATAGAAACTTGTTCAGTCGCTAAGTCATGTCTGACCCTTTGGAACTCAAAGGGTCCTCCTCTGCCCACCACGATCTCCTGGAATTTACTCACATTCAGGTTCATTGAGTTGGTGGTGCTATCTAAACATCTCTTCCCCTGCCACCCCTTCTCCTTTTGCTTTCAGTTTCTCAGCATCAGAATTTTTTCCAATGAGTCGACCCTTCCCATCAGGTAGTCAAAAGTATTGGAGCTTCAGCTTCAGCACCAGTCCTTCCAGTGAATAATCCGGGTTTGATTTCCTTTAGGATTTATTGGTTTGATCTCCTTATGCAGTCCAAGAGACTTTCAAGAGTCTTCTTCAGCACTACAATTTAAAAGCATCAATTCTTTGGTGCTCAACCTTCCTTATGGTCCAAATGTCACATCCATAAATGAATAGAAACATGATATTTTAAATATAACAAAAATCTAAAGTAAGACACGTTCACAATGAGTTGGAAGGATATCTAGCTAAAGATGGGTGATCACCATAGCAGATAATACGACCAAAAGCAAGAAATTTGATTAAGCATTTCACTCTATATTTTAAAATGTTAAGCTTTGTTTTGAACTGAGATTGGAAACGGAAGTGGATATTAACATCCTTTTCTTTCCACCTTCCATAACTGAGAATGAACAATGTAATATGTTACATTTACACTGATGAATATAAATAAATTCTATTTAATTAGCTTATTATCACTGCTTATTTAAAGAAAAAAACAGAGAATTACATAAAGAGGTTTTTTTTTTTTTTTCATTTTACATCTGAAGATGCAAGGGCTCATAATAATCACCTAGTTATTAAGGCTTCTTAAATATATTTTTTAGTGTTTCTTGACTTGCTGAAAGGTCCTAGTAATCAATCAAACTCTTAATTAAGCAGTTTTAACATTCACTCACCTAGAGCCAGACATCCTGGAATGTGAAGTCAAGTGGGCCTTACAAAGCATCACTACGAACAAAGCTAGAGGAGGTGATGGAATTCCAGTTGAACTATTTCAAATCCTGAAAGATGATGCTGTGAAAGTGCTACACTCAATATGCCAGCAAATTTGGAAAACTCAGCAGTGGCCACAGGACTGGAAAACGTCAGTTTTCATTCCAATCCCAAAGAAAGGCAATGCCAAAGAATGCTCAAACTACTGCACAATTGCACTCATCTCCCATGCTAGTAAAGTAATGCTCAAAATTCTCCAAGCCAGGCTTCAGCAATACGTGAACCATGAACCGTGAACCTCCTGATGTTCAAGCTGGTTTTAGAAAAGGCAGAGGAACCAGAGATCAAATTGCCAACATCTGCTGGATCATCAAAAAAGCAAGAGAGTTCCAGAAAAACATCTATTTCTGCTTTATTGACTATGCCAAAGCCTTTGACTGTGTGGCTCTCAATAAACTGCAGAAAATTCTGAAAGACATGGGAATAGCAGACCACCTGACCAGCCTCTTGAGAAACCTATATGCAGGTTAGGAAGCAACAGTTAGAACTGGACATGGAACAACAGACTGGTTCCAAATAGGAAAGGAGTACGTCACACTGTATATTGTCACCCTACTTATTTAATTTCTATGCAGAGTACATCATGAGAAAAGCTGGGCTGGAAGAAGCACAAACTGGAATCAAGATTGCCGGGAGAAATATCAATAATCTCAGATATGCAGATGACACCACCCTTATGTTAGAAAGTGAAGAGGAACTCAAAAGCCTCTTAATGAAAATGAAAGAGGAGAGTGAAAAAGTTGGCTTTTTGAAAGTGAAAAATCTCAACATTCAGAAAATGAATATCATGGCATCTGGTCCCATAACTTCATGGGAAATAGATGGGGAAACAGTGGAAACAGTGTCAGTTTTTATTTGGGGGGGCTCCAAAATCACTGCAGATGGTTTTTGCAGCCATGAAATCAAGAGATGCTTACTCCTTGGAAGGAAAGTTATGACCAACCTAGATAGCATATTCTAAAGCAGAGACATTACTTTGCCAACAAAGGTCTGTCTAGTGAAGGCTATGGTTTTTCCAGTGGTCATGTATGTATGTGAGAGTTGGACTGTGAAGAAAGCTGAGCACTGAAGAATTGATGCTTTTAAACTGTGGTGTTGGAGAAGACTCTTGAGAGTCCCTTGGACTGCAAGGAGATCCAAGCAGTCCTTTCTAAAGGAGATCAGTCCTGGGTGTTCTTTGGAAGGAATGATGCTAAAGGGGCAACTCTGATACTTGGGCCACCTGATGGGAAGAGTTGACACATTGGAAAAGACCCTGATGCTGGGAGGGATTGGGGGTGGGAAGAGAAGGGGATGATAGAGGATGAGATGGCTGGATGGCATCACTGACTCGATGGACATTGAGTTGGTGATGAACAGGGAGGCCTGGTGTGCCCCAATTCATGGGGTCGCAAAGAGTCAGACATGACTGAGCGACTAAACTGAACTGAACTGAAGATTTATTATTAAAGAGACCAGATATTGAACTATCTGTTAACAGAGTATTGACTGCCAACACTGGAAATTTGAACAGGTGTTATATTTGCAATATTTTTTTTTCCCTCTGAGGCATAAAGATAGGATTGCCCGGTAAAATAAAAAAATGCTTGTTTAAATTTAAATTTCAGATAAGCACTATATATATTAGTATAAGGAAGCTAATTCTTTGGTATAAGCATATAAATTTTGTATGAGACATACTAAAATTATTTGTTTTTATCAGATGTTCATATTTAAGTGATGTTTTATATTTTTATATACTAAATCTAGCAACTCTATTTACTGGGAACTACTAGGAAATATCCATCATAAACACTGTCAACCTAAGTTCTTTGCCTGCCCCGATCTATAGCTACTCTAGAACATCTAATAAATCTTTGAAAAAGTAACGGATGAATGTTCATTTGTTGTTGTCTTTCAGTCTCTCGGTTGTGTCTGACTTTTTGCGACCCCTTGGACTGCAGCACATCAGGCTTGCCTATCCTTCACCATCTCCCCAAGCTTGTTCACACTCATGTCCATTGAGTCGGTGATGATATCCAACCATCTCACTTCTGTCGTCCCCTTCTCCTCCTGCCCTCAATCTTTCCCAGCATCAGAGTTTTTCCTCATAAGCCAGCACTATGCATCAGGTGGCCAAAATATTGCAGATTCTGCTTCAGCATCAGTCCTTCCAATGAATATTCAGGATTGGTTTCCTTTAGGGCTGATTGGTTTGAGCTCTTTGCTGTCCAAGGGACTCTCAAGAGTCTTCTCCAACACCATTATCTAGTAGAGTAGTCCAGGGAAGTATAAGTTTGTAGGGTGATCCAACATAAGTGGTATCCTAAGAGGCCCTCCTAGGATCCTGTTGGACTTGGAAACCAAATCCCCACTTAGAGTTTTTTTAAAAAGAAAGATTAAAGCAGTCTTATATTAAGAAACCACAAAACTTATAAAATAAAGGAATCTCTACTGCTACCTGAATATAGAATGTTGCCTTTTCTATTTTAAAATGTACTTTATCTTATGACCATATTAGGACATTCCTTCATTTTTATTAACATTCTAAATAAAACTTTAAAATGGAGTATTTGAGCCTCTCTTCTCTCTGAGAAGTCATTGGGTACAAACATGATAAACCTGCTGGCTGCACCTCTGTTCCATTATCCTCATCTCTCTTGTTTGCCGAGAGACCTCAGTTCCAAGATATCTTGGTACTTGAGAAAGTCACAGGTGCTGCTGGTGTCATCTAGGTTTCAAAACATCATCATCATGGAGCCTATTGATTTCAAATTATCGTGAACACATTGAATGAGATCTCTTTCATCTTTGTTCCAAAACTGCATTCATCAAATTTGCAAGCCTTCTATGCATGCTCAGTCGTTCACTTGTGTCTGACTCTTTGCAACCCCATGGACTATAGCCCACCAGGCTCCTCTGTCCATGGGATTTCCCAGGCAAGAATAATGGAGTGGGTTGCCATTTTCTTCTCCAGGGAATCATCTCGGCCCAGGGATCAAACCTGCATCTCCTATGGCTCCTGGATTGGCAGGGGAATCCTTTTACCAGAGATCTACCTAAGCAAACTTCTATGAACATAGTAATTTGCCAGGAGACAGACCAGGCCAGAAGATAAACATTTTATATTATACATTTAAAAATAGTTAATTATTGAAAAAATAACTTTTCTTAAAAATCAATATGAAAATGAATGCTAAAGCTGTTTTACTTTTAAAGATTTGTAAAGATATAATAAGAAAACTTTAGAAAAATTTAGTGACTGTCATCTTAAAACTATTGCTTCAATCTTCAGAGTGCAAATTACTTTCTTCTGCAGTTGGTGACATTTGGGGATAATTTTGAAAAAGTGTTCCATTTAAATCAGTGGCTGTCCAAAGTAGAACAAACAAATGAGACAGTGTGCAGGGCTTAGGATGAAAAAAACATAGGTATGTACACATATGTGGCAATAGAGAAAAACTATGCTCTACTGAGCTTCACTAGTCAGTGGCTGACATCAGCATCCTCATGTAGTCTGTTACATGCATCATGTCATCCCGTGTTCTGGAGGGAATGATATCCCTCATAAGGAATGGACAGGCCTCACTCAGCCTTTTAATTTCAGCCTATTTCAACCTGCCTTTGTTTAAACATGCCCTGTAAAATGGATTTCAAGGATATTTATTCTGGTTTAGTAAATTAACCTTCATTCACTGGATAAGTGGCTTATAGCTTATAAGAAACCAGAGACTGAAAATAAACAAAAAAGTAACACAGGTCAAAATTATGGTAAAAAGGGATAGCAATTCTTTCATCAGGCACATTACAAAGTATGAATGATTTAATTACACCTTAAATGGAGTTACAAAAACAGCAGATGGTAAGACTGTGGTTTGAAACCTGCTTCCCATCCTCTATCACCAGATATGTGTTTTATATAGTCTATGCATTGTAATGATCCTTAAATGTAATCAGCTTATTGTATATAACTTATTGGGGCTTCTCTGATTGCTCAGTGGTAAAGAATGCTCCTGTCAATGGAGGAGATATTGGTTTTATCCCTCAGTTGGGAAGATCCCCTGGAGAAGGGAATGGCAACCCACTCCAGTATTCTTGCCTGGGAAATCTCATTGACAGAAGAACCTTGTGGGCTACTGTTCATTGGATTGCAAGAGTCAGAAAATGACTTAGTGACTAAACAACAAAAGCAGTATAGCTTACTAACAAATACAGCAAAATAAAATGTATTTAGAAATGTACAATTAAAAAAACAAAACAAAACATTTTGACACCCTTAGATTAAGCTATGGTGAGGCTATTTGTTAAAAAAAAAAAAAAAAAGTGGTAGCTATGCATTACCAAAAATCACTGAAATCCTGAAATTAAGTAAGGTCAATTTAGTAAACAGACAAAAGGTTGGGGGTTGGAGATTTTTCTGTTCATATAGAGAAAAAATGTAGAAAAGGTAAATGTAATTGAAGGAGGAAAGACCTTTGTGACAGGACAGAATGTACAGAAGATTTCTCACTTCTAAAGTGAAAAACAAGTTGCATTTTCTTTGAGAGTTTCAAGAAAGCGGGGCTTTCGTCAGAAGAAAATCTGAAAGATGCTAACCAATTAAAATCCCAGAACAATATCAAGTTTTGGGCACAAGGAACCCTCTTCCTATAAGAAGGAGAGGAATTTTTAAAAGATGGATGAAAAAATCAAGGATTATCTAAATTTTTGCTCTGAATCCTCTTCCTACCCTGCCTCACATTTGCATATCAGAAAGACTTTTCCATTTTAACACTTTCAAATACCACACTTTCCAACCCAGAACTCTCCCTTGAGTATTTCTATCTGAGTTAATTCTTTATTCAATATATATTTATTGACGATCATCCCAAAACTTTGTCCTTAACAAGGGAACACACTCATCTTTGTATCTCTGTCTGTGTGAGAATTTCTCATGGCTAATTGATAAACTGCAGTCTGGTTTCATTTATCTGATTAATTAAGTCAGAGTCCACTCCTGAGAAATGAATAAAGTATTGGTGTGTGTTCCAATGCATTTTCTAAGCCCTTAAGGCTGAGGTTCAGACAGACAGTTGGAAATAAATCAAGACACAAGACTTCTGCAGGTTTCTTGGGAGATGCCCTGGGGCCTTCTTCTTGGAGAGCATAATATTGCCCCAATATCTTCACTGCTCTGTATGCAGCAAGCTCTGGTTTTTTTTTTTTTTTTTTTCTGTTAAATCCCTGCCCTACATGCCAGACACTGTGCTAGATGCTGAGGGTACAAGATCATTCAAAATGGTCCCTGTGAACTAGAAGCATGAATCTAAGTAAATCAACAGCAACAACAACTTGTACCAACTACTACATATGATACAATAAGTGCTATTCCAATTCTGGATTGATGTTTTACTTGAGTTTCAAAAACAAGTTGGTGTTAATGAGGAATCAGGAAATGACATATGTAAGAAAATAGAAAATCTGTTTTCTGGTGTTTGGCCCCATCCCTGGTCCCAGGCTCCTACAACCCTTGTAATTTCCTAAGTGATAGAGCATTAGATGCATCTGCTGTTCTATGAGACAACTCAGGGTGGGCTTCTGCATGGTTTCCATAAGGGGACTGGTTACCAGAAAGACCAAGGCATGATTAGAAGCTTGGAATTTTCAGCCCATCCTCCAGGGAGGACAGAGGGACTCAGGTGGAGTTAGTAATCCCACAAGCCTACATGAAGAAGCCATCATAAAATTCCCCATAGTACAGGTTTCTAGGAGCTTCCAAGTGGCTCAATGCATCCGCATTCTGGGAAGGTGATACACCCCAGCTTCTTTGCCCAGGACCCTCCAAGATCTGGCCCTATATATCTCTTCATTTGGATGTTCATCTGTATCCTTTATCAGATCTTTTAATAAGCTGGTAAATGTGTTACCCTGAGTTCCATGAGCTGTCCTGGTAGATTATTTGAACCAGCACAGGGGGTTCTAGCTAAATCAAACAGAAAGTGTTGGTAACCCAGGGGATCTATTACTTGTGATCAGCACCTGAAATGGAAAAGGAGCATTCTTATAGGATTGAGCCTTCAATTTGTGGGATCTAACACCATCTCCAGGTATAAAATGTCAGAAATGAGTTACATTGTAGGACACCCAACTGGTACCACAGAGACTTGCTTGTTGTAGGGAAATCTCCCACACATCTGGAATCAGAAGTGTTGTAAGTATGACAGCAGTGTGACAATAAAACAAAGACCCAAAAGGAGAAACTGTAGGCTTTTGCAATACAAAATTTTAGGAGAAGGAAAAGAATGCAGAAGACAGAGTGATATGGAATGAAATGCTGTGTTCTGGAGATACAAACGATTTATCATAATTTATGATATTTATTACAATTTATGTTTTACATATCATAAATATTACATTAAATAACAAGTGAAATTTAGTCTTTATCATGTACCACACACTGTTCTAAATGCTTTATGTATATCAAACCATTTCATCCTCTAGTAATCCTATGAGGTAGATATAGTTTTTATATTTACTTTAGGGATAAAGAACAGAGATACTGAAATGTTAAATATTTTGCTCAGATAGTCTTGGAGTCAGGACTCAAATCCAAGGTGTGGGAGTCCAGAGATTTCACCTTTAACAAAGAGGCTACAGAATATGATGTTTTTTTATGGTTTCTACTAAACTGTAAATGTAATTAGAACAGGAATTTTGTCTCATCACTATGTAATATAACCAAACACATTCGACAAATACATGTTACATGCTGGAGGAAAAAAGGTCAATATAATAAATAACAAATGGATAAAAGGGATTCTTTTTAAATTTCTCAGACCTTAGTCACAGCATTGCTCAAGTATCTCCTGAGTGACATTTGTTCCTCCCTCACATTCAATGAAATCATGTCCTGATCCTATTTCCCTTTTCTACTGTATTTCATAGGCCAGAAGTCCTGCATTCCCTAGCTGGTGACTCTGACCATTGTATCACCCTCTTATTACATGTCTGCATATGTCCTTATAACACATCCACCTTTAAGTAATTATTACTGGACAACTACCTACAGGTCAAGAAGAAACCTTAATAAAAAATACCATTGCTATTTTTGTTACATTTTAAATGTAGAAATGCATTCTGCAATTTCTGATGTTTTTGTGTCAGAATTAGAAAGTGAAAAGAATTTTCTGTGTTTATATTGTAAAATATTCAGGATGTTTGAATTTTAAAATAAGTCCCCACATTTTTATTATTTATGTTCCTTTGCTTTTTGAATCCCAATAAAAGGCCAGAGGTGGCTCCCAGGTGGCTCTACTGGTAAAGAATCTGCCTGCCAATGCAGGAGACCCAAGAGATGTGAGTTCTATCCCTGGGTCAGGAAGATCCCCTGGAATAGGAAATGGTAATCTACTCCATTATTCTTGCCTGGAAAATTCCATGAGCAGAGGACCTTCGCAGGCTACAGCCTATAGGGTAGCAAGGATTTGGACACAACTTAGTGACTGAACACAAGTCAATCTGACTGAGATCAAGCCCTGACCTTTGATCTCCATTAACAGTGCAACTTTGTGTAAATTACTTGATCTATCTGTGCTTCAGTTTCCTCATCTAGAAAATGGAAAGATAATGCTTCTTCATTGGGTTCTTAGAAGGACTAAAAATGAATTAGTACTATGTAAAACCCTTACAACTATATCTGGTAAATTGCCAACATTGTTTAAACATTAGTTAGCATTATGTTCACTTTTTTAAATAGAAGTATACTTGATTCACAGTGTTGTGTTAATTTCAGCTATACAGCAAAGTAATTTAGTTATGCATACATATATATATCTTTCTCAATTTTTTCCTTTATAGGTTATTATAAAATATTGAGTATAGTTCTCTGTGGTATATAGTAGGTACATGTTTATCCATTTTATATATAACAAATTGTATCTGTTAGAGTCCTAATTTATCCCTACCCTCAACCCCTTTTACCTTTGGTAACCATAAGATAATAATTTGTATCATTTTTTAGATACCACATATAAGCAATATCACATGATATTTGTCTTTCTCTTTCTGACTTATTTCACTTAGCATTATAATCTCGGTCCATCCATGTTGCTTTAAATAGCATTACTTCATCTTTTTTATGGCTGAGTAATATTCCAAAGTATACATACTTATGCAATGAAGTGTATTTACAGTACATTGTAAACATTTATACAATGGAATATTACTTATCCATAAAAAGTAATATGCTCATTTTTTAAGGTACAGCAAATTTACTCCTTCATTCATTCAACAAAGATGTATTAGGACCCTACTATATGCTGGGCCTGCTTTTGGCAACGTGAATGCAGCAGTGAATCAACAATTTGATCCCACTTATGTGAGGTACCTAAAATAGTCAGATTCACAGAGTACATTTGTAGATGCCAGAACCTGGGGGATGGGGTGGGGAGGGTGAAGGAGGCTTAGTATTTAATGCATACAGATTTTCTGTTTAGGAAAGTGAGGAATTCAGGGGATTGATGATGATGACAGCTGCACAACAATGTGAATGTTACTTCATGCCACTGAACTGGCACTTAGTCAAATATGGTTAAAACAGCATGTTTTATATTATATGACTTTTACCACCAAAAAAATAAGTAAATAAATAAATAAAAAAGAAAGCATTCCTGTCCTAAGAAGCTTACATTCTATTGAGAGGATACAGACACTCAACAGATGTGTCGATATAAGTATGTTTGCTGGCAATAAGTGCTGTGGAAATAAATCAATGCCTAGAAATCAGGAAAGATGGTTGGGAGTTGGGGGTGCTATTTAATACAGAGTAGGGAGTAGATATCTGAAGGAAGTGGGGAAGGCAGGAGTACAGCTTCAAGAGGAAGATTATTTCCTTACAGAGTGTATGTCAGATTTCACTCAGGAAAACAGAAGCCATTCTTTGTATTCCAGGTATGAAATGTTTTCATATGTCACTAGAAACTTGCATAAGCTTTGGAAGGGCTGGAGAGAGAAGGTTGGGGAATCTCTTGCCAAAGATGGTGGCCACCAATACTAAATAGCTTTTTACAAACTGAAGTTCTTAAGGGTTTAAATCACTGTGACTCTCAAGAACTCCAGAAGCTCTACTGGTATACTCCTTCCAGAGTCATCTGTGGTAAGAGGTTTTAAGAAATGTGATGTTGATGAAAGTTTAGTGAGGATAGAAAAGGGGAGAAGGTAAAAATAGACATCCCTGCATACAAAAGGGAGGGTGAATGCAAAGAGAACATATCTGGTAATGTTCTAGGAAAAGACAGAAAACCAATGTGTCCAGAGCAGAGGCAGACCCTGAGCATGGAATGCATGGGGCATGGGAAGTAGCAGTGAATGAGACAAGGAGTATAAATTTAACTCTGTAATAAAAGTTTTGTGCGGGGAGCCGGCAGGAGGCACTCTGCCCGTGGCAAAGGTCATGAGAAAGGAGGCTCGACATACGCAAAGGCAGGATCGAGCCTCAGGAGTCCCCCTGGAAATTCTCAAGCATCTACCCCCATAACCAGAGTCTGCCTACTTTACTACTTTGTGCTCTCACCTACACCTCTGACTTTATCGGGGGCTGTCCCCCACCACCTCTTTCGGAGAAGGAGTTAATTTAGAGCTCCCGTTAATAATAATTCCTGGGCATGACAGGAGTGTTTCAACCTACAAACTCCTCTGAAGGTTCTCTAGCATGCCTGACAGGCTTGTCCGGCCACATGTGATTGCTCACAGCCTCCCAACTGTGAGAGGCACGAGATGCTTTAAACCTTCTAAAAACAGGTTCCTTAGAAAAGTTAGAAAACCATTAGTATAAGTATAGTGGGCTGATTAGAAATTGTGTTGGTGAAGGGTTTTTCATTTGTTGAGCCAATGTTTGTTGCTAAGTCTCCACGTCCCCAGCCCTTACACACATTAATGAATATGTAGAAGAAATAAGTATTAACCCTTGATATAAATCACGTTAGACCTTAGGCTAAGTAAATTCTTTCCTTAACTAAAACCCACTATACCCTCATCCTATAGGAATGTAACTTTATTTGGGTGGCGTCTGTTTTAAGAATAATCACCCCTGGAGAAATAAGTGTCCTGGTTGACTGACTGCTGTCACAAGGAGAGGGTCATAAATTGTCAGCAGGCCCCCCTGGGCAGAAGATGATGTAACACCCCTAAGACCTCTGTATACATTTGTATGAAGCACCTGACTTTAATAAAAGTCAGGACTGCTGTCCCCGGGTGACTTTTGTATAACATCTCAGTGTATAAAAACAGACTCTGGAAAATAAAGAATCAGGATCAGTTCCTCAAAAGACTGGTCTCCCCATGTCTCTCTCTCAAACTCTGGCTGAGTCTCCATCTGGAGCGCAGAACCCGCCATGCTTACTAATTATGCCTGGGCTTCTAAGATCCGACCAGGGAGGCCTCAGTGTTTCCTCTCCTTCGGGAGAACGGAAGGACGCCTGCGGCCTACGTATGTGGTGCAAACTTCTTGTCTTGAAGTTTTATTGGTCTCCCGCATAAACCAAGCTACTCAGCCTCTTTTCTCCACTGAATTTTCCTGCTGAGCTATCCTCATTCTATTACTCTTTATATCTCTAATTAATATTTAAATAAGTCACCGATGCCATCCCCGCTTCAAATACCCTGGATCAGCCGGGGCTGGACCCTGGCAGTTTTGTTCTAATTGCTTTGGGTACTGAGAAACTCATTGAGCTAAAGACAGTGAAAAGTAGTAAGACAAATGGATTCAAGGTCTAAGGGAGAGGATATCTTAAAACAGTTGGAGATGAATTCTAGAGACAGTGAGCTAAAAATACAGGTAGTTTGGTCAAGGAGAGATATACAGGGCAATGATATTAAGTAGTGTGTATAGATATTGTCAATGACAAGGTCTATCCTGCACTGTATAAGACAGTAGCCACAGTCAGTTCAGTTTAGTTCAGTTGCTCAGTCGTATCTGTCTCTTTGTGACACCATGGACTGCAGCACACTAGGCCTCCCTGTCCATCATCAGTTCCCGGAGTTTACTCAAACTCATGTCCATTGAGTCCGTGATGCCATCCAACCATCTCATCCTCTGTTGTTCCCTTCTCCCGCCACCCCCTTCAATCTTTCCCAGCATCAAGGTCTTTTCAAATGAGTCAGTTCTTCACATCAGGTGGCCAAAGCATTGGAGTTTCAGTTTCAGCATCAGTCTTTCCAATGAATATTCCAGACTGATTTCCTTTAGGATGGACTGGTTGAATCTCCTTGCTGTCCAGGGGACTCTCAAGTCTTCTCCAACACCACAGTTAAAAAGTATCAATTCTTTTCTCCAACACCACAGTTAAAAAGTATCAATTCTTTGGGGCACAGCTTTCTTTACAGTCCAACTCTCACATTCATACATGACTTCTGGAAAAACCATAGCTTTGACTAGATGGCCCTTCATTGGCAAGATAATGTCTCTTTAGTCTAGGTTGGCCATAACATTTCTTCCAAGGAGCAAGCCTTTTTTGATTTCATGGCTGCAGTCACCATCTGCAGTGATTTTGGAGGCAATAAATAAATAAAGTCTGTCACTGTTTCCATTGTTTCCCCATCTATTCACCATGAAGTGATGGGACCAGATGCCATGATCTTAGTATTCTGAATGTTGAGCTTTAAGCCAACTTTTTCACTCTCCACTTTCACTTTCATCAACAGGCTCTTAGTTCTTCTTCACTTTCTGCCATAGTGTACTGTCATCTTCAAATCTGAGGTTATTGATATTTCTCCCAGCAATCTTGATTCTAGCTTGTGCTTCATGCAGTCCAGCATTTTTCATGATGTACTCTGCATATAAGTTAAATAAGCAGGGTGAAAATATACAGCCTTGACATATTCCTTTCCCGATTTGGAACCAGTCTGTTATTTCATGTCCAATTCTCACTGTTGCTTCTTGACCTGGATACTGACTTCTCAGAAAGCAGATCAGGTGGTCTGGTATTCCATCTCCTGAAGAATTTTCCACAGTTTTTTGTGATCCACACAGTCAAAGGCTTTGGCATAGTCAATAAAGCAGAAATAGATGTTTTTCTGGAACTGTCTTGCTTTTTCGATGATCCAGCAAATGTTGGCAATTTGATCTCTGGTTCCTCTGCCTTTTCTAAATCCAGCTTGAACATCGGGAATTTCATGGTTCATGTATGGTTGAAGCCTAGCTTGGAGAATTTTGAGCATTACTTCGCTAGGGTGTGAGATAAGTGCAATTGTGTGGTAGTTTGAGCATTCTTTGGCATTGTCTTTCTTTGAGACTGGAATGAAAACTGACCTTTTCCAGTCCTGTGGCCACTGCCAAATTTTCCAAATTGGCTGGCATATTGAGTGCAGTAATTTCACAGCATCATCTTTCAGGATTTGAAATAGCTCAGCTGGAATTACATCACCTCCACTAGCTTCATTTGTAGTGATACTTCTTAAGTCCCACTTGACTTCTCATTTCAGGATGTCTGGCTCTAGGTGAGTGATCACACTGTCATGATTATCTGGGTCTTGAAGATCTTTTTTGCATAGTTCTTTTGTGTATTCTTGACACTTTTTCTTATATATTCTGCTTCTGTTAGATCCATAAAATTTCTGTCCTTTATTGAGCCCATCTTTTCATGAAATGTTCCCTTGGCATTTATAATTTCCTTGAAGAGATCTCTAGTCTTTCCCAGTCTATTGTTTTCCTCTATTTCTTTGCACTGCTCACTGAGGAAGGTTTTCTTGTCTCTCCTTGATATTCTTTGGAACTCTGTATTCGAATGGGAATATCTTTCCTTTTCTCCTTTGTCTTTTGTGTCTCTTCTTTTCACAGTTATTTGTAAGGCCTCTTCAGACAACCATTTTGCCTTTTTGCATATCTTTTTCTTGTGGTTGGTCTTGATCTCTGCCTCCTGTACAATGTCACAAACCTCCATCCATAGTTCGTCAGGCACTCTGTCTATCAGATCTAATCCCTTAAATCTATTTCTCACTTCCACTGTATAATTGGGATTTGATTTACATCATACGTAAATGGTCTAATGGTTTTCCCTACTTTCTTCAATTTAACTGTGAATTTGGCAATAAGGAGTTCATGATCTGAGCCAGCTCCCAGTCTTGTTTTTTGCTGATTCTATAGAGCTTCTCCATCTTTGGCTTCAAAGAATATAATCAATCTGATTCTTGCATTGACCATCTGGTGATGTCCATGTGTAGAGTCTTCTCTTGTGTTGTTAGAAGAGGGTGTTTGTTATCACCAGTGCATTCTCTTGGCAAAACTCTGTTACCTTTTGCCCTGGTTCATTCTGTAATCCAGGGACAAATTTGCCTGTTACTCTGGGTGTTTCTTGACTTCCTACTTTTGCATTCCAGTCCCCTACAATGAAAAGGACATTTTTTTGGGTGTTAGTTCTAGAAGGCCTTTGTAGGTCTTCATAGAACCATTCAACTTCAGTTTCTTCAGCATTACTGGTTGGGGCAAGAAGTGACAGCTGTGTGATCTTGCATAGCCCTGGGGTGACTGTGAGGAGATACCCCACATCTGAGGGCAGAGAAGCCCCAGCAAGACGGTAGGTACTGGAGCAGTGGCTGCATGGTGCTGGAGCACTGGAATGACTTTGAGGAGATACTCCATGTCCAAGGGTAAAGGAGAAGCCCCACAAGATGGTAGGAGGGGTGAAACTGCATTTAGAGTTAAACCCCATGCTTGCTAGAGACACTCCAAGGGCTCAAACATATCTTGTGCTCACCAGGACCCAGAGACCCCACAGGAGCCACAGTGGCTATTTAAATGAGTAAAAATTCAGTGAATTTAGAATTTACTTCCGTAGTCACATTACCTACATTTTAGTGCTTAATAGCACACGTGGCTTCAGGTTACTTGTCTTACTCTATTCCAGCTGCAATAATGCACTATTATTCTTTGGAGGGGTTAACCAAGAACCATTTATCTCTCAGTTTTGAAGCCTGTAGAAAATAAATATATGTACATCAAGGAGGGGAGGGAGGGAGGGGATAAATTGGGAGATTGGATTGATATGTTTACACTACTATGTAAAAAATAGGTAATTAATGAGAACCTAATGTATAGCACGGAGAGGGGGGCGAGGGGGAGGAGTACAATCTGTAGAACATATATGAAGTTAACCTTAAAAATGCATTCCAATATACAGTAGGTGTAGAAAAACACTATTTGATTTTACTTACACAAAGTATCTAGAATAGTCAAATTCACAGAATAAGAAAATATATTGGTGGACACCTGGGCTTGAGGGGGTGGTGGTAAGGAGGAGGAATAGTGACAGTGTTTAATGGGGACAGAGTTTAGGAGAATGAAAAATTCAGGAGATGGATGATGGTGACAGTTGCACAACAATGTGAATGTACTTAGTGACACTGAACTCTACAGTCAAATATGGTTAAAATACTATATTTTATATTATGTGACTTTTACCACAATAAAAAGTTTTTTTTTTTTTTTAATATATCAGCAGACTCAGACTCAACAGAGAAATTGCTTCCTGGCTCATAAACAGCCATCTCCTTGCCTTATCCTCACATGGAAGAAGAGATAAAGAGGATCTCTGAGAACTCCTTTATAAGTGCACCAATCCCATTCATGGAGACTCTACCCTCATGACCCAATCACCTCACAAAAGCATCAACTCCAAATACCAACACATTGGGGATTAGGTTCCAACATATAAGTTTTAGGAAACAACCATTCAGTCTACAGTACTACTGAATAGATAGCATAGATACAGAACACCCTCACCACCACAGAAAGTTCTATTTAACAGAACTGGTATAAAATATAGCCATAGGAAGGGGCAACTTATTTAGGATGGAGATTTGGATATTGTAGAAGGAAAAAGAAATAAAACACAAGAGTTTTGGAAAGGTCAATCACTACAGGAACAATTTTTAAGAGAGATACCAATTTTTTACAGAATAGAAAATAATTTTGACAGTATTGAGGGGCTGATATGTTCCAAGGAATAATGGGGATAGATCGATTGGCTTGGAGGTGATTATAACCAAAAAAGGTGTTATGTGGTATATTTTGATACTATGAGCTTCAATGCCAGTGTTTTTCAGGGACGAGGGAAGCATGGGGTAACCTGAAAGAAATTAGGAATTATATTACATAACAGAGAAAGAAGTGAGGAATGGCTTATCAGCAATTTCCTTACCTGGGGCACCAGCTCATGGCATTACATACTTTCTGTTTCTCAGAGCATATTCTACTTTCCTAATTAGACAGATACACATTTGCATTTATCAATCTGCTATTTATTATTTAGTTTTTAATTTTTTACTGAGTTTTTGGTAAATATGTGACACAGTAGACTTGTTTTTTATAATGGTTGTGTAATTTTAGATTTACAAGATTGCTGGGAGAAATATCAATAACCTCAGATGTGCAGACTACCCCACCCTAATGGCAGAAAGTGAAGAACTAAACAGCCTCTTGATGAAGGTGAGAGAGGAGAGTGAAAAATCTGTCTTAAAACTCAACATTCATGTTGATGTATGGCAAAACCAATACAATATTGTAAAGTAATTAGCCTCCAATTGAAATAAATAAATTTATATTAAAAGAAAATAAAACAAAACACTAAGATCATGGCATCCAGTCCAATCATTTCATGGAAAATAGATGAGGGAAATGGAAGCAGTGTCAGACTTTATTTTCTTGGGCTTCAAAATCACTGCAGATGGTTACTGCAGCCATGAAATTAAAAGATACTTGCTCTTTGGAAGGAAAGCTATGACAAACATAGACAGTGTATTACAAAGCAGAGACATCACTTTGTTGACAAAGGTCTAGATAGTCAAAGTTATGGTTTTTCCAGTAGTCATATATGGATGTGAGAATTGCATCATAAAGAAGGGTGAGCATCTAAGAATTGATGCTTTTGAACTGCAGGGCTGGAGAAGACGGACTGCAAGGAGTTCAAACTAGTCAATTCTAAAGGAAATCAACCCTGAGTATTCTTTGGAAGGACTCATGATGAAGCTGAAGCTCCAATATTTTAGCCAGCTGGTGTGAAAAAAGCCAATTCATTAGAAAAGACCCTGAAGCTGGGAAAGATTGAGGGCAGAAGGAGAAGGGGGCAACAGTAAATAAGATGGTTGGATGGTATCAGCAACTCATGGTCATGAGTTTGAGCAAACGAAGGACAGAGAAGCCTGCATGCTGCAGTCCATGGGTTCACAGAGTTAGACATGACTGAGCAACTGAACATCAAGATCAGATTTACAATATCTAAATTCTGGAAATATCATTAACCTAGGAAAATCCAGCTCTCTGTCATCACTAGTAAAATTTCTGTTAGATCTCATGGATGTCAAACCCAGCCTTTTTTCTTTTCTTTCTTTTGCTTCCTAATTCAACATGAGGAACAGACTAGTGTTTAATAAATGCACAGATATGAAGAGAATTTTGTTAGGCAATTTTGAAATATGTTACTCTGTTTATAATTATTTTACTTTTCTGATTTCATACTATTAGTATAATTAACCTATACAGAGACAAAAGCAAACTTGAAAGAGGACAACATGTGAAGAGAGTAAAGGTCACCAAAATATTGTCAGGTAACAACTTTGAGAGCTCTGTTGTATACGTTTTAGTAATAATTATATCTGTGCTTTATCTTGGCAACATACAAAGAGTAATTAAATTTTCACCCTGAGAAGGTGAGTAATTGTCTTCCTGGTTTCTTGCCTGGGTCCCATAGAGATAAATGACTTTACTAGTTCACATGGTGAATAATTTTAACACCTGACTGTCTGAGAGAAAATCTGGAATAAATAGTGCTAACTAAAGAACACAAAACTGAGATTCTCAATTTAGTCACTTGCACATTATTCCTACTTTGTGTTTGTTTCCTCATTTTTAAAAGTTAAAATACATTTCCAATGGATATAGATCTATAACATATATTCCCAAATATGTTTCACAAAGGGATACTTTTGCCTATGGAAATTTATGAACTCTCAAGGTACAAAAATTAAACAAAAGACTGAAAATGTGGTCATCACAGCACAGGCCAAGCAGAGGCTTTCTGCTGCTCCCCTGAAATGCCTGCCCCACTCTCTCAAAATGGACCCTCTCTCCCCTGAGGGCTGGACCAACTCCCCACTGGGAATTAGTGGAGCTTTGATTCCCTTCATCTTCTCAGGGCTAACTTGAGTAGTAAGAGCTAGTAGTAGTAAGGTTAGGGCAGAAAGCACAGCAAACTGCCCTGCACTTTGCTTCCTCTTCTCTGATATGCATGTCTTGATAACCATCTACGCAGGATGGCAAACAGTTGTTGCCATTCAGGTTTGTGTCCTGCCTGCACTTCATTTCCAATACTTTGGCCACCTGACGTGAGCTGACTCATTGGCAAAGACCCTGATGCTGGGAAAGATTGAAGGCAGGAGGAGGAGGAGGAGAAGGGATGACAGAGGAGGAGATGATTGGATGGTGTCACTGACTCGATGAACATGAGTTTGAGTAAATGCCTGGAGTTGGTGATGGACAGGGAGGCATGGTGCCCTGCAGTCCATGGGGTCACAAAAAGTCAGACATGACTGAGCAAATGAACTGAAGTTGCACTTCGCCAAACATAAAATGAGACTGTTATTAACCTGTCATCTTTCAATGAAGTAGTAAAGGGTCTCCACAGATTAAAATAAACAAAAGTGAAAAACAAAAACAAAAACCCTCAGCCCATTGGCATTATAACAATTTAATTTTGAACATGTACAAATAAAAAGTAAAAATGTCAGTTGGCCTTATCTATTTGCTGTATTTCACACTTTTTTCAGTCAACAAAGGAAATAGCAGCAAAAAGCATGAGCACCAGGTCCTGTGCAGTTTATTCCAGACTAGAAACTGTTCACATGCGTGATCTAAAACATTTCTTTGTTATATGCTCCTTTATTCAGTTCTTTCTTTGGTTCACTTATTACCTACAATATTAGAAACACAGGTAATATACAGAAGATAAACGAGTTGAACTCCCATGATTGAAATGAAAACAAACCTTCAATTTGCTCACAATTTAGTCACATGGCCCACTGAGGCTCTATGTAGTTTGGTTTTTAAAAAATGCTCGTTAAGAAATCTGCTGCTTGAGTTGGAAAGGTACAAGCTGCTATAATTGTCATCTCTTAGCAAATATCGTCACAAATAATACTGATAAAAAGTGGGGGAAAGCTATATTAAATGAGCTTCTTTGCAATTAATTATTAATGATAACTCTATATAGAAAACCCTAAAGGCACCATACAAAATTTAGAACTAATAAATGAATTTTGTAACACAGAAGATAAAAATCAATATATAGAAATTTGTTGTATTTCCTTACATTAACAATGAAATATCAGAAACAAAAAGCAAAAAGTAAAATCCCCTTTAAATTTGTGTCAATAAAATAAAATACCTAGGGATAAACCTAACCAAGGAAGTGGAAAACCTCTACATTGAAAATTCTAAAACTATGTAAGAAATTAAAAATGATGTAAAGAAATGGAAAGATACCATATGCTCTTAGGTTGAAAAAATTAATATTTTTAAAATAGACATACTACCCAGAGTGATTTATAAATTTATTATAATCTTTACCAAATTACCCATGACATTTTTCACAGAACTAGAAGAAATAACACTAAAATTTATATGGGATCAGAAAAGACACACAATTGCCAAAGCAATCCTGAGAGAAAAGAACAAAGCTTGAGGCATAACCCTCCCAAACTTCAGACAATACTACAAAGCACAGTAACCAAAACAGCATTCTACTGGCACAAAGGAAAAAGACACGTAGATGATGGAACAGAAGAGAGCCCGGAAATAAATGCTCACAACTACTGTCAATTAATCAATAACAAAAGAGGCAAGAACATATAGTGGACAGAAGACAGTATATTCAGCAAGCCGTGTTGGGAAAGCTGGATAGTTACATGTAACTC
This sequence comes from Bos taurus, assembly GCF_002263795.3. NCBI lineage: Eukaryota > Metazoa > Chordata > Mammalia > Artiodactyla > Bovidae > Bos > Bos taurus. Next base: position 1,609,059 of record NC_037333.1, on the reverse strand, counting down.
AATGAAGAGGAAAAGCTGGACAGCTACATGTAACCCAAAGGAATTAGTACACTCCCTCACATCACATACAAAAATAAACTCAAAATGGTTTAATTTCAGTTCAGTTGCTCAGTTGAGTCTGACTCTTTGTGACTCCATGAACTGCAGCACTCCAGGCCTCCCTGTCCATCACCAACTCCCAGAGTTCACTCAAACCCATGTCCACTGAGTCAGTAATGCCATCCAACCATCTCATCCTCTGTTGTACCCTTCTCCTCCCGCCCTCAATCTTTCCCAGAATCAGGGTCTTTTCAAATGAGTCAGCTCTTCGCATCAGGTGGCCAAAGTATTGGAGTTTCAGCTTCAACATCAAGTCCTTCCAATGAACACTCAGGACTGATGTCCTTTAGGATGGACAGGTTGGATCTCCTTGCTGTCCATGGGACTCTCAAGAGTCTTTTCCAACACCACAGTTCAAAAGCATCAATTCCTCGGCACTCAGCTTTCTTTATAGTCCAACTCTCACGTCCATACATGACTACAGGAAAAAAATCATAGCCTTGACCTTTGTTGGCAAAGTAATGTATCTGCTTTTGAATATGCTATCTAGGTTGGTCATAACTTTCCTTCCAAGGAGGAAGCGTCTTTTAATTTCATGGCTGCAGTCACCATCTGCAGTGATTTGGAGCCCCCCAAAATGAAGTTAGCCACTATTTCCACTGTTTCCCCATCTATTTGCCATAAAGCAATGGGACCAGATGCCATGATCTTAGTTTTCTGAATGTTGAGCTTTAAGCCAACTTTTTCACTCTCCTCTTTCACTTTCATCAAGAGGCTCTTTAGTTCTTCACTCTTCTGCAATAATAGTGGTGTCATCTGCATATCTTACATTATTGATATTTCTCCTGGCAATCTTGATTCCAGCTTGTGCTTCATCCAGCCCAGCATTTCTTTTGATGTACTCTTCATATAAGTTAAGTAAGCAGGGTGACAATATACAGCCTTGACATACTCCTTTTCCTATCTGGAACCAGTCTGTTGTTCCACGTCCAGTTCTAACTGTTGCTTCCTGAGCTGCATATAGGTTTTTCAAGAGGCAGGTCAGGTGGTCTGGTATTCCCATCTCTTTCAGAATTTTCCACAGTTTATTGTGATCCACACAATCAAAGGCTCTGGCATAGTCAATAAAGCACAAATAAATGTATTTCTGGAACTCTCTTGCCTTTTCAATGATCGAGTGGGTGTTGGCAATTTGATCTCTGGTTCCTCTGCCTTTTCTAAAACCAGCTTGAACATCTGGAAGTTCACAGTTCACATATTGCTAAAGCCTTGAGAACCCCATGAACAGTATAAAAATGCAAAAAGATAGGACACTGAAAGATGAACTCCCCAGGTCAGTGGGTGCTCAATATGGTAATGGAGATCAGTGAAGAAATAACTCCAGAAAGAATGAAGGGACGGAACCAAAGCAAAAACAACACCCAGTTGTGGATGTGACTGGTGATGGAAGCAAGGTCCAATGCTGTAAAGAAAAATATTGCATAGGAACCTGGAATGTTAGGTCCATGAATCAAGGCAAATTGGAAATGGTCAATCGGGTGATGGCAAGAGTGAATGTCGACATTCTAGGAATCAGCAAACTAAGATGTAATATAATGGGTGAATTTAACTCAGATGACCAGTATATCTACTACTGTGGGCAATTATCCCTTAGAAGAAATGGAGTAGCCATCATAGTCAATGAAAGAGTCTGAAATGCAGTACTTGGATGCAATCTCAAAAACGACAAAATGATCTCTGTTCCTTTCCAAGGCAAAACCATTCAATATCATGGTAATCCAACTCTATGCCCCAACCAGTAACGCTGAAGAAGTTACTAATACAATTATGTAAAGTTTAAAAATAAAATAAAATTTAAAAAAAAAGGAAGTTGAAGTTGAGCGATTCTATGAAGACCTACAAAACCTCTTCGAACTAACAAACATAAGACATGATACCATAAAACTCCTAGAAAGAACATAGGCAAAACACTTTCAGACACAAATCATAGCAATATTTTCTTAGATCAGTCTCTGAAGGCAAAAGAAATGAAAACTCCTGGCAATAGAACTGCCATATGACCCATCAATCCCACTGCTGGGCATACACACTGAGGAAACCAGAATCGGAAGAGACACATGTACCCCGATGTTCATCACAGCACTGTTTATAATAGCCAGGACCTGGAAGCAACCTAGATGTCCATCAGCAGATGAATGAATAAGAAAGCTGTGGTACATATACACAATGGAATATTACTCAGCCATTAAAAAGAATACATTTGAATCAGTTCTAATGAGGTGGATGAAACTGGAGCCTATTATGCAGAATGAAGTAAGCCAGAAAGAAAAACACCAATACAGTATACTAAGGCATATATATGGAATTTAGAAAGATGGTAACGATAACCCTGTATGCGAGACAGCAAAAGAGACACAGATATATAGAACAGTCTTTTGGACTCTATGGGAGAGGGAGAGGGTGGCATAATATGGGAGAATGGCATTGAAACATGTAAATTATCACATATGAAATGAACTGCCAGTCCAGGTTTGATGCATGAGACAGGGTGCTCGAGGCTAGTGCACTGGAATGACCCAGAGGGATGGTATGGGGAGGGAGGTGGGAGGGGGGTTCAGGATGGGGAACACATGTACACCCATGGCGGATTCATGTCAATGTATGGCAGAAGCAATTCAATATTGTAAAGTAAATAAATAAATAAATAGAACTGAGATTAAAAAGAATAATAATAAAATAAAAAATAAAAATAAACAAGTACAACCTAATCAAACTTAAAAGTTTTTGTATAGCAAAGGAAATCATCAAAAAGCAAAGAGACAAATTATAGAATAAAAGAAAATATTTGCAAACAATGCTACCAACAAGGGCATAGTTTTCAAAATATGCAAACTGCTTGTACAATTCAATACAAAAAAAGAAAAACACAAGTGATCTAACTGAAAAATAGGCAGAAGATTTGAATAGACTCTAATCCAAATAAGACATATAGATGAAAAGGCACATGAAAAGATGCTCACCATCACTAGTTACTAGAGAAATGCAAATCCAAACTATGAAATATAACATCACATCAATCATAATGGCCATCATCAAAAAATCTACAAATAGTAAATGCTGGAGAGGGTGTAGAGAAAAGGGAACCCTCCTACATTGTTGGTGGAAATGTAAACGGTGCAGTCACTATGGAAAATGGTAGGGAAGTTTCTTTAAAAAAAAAAAATAGAGCTATAATAGGATTCAGCAATATGATTCCACTTCTCGGTGCATATCTGAAAAAGATGAAAACTCTAATTCAAAAAGATCCATGTACCCCAATGCTCATAGCAGCCCTATTTACAATAACTAAGATGTGGATGCAGCCTAAATGTCCATCAACAGATCAACAGATGAATGGATAAAAATGACGTGCATACATACACACACACAAAGGAATACTACTCAGTCATGCGTGCATGCATGCTAAGTCGCTTTAGTCATGTCCAACTCTTAGCTACATATGAACCATAACCCACAAGGCTTCTCTGTCCATGGGGTTCATTAGGCAAGAACACTGGAGTGGTTTGCCCTTCTCTAGGGGATATTTCAGACCTAGGGATTGAATCTGTGTCTCTTACGTCTTCTGCATTGGCAGGCAGGTTCTTTACCACTAGTGTCACATGGGAAGCCCCACTACTCAGCTATAGGAAGAAGAAAATATGCTATTTGCAGCAATATACCTAGACATAGATAATATCATACTAAGTGAAATAAGATAGTTAAACAAATATATGATATCACTTACGTACTGAGTGTAAAGCATAATAAAAATGAATTTATATACAGAACAGAAGCATACTCACAGACATAGAAAAAGAATGCATAGCTGCCATGGGGAAAGGGAGGTTGGGGAGGGATAAATTAGGAGTATAGGATTAATAGATACAAACTTCTATGCATAAAATGGATAAGCAACAAGAATTTACTATATAACACAGGGTGCAATATCAAATGTCTTATCAGTTATGGAAAATTAACTGAAAAGATAAATATAGATATGTGTGTGTGTGTATATATATATATATATATATGTGTATATATATATATATATATATATATATATATATATATATGCTGCTAAGTCTCTTCACTCATGTCCAACTCTGTGCAACTCCATAGAGGGCAGCCCACAAGGCTCCTCCATTCCTGGGATTCTCCAGGCAAGAACAGTGGAGTGGGTTGCCACTTCCTTCTCCAATGCATGAAAGTGAAAAGTGAAAGCGAAGTCACTCAGTCATGTCCAACTCTTAGCGACCCCATGGACTGCAGCCTACTAGGCTCCTCCATCCATGGGATTTTCCAGGCAAGAGTACTGGAGTGGGGTGCCATTGCCGTCTCCATGTGTGTATATATATATATATATATATATATATATATAAAACACTGAATCACTCTGCTGTACACCTGAAACTAATGCAATATTGTAAATCAACTAAATTTCAATTTAAAAAAATGATAAAAGGGAATTATTTATTTCTCCATAAGGAAACAAGCTGATAGTAGAAAAAAAGTAATTTAAGAGAAGATTCTGCTAAGACTGGTAAGGGTCTACTTGCAAGCTAGTTAATTAGCATGGATGTTGGCATAAGACATGACATTGCAGGATCAGAGGCAAATGACTTTATTATTCAAAGAAATAGCCATAGCCAGAGGATTAACATTGTGCCATTTCCTTGAACCCAGATTTCCACATGCTAATGCAAAGAGGCTTTGATGATATCTGCAAACACAGTGAGCTTAACTTCAGGAAAGGAACCTTGATCTAGGAAACTGAGATCTTTTCCAAATGCAGTAAGCTCTGGAGGGAGACATCATCTTTACTCTGTGTGTATATGTGTGTGTTAGTCGCTCAGTCATGTCCAACTCTTTGCAGCCTCATGACTATGGGCCACTAGGCTCCTCTGTCCATGGGATTTCCCAGGCAAGAATACTGGAATGGGTAGCCATTCCTTTCTCCAGAGAATCTTTCCGACCCAGAAATGGAATGTGGGTCTCCTGCATTGCAAGCAGATTCTTTACTGTATGAGCCAGCAGTAAACTACTGGACTGTAATAAAATTTGCCTGCACTCTTTATGGAGACACCATTTATATCTTCCAAAGCTGTTTGCTGTACAAACACCTTTGAAAAGATAGTTTGAAACAAGATAGTGATGCTTCTGCTCACAAAATGTGCTGAAATGTATGACACACATAGAGAATTAATTGTCTTCCAACACATTAAGCATACAAATAAGGAACTTGGATAAATAATAATCAAATATTTACATGGTATGCTCTTCATTTTTTGAATAGCTAATTGCTATTTCTAAAATTTACATGAGAATACACTAAGAAACTATGGAGTCTTTGGCACATAGTTTTAGTTTAAAAAATATGATCCAGCAATCCCACTGCTGGGCATACACACTGAGGAAACCAGAAGGGAAAGAGACACGTGTACCCCAATGTTCATCGCAGCACTGTTTATAATAGCCAGGACATGGAAGCAACCTAGAAGTCCATCAGCAGATGAATGGATAAGAAAGCTGTGGTACATATACACAATGGAGTATTACTCAGCCATTAAAAAGAATACATTTGAATCAGTTCTAATGAGGTGGATGAAACTGGAGCCTATTATACAGAGTGAAGTAAGCCAGAAGGAAAAACATAAATACAGTATACTAACGCATATATATGGAATTTAGAAAGATGGTAACAATAACCCGGTGTACAAGACAGCAAAAGAGACACTGATGTACAGAACAGTCTTATGGACTCTGTGGGAGAGGGAGAGGGTGGGAAGATTTGGGAGAATGGCATTGAAACATGTAAAATATCATGTAAGAAACGAGTTGCCAGTCCAGGTTCGATGCACGATACTGGATGCTTGAGGCTAGTGCACTGGGACGACCCAGAGGGATGGTATGGGGAGGGAGGAGGGAGGAGGGTTCAGGATGGGGAACACATGTATACCTGTGGCGGATTCATTTCAATATGTGGCAAAACTAATACAATTATGTAAAGTTTAAAAATAAAATAAAATTAGAAAAAAAAAAAGAAAGCAAAAAAAAATGTGTTTTGAATAAATATGTGAATAAACAACAATGATTTTTCTTTTAGGTTAAGGTGAAGGGAAATTTAGCAGTTTCCCTAAGACTTTTACTGAAGTCTCATTACAGAGTTTAAGAGTGAACCAGGGAGCCACCAGATGTTAGGCAGCCAGGAGTCAACATTATCAAAGAACCGTTCAGAGTCAGCTTAGATGGTTCAGCTGGAAAATAAACTGATTATCTACTCGAAATTTGATCACTGGTCAAATGGCATAGAAACACACATAATGTTTCTAAGTAAGTTGGATTAAGGCTAACTTTTGGAGAAGGAAATGGCAACGCACTCCAGTGTTTTTGCCTGGAGAATCCCAGGGATGGAGGAGTCTGGTGAGCTGCCATCTATGGGGTCGCACAGAGTTGGACACAACTGAAGCGACTTAGCAGCAGCAGCAGCAAGGCTAACTTTTGTTACCCCAAATAACTTGCTTCACCCATTTCCTCAAATAACTTGTTTGAGCCATTTCCTCAAGTTTTCTTGCTTAGTTCCAAAAATAAAGCAGTGCAAGATGGTGATTTCAGAGTTATAAGACCACCATTATGAACTAAAAAGTATTGATGATATTATTTCCTGTTAGGGACAGTGAGTTGAAGTCTGTTATCCTTCAGGACTCAGTTAGGTGTGAGAAGAAACCTGGCTTCCAGGCTGGATTGGTTTGGCAGTTTTCCTCTATGTTATTAAAGTACTCTAATTACAGCATTCGGCACTTCATATTGGGCTTGTCTCTTGTCTAATTCTCCACATAGGTATATATGACAATTTAAAACAAGAATTGAACCATAATCTTGGCTAAATACCCCAAATGCTCACTATAAATCTACATGGATTTATAATAAGTATATGCAGAATCAATAAATGAACAATCAATTAAAGAACAGATAGCTTTCATTGCCAACCTCTGTAAGAATGAAAATAGGTGCATACTGAAGGCACTTTAAAATCATCTTGTTGAAAGATAAGAAGTACACCCATTCACACATGCACACATATGTGCATATATTTGTTGGTAGAACACCTACAAACAAGCATGCATAACAATGCATTTGCAATGGCCAGAAAGTGCAGCACCAACTTTTCAGCAATTTAAGTGATTAAGTTATGTTGTGTACTTATACAATTAGCGGAACAATTACTTGGAATTGTTACCTTCATTAATGCCCTCACTACCTTATTTCCTTAAAATCTCTAATTAAACACTCTTCTAAAAAGGAGCAAATCATTTTAGGACAAGTTGCTTCCCTGAGATAGCTACACTTCTTGGGTGTTTGATGAACTGTCTCAAACAGTGATGCTTGGCAGATGACAAGAACTGTGCTTACTATGGAAAGGAAGCTATTTCAACCCATACCTAACACCCACTACCTAGACCAAAAAGTGGGGCTGAATGTACTTTTCCGGTTACTTACTCTTGTGGTTGGTCCCTATCCTTCCAAAGTCTAAGGTGCACAGTGCAGGTGGAGGCAGGAACAACAGATGATTGCTTTGAGTATTTCCATCTCCAAATCTGCTGTCATTGCAAACCGAGGGAAGTTTCTTGATTGACACTCTTCCGTTCTGACCAGGTTGCATGTGGAGGGTGGGCATACCTAATTTTGCTTTATATTTCCTGGCTTATTGATTACAAGTAGAGGCGTTGGCTGTGTACACTGCCAGCTAATGCTCAGGGGATGCGAAGTTACCACCTGGATAAAGGAAGTGGCCAGACAATACCCTTATCTCCCCCAGGATTAAACCTTGACTCTCTCTTTTGCCAACACCTTTCAGTCACACAGTAAGTGTGAACCCACCTTCTAACAATAAATATACATAACTCAAAAAAAGGAAAATAGAAATTCCCAAAAAAAGAGACTCCATTAGCTCACTGTGACTAACATTGCTGGACACTTTAAAATCACTGTTTTGTGAAATAAAAATGAGTTTCTATAACCAGTTAAAAAATATAGAGTGCAAACATTTCCCTCTAGTTAGACTTTCATATTTTCTTTTGATGGTGTCTTATTTTTTGTTGAATTTACATTAAATATATATTTGCTGAAAAAGGATCAAGAATAATTTTTTTGCTCAAGTTAGGATTTATTAACATGCAATTAATTACAACAATTATAGTAATGATAAAACCAGAACAGAAACTTCAGGATTCAGTTAGGATTTAGTTGTTTTGTTTGTTTTATGGCACCGATAGGAAAGCTGAACTCTGGTTTCAGCTCTACTATGCTGTAAATAGTTATGAAATTAATCATTTATTTCTTTGTGCTTAATATAAAGCATTCCATCCCATACTGCTTTTAGGATTTCTGAGAATCGAAGGGTGGCTATTCCCCTTTCAGAATTCCTTCCTTATATTGTGTTTTTCTTGGTTTTCCTCCAACTGTACTGCTATGGCATCCCACTTCCAAAATTCTTGTAATTTTTCACTTGCAGCTGTGCAATAAAAAGCCTATTCTTAATCTCTCTTCTTTCCTCTGCCTCTAATCAATTTACTCATAGTGGGCATATCAGTCTTCTGGATATCTATTGTTGATCCTGGAACTATCCTTATAAAAACAGTTAATTTTCAAGCACTTCAAAAAGAGAAATGAGCAAAATATGAAATTATTATCTTGCATGTTCAGTGAAGACCCCCACCCCAACAGACCTTGCACCACAGGACTGGGAGATGGAAGCCATCCATGTTTCTCATAGCTATTTCTAGACAATTCTTCTTCCCTCCTTGAATCTCCTCAGTTCCCAAATGCATAACACCCACCAAACCACAGCATCTATATTCATTCAATTGCAACCAATTCACCCTTGACCACCCCTCATTTATTGAACATTTGAACTCTTATCTCATTGATCTTTCTTTCCAAAACTCCTGAATAGATGCTGATAATTTCAAAATCTACATAGATAAAAATTCCAACACAGAAGACTCTAAATCCCTTGATATTATCATCACCCTCTCAAGGCCAATTGATTTACATATATTCTTTGTCATTACATTGCATCCTTAATCTCAAGGTCAAACATCTTATGTTTTCCCAGCATGTCATATCTTTCCAACTCTTATCTCATTAAAGAATTAATTATTCTTTAATTTCAATGGTATATATTTTATTGAACCCACCATCTAGGTAATCTTTGCTAAGTAAACTTGCCTCCTCATATCTTATTTTTCACAGTCAAAAAGGTCTTTGAGAAGGGAGCAAAGGGAATATAATGGCACAAAGACCGTCTTTCCAACAAATGGTGCTATAGCAGCCGGGCATTCACATGCAAACAAATGACAGAAATTAACTCAAAATAGAATAGACCTCAATATAAAAGTAAAACTATATACTCCTGCTGCAGCTGCTGCTAACTCGCTTCAGTCGTATCTGACTCTGTGCCACCCCATAGATGGCAGCCTACCAGGCTCCCCTGTCCCTGGGATTCTCCAGACAAGAACACTGGAGTGGGTTGCCATTTCCTTCTCCAATGCATGAAAGTGAAAAGTGAAAGTGAAGTCACTCAGTCGTGTCCGACTCTTAGAGACCCCATGGACTACAGCCCACCAGGCTCCTCTGTCCATGGGATTTTCCAGGCAAGAGTGCTGGAGTGGGGTGCCAGTGCCTTCTCTATATACTCCTAGATAATAGCAAAATAGAATGACCCTAGGTGTGGTGATGATATTTTAGATGTGACACCAAAGATATGATACATGAGAGAACAGATTGATCATCTGGATGGACTGCATTAATTTCTAAAATTTTGCTCTGTGAAATACAATGTCAGAGAATGACAAGATAAGCCACAGACTGGGAGAAAATATTTGCAAAAGACACATCTAGTAAAGGACTATTATACCAAATATACAAAGAGCTTTCAAAATTCGACAATAAGAAAATTAAAAGAAAAAAAAAAACAAAACCTGATTTAAAAATGGCCAAAGACCTGAGCAGACACACCAGAGAACAACTACAGGTGTCAATGAAGCAAATGAAAAAGATGTTCCACATCATGTGTCATCAGGGAAATGCAAATTAAAACAACAAAATACCTCTATACATCTATTATTAATAGAATAGTCAGGTCCAGAACACTGACAATGAAACTATGGTTTAAATTCATTTCACCGGCCTTCAGTAATCAAGGCCTTTTTAAGAGTAGGTCCTCCAAGTGGCGTATAGCCTAAATAGTATTAGTAAGATGTTTTCATGAGTTGTTTTCTGGAAACTTGGGTCATTTGAGTATAGTTTTAGCTGAACTAGCTAATACTGATGATGCCACCACTCCTCTAGCTGGACATAAGCTTTGTTATGGACATAGCCTATGTTAAGGTGCTCTTAACCTTTTCAGTGTGCAAAGACTTGAAACTTAGCTACACCTCTGCAAAAGGACCATTCCTCCATTACTTTTCAACCACATTTCTCCAGGCTCCCCATGACACATATTACCCTGTTGCTTTATTTATCTGGTATCACATAATACCACAAGCACTGGACCTGCAGGAAGGCAGAGCTGAGACTTGTTCTCCCATCTCTTCACTCAGCTGCCTTATGAATAAACCCTGTTTTTGCTGCAAACTTCTGGGTCTCAGCGTTTTGACTTGCTGTGTATCTGGCAAAACAAATCTGGTTCAGTAACAACACCACCAAATACTGGCGAAGATGCAGAGCAACAGGAATGCTCATTCATTGCTGGTGGGAATGCAAAATGGTACAGCCACTTTGGAAGAAGTTTGGCTATTTGTTATAAAACTAAGAATATTACTCTGATCCAGGAATCATGCTCCTTGGTATTTAAAAGATGTTAAAAAACTGATGTTCACATGACTTGCACATGGATGTTTATAGCAGCTTTATTCATAAGTGCTGAAACTTGAAAGCAGCTAAGATGTGGTGAATGGATAAATGCACTGTGGTACATATAAACAATGGAACATTATTAGATAGATGTTAAAAAAAATTAACTATCGAGCCATGAAATGACACAGAGAAACTTTTACTATATCTTACTAAGCAAAAGAAGCCAATCTGAAAAGGCTACATATAACTGTATCATTCCAATTATATGACATTCTGTAAAAATAATAAAAAAAAAAATGAGACAATAAAAAAAAAAAAAAAAAAAAGCGAGCAGTTTCCAGAGGTTAGGAGCAGTGGGAAAGGATAAATGTGGGTTTTATGGTCAGTGAGTTTTATGGTCATAGAGGGTTTTTTGGTCAGTGAAAACAATGTGTATGATACCACATAATGATGGCCATGTGTCATTATATATTTGTCCAGACCTATGGAATGTACAACAAAACCTAATTTGAAGTATGGAATTTGGGTGATGATGTGTCAGTATAGGTTCATCAACTGTAACAAATGTACCCCTCTAGTAAAAGAGGGAGACTGTGCAAATGTGGTAGCAGGGGTATATGGGAACTTTCTGTACCTTCCTCAATTTTTCTATGAATCTTAAACTGCTCTTTAAAAAGTCTTAATAAAAAAATGGAAAAAAAACACATTTCTTCTCCATCAATTGAGGGTTATACTATCTTATATATTTCTTATACTATACTATGCTGCTGCTGCTACTGCTGCTAAGTCACTTCAGTCGTGTCCAACTCTGTGCGACCCCATAGATGGCAGCCCACCAGGCTCCTCTGTCCCTGGGATTCTCCAGGCAAGAACACTGGAGTGGGTTGCCATTTCCTTCTCCAATGCATGAAAGTGAAAAGTGAAAGGGAAGTCGCTCAGTCGTGTCCGACTCTTCGCGACTCCATGGACTGCAGCCCACCAGACTCCTCTGTCCATGGGATTTTCCATGCAAGAGTGCTGGAGTGGGGTGCCATTGCCTTCTCCAATACTATACTATGGGGCTGTATTAAAGATTTAATATGAGCTAAGTTGATTGCCTAGCATGAGAGGATTTAATGGGTATTTATTATTAGTAGCAGTAGCATTAGTGTGTGCTCTGTTTTTGGTACAATACAATTCACTAAGCTGATGTCAAATTTTCATACAGGCTATTTTATGAATGTTGGTGTCATTATTAATATTTGGTCACCAGTCTTGTACACACAGTCCCTTTTATTTGTCTGCATCTTTTATTACATTTTCTGCCCCTACAGGCAGGCCAACCTCTTTTTTTGCAGCTCCATAGAGCACCCAAGGCAGCGCCCTTACTCCACACAGAGTTTTAATAAGTTTTTGGCCCTAAGGATGTTTCTTCAGAATTAAAATTGTTACAGAAAATCACAGACTAATAAATGGGCAAGAATGACACTTCTCTTCCAGCTAGAGCAATTGGTATGTTCTATCTCAGACATTTGGAGTTCTTGCAAAATGTATGGGAACAACCAAATACCTACAATCTTCCCTTTAATCCTGTCTAGTGAAACTTTCATTTCAGAACTACAGAATAAACAACAAGGCGAAAGCAGCTCTGTCTCAAGTATTTGGTTCTGTTGTCTGGATGTTCAAAAGCTCTAGCTCTTTAAAATTAATATCAAGAAAATTCCAACTCTTGTGTGTCATTATATCACATCACTTCAGCAAGCAATTCTGCTGCAAAAGTGCTGAATGAGCAGAAATTGTTGCTAGTGGCAAAAATATCCTACATGCTAGTATTTTTCACATCCCCAATACTCCACAAGGAGTGATGATGTCAAGTCTGTGAAAAAGGATGCCTACAAGCATCAAAAGCATGGTTTGTCACATTTGACAGGGCTCTAAAGCTGGTGTTGAGCACACCTTTAACCCCACAGGGCTCTCTCAGAGTTCAGCAGCTGTGATGTGCCCACATTACCATTGCAGGAGGCTAATTTTTTAAACCTAATTAAGTATTAAGATGGCAATGCACATCCTTTCAACTGATGTGCTGCCCTGATTAGAGAGTGTTGATCATACAGACAACAGGGAGGCTGTTGCTGGCTCACAGAGTACCTTAAGTGGCTTTGAAATGACTGTGAGTATATTAAACTACAAACATGAAGTGCTTTCTACAAAAAGATTGTTGGCCCTTCTCTTAATGAGAAAATCTTTCAGACACAATTTCCATCATAACGTAATTTGCATACATTTGTTAAAAGCACCTATTACATCTTTAATGCCTTTTTCATTCCTCAAGAAAGAGCTTCAAGTAGGAAATCCTCCATGTGCTATTCTAGAAAAGCTGAAAATGTCAGACTCCAGATTCCCTGACTGGGACAGAGTAACTAGAGTTTATAGTCTTTCTATGAAAAAGGAATAATCATAATGGACTTTCTTTGTTTCTAGAAAGCATTTGGTTATCCATCCCAATAAACAAATGTATTATTATTACCTCTGCAAATAAGTGCTCTGTTCAGCTCCCAAACAGCATGTCTTAATTTCCTGCTATGCTTACAGTTACACTTTCCAAAATTACTGCCAACTGCACCATCACATCTGCTTTGCAGCTTCAGAGAGCTGGAGCATAATGTGGGCGCTGGTTCTTCTTCTCCAAACGCTGCTCACCCTGTGATGGCTTTTCCTCTTCCCCACCCCCACCTTCAAACTCGTAGCCCCTGCCTTTCCTCTCCTCTCTCTCTACAGACTGTGCCTAGTAGCCCCCATTTTCAAAAAGTGAAAAATGAAAGTGTTCGTTGCTCATTTGTGTCCGACTCTTTGCAACCCCATGGACCATAGCACGCCAGGCTCCTCTGTCTCTGGGATTCTCTAGGCAAATATACTATAGTGTGTAGCCATTTCCTTCTTTAGGGGACCTTTCCAACACAGGGATGGAACCCAGGTTTCCAGCACCACAGGCAGATTCTTTACCATCTGAGCCATTCATCCAAAAGGATCGCTAATAACTACTAGGTCTTCAAAATGGATAGAGATTATTGGATGGATTAGATTATTGTCAATTCAAGCAAATCACATAATCTTAGAAGTCTTACGTGAAGTCTCTGTAAAATAGCCACACATGTTTAACTTTTGTGTTGGGAGGTAGAGTCATTTTTGGTTTTTAAATTATATTTCCTATATCTTCTTTCCCTTCTGCATGGTTCTCAGATTACTGAAAACCATGCTGAGAGAATAAAATTTAAGCTCCCTCAGGGAAGAAACCTTGTACCTGGGACCAGGTGATATAAAAGATAAATCAATATTCTCTACTTTGGAATAATGACTTGTTACCAAATAGCAGCAGCAGACTTTCTTTAACAGCTACTGTACCAAGAGATGTATCACCCAATATGAATTTTCTCCATGTTCAGCTTCTCCAGAAAACACTCCATTCATCTGCCTGGACCTTCCTGACACCCAAAGGTTGTCTGTGTGACACACCCACTATCATTAACACTCAGCACCTATTCCATTAGAGTAGACATTTTTCATTTTAAGGTTTCCTATTTCCTGTCCAAGGATCTTAACCTTTAAATCCTACTATGGTCCTGATACAACTATATAAAAAGATTATTTTCAGAAGCTGAGAAACAGAGAGGATTCCAACTTAACTGAATATTCTAAAACTTAGTTAATCTCAGGTTAACTTGAATTTGTTCAGCATGAATTTTTTAAAGGTTCTATAATTCAAAGCAGTTTTACAAGATTTCAAGGTTGCATTTGACCTCTAAAAGTGTTCCATTTATTAGAATTGCCTCAAATTTGTATTTTTAATATGATTGTAGCCAAATGTAAAAGTTTTGAGGTTCTCACAAGTGTGACATATATTAAACAAAAAGTAAGTGTATTCCCTCATAGCTTAGTTTGTAAAGAACCCGCCTGCAATTCAGGACACCTTGGTTCAATTCCTGGGTTGGGAAGATCTGTTGTAGAGGAAATGGCAATCCTCTCCAATATTCTTGCCTGGATACTCCTCTCCAATGTCCTTTCTCCATGCACAAAGAAGCCAGGGAGGCTATTAGTTAATAGGGTCACAAAGGGTAGGACACGACTGTAGCAACTTAGCACAAGTGTATAGGGGTCATGGTTTTCAGATGATCTCTATTTGTATTTTTTGAATTGGACAGATTTGTTTTAAGTACAATCATTTCAATTACAAATTAGGTGTATTTTATTTAATTCATTATATAGTAAGAAGACTCTGTAAAACTTATGTAGAATAAAAGCCTTATTATTCTAATGAGTTGAATATTTTATATAAATTTTATGTTCATTACTAATTGGAAGCTCTCAGCTGCAATAGCAAACTGAACCTTTGTATGCTTACTTTCTCCTACCTAAATGAGCTAAACATGTATTTCTGAAATCATTGCCAACTAAACCATCTCTAATTCACACATTACACAAAAGTATCTTGCGATAAAATTTCCATTTCCATTTCCAAGACTGCATCCATTTCCAAAGCTGAAGTTAAACTTCAAGATAGAGCCAGAATTGAGCAAACACCAGTGTCATGAGCTGAAATGCTTTCAGTACTCCTTTTCTCTCCAAGGTTGCTAACACTGAACCCAGCATAATTGCATTGTCTGCAAAGGGCAGATAACAGCTTACCTTGTGAAGATCCACTACTGTTCTGAATCATACAGTCCTACACCCCGTTTGGGTAGAGGAAGAGTTCATGTATACTCTGGATATTTTTAAATTAAAAAAATGTATGTGTATGAATATGCATGTGCATATACTTTTAACTCAGTTTGAACCTCCGAATGCTGGCTCTTTTTGTTTGGTGTTAACAGATACATAGAACTCCAATATTGTATTTCACATTGTTTAAGGAAGCCAAATTAGAATCTGATCTGGTACAAAAGCAAAAACATTGTTTCTATTATGCTTCATAACAATTTGTCTCAATATTTTAAGTGATGTCATTAATACAAATTTATGCTTCATATTTTAAAGCAAATATGACAAGTATGTTGGGCGATGCTTACTTAAGTGCCTTATGTTGATACCACTTTAGCAGAATAATAATTATCCATTAGAGAAGATGCTATGCTATGCTATGCTATGCTAAGTCACTTCAGTCGTGTCCGACTCTGTGCGACCCCATAGACGGCAGCCCGCCAGGCTCCGTCAAGAATACTGGAGTGGGCTGCCATTTCCTTCTTCAGTGCATGAAAAGAGAAAAGTGAAAGTGAAGTCGCTCAGTCGTGTCCGACTCTTAGCGACCTCATGGACTGCAGCCTACCAGGCTCCTCCGTCCATGGGATTTTCCAGGCAAGAGTACTGGAGTGGGGTGCCATTGACTTCTCCATTAGAGAAGATAGATATCTCTAATACTACAGATGAAGAAACTCAGGAATAATATCACTTTAATTTTGAGACAATAAATTGAAAAAATTAATTTTAAATGACACAATTATAATTTTACATTTTGTTCCACAAATACTTATTGATTGATCAAATATTTATTGATGCACATAGTTAATAATCTAGTTGAACTACCTACTGAACCTAAATCAAATTGAATATGCTCCATTAAAGATTCTTCTCTAAACCTTTTATCTAAAGTTTAATGACTTAAACTTCAGAGATAGAACCTGACTACCCCAATATTAACTTCAATCTGAAGTTTATTTTGCATCTATTTTCAAGGATATATTGCTGAGATATAATAGAGAGGAAATAAAGTACTTAAAATAGGAATTTCTGGTGAAAGTCAGGGTAGGAACAGTTCTGCTATGTAAATGATGTCCAGTCTAAATCCCCAAAGAGTCAGATTTCGATTTACACAGATTCAGGTAACCTATATTTTTGTCTTACTTCTTAGCATCTTTTGTAAGATATGGAAGGCTAAGATGATTATTAGACTATTGAGAAAATCCTTGTATGGGAAGATCCCTGTTTAACAATGCTTCCTTTTCCATCTGATCTCTGGAAAAGAAACTGGATAATAACACAGCTGAACCATTTCTACTTCCGACAGTGTATTCCAGTCATAGAATCAGCTAAACTTGTTAGTATCAGAAAACTCTATCCTGCAAGAAAAGCTGAAAAATGGTGTTCATACCTTTCCCTACCAACTTATGTGGCTTAATCATTCATAATGACTCCATGAATCTCAGACAAAAAAGAAAAAAAAAAAAGGTATTAAGATAATAAATTAAATTAAGATAATAAATCTCTTTGGCATTCTGTGGAAAGCCTAAAATTTATCCAAAGGATCAATGGAGCAATATCACTATAGTTTAACTCTGAAATTTACTAGAACAAAAGACAGCTTAACTTTTGTCAAAGTATTAGTGGAGCCTTGTAATCCTTTCCAAATATTGAACAAATCTATTGTTCCATGGCTGGTTCTAAGTGTTTCTTGTCCTGCACCCCGGTTCCTCAAGAAACAGGTAAGGTGGTCTGGTATTCTCATCTCTTTAAGAATTTTTCACAGTTTGTTGTGATCCACACAGTAAAAGGCTTTAGCATTGATGATGCATAACTAGATGTTTTTTCTGAAACTTCCTTGCTTACTCTATGATCCAGCAAACATTGAAAATTTGTTTTCTGGTTCCTTTATCTCTTTGAAACCCAGCTTATGTATCTGGAAGTTCTCCATTCATGTAGTTCTAAAGTGTAGCTTCAAGGATTTTGAGAATAACCTTGCTAACATGTGAAATGAGTGCAACTGTAAGGCAGTTTGAATGATTTTTGGCATTGCCCTTCTTTGGGACTGGAATGAAAACTGACCTTTTCCAGTCCTGTAGACACTGCTGAGTTTTCCAAATTTGCTGACATATTGAGTGCAACACTTTAATTGTATCATCTTTGAAGATTTTAAATAGCTCAGCTGGAATTCCATTACCTCCATTAGGTTTTTTCATAGTTCAGTTCAGTCGTTCAGGCATATCCGACTCTTTGCGAACCCATGAATTGCAGCACACCAGGCCTCCCTGTCTATCACCAACTCCCGGAGTTCACTCAAACTCATGTCCATCGAGTTGGTGATGCCATCCAGCCATCTCATCCTCCGTCATCCCCTTTTCCTTCTGCACCCAATCCCTACCAGCATCAGAGTCTTTTCTAATGAGTCAACTCTTCGCATGAAGTGGTCAAAATAATGGAATTTCAGCTTTAGCATCATTCCTTCCAAAGAACACCCAGGGCTGATCTCCTTTAGAATGGACTGCTTGGATCTTCTTGCAGTCCAAGGGACTCTCAGGAGTCTTCTCCAACACCACAGTTAAAAAGCATTAATTCTTCAGTGCTCAGCTTTCTTCAAAGTCCAACTCTCTCATCCATACATGACCACTGGAAAAACCATAGCGTTGACTAGACAAACTTTTGTTGGCAAAGTAATGTCTCTGCTTTTCAATGTGCTATCTAGGTTGGTCGTAACTTTTCTCCAAAGGAGTAAGCGTCTTTTATTTCATGGTTGCAGTCACCATCTGCAGTGATTTTGCAGCCCCCCAAAATAAAGTCTGATACTGTTTCCACTGTTTCCCCATATATTTCCCATGAAGTGATGGACCAGATGCAATGATCTTAGTTTTCTGAATGTTGAGCTTTAAGCCAACTTTTTCACTCTCCTCTTTCACTTGCATCAAGAGGCTTTTGAGTTCCTCTTCACTTTCTGCCATAAGGGTGGTGTCATCTGCATATCTGAGGTTATTGATATTTCTCCCGACAATCTTGCTTCCAGTTTGTGCTTCTTCCAGCCCAGCTTTTCTCATGATGTACTCTGCATAGAAGTTAAATAAACAGGGTGACAATATACAGCATGACATACTCCTTTTCTATTTGGAACCAGTCTGTTGATCCATGTCCAGTTCTAACTGTTGCTTCCTGACCTGAATATAGGTTTCTCAAGAGGCAGGTCAGGTGGTCTGGTATTCCCATCTCTTTCAGAATTTTCCACAGTTGATTGTGATCCACACAGTCAAAGGCTTTGGCATAGTCAATAAAGCTGAAATAGATGTTTTTCTGGAACTCTCTTGCTTTTTCCATGATCCAGCATATGTTGGCAGTTTGATCCCTGTTTCCTCTGCCTTTTCTAAAACCAGCTTAAACATCTGTAAGTTCATGGTTCACATATTGCTGAAGTCTGGCTTGGAAAATTTTGAGCATTATGTTACTTGTGTGTGAGATGAGTGCAATTGTGTGGTAGTTTGAGCATTCTTTGGCATTGCCTTTCTTTGGGATTGAAATGAAAACTGACGTTTTCCAGTCCTGTGGCCACTGCTGAGTTTTCCAAATTTGCTGGCATATTGAGTGCAGCACTTTCACAGCATCATCTTTCAGGATTTGAAAGAGCTCAACTGGAATTCCATCACCTCCACTAGTTTTGTTCGTAGTGATGCTTTCTAAGGCTCACTTGACTTCACATTCCAGGATGTCTGGCTCTAGGTGAGTGATCATACCATTGTGATTATCTTGATCATGAAGATCTTTTTTTGTACAGTTCTTCTGTGTATTCTTGGCACCTCTTCTTAATATCTTCTGCTTCTGTTAGGTCCATACCATTTCTGTCCTTTATTGAGCCCATCTTTGCATGAAAGGTTCCCTTGGTATCTATAATTTTCTTGAAGTTATCTCTAGTCTTTCCCATTCTGTTGTTTCCTCTATTTCTTTGCACTGATTGCTGAGGAAGGCTTTCTTATCTCTCCTTGCTATTCTTTGGAACTCTGCATTCAGATGCTTATATCTTTCCTTTTCTCCTTTGCTTTTTGCTTCTCTTCTTTTCACAGCTATTTGTAAGGCCTCCTCAGCTGGCCATTTTCCTTTTTTGCATTTTTTTTCCATAGGGATGGTCTTGATCCCTGTCTCCCGTACAATGTCACGATCGTCATTCCATAGTTCATCAGGCACTCTGTCTATCAGATCTAGTCCCTTAAATCTATTTCTCACTTCCACTGTATAATCATAAGGGATTTGATTTAGGTCATATCTGAATTGTCTAGTGGTTTTCCCTACTTTCTTCAATTTCAGTCTGAATTTGGCAATAAGGAGCTCATGATAGGAGCCACATTCAGCTCCTGGTCTTGTGTTTGCTGACTGTATAGAGCTTCTCCATTTTTGGCTGCAAAGAATATAATCAATTTGATTTTGGTGTTTACCATCTGGTGATGCCCATGTTTAGAATCTTCTCTTGTGTTGTTGGAAGAGGGTGTTTGCTATGACCAGTGTGTTCTTTTTACAAAACTCTATTAGCCTTTGCCCTACTTCATTCCATATTCCAAGGCCAAATTTGCCTGTTACTCCAGGCAAATTGCTTCTTGACTTCCTACTTTTGCATTCCAGTCCCCTATAATGAAAAGGACATCTTTTTTGGGTGTTAGTTCTAAAAGGCCTTGTAGGTCTTCATAGAACCGTTCAACTTCAGCTTCTTCAGCATTATTGGTTGGGGCATATGATAGGATTACTATGATATTGAATTGTTTGCCTTGGAAACGAACAGAGATCATTCTGTGGTTTTTTAGATTGCATCCAAGTACTGCATTTTGGACTCTATTGTTGATCATCATAGCTACTCCATTTCTTCTGAGGGATTCCTGCCGGCAGTAGTAGATAAAATGGT
Source organism: Bos taurus (assembly GCF_002263795.3). Lineage (NCBI taxonomy): Eukaryota > Metazoa > Chordata > Mammalia > Artiodactyla > Bovidae > Bos > Bos taurus. The sequence continues at coordinate 1,588,505 of NC_037333.1, read as the reverse complement.
CATCTGAGTTAAATTCCCCCATTCCAATCCATTTTAGTTTGCTGATTCCTAGAATGTCGATATTCACTCTTGCCATCTCCTTTCGACCACTTCCAATTTGCCTTGATTCATGGGCCTAACATTCCAGGTTCCTATGCAATATTGCTCTTTACAGCATCGTACCTTGCTTCTATCACCAGTCACATCCACAGCTGGGTATTGTTTTTGCTTTGGCTCCATCCCTTCATTCTTTCTGGAGTTATTTCTCCACTGATCTCCAGTAGCATATTGGGCACCTACTCACCTGGGGAGCTCCTCTTTCAGTATCCTATCATTTTGCCTTTTCATACATTTTTCAAGTAATACTTCCTAAGGCCCTCTTGACCTCACACTCAATGATGTTTGGCTCTAGGTGAGTGACCACACTGTAGTGTTATTCAGGTCATTAAGACCTTTTTTTTTGTATAGTTCTTCTGTGTATTGCCACCTCTTCTAAATCTCTTCTGCTTCTGTTAGGTCCTTTCATTTCTTTCCTTATCGTTAGGTCTTTATCGTTTCATGCCCATCCTTGCATGAAATGTTCCCTTGATATCTCCAATTGTCTTGCAGAAACCTCTAGCCTTTCCCATTATATTGTTTTCCTCTATTTCTTTGTATTTTTCACTTAAGAAGGCCTTATCTTTCCCTACTATTCTCTGAAACTCTATTCAGTTGGGTGTTTGCCCTTCTCCCTTGCCTTTCACTTCTTTCTTCAGCTATTTTTAAAGATTCCTCAGACAACCCCTTTGCCTTCTTGCATTTATTTTTCTTTGGGGTGTTTTTGTTCACTGCTTCCTCTACAGTGTTACAAACCTCTGACCATAATTCTTCAGGCAGTATGTCTACTATATATAGTCCCGTGAATCTATTTCTCACTTCCACTATACAATCATAAGGGATTTGATTTAGGTCACACCTGAATGGCCTAGTGGCTTTTCCTACTTTCTTTATTTTAATCCTGAATTTTGCAAAAAGGAGTTCATGATCTGAGCCACAGTCAGCTCTAGGTCTTGCTTTTGCTGACTGTATAGAGCTTCTCCATATTCAGCTACAAAGTATATAATCAATCTGATTTCATTATTGACTATTTGATGATTTTCACATGTAAAGTTGTCTCTTGGTTTGTTGGAAAGGGGTGCCTGCTATGACCCACACATCCTCTTGACAAAACTCTAATAGCTTTTGCCCTGCTTCATTTTGTACTCCAGGGCCAAACTTGCCTGTTATTCTGGATATCTCTTGACTTCTACTTTTGCATTCTAATCTCCCATGATGAAAAGGACATCTTTTGGGGTATTAATTCTAGACAGTGTTGTAGATATTCATAGAATCATTCAACTTCAGCTTCTTTAGCATTAGTAAGTGGGACATAGGATTGGATTACTGTGATGTTGAATGGTTTGCTTTGGAAACAAACCAAGGTATTTTTGTCATTTTTGAGATGGTACCCAAGCATTGAATTTTGGATTCTTTATTGACTATGAGGGCTACCCCATTTCTTCTAAGTGATTCTTGCCCACAGTGGTAGATATAATTGTCATCTGAATTAAGTTTGTCCATTCCCATCCATTTTAGTTCACTGATTCCTAAAATGTCAATCTCCTTCTTGACCATGTCCAATTTACTTCTATTCATGGACCTGGATGATTCATTATAGGATGCAATATTGTTCTTTACAGCATTGAACTTTATTTTCACCACTACGTATCCACAACTGAACATCATTTCTGCTTTGGCCCAGCCACTTCATTCTTTCTGAAACTATTAGTAATTGTCTTCTAGTCTACCCCAGTGGTATATTGGACACCTTCTGACCTGGGGGTTCATCTTATGGTGTCATATAATTTTGCCTTTTCATATTGTTCACAGGGTTCTCTGATCAAGAATACTGGAGGGGGTTGCCATTTCCTCCTGCAGTAGACCTTATCTTGTCAGAACTCTTCACAATGACCCGTGCATCTTGGGTGGCCATATATAGCATGGCTCATAGCTTCACTGAGTTAAGCATGCCCTTTCCCCACAAGGTTGTGGGCTATGAATGGGCCATCAGCCTCTACCCAGAGGAAATGAAGCATGTCTCTAGGCTTCAATATGTAACCAGGGAAATAAGCAGAGTGTTGAGGGAGCACCTGAGTTGTCTTTGGGCTCACTGGGATTTACCTTGGAGAGACTAGAATATTTCTCAGATCCAAGAGAACAGAAAGAAAAGAGGTAGAGGAGATAAAAAGAAGGAAAAGCTTGTTGAGTATCTAACTAGATTACAAATAACCTACTTCTTCTCTTCTCAGCAATATAGCAGGTTTGCCTCTTGTTTGTATCTCAGGCAAAGGACAAGAAACTTAGCTTTTTGTTGGATGTCTTCTGAGTCCTGACAACTAAAACAATGCTGCTCACCATCTGGTTCTACAAGAATGAAGTCACCAGCCACTGTAGCTGCTGACCATTAGAACACCTTGAAAGTTCAGGGTGGAGATTAGGAATAAGGCATTCTGTGCACTGAAAAAAAAAAAAAAGGCAAAACAGGCTACTTAGGCAATGTCAGGAGACCATTTTATGAACCCAATTTCTTGCATCTTCTTTTATCTACAAAAGCACTGAAATTGTTAACATAGACATCTGCTCCCCAAGACTAGCAAAAACCTTTTCCAAAGATGAGTGTTTGATTGCACAAACTCCTTTCCCTAAAATCACATATGTTCTGACCTGGTCATACTTTTTAGAGCTGTTTGAGAGACTGTCTCCAGGTTATGCTCCTCAGTAAGCCCCCAATAAAACTGAACTCACAGATCTAATGTTGTGTGCTTTTTAGATTAGTTGACAGATGCTTGATAAGAAAATTGGTATTTGACAAAGGTTAAAAGAGTCGAGCACGACTGAGAGACTTCACTTTCACTTTCACTTAAACACATGTATGGCAGAAAGTGAAGAGGAACTAAAAAGCCTCTTGATGAAAGTGGAGAGTGAAAAAGCTGGCTTAAAGCTCAACATTCAGAAAACGAAGATCATGGCAACCGGTCCCATTACTTCATGGCAAGTAGATGGGGAAACATTGGAAACAGTGTCAGACTTTATTTTTGGGGGCTCCAAAATCACTGCAGATGGTGACTGCAGCCATGAAATTAAAAGACGCTTACTCCTTGGAAGGAAAGTTATGACCAACCTAGAAAGCATACTGAAAGGCAGAGATATTACTTTGCCAACAAAGGTCCATCTAGTCAAGGCTATGGTTTTTCCTGTGGTCATGTATGGATGTGAGAGTTGGACTGTGAAGAAGGCTGAGTGCCAAAGAATTGATGCTTTTGAACTGTGGTGTTGGAGAAGACTCTTGAAAGTACCTTGGACTGCAAGGAGATCCAACCAGTCCATCCTAAAGGAGATCAGTCCTGGGATTTCTTTGGAAGGAATGATGCTAAAGCTGAAACTCCAGTCCTTTGGCCACATCATGCGAAGAGTTGACTCATTGGAAAAGACTCTGATGCTGGTAGGGATTGGGTGCAGGAGGAGAAAGGGACGACAAGGATGAGATGGCTGGATGGCATCACTGACTCAATGGACGTGAGTCTGAGTGAACTCGGGGAGTTGGTGATGGACAGGGAGGCCTGGCGTGCTGCGATTCATGGGGTTGCAAAGAGTTGGAAACAACTGAGCGACTGAACTGAACTGAAACACATGTACACACACACACCAGATTACCAACATATTTCATTCAGTATCAATTTAACCACTTGCTTTTGGATTTAATTGAAAATCAATAGATATAATATTTTTATGTTTTTCCAGTGGTCGTGTATGGATATGAGAGTTGGACTGTGAAGAAGGCTGAGCACGAAAGAATTGATGCTTTTGAACTGTGGCGTTGGAGAAGACTCCTGAGAGTCCCTTGGACTGCAAGGAAATCCAACCAGTCCATTCTGAAGGAGATCATCTCTGGGTGTTCTTTGGAAGGAATGATGCTAAAGCTGAAACTCCAGTACTTTGGCCACTTCATGCGAAGAGTTGAGTCATTGGAAAAGACTCTGATGCTGGGAGGGATTGGGGGCAGGAGTAAAAGGGGACAACAGAGGATGAGATGGCTGGATGGCATCATGGACTCAATGGACGTGAGTTTGAGTGAACTCCAGGAGTTTTTGATGGACAGGGAGGCCTGGCACGCTTCGATTCATGGGGTTGCAAAGAGTCGAACATGACTGAGCGACTGAATTGAACTGAACTGAACTGGTACCTTTCTTTATAAATGTCAGAAAAAAATGGTGTTTCTTCACCATGTATGTTATCTGGTTTGATGGTAAGAATTATACACCCCTTTTTTCATATTTACCTTATTTTTGGAAGCTCAGAGCTAAATTTTATGCTTACTCATATACAATGTTTTCTTAAACATTTGTATTTCCCATTTTATGTCACTTTATCATTTTATATTTATATTATAATATCTTTCTGTTATACCTTTCTTAATAAAATAAACTTCAAATGAATGGAATATACTTAATATGTCAGTAAAAGCTGGTTGGTTTTGTGTATATGTGTGTGTTTGTGTCATTTTGTTTAGCTGTTTAAGGAAAAGTAGGGTGTATAGAGGTGACAAATGAGTTGTAAGATTAATAATGGGTTACAATATAAAACAGCAATGGTTTGAAGGAAAATGGACAGGTTAGGAGATGCTGCCTATCTTATTTGTCTGTCAATGTTCCCATCCCAACAAAGCAACCAGATCATAATAGAATAAGACATTTAATTCTAAGCCAATAAGCTACATATTTGTATAGTTTTGAGATCAGGACATTCTGCAATAACTTTAACTTCTAGATTGAATTTTTAATCAAGTAAGATAATAATGGTGTAGAAGGGGAAAAAAGTTTAGATGAGTTGACAGGCTGTAATGAATTGAAACTGTAATTTCTTACTTGAGCTGGTCAGTCTACCCTATCCATTTTGATTTGTGTCTTCTATTTTGGAATAAAATCAAAGTGGATTATGAGAGTTATGAAGAATGTCTGACTCCTACATAATTATACTAAGGTTTATTAATCAGGGTAGTACATGTTAAAGATTATGCAAAAGTTCCCAGCCCCTGGATCACCCATTATATTCCAACATCAATGGAAGTGAGGTACCTAAGGAATAAAACAAGGGGCCTGGAGGTTGGTGTTGGGATACATCTGTTGCATCTCTTTAAAAATCACAACTCAACTGGCTACACAATACACTTCTCCAAATGCTACTCAACTCTCAAATTCTGAAGGCACATATCCAAATGCTGCACAAGCCAATGTCTACACATGGCATGCATACAAAAGACACACTGTTGATGGCTCATTTCACAGGATGAATTCTGCAATATAGGTTTGTAATTAAGAGGAAGATAAAAACTCAGCCCATTTCCTACCCCCCAAAAATATTTTAATCTGTAGCTAATATGAAAATCTGTAACCATCTTTTGCATATGCTAAAATGAAAATTTACCTTGAGGTGGGTAATGGGTTTCAGTCAACTATATACCAATGACATTCAAAATGCTTGTGACATGCATTAATTAAAGACATTCTATTGGCATCACCAGAGAGAGAGAGAAAGAGGGAGAAAGAAAGAAAGAAAGAGAAAATATATTAATTAATACTTTCAGTACTAGAAACTTACAAGTTAAGAGTGATGTCATCACAATGTCAATATACATCCAGATCCCAGGGATGAAGCTGGGATGCTCCTTTCTGGACCACAGAGACTGAAAAGAACTGCATTCTAAGGGTGAGAAGAGCAGGTACTGTCTGACCACATCACCCCTCCCATGCCACATGGTGCCACTCCAAAGGGAACCAGCTGGCCTATGGTTTCTCCAGTAAGAAAAGTGAATTAATGAACCCAGGGGAATATCCAGCTCCCCCAGCATTGAGGAACACTTCCCAGGAGGCTTATTTGGGTCCTGCCTCACAGGGATCTCTAGGGAACCCTGTGAGTTTTGATCACCTAGGATCAGAACATTGGAGAGGTGGGCAGAGCTTATGGCAACCAGTGCTCAGATGTTGTCAGACCACATTTCTCCTCGAAGCTGTGCCTGGGCAGAGACCCCAACCGGCAGCTCTGTCCATATACAGAGTAGAGCCAGTGGCCCAGTCTGGCCAGAGAGCTCAATGGGCAGTTTTGATTAATGTCTAGCCAACCAGCTATACTGCTCATGGAGATTACTCTATAGTCCTACCTGGGCAAGGAAGCAAATTCAAAGCACCACCTACCATTAAGTGTAGCCTCCAGTCCTGCCTGAGCAGAACATTGTCTAGAGAACCTGGGCATCCTACATACATTTGCATCAATGCCAAAACAGAAATCCCAGCCAACAGCTCCGCCCATTTGCAAAGTAAGCCAATGTCTCTGACTGGACATGGAAGTAGATTTGCTGCTCTGTCCAACAGCTGAATATAGTCTCTAGCTCTATGCAACCAGGACGCATGACCAGAGAATCCTGGCAGCTTCAGAGTCCATCCTACAGCTGCATTTGGGCAAGGAATTAAGCCAGTAGGCTGACCAGCTGTTAATTATAGCCACTTGCCCTGCCCTAATCATGGGGTCTGAACAGTGACCCTGGGCAGGCTTAGTATCCAGTATATTGCACAATACAGCCATGCATCCCAGACTGCAGCCCTACTCTGTAGCATGACCAAACCAACAGACTTTGATTGCTGAATGCAGGCTGTGACCTGGCCCAGGCAGGGAGCCCAGCCAATGACTCCATCCACTTGTGGAGAACACCTGACAAGGGACTCTGGACTCTTTTCCAACTGAGGAGATACAGAAAAAATTATGATAAAGGAGTCAAAGTACACCACTACAAGTAGTAATCAAATCAAATACAACAAGAGAGGAAACAAGGAACAATGAATCTACAAAACAGACAGAAAAAAAAAATAACAAAATGGTAATAATAAATCCTTGCTGCTGCTGCTGCTAAGTCACTTCAGTCATGTCTGACTCTGTGTGACCCCATAGATGGCAGCCCACCAGGCTCCCCCGTCCCTGGGATTCTCCTTACCCATCAATAACTTCTTTATATGTTAATCTACTTAGATTAAAAATTTCAATCAAAAGATAGAATGGATGAGTGAATCAAAAATAACATCCTACTGTATTAGGTCTACAAGAGACTTACTTGACCTTTAAGAACACATATATATTGAGAATGAAGGGATGCAAAAAATATATCAAACAAATGTCAACCAAAAGAAAGCTATGCATATGTCAGACAAAATAGATTTTAAGTTAAAATGGTCAAAAGATAGTTATTGTACAGTCATTATACATATCCACCAAAGAGAAAAGACAACTCCAAACCTTTATGCACCCAACATCAGAGCATCTATTTATATAAAACAAATAGTAACAGGGTTAAAAGGAGAAATAATCAACAGTAATAACAGTGGGTGATTATAATATCTCACTCTCAACAACGGATAGATCATCCAGACAGAAGGTCAATATGGACACAGCAACTATAGATAAATGGACTTAAAAGACATATATGGAGCATTCTACCCAACATGGGCAAAATGCAAATTCTTCTCAACAACATATGAAAAAAAAAAATTAGGATGTATCATGTTAGGTCACAAAACAAATCTCAACAAATTTAAGGGAATAGAAATTATATCAAGTCACTTTTATGATAACAATAGAATAAAATTAGAAATACATACATGAAAGAAGCTGAAAAATTTACAAATAACGGGAAATTAAACAATATACTCCTGACAACCAATGCATCAAAGAAGAAATTGAAAGGGAAATTTGAAAATATCTTGAAGCAAATTAAAATGGAAACACAATATACCAATACTTACAATACTTATGACACCACCCTCATGGCAGAAAGTGAAGAGGAACTAAAAGCCTCTTGATGAAAGTGAAAGTGGAGAGTGAAAAAGTTGGCTTAAAGCTCAACATTCAGCAAACGAAGATCATGGCATCCAGTCCCACCACTTCATGGGAAATAGATGGGGAAACAGTGTCAGACTTTATTCTGGGGGGCTCCAAAATCACTGTAGATGGTGACTGCAGCCATGAAATTAAAAGACGCTTACTCCTTGGAAGGAAAGTTATGACCAACCTAGATAGCATATTAAAAGCAGACATTACTTTGCCAACAAAGGTCTGTCTAGTGAAGGCTATGGTTTTTCCTGTCATGTATGGATGTGAGAGTTGGACTGTGAAGAAGGCTTAGCGCCGAAGAATTGATGCTTTTGAACTGTGGTGTTGGAGAAGACTCTTGAGAGTCCCTTGGACTGCAAGGAGATCCAACCAGTCCATTCTGAAGGAGATCAGCCCTGGGATTTCTTTGGAGGGAATGATGCTGAAGCTGAAACTCCGTACTTTGGCCACCTCATGAGAAGAGTTGACTCATTGGAAAAGACTCTGATGCTGGGAGGGATTGTGGGCAGGAGGAGAGGGGGACGACAGAGGGTGAGATGGCTGGATGGCATCACTGACTCGATGAACGTGAGTCTGGTTGAACTCCGGGAGTTGGTGATGGACAGGAAGGCCTGGCGTGCTGCGATTCATGGGGTCGCAGAGTCAGACACGACTGAGCGACTAAACTGAACTGAACTGATAAGTGACTACTATGAACAATTATATGCCAACAAATTGAAAAGCTTAGAAGAAATGAATAGATTTCTAGAAATAGGAAACTTATTAATGCTACATCACGAAGAAACAGAAAGGTGACTCACGGGATATTATAGTGTCCAACTATTGTTCTATTATTGTTTAGATTCCTAGAAATGTGAGATTTATTAAAGCTGAATCATGAATGAACAGACCAACAATGAGTAAGGAGATTAAATCAGTTATCAAAACCTTTCAATGAAGGAAAGCTCAAAACCAAATGTTTTCACAGTAAATTCTACCAAACATTTTAAAGAAGAATTAACACAAAACTTTTTCAAATTCATGCAAAAAATTGAAAACGAGGGAACACGTCCAGACTCATTTGCTGAAGTCAAAATTACCCTGATATCAAAGCTAGTTAAGAGTATTACAATAAAAATGTAGAACAATATGCCCAATGAATATATATGCAAAGATTCTCAATAAGACACTAGCAAACCAAATTAGACAGAGCATTTAAAGTATTATAAACTATGATTGCATGGAATTTATCACTGGTATGCAAGGATGGTTCAACACAAATCAATGTGTATGATAAGTCTCAGTAACAAAATGAAACATGAAAATATATGACCATCTCCATAGATTCAGAAAAATATTGACAAAAATTCAGCATCCTCTCATGATAAAAATTCACAACAAATTTGGTATAGAAGAAATGTTACTCAACACAATAAAGGTCCTATATGATAAGCCCACAAATAATATGCAATGGTAAAAGGATACATTTTCCTTTAAGATTAGGAACAAAACAAATATGCCCATTCTCACCACTCTCACCAATAAAATATGCTTAGTCCTAGCCACAGCAGAAAGACAAGAAATAAGAAGAGAGAAAACATGATTAAAACCATCATTTCCAGGTACCAAATTTATTGATTCTATTAGTTGCTTTGCCTGAAGTGAAAAAGCACATAGTTTTAAAAGGTTTCAGTTTCTGTAAATAGTTGACATACCAATAAAAAGCTCACAATATGCACAATGTATCTTTTCTGCTGCATCTGAATAGGTGTGACAAAACTTGGTCAAACTGAAGGAATGGTTTAAATAGATGACTAGATGGTGTGTTTATTTGTCTCTGGGAGTATAAATGGGCCAGGTACACAAAGCCAGTGTTCCTAGAATTCATAGCTGGTCAATACTTTTGTATTTGAAATATATTTCACAGATGTCTCATCTGATAGCGAATATAATATATGGTCACTGAATAAAATTAGGAAAATATGAAAGAGAAAAAAGAAAAAAATGTAAAACCCACAGTCTAGGGGTAACTATTATACTAAGCATTCAGGTTATTATATCTGTATATGTATTTGTGTCTGCATATATACTGCATTTATAATTTTATGCACTTTTATTGATTTAATTGAAATTCATATTAAATCTCTTTTTAAATGGTTGTGCAGCATTTGATCATAGGATTGGATCTTATTTAATTTAACATATTGTCAAGGTTGAATTTTTTATTATCATAAATAATCTATGGTGAGCATCTGTCAATACAATTTTTGAATTTACATTCCTAGAAGTGGAATTAATAAATTTAAAGGCTATATACATTTTTAAAAACAGATTTATTAGCACACAGTAAAACTATAACAGTCTATAGGAAAATAGAGAATGTAAAAGAAGTGGATCAAGAAAGTTTATCTCATTCTGCCAGAATATAACATTGAGAAAAGAAAATCAACAGCATCATTATTTTCTCTTTTATAACCTTATAATTTTCCCCAGAAATACACTTTTATGTGGGACTCCTAGGCTTAAAAATTACTTTTAATAAGTGTTAATTGATATGCTATAGTATAATATCCTTCTTAAAACAGCCCCTTCTGAGTTAATTTAAATTGCTGCACAATGTAATTAAGTTGTGTTCAGGTAGTGGTTATTATGGAAAACAGCCAGCAATAAGAGAAACATAAGTGTTTAATTGTGAGATGATAATAAACTCTTGTAGCACTCCAGGATTCTGATTTCAGAGACTTAACATTATCTTTTATATGCATAAACAAAATCATTTATCTTTTTTTTTTTTTTTTTTTTAAATTTTATTTTATTTTTAAACTCCACATAATCGTATCAGTTCTGCCAAACATCAAAACGAATCCACCACAGGTATACATGTGTTCCCCATCCTGAACCCTCCTCCCTCCTCCCTCCCCATACCATCCCTCTGGGTCGTCCCAGTGCACTAGCCCCAAGCATCCAGTATCGTGCATCGAACCTGGACTGGCAACTCGTTTCTTACATGATATTTTACATGTTACAATGTCATTCTCCCAAATCTTCCCACCCTCTCCCTCTCCCACAGAGTCCATAAGACTGTTCTATACATCAGTGTCTCTTTTGCTGTCTCGTACACAGGGTTATTGTTACCATCTTTCTAAATTCCATATATATGCATTAGAATACTGTATTTATGTTTTTCCTTCTGGCTTACTTCACTCTGTATAATAGGCTCCAGTTTCATCCACCTCATTAGAACTGATTCAAATGTATTCTTTTTAATGGCTGAGTAATACTCCATTGTGTATATGTACCACAGCTTTCTTATCCATTCATCTGCTGATGGACATCTAGGTTGCTTCCATGTCCTGGTTATTATAAACAGTGCTGCGATGAACATTGGGGTACACGTGTCTCTTTCCCTTCTGGTTTCCTCAGTGTGTATGCCCAGCAGTGGGGTTGCTGGATCATAAGGCAGTTCTATTTCCAGTTTTTTAAGGAATCTCCACACTGTTCTCCATAGTGGCTGTACTAGTTTGCATTCCCACCAACAGTGTAAGAGGGTTCCCTTTTCTCCACACCCTCTCCAGCATTTATTATTTGTAGACTTTTGGATCGCAGCCATTCTGACTGGTGTGAAATGGTACCTCATAGTGGTTTTGATTTGTATTTCTCTGATAATGAGTGATGTTGAGCATCTTTTCATGTGTTTGTTAGCCATCTGTATGTCTTCTTTGGAGAAATGTCTATTTAGTTCTTTGGCCCATTTTTTGATTGGGTCGTTTATTTTTCTGGAGTTGAGCTGTAGGAGTTGCTTGTATATTTTTGAGATTAGTTGTTTGTCGGTTGCTTCATTTGCTATTATTTTCTCCCATTCTGAAGGCTGTCTTTTCACCTTGCTAATAGTTTCCTTTGATGTGCAGAAGCTTTTAAGGTTAATTAGGTCCCATTTGTTTATTTTTGCTTTTATTTCCAATATTCTGGGAGGTGGGTCATAGAGGATCCTGCTGTGATGTATGTCGGAGAGTGTTTTGCCTATGTTCTCCTCTAGGAGTTTTATAGTTTCTGGTCTTACGTTTAGATCTTTAATCCATTTTGAGTTTATTTTTGTGTATGGTGTTAGAAAGTGGTCCAGTTTCATTCTTTTACAAGTGGTTGACCAGATTTCCCAGCACCACTTGTTAAAGAGATTGTCTTTAATCCATTGTATATTCTTGCCTCCTTTGTCGAAGATAAGGTGTCCATATGTGCGTGGATTTATCTCTGGGCTTTCTATTTTATTCCATTGATCAATATTTCTGTCTTTGTGCCAGTACCATACTGTCTTGATAACTGTGGCTTTGTAGTAGAGCCTGAAGTCAGGTAGGTTGATTCCTCCAGTTCCATTCTTCTTTCTCAAGATCGCTTTGGCTATTCGAGGTTTTTTGTATTTCCATACAAATTGTGAAATTATTTGTTCTAGCTCTGTGAAGAATACTGTTGGTAGCTTGATAGGGATTGCGTTGAATCTATAAATTGCTTTGGGTAGTATACTCATTTTCACTATATTGATTCTTCCAATCCATGAACATGGTATATTTCTCCATCTATTAGTGTCCTCTTTGATTTCTTTCACCAGTGTTTTATAGTTTTCTATATATAGGTCTTTAGTTTCTTTAGGTAGATATATTCCTAAGTATTTTATTCTTTCTGTTGCAATGGTGAATGGAATTGTTTCCTTAATTTCTCTTTCTGTTTTCTCATTATTAGTGTATAGGAATGCAAGGGATTTCTGTGTGTTGATTTTATATCCTGCAACTTTACTGTAGTCATTGATTATTTCTAGTAATTTTCTGGTGGACTCTTTAGGGTTTTCTATGTAGAGGATCATGTCATCTGCAAATAGTGAGAGTTTTACTTCTTCTTTTCCAATTTGGATTCCTTTTATTTCTTTTTCTGCTCTGATTGCTGTGGCCAAAACTTCCAAAACTATGTTGAATAGTAATGGTGAAAGTGGGCACCCTTGTCTTGTTCCTGACTTTAGAGGAAATGCTTTCAATTTTTCACCATTGAGGATAATGTTTGCAGTGGGTTTGTCATATATAGCTTTTATTATGTTGAGGTATGTTCCTTCTATTCCTGCTTTCTGGAGAGTTTTTATCATAAATGGATGTTGAATTTTGTCAAAGGCTTTCTCTGCATCTATTGAGATAATCATATGGTTTTTATTTTTCAATTTGTTAATGTGGTGTATTACATTGATTGATTTGCGGATATTGAAGAATCCTTGCATCCCTGGGATAAAGCCCACTTGATCATGGTGTATGATCTTTTTAATGTGTTGTTGGATTCTGATTGCTAGAATTTTGTTAAGGATTTTTGCATCTATGTTCATCAGTGATATTGGCCTGTAGTTTTCTTTTTTTGTGGGATCTTTGTCAGGTTTTGGTATTAGGGTGATGGTGGCCTCATAGAATGAGTTTGGAAGTTTACCTTCCTCTGCAATTTTCTGGAAGAGTTTGAGCAGGATAGGTGTTAGCTCTTCTCTAAATTTTTGGTAGAATTCAGCTGTGAAGCCGTCTGGACCGGGGCTTTTGTTTGCTGGAAGATTTTTGATTACAGTTTCAATTTCCATGCTTGTGATGGGTCTGTTAAGATTTTCTATTTCTTCCTGGTCCAGTTTTGGAAAGTTGTACTTTTCTAAGAATTTGTCCATTTCTTCCACGTTATCCATTTTATTGGCATATAATTGTTGATAGTACTCTCTTATGATCCTTTGTATTTCTGTGTTGTCTGTTGTGATCTCTCCATTTTGGTTTCTAATTTTGTTGATTTGATTTTTCTCCCTTTGTTTCTTGATGAGTCTGGCTAATGGTTTGTCAATTTTATTTATCCTTTCAAAGAACCAGCTTTTGGTTTTGTTGATTTTTGCTATGGTCTCTTTTGTTTCTTTTGCATTTATTTCTGCTCTAATTTTTAAGATTTCTTTCCTTCTACTAACCCTGGGGTTCTTCATTTCTTCCTTTTCTAGTTGCTTTAGGTGTAGAGTTAGGTTATTTATTTGACTTTTTTCTTGTTTCTTGAGGTGTGCCTGTATTGCTATGAACTTTCCCCTTAGGACTGCTTTTACCGTGTCCCACAGGTTTTGGGTTGTTGTGTTTTCATTTTCATTCGTTTCTATGCAAATTTTGATTTCTTTTTTGATTTCTTCTGTGATTTGTTGGTTATTCAGCAGCGTGTTGTTCAGCCTCCATATGTTGGAATTTTTAATAGTTTTTCTCCTGTAATTGAGATCTAATCTTACTGCATTGTGGTCAGAAAAAATGCTTGGAATGATTTCTATTTTTTTGAATTTACCAAGGCTAGCTTTATGGCCCAGGATGTGATCTATCCTGGAGAAGGTTCCATGTGCGCTTGAGAAAAAGGTGAAATTCATTGTTTTGGGATGAAATGACCTATAGATATCAATTAGGTCTAACTGGTCTATTGTATCGTTTAAAGTTTGTGTTTCCTTGTTAATTTTCTGTTTAGTTGATCTATCCATAGGTGTAAGTGGGGTATTAAAGTCTCCCACTATTATTGTGTTATTGTTAATTTCTCCTTTCATACTTGTTAGCATTTGTCTTACGTACTGTGGTGCTCCCGTGTTGGGTGCATATATATTTATAATTGTTATATCTTCTTCTTGGATTGATCCTTTGATCATTATGTAGTGACCTTCTTTGTCTCTTTTCACAGCCTTTGTTTTAAAGTCTATTTTATCTGATATGAGTATTGCTACTCCTGCTTTCTTTTGGTCCCTATTTGCATGGAAAATCTTTTTCCAGCCCTTCACTTTCAGTCTGTATGTGTCCCCTGTTTTGAGGTGGGTCTCTTGTAGACAACATATGTAGGGGTCTTGTTTTTGTATCCATTCAGCCAGTCTTTGTCTTTTGGTTGGGGCATTCAACCCATTTACGTTTAAGGTAATTACTGATAAGTATGTTCCCGTTGCCATTTACTTTATTGTTTTGGGTTCGAGTTTATACACCGTTTTTGTGTTTCCTGTCTAGAGAATATCCTTTAGTATTTGTTGGAGAGCTGGTTTGGTGGTGCAGAATTCTCTCAGCTTTTGCTTGTCTGAAAAGCTTTTGATTTCTCCTTCATACTTGAATGAGATCCTTGCTGGGTACAATAATCTGGGCTGTAGGTTATTTTCTTTCATCATTTTAAGTATGTCTTGCCATTCCCTCCTGGCTTGAAGAGTTTCTATTGAAAGATCAGCTGTTATCCTTATGGGAATTCCCTTGTGTGTTATTTGTTGTTTTTCCCTTGCTGCTTTTAATATTTGTTCTTTGTGTTTGATCTTTGTTAATTTGATTAATATGTGTCTTGGGGTGTTTCTCCTTGGGTTTATCCTGTTTGGGACTCTCTGGGTTTCTTGGACTTGGGTGATTATTTCCTTCCCCATTTTAGGGAAGTTTTCCACTATTATCTCCTCAAGTATTTTCTCATGGTCTTTCTTTTTGTCTTCTTCTTCTGGAACCCCTATGATTCGAATGTTGTAGCGTTTAATATTGTCCTGGAGGTCTCTGAGATTGTCCTCATTTCTTTTAATTCGTTTTTCTTTTATCCTTTCTGATTCATTTATTTCTACCATTCTATCTTCTAATTCACTAATCCTGTCTTCTGCCTCTGTTATTCTACTATTTGTTGCCTCCAGAGTGTTTTTAATTTCACTTATTGCATTATTCATTATATATTGACTCTTTTTTATTTCTTCTAGGTCCTTGTTAAACCTTTCTTGCATCTTCTCAATCCTTGTCTCCAGGCTATTTATCTGTGATTCCATTTTAGTTTCAAGATTTTGGATCAATTTCACTATCATTATTCGGAATTCTTTATCGGGTAGATTCCCTATCTCTTCCTCTTTTGTTTGGTTTGGTGGGCATTTATCCTGTTCCTTTATCTGCTGAGTATTCTTCTGTCTCTTCATCTTGTTTAAATTGCTGAGTTTGGGGTGTCCTTTCTGTATTCTGGCAGTTTGTGGAGTTCTCTTTATTGTGGTGTTTCCTCGCTGTGTGTGGGTTTGTACAGGTGGCTTGTCAAGGTTTCCTGGTTAGGGAAGCTTGTGTCGGTGTTCTGGTGGGTGGAGCTGTATTTCTTCTCTCTGGAGTGCAATGAAATGTCCAGTAATGAGTTATGAGATGTCTATAGTTTTGGGGTGACTTTGGGCAGCCTGTATCTTGAAGCTCAGGGCTGTGTTCCTTTGTTGCTGGAGAATTTGCTTGGTATGTCTTGCCCTGGAACTTATTGGCCCTTGTGTGGTGCTTGGTTTCAGTGTCGGTATGGAGGCATTTGATGAGCTCCTGTGAATGAATGTTCCTTGGAGTCAGGAGTTCCCTGGAGTCAGGGTTTGGACTTAAGTCTCCTGCTTCCGATTATCGGTCTTATTTTTACAGTAGTTTCAAAACTTCTCCTTCTATACAGCACCATTGATAAAACATCTACATTAAAGATGATAAGTTTCTCTACAGTGGGGGTCACTCAGAGAGGTTCACAGGGTTACATGGAGAAGAGAAGAGGGAGGAGGGAGTTAGAGGTGACCCAAATGAGATGAGGTGAATCAATAGTGGAGAGAGTGGGCTAGCCAGTAGTCACTTCCTTATGTGCACTCCACAACTGGACCACTCAGAGATGTTCACGGGGTTATACAGAGAAGAGAAGAAGGAGGAAAGTAACAGAGGTGGCCAGAAGGATAAAAGGGGGGAATGAAAAGGAGGGAGACAGATCCAGCCAGTAATCAGTTCCCTAAGTGTTCTCCACCGTCTGGAACACACAGAAATTCACAGAGTTGGGTAGAGTAGAGAGGGATTAGGGAGGAGACACAGGCGACCTGGTGGAGAAAAAGGAGGGTCCAAAGGGAGAGAGAGCAGTCAAGCCAGTAATCTCACTCCCTAGTGAAAAATGGGTCCTGAAGATTGGGTCCTTAAAGGTACAAAATTGGTAACAAATACATAAAAGCAAAAATTAAAAATCTAGAGTAGAGTTTGGAATTTCAAAAATACGATGTTAAAGAAAAGAAGAAGGAAAAGAAAGAGAGAAAGAACGAACAAACGAAAACAAACAAGGTCGCGAAAATTATAAAGTACAGGTACAAAATTGATAACTAATACCAGAAAGCGAAAATTAAAAATCTAGAGTAGAGTTTGGAATTTCAAAAATACGATGTTAAAGAAAAGAAGAAGGAAAAGAAAGAGAGAAAAAACGAACAAACAAAAACAAACAAGGTCGCGAAAATTGTAAAGAAAGTACAGGTACAAAATTGATAACTAATACCAGAAAGCAAAAATTAAAAATCTAGAGAAGAGTTTGGAATTTCAAAAATATAATGTTAAAAAAAAAAAAGAAGAAGAAAAATAAAGAGAGAAAACAAACAAACAAATATGAACAATGTCACAAAAATTATAAAGAAAATACAGGTACAAAATTGATATCAAATACCAAAAAGCATAAATTAAAAATCTAGAGTAAAGTTTGGAATTTCAGATATACAATGTTATATAAAAGAAGAAGAGAAAGAAACAGAGAAGAAGAAAAAAAAAAAAAAGTCACAGAAATTATATATAAAAAAAAAAAACTATAGGTACAAAATTGATAACATATACCAAAAAGTGAAAATTAAAAATCTAGAGTAGAGTTTGGAATTTCAAAAATACAATGTTAAAGAAAAGAAGAAAAAAACAAAAACAAACAAACAAAAAAAACAAGGTCAAAAAATTATAAAATATATATATGAAGTTTGCTGAAGAAGAAAAAAAATAGGGTCTTTTTTTTTTTTTTTTGCAAAGTAATAGGTTATAAAAGTGAAAATTAAAGGAACAATAGAGGACTTAAAAAAATTTTTTTTAATTAAAAAAAAAAAAGAAAGAATGATCGTAAAAATAATAAAAATATATCTAGGACTTTTTTTTTTTTTTTTTTTGGGTGTTGTGGGTTCAGTTCATTTTTGGCTAGTTCCTTGGTCAGATTTATATTTCTCAAGATCTATAGGCCCCTTCCTATGTAGTCCGTAGTAACCACAGGGTTTTGATCTATTGCCTGTAGCTTCCAAGGCGTTTCCCTCTGTTATATCTTCTTCTGTTTGCTAGTCTCTTCAGTATCTGGTTTCCGCCCTGACTCAAAGGGCACGGTGGAGGACGCTTTTTTTTTTTTTTTTTTTTTAGGCTTACTTGTTCAGTTGCGCTGTGGGGAGGGAGGGAGGGATGCTGCAAACAAATAACACTGGCGTGGGCTCGCAATGCCTCAGCCACCCTGGGTCTGCCCCTGCTCACGGCGCGTGTAGCCTCCCTGTCCACACTGCTCGGACTCTAGGTTGTTCCGCCGGGAACAATCCGAGGCTGGCCCTGGGCTGCATGCACCTCCCAGGTCCAAGCCGCTCAGGTTCAGGCACTCGGGTAGTCCTCAGAGGCGCAGACTCAGTTGGGCCTGCGTTTTGTGCTCTTCCCAGGTCCGAGCGCCAATTTGCTCTTCCCAGGCGAGCGCCAATGCTGCGACTTATCGCCTCCCCGCCACTCGGTTATCTGGATGTAAAACCGGCGCACCTTCTCAGGCAGATGTTGACCGTCCAGACCCCCAAGAAGTTTTAGTTAGCAAAGAAGCCTGCTTACAATTTTATAGATAATGTCTCTCTGGGGCTGCGATTGCCCCCTTCCGGCTCTGGCTGCCTGTCACCGGAGGGGGAAGGTCTGCAGCCGGCTATCTCTGTTCAGTCCTTTGTTCCGTGCACGGGCCTGGCGGTCTTAGGTTAGGGCTGGCTTTTCGCGTGGTAGGTATCCCACAGTCTGGTTTGCTAGCCCAAATTATTTCGCTCAGATAGCGCTCAGGGTATTCAGGCCAGATTCTTACTCTCAGTGATGCAGCCCACGCCGCGCCTCCCTGCCCAGCCCCGGTTTGCTAATGGCGGATGCAGGCGTCTGCGCTGCTTCTCTGCTGGGGGAGTTACCGTAGGGCTCACAATCTGCGAGTTTTAAATTGTTTATTTATTTTTCCCCCTGTTATGTTGCCCTCTGTGCTTCCAAAGCTCGGCACAGATTCGGCAGTGAGAAGGTTTCCTGATGTTTGGAAACTTCTCTCTTTTTAAGATTCCCTTCCCGGGACGGAACTCCGTCCCTCCCTCTTTTGTCTCTTTTTTTTTGTTTTTAATATTTTTTCCTACCTCCTTTCGAAGAGTTGGGTTGCTTTTCTGGGTGCCTGATGTCCTCTGCCGGCATTCAGAAGTTGTTTTGTGGAATTTACTCGACGTTTAAATGCTCTTTTGATGAATTTGTGGGGGAGAAAGTGTTCTCCCCGTCCTACTCCTCCGCCATCTTGGCTCCTCCCCCAAAATCATTTATCTTACTGCAAGCCCATAAATTATATCCTACTGTGGTAAGTATGTGACACTTATAATCATGTTTAATCCATACTCATACTATAATTACCATAAAACATTACAAATATTTTCAAGAGAGGAAGAAAGCATTCCAGGCTTGTAACTGAAAACATTTGCCCTCTATAAGGCAGTGGGCTCAACAATCCAGTGGGAGGGGTATACTTGAGAGTACAATAGTAAATCTCATTTTTCTTTCATTAAGCAGCATTCAGTCACAAATTTTATTCAGATTTATGAGCTTAAAATAAAGGCTTATATTCCATAATCTAATATATTACACTATTGGCTGAACTCTGACTAGATTTTGAAGAATTAAATAACTTTAATTTCACAGAAAATAAAATTAGGCAACCAAGATTAAGTTATTTTAGAAATTTTTTTAATTCTGTTGTAGAAAACATTAGGTTATTTGCATACATATATTTAAATGAGAGTTATCTGAGAATTAGCTTGTATTTAATATTAATGAAACTGAGATGAGTTAGTGAAAATGATCCTAAACCATTAATTCACTGAAAAATAATTTCACTAGCTAACCTTTAAATCTATTTAAAATATTATCAAACCATTTTCCCATTAGAGTGCAATGGAAATAAAATTATCTAATTGGATCTTATTTAACTAGAACACTTGTTCTTAGCTTAGATGAAGTGGTGTCTTAAAATTTTCTAAGCATAGCAGAACATTTTACATGTAAGGACCAAATCCTTCATTTGTGACAAAAGTAGAATTCATCAGTTTATATATGCAATAATCTATAAAATGTTTCTATGAATAAGTATGTAGACAATTGCATACGATAATTTAGCATTTTAAAAGGGCAAACTAATGGATAAAAAATGGAAGCATTTCGTATGATCCTTCTATGCCCATGTCAACAAATATTTTCAGTACAGGCCATACCTTAAATACATTAGGCCCTGTGGATAATATGTTCTCTTTCATAATGACTCCATTTTGTTGTCTTAGCACAAAACAGCCAGAGATCTTGTATAAAAAATGTGTTCCAATAAAACTATTTGTAAAATGGGCAAGGGCTGAAACTGCCACATAGGCCATAGTTTGCCAAACTCAGGTCTCTGCCAACATATGGACTAAATCCCAAGAGTGTAGCTCAGCCAATGTCTAACATGTTTCCAGCAACATGATCTCTTCCCTATGTATTGTGACTCCTATAATGCAGTGTCTCAAGTGCCCCAAATTTTACCATGTTTCCCAACTAGTAATCTTCTAATGTCTGAGTAAAAAGTAAGTGTCCCCAAAACTTCTAAAACTATGTTGAATAATAATGGTGAAAGTGGGCACCCTTGTCTTGTTCCCGACTTTAGAGGAAATGCTTTCAATTTTTCACCATTGAGGAGGCAAGAATATACAATGGATTAAAGACAATCTCTTTAACAAGTGGTGCTGGGAAATCTGGTCAACCACCTGTAAAAGAATGAAACTAGAACACTTTCTAACACCATATACAAAAATAAACTCAAAATGGATTAAAGATCTCAACGTAAGACCAGAAACTATAAAACTCCTAGAGGAGAACATAGGCAAAACACTCTCTGACATACATCACAGCAGGATCCTCTATGACCCACCTCCCAGAATATTGGAAATAAAAGCAAAAATGAAAAAATGGGACCTAATTAAACTTAAAAGCTTCTGCACATCAAAGGAAACTATTAGCAAGGTGAAAAGACAGCCTTCAGAATGGGAGAAAATAATAGCAAATGAAGCAACCGACAAACAACTAATCTCAAAAATATACAAGCAACTCCTACAGCTCAACTCCAGAAAAATAAATGACCCAATCAAAAAATGGGCCAAAGAACTAAATAGACATTTCTCCAAAGAAGACATACAGATGGCTAACAAACACATGAAAAGATGCTCAACATCACTCATTATCAGAGAAATGCAAATCAAAACCACTATGAGATACCATTTCACACCAGTCAGAATGGCTGCGATCCAAAAGTCTACAAATAATAAATGCTGGAGAGGATGTGGAGAAAAGGGAGCCTTCTTACACTGTTGGTGGGAATGCAAACTAGTACAGCCACTATGGAGAACAGTGTGGAGATTCCTTAAAAAACTGGAAATAGAACTGCCTTATGATCCAGCAATCCCACTGCTGGGCATACACACTGAGGAAACCAGAAGGGAAAGAGACACGTGTACCCCAATGTTCATCGCAGCACTGTTTATAATAGCCAGGACATGGAAGCAACCTAGATGTCCATCAGCAGATGAATGGATAAGAAAGCAGTGGTACATATACACAATGGAGTATTACTCAGCCATTAAAAAGAATACATTTGAATCAGTTCTAATGAGGTGGATGAAACTGGAGCCTATTATACAGAGTGAAGTAAGCCAGAAGGAAAAACACCAATACAGTATACTAACGCATATATATGGAATTTAGAAAGATGGTAACAATAACCCTGTATACGAGACAGCAAAAGAGACACTGATGTATAGAACAGGCTTATGGACTCTGTGGGAGAGGGAGAGGGTGGGAAGATTTGGGAGAATGACATTGAAACATGTGAAATGTCATGTATGAAACGAGATGCCAGTCCAGGTTCAATGCACGATGCTGGATGCTTGGAGCTGGTGCACTGGGACGACCCAGAGGGATGGTATGGGGAGGGAGGAGGGTTCAGGATGGGGAACACATGAGAAATAAAGGAATAAAATTAAAAAAAAAAAAAAAGGAAAGAAAAAGTAAGTGTCTCCTATAAGAGACAGTTTTAGTAATCAATAATAACTTTGAAAAACTCATATGCCACATGCTCTGGACTTCTGGTTTGAATGTTATCAGGCTTTAATAAAAATTTAAATGAAATATGAAATTTAAATGTTAGTGTGGCAGTTATGTGAAAACACTTTATTTAGCATTAGTACTGGGAGAAATCAGATTGATTATATTCTTTGCAGCCAAAGATGGAGAAGCTCTATACAGTCAGCAAAAACAAGACCGGGAGCTGACTGTGGCTCCAATCATGAACTTCTTATTGCCAAATTTAGACTTAAATTGAAGAAAGTGGGGAAAACCACTAGACCATTCAGGTATGACCTAAAACAAATCCCTTATGATCATACAGTGGAAGTGAGATATAGATTTAAGGGACTAGATCTGATAGACAGAGTGCCTGATGAACTATGGATGGAGATTTGTGACATTGTACAGGAGACAGGGATCAAGACCATCCCCATGGAAAAGAAATGCAAAAAAGCAAAATGGCTGTCTGAGGAGGCCTTACAAATAGCTGTGAAAAGAAGAGACGTGAAAAGCAAAGGAGAAAAGGAAAGATATAAGCATCTGAATGCAGAGTTCCAAAGAATAGCAAGGAGAGATAAGAAAGCCTTCCTCAGCAATCAGTGCAAATAAATAGAGGAAAAAAACAGAATGGGAAAGATTAGAGATATCTTCAAGAAAATCATAGATACCAAGGGAACATTTCATGCAAAGATGAGCTTGATAAAGGACAGAAATGGTATGGACCTAACAGAGGCAGAAGATTTTAAGAAGAGGTGGGAAGAATACACAGAAGAACTGTACAAAAAAGATCTTCACAACCCAGATAATCATGATGGTGTGATCACTCACCTAGAGCCAGACATCCTGGAATGTGAAGTCAAGTGGGCCTTAGAAAGCATCACTACAATCAAAGCTAGTGGAGGTGATAGAATTTCAATTGAACTCTTTCAAATCCTGAAAGATGATGCTGTGAAAGTGCTGCACTCAATATGCCAGCAAATTTGGAAAACTCAGCTGTTGGGGGCCAGAGTGAGGTACTCCGCCCATGGCAAAGGTCATGAGGAAGGAGGCTCGACATATGCAAAGGTGGGATCGAGCCTCAGGAGTTCCCCTGGAAATCCTTGAACATCTACCCCCATTAACCAGAGCCTGCCTACTTTACTACTTTGTGCTCTCACCTACACCTCTGACTTTACGGGGGGCTGTCCCCCACCACCTCTTTCAGAAAAGGAGTTAACTTAGAGCTCCAGTTAATAATAATTCCTGGGCGTGATAAGAGTGTTTTAACCTACAAACTCCTCTGAAGGTTCTCTGGCCTGCCTGACAGGCTTGTCCGGCCACATGTGATTGCTCACAGCCTCCCAACCGTGAGAGGCATGAGATGCTTTAAACCTTCTAAAAACAGGTTCCTTAGAAAAGTTAGAAAACTATTAGTATAAGTATAATGGGCTGATTAGAAATTGTATTGGTTAAAGGTTTTTCATTTGTTGAGCCAATGTTTGTTGCTAAGTCTCCACATCCCCTGCCCTTACACACGTTAATGAGTATATAGAAGAAATAAGTATTAACCTTTGATATTAATCATGTTAGACCTTAGGCTAAGTAAATTCTTTCCTAAAACCCACTATACCCTCATCCTATAGGAATGTAACTTTATTTGGGTGGCGTCTGTTTTAAGAATAATCACCCCTGGAGAAATAAGTGTCCTGGTTGACTGACCGTTGTCACAAGGAGAGGGTCATAAATTGTCAGCAGGCCCCCCTGGCCAGAAGATGATGTAACACCCCTAAGACCTCTGTATACATTTGTATGAAGCACCTGACTTTGATAAAAGTCAGGACTGCTGACCCCGCGTGACTTTTGCATAACATCTCAGTATATAAAAGTAGACCATGGAAAATAAAGAATTGGGATCAGTTTCTCGAAATACTGGTCTCCCCATGTCTCTCTCTCTCTCTCACTCTGGCTGAGTCTCCATCTGGAGCGCGGAACCTGCCATGCTTACTAATTATGCCTGGGCTTCTAAGATCTGACCGGGGAGGCCTCAGTGTCTCCTCTCCTTCGGGAGAACTGAAGGATGCCTGTGGCCTATGTAAGTGGTGCAAGCTTCTTGTCTTGAAGTTTTATTGGTCTCCCGTGTAAACCAAGCTATTCAGCCTCTTTCCTCCACTGAATTTTCCTACTGAGCTATCCTCATCCTATTACTCTTTATATCTTTGATAAAATATTTAAATAAATAGGTCGCCGACGCCGTCCCCGCTTCGAATACCCTGGATCAGCCGGGGCTGGACCCCGGCAGGTCAGCAGTGGTAACAGGACTGGAAAATGTCAGTTTTCATTCCAATCCCAAGGAAAGAAAATGCCAAAGAATGCTCAAACTACCGCACAATTGCACTCACCTCACATGCTAGTAAGTAATACTCAGAATTCTCCAAGCCAGGCTTCAGCAATACGTGAACTGTGAACTTCCAGATGTTCAAGCTGGTTTTAGAAAAGGCAGAGGAACCAGGGATCAAATTGCCAACATCCGCTGGATAATGGAAAAAAACAAGAGAGTTCCAGAAAAACATACATTTCTGTTTTATTGACTATGCCAAAGCCTTTGACTGTGTGGATCACAATCAACTGTGGAAAATTCTGAAAGAGATGGGAATACCAGACCACCTGACCAGCCTCTTGAGAAACCTATATGCAGGTCAGCAAGCAACAGTTAGAACTGGATATGGAACAACAGACTGGTTCCAAATAGGAAAAGGAGTACATCAAGGCTGTATATTGTCACCCTGTTTATTTAACTTATATGCAGAGTACATCAGGAGAAACGCTGAGCTGGAAGAAGCACAAGCTGGAATCAAGATTTCCGGGAGAAATATCAATAACCTCAGATATGCAGATGACACCACCCTTATGGCAGAAAGTGAAGAGGAACTCAAAACCCTCTTGATGCAAGTGAAAGAGGAGAGTGAAAAAGTTGGCTTAAAGCTCAGCATTCAGAAGACAAAGATCATGGCATCTGGTCCCATCACTTAATGGGAAATATATGGGGAAACAGTGGAAACAGTGTCAGACTTTATTTTTGGGGGCTCCAAAATCACTGCAGATGGTGACTGCAGCCATGAAATTAAAAGGCGCTTACTCCTTGGAAGGAAAGTTAAGACCAACCTAGATAGCTTATTGAAAAGCAGAGACATTACTTTGCCAAGAAAGGTCCATCTAGTCAAGGCTATGGTTTTTCCAGCAGTCATGTATGGATATGAGAGTTGGACTGAGAAGAAAGCTGAGTGCTGAGGAATTGATGCTTTTGAACTGTGGTTTTGGAGAAGACTCTTGAGAGTCCTTTGGACTGCAAAGAGATCCAAGCAGTCCATCCTCAAGGAAATCAGTCCTCGGTGTTCCTTGGAAGGACTGATGCTGAAGCTGAAACTCCAATACTTTGGCCACCCCATGCAAAGAGTTGACGCATTGGAAAAGACCCTGATGCTGGGAGGGATTGTGGGCAGGAGGAGAAGGGGACGACAGAGGATGAGATGGCTGGGTGGCATCACCGACTCGATGGGCATGAGTTTGAGTGAATTCCGGGTATTGGTGATGGACAGGGAGGCCTGGTGTGCTGTATTTCATGGATTCGCAAAGAGTCAGACACGACTGAACAACTGAACTGAACTGAAGTGAACTGGGAGAAAAGTCAGTTTCTTAAGCTTCCTTTTTCCATATGGAGAATTTTAAATGAGAGAACTCAAGTTTATGTCTCTCTGCTCATCACTTACCATCACAGGAGTGACTTAGTGATCTGTCTGGTTGACTTGGGAGAAGAAACTCACACATATGGTTTGGTATCTCCTAGGTCCTATTTCAGAAAGCACAGTTTTGTTGCTTTCTACCTTTTAAGTTTGGTAGGACAGGTTTCCCTGTCAGGGGCAAAGTGTGCCTAAACTGGGTCTAAAGTCAGGTTTATTGAAGAGCAAAGGTCTAGGAGGCCTGTGATGTCTGCATAACACAGTTTCCATCAGTAATTAGAAGATTTGAGTATCTTCCTGTAGTTTGCTATGAATGTGTTTGGCTATAAGTCAAAATAATAATAATAATAATAAGGCTTCTAATGGGATGTTGTCTTCCTCTGTCCATGGAATTTTCCATGGAAGATTATAGGATTGGGTTGCCATTTATTCCTCCAAGGAGATCTTCTTGAACCTGGGATTGAACCTGTGTCTCAGCATATTTTGCATTGCAGGCAGATTCTTTACCTCTGAGCCACCAGGAGAGCCTGTGTTTGAAGACAGGGCCTTTGAAAAGGTAATTTCAGTAAAGCAAGGTCATATGGATGGGCCCTAGTCCGATACAATTGGCTTTCTTCTAAGCGGGAATCTGGAAGACCATGGGCAGACCCGGGGAGAGGGGGGAGCGAGGTCTCAGAAAAAACCAATCCGGCTAACACTGTAACATCTGATTTTTAGTCTCCAGAAGTGTGAGAAAATAAATTTCCATTTTTTAAACCATCCAGTCTATGGTACTTTGTTATGGCAGCTCTTGCAAGCTCATATAGAGTGGCTTGAGCAAGAGCTATTCCCTTTCTTAGGAAAACAAAATCCTTAGTCTGGAGCTTGTAAACCAATACTGAAGCTTTCAGGAATACAGGTTCTCTCCATGTTTCAGATCCAGCCATCACATCTGCATTCCAGCCAAGAGAAGGAAAAATCGGGAGAGAAAGCAAGCATCCTTCTCCTAAGAGTATTTCTGCTTACAGACTGTCAGCAGAACAAATATATGTCACCACACAGAGTTTCTGGGAGAGAGTCTGGACAATGTGGCCATTATTTTAGGAAATCATGTGTCCAGATGCAAATTCAAAGTTCTCTTACTCATGGAGAAAATAAGAAGTTACAGCAACAAAAAGGAACCATTTGGACAGGAACCAACTAAAGAAAGATATGTTACATAATTGTCCTCTAAAGATCAGACAGTAACCTTATTTTTAAAGTTTTTTTTTTTTTTAATGTGGGCCATATTTTTAAAAGTCCTTAGTAAATTTGTTGCAACATTGCTTCTCCTTTATGTTTTGTTTTTTGGCTAACAGGCATGTGGGATCATAGCTCCATGACCAGGAATCAAACCTGCACCCCCCTGCATCTGAAGGCAAAGTCTGAACCACTGGAACATAGGGAATTTCTTAGCTAGAAACTTTTAAATTCATATTTATCCAGTGTATGATGGATAGCTCCATGGAATGAGGAAGTGACATTGTGGATTGTCTTCAAAAACAAATTTGAGTGGAAAAGGATACTTGCATACAAGAAATTATCCTTAAAATCTGCAAGACCTGGCTTTTGAATTGGACTTCAGCATGGCTAACCAGATGCTTTGACCATTTTTCTGGTTATTATCATTTGCAGGCTTCAACTCAATTATATACTGATCCACATTGATCACTAAAACAGTTAGTTATCAAACTTCTTGTCTGTTACATTGTAATGAGCAAAGTAGAACAAAACAATGTTGTGGCATGTAATCATAGGAGTGGTGTTTGCAAAATTTTCTAGTAGCCTTCATCATGGTATAAAATCCATAGAAATAAAAAACAACCCTGTGGGAATATGATAAATTATTTAGGAAATTGCTATGGTAATATCACATGAAGCATGTGTAAAATACTGTGCAAAAACATGTAAAAATGCTTTGACATATACAAAGAACTATGTAAATTAAAAGATGTTGTTATTAAGCAAGTCACTCTTTAATTTAAAGCAAGTCTTTTTCTTAACTATTCAGAGTGTCCCCACCAGGCTAGAAGGTCCCTATGCTGTGTGCATTGTGTGAATTACACACACCCATAATGATGTTTCACCACTTCCTGGTGCCTCAGATGGTTAAGAATCTGCCTGCAATACAGGAGACCCAGGTCCAATCCCTGGGTCAGGAAATCACCTGGAGAAGGGCATGGCAATCCGCTCCAGTACTCTTGCCTGGAGAAATCCCATGGACAGAGGAGAATGGAGGGCTACAGTCCAATGGGTCCCAAAAAAATCGGACACAACTGAAGCAACTTAGCACGTATGCGTGCACATAATGATGTTCAACATCAGCTTGAGGGCTTGCTGTTCAGTTCTCTAATTTTGAAGATTATAAGGTTTTGGATTAATGTTTGTGCCCTCAAAGAAGGATTTACTTCTGCTTTAGTTTATAATGAAAATAAACAACACTGGCTTGTACTCAGAGTCTAGCCTTCTATGAGACGCTTTTGTTGGATTGGTAACCATCTTTTCCAGTACTATATTCTCTTTCCTTATCAAGGAGATTTTCATTGTTCCTACATACAAGTCTTGAAGTCTCATTACATCTGTGGAGTCTTATATTCTTATGGGAAAGTGCCAGGAAATTCTCCTTGCACTAGACTATGATGTACACTAAATCTAGGGTATTTAACACATCCAACTTGTTAGTCAATGTTTGATACATTTTTTATAAAAGGAGAATAACTGAAGAGAAACTGAGCTCTCCCTTGTAATAGCCACACTTGTATTTAATCTGTGAAGATGACCAATCCCATTGCTTTCTGAACACTGGTGCCCTGGCGTCCTTCTCCCGACATTTCTCACTGTCACTTATTATAACTGTCACCACAATTTAAGTGCACAAGCCCAGCATATCTTGGATGTTAATAAATGCTAATTGATTAGACTTCTGCCTTTCATTCTCATTCCCCTGATTATACATTTCTTTAACATTTTCCCAGTCGGTGCTGGCAGGCTATTACAACAGACAGAAGCTGATGACATCAGAGGCCACAGCAAGGTGGTCTTCATTCTTGGATTTGTTTTTGTGCTTCATAAAGGTCTTTTTTTTTTTGACAGGTTTTATTCAAGTTTTACATGATTTGCATAGTATATGGAAATTTTTTATTCTCTATTTCAGAGAGAATAGATATAAAAACTTATGAAAAATCAATTTAAAAGTGACTTTTTACAACCTCCTTTACATTAAGACATTCCTTAACTATGGACTAATTTTCTTTTATTTTACAGACATCCTCATCAAAACTTTGGTGAAGTACCATTTCATGGAAACCTTTAAAATAAGATTATCCACTGTAATTCTGCCCTACTATAAGTGAAGGTTTTTTTAAAGCTCTCTGGGAAAATAAATTGCTTGACTTTTACAAATGTTTTCAGAAAATAATGGATATAAGAGAAAATAACACCTATAAATAGTCATAAAACTTTAATCCTCTCCTTACATACTATTAAATACAAACATGCAATAAAACTGTTAGTTATAAAAGGAAATACACAAATACAATTGCTAAAGTATGAGATTTATAGCATAGCTGCTTTTTCAATACTGAAAAACCCAGAAAGTAAAAAGAAAAGAGTATATGGCTTTATGATGGTTAAGATTAAATTCAGAAGAAGAAACTGAGCTTTGTACCTTATTAATGTACATTTTAAGCACATGCTAAAAAGTTACAACTAATCACTCAGATATTAAGCCATTAAGAATGCCTGAAAATGTTCCCCAATTCAGAGATAATAAAGGTATAATATTTTAAACGACATAATAAAATAGAAGCTTATATTACTTTAAAAGTTTTTAAAATACAAGTGTTTCCTTATTAAAAAAAGGATTATTCTTAAAAATACTTTTGATTGAAGAAGAAGCAAAGCTTATAAATATAGATTTTAAAGAAAATTAGGATATCCAAAACATTACAAATAAAACTTAAAGGAAGTGATCAGGCTATATTTAGAGACAAATTTATCTTTTTCAAAGATTTTTTAATATATAATAATGAATAAAAGTATATAAATAAATTAAAATTTAGTTTAAAAAACAGGAAAAAGTCTAAATAAGTTCAGAGAAAAGAATGATTAGATTGAAAACTAAATTAATGTTATAACAAATGTTATTCAAATTATTTTTTAAAATAAGAAAAGTAAAATTGATAAATCCGAAGGTTAGTTGTTTTGAACAAAGGAATTAAATGTACAACATTCTGGAAGGTACAGTAAGACTATCCAATATTTCAAATTATTTTATAAATATATTGTAATTCCAATCAAAGTACCAGCAGTGTTGTTTTTTTTTTTAAGAAATTGATGAATTTCTAAAGTTTATGTGGAAAACTAGATAAGAACACCTAAAACTTTGGGGAGAATAAAATAATAATTAGCAAAGCTGACAGATGATAAAAACCTTAATAGACAAATCTTCCTATGCTTTGTTCAGGCTCGAGTTCTTCTCCACTGCCTCTGTTATTTCTGTTTCATGTAGGTGTGAACTTCTCCCTGGAGCCTGTGTGTGCACTGGGTATTATTGGTGGATCCCTCAGCTATTATTGCAGAATGTGCTGTGTTTAGTTGCTTAGTCATGTCCGACTCTTTAAGACCCCATGGACTGTAGCCAGCCAGGCTCCTCTGTCCATGGGGATTCTCCAAGCAAGAATACTGGAGTGGGTTGCCATACCCTCCTCCAGAAGATTTTCCCAACCCAGGGATAGAACTCAGGTCTCCCGCACTGCAGGTGAATTCTTTACCATCTGAGCCACATAACTATGCTGAATAACTGGAGTTGGTGTTTCTTAGGAATAGGTTGGCTGGGGCATAGTGGGGTAGGGGAATAGCCTAAATATTCTGGTGAGATAGGCAGGGATAAGATCATTGCAAGATATCACAAAATAAAGGGAAGTCTTTGTCTATCTTGTTCTAAGAAAAATGGGATGCAAAGTAACTAAAGGAGAAAACACTTTGTTTAATTTAAAAGAGAAAAGGACGTTTTTCCCTAATGTGAAGATAAAATGTGAGAGAACAAGGTTGGAAAGGGGGAAGGAATAGGAAAAGAGAAATTAAGAGAATCCCTAGGTTGCTTTGAAATAAAAAAAAAAAAGAAAGAAAGAAAGAAAGAAATGAAAAAGGAATAATTGCTTCCTTGACAAGACATGATGAAGATGACACTTTATCTCTGTGATCTTTCACCCTGGAACCCATAACCCCAGTTTAATTATGAGAAAAACATCAGGAATAAATCTAACAGAAGAGCACCCTACCAGTATACCTTAAAATTGTCAAGGTTATCAGAAATGAGGAAAGCCTGAGAAACTGTCACAGCCAAGAGATGCCTAAAGAGGCATAACAACTACATGAGATGAGCATTCTCCATGGGACCTTGGAACAGAACACAGGCAGCAAATGAAAAGGAAGAAAAGCTGAAAAAACTATATACTTCAGTTAATAATAATATATTAATAAAGGCTTATTAATTATAACTAATGAACTATGCTAGCACAATATGGTTTTAATAATAGGAAAACAGTGGAAGAGGTTAATGGGACCCCTTTGTAAAATTTTGTGCAGTAGTATGAAGCCTTTCTTTGGGACTGGAATAAAAACTGATTCTGTCTGGTCCTATGGGCACTGCTAAGTTTTCCAGATTTGCTGATATATTAAGTGAAGCACTTTCACAGTATCATCTTTTAGGATTTGAAATAGCTCAACTGGAATTCCATCACCTCCACTAGCTTTGTTTGTAGTGATGCTTCCTAAAGGCCCACTTGACTTCCCATTCCAGGACATCTTGCTCTAGGTGAGTGATCACACCACCGTGGTTATTGGGTCATGAAGATCTTTTTTGTATAGTTCTGTATATTCTTGCCACCTCTTCTTAATATCTTCTACTTCTATTAGGTCCATACAATTTCTGTCCTTTACTGTGCCCATCTTTGCATGAAATATTCCCTTGGTCCTGTGGTCATGTATGGATTGTGAAGAAGGCTGAGCACTGAAGAATTGATGCTTTTGAACTATGGTGTTGGAGAAGACTCTTGAGAGTCCCTTGGACTGCAAGGAGATCCAACCAGTACATTCTGAAGGAGATCATCCCTGGGATTTCTTTGGAAGGAATGATGCTAAAGCTGAAACTTCAGTACTTTGGCTACCTCATGCGAAGAGTTGACTCATTGGAAAAGACTCTGATGCTGGGAGGGATTGGGGGCAGGAGGAGGAGGGGACGACAAAGGATGAGATGGCTGGATGGCATCACTGACTCGATGGACGTGAGTCTCAGTGAACTCCGGGAGTTGGTGATGGACAGGGAGGCCTGGCGTGCTGCGATTCATGGGGTCGCAAAGAGTCGGACATGACTGAGTGACTGATCTGATCTGATCTCTAATTTTCTTGAAGAGTTCTCCAATTTTTCCCATTCTATTGCTTTCCTCTAGCACACAATTGCACTCGTCTCACATGCTAGCAAAGTAATGCTCAAAATTCTCCAAGCCAGGCTTCAACAGTACAGGAACCATGAACTTCCAGATGTTCAAGCTGGATTTAGAAAAAGCAGAGAAACCAGAGATCAAATTGCCAACATCCACTGGATCAATAAAAAAGCAGAAGAGCTCCAGAAAAACATCTACTTCTGCTTTATTTACTACACTAAAGCTTTTGACTGTGTGGACCACAACAAACTGTGTAAAATTCTTAAAGAGATGGTAATACCAGACCACCTGACCTGTCTCCTGAGAAATCTGTGTGCTGGTCAAGAAGCAACAGTTAGAACTGGACATGGAACAAGGGATTGATTCCAAATTGGAAAGGAGTACGTCAAGGCTGTATATTGTCACCCTGCTTATTTAACTTATATGCATGGTACATCATGCAAAATGCCAGGCTGGATGAAGCACAAGCTGGAATCAAGACTGCTGGGAGAAACATCAAAAACTTCAGATACACAGATGACACCACCCTTATGGCAGAAATTGAAGAAGAACTAAAGAGCCTCTTGATGAAAGTGAAAGAGGAGAGTGAAAATGTTAGCTCGAAATTCAGTATTCAGAAAACAAAAATCATGGCATCCAGTTCCATCACTTCATGGCAAACAGATGAGGAAAGAGTGAGAAACTATATTTTTGGGGGGCTCCAAAACCACCGCAGATGGAGACTGCAGCAATGAAATTAAAAAACATTTGCTCCTTGGAAGAAAAGCTATGACCAACCTAGATAGCATATTAAAAAGCAGAGACATTACCAACAAAGTTCTGTCTAGTCAAGGATATGGTTTTTCCGGTAGTTATGTATGAATGTGAGTTGGAATATAGAGAAAGCTGAGAGCCAAAGAATTGATGCTTTTGAACTGTGGTGTTGGAAAAGACTCTTGAGAGTCCCTTGGACTGCAAGGAAATCCAACCAGTCTTATCCTAACGGAAATCAGTCCTGAATATTCACTGGAAGGACTGATGCTGAAGCCGAAACTCCAATACTTTGGCTACCTGATGCGAAGAACTGACTCTTTGGAAAAGACTCTGATGCTGGGAAAGATTGAAGGTGGGAGGAGAAGGGGACAACAGAGGATGAGATGGTTGGATGGCATCATTGACTCAATGGACATGAGTTGGAGTAAGCTCCAGTTATTGTTGATGGACAGGAAAGCCTGGCATGCTGCAGTCCATGGGGTTGCAAAGAGTCAGACATGACTGAGCAACTTAACTGAAGTGAACTGTAAAATTTGCTCAGTTTTTTTAGAAACCTAACACTATTATAAAACTAAATTCTGTCAATAAAAATGAGTACATATTCTTAAACTGTATTTATTCAAATAAAGATTGCTGTTAGAATAGTTATTGTTTAGTCACTAAGTCATCCAACACTTTTGTGACCCCATAGACTATAATCCACCAGGCTCCTCTCTTCATGGGATTTCTCAGGGAAGAATACTGGAGTGAGTTTCCATTTCCTTCCTCAGGGTATCTTTCCCACCCAGGTATCAAACCTGCCTCATCTCCTTCACTGAACCACCTTACGTGGCCCCTAAAAAGGTAGCTGGTAGCTGATCATTGTTGAACGGATTTCCTACTTGGCCAATGGTTAGATCCAAAAACCTCCTGCCTTAAGATCATGGGCTTGGAACACTTATTGTTAATAACCCACTGGGGGATTGTACAGGACAGAAATCAATTCCCCTACCACTAGGACAGTCAAGTCTTCTCAAGGAACTCTGTGAGAATCTGAGTTAAATCTGTTGTAAACTAATGAGAGGGGCCATGGGGCTCAGAGCCCAATAAATACAGGGTCAGGAAACACTACTCGCATCTCTAGAAAAATACGTGAATCAGTACATGTAACTGTGGCACTAGATCAGGGCAGGTTGAAAGCAGAAATCACTTCTTCATGCAATGCTAGATTCCCACAATCTTTCAAAAGATGGACCCCCTTGAATTGCTCGAGGCAATTTGTTTCAGAGCGGGGGACTTCCTTGACTCCACCCCTCGGTACATGGTAAGGAAAACTAGCATCAAAATTTGGAGTTCTCCCACTCTAGTACAATAGATCACTCCAAGAACCAAGGCAGGCCAGAATCTAACACAAGATAGGGAGCAGATACACAGATGTGTGAGTGCACAGGAGTGCACACAGAAGGGATTAAGACATTTCTGAATGATATGGGCTCCTAATGGCCAGACATATGATCTCTGATTCCCTGATGATCCCAAGGGTCACAGGATTATCTCACTAAGAGGTACTTTAGCCACTAAATGGACTTAATTTTCTATGGCATTATCAGACAAGTCATGTTACAGATAATTTCTCTGTATTGTTATTTTTATAGACAGACTTTATTTTTAGGTATATTATAGTTTCACAACAAAATTGAGCAGAAGGTACAGGTTTATCAAACACCCTCTACCTCTACATACACACACAGACTCCCACCAACAAAGTCCTATATCAGAGTGTCACATTTTTACAATTAATGGGCCTACATTTGTACCTACATTATCACCCAAAGGAAGACCATAGTTTACATTAGGGCTCATTCTTGGTGTTGTCCTTTCTATAAGTTTTGACAAAGGTATGATGATACGTACTCATCATTAAAATATCACATAGAATAATTTTACTGCCTTAAAAATCCTCTGTTCTTTACCAACTCATCCTTCCTCCTCCCCAGCCCCTGGCAACCATTGGTTCTTTCACTGTCTCCACAGTTTTGCCTTTTCCAAAATATCTTATAGTTGGAATCACACAGTGTGTAGCCATCTCAGATTGGTTTCTTTCACTTGCTGCTGCTGCTAAGTTGCTTCAGTCATGTCCGACTCTGTGTGACCCCATAGACAGCAGCCCACCAGGCTCTGCTGTCCCTGGGATTCTCCAGGCAAGAACACTGGAGTGGGTTGCCATTTCCTTCTCTAATGCATGAAAGTGAAAAGCGAAAGTGAAGTTGCTCAGTCGTTTCCGACTCTTAGCAACCCCATGGACTGCACCCCACCAGGCTCCTCCATCCATGGGATTTTCCAGGCAAGAGGACTGGAGTGGGGTGCCATTGCCTTCTCTGTTGTTTCACTTAGGGATATGCATTTGAGGTTACTTCATGTCTTTTCAAAAGCTTGGTCACTCATTCTTTTTAGTGCTGAATAATATTTCATTGCATGTAACACAATTTACTTACTCATGTACCTTCTAAAGGATATTTTGGTTGCTTCCAAATTTTACCAATCATGAATAAAGATATTACAAACACATGTGTGTAGGTTTTTCAAGGAGATATGTTTTCAGCTTATTTGGGTAAATATCAAGGAGCATGAATACTAGATCTATTGGTAAGAGTATATTTAGTTTTATAAAATTGCCAAATATTTGGAAAATGATGTATCATTTTGGATCCCCATCAAGCACTGAATGAGAGTTCCTGTTGCTCCACATCCTCACCAGTATTTGGTGTTGTCAGTGTTTTGGATTTTGGCCATTCTTATTGGTTTAACTTGCAATCTATGATGCTGAACTTCTCTTCATTTGATTATCTGACATCTCTATGTCTTCTTTGGTAAGGTATTATTTCTTTGGCCCATATTTAATCTGGTTGTTCATTTTCTTATATGGTGAGTTTTAAGAGTTCTTTGTACATCTTGTATACATGATTTTTATCAGATACATATTTTGCAAATGTTTTATCTTTATATGTGGCTTGTTGTATCATTATATTGGTCATGATATATCTTTTACAGGGTATACTCTAAGAGAAGGACTTCCCTGGTAGCTCAGACAATAAAGAGTCTGCCTGAAATGCAGGAGACCTGGGTTGTATCTCTGGGATGGGAAGATCCTTTGGAAATGGAAATGGCAACCCACTCCAGTATTCTTGTCTGGGAAACCCCATGGACAGAGGAGTCTAGCAGGCTACAGTTCATGGGGTTGCAAAAAGTCAGACATAACTTAGTGACTAAACAACAGCAACTCTGAGAGAACACAAGTTTAGGTGGGGAAATATATGAAAGTGTTGCAATCAGCTGAAGTATGGAGGTCAAAATTTGAGAATGTTGGGGAAAATCTAGCATGTTTGGTTTGCGAGGTGTGTAATAATAAAGAGTAAGTGACGTGAAAAAGATGCATATTTACAGAGAGGGAGGAGTGAGGGGGGCTCAGGATGGGGAACATGTGTATACCTGTGGCGGATTCATGTTGATGTATGGCAAAACCAATACAATATTGTAAATAAATAAATAAATTTGCCTAGACAAAAAACCCAAAAACACACAACTTGATTTCATAACTAGGGATGGTTTTGTCCATCAAAATGTGTCTAACATTTTACTCTTTCAGACAATAGAGGAGTTTATACCTAGAGTCTATCATTCATTTATTTCCTATGTTGATTTTCCTTAATGTGTGAACTAACAGAATTGGTTAGAAATTAGCAGTGAGGAACAGTGCATTATTTGTTCAAGGTAAGCTCTTTGAGAAAACTAAAATAATTTCTGCATCAATTTATATGTGTTTTCCTATCAGTGTGGATTTTGTTGCAAGGATATTTGTAATGGTTTAGCCTTTTTTCCTATAGTATGAACTCATGAGCAATTAAGTTGCTTCTAACATGAGTTTGTTTTTTGCCTTTTCCTATAGGGACAAATGTTCTTGCAAGGTCACAAATGTTTCTAAAGCAAAAGCTATTATTTCCTTCTTACTTAAGAAACTATATTAACACATTATCCATGAATGGCATTGATTTCTCCTTGAAATTATGAGGAGGAATTCAGAAAGTTGTCATGGACTCATGAATACTATTATGGATAAGATTTCAGTTAAAGAGTAAATGTTAAAACAGCTTATATTAGCTTAAAATGCATTGTGAAATTACTGGAGAAAGATGTGGAGCTGGCCAGAGCTGATGGAAGAGAAGGGAAATTCTTTCAAGATGGTGAGAGTAAGTATTCCATTAAGAAAACAACAACACAAAGGAAAATGGATGCAAATAATGATTCTCAAAGAATGAAGCAAAATATGAAACATCTAAAATACTATACTGAAAATTACAGATTAACAAAAAAGAGATTTTAGCAAAGTGATTGTGAAGAATATAAAAATGATAATGTCTTAAACTAGAAATTTTATGCATATATTTCTCTTTTCTGTATATTTTACTTTAATGTCTCTAATTTTATATCAATTTGATGAATAGAAACTATTTATTAGATACAGTTTAACTTAGTTACAAATAAGTAGACTAACTTAATTAAAAGATTAAAATATACATTTTAAAGGACTTCCATTTATCCTGTTACATACAATTATGTAGCTCAGTCTAATGAATTGCATATAGTATGAACATGAATTCTGCTATATCAATGTATTTATTTTCAAAAGAACTTGCTAAGATGATTTAATAACTCAGAATATCCAGAAATATTTTAACCAGTCCCTCAGACCAGAGAACTGATTTTAGAACTATGTCTTAAGGACCCCTTCATTTTAAAGGCATTTAATAGTGCGTGGATGACACTTTTCCTTGGAAGAAAAGTTATTACCAACCTAGCAAGCATATTAAACAGCTGAGACATTAGCTTGCTAACAAAGGTCCATCTGGTCAAGGCTGTGGTTTTTGCAGTAGTCATGTATGGATGTGAGAGCTGGCCTGTAAAGAAAACTGGGTGCAGAAAAATTGATGCTTTTGAACTGTGGTGTTGGAGAAGACTCTTGAGAGTCCCTTGGACTGCAAGGAGATCCTACCAGTCAATCCTAAAGGAAATCAGTCCTGAATATTCATTGGAAGGACTGATGCTGAAGATGAACCTCCAGTACTTTGGCCACCTGATGCAAAGAACTGACTCATTGGAAAAGACCCGGGTGCTGGTATAGGCAGGAGGAGAAGGGAATGACGGACGATGAGATGGTTGAATAGCATCACTTACTTGATGGGTATGAGTTTGAGTAAGCTCCAGGAGTTGGTGATGGACAGGGAAGCCTGGCATTCTACAGTCCAAGGGGTCGCGAAGAGTCGGACACAACTGAGTGACTGAATTGAACTATAAGACATTAGATATAACACTCTACAGGAAAATAGATGAGTCACTAAGAAAGAGCACAATTTAATTTGAATCCAGCTTCTACTCTTTAAGGAGTGTGATTTTGGTTAGAAGTTAAGTCTTCATTGGGCTTCCCTGGTGGCTCAGATGGTAAAGCATCTGCCTGCCATGCGGGAGATCTGGGTCGGGAAGATCCTCTGGAGAAGTATATGGCAACCCACTCCAGCACTCTTGCCTGGAAAATTCCACGGACAGAGGAGCCTTGTAGACTACAGTCCATGCGGTCGCAAAGAGTCGGACACAAATGAGCAACTTCACTTCTAAGTCTTCATAATTTCATATCTTTATCTTCAAAATGAGACTAATGACTAATATTTCATTGGCTTCTTATAAAGATTGTTAGATGGACTAAATGAGATAATCACATATATAGGATCTGGTATAGAGATGATATTCACAGGTAAAACCTCTCTGTGGCTCCCAGATCAATAAGTAAATGGTAGATGGTATAGGTAGAAATGGTCTGAGATCAAGTTCTGCTTTCTTTACCTAGAATAAGTAGCCAGCTGGAAACACACACTTAACAATGACTACCTGTTATAATCAGGATACCAGAGATTTGTTCACTTTTTGGCAAAAATTTGTGTTAAGAACACTCCTGATTGGTCAGAGATGCTAGATTTGAAAGCATATTTGCTATAATTTCAAATTTTATTTGAAATTTTGGACTGTGTTGAGTGAAGTGAGTTACTCACTCTTCTTGTAAAAAGAAGTCATATAGGTTTGAATTTCCAGAGTAAGCAGATTTTTAGTTAGTGTAATCTGAACAATGTAGGAACACCTTACAGACAGAAACTCAAAAATAGCAAAAAAAAAAAAAAAAAAGGATTTAACCAAAAATATCAAACTGGCTCTAATTTAGAAAATAAAACTTGGAAACAAATATAATTTGAAGAGGCGTAGCAGGTTCAAGTCTTGTTTTATATCAAAGCACTAGTCTCCAAACAGAATGATGTCAACTGTCTTTGTTTCTAAGGAGAGCAAAGTTAGGTTAAAATAGTTGACAATACCAAATAAGAAATTTAAATGAGAAAAAGAAAACATGCTTGGTGAAAATGTCCTTAAAGAGCTCATGATGCTATGAATTGTGAAAGAATCTGATTCCCTTGTAGATTTTTGGAAACTGAAGAGATCCTCATCCAATTACAAGAGCTTAAATTTAATCTTGCCTTAGGATAAACACTAAATATCCTCTTATGGTAATATACTTAATATGTTTATGATCCTATATTGGAGCTGATTCAAATTATTAGCCCACAAGAAAATATGTAGATCTAGAAGTTTGTATTCCTGCTAATTTTTGCCTTCAGTCAAAGGGCAACGTGCAGTGAATTCTAAGGAATGAAAATTATCATGGAATGCTGTTCATAAACAACTGGATCATCACTAGAATGTTTTTATGACGGCTCAAAAAAGAAAAGTAGTAGATCAAAGTAAGACAATGCAATTATATTTAATAAGGTAACAAAGAGAAAGAACATATTTCAGGTAGAATTCAGTAGTGGTGTATTTTTCTTCTTCAGAATCTTACACCTGTTTTGAATGAAATACGATATCAAGGTGATACTGTGATAAAGAACATAAAATCAATTTTTGATTTATCAGAACTGATTAATTCTTGGAAAAATCAGGGTTAAATTTTGGGAGGAAAAATGATTGTTGTTTCTTTCATTCTCCTAATTTAACTAATAGATTTTTAAGTTGGAAAAATAATCCTCAGGAATCTGGAACATTTGGAAAGCTACTTTTAACATCCCATACTATATATAAAAGAACATAGCAGCAACACTGAAGTTTTCATTTAAGACCTATTTTGTATATTAAACAAACTATAGTTCCCTTTGGCTATTGCATAGTGAGTTGTGCCAGCCTATGATATTTTACCAAAATGTTTCTCTGATGTATTTTCTTAATTATATTAGATAGATATTTCAGCTAAATAAAAAACTTCACAAAGAGAAATGAACATCTTTTTAATGTCAAACTTCCTTTTTTTTTCTTTATCAAGTGTTCTTTATTGTATGCAATCATTAAGTGCTCAAAATTGAATTTTTAAAAAAATTTTAACTGGAGGATAATTGGTTTAACATATTGTGCTTGTTTTTGCCATATAACAACATGAATCAGCCATAAGTATACATATGTCCTGTCCCTCTTGTACCTTCCCCCCAAGTCCCCATCTCACCCCTCCAGGCTATCACAGAGCACCAGGCAGAACTCCCTGTTGCACAGCAAGCTCCCATTATCTGTCTTACATATGGTAACACATATATGTCAGTGCTTCTGTCTCAGTTTGTCTCACTCTCTTCTTCCCCTGCTGTGTCCACAAGTCTGTTCTCTATTCCTGCCCTGCAAATAGGTTCATCAGTGCCATTTTTCTAGATTGCATATACATAAACCAATATACAAATAATGTGTTTTCCTTCACTTTGTATACCAGGCTCTAGGATTGTAAACTGATACAGACATTATGGAGAACAGTATGAAGATTACTTTAAAAACTAGGAATAAAACTACCATATAACCCAGCAATCCCAGTACTGCATATACACCCTGAGAGAACAATAATTCAAATTGACAAATGTACCCAATGCTCATTACAGCACTATTTACAATAGCCAGCACATGGAAACAACATAGATGTCATCAATAGATGAATGGATGAAGAAGTTGTGGTACATAAATGCAATTAAATATTATTCAGCCATAAAAAGGAATGAATTTGAGTCAAACTTCCTTTTAATATCAGCAGATACTCTTCTCTGAAGACACAACTCCTTTGCCGCCATTTTGTTGCTGTGGAGTTGCTTCTTTCCAAGGATACATTAAAGTGAAATTTCTTTCAACAAACTTTTCTTCAGCACCATTTTAGAGGAAAGTCACTCACCAATAAAGTCAAATTCAGTTCAATCAAATAAACCATAAGAAAACTTTATCCTAAGAAGAGCTACAGAGATATGAGTAATTTTGTCAAAGAGGAAGGAATTCTTTAAGGAGACAAATGTCAGATGTGTGTACCTCTTACCAGGGTGGAAGAAAGTCCTTTTGAGAAAATGTATTAAATTAAGTATTTGAAGAGCACAGTAATGATGACCCAGGGTTACTTAACAACACCTGGTGAGTCTACTTAATATAATAACCTCTAGAAAATTCATTTTATAAGAACAATTGAACTCACTTCTAATTTTTTTCTTCAAATAACAAATAATTTTCCTTCATATCAATAAGTAAATAAATAAATAAATATATATATATATATATATTTATTTATTTATATGTTCATTATATTTTGGAGAAGGC
The DNA here is from genome assembly GCF_002263795.3 of Bos taurus. Lineage (NCBI taxonomy): Eukaryota > Metazoa > Chordata > Mammalia > Artiodactyla > Bovidae > Bos > Bos taurus. The sequence continues at coordinate 1,546,814 of NC_037333.1, read as the reverse complement.
AATGGCAACCCAGTCCAGTACTTTTGCCTGGAAAATCCCATGGACGGAGGAGCCTGGTAGGCTGCAGTCCACGGGGTTGCGAAGAGTCAGACACGACTGAGCAACTTCACTTTCACTTTTCACTTTCATGCATTGGAGAAGGGAATGGGAACCCACTCCAGAGTTCTTGCCTGGAGAATCCTATGGACGGGGGAGCCTGGTGGGCTGCAGTCTATGGGGGTCACATAGAGTCGGACATGACTGAAGCAAGTTAGCAGCAGCAGCATTATATTTTACGTGTGCAGCACTATGAAACCTATTTTCAAACAGAATCATTTAAAAAAGGTTCTATAGATATATATAGCCAACTTTCTTTCAATTCCTTATTGGTATTTCTTAATTTCTCTCTACTTGCTTTTTTCTTTCTGCATATTTAAAGCAAATTAAAAAATATGCTCTGCTTTCAATAATTAAAGTTCTTATGTGGAAAATATTTAGTAGTTATCATAGAATTTCTTACTGAAAATTACTTTTTATTTCTCCAAGCTGAATATTCCAATTTTTATTACAAACTAGTTATTGCACTTAGAATTAAGCAAGGAAGATGAAACCCATCTTATATGCTATTTCTTATAGGACATCTAAAGCCTTATATGCTGAAAGTCAGCAGATAAATCTATTAAATCAATTTATTTTAATCTGTTCAGTTTAAAGTTAAACCCTTAAAAGATGAGGGTGTGTTTTTATATTTCTAGATTAAAGCATGCTTACTTTTGTATAGGCACTTATGTTGTTGCAGTATTAAGCTTTTATGATTTTAAAGGTGATGTATTGAGATTATACACATTTTATCAAAACCTAAAAGAAAATTTAAATACTTGTATCTTATAATGTAGACATAAATACTGTAAAGTCTTGAAAGTTTATTTCCAATCTTTCCAGAATGGATAGATGCCACCATGGAAGCCCTGATAGATAGACATGGGTAAATAGACAGATAAGTGGTAAATAGATGGATGGATAGAGATTCTGTTTTTGAAAACTACAGTCACATTGCATATAGAATTTTCTATAAAATAACATTGTATCATGTGTATTTTGTCAATAGATATTTTTAGAATATTTAATTTAAAAATGATATAATTTAGTAGCAAAATATATTTAAATCAAGTATTCATTAATTCATTCAACAAATATTTGTTGAGTATGTACTTTGTGTAAAGAGTTGTACTCAATATGTGGAGTATGTAGAAAGGTTTTGACAACACCTCCACAGACTATCATCTAGGAGATGAAGTGTCATACTCAAGGAGCTGTAACACAAGACAGAGAAAACTTGAATGTGACAGTTGAACAGTAAGCTTTACAATTTCAGAGGAAGATGAAATTCACATTTTCATTTAGAGAGTGATAAAAGGGGCCGGTACATTTGAGCCAAGTCTTCTAGGCTGGCAGGACTTGGGCATGCAAGGATCAGGAGAAGGAACATTCCAAATGAAAAAACAGCAGGAGTGAAGGGAAGAGACAGGATAGACACAGAATCTCAGCAAATGTGATATGATACCTTGAGATGTGTCAAAACAAACATCTTACAGAACATGGAACAGCAACAGAAAACAGCATAAAAACAAATAAAAAATGTCCTTTTCTTAATTTCTGTGGAGGTTTTACTTATTTTATTTTACAAAACATATACAGAGCCAAGAAGTTATCTTACAACATCATAAATATAAATTTACTTGATCATTTTTACACAGTGAGGTTGGTATATACTTCAGACGAGGAAATGGGGGCAGGTAGAGAGGATCGAAACCTGACAGTTACACAGAGCTTGATGGGCCGCAGAGCTTGATGTCAAACTCAGGAAGTTTCTCTCCAAAGCCCATGCTGTAAAGCACTTGCTCCCTTTCATCACTTATAATGAATTCATAATGTAATGAACTTGTGGAAAAAGAAATTGAACAGCAATATAATGCATACTTACAAAGTCATTTCCTAAGATATCCCTTTATCTCCATGAGCCAATTGATTTTTGGTTCAATCCTATGGGTACATGTACAAAGTAGCATGACAATGGCTTGTACTACAAGCAAAGTTCTGCAGAATGCCAAGTGTGAATGAGTTTTCTAAAGTCCCAGAGGCACAGTTTAGTTCCCCTGGTCTTGGTCTCCAGTAGACTGTCAGTTTTGAACTGTTGTTATGTTTACCTCACAATATTTCCTTGAAGATATTCCATTCAAGAGAGGAAAGGATAAAGAAGATGTGGCATACACACACACACAGACACACTGAAATACTACTCAGCCATAAAAATGGATCAACCAATGCCATTTACAGCAACATGGATGGACCTAAAGATTATCAAACTAAATTAAGACAAACTGAGAAGGACAAATATAATCTGGTATCACTTATACGGAATACAAGAATGATACAAAGGAACCTATTTACATAACAGAAACAGACTCATAGATGTAGAAGGCAAATGTATTACTGCCAAAGGGGAAAATGGAGGAGGGATAAATTAGGAGTTTGGGATCAACCAATACATACCATTAAACAACAAACACCTACTGTATAGCACCGTGAACCTTATTCAATATATTTTAAAAATCTATAGTAAGAAAGCTGACTTAAAACTAAACATTAAAAAAAAATAATAATAAGTGGCATCCAGTCCCATCATTTTATACCAAATAGATGGGGAAATAGTGGAAGCAGTGACAGATTTTATTTTGGGGGTGCTCCAAAATCATTGAGGATGGTGACTGCAGCCACAAAATTAAGACAAATGTTCTTGGAAGAAAAGCTATGACAAACCTAGACAACATATTAAAAAGCAAAGGCACCACTTTGCCAACAAAGGTCCATATAGTCAAAGCTATGATTGTTCTAGAAGTCATGTATGGATATGAGAGTTGGACCATAAAGAATGCTGAACACTGAATTGATGCTTTCAAATTGTGGTGTTGGAGAAGACTCTCGAGTCCTTTGGGCTGCAAGCAAATCAAACCACTCAATCCTAAAGGAAACCAACCCTGATTATTCATCAGAAAGACTGTTGTTGAAGCTGAAACTCATAGTTTGGGCACCTGATGTGAAGAGCTGACTCACTGGAAAAGTCCCTGATGCTTGGAAAGATTGAAGGCAAAAGGAGAAAGGATGACAGAGGATGAGGTGATTAGATACTATCATTGACTCAGTGGACATGAATTTGAGCAGCAAATTTGATCTTGGAATATGGAATGAAGCAGGGCAAAGGCTAATAGAGTCTTGCCAAGAGAACACACTGGTCATAGCAAATACCTTCTTCCAACAACACAAGAGAAGACTCTACACATGGACATCACCAGATGATAAACACTGAAATCAGATTGATTATATTCTTTGCAGCCAAAGATGGAGAAACTCTATACAGTCAGCAAAAACAAGACTGGGGGCTGACTGTGGCTCAGATCATGAACTGCTTATTGACAAATTCAGACTGAAATTGAAGAAAGTAGAGAAAACCACTAGACCATTCAGGTATGACCTAAATGAAATCGCTTATGATTATACAGTGGAAGTGAGAAATAGATTTAAAGGCCTAGATCTGATATATAGAGTGCCTGATGAACTATGGATGGAGGTTCATGACATTGTACAGGAGACAGGGATCAAGACCATCCACATGGAAAAGAAATGCAAAAAAACAAAATGGCTGTCTGGGGAGGCCTTACAAATAGCTGTGAAAAGAAGAGAAGTGAAAAGCAAAGGAGAAAAGGAAAGATATAAGCATCTGAATGCAGAGTTCCAAGAACAGCAAGGAGAGATAAGAAAGTCTTCCTCAGCCATCAATGCAAAGAAATAGAGGAAAACAACAGAATGGGAAAGACTAGAGATCTCTTCAAGAAAATTAGAGATACCAAGGGAACATTTCAAGCAAAGATGGGCTCAATAAAGCACAGAAATGGTATGGACCTAACAAAAGCAGAAGATATTAAGAGGTGGCAAGAATACACAGAAAACTGTACAAAAAAGATCTTCACGACCAAGATAATCATGATGGTGTGATCACTTTCCTAGAGCCAGACATCCTGGAATGTGAAGTCAAGTGGGCCTTAGAAAGCATCACTATGAACAAAGCTAGTGGAGGTGATGGAATTCCAGTTGAGCTATTTCAAATCCTGAAAAATGCTGTGAAAATGCTGTACTCAATATGCCAGCAAATTTGGAAAACTCAGCAGTGGCCACAGGACTGGAAAAGGTCAGTTTTCATTCCAAAGAAAGGCATTTCTTTCATTCAAAGAAAGGCAATGCCAAAGAAGGCTCAAACTACCACACAATTGCACTCATCTCACACGCTACTAAAGTAATGCTCAAAATTCTCCAAGCCAGGCTTCAGTAATAGGTGAACTGTGAACTTCCTGATGTTCAAGCTGGTTTTAGAAAAGGCAGAGCAGGGATCAGATTTCCAACATCTGCTAGATCATGGAAAAATGAAGAGAGTTCCAGAAAAACATCTATTTCAGCTTTATTGACTATGCCAAAGCCTTTGACTGTGTGGATCACAATAAACTATGGAAAATTCTGAAAGAGATGGGAATACTAGACCACCGAACCTGCCTCTTGAGAAATTTGTATGCAGGTCAGGAAGCAACAGTTAGAGCTGGACATGGATCAACAGACTGGTTCCAAATAGGAAAAAGGGTACATGAAGGCTGTATATGTCATCCTGCTTATTTAACTTATATGTAGAGTACATCATGAGAAATGCTGGGCTGGAAGAAGCACAAGCTGGAATCAAGATTTCCGGGAGAAATATCAATAACCTCAGATATGCAGATGACACCACCCTTATGGCAGAAAGTGAAGAGGAACTAAAAAGCCTCTTGATGCAAGTGAAAGAGGAGAGTGAAAAAGTTGGCTTAAAGCTCAACATTCAGAAAACGAAGATCATGGCATCTGGTCCCATCACTTCATGGGAAATAGATGGGGAAACAGTGGAAACAGTATCAGACTTTATTTTGGGGGGCTCCAACATCACTGCAGATGGTAATTGCAGCCATGAAATTAAAAGATGCTTACTCCTTGGAAGGAAGGTTATGACCAACCTAGATATCATAATCAAAAGCAGAGACATTACTTTGCTAACAAAGGTCCATCTGGTCAAGGCTATGGCTTTTCCAGTGGTCATGTATGGATGTGAGAGTTGGACTGTGAAGAAAGCTGAGCACTGAAGAATTGATGCTTTTGAACTGTGGTGTTGGAGAAGACTCTTGAGAGTCCCTTGGACTGCAAGGAGATCCAACCAGTCCATTCTGAAAGAGATCAGTCCTGGATGTTCTTTGGAAGGAATGATGCTAAAGCTGAAACTTCAGTACTTTGGCCACCTCATGCGAAGAGCTGACTCATTGGAAAAGACTCTGATGCTGGGAGGGATTGTGGGCAGGAGAAGAAGGGGATGACAGAGGATGAGATGGCTGGATGGCATCACTGACTCGATAGATGTGAGTTTGAGTGAATTCCCAGAGTTGGTGATGGACAGGGAGGCCTGGCATACTGGGATTCATGGGGTTGCAAAGAGTCGGACATGACTGAGCGACTGAACTGAACTGAACTGGGGAGAAAGCAGAGGACAGAGAAGCCCAACATGCTGCAATCCATGAGGTGGTAAACAGTCTGACACAATTTAGCAAATGAACAACAACAACCTATAGTGGAAAATAATCTGAAAAAAATGTATCATTTTGCTGTACACTTGAAACATTGTAAATCAAATATTCTTCAATTTAAAAAAAAAAGTAAAGAGAGGGAAAGAGAGATAAAGAAAAAACGTTAGAACATTTGTTCATATGTGAAGCCATTCAGCTCAAAAACAGACATGCATCATTGTTTGGGACTCAGGGGCTCCCATGTTTACCTCACATACAGAATATCCATTGCTTAATCGCCCCAGTAATTCAGTAACTGAATGTTCTACGCAGGTCATTGTGGAAATGCTCCCTACTGAGCACCTCTGTTTTCAATTACTCTTGATAAATAGTTACCTGTCAATTGAAATTTTTCTTATAAATCAACCCATTCTAACATTAGTTTGTGTACTCAACACGCAAATGCTTTAAAAAACAATAGAGATCAAATGAGATATATCTAGAATGTCCAAGATAAACAATTATCTATGAAAATCTGCAACTGTCACTTTCATAGAAGCTCAGAGACTGAACTTTCATAAACATTTAACAATTTTTATCTGAAAATAGAAGATAAATATCTGGGTAGAAGAGAGAGGCAAGACTAAAGTTTAAGTGTGACAGACCAAATCTCTCAGAGTAACTGTTTATTTGAGGTGCTACAGATTAATTATTAGATAGTAATTGGTTACTTGTTAATTGAAACATGAATAGAAAGTTTGATATTAGTAAATGCATCCTTGTAATGGAGAAAAAGAAAATGTCTAAGACAAACAACAAAGTCAGTGATTAAAATTTGTAAATGTTTCCCCAAAGCTTTTCTTATGCCCAGAAGAATTTAGTTTCAAAGTCCTCAGATTTTTACTTGCTTTCAAGTACAGAATGCAAAACAAAACAAAACAAAACAAAACTAAGGCATACAGAATATGCTTTGTAGAATTTTTAATTGAAGCATCAATAAAGAACTTAAAGGACTGCCAAAAATAGTTATATTCATTGGAACTAAAGTATAGTGTGTGAATTTGGGTATCATACTAATACTTGGTCTAAAAACACTTACATGAAAGAAAAAGGAGAGGTGGTTGCTTTGCTGTCATTAACACAGACAGGTGTTAATCTAGGAGGTGCCTGTTTTCTATCAATATTTTTACAACGAGTCTCTAAGAAAGTTTTGCGTATGACTTTATGATTCTGATACTTCATGTTGAATGATCCTAATGAGTTTAAGAAACAGCATTTCCACTTCTAAAATGAAACAGGTTAAAACTAAACCAAAACATTATTTTTCTGAACTCCAAGGCCTAGTGAAGCTCAAAGGTTATGACATTTAAAAACTCTCCCACAAACCAGGGAAGGGGCCTCTGCTTCTGCTACACAGGTGCTCCACAACACAAGGGGCAGCAAACTTTTCATCTTCAGTGCACGGAAGTCTGAAATTTCAGAATACTGGGATTGCCAGCTTCTGCCCAGGTTTCAGCTTGCCAGTTTGAACAGAGCAATGCAGGGAGGCAGCGGCCCATTACATATATACTTGTCCAAGATGGTTCACCCAAGGAAGTAGGGTGGCAGAAGTTGAGAGGGGGAAGCAGAGGAAGGGCAAGGAACATCAGCATCTTTAAGCCACAGTTTCTTTGAGCTATATCAGAAGCACTAACACTGCCTTCACAGGCAGACAGGCAGGTGCTAGAGGAAGCACCTCACCGAGAAAAAAGAGGAAGTACAAAGGGAATCTTTTAAGTAAATCTGTTCATCATCATTTTTAAAGAGAATTGGGAAATGCTAATGACATGATATAACATAAAATGAGGCACTTTCACTGTTTAGTGTTCATGTTAATTTCATAACAAAGCTATACAAAGTTTAGGGCAAAGAACATAGAAGTTTTCCTCCAGAAAGAAAGAAGAACTCATGGATTGCTGGCAAATCAGAAATGTACTCTGGAGTCAGCATGTATTTACTTTATAAGAATTCTAAGATGAAATATGAGATCAAGTTGATTTTTCAGATTAGTTTCTCTTTAAATGTGAAATGTACACTCACACAAGTGAAGACTCATGAACAAAAGGCTTTTGAACCAATGCTAAGATTTATTTTTTTTCTCTACCAAAGGAAATATGAGGGATAAAAAATTGCATATTTTCTTTCTCTTATCTGTTTTCTAATTACCCTGCTTTTTCGGATTGCCCAATTCTAAATTAAGCATGTGATGCTTGAATGTTGTATGTATAGTTTACTCATATTAGAAAAAGTTCAATTAGATGTTCAAACCCTCAAATGATATTTCATGTGATTCTTCCATGTAATTCTCCACTGTAGAGACAATTGAAGCAAATTGCATTTGCCAACTTCATCCATTCATCTCCTTTGTGTTTATTTATTTGTCCTCCATGAATATTTACTAGTATCTCTAGGCCACTCATCTGCTTCATCCAAGGAATCAAAACCCACCAACATAGTGCTTTGCCCCAAGCCAACATCCCAATAGTGAGGACAAAACAAAGATACAAGATAAACTAATGTGACAAGTACTAGGAAGGGGTGATGAGAAAATTAAAAGGAAAAAGAGTTAAGCGTGGCGGCAAAAACATCTTGTCAGCCTTTGTGTGAACTTGACAATTTTATAATTCTAGGGTAGTTGGTATTTTGACTTAGGTTTTACATATGAGGAAACTAGAGCAGAAAGAATTTAATTGACTTCAGGTAATCTAAAAGACATTATCAAAACTTTAGAATGGTAAGCTAGTATAAACTTTTTGATTGAAAGGTCTGTATACAAATGACATTTCAATTATGTAGGTAGCAGTCCTTGAAAAAAAAAATTAAATCCTGATTTAGGTTATATATTGCTTCTAAGTCACTTCAGTCATGTCTGACTCTGTGCGACCCTAGAGACGGCAGACCACCAGGCTCCCGCGTCCCTGGGATTCTCCAGGCAAGAACACACTGGATTGGGTTGCCATTTCCTTCTCCAGTGCATGAAAGTGAAAAGTGAAAGTGAAGGTGCTCAGTCATACGCTTAGCGACCCCATAGATTGCAGCCTACCAGGCTTCTCCATCCATGGGATTTTCCAGGCAAGAGTACTGGAGTGGGGTCTCAGATGGTAAAGAATCTGTCTGCAATGCAGGAGACCCAGGTTCAATCTCTGGGTCAGGAAGATCCCCTAGAGAAGGGAATGACTTCCCACTTTAATATTCTTGCATGGAGAATTCCATGGAGAGAAGAGCCTGGCAGGCTGTAGTCCATAGGATCACAGAGCCAGATACGACTGAGTGACTAACACACTACAAAGACTGGCTATAAAAAAGTAATATATCGAGTGAGAAAACTGACAAAAATAGCATATGCAGAGAGTGGTAAAATATACTGTAAGCACTTTAACTTTTTTTTTTTTCCTGATTTTAAATTTTAGTTACAGTTTTTAATATAATTTTAAAAACAATTGCTTCAATATAACTTTTGGAAGTTTTTTTTGTTATAATGTTTCCTATATTTTAAGAATTAGTCTCAAGATACCAATGGTCCAAATAGGAAATAAGAGATTTGTATATCTATTTAAGTAAATTAATAGCTTTTAAATAGTGAGAGCATATCATTTGTGGCTCAAACTAAAATACTCTTGAGATGGAAAGATCATCCCAGCACATCAGATGTAAACTGGGATTATTCTGAACAAGATGGGATGTGGGTCAGGAGTGTAAGGGGCTGAAGTGTATCTCCCAAAATGCACATGATGAATGTACCTGTATTTGGATATAAGATCTTTAAAGACTTAATTAGTTTAAAAAGTAGTTGCTAGGATGATCCCTAATTCAATATTACTGCTATCCTTATAAGAAAAAGGAGATCAGGACATCTATAATACAGGCGCGAAGGGACTATGTTATCTGTGAGGTGGGAAAGTATCTGTCTATAGACCAAGGAGAGACAGAGAGGTCTCAGTGAAAACCAGTTCTGCTGACAACTTGATCTCAGACTTCAAGCCTCCAGAAACAAAACTCTATTGGTTAAGCCATCCAACCTGTGTTTTTTGTTATGACAGTCTTAGTATACTAATAACACAGCATGCCTATCAGGTACATCATTGCTTTCTTGACATTACATAGGCTAGAAAATAGTTGCTCTCAAACTTTAGGGCACAAAACTATCACTGAAAATGTAAGGCAGATTTCTGGGCCTCACATCAGCTCTACTGAATCAGAATGTCTGATTATTTTAGGATTATCTATGGTGAAGGCCCAGTAATGTGATGACTAATTTTAGGCAGTCTAGAGCCATGTACTTTAAGAAATTCAACATCAACAGGAAAGTTTCCTTTTAGTCCTGAAAAAAAGAATAATCCAAATACCTGCTCTTTATATATGAGAATAAAGTAAAGATATTATATCTAGATGAAATCTTGAGGCAAAGTAATAAAAAGCATGATTTACTAGGTGCCTTTGAGGACTGAGATTGTTGTTTAAAAGTAAAGACACATGCTAATAGCTTTTTAAAAATGAGAGTAAAACAGTCGATGTGATTTTAAATATATTTATAAACAGAGTTTAAGATTTTATACAATCAAATGGTGCATGTGTGCATGCTAAGTTGCTTCAGTCATGTCTGACTCTTTGAGACCCAGTGGACCATAGCCCGCCAGGTTCCTCTGTCCATGGGATTCTTCAGGCAAGAATACTGGAGTGGGTTGCTATGCCCTCCTCCAGGGGACCTTCCTGATCCAGAGATCAAGACCACGTCTCTTACATCTTTTGCATTGGCAGGTGGGTTCTTTATCACTAGTGCCACCTGGGAATCTCCTAATCAAATTGTATTGTAATTATATTTCTTCTGTATCTAGCTGTATTCTTCCCCCCCAGGCTTGTTGAAAAATAAAAGGCATTTAACACTGTGTAAGTTTAAGGTATACAATGTATTGATTTGATATACTAATCTATTGCAAAATGATGACTGGTATAGGGTTCACTAATACCTCTCTCATGTCACATAAATTATACTGACTGAGATATATACATTACTATGGATAGAATAGATAACTAGTGAGAACCTACTGTACAGCACTGGGAACTCTACTCAAAATTCTGGGTTGACCTAAATGGGAAGGAAATAAAAATTATATATATATATATATATATATATATATATATATCAGATCAGTCGCTCAGTCGTGTCCAACTCTGCCACCCATGAATCGCAGCACGCCACGCCTCCCTGTCCATCACCAACTCCTGGAGTTCACTGAGACTCACGTCCATCGAGTCAGTGATGCCATCCAGCCATCTCATCCTCTGTCCTCCCCTTCTCCTCCTGCCCACAATCCCTCCCAGCATCAGATTCTTTTCCAATGAGTCAACTCTTTGCATGAGGTGGCCGAAGTACTGGAGTTTCAGCTTTAGCATCATTCCCTCCAAAGAAATCCCAGGGCTGATCTCCTTCAGAATGGACTGGTTGGATCTCCTTGCAGTCCAAGGGACTCTCAAGTGTCTTCTCCAACACCACAGTTCAAAAGCATCAATTCTTTGGTGCACAGCTTTCTTCACAGTCCAACTCTCACATCCATACATGACCACAGGAAAAACCATAGCCTTGACTAGACGGACCTTTGTTGGCAAAGTAATGTCTCTGCTTTTCAATATGCTATCTAGGTTGGTCATAACTTTCCTTCCAAGGAGTAAGCGTCTTTTAATTTCATGGCTGCAGTCACCATCTGCAGTGATTTTGGAGCCCAGAAAAATAAAGTCTGACACTGTTTCCCAATCTATTTCCCATGAAGTGGTGGAACCGGATGCCATGATCTTCATTTTCTGAATGTTGAGCTTTAAGCCAACTTTTTCACTCTCCTCTTTCACTTTCATCAAGAGGCTTTTGAGTTCCTCTTCACTTTCTGCCATAAGGGTGGTGTCATCTGCATGTCTGAGGTTATTGTTATTTCTCCCGGCAATCTAAATGTATGGCTGATGCACTTTGCTGTATAGGAGAAACTAATACAACATTGTAAAGCAACTATACTCCAATAAAGTTTTTTTTTAAAACTATATTGATCTTGATAGTTAAAATTATGGTATACCAGTTATAAAACTACATTACCAGCTATAATTCCCAGTATAACCTTTTGCTTGCTATATATAGTCAAACACATTAGTTAACCCTCTGAACTTTCACTTATAAAATGTGGATGACACTAATGCCTCCCTCACAGGATTATTGTAAAAGTTAAATAGTTACAGTCATCCCTTGATCTCTGAGGGGGATTGGTTCCAGGACATGCTAAGGATACCAAAATCCACAGATGTTCAAGTCTCATAGTTGATCCTCTGTATCTGCAGTTCTACAGACTTAGATTCAAATAACTTTGGATTTTGTAGTAGTACAGTATTCACTGGGAAAAAATTTCACATATAAGTGGAACCACTCTGTGCAAATCCATGTTTTTCAGGATCAACCTGTATATGAAAAGTTCTTATACTAATGGCTAAAAGAGAAACAGAAAAATAAAATCAGTGAATAGCAATATAATAATATAGTTGTATATACCTTAAACTTATCTAACCTTTCCTGCTGCAAAAATTTTTGAAGTGATCAGATTGATTTAACAACCCTTTTTCAGAAAAGCTCTCCCAGTTCATCTTTGCTAATCAAATTGTTTTCTGATTCTTAGAAGACCAGATCACTCAAACTACATGTCAATTCTGGTATCTTCTAATGCTGCTGATATTTCTGTCAGTAAATTGTATGACAGCATCAAGGATTACAAGATCTGAGAGTTTTGGAGCTGTAATAAATGGTAGAAACAGTCACTTATTCTTCAGAGTGGATTTGAGTGATTGCTCATTCACATGCATTTTTTACAAAGTCAGGGCTAGATGCCAGATGTCCTGATTTCTAAAGCAATTTTCTTTAGTTTCAGCATAATCATATAGGTTATCATTCAATGAGGATACTTTGCAGAATAATAATAATAAAGAAGTTAGAGTTAAAAACAGATTAGGGCAGCCCCAGGAAAACCAGGACTGAATGTTTGTGCCTTTGCTGAATCCATGTGTTACTGCATTGGACGGATATATGCGTTCCTCCAAAACCCATGTGTTTGAAATCCTAACTCACAATGTGATGGTATCAGGAAGTGAGCCCTTTGTGAAGTTACTATGCCATGAAGATGGCACCCTCATGAGTGGGTTTGTACCCTTATAAAGAGACTCAAGATCTTGCTTTATTTTGCTCTCTGCCAAGTGAAGATAAAGCAAGAAGACAGTGAGCTGTGAATCAGGAAGAGGACTCTCGTGAGAACACAACCATGCTGGTACCCTAATCTTGAACTTTGAGCCTCAAGAAACTTGAGAAATAAATATCTGTGGTTTATAAGCCACACTATCTATGTTACTTTGTTATAGCAGCCCAAACTAAGACAGGAATGGTACATCATCCACCATAGTCTAACAGATAAAATAAATGGTGTCATGTATTTTAAAATGCAGAATTTAACAAGGAGAACATGTTAGCATTACAGAATTGAAAAAAAAAAAAAAAAGGTAGTCCTTTTTCAACAAAAGCAATGGTAGTAAAAAAATCTGACTTAAAACTCAACATTCAGAAAACGAAGATCATGGCATCCAGTCCTATCACTTGGCAAATAGATGGCGAAATAATGGAAATAGTGACAGACTTTATTCCTTGGGCTACAAAATCACTGCAGATGGTGACTGCAGCTATGAAATTAAGAGATGCTTGCTCCTTGGAAGAAAAGCTATAACCAACCTAGACAGCATATTAAAAAGCAGAGCTCACTTTGCCAACAAAGGTTTGTCTACTCAAATCTATGGTGTTTCCAGTAGTCATGAATGGATGTGAGAGTTCAACCATAAAGAAGGTGGAGTGCAGAGGAATTGATGCTTTTGAACTGTGGTGTTGGAGAAGACTGTTGAGAACCACTTGGACAGCAAAAAGATTAAGCCACTGAATACTAAAGGAAATTAACCCTGAATACAAGGGAATATTTCATGCAAAGATGGGCTCAATAAAGGACAGAAATGGTATGGACCTAACAGAAGCAGAAGATATTAAGAAGAGGTGGCAAGAATACACAGAAGAACTGTACAAAAAAGATCTTCACAACCCAGATAAGCACGATGGTATGATCACTCATCTAGAGCCAGACATCCTGGAATGTGAAGTCAAGTGGGGCTTAGGAAGCATAACTATGAACAAAGCTAGTGGAGGTGATGGAATTCCAGTTGAGCTCTTTAAAATCCTAAAAGATGATGCTGTGAAAGTGCTGCATTCAATATGTGAGCAAATTTGGAAAACTCATCAGTGGCCACAGGACTGGGAAAGGTCAGTTTTTATTCCAGTCCCAAAGAGAGGCAATGACAAAGAATGTTCAAACAATTGCACTCATCTCACATGCTGGGGAACGCAGGTATACCTGTGGTGGATTCATTTCGATATTTGGCAAAACTAATACAATATTGTAAAGTTTAAAAATAAAACAAAATTAAAAAAAAAATTCTCCAAGTTAGGCTTCAGCAATACACAAACCGTGAATTTCCAGACATTCAAGATGGTTTTAAAAAAGAAGGAGGAACCAGAGATCACATTGCCAACATTTGCTGGATCATCAAAAAAAGCAAGGAGTTGTAGAAAAACGTCTATTTCTGCTTTATTGACTATGCCAAAGCCTTTGACTCTGTGGATCACAATAAACTGTGGAAAATTCTGAAAGAGATGGGAATACCAGACCACCTGACCTGCCTCTTAAGAAACCTATATGCAGGTCAAGAAGCAACAGTTAGAACTGGACATGGATCAACAGACTGATTCCAAATAGGAAAAGGGGTACATCAAGGCTGTATATTGTCACCCTGCTTATTTAGCTTATACACGGAGAAACTTATACATTATGAGAAACGCTAGGCTGGAGGAAGCACAGCTGGAATCAAGATTGCCGGGAGAAATATCAATAACCTCAAATATGCAGATGACACCACCCTTATGGCAGAAAGTGAAGAAGGACTAAAGAAACTTTTGATGAAAGTAAAAGAGGAAAGTAAAAAAGTTGGCTTAAAACTCAACATTCAGAAAACCAAGATCATGACATCCGGTCCCATCACTTCATGGAAAATAGATGGGGAAACAGTGGAAGCAATGGCTGATTTTTTTTTTTTTTGGGGGGGGGGCTCCAAAATCACTGCAGATAGTGACTGCAGTCATGAAATTAAAAGCCCCTTACTCCTTGGAAGGAAAGTTACGACCAACCTAGATAGCATATTAAAAAGCAGAGACATTACTTTGTCAACCAAGGTCTGTCTAGTCAAGGCTATGGTTTTTCCATTGGTCATGTATGCATGTGAGAGTTGGACCATAAGGAAAGCTGAACAACAAAGAATTAATTTTGAACTGTGGTGTTCGAGAAGATTCTTGGGAGTCCCTTGGACTGAAAGGAGATCCAACCAGTCCATCCTAAAGGAGATCAGTCCTCGGTGTTCATTGGAAAGACTGATGTTGAAGCTGAAACTCCAATGTTTTGCCCACCTGATGTGAACCTCTGACTCATTTGAAAAGACCCTGATGTTGGGAAAGATTGAAGGCAGGAGGGGAAGGGGACAACAGCGGATGAGATAGTTAGATGGCATCACCAACTTAATGGATATGGGTTTGGGTGAACTCCGGGAGTTGCTGAAGCTGAGGCTCGAATACTTTGGCCACCTGATGCAAAGAGCTTACTTATTAGAAAAGACCCTGATGCTGGGAAAGATTGAAGGTAGGAGGAGAAGGGGGTGACAGAGTATGAGATGACTGAATGGGCATCACTGGATCAATGGACATGAGTTTGAGAAAGCTCCAGGAGATGGTGATGGAGAGGGAAGCCTAGCATGCTGCAGTCCATGGGGTCACAAAGAGTCAGACAGGACTAAGTGACTGAACAACAACAACCATAGGACTGAAAAAAAAAATGAAAAGGAATAGTAGTTAGACAATAGGTCCAGGAAACAACTTCATTTCTGGACTAGGGAAATGAAAGGAAAATATTGAGATTCTTAATCCTTGGAGGTTCAGAGCAAGGACACCACAGACCTGAGATTCAAATCACTTTGAGAAAGATTATCAGTGGCAGCTACTGGTTCCTTTGAAACCCAAAGTCTCAGCTGAGTTGGGACTCATAACTTTGAAGATGATGTTATGTCTTGTGTGCCAGTTGTTTTCATATGTCAACTTGGCTGGGCCCTGTGCATAGAAATTTGGTCAAACATTATTTTGGATGTTTCTGGGAAATGTTGTCTACTATGTGCATATCACACCATCAATTTTTGGAAGCACATAGCTTGCCTGGCTTTAGAAGTTCACAGCTGCAAAGAAATTTTTTCTCAGGATGAATCATACTTCAAGTCTCACCATACCTGATTTAGATGATATTAAATGAGAATTTTAGAGTTGATGCTAGGATGAACTTTAGACTTGGGGGTTGTTGGGATAAACTGAATGTATTTTCCATACAATAAGGACAGATTTTAGTGGTCCAGGGAATGTAATAGAGTGAATTGTTTCTCCGAGATTCATGCTTTGAAACCATAACCTACAATGTAACTATTTGCAGATAGACACTTTATGAGTTAATTAAGGTTAAATGAGGTCATAAATTTGGGGCCCGATTCTGGGGCAATAGAATCAGTGGCCTTATTTAAAAAATAAAAAGAAACAGAAGGATATCTGTCATTTCCTCTGCCTCATGAAGACAAAGAGAGAAGGTGACCATCTGAAAGAGAGCTCACCAGAAACTGAATCAGCAGAGACCTTGATCTTATACTTCCAGCCTTCCAGAAATGTAAGAAAATAGATTTCTACTGTTTTAACCACTAAGTCTATGTATTTTTTTTTTTTTTTTTTGAGTAAAGATTACCCTTCACAGGTGGAGGTAATCCAACTTGTTGAATAACTTAATAAAACAAAGATTGACCTTCCCAAGAAGAAATTCTTCCAGTAGATTTCCTTTGGACTCTGCAACAATTCCCTGACTCTTTAGACAGCTGGCCTACCTCATGAGATTTTGGGCTTGCCAAGCAATTCCTTAATTAATAGATCTGGCTGATGTAAGTACCTGATGGATTCAGAGTGGCACTAGGAACTCAGTCTCAGATCTCTGAGGAGATTAATAAGGGCACTTTAGCTCACAGGATGGGCCCTGTGTGAATGGGGCTGAAGCTTCCAGGGAGCGGATGCTACCCACCTGCTTCTGGGACCGCTGAGGGAGAAACTTAAGGCTGGGTCTGGAAATGACTAAAGCAGCTTGAGCTATAAACCCACTGCTGCTGATTGAGTGAAAAGTCATCAGCCAGGATGATATTGGCAGGAATAAGATTCTTCTTCTTGCCTTTTCACCTCCCTCCAGGGTCCCTGGTTAAGAGAGTTCACAGGGAATCAGCTGACAAAGGAGAAGACAGTTTTCAGAACCTCAGGTTCAGCATCTCTAAACAGGATACATAACAATGAAGTTTGGAGTATACAATCTATCCCCAGCCTAAACATTACCAATTTCATGCTTCCGTATAACAAGTTGCAAATATATTTCATATAAATGAAAGAACCCTAAACTTCTCTCTAAAAATGGAGTTACAAAAGCCAAGCCATCATGTATCCATCTGTAGAGACAGTAACTTAATACCTCTGTAGAGATTTTTATTGCTGCTCTATGTCAGTCACAGTGAATATTCTGAATATTCTATAAACCAAACGCTAAATTTTGGAGGAAAATACCTGCACCAAGTTTTATTTAAATAATAAAATGAGGGAGTAGAACAAGGAAATTTTTAAATATATATAAATTATATTAATAATACATACACACACACACACACACTCGGTCTTCCATGGTGTCTCACACAGTAAGGAATCTGCCTGCAATGCAGGATACCCAAGTTTGATCCCTGGGTTGGGAATATTCCCTGGACAAGGTAAAGGCTACCCACTCCAGTATTCTTGTCTAGAAAATTCCAAGGACAGAGGCTACTGTCCATGCGGTCCTAAAGAGTTGAACATGACTGTATGACTAACACTTCATGTTCATGCATACTCATAGGCTTCACTGGCAGCTCAGGGGTAAATAATCTGCCTGCAATGCAAGAGACATGGATTCAATCCCTGAGTCTGGAAGATCCCCTGGAGAGGGAAGTGGCAACCCATTCCATTATTCTTGCGTGGGAAATTCCATGGACAGATGAGCGTGGTGGCTACGGTCCCTGGGGTCGCAAAAGAGACATGACTTAGTGACCAAACATACACATGCATACTCATATAGACAAATACATAATAAAATTTGCATATTGATTGCATTACCAGTTACTAAGCGGAGCTCTCATTTTGTAACTGGTAACAAAGTTCTAACAAAGCTCTGACTTTATTATACTACCAAGTCCATAGATAGGCCTTTTGTCATTGACAGCATGTAGGCTAACCTAAATTTTAATCCTAAACATTTTTCATCCTCAGTGGTCTTGTATACCAATATCTGACTCCCAGACTTAAATGTTCTAGCTAGAGAGAAAAAATGGCATACGCTGGTCATCAAAATATATTATCCATCCTATAAAATAAAATCTCAGTTTTTAAATTTCTGTAATTAACTTTTTAAAAACCTATTTTAATTGGGGTATAATTGTTTTATCGCAATTGTTTATAATTGTGTCAGTTTCTGCTGTACAGCAAAGTGTATCAGCCCGAGTATACATAATCTTCTTTTTTGGATTTCCTTCTGATTTAGGTGACTATGGAGCTCTGAGAAATGTTCTGTGCTACACAGCAGGCTCTTATTATTTATCTATTTTATACATAGTATCAATAGTTACATAGTATCAGGAGGACTTCTCTGATGCTGCTGCTGCTGCTAAGTCACTTCAGTCGTGTCCGACTCTATGCGACCCCGTGGACTGCAGCCTACCAGGCTCCTCCATCCATGAGATTTTCCAGGCAAGAACACTGGAGTGGGTTGCCATTTCCTTCTCCAATGCATGAAAGTGGAAAGTGAAAGTGAAGTCGCTCAATCCTGTCTAACTCTTAGCGACCCCATGGACTGCAGCCTACCAGGCTCCTCCATCCATGGGATTTTCCAGGCAACAGTACTGGAGTCGGGTGCCATTGCCTTCTCCGATGGCTCAGTCGTAAAGAATCTGGCTGCTGATGCAGGAGACTCCAGTTTGATCCCTGAATCAGGAAATATCCTGGAGAAGGAAATGGCAAGCCTCTCCAGTATTCTTGCCTAGAAAATCCTATGGACAGAGGGGCCTGGTAGGCTATAGTCCACGGGATCACAAAGAGTTGGACATGACTTAGTAACTGAACAACAACCAATCAGTAATGTATATATGTCAGTCCCAATCTCCCAATTTATCCCACCTCCCCTACCCCCTTGGAATCCACAAGTTTGTTCTCTATATCTGTGTCTCTATTTCTGCTTTGCAAATAAGATCGTCTTTATCATATTTCTAGATTCCACATATATGCACTAGCATACAATATTATTTTTTCTCTTTCTGACTTACTTCACTCTTGGGCTAGGTAATGAGCAAAAAGAAGAACAAATACTATTTTCACTGTGGTTTTGTGAAGGAGTTGGGGTTGAGCTGGGTCCTGAGTGGAGGTGAGTAAGTTAAAGGAAGGAAAAAGGTATTCTAAGGAACCATGAAACAAAGTGCATGAACCATGGTTAGGGCACAAACCAATGCTACAGACATGACAACAGTAAGGCAACACAGCAGTCTGATTAGAAGCAGTTTTGTATGCTAAATAGCAGTGAAGGACACATGCTTAGATTGTGGGGGACCCACTCTGCTCTCCAACTGTGGTCCTGCTACTTTATCCTCATGGGACCTTTTTATTTCCAAATCCATACAAAACTAACAACAAAATTTACTATTCCAAGTTCTGTCCAATGGACTGATTTCCCTTTGTCACTTCTTTTCAGAGACATTCCTCAATTTTCTGGCTGCTTCCTAAAGAACTGTTTACTTAAGTACTTCCATTTTCTCATTTGTGGAAAAGAGATTCATAGAGTTGTTTAGAGGATTCAATATATGTTAAGTTTGTAAAATAATGTTTGGCTTATAGCAAATGCTATAAAAGTGTTTTCACATTAATATTTAAATTTATGATTCCATTTTTAGAAGTGTTAATTTACACTCAGAAATAATTTTAAAAAAGGTAAAACTTGTCAACCTCTTTCCATATTACATTCTTTCAGCCAAAGAGCTTTATTCTGTGTTTACTTTTCCGTCAAAGTCATATACACAATACATGAAATTCAGTGTGAAATTCATGTGAAGGACTGGTTAAAATAGAAACACTTTCTCAAAAAAAAAAAAAAAAAACAAAAACCCCTTGTATTTAGTGTCATGAACAAGAAACAGCAAGTTAAAATATTTATTTTCTGTTGCATTATATTACAATGATCATGAATAATGGCCTGATTTTTTGAAATATCTGTAGTGCAGAAATGTTCCACATCGTTTTTTCCCTGGAAAAGTCGTCAGGTTCAACATGGCCAATTTGGAAGTCATCTTCAAAGTTGAGTAGCATGAAGTAGTAAAGCAAAGTAGTACTCATGGGTTTTAACAATCCTCTTCATATCCAGGAGTTCCAGAAACATGCCCTCCTGGCTAAGCCAGTATTTCTTTGTCTAATTGTAGCTCCTGTTAAGACTCACATCAAGACAATAAGGAGATTGTCCTATAAGCCTCCTGGGCAGCTTCCTGAACTTGTGCTACATATATTTCCAGGCAGACATCTTGAGAGCCTGAGCTAATGGATTAGGTGTATTATTATTTGGGCAGAGAGATGATGAACACACCTTATTGGGAAAATTTACAGGAAATCCATCCTAACCAACAACCTTGCAAGCCAGACATTTTTCTCCTCTACTTTTTCCTCCTGAAGTGAAAGTGAAAGTCGCTCAGTCGTGTCCGACTCTTTGCGACCCCATGGACTATACAGTCCATGGAATTTTCCAGGCTAGAATACTGGAGTGGGTAGCCTTTCCCTTCTCCAGGGGATCTTCCCAACCCAGGGATAGAACCCAAGTCTCCTGCATTGAAGGCAGATTCTTTACCAGCTGAGCCACCAGGGAAGCCCAAGAACACAGGAGTGGGTAGTCTATCACTTCTCCAGCAGATCTTTCTGACCTAGGAATGGAACCAGGGTCTCCTGCATTGCAAGCGGATTCTTTACCAACTGAGCTATCAGGGAAGCCCCTTTTGCCTCATAATGGGGGCTAATAGGGGAAAAATAATTACCTCCCCAGATATATTTTAGAAAGATTTATTTGCTAGAAAATTCACCCTTATAACAAGTTGAAATTATTTCCTCTCAAATTAGCTCCCCCCCCCCTTTTTTTTTTTTCTCCTGTTTTGCTTGTCTCATTCTTTTAATTTTTTGGGAAAACAAAACAAAACAAAACATGTTATTCTTTATTTTTTGAATTATTAGAAAAGGTAGCTAGTGGCAGCAGGAATATGGCTTTGTGACTAGGTTTGATTCTGACTCTGCGTTCCTGTCGGAGAAGGCAATGGCGACCCACTCCAGTACTCTTGCCTGGAAAATCCCATGGACAGAGGAGCCTGGTAGGCTGCAGTCCATGGGGCTGTAAAGAACCGGACATGACTGAGCAACTTCACTTTCACTTTTCACTTTTCACTTTCATACATTGGAGAAGGAAATGGCAACCCATTCCAGTGTTCTTGCTTGGAGAATACTAGAGACTGGGGAGCCTGGTGGGCTGCCATCTATGGGGTCACATAGAGTCGGACATGACTGAAGTGACTTAGTATTATAGGGTCCCTGTGGGTAGCACTCTCCTCATTTTCATTAATTTCCTTTGGATTCTACACTACCCATCATCATGACCTTTCTAATGTGGAACTGTGTTTGTTTGGTAGAGAGCTCTCTTTCAAAACAAGAACAAAATGGATATACTGGTCCCTTCAGCATTCTCAGAAATGAACTCATAGTAAATAATAATAATAATAATAATAATAACATTTCTATTTTAGTTTTATTATCATTATTTTATTAACATTATTATTATTTAATTAGCATTTTCACTGTTAATATTATTATATTTATTTTCTCGGGCTCCAAAATCACTGCAGATGGTGACTGCAGCCATGAAATTAAAGGACCCTGGATCCTTGGAAGAAAAGCTATGACAAACCTAGACAGCATGCAAAAAAACAGAGACATTACTTTGTCAATAAAAGTCCATATAGCCAAAGCTAGTTTTTCCAGTAGTCATGTATGGATGTGAGAGTTGGACCATAAGGAAAGTTGAGCACTGAAGAATTGATGCTTATGAACTGTGGTGTTGGGAAAGACACTTGTGAGTCCTTTGGACTGAAAGGAGATCAACCCAGTCAATCCTAAAGGAAATAAATCCTGAATATTCATTGGAAGGACTGATCCTGAAGCTGAAGCTCCAATATTTTGGCCACCTAATGCAAAGAGCTGACTCATCAGAAACGACCCTGATACTGGTAAACATTGAAGGCAGGAGGAGATGGGGATGATAGAGGATGAGATGGTTGGATGGCACCGCTGACTCAATGGACATGAATTTGGGCAAGCTCCAAGAGTTGATGATGGACAGGGAAGCTTGACATGCTGCAGTCCATGGGATCACAAATAGTCAGACACAACTAAGTGACTGAACTGAACTAAACTTATTATCATTACCATTATTATTTTGGATTAGCTTGTGTTTATCATCTGCAGAGGGCCACTTTATGAGCAGCCCAACCAACTCTTGTCAACTAAGAAAATAAATAAGGAATCTATTGGAATACTATTATATCATTCATGGAATCAAAGAAACATTTTAACACCTAGATATCAAACAGGGCAAAAGCCATGAAAGGACTAAGGGATGATGACAACCTTCTCAGACAGCTGCTCCCTTGATGAATCAGCCTCAACCTTCTCTTTCCTACTCTTGTCACTCCTCCAAACATTCACATTCTAGGGTGAATGTATCTCACTGGGTGAACTGTATTTCAGGACCTGCCTCTAGGGCAGAGACAGCAGAACACTGCACCACAACATTAGGAGAGCTATGATCTTCCAAAGGAAAACCAGGGTTCTGTTCAGAAGAAAGAGTTGGATTCCAGACAAACAAAAATCAGCTCATAAAGTCCCATACTAGATACACTTGCACTTGTGTTCTATAAATTTTTATGACACTTTAAACTATATTTCTTTCCTTAGGCTGATTCTAGAAACTTCCTGGGAATTTGACCCTGGGCTTAATTTGGTCACAATCATAGATTTTATACAATGAGAAATCTTATGATTCGTCCAAGACTATTCATCCAAAATGCTGTCACTACAGTCCTTCAACACAGTCTGCCATTTACTAACTCAAGGTCGTTAGACACAGGACTACATTGCCCTCTGATGAAGAATTCACCTTGCTGGGGAGAGCATGGGTTGTAGGCAGTCTCCACCTGTCACCTTCTTTATGGTAAAGAAAATGAATTCATTCATTCAACACAATTTTTAAATATATATATACATATATATATGTATATATATATGTATATATATCAAGCATACTTCCGAGCAAAAAACAAACAAACAAGATCTGCATCAGTGCAAAATTTCTCTTGTGTTCATGTGGGGTGGGGAGACATTACTTTCTGGGTTTTGTCTGACTGATTTTTAAATGGCCTGTATTATAAAACTCCTAGAGGAGAACATAGGCAAAACACTCTCTGACATACATCACAGCAGGATCCTCTATGACCCACGTCCCAGAATATTGGAAATAAAAGCAAAAATAAACAAATGGGACCTAATTAAACTTAAAAGCTTCTGCACATCAAAGGAAACTATTAGCAAGGTGAAAAGACAGCCTTCAGAATGGGAGAAAATAATAGCAAATGAAGCAACCGACAAACAACTAATCTCAAAAATATACAAGCAACTCCTACAGCTCAACTCCAGAAAAATAAATGACCCAATCAAAAAATGGGCCAAAGATCTAAATAGACATTTCTCCAAAGAAGACATACAGATGGCTAACAAACACATGAAAAGATGCTCAACATCACTCATTATCAGAGAAATGCAAATCAAAACCACTATGAGATACCATTTCACACCAGTCAGAATGGCTGCGATCCAAAAGTCTACAAATAATAAATGCTGGAGAGGGTGTGGAGAAAAGGGAACCCTCTTACACTGTTGGTGGGAATGCAAACTAGTACAGCCACTATGGAGAACAGTGTGGAGATTCCTTAAAAAACTGGAAATAGAACTGCCTTATGATCCAGCAATCCCACTGCTGGGTATACACACCGAGGAAACCAGAAGGGAAAGAGACACGTGTACCCCAATGTTCATCACAGCACTGTTTATAATAGCCAGGACATGGAAGCAACCTAGATGTCCATCAGCAGATGAATGGATAAGAAAGCAGTGGTACATATACACAATGGAGTATTACTCAGCCATTAAAAAAAATACATTTGAATCAGTTCTAATGAGGTGGATGAAACTGGAGCCTATTATACAGAGTGAAGTAAGCCAGAAGGAAAAACACCAATACAGTATACTAACGCATATATATGGAATTTAGAAAGATGGTAACGATAACCCTGTATACGAGACAGCAAAAGAGACACTGATGTATAGAACAGGCTTATGGACTCTGTGGGAGAGGGAGAGGGTGGGAAGATTTGGGAGAATGGCATTGAAACATGTCAAATGTCATGTATGAAATGAGACGCCAGTCCAGGTTCAATGCACGATGCTGGATGCTTGGGGCTGGTGCACTGGGACGACCCAGAGGGATGGTATGCGGAGGGAGGAGGGAGGAGGGTTCAGGATGGGGAACACACACACACACACACAAAATGGCCTGTATTAGTAAGCTTAAATTTTTTTAACTGTCCTTCAGATCAGATCAGATCAGATCAATCGCTCAGTCGTGTCCCACTATTTGTGACCCCATGAATCGCAGCATGCCAGGCCTCTCTGTCCATCACCAACTCCCAGAGTTCACTGAGACTCATGTCCATTGAGTCAGTGATGCCATCCAGCCATCTCATCCTCTGTCCTCCCCTTCTCCTCCTTGCTCCAATCCCTCCCAGCATCAGAGTCTTATCCAATGAGTCAACTCTTCCCATGAGGTGGCCAAAGTACTGAGTTTCAGCTTTAGCATCATTCCTTCCAAAGAAATCCCAGGTCTGATCTCCTTCAGAATGGACTGGTTGGATCTCCTTGCAGTCCAAGGGACTCTCAAGAATCTTCTCCAACACCACAGTTCAAAAGCATCGATTCTTCAGTGCTCAGCCTTCTTCACAGTCCAACTCTCACATCCATACATGACCACAGGAAAAACCATAGCCTTGACTAGACGAACCTTTGTTGGTAAAGTAATGTCTCTGCTTTTGAATATGCTCTCTAGGTTGGTCATAACTGTCCTTCCAAGGAGTAAGCATCTTCTAATTTCATGGCTGCAGTCACCATCTGCAGTGATTTTGGAGCCCCAAAATATAAAGTCTGACACTGTTTCCACTGTTTCCCCATCTATTTCCCATGAAGTGATGGGACCAGATGCCATCATCTTCGTTTTCTGAATGTTGAGCTTTAAGCCAACTTTTTCACTCTCCACTTTCACTTTCATCAAGAGGCTTTTGAGTTCCTCTTCACTTTCTGCCATAAGGGTGGTGTCATCTGCATATCTGAGGTTATTGATATTTCTCCCGGCAATCTTGCTTCCAGCTTGTGTTTCTTCCAGTGCAGCATTTCTCATGAGGTACTCTACATATAAGTTAAATAAGCAGCGTGACAATATAAGCCTTGATGTACTCCTTTTCCTATTTGGAACCAGTCTGTTGTTCCATGTCCAGTTCTAACTGTTGCTTCCTGACCTGCATACAAATTTCTCAAGAGGCAGATCAGGTGGTCTGGTATTCCCATCTCTTTCAGAATTTTCCACAGTTGATTGTGATCCACACAGTCTAAGGCTTTGGCATGGTCAATAAAGCAGAAATAGATGTTTTTCTGGAACTCTCTTGCTTTTTCCATGATCCAGCGGATGTTGACAATTTAATCTCTGGTTCCTCTGCCTTTTCTAAAACCAGCTTGAACATCAGGAAGGTCACGGTTCACATATTGCTGAAGCCTGGCTTGGAGAATTTTGAGCATTACTTTAGTCGCGTGTGAGATGAGTGCAATTGTGTGGTAGTTTGAGCATTCTTTGGCATTGCCTTTCTTTGGGATTGGAATGAAAACTGACCTTTTCCAGTCCTGTGGCCACTGCTGAGTTTTCCAAATTTGTTGGCATATTGAGTACAAGACTTTCACAGCATCATCTTTCAGTATTTGGAATAGCTCAACCGGAATTCTATCACCTCCACTAGCTTTGTTCGTAGTGATGCTTTCCAAGGCCCACTTGACTTCACATTCCAGGATGTCTGGCTCTAGGTCAGTGATCACACCATCATGATTATCTGGGTCGTGAAGATCTTTTTTGTACAGTTCTTCTGTGTATTCTTGCCATCTCTTCTTAATATCTTCTGCTTCTGTTAGGTCCATACCATTTCTGTCCTTTATCGAGCCAATCTTTGCATGAAATATTCCTTTGGTATCTCTGATTTTCTTGAAGAGATCTCTAGTCTTTCCCATTCTGTTGTTTTCCTCTATTTCTTTGCATTGATCACTGAAGAAGGCTTTCTTATCTCTCCTTGCTATTCTTTGGAACTCTGCATTCAGATGTTTATATCTTTCCTTTTCTCCTTTGCTTTTTGCTTCTATTCTTTTCACAGCTATTTGTAAGGCCTCCTCAGACAGCCATTTTGTTTTTTTGCATTTCTTTTCCATGGGGATGGTCTTGATCCCTGTCTCCTGTACAATGTCACGATCGTCATTCCATAGTTCATCAGGCACTCTATCTATCAGATCTAGGCCCTTAAATCTATTTCTCACTTCCACTGTATAATCATAAGGGATTTGATTTAGGTCATACCTGAATGGTCTAGTGGTTTTCTCTACTTTCTTCAATTTAAGTCTGAATTTGGCAATAAGAAGTTCATGATCTGAGCCACAGTCAGCTCCTGGTCTTGTTTTTGCTGACTGTATAGAGCTTCTCCAGCTTTGGCTGCAAAGAATATAATCAATCTGATTTTGGTGTTGACCATCTGGTGATGTCCATGTATAGAGTCTTCTGTTGTGTTGTTGGAAGAGGGTGTTTGTTATGATCAGTGCATTTTCTTGGCAAAACTGTATTAATCTTTGCCCTGCTTCATTCCATATTCCAAGGCCAAATTTGCCTGTTACTCCAGGTGTTTCTTGACTTCCTACTTTTGCATTCCAGCCCCCTATAATGAAAAGGACATCTTTTTTGGGTGTTAGTTCTAAAAGGTCTTGTAGGTCTTCATAGAACCGTTCAACTTCAGCTTCTTCAGCATTACTGGTTGGGGCATAGACTTGGATTACTGTGATATTGAATGGTTTGCCTTGGAAACGAACAGAGATCATTTCGTCGTTTTTGAGATTGCATCCGAGTATTGCATTTCAGACTCTTTTGTTGACCATGATGGCTACTCCATTTCTTCTGAGGGATTCATGCCCACAGTAGTAGATATAATGGTCATCTGGGTTAAATTCACCCATTCTAGTCCATTTCAGTTCGTTGATTCGTAGAATGTCGACATTCATTCTTACCATGTCTTGTTTGACCACTTCCAATTTGCCTTGATTCATGGACCTGACATTTCAGGTTCCTATGCAATATTGCTCTTTACAGCACTGTCCTTAGAAAACCTTTTAATCTGACCCTACTGTGTCAATCCAAAATAGAGCTTATAATATCCCACTTTTCTCTTCACACTGTCATTTTATATCCGCTTCATATATTGATCCACAAGGTCATTTTTCCTAACCAGTTAAAGTAATTTCCTTCAGAAAAGTTTCTTGATTCCCCTAATCCAAAATGATTATGCTCATCTCCCAATTTCTACTGAAATTTAATTTACATGAATATCTATCTAACCTCTCCAACTACCTTGGTAGAAAAGGTTTCTACTTCTGTTGTTTCTGTGTTCCCCAAAAGTCTTCAGATTATGCTGAGCAAATGTTAATTGATTTATTCTTAAATAATCTTGTTAGCTTTATCTGATTGTGGACATGCTTTTGGAAGTCACAGTTGCATTTTAATAGTCTCTCTCAGTGATTAAAAATTATTATGTTTATTGTGATCTATTTTCCATTGGATGAATCTGCATTATAAATAAATGTCTGTTAAATATCAGTGCAACATTTTGCTGAGATGTTATCTCTATACTGGTAAAAATTTCTACCAAATTCTACAAAGATAAAGAAAGTTTAGATCTGTATTTAAATACAGGGCACATATTTACAGACGTTTTTGAAATTTAGGTGGCATTTGCTTTCAAACATGCTTTGGGGATATGAATAAAAATAGCATATGCAACAAACAGTGAATGCTTATTTGAGAGTTTTAATCAGCACATGCACAAATAAATGGTATAAATGTGAAACAATATATTTGAAGATTGTGACTTGTGAAATCATCAGTCTAAATTCACCTGGAGAAAGGTATTTCACTTTATATGATAAAACTTCCTAACAAAGTGATCTAAAAATTACAGAGTCAAACATTTTTTAAAACTCTTTTAACAAACTGTGGAAAATTCTTAAAGAGATGGGAATACCAGACCACCTGACCTGCCTCCTGTGAAATCTGTATGAAGGTCAGGATGCAACAGTTAGAACTGGACATGGAACAACAGACTGGTTCCAAATCAGGAAAGGAGTATGTCAAGGCTGTATACTGTCACCCTGCTTATTTAACTTATATATCAGAGTATATCATGAGAAATGCTGGGCTGGATGAAGCATAAGCTGGAATCAAGATTGCTGAGAGAAATACCAATAACTTCAGATATGCAGATGACACCACTCTTATGGCAGTAAGTAAGAACTAAAGAGCCTTTTGATGAAAGTGATAGATGAGAGTGAAAAAGCTGACTTAAAACTCAACATTCAGAAAACTAAGATTATTGTATCCGGTCCCATCACTTCATGGCAAATAGATGAGGAAATGATGGAAACAGGGATTTTATTTTCTCTGGTTCCAAAATCACTGCAGATGGTGACTGCAGCCATGAAATGAAAAGACGCTTGCTCCTTGGAAGAAAAGCTAAGACCAACCTAGACAGCATATTAAAAAGCAGACATTACTTTACCAACAAAGGTCCGTCGAGGCAAAGCTATGGTTTTTCCAGTTGTCATGTATGGATGTGAAAGTTGGACTATAAAGAAAGCTGAGCGCTGAAGAATTGATGCTTTTGAAGTGTAGTATTGGAGAAGACTCTTGAGAGTCACTTGGACTACAAGGAGATCCAATCAGTCAATCCTAAAGGAAAACAGTCCTGAATATTAATTGGAAGAACTGATGCTGAAGCTGAAACTCCAATACTTTGGCTACCTGATGCGAAGAACTGACTCATTTGAAAAGACCCTGGTTCTGGAAGATTGAAAGCAGGAGAAGGGGACAACAGAGGATGAGATGGTTGGATGCCATCACTGACTCAATGGACATGAGTTTGAGTAAACTCTGTGAGTTGGTGATGGACAGGGAGTCCTGGCATGCTGCAGTCCATGGGGTCACAAATAGTTGGACATAACTGAGTGAACTGAACTGAACTGAACAGATGTCCATGTCTGAATCCCCAAACACTATGAATATGTCACCTTATATGGCAAAAAGGGTATTGAAATTAAAGACAAGTTAAGAATCTTGAGACAGGAGATTGTCTTGGATTATCTAGGAGAACCTAATATTTTCATAGGATCTGCATAAGAAGAAGGCTGGAGGATCAGGGAGGAAATATGACAGAGGATGCAGATGTCAGGGTTATGTGTTGGCACAAGCAAGGATATGTATGCAGCTTCTCAAAGTTGGAAAAGTCAAAGAAACAAGTTATCTTCTTTAGTCTCCTGAAGGAACACAGGTTTGGAGACTGATTTTACATTTCTGGCTTCTAGAGTGTCAAATAATAAATTTGTGGTTTGACTTCAGTTCAGTTCAGTTCAGTCGCTCAGTCATGTCTGACTCTTTGTGACCCCATGAACCGCAGCACGTCAGGCCTCCCTGTCCAACAGCAACTCCCGGAGTTCACTCAAACTCATGTCCATTGAGTTGGTTATGCCATCTAGCCATCTCATCCTCTGTTGTCCCCTTCTCCTCCTAACCCCAATCCCTCCCAGCATCAGGGTCTTCTCCAATGAGTCAACTCTTCGCATGAGGTGGCCAACGTATTGGAGTTTTAGCTTTAGCATCAGTCCTTCCAATGAAACCCCAGGACTGATCTCCTTTAGAATGGACTGGTTGGATCTCCTTGCAGTCCAAGGGACTGCAAGAGTCTTCTCCAACACCACAAGAGTCTTCTCCAACACCAGAGAAGTCATGAAATTTGTGATAATTCTTTTATATTAGAAATAGGAAACTTTCCTATAAGCAAGTAGCTTATACTTCCTTTTTGGGTAATTAGTTTCCTCTTGTGCGTGCTGAGCTACTTTTAGTTCACAATTATCCTGCTTTTCTATAAAGAGTTGGACACTACTGAGCGACTGATCTGATCTGATCTGAAGAGAAAAATGAATATAATTTAGCTGTTTCTATTTCTATTGACTACTATCAAAATTCTAAAGGCATGCGGTGATATACCCCATTCATCCTTGTAAAGTGAAGTGAAGTGAAGTCACTCAGTCACTCAGTCGTGTCCGATTCTTTGTGACCCCATGGACTGTAGCCCACCAGGCTCCTCCATCCATAGAATTTTCTAAGCAAGAGTACTGCAGTGGGTTGCCATTTCCTTCTTCAGGGGATCTTCCCGACCCAGGGATTGAACCCGCTTCTCCCACATTGCGAGCAGACTCTTTACCGTCTGAGCCACCAGGGAAGCCCTAATAGTCCTCATAAAACGGAAGAACAAATCTGATTCTGTATTAGATTTGTTTCTTTTCTGTTAACCTTTGTATTCTATCACTTTTGCTACGAGTTAAGAATGTTGCCTATATCCTAAAATATATTAGTATAGCCCATTCTCAAAGCTCTGACTTTTAAAGTTATAACACTTTTCCATCCATGTAGAGATAAAAAATTAAGAGCAGAGAATAACATTTGTCTTGTTGGAGGTTTACAGGAACATTGTGACCTGACCTACATCTATGGTTGCAAGAACAAAAGATTCTGACACAAAGAAGCTTGTAGCAACCAACCACACTCCCACCTCTTTTAGTATATGCTATGCTAAGTCGCTTCAGTCATGTCCAACTCTGTGTGACCCCATAGACAGCCTCCTACCAGGCTCCTCTGTCCCTGGGATTCTCCAGGCAAGAACACTGGAGTGGGTTGCCATTTCCTTCTCCAATGCATGAAAGTGAAAACTGAAAGTGAAGTCGCTCAGTCGTGTCCAACTCTTAGAGACCTCATGAACTGCAGGCTACCAGGCTCCTCCATCCATGGGACTTTCCAGGCAAGAGTACTGGAGTGGGGTGCTACTTCCTTCTCCATATAAAAGAATCCTAAATTCTAACTCAAGGAGATTGTTCTTTGGGATACTAGTCCACCGTCTTCTCAGGCTGCTTGTTTTCTGAGTAAAGTCACTATTCCTTGCCCCAACAGCTTGTCTCTTGATTTACTGGCCTGGTGTATGATAAATACTACAAGTTTGGACTTGGTATTATGCCCAGCCACCACTGGTCCCTTTGATTACGTGTTTTGCCTTCTCATCATTCTACTTTGTCCTATTATGTCTTTTGATGTAGCACATTATTAATCTATATAAGGTAAAAACCAAAATCTAGCCATAAAATTAAAGGCATAAAATATACAATAGCATTTTAAACTAATAATCAGTGTTCTGAAAAGGCAATACACCATGCATATTATGTTTCAATGGTCCATTAATAATAGTCCTGTCAAACCAGACAGTATATTTAGCTACTGTTTTTTTTTTTCATATTAAGAAGCTAATTCTTTGATGTTAAGCTAATTGTAGCTGTCCTAAAGAGCAGATTTATTTTCATTAGAAAGAACAATCTTCTTAGAGTTTGCTACATGACTAGTATTTTAGGACTTTATGGAGCAAAAACTTTAATTCTTTACTTCTGTGAAATTTACAATCAAGAAAACAACATAAGTTAGTGAAAAAAATAGTTTATGATGAATTGCCAGATATTTCAGTCAAAATGGCATGCATAAAGAAAATGAAAGATGCTGAAGTATAGCGTGTTTCTTAGGAAAGGCTTTATGTAGGCAGGACATGAGTTGGACTTAAAAATTAAGTACATGATGCAGGTATTTGTAGAAGACAGAAGACACTCCAAGTAGAAAAAACAACAAGAGTAAAGACACAGAAAAACCTAAGTGCTGCACTGTGATGACTGAGTAATATGAAGGCAAAACTAGAATAAACAGTAAGAGAAGTTCACAGTGGAGCAATGAGCAGCAGCTTGGAAATACCATGGAAACTTGAGCAAGAAAGCAAAGTGATGAAAGCACTAAAAAACAATGACTAGCACAATGGGTTTAAGAGTGCAAAAACCAAAAACTGGAAACTCCCAAGTCTAGAGAGTATGAATGGAGAGGAAGATTTAAATATTGCAGCTACTTGGCTGGCTGCTTCAAGAAACTACAACATGTGATTTGTGAAATTCCCATAGCTCATTCTGTGATGCTCAACTACTACACATAATTCCTTCGGGTGATAAAATATATTAATTTATAAGGTTATTTGTATTTTATGAGTATATAAATTTATTAATAGTACATTTTCAAGAAATTGATCTAAATAAATGTTTCTCCTTGACATTTGAAGAAATCTCACTTTGATATCAGCTCCACAGTATAATGTCCAAGGGAGATAATGAGCCAAGTGACTTTTAATAATTTAGAGATTGCTGCAGTTATTGCAAAAGCATGAGATCTCAAAATATTGGACAGAGTCAAGTCACATAGTCTGAATAGACTAGTTATAAAAAAAAAAAGGAAAGGAAAGCATATAAAAATATTACTTCACTCACTTTCATGGAATTCTGATAAATGAGTTAAACTTCACCTAAACTATTAGATGAAAAGAGGTAAAATTGATCTTAACAGAGGTGAAAAAGTAGATAAAAAGGATCATTACTTTTGGAAATAGTCAACCAGATTTGCACTCCTTCTTAACCATTCTCTAATTTTGTCTTTTTTTTTTTTTTTTTAGTTTTCTGAATGTTGAGCTTTTTCTTATTATTTTTTTTAAATTTTATTTTTTAACTTTACAATATTGTATTGGGAGCGTGTGTATACCTGTAGTTTTGTCTTTAAATCTATCATCAACTTCTACTCTCCCTCCACTGTCTTTAAATTAATCATTGTCTGGAACTATGACTGACAAAGCAGATAGCTATATAGAATCAAAGAGCTAAGAACATAAGTGTAAGCCTGTGGAAAGGTTAGTGATTATAGAGCTTGAGAAAATGTGCCTATTTAAGTGAACAGAATCCTTCTTTGTGAAGAATGCATGGGTTAAAACCAAAGCAAATACCAAGAAGAAAAATACAATTCTGGCAAATAGAAACATTTCATGACTAACTGAAGGTAGTCCTGAAGTGAAGCCTCCAAGGGAATGAGAACTGAAATCTGAGAACTGTAGAGAAGAGCAAGAGAGAAAGCCAAAAGGGGACCAGGATGATTGTCATAAGCAAGTGCTGAGGTTCACACTGTGCTCTCGGAGTCCTGCCTGGACAGGCTGTGTGGATGCGTCAGCTGCGTTTAAAGCTCCAGGGACAGCTCAGATTATCTCAGAGAATCATTTAGGAAGGAACAGCTGGGTTCATGGCTATAGTTTCCCAAGCATTTGGTATTTCAAAGAGCTACAGCTAAAGGCACCTTAGAATATATTTTCATAAACAGATTGTCCCTGGGTTACTATTTCAAAATATGCTACATATTGTGAATTAAAGAAGTCAACACTTTTATAAAATATTTCTTGACTGTGTTTTCTCACTTTTCATGGCATCCTATAATTTTACATTTATAAAGATAGAACATTTTTCTCAATCATGGAAAATAGTCATTAGTAATAGTCATTAGGCAATAAAATTCTATTGATCTCTTAACTTTTTAAGACTCCATGAAACTTGCTTAACTGTATTTTAATAAACATTGGAATATGAGAAACATTTGAATTCGATCTTCCAAACACAAAGTAGTAATTTTCATACCATATCCTATATCAAACTTGAACAGTGTTTAATATTACAGATTTCATTCCTGAGAGATTCTTTCACACAGACATTTATTCTCTCGTTATGCTACATTGTAGAAAATACAAAACCAACATGTGAAATATCCATTAGGCTGCAGCTTTCTCATCATTTTTCTAACATTTACTCTAGACTCTTGTGCAGATGTTCTGGACCAACATCTTCATTGTCCTAGTTTAGGTTTTTTTTTTTTTTTTTTGCTATGAAAGATTTCTGAACGAATAACAATTAAAATGCCATAAGACTACATTGTTAAGAGGAAAATGTGGGTTGTGTTTCTTAACATGCTCACCACACATCAAAGAGCCTGCATAAGGTGCATGGTTATAATAATGAAACACCACTCCACCTATGCAATTATTTTCATCCAGCTCAAAAACTGACCAGATATAATGTGCATAGCATTTACAGAGCTATGTGGCTGTAATCTGCTTTGAGAAAAGACAGAAGGCAATAGTCTATGAAAGACACAATCCCTATGAGCTGCCTACTGTATCTTGTATTACAGCCCACTGCCAAGTAAAACTGCCTTATAGTAGAGGCTCCTTCTGAAATTTTTCTTGGGGACATGGAAATGCCAGGTAAGCAGCAATGAGTTTACTTTTCGAAAATTTTTGGTCAAGAACTGAAACAAAAATGTAAAAAGAATGTTAATGGATTCCATTTTCATCAGGCTATGAAGGCTAAAATTTACAAAGGGAAAGATAAATGAAAGAGAGTAAAATGAAAGACAATGCTTCACCCACTGGGAATGTATAAGGGGTCTCCCATATGTCGACTTTTCAGGCTCCAAATACGTCTTCTTGGGCTTTGTATCCTTGTATTTGGACTGCCTTCCACTACCTTCCAGGTATTTGTCAGAAGTTCACTTAAAAGTTCTAAACAAGCATTACTTTTGTTTTTGTTTTGTTTAACAATTTTTATTATGATTAAGAATACTATCATGAACGAAATTTTAAATAAAAGGTATCTACTGCTCTTAGGGGTTTTGTGTTGAGTTGCCGATGTTTGACACTTGGAGTTGTAAATGAATATATGAAACAAGCACTTCATTTTATGTGACACTCTCCCTCACCTTCCTCTAAAACTATCTTTTTAGTGTATTACATGCACTCCTTTTGGTTAGAGGGTGATAGGCAGGAAGGCCAGAGGTCTCCAAACAGAGGAAATGGGCTGCAAGTGTCAGACATTTTTATTTCTCTTAAGCAGCAAGAGAAAACAAACTAGCGATATTTTTTTTTCCTTCTCTATACAAATTTAAAAGGAGGTTTCTCTTAAAATACTGTGTTGCCATAATGACACCTGGTTTCACTTGAAGTTAACTATTCTCAAACCTTGAGTTAACCAATGCATTTTTCTTATGGAAATGTTTGTCTTAAGCTATGTTAATGTACTGTGGATTTACCCCAGACTGTCTTCAAGCTGGTTCCACCTAATGGCTCAGAACCTATTTGACAAACCAGTATGTTATACTTAGATATTGTTCCCCTAATTAATGTAAACAAAACTATTTGTATGGTAATCTGCCCTTCTACAAGATTCAAGTCAATCGTATTATAGCCCAGGATCAATTATCTGGTGCCAAAATTATCCCAAAATGCATTTTATGGATGAGGAGCTTGGTGCCATTCTGAGTTTTAAGACATTCCTTTCTTTCATTAACAGACTGCTAGCGACTATATAATATCCAGCTGAAGACTAGCAGAGGGGTACTCTTTCTGTCCCCTTCTGATGCCTATGTCAGAAGCTTTCTCTATCTCCTTTGTATTTTAATAAAACTGTATTACACAAAAGCTCTGAGCAATCAAGCCTCGTCTCTGGCCCCGGATTGAATTCTTCTCCTGAGGCCAAGAATCCAGCATCTTTTCATTCAGCAACAACCCTTCATTGGTAAGTCATGTCACAAATGTGTTAGTGCAACTCTCTCAGGATTTGGAATCAGACCTGGATTAATTCTGCTTTTGAGTTGTTGAATGACTTGGAAAAGTTTTTTAAGCCTCCATTTTTCTCATGTGTCAAATGGCAATGATGCTGCTGCCTCCACTAGGGTGTGGTGTAGTTCAAAGGAGATGAAATGATAAAATGCTGAGCAAGGGACTTAGTACATAGTAGGTTCACAATGAATTTTAGTTCTCTTTGCTTCTACCTCTTTCTCTTTCAGTCTCTGGTTTTTGTCTAAATCAACAAAACTATAAACTCCATGTCACAGTTAAGGTATAGGGACTCTTCAGGTTTCTACAGTCAGTAGGAAATCAACCATTTATAGACTCATGGTCTTATATCAGAAGTCAGCAAATCCAGCCTTCAGGTCAGACCCAGCCCACAGGTTGTTTATGTGAAGGCCTCAAGCTAGGAATGGCTTTTACATTTTTAAGTGATTGAAAAGAAAAGTCAAAAGAAAAGTAAAACATATGAACCTGAAATTTCAGTGTTCATGAATGAAGTTGTATTGGGGCAAGTTCATACTCAGTTCTTTATGTACTGGCTATGGCTACTTTTATGCTATAAAGGCAAAGTTGAATAGATAAGAGACAATATGGGCTGCAAAACCTAAACTATTTACTACCTTATATTCACAGAAAAGGATAGTTGACCCCTGTCTTAGATTGATACTAACAGAGAACTGAATCAAAATGGCTCATGAGCAAGTATCCCAGGCTTTGATGCAAATTTTCTGAAGGCAAATGATCACTGTAGTACTAACAGTAGTTTTGTGTATAATAAACCCTAAGTAAAGCAGAAAAGCATGGGTGTGAAGAATTGGGAGATTAGGATTGACATATATATATATGTGTGAGTGTGTATATACTATTAATACTACGTATAAAACAGATAACTAAAGAGAACATACTGTAGAGCACAGGGGACTCTACTAAGGGGTCTGTAGTGACCTAAACGGGAAGGAATTCTAAAAAGGAGGAGATTACATGTATATGTATAGCTGATTCACTTTGCTGTACTGTATAAACCAACACAGCATTGTAAAACACTATATGGATGAGATGGTTGTATGGCATCACCGACTCAATGGACATAGGTTTGGGTGGACTCCAGGAGTTGGTAATGGACAGGGAGGCCTGGTATGTTGCAGGTCACTCTTTGCGACCTCTTTGGGGTCGCAAAGAGTTGGACATGAATGAGCAACTGAACTGAACTGAACTGATATTCCAATAAAAATAAAAAGAAGCCCTAAATAGATACTTTTAAATATATAAAAGAAAACAATTAGATAAAGGACATAGGTCCTGTGAGAGGTAAATAATTTCTAACCTTCATTTATTAAAATTTCACTTAGAATACACTTAGGGAATTATAATATTTGCAGAAATCACATACAATATTAAGATGTCATAATTAAATTTCTGAGAAACTCATAATTTTTAAAAAGCAATTTTTAAGCTTCACATAAGTCCAAATATTTAAGTGGTAAGTGAAGGAACTCGGCATCTAAGTTCCACATCTAAAACTTTCTTGGAAGGTTGATATAATAAATTTAATTGTCATTAAAAATGCATAATCTGAAGGAGTGAGTATAATGAAGTGACATTTAAAGATACTTGAAAAAAATTTTCTCATTTGTCCTCTGCATGCTCTTAGGTAAAAATAAAATACATATTTTAAAGGCTCAATAGTCATAAGCAAGGTACTCTCTTTCTAGAAGGATTTTAGTATGCACATTGTCTTGACAAGTTTTGTTCTTTTAAAAAGAAATTATAGCTATGATTTTATTTTTGGCTATCATATATGTCTTCATAAAAAAATTAGTACATTAAATTAGTGCTCCTAAAACCTGAATGTGCTCACATATCATAGAGGATTCTATTACAGATGCAGGAATGGATTCAGTAAGTCCCAAGGGGTGCTCACCGTACAGTGAGTAACAAAGTCTAACCAATACTGGTTTCCAACACACACACAAAGTAATAGCATTGCCTTGCTTGAAAATTTATAAATTTTCCCTTGTACCTGGCATAAATTCAGTGTAAAATTCCTTCCTTTGGTGATTAACCTGGAGATTTAAACAAAGTATTCAGTCAGTTCAGTTCAGTCTCTCAGTCGTGTCCGACTCTTTGTGACCTCATGAATCACAGCATGCCAGGCCTCCCTGTCCATCACCATCTCCCAGAGTTCACTCAAACTCATGTCCATTGAGCCGGTGATGCCATCCAGCCATATCACCCTTTGTCATCCCCTTTTCCTCCTGCCCCCAATCCCTCCCAGCATCAGAGTCTTTTCCAATGAGTGAACTCTTCACATAAGGTGGCCAAAGTACTAGAGTTTCAGATTTAACATCATTCCTTCCAAAGAAATCCCAGGGCTGATCTCCTTTAGAATGGACTGGTTAGATCTCCTTGCAGTCCAAGGGACTGTCAAGAGTCTTCTCCAACACCACAGTTCAAAAGCATCAATTCTTCGGCATTCAGCTTTCTTCACAGTCCAACTCTCACATCCATACATGACCACTGGAAAAACAATAGCCTTGGCTAAACCGACCTTTGTTACCAAAGTAATGTCTCTGCTTTTCAATATGCTATCTAGGTTGGTCATAACTTTCCTTCCAAGGAGTAAGTGTCTTTTAATTTCATGGCTGCAATCACCATCTGCAGTGATTTTGCAGCCCAAAAAGATAAAATCTGACACTGTTTCCACTGTTTCCCCATCTATTTCCAATGAAGTGATGGGATCAGATGGCATGATCTTAGTTTTCTGAATGTTGAGCTTTAAGTCAACTTTTTCACTCTCCTCTTTCACTTTCATCAAGAGGCTTTTGAGTTCCTCTTCACTTTCTGCCATAAGGGTGGTGTCATCTGCACATCTGAGGTTATTGATATTTCTCCTGGCAATCTTGATTTCAGCTTGTGTTTCTTCCAGCCCAGCGTTTCTCATGATGTACTCTGCATATAAGTTAAATAAGCAGGGTGACAATATACAGCCTTGACATACTCCTTTTTTCAAGGTCAGGAGGGGTGGCGGTGAGGAGATACCCCTCGTCCAAGGTAAGGAGCAGTAGCTGCACTTTGCTGGAGCAGCCGTGAAGAGATACCCCACGTCCAAGGTAAGAGAAACCCAAGTAAGATGGTAAGTGTTGCAAGACGGCATCAGAGGGCAGACACACTGAAATCATACTCCCAGAAAACTAGTCAGTCTAATCACACTAGGACCACAGCCTTGTCTAACTCAATGAAACTAAGCCATGCCCTGTTGGGCCACCCAAGACGGGTGGGTCATGGTGGAAAGATCTGACAGAATGTGGTCCACTGGAGAAGGGAATGGCAAACCACGTCAGTATTCTTGCCTTGAGAACCCCATGAACAGTATGAAACAAAGTATTACACTTGTTGATATTTTAAAATGTTAATCCTTTTATAAAGGATTAACTTTGCTTTACATTCCAGATTTTTATCAACAATTTTTATGTCCCTCAATTGTTCTCAGGTTGACCACATCCACTGTACTTTTTACTGAGATTATAATTGACATATAAAATTATGTTTCAGATGTACAACATAATTATTGGCTATAATTATGTATGCTATAGTTATGTATATTGAGAAATTATCACAAGAAGTCTAGTTAACATTCATCACCACAAGTAATTACAAACTTTTTCTTGTGATGAGAACTTAATGATAATCCCTATGCTGTACATTACATATCCAAAACTTACTTATTTTATAATTAGAAGTTTGTACCTTTTGACCACCTGCAGCTATCCCCTAAACTCACCATCTGAGTTCGGTCTTCTTTTTTTTTGGTGGGGGTGCTTCCCTGGTAGCTCAGACGGTAAAGCGTCCGCCCGCAATGCGGGAGACCCGAGTTCGATTCCTGGGTTGGGAAGATCCCCTGGAGAAGGAAATGGCAGTCCACTCTAGCACTCTTGCCTGGAAAATCCCATGGATGGAAGAGCCTGATAGGCCATAATCCATGGGGTTGCAAAGAGTCGGACACGACTGAGCGACTTCACTTCATGTATAAGTGAGATCATACACTATTTGTCTTTCTCTGTGTGACTTATTTCAGTTGGCATAATACCCTCAAGATCCATCCATGTTGTCAGAAATGAGAAGATACCATTCTTTTCAATTGCTGAATAATATTGCACTGTATACACATATCACATTTTAAAAAATCAATTCATCTATTGATAAACATCTTGGTTGCTTCCAAGTCTTGACTATTGTTAATAATGCTGCAATGAACATGGAGGTGAAGGTATCTTTTTGGGTTATTTTTTTTTTTTTTCATTTCCTTTTGATAAATACCTAGAAGTAGAATTGCAGGATCTTATGGTAGTTCTGTTTTTAATTTTTTGAGGAAACTTCACACTGTTTCCCACAGTGGCTGCACTCACTAATTAACAATCCCACCAAAAGTTTATAGGAATTCCCTTTACTTCACATTCTCCCCAAAACTTGTTTGTCTTTTTGATAATAGTCATTCTAACAAGGGTGAGGTGATATTTCACTGCGGTTTTGATTTGTGTTTCTTTGATGATTAGCCATGTTGAGTGCCTTAGCATGTGCCTGTCAGCCATCTGTATGTCTTCTTTGGGAAAATGTCTACTCAGATCCTCTGTCCATTTTCAATCAGCTGGTTTCTTGCTGTCAAGCTGTATGAGTGCTTTATACACTTTGGATATTATACAAGTTGTCATATGCCTACAGTTTGCAAATATTTCCTTTTATTCTGGAGTTTGCCTTTTCATTCTGTTGAAGATTTCCTTCACTGTGTAGAAGCTTTTTAGTTTGATCTAGTCCCACTTGTTTAATTTGGCTTTGTTGTCTTTGCTTTTAGTGTCCCAGTATATATATTTGGTGTGGACTAGTTTTTAAGTCTTCATTGAGTTAGTTACAATATTGTTTTTATTTTATGGTTTGATTTTTTGGCCATGAAGCATATGGGACCTTAGCTCTCCAGTTCAGTTCAGTTGCTCAGTTGTGCCCGACTCTGCAACCCCATGAACTGCAGCATGCTAGGCCTCCCTGTCCATCACCAACTCCTGGAGTCCACCCAAACCCATGTCCATTGAGGCAGTGATGTCATCCAACCAGCTCATCCTCTGTCATCCCCTTCACCTCCTTCCTTCAATCTTTCCCAACATCAGGGTCTTTTCAAATGAATCAGCTCTTTGCATCAGGCAACCAGGGATCAAACCCACACCCCTGTACAAGAAGGCAAATTCTTAACCACTGAACAAGTAGGGATGTCTTTATATTTCTCATTTGTATGAAAAATATGAAAAATTTGGACAATGGAAGTGATATGGGGGTATGGTTCATTGGTTATTATTAAAATCTGCTTATAGAGAAAGGTAACTTTTACAACGTTTATGAACAATAGCTTTAGTCCTAGAGTCTTTACTAATTCTCATTAAAGATCAATGGAAAATGAAACTTTGAGAAAGACACAGTGCTTTGGGAAAAAAAAAAAAAAACTAATAGGAATAATTCCCCTGTATGATCCAATGATCTTATAATAATCACTGTCACAGAGAAAAAGTTTTACAATCTCCATT
Organism: Bos taurus; assembly: GCF_002263795.3. Lineage (NCBI taxonomy): Eukaryota > Metazoa > Chordata > Mammalia > Artiodactyla > Bovidae > Bos > Bos taurus. The sequence continues at coordinate 1,505,335 of NC_037333.1, read as the reverse complement.
TAAAACAAACAAACAAAAAAATTCAGTGGCTTTCACTGCCTATAGAACAAAGCCCACAGTTTTTAGCACAACAGACAAGTCCTTCCAGATCTGAGTCCTCTCCCCCTCACCTCCACTGCCATGCAACTCCTTCATCATTCACCCTCTCACTCCATGTGCCAAACTTGTTTGTCATTGTTCTGTGCTCTTCACCTCTGTTGTTGTTCAGTAGCTCAGTCATGTATGACTCTTTGTGACTGCAAGGACTGCAGCATGCCAGGTTTTCCTGTCCTTCACTGTCTCCCAGAGTTTGCTCAAACTCATGTCCATGAGTCAACAATGACATCCTACCATCTCATCCTCTGTTGCCCCCTTCTCCCCTTGTCCTCAATCTTTCTCAGCATCAGGGTCTTTTCTAATAGGTCAGATCTTTGCATCTGGTGGCCAAAACATTGAAACGTCAGCTTTAGCATCAATCCTTTCAATGAATATTCAAGGTTGGTTTCCCTTAGAATTGACTGGTTTGATCTCCTTGTTATCCAAGGAACTCTCAAGAGTCTTCTCCAACACCACAGTTCAAAAGCATCAATTCTTCAGTGCTCAGCATTCTTTATGGTCCAATTCTCACATCCATACATGACTACTGGAAAAATCATAGCCTTGACTATATTGACATTTTTTGGCAAAGTGATATCTCTGTTTTTTAATATGCTGTCTAGATTTGACATAGCTTTTCTTCCCAAGGAAAACTGTCTTTTAATTTCATGGGTTCAGTCACCATCTATAGTGATTTTGGAGCCCAGAAAAATAAAGTCTGTCACTGTTTCCACTGTTTCCACTGTTTCCTCATCTATTTGCCATGAAGTGATGGGACCAGATGCCATGATCTTAGTTTTCTGAATGTTATGTTTTAAGCTGGTGAGTTTTTCACTGTCCTCTTACACCTTCATCAAGAGGCTCTTTAGTTCCTCTTTGCTTGCTGCCATGTGGGTGATGTCATCTGCATATCTGAGGTTATCATCTCATAGCATCTCTTATCATCACATATCACCTCTGTGGCTGCATATATATGTCTTTTTTTGTCTGAACATTCCCATTTTCCTGCAGATCTCACACTTAGGGTTCTTGAAGACCTAGGCGTCAGATCCTTACATCCTTCCAATTCCTCTCTGACAGGACTTATGTAAATTCTGGAATTATTTGCTCACAGTAAATTATGAATGTCTCTTCTGCTGCTGCTGCTGCTAAATTGCTTTAGTCGTGTCTGACTCTGTGTAACTCCAAAGACAGCAGCCTACCAGGCTCCCCCATCCCTGGGATTCTCCAGGCAAGAACACTGAAGTGGGTTGCCATTTATTTCTCCAATGCATGAAAGTGAAAAATGAAAGTAGGATAAGAATAATCTCATCATGTTTATATTTCAATGCCAAGAATAGTGTATTGTGACCTACACTTCCTAAATGCTCATTGAATTGATAAATAAATGAAACAACTTTCAGTTCTGTATAAAATATACTAGAAATGCCAAGCACTCAATTATTTGGACAAAGATGTAAAAGCTTGCTCAAAAATAGTCCCAGATAGAAACAGACAAGGAGACATGATGATTAAATCCAAGATTTGATCTTGGGACATGAAAACAGATGTAAGTGGGAAAATGATGAAACTCAAAAAAAGTCTGCAGTGAGTAGAATAGTAACAATGCTAATTTTATTAATTTTGACAAAACAGCATAAAAATTACAATTATGTAATATGTTATATAGGGCATTCTTTAGTATCTACATAATTTTTCTGAAAATCTGAAATCATTCCAAAATAAAAGTAAAAAAAAAAAATCTGCTCAAGTCAGTCTCAAGCCAGATAATTCTCATCTCATTCAGTCATTCAGTACATATTTATTAAAATGTTACAATAGAGTAGGGCCTCGAATGTATTTGCTGAACCACTGCTACAGGAATAACACAGCACATGATTACTCTGGACTTGGAAATCCTATCATTAAAGCCACTATGGAATTGGCCAGAGAAGGAAGCCAGTACTGTTGCTAGAATGTCCCCTTTGAGTGGACACACCAGACAATAAGACCTTTAGCTCATTAGTAATTAGTACTAATATTTACTTGTTATTTAATTGTTCTTTTAAGTAACAAATAATGATGATATCATGGACAGTATTTTCTATATGGGTACAAAATAAGAAAATGTGGAAGTGTTAGTCACTGAGTTATGTCCAACTCTTTGCAACCCTATGGAACACTCCTCTCAGACTCCTCTGTCCTTGGAATTCTCTAGGCAAAAATACTGGAGTGGGTTGCCATTCCCTTCTCCAAGGGATCTTCCTGACTCATGGATCAAACATAGGTCTCGTGGATTGCAGGCAGATTCTTTACTGTCTGAGCCATCAGGGAAGCCTGATATTAGTAAAATGAAAGCGTTATTCACTCAGTCGTGTTTGACTCTTTGCAAGCCCATGGACTGTAGCCACTAGGCTCCTCTGTCCACGTAATTCTCCAGGCAAGAATACTGGAGTGGGTAGCCATTTCCTCTCCAGGGGATTTTCCCAGCCCAGGGATCAAACCTGGGTCTCCCATATTGCAGGCAGTTTCTTTACTGTCTGAGCCATATTAACATTTTAATATGTTATACATACATTATTTAAAATAGTTGTGTGTGTGTGTGTATTTAAATAACGGACAAATAATTTGGGAGAAAATGAGCAAGTAGATTATGGAATAACAAGGTGATGTTTTTATGGTAAACATAACATAAGCATCTAAATAGCATGTTTGTTATTCAATTTGAAATAATCCTGGTAAGGTTGCTCTTCATCAGAAGATTTCAAAACTGCACATATTGTGATGAGTATTTATTTGAACCAATAAATATATAAGTAAGAATAAGAAATAAGAATCTCTGCTGCTCACTCATTCCACTTATCCCAGAATGTCTACATTATGTCTGTATTATTAGAAACTCAGAAAATGTATTTCATCTAAATTTAAAAACTTCATGTAACCTTTGTTACTTAAGCAACTATTTTCAACTGTTTAAGAATTGTGCTAAAGTATATAGTAGAATTTCTGCATGTTTTAGCACATTTTGAAATTTTAAATTACTGACAGAAACTTCATAGTTATAACTGAGAATAAGTTTTCCTTTGGAAAAAAATATAGCAGTGCAATTAAACCATGACACTAAATTCTAAATACTTCATTAAGCTGTATACTCATTAATGTAATGTGATAAATTATTTTCTGAAATTCCATGTACATGTGTAGTGACTGTAATAAGAAATTAATTTGAGCAGTGGTTTTAGGATTTATTTTCAGTTCATGCAACCAAATGAAACTATAATAAAACCCCATGGATGGCAGTAGTTGCCAGGAAACCATGCCATCCACTGATTTCAAATTTGCTTTAAATATATGAAAATTCCTAGCCAGAATGCTCTGTTTTGCTGACGAGTCAACTGCTTGGCTCTTTTCTGCCCTTTCTTTATTTCTTTTCTGTTTTTTTGGATACCTTTTATTATAATGTAGGGGGAAAAAAGTCATGGAGGGAAAGAAGATATCAAATTACCTGAGCATCTATTGAAAGGTGAGGCAGATACAGTGTTAGCTCCTTCCACATAGATATAAGCTAAACTCTCACTTTCCTTTATATTGAAGCTTGCTCTTTCTTGTCATTGAGCTGCCCAGGCCAAGCGATTTTCAGTTATTTGGGACTGTTTGTATCCTTGTGCCTTCCCCCATGTATAGTTCTATTCCACTTTCACTGTATCTGGTGCACGGCCTAATGCTGTGCACATCGCAAGCATCACCCTGGGTCTGATCTGGACCATCACCTTCCTGAATGCCTCCCAATCATTTTATTTATTTTTCTGTTTTTTATAATTTCACTTCCGATGTGAAGTGTTTGTTAGTTATTGAAACATTAGAAAGTTATGGGCATCCATGGTGGGTCAGGTGGTAAAGAATCTGCCTGCAATGCAGGAGACCCAGGTTCAGTCCTTGGGTCAGGCAGATCCCCTGGAGAAGGGCATGGCAACCTACTCCAGTATTCTTGCCTGGAGAATTCCATGAACAGAGGAGCCTGGAGGGCTACAGTCCATGGGGTTGCAAAGAGTTGGACACGACCGAGCAACTAAGACCTTCACTTTCACTTTCAGGAAGTTATAGCTCTAAGGACAGTGTTAGGATCATTCTTAGAGATAAAAATGTTGGGGACTTTGCATACTCTGGTATGTCCAGTGTCCAGAAGCTTATAACATAGTAGGTAGCAAAGAAGTAACAGGTATTAATTTTATAAATTAATGAATTAATATTATCTCTTTTGATTCTTATACACTCGTATAAGTTGCTTCTTTATTCATGTAAGATACCAACTATCTTAGGAAAAGTTGGGATCACACAACATTAAAGAGGTAAAATTCAGTCTTTGTCAGGAAAAGAGTGGGGCTTTCCAGGTGGCACCAGCCACCCAGAGAATTAGAAACATGTGGGAAGAGAAAATCATGTAGAGAAAAACTGTGATCTTCCACCAGCAGCCAGAACCTGAGCCCCAGTGTGTGCATGGGGTCGCCTGTGAGTCTCCGTGTCCAGCTGGTATGTGCCACCCACCCCACAGGAGGCAGAGGAGAGTTGTTCCTGCCAAACTGGACACACATTCCTGACCCTCAGAATTGTGAGCAAAGAGCATCAGGAGAGTTTGGAGCCAATAAAAGTTGGTATGGTTCATTCAATAGCCATGTCAACCTCCTCAGACTGTCAAATATCATATCCTGAGGGTTTAAGCAACAGAAATTTACCTCCTTACAGTTCTGGGGACTGGAGGTCCAAGACCAAGGTGCTGCTGGAGCTGGCTTTAGGGTGAGACCTCTCTTCCTGGCTTGCAGATGACCACCCCTTCCCATTTTCTCCCCTGACTTCCCCTGTGTGTGCAGAGAGTTCTCTGGGTCTCTTCCTTTATGACATCAGTCCAACTGGATTTGGTGCCACCCTTACTACTTCATTTCAACTCTAATTAGCTCTCTATAGATTTTATCCCCAAATATCACATTGGGAATCAGGGATACAATTTATGAATTTGAAGGAGACACAATTCAATCCATATCAGCAGCAATAGAGAACTTATATTACATTACCATCTATAGAAGAGTTATTAAATAGCAAATATTCCCATTTCATATAATAAATGCTGAGTGTTACTAGTCACTGCTGCTGCTAAGTCGCTTCAGTCGTGTCCGACTCTGTGCGACCCCATAGATGGCAGCCCACCAGGCTCCCCGGTCCCTGGGATTCTCCAGGCAAGAACACTGGAGTGGGGTGCCATTTCCTTCTCCAATGCATGAAAGTGAAAAGGGAAAGTGAAGTCGCTCAGTCATGTCCGACTCTTAGCGACCCCATGGACTGCAGCCTACCAGGGTCTTCCATCCATGGGATTTTCCAGGCAAGAGTACTGGAGTGGGGTGCCATTGCCTTCTCCGGTTAATAGTCACAGGGAGGTTTAATATATGTGACATTGCTATCTCTTGTATTTACAAAGAAAATGAATTCTTTCATTTAAAATGATAAAAGTCAAATATTTCTACCATCGCGATTGTGTGAGACTGGCTGAGTACCACTGATTTTTTTTTTTTTTAAACCAGTAGTTCACTTCAGTTCAATTCAGTTGCTCAGTCGTGTCCGACTCTTTGCGACCCCATGAACCGCAGCACACCAGGCCTCCCTGTCCATCACCAACTCCCGGCGTCCACTCAAACCCATGTCCATTGTGTTGGTGATGCCATCCAACCATCTCATCCTCTGTCATCCCCTTCTCCTCCTGCCCTCGATCTTTCCCAGCATCAGGGTCTTTTCAAATGAGTCAGCTCTTCTACTTTAAGTAGTTCACTTAAATGGATGCAAATAAATAAATAAATAAAAGTTGCATGGTTCTATTCCCTTAAAACTTGTGCTCCACTGGGCCACAACAGTATCTTATCCAATCACAGTTTGTCATCACTTGAAGCAGCATAAATGACCAAAGAGACACTCAGCCAGCCTGGCCCAGAAACGCTTATGCATCTCTTTCTCAGCAAATGACTTCACTATTCTTTGATTTAATATTTTATGTAACTTCTCTTTGAGTCCTTCTCACCAAAGTTTTAAAATAAGATTAAAACACTTTCTCTTAAATACCATACTTAAAAATACCTTGTGGGGCTAAAGGTATTAATGTACTGAGGATAACTGTGCTAACTTTCATTAGTATACTTGGAACCCCTTGATGAAAGGCTATAACTAGCCAAACATAGTATCATTTTTTAGAAGAGAATACTCATCATTTCTCAGTGCTCTAGCAATTTTCATTTGTTCCATTCATTTTACTCTTATGACACAGTTTTATGGGGGCAAAGTGGAAAACTTTAAGATTTCTTAATATTTGGAAATTAAGAAATATTTGTCTGTTAAAATGTTTAAACTGTGACTTGAACTAATCTGTAAATATAGAATGTTTTAAAAGCTAATACTAAATATAACTTTGTATCTATGCTAAATTTCATTTCTAAAATATTTTTCTAATATTTTGCCCCACAAAACCAATCACCTAGACTTTGCAAAGCTTTCAATAAGGAAAAGCTGCAATTAAAAAAATGAATATAGTTATTCTTAATCTGGGCTTCCCGTGTAGCTCAGCTGGTAAAGAATCCACTTGCAATGCAGGAGATACTGGTTTGATTCCTAGGTTGGGAAGATCCCCTGGAGAAGGCATAGTCCACCCACTCCAGTATTCTTGGGCTTCCCTAGTGGCTCAGATGGTAAAGAATCCTCCTGCAATGAGGGAGACCTGGGTTTGATCCCTGGGTTGGGAAGATACCCTGAAAGAGGACATGGAAACCCACTCCAGTATTCTTGCCTAGAAAATCCCATGGACAGAGGAGCCTGGAGGGTGACAGTCTGTGGGGTTGCAAAGAGTCAGACATGACTGAACAACTAAGCACAGCACAGTACTTCCTTAGTCCAGGTGATCTTAGAAACTCAAGAGCAAGTTGAAGTCATCTAGGACCCAGAATGCTTCCTATCCAACTAAGGAGACAAAGTTTTCATTCATTCACCAAATACTTGTTGACCACATTAATGAATGGCAGACCCATTCTAGGTGCTGGAAACAGTATGGGGAGGGAGCAACTTGGAGTGCTGCAGGAAAGCTCTAAGGTGGAGGTGGCTGGATGGAAGAGATGTCCTGCTCTAATCAACTGATGTAGAAAATGATTAAGAAATACACTATTACTGTGACCTAAATTTGAATAGCAGGTACTTTAATGTATACATAATAACTATAATGTGTTATAATCAACCATAGAGAAAAATGTTCATTTTAGGCATTCAAGTCTGAAGAGTGTTGAAATTAAAACAAACAAACAAACAAAAAAACTAAGATATAAAATGTAAACAATCCCATTCTCCTTAACTTTAAAACCTTAGATACTACAGTAATATACTAAGGATGAAAGGTTTTTGGCCTTATGATGAAGAATCATTTTATAAGCCTTTTAGTATAAATTTAAATATTCTAAAACCCTTTACTACCTTTTAGAGAATAAGTAAGTTTAAAGTAATTTTTAATTATTTAGAGCTTAAATTTTTATTTTGCTTATTTGGTAAAACTTTAATGATTCTCACACAAGGAATGGCAACTGGCTTCATCTCATGAGATACTCTGAGCAAGAGAGTCTGTATACTCATAAAATTATAAGAAAATTCATGTTTATTTTCACTCATCAGGATTTCCTAGAGGACACTACATTTCACTATAGAATTTTGTATTTCCAAACATCTGGGTCTTATTCTTTTAAGGAATAATAATTATAATGGGCTAAAGTTCCTACAAAAACCACTAAAATGAATTTATAGACCATTATTGACTTTAAGAAACTTATATACACATGTGCATTGGTTATATAAAATCACTTTGAGATTATGATAAGGTGTGGGATGATTATAGAGATGAAATTAAAGACAAAATGTTTCATAAGCATAAGGCTATATTTTTCTGGGAGGTTGCTAGTAGTTTTATAACCTGAAATTTCTTTTTCTTTTTCTTTTTTTTAATTTCAACAGTCCATACTGGTAACTAACTGAAAATCAAAGTCCATGGGAATAGGAAATTGATGATATCCACTTTAGATACATTTTACTGTTCTCTTTGGTGAATTATAGTTTATGGAGGCAAGATTGGAAGCTCATAAAAGGTGAAGCTGCATGCAAGAAACAATACTCCAGAAGTTGTCTAAGCCATAGTCAACATTTTTCAGAGACTGTCAGTGACATGTGGTCATTATGGCTCAGCTGGTAAACAATCCGCCTGCAACACGGGAGACCTGGGTTTGATCCCTAGGTTGGGAAGATCCCCTGGAAAAGGGAAAGGGAAAGGCTACTCACTCCAGTATTATGGCCCGGAGAATTCCATGGACTGTATGGTCCACGGGGTCTCAAAGAGTCGGACATGACTGAGCGACTTTCACTTCACTTCACTTCACTTGGGGTCATTAGTCTCCCAAAGATGGACCTTCAAGCATTCACATCTGTGTGTTCTCTCCCCTTGAACTGAGACTAAACCTGTGACTGCTTCAACTCTGAGACAAAGATTCTGTGAGAAGGCCAAGTCACATGGATATGCCCTCAATGCTGAGGGCAGAGGGAAAGAGGCCATGACCTGTGAGTGAAGAAGTGCTCATGGAATCCAGCCTCCTCTGAGTTTTAGAGAACTCTACCCAGCTGCCATTGAGAAAGGCTGGGACCTGGGACCCTTTGCTGCAGTGTTTGTACCTGGACAAATGTCTCCTCAAGTAACAAAATATAAATAGACTGCTGTTGCTGCTGCTGCTTAGTTGCTTCAGTCAGGTCTGATTCTGTGCAATCCTATGCACCTGCCAAGCTCCTCTGTCCATGTGATCATCTAGGCAAGAGTATCAGAGTGGGTTGCTATGCCCTCCTCCAGGGGATCTTCCCAACCCAGGGATCAAACCCCGGTCTCCTGCATTGCAGGCAGAGTCTTTACCATTGAGTCACCAGGGAAGCCCACAGATAAACCATAAGGGACTAAAAATAGCTGTGTGATGTGCGGTTGGCGAAAATATGGACAAAAAATACAAAAAGACCAAAAAAAAATCAAAACAAACCCTCAGCTGCCACTTCTGAAGAGCTGAGAGGAAAAGCAAGATGTCAAGAGTAAAAAGCAGATTACCAAACACGCCCCTGCACTCAATTCAACCAAAGGGGAATTAGGTGGCACCTAAGCCACCCCTGATGACTGACCCCTAGACACAGCCTTACTTCTACCCAATACTGAAGAACCAGCTTGACTCCCAAGATTGACTTGGCCAGTCAGCAAGAGAATCTGTTATTTGTTCTTGCTCCCCACTAGAGCAGAGGGGCCCAAATAAAATCTTGCATACATTTTTTGTCTGGCCTATGATCAATTTCTAATCACTAAGGAGGCCAAGAACTCTGGTCTGTTAAATGATCAGACTGTGCTTGAAGACAAGATCCCAGGCAAGAACCTCCCAGTTGAGCCCAGCAAACACAGAACTATGAGAGATAATAATACATGGTTGCTTTAGCCATCAAGCTTAGGGTGTCTGTTACTCATAAGGCATCAGAAGGCTTACCTTGAAACCAGAGCTAGAACAGGACAATCCACCTCCCCTAAAATTCATGTCCTGATCCCATCCACCATCACCTGCCCTATGGGTGTCACCATTTCCTCTGAATATCTATAGTGTTTATCACAACAAATAATCATTTAATATTAAGCAAGTACTGCTTTTTATTGTTAGCTATTTAAATCTTCTTTATTGCTAATAAAAGAGCAGAAAATAAGTGCTTCTTCATTTTCAAGGATAAGCCAAAACATAGGACCTCCACCTGCAGCAGTAATGTAGAAATCACAATGATATTTTAAAAACATTTCATTACATTTAACTTATTAAACAGTAAATGTGAATGACTGTCTACATGCCGTCTGGCTAGGTTATGACAGTGGTTCCATTTAGAAGGCTTGTGAAAAGCAGGCTGTAGGACTCCATCCCCCACAGTTTCTGATTCTTGAGGCCGGAAATGTGGCCTAGGAATGTGCATCTCTAGCAACTTCCCAAATGATGTTGATGCTACAGGTCTAGGACCACATTTTGAGAACTGTGAGGTTAAAATGATCTCCAAACACTTTCTTCTAGGACCTTTAGTCCCAGAAATTATAAATCAGGTAGAAGTAAGTTTGTCTACTAAGTTTCTCAGTTTCTCATCCTGGCCTGCTCCCCTTTGTGATTTCTCTGTCCTTTAAACCTCTTCATGAGCAGTAGGGCTTCTTCATTTAGGGCGTCCCTGACTTTCTATGTAAAGTCCCTCTCAGCTGTGATTTCTTCCAAACACACAGAACATGTCAAAGTCCACTGACACCTCCTACTTTTGATTCATAAATACTGTATTAAATGGCCAAGTTCAAGCTCATCCTGGGTTGAGATTATGCCCTATATTCTTGTGCCAGCAGTGTCCAAGAACACAGTGCCTGGGGTGCAGAATTTTTAGGTAAAATTAAATAAAAATCCAATTCACAGTGTGAATTATTGATAGTTTTGTCATGGTACTACATGGCAAGGATTCTATACAACTTTAAGAATTATGTCTATAAACTGAAAAGAAATGAATGAAACACCAATATTTGATTTTCCAGTGGTTCAGAAACATAGGCAACAACTTTTATTAAGTACCTACGTTCACTAGAACCAAGGAGAATAATAAATAGGGCGTAATCAAAGCTACTCATAGACAATGGGATGACAAGTGGGAAGGATGAGATTTTGCTTTAAAACATGATTTTATAAGTAATTTTAAAGTACATTTTATAAGTAATTTTTACTTATAAGGATTTCCTAGAGCGCACTGCATTTCTCTTAAGAACTTTGTATTTCCAAACATGTGGGTCTTATTCTTTTGAGGAATAATGGGCTAAAATTCCTAAAGCATTTTATTCAAACATAGAGAAAAGATGTCTTGTTAGGGTGAGATGTTCAGGCATATACTTTTCACTGGACTAGATGTGTGCTATTTTAAGTACTTTATATATATCAACCCACCAAATCCTCATGATTGCCCTGTGTGGTTGGGGCTGTTATTTTCATCATCCCTATTACACAATCAAGAAACTGAGCCACAGAGAGTATGTTAATAGAATGAGCTTGGACAGTTGGTCCCAGAGACTGGGCTCCTTGTGACTGAGCACAGGGCTCTCTTTCAAGGCAATGAGACGATAACATTCTAAAACAGCTCCAGATGACAGCCAAAACCCAGACCTGTGTCTTTCTTAGCTCCATTCCTACTGTGTATGACATTTTTACCAAAATAGTTGACAGGTTCACCTCTAAAATCACTCCAAATTTATAAAATCTGTACCTTGAGGCTAAGAAGACTGTAACACTGCATAGTTAAACCAAGTTGATCTACACCCATTATCCCCAAATGAACAGGTTTAGACATATGAAAACCACATAATCAGATCACATATCAGTAAGTCTGCTTTGTTACTAATTTTATATGAATAACTGAATGTGGTATAGTAACAGATTATGGTCCATTCACTTAATAGGTCCTGTATTTGATACCTAAGAATGTATGTATTATCTCAATGTGAAAAAGGACACACCTTTATTTGTATTTCTCACAGTTTTCAGTGTAATTCATAATATATCAGAGATTGAGAAATATTAGACATGATAACACAAAAATTATAAAATGTAAGTATATATAGCATTTGAGGTTGTGTGGTAATACTAACAGGAGAAGGCAATGGCACCCCACTCCAGTACTCTTGCCTGGAAAATCCCAGTGACGGAGGAGACTGGTAGGCTTCAGTCCATGGGGTTGCGAAGAGTCGGACATGACTGAGCGACTTCACTTTCACTTTTCACTTTCATTCATTGGAGGAGGAAATGGCAACCCACTCCAGTGTTCTTGCCTGGAGAGTCCCAGGGATGGGGGAGCCTGGTGGGCTGCCGTCTATGGGGTCGCACAGAGTCATAGTTGGTAATAGTAACAACTAATGTTATATATGTAGCTCTTGCAAAGTTATATTGATTTTGGTTAAAAAAGTTGAGAGTATTAATATTTCAAAGGTTACAATTTATATCTAATCATACTAAATTTTGATACATTTTATTAAGATGAGAACACACAATCATACCATTTATAAATTTGTGTCACCGATGTAATTTTATAAGGTCAAAACATAATTATTTTGCATACAAAGAAGATATTATTTTATCCTAATTAGGTTAATTATATTCTGAACCATTAAAGAGAACAACATTTTCCTTAAATAAAGCATGTTTAGCATAGCTATAAGTGGTGTATTTTTACCTAATAAATAGAATGGAAACTAATTTCTCAGTGATTAGTCTAAAAAACAACTGAAGTAATTTTTATACTAATAAACATATAATGAATATCTATGTGATATTTATTGGACTAGATATTCAGCATTTAAAAATGAATGTGAATTCAGTAATTATAAAGGTGATGATGATAAACAATGCCTGGTACATAACAGGAACTCAATAAATATTTTTTGAAGAATTGATAGATTAATTAAAGCTAATATCTTATAGCTTTTTAAAAATACCAGACAGGCACTGTTTTAAATGCTTTCATGTATTAAAACATTTAATTTTCCTAACAGTCCTACTAGTTTCACAGTTTTCCAGATGAGGAAATGGACCTTAGGGAGTAAATACGTTCCATCTCATCTAGTTGCCACATAGCACAGTTGATTTTCCAAGCCAGGTTTGTCAGCTCCAGCAGAAAAGTCAGCCTTGCATGCTGCAAAGTCTGTTAAAAACTGGCATGATGGTGTGATCACAGACATCCAAAAACTTGCTCTGAAAGCAAAAAGGAGGTGACATTTCTGACTCTCTGTAATGGAAAGTATTTTATAAGAGAGTTTCCTTTTTTAGTTAGTAAAAAATACAACCACCAAAGAGCAGGAAAAGAACATCCAGGGTAGGGGGGTGGAGGATGCCAGCATGATTGCCTATTCAGACAGTGATCAGTAGATCAATAAGTTCACAGCAATCAGAGTGAAATGACTCTAGTGAGACTTGGAAGGAGAAGTGTCTTTGGCATCCAATCATTAAGGGACCTTGTGTACCATGACAAGGAAATTCGATTTGCTGTGAAGGCAGTAGGAAATAATCAGTCACTTAAGGCATGATACTGTCAAATTATCTTCTACAGAGTTAACCTGTTGACAGTCAAGCCTGGTCCTTGACAGAGATGAATCCAGAGCAGTGAACAGTGAGGATGGAAGGGAAAATAAGTGGTCATGATCAGGGGTTCATACTTGATCTCACTGTGTGACTGCTGCCCTGGCCCATTTTTTTTTACTTTCAAGAAATGCAAATCATTTTGGTAGTTTACATAACTAGCAAAATCAAAATATTACCAGAGAAAAGTATACTTTATTCAAAGCTGCCAATGTTTTTCCTGCTCTCTCACTTTCTGCCCCAACACCCAGTTAGTTTCCCCAGGCCCATTCCTTCCTTCAGCAAGTACAATAAAGAGGAACATTCAATGGCTGATGGTGGTCATAAGGTCAGTGTTCCCCAGAGAAACAGAACCAACAAGAGATATATATGTATCTATGTATGTATATGAATGGGGCTTGCCTGGTGATTCAGTGGTAAGGAATCTGCCTGCCAATGCGGGAGATATTGCTCAATCCCTAGGTTGGGAATATTCCCTGGAAAAGGAAATGGCAGTCCACTCCAGTATTCTTGCCTGGGAAATCCCATGGACAGAGGAGGCTGGTGAGCTGAAGTCCATGGAGTGTCAAAAGAGTAGGACATGACTTAGCAACTAAATAACAAATAAACAACAATGTATATGAATACACACATATATGAATATATCTATATGTATGTGTATTAATATAAATAAGCAGATATTTTATAATGACTTGGCACATGCAATTATGGAGATTGGAAAGTCCAAAATCTGCAGTGTCGACCAGTGGGCAGAGACTCAGGAGAGCAGATATTGCAGATAAGGTTAAAGACAATCTACTAGAAAATTTCCTCTTGCTTGAGGAGACTACTATTTTTGTTCTATTCAGGTCTATACATGATTGTATGAGGCCCATTCATAATATGAAGAGCAATCTGCTTACCAATTTAAATGTTAATCTCATTGAAAAACATACTCCAATTCGACACATGAAATTAACCATCAAAGTGGTCATTCCTATTTCTATTTGATTAAATACTATCCGTTAAGCATCCATCAGAGTCCCCCAGCATGATTGGAAATATCTTTCATCCTACTGGTATTTGCTACTGTTAAGTACACATTTGCTGCAAGTATTCACCTTGATTGGACTTCCCTGGTGGTTCAGTGGTAGAGAATCCACCTGCCAATGCCATAGATACAGGTTCACTCCCTAGGTTGGGAAGATCTCCTGGAAAAGGAAATGACAACCCACTCTAGTATACTTGCCTGGGAAATCCCATAGACAGGGAAGCCTGGTGGGTATAGTCCATGGGGTCACAGAAGAGTTGGACATGACTTGGAGACTAAACAACATTATTCTAGTCAGAGCATCAGATTCAGGGCTGTCTGTATTCACCTCCACTAGAATCCTTTATTTGCAAATAGCCTCTTGTATGCTCCTTGGACTCTGTATGTGTCTGTGTGTGTCCATGAAAGATAAAAGTCTTGTTTGGTTTTTGGAAGGTATTTTAATGCTTGCTTAAAGACACTCCTATTCTGGAAATAAAGCAAAAATAAATAAAGTGAAAGGGAAACATAGACTTAAATTTCTATCGGGGAAATTTCCAGATTTAGCATTCAGAAACATTTTACTACTTGTTTCAAAGACAGTAATTACTATCACATGTTGTGTTTTTCTCTAAAATACAGAAAAATGTCAGTGTCTTTGTATTATTATTAATAATACATTTATAGCATTTAATGCATACAAAGAGCACTAATCAAAAACACTATTACACTGGCCAGCATTTTCTGAACTCTTACTCTCTGTCCAGCACTAAATAAAGGTCTTCTGCTTTCTGACTGTGCCAAGACATCCTTGCCAATTGGGCACTCAATATTATTTGCACTTAAGAAAAGCCTGGGATTTTAGATCCAAACACCAAAATCCTAATATTTGGCAATCACTTCCTCTCTCACTCAACACTACTCCTCTTCCATCTACCTCTCAGCCAACGAACAACACTGAAGTGAAATCAATCCTGAAAAATGCAACGAAATAAAAAGTGGACTTCCTGGCTCAGGAATTATTTATCCAAACCACCATGTCTAGCCACAGTGTGTTAATTAGAAAGACTAAGCTTAATTCCTCCCCCTGGCCAATGCAAAGTAGGGAGGAAGATGGCTCTGTAGTAGGGCTTGTTCTGTGGGATTCAGAGGTCCTAGAAACTGCTAGAATCTCCAGTTCATAAGGGAGAAGCAGATAGGCATTACAGCTAGCCATAGGCACAGGCTGGAATCGTTCTCAGGAGAGACCCACCAGGGCAGGTTGTACAGGTGGTCTCCAGAGTGATCACCAGCTTCTACAAGGGTTTTGACAAGAAATGACTAGGGGTCGGACTCATGAGAGATGATTGGAGCTTTTGCACTGCCAGGAAAATGGGAGCACACACCTCCATCATGACTGTACACATAGCTTGTAAGTAGTATTTGTGTGTTCATATCCTATGCTAATGGGCTTCAGTTCAACATGTAATGGTGCTATTTCAAGTAAGAAAATGTAAGAGCAGCACTGCAAAATTCAGCGTGTTTTCTATGACATTTTCTACAAGCTAAAGCAAATTTGGTGCTGCAATAAAAATGCTTTAAAATATGTTCAAAAAGACATCAGTAAGCTTGGTGATAGGTTTCAGGGAAGAAATAATGCTTTTGGGGAAACTGATTCCTGACAATAAAGCTGATATGTGACAGGATAACAGGACTATGTATTTTAATATTCTCCTTTTACAGAAGTGCAAATTGTATTTAATGTAAAAGTGAAAATGATTTTCCTCAGGCTGGAAGTTCATCTTTCTATTATTTATCTTTTGTGATAAAAGTGGCATATGCTAGAGTCCATCTGGATGGGCAACAGACCAAAACAAATGACATGAAACAGAAATATATGCTACATGCAAGGTGTTTTTATGACCCAATTTTCTTAAACTTGATGCTATGTAGATTATTAATCAATGAATTTATCATTCAGTAAGTAAATGTATATTCAAGTGTAAAATGAAGTGGGAGAGGAAATGAGGTCATTTGATGGAACAGAAATCATTCAGCTCATAATATATGTTAAGGATAATGGCAACAAAAATTAAGGATAGGATAATGGCAACAAACAATCTCAATTATCTAAAATGTACAAGCACTATGTAAATAAACCACTACATAATAAACAGGACTTACAGTAAAAACAAAAACAGATTTAAAAGGACCAGGAGACTAACCTGCTAGTCTGAGCCCTTGGGATATCTCCCATCCAGCTCTCCATTCAGTCAGTCATTATGTCCTTTATGTGACTTCCTCCAGCTGGATTTTAGGAACTTTTTAAGAGACCACTGAATCATAAAAGACATATTTTCAAACTTGAAAATTGTACCTTGCTTAAAAAGCATAGATCAAGCCCTGAGCCTTTGGAATGGGAGAACTGACTCCAAGACCCTAGACTAGAGGAATAACTCTAGGGAGTATCAAATAGTGAGAACTCCCACAAAGGAAACCACTTGAATATAAGACCCAACATCACCCAACCATCAGCAGAACCTTGTGCAGGATGCCTCATCTAAACAACAAAGAAAATAAAAATAAAAAGCCCATCATCAGAATACAGGATTACTACCTCACTCAAGTTTGCCCATCAAAGGAAAAACAAACAAACAAAACTCAGCACAAATCTCATCCTATAGGAAGCTTACACAAACCACTGAAACAAACTTAGGAGGGCAGAAACCAAAAGGAACAAAGAATTCAAGCTTGAAGCCTAGGAAAAGGAGACCTCAAACACAATAAGTTAACAAAATAATAATAATAATAATGAAAAGGCAGAGAAATACTACACAAATGAAGGAACAAACTAGAAGCACAGGAGTCCAAATAAGTGAAGAGGAAGTAGGCAAACTAAGTGAAAAAGAATTCAGAATAATGATAGTAAAGATGACCAAAAACCTTGAAAAAAATGGAGAAAATGTAAGAATCGATTAACAAAGACTTAGAAGAATTAAAGAATAAATTTACAGAGACAAACAGCATAATTACTGAAATTATAAATATTCTATAAGGAACCAATAACAGAATATCTGAAGCAGAAGAAAGGATCAGTGAGCTGGAAGATAAAATGGTGGAAATACATTCTGAAGAGCAGAATACAGTAGAAAGAATGAAAAGAATTGAGGATAGCCACAAAGACCTCTGAGACAATCAAACCCACCAACATTCCAGTTATAGGGGTCACAGAAGAAGAGAAAAAGAAAGGGTATGAGAAAATTTTGTAAAGGATAGTGTTAATTTGATTTATAAAAATGAAAAAACAATTGCCAATTCTCTAAGTGCTTTATTGACTATGCCAAAGCTTTTGACTTTGTGGATCACAACAAACTGTGTAAAATTCCTAAAGATTGGGAATACTAGACTACCTTAGCTACCACCTGAGAAATCTGTATGCAGGTCAAGAAGCAATAATTAGACCAGACATGGAACAATGCACTGGTTCCAAATGGGAAAGAAGGACATCAAGGCTGTATATTGTCACCCTGCTTATTTAACTTATATGCAGAGCACATCATGCAAAATGCCAGGCTGGATGAAGCAAAAGCTGGAATCAAGATTGCCAGGAGAAATATCAATAATGTCAGATACATAGATGACACCACCCTTATGGCAGAAAGTGAAGAACTAAAGAACTTCTTGATGAAAGTGAAAGAGGAGAGGGAAAAAGCTGGCTTAAAACTCAACAATCAAAAAACTAAGATCATGGCATTTGGTCCCATTACTTCATGGCAAATAGATGAGTAAATGATGGAAAGAGTGACAGACTTTATTTTCTTGGGCCCCAAAATCACTGCAGATGGTGACTGAAGCCATGAAACTAAAAGATGCTTGCTCCTTGGAGGAAAAGCTATAACCAACCTTGACAGCATTTTATTTTATTTTTTTTAATATAAATTTATTTATTTTAATTGGAGGCTAATTACTTTACAATATTGTATTGGTTTTGCCATACATCAACATGAATCCACCACAGGTATACATGTGTACCCCATCCTGAACACCCCTCCCACCTCCCTCCCCATCCCATCCCTCTGGGTTGTCCCAGTGCACCAGCCCCAAGCAACCAGTATCATGCATCGAACTTGGACTGGCAATTCGTTTCATATATGATATTATACATGTTTCAATGCCATTCTCCCAAATCATCCCACCTTCTCCCTCTCCCACAGAGTCCAAAAGACTGTTCTATACATCTGTGTCTCTTTTGCTGTCTCTCATACAGGGTTATTGTTACCATCTTTCTAAATTCCATATATATGCATTAGTATACTGTATTGGTGTTTTTCTTTCTGGCTTACTTCACTCTGTATAATAGGCTCCAGTTTCATCCACCTAAATAGAACTGATTCAAATGTATTCTTTTTAATGGCTGAGTAATACTCCACTGTGTATTATGTACCACAGCTTTCTTATCCATTCATCTGCTGATGGACATCTAAGTTGCTTCCATGTCCTGGCTGTTATAAACAGCATTTTAAAAAGCAGAGATATTACCTTGCCAACAAAGGTCCATCTAGCCAAACCTATGGTTTTTCCAGGAGCCATGTATGTATGTGAGAACTGGACCTAAAGAAGGCTGAGTGTAGAAGAACTGATACTTTAGAACTGTGATGTTGGAGAAGACTCTTGAGAGTCTCTTGGATGCAAGGAGATCAAACCAGTCAATCCTAAAGGAAATGAGTCCTGCATATTCATTGGGAGGACTGATGCTGAAGCTGAAAGCTCCAATACTTTGCCCACCTGATGTGAAGAACTGATTCATTGGAAAAGGACCCAGATGCTGGTATACAGGCAGGAGGAGAAGGGGACAACAGAGGATGAGATGATTGAATGGCATCACTTACTCAATGGACATGAGTTTGGGCAAACTCTGGGAGTTGGTGATGGACAGGGAAGCCTGGCATGCTGCAGTTCATGGGGTCACAAAGAGTTGGACATGATTGAGCAATTGAACGGAACTGAACTAAGTGCTCAGTTATTCACAGGATAATACTACGCATGTAAACTTGCAATAAGCTTACCCATTAAGTATCACCGGTTGTTTTATTTTTTCATAGCATGGCTTTTTCTATATAATAAATAGTTTATTTTACCAACAAAAGGAAATTGAGAGCATAACCCCAATAAAGATGAAGAAAAGTAAAACTAATTATCATAATAACAAATATTCATAATATTCAATTTTAAAGGCTCATGAAATGTTGAGAAATAGTAGCATAAGTAAAGAACACTTGACAATATAAATATGGAAGAGAAATGAAGGATAGTTTGTATTTTTTCTACAAATTCTTGAGTCTCCAAAATTCTTGATTCAGTAGCTGTGAGATTGATGGTCAGACATTAAAGTCATAGGTTAGGTTTCATTTATCTAAGGCAAACAGAGGATCTATTCATGTAAAGGTCAGAGATTGGGCAAACTTCAAATAGCAATGAGTTAGCTTTTTATTTTCATTATTTTTAATTATCATCATTATCGTAAAATGCTTGCTCTATGACCTTATGCAACCATAAATAGGTCTTCATCATTTCACTAGTGGAAAGTGCTAATGAGTCTTATTCACAACAAATAATAAAATAGCTTGATGTAAAACATATGGGTTTGATTTATACTTTCATTTATCAAGCACTCAATGCTGTTTATTTTATCCCTGGTATTCCTAGTATTTAGAAATATGAACTCACTTTAATTCTCATAACTTTATGAGACACTTCTCACAGGTGTCACTATTTTACACATGAGGAAACTGAGTCACAGAGGTATTAAGTTATCTTATGGAGGTTCTACAACTAAGAAGAGGCAAAGTTCAGATTTAAATTCAGTTTGTTTCCTCCAGACATGTTTTTAACTCTGTGATCTGTCCACATAGGATCACGTAACACATGAGAGATTCCCTCTAATTCTAAAGCATGAAGTATTTATTATGCTCTCACTGGAGGCCAAACAGAATGCATGAGTAAGATGTTAACACTGAAGTCATAGGCAAATCCTTTACTATGCTAGGCGGACATCACTTCTTCCAAGACTTGAATATACTACAGTAGCAGTTTCATCGTAAATGGTCATAGAGAAAGTATTTTTATATTAAAACAAAACATCTTGCCAGAATTTAAATTTCTGAAGCTTTGTAAAAGTTACAGTAACAAATCTCTTTCATATTTTGTAACTTTGTAAAAAATAGTTGTGAATAAACTGGAAAGTAAAACTGTGCTATGAGTTCTAACTGTACAACTTAAACACACAAGTTTCAGCCAGGAAACATTCATAGCCCTATACCACTGTGTGGAACTCATTTAGGAGTAAATGTTCTTAGGTTTACAGGTGGGAATAATTCCTACCTTTTAAAAACGTGACTATTTGTGCAAACATAGCAGGTGACTCACTTCACAAATGTTTATTCACTCTATCTCACACCTGAGCCTCCCTGGGCCCTGAAGCACTGTGTGTCCAGCAACTTCCTGGTGCCAGAATCCTTTCCTAAGAAACTCTCTTTTTGTTGTTGACATCAAAAGCACAAATCCTAAAGAATTCAAAGAGCTCCTTTGTATCAGAGAATGTGTATTCTTTGTCAGCTGTTAGGGTAAGAGAGCTCACTACAATTGTCTTCTTTGCCTGCCGCATACAGATGATGAACGGAGTCATCAGGAACCCCACACCCAGGAGCACTCCAGCCTCTGCTTCAGTCTCCTTGCCCTCTTTTAAGAGCCAAGTATCATCACCAGTTCTACCCTCATGTCATGCCTATTTCAATTATTTAACAGGGCTGCAGAGACAGGAGAGAGAATGAGCATTGAATAGATGTCATTTCTCATCCCCAACTGGAGGCTGTGAAGGCGCTGCAAGTGGCTCAGGGTGATTTTGTAGGAATGAGCTGGAGAAAAGCAATGCTCATGCTGCCGTCCTCCCCCTTCAGCAGTACCTCAGACTGAGGGATTCTAAATCCGTGTTGGCATCCTCAGTGCTTCTTTTGTGCTGCAAAGAATCGAGTTAAATATTGGCTAATCCACAAGTTCTAAATATCCTAATTAATAAAACATGGGTAGGTACATCTGCTCCTCCCATGTCCCTACACACTTCCACATCAATAATTTTGTTCAACAACCTTTATAACACAATGATTACAGAGCCACTAAATCAGCTGCACATTCACAATAATTTATAAAATCTATGCCAGGCAGGAATTTTAATAATCTATCTGCCTAACTGAGCCCACAATTTACTGACCAGGGTGTGCCAACAATTACTATTTTCATTTAATAGTCAATAAAATGTGTTATTCAGTCTTATTTATTAATGCAATTATCCATAACATTTGTTTTAAACAAGAAAAATTAATGTGAATTATGATAATTTTAATTGAAAGCAAATAATAATATAGAAATTTCCTGGTTTTCATTATAGAAAATTACTTCAATACTATTAGTATACTCAGAGGAATTAACTCTAAGCACATGGGACTCTACCATTCAATTTAGACTCAAGAGAGCCTTGGAAAGTGGAAAAATAGAAAGAGAATTAGCCTTTCCACCCCCCGGCATTCTCCCTGTAGTGTCAGGCTCACACCTGCTCAAAATGCACTTCCCTTGGCTAATACAGATCATTCTGGGTAAATGTCTGCATGTGTTCAGTTGCTCATTTGTGTCCAACTCTTTGCAACCCCACAGACTGTAGCCCGCTAGGCTGCTCTGTCCATGGGATTTTCCAGGCAAGATTACTGGAGTGAGTTGCCATTTCCTTCTCTAGGGGATCTTTTTCAGACCCAGGGATAGAACCAGAACCCCCTGTGTCTCCTTGGCAAGGGGATTCTTTACCACTGCAACACTTGGGACAGCTTATGTGGACAGGGTATTCATAAATTAATGTTTGTGACAGCTTTACCTGGAGTGCAGTTCTTTCCATGCTCAGGAATTAGCTGCTGCACAGGTAACAACACAGGAAACAACTGAAATTACACTTTGCAGAAGAATCAATTAGGAGCCTGTCATGCTATAATTGATGTAACAACTAAACAAGGAAATGGCTTAAATAATTAAGAACATATATTGAATCACTTCATTGGAAAGTCATTTTGTTTTGAATAAGGGTTGGCTTTAAGGAAGGATTGACCCAGTGGCTCAACAAACATCATGCAGAATCTATATTTTCTTTCTTTCCTTCT
Source organism: Bos taurus (assembly GCF_002263795.3). NCBI lineage: Eukaryota > Metazoa > Chordata > Mammalia > Artiodactyla > Bovidae > Bos > Bos taurus. Next base: position 1,482,869 of record NC_037333.1, on the reverse strand, counting down.
GTCCTACCTATTTATAATAGCCCCAGCACCCACAGGACTTCCTGGTCCCCTACAAGCCCCAAACTTTTTCCTTACAATATTCAGTTGCAGAACTCATGTCCTCACATAAACCATCCAGAAGAAGAGAGCTAGTCTATTCCAGAGGTCTTCAGGAACAGCAAGGCTTCTCTTCCTCAGTTCAGTTCAGTTCAGTTCAGTTGCTGTCGTGTCCGACTCTTTGCGACCCCATGAATGGGAGCACGCCAGGCCTCCCTGTCCATCACCAATTCCCGGAGTTCACCCAAACCCATGTCCATCGAGTCAGTGATGCCATCCAACCATCTCATCCTCTGTCATCCCCTTCTCCTCCTGCCCCCAATCCCTCCCAGCATCAGAGTCTTTTCCAATGAGTCAACTCTTCACATGAGGTGGCCAAAGTATTGGCGTTTCAGCTTCAGCATCAGTCCTTCCAATGAACACCCAGCACTGATCTCCTTTAGAATAGACTTGTTAGATCTCCTTCAGTGCAAGGGACTCTCAAGAGTCTTCTCCAACACCACAGTTCAAAAGCATTAATTCTTTGGTGCCCAGCTTTCTTCACAGTCCAACTCTCACATCCATACATGACCACTGGAAAGACCATAGCCTTGACTAGACAGATCTTTGTTGGCGAAGTAATGTCTCTGCTTTTTAATATGCTATCTAGGTTGGTCATAACTTTCAGCACTTTACTAAAGGCTTTATATGTGCTTTGGTTCTGATGGAGTTAAGTTTCTAGTCCTGAGCCATTTTCTGTGCTCAGGGGCTATGAAAGGGTATTACAATGTACTGATTTTTTTAAACCCATCAAGGCTGTCATGAGATGGGCAAGACTGGTTCTCTGAGCCAGTTTCCAGAAAGCAGAATGGATGATATACAATGGAAACGAGAGATGTCCACTGAAGGTGAATCCCATTCTGCCTGAGCCAAACTGGAAGCCTGACCTCATGATTATGTTAACGGTGTGCTCAGTTACTCAGTTGTGTTCGCCTCTTTGCTACCCTATGAACTGTAGCCCACCAGGCTCCTCTGTCCATTCTTTCCAGGCAACAGTGCTAGAGTGGGTTGCTATTTCCTTCTCCAGCATGTGTGTTAAAGGAGTATCAGAAAAAATAAATAAATCAAAGACTCTTATTTTTAAAATGAAATCTAGCAAAGTTACTTTCTGTACATTTACCAGTAAACATGACATTTTTCTCTAGGGGACAAGCTTGAGATGGTAAGTGAGTTTCTCAAGGTTAAAAGGTTTTAGTGAAGCTAGGACTACATTTTAGATAAATTGAATCTCAGTCTAGTATCCTCTCTACCAAACAATTTTCAGCATTATTATTCATTTTTACCTTATTTTCTAAATTTTAATTGATTTAATTCTGGTTATATTCTACAAATTAGATACATTTAATAGTCCATCTAACCTATGAGTCATGGCCAACTAACTCTTACAATAAGAAATGTAAACTCCGCCATTCAGAGGTTAGCAATTTTGAACTATTTTAAGTCTAGGGATTGTAATGTTGTGCCTTGAAAGAAAAAAAAATATTATTAAATTCAGCAATATTAGAAAGAACAAAGAGCCTGGCAGTCAGAAGGCCCATAAATTTGTCCCAACTTTGCCACTCCCTGGTGTCTCAGGGAGGAAACAATCTGCCTGCAATGCAGGAGACACAGGTTCAATCCCCAGGTCAGGAAGATCCCTTGGAGGAGGAAATGGCTACCCACTCCAATAACTTGCCTGGAGAATTTCATGGACAAAGGAGCCTGGCAGGCTATAATCCATGGGATTGGAAAGAGTCAGACACAACCGAGCAACTAACACTCACTTTCACTTACCACTAACTACTCCTATGGCATAATCAAGCTATTCATTCTCTGTGGGATTCAGCTGTGAAATTAACAAGAATAAATTTTAAGGGAATATCTGATTCAGGAACCCCTTGATCCACAAATTTTGGTTAAGCAATGGGAAAAGTTTGTGGTGTGGTACCTTAATTGGAAAGAAACACACAGAACTTTGAAATTAGATTGGCTAATATCAAATTAGGCTCTGGTCATGAGATTGAATGTGCTATTTAAATTTTACAATTTTCTACTAAAGATAGAAATAATGAGTCTATAATATAGCCACTATTTCAAAATGAAGAATATTCCAAAATCCATACTTTTTTATTTCTTAATTTGCTGAAGTTCATGAAGGTATTGCCACATAAGAGATCAGCAGTTACCTGGACTATTGTTGGAGAGACAAATAGAATACTTAAAAGGGATATCACAGGAAGAGGGAGGAAAAATAAAAATATAGAAATATCATAATATTGTGAAAGAAGTGAAGGAAAATGCACATGTAAGCAGAAGTGTATTTGTTTTTTTGGGGGGAAATTATTATTTTCTTTCCCTGAAACCCTTTCTAAAGCATGGTTGTCACACATGGTCAGTTTGAGAGTGAGGAAAGGTTAGATGCCAGGAGTTCCAGCCTCTTCTCCTCTGACACAGCTCTGTCATCTGAGGGGTAAGGGAGTGTGCTAATGAGGGCTGGGTGACACGCAGTGCAGCTGGCAGTGACAGTGAGTATGGTTTCTGATTCGTCTCTACATTTGAAATACAACGGATCTTAGGGACATTTGATTATAAATGAGTGTTCTAAGGAGTATGTGCGACAGGTTAACTAAACACTGGAATTTGTACTATCCTTACACATTCCTGCCATAGAGTATGAAATTCAATTACCCTTGAGGTCTCAGAATTTGATTCCGCTTGTAAAAGACAGATGTCTTATAGGCCCAGATCCCTAATGTGAGTTAATTGTCACATAAGTGATGTTGCTGCTGCTGCTGCTAAGTCGCTTCAGTTGTGTCTGACTCTATGCGACCCCATAGACGGCAGCCCACCAGGCTCCTCTGTCCCTGGGATTCTCCAGGCAAGAACACTGGAGTGGGTTGCTATCTCCTTCTCTAAATAAGGGATGCTAACATATGTTAAAAAGAAGGAAAAAAGTGGAGAGCCAAGAATGAGAGAAGAGCAGGCTCTCTCAGCAGCACCCCGGCCTGCCCGTCTCTTCTCCTCACTGCGCTCTCGCGGCCTGCCCAGCCTGTCGCTTGCATGGCACCCAGAACACCTTCCACCACGGCCACCTCGGTCAGCTCCCACTTGGACAAAGCCATCAGCCAGGTGTACATGGCCCTACCTCAGGGCAAGAAAGTCCAAACTATGTATATCTGGATCGACGGTACTGCAGAAGGACTGTGCTGTAAGACCTGAACCTCGGATTCTGAGCCCAAGTGCATAGAAGAGTTGCCTGACTGAAATTTGGATGGCTCTAGGACTTTTAGGTCTGAAGGCTCCAACAGTGACATGTATCTTGTCCCTCCTGCCATGTTTTGGGACCCTTTCTGCAAGGACCCCAACAAGCTGGTGTTCTGTGAAGTCTTCAAGTACAACCCCAAAGCCTGCAGAGACCAATTTATGGCACCCCTGTAAATGGATAATGGACATGGTGAGCAACCAGCACCCCTGGTTTGAAATGAAGCAGGAATGTACCCTCAGGGGCACAGAAGGCTCCTCTTTGGTTGGCCTTCCAATGGCTCTCCTGGGCCCCAAGGTCCATACTACTGCAGTGTGGGAGAGGACAAGGCCTACGGCAGGGACATTGTGGAGGCTCACTGCCAGGCCTGCTTGTATGCTGGCATCAAGATCAGGGGCACAGACACCAAAGCCATGCCTGTGCAGTGGAGATTCCAGTTAGGGCCCTGTGCAGGAGTCAATGTGGGAGATCGTCTCTGGGCAGCCCGCTTCATCTTGCACAGGTCGTGGTCTTCTGAACAAACTGGCCATGAGCCCTTCCAGTACCAGTACCACGTGGACTAGACTTGTAGCCTCCAAACCCCTCCTAATGCTACATCTTGCTCCCATTCTTGCCCCTCTCAGTGTCTTTATAGCTATAACTCAAAGGGGGGAATATCAAGGTCTTTCTTTTTTTTTTTTTTTTTAATTCCTCACACCCAGTTAATATCTCTTGTTTCCTGTGGTCAGGATTGAGGGGGTCAAGTTCTTAATCACTTCACAACCACCTACCTACCTCCACGCTTTTCTTTTTCCTGTCACTGAAGCTTTCTAGTGCATTAGTTGGCGTGGGGGGACATAACCACTGCTTCCACTTAATCAGGTGTGTTTGTCCAATTGGCATAGCTGTCTGGACAGAGAGCCTAGTCATTGTGAAGGGATGTGGAGGATTTTTCTAAGTGGTTGTTGGGTGGGGGGCGGGGGGAAGGGTACTGGATTCTGTGGTTAGGTTAGGATTTCCCTTCTTGGTGGGAAGTTCCATTACTTATGAGTTTGTAACCAACTTTCTACTAAAAGTGAGAATTAGGTGAGAAGAAAGGGTGGGAAGTCAGGTAGGAAAACACCCTAGGTCTGCAGGTGTGAGCTTCCCTTCCCTGGGACTCAATGCCCTGACAGAATCAGCATAAATGGATGGATTTTTTTTAATTTTTTTAATTTTTTTTTTTAATTTTTAAAATTTTATTTTATTTTTAAACTTTACAATATTGTATTAGTTTTGCCAAATATCGAAATGAATCCACCACAGGTATAGATGTGTTCCCCATCCTGAACCCTCCTCCCTTCTCCCTCCCCATTCCATCCCTCTGGGTCTTCCCAGTGCACAAGCCCCAAGCATCCAGTATCGTGCATTGAACCTGGACTGGCAACTCGTTTTATACATGATATTATACATGTTTCAATGCCATTCTCCCAAATCTTCCCACCCTCTCCCTCTCCAACAGAGTCCATAAGACTGATCTATACATCAGTGTCTCTTTTGCTGTCTCGTACACAGGGTTACTTTAAAAGAAAAGATTCTCATTGTGGGGTCTTCCATTTATAACACAAAGCAGAGTAGTATTTTTATACTTAAATTTAAAAACAAAATATTTATATACCTGGGTGTGCCGATAAATGTCTGTTTTCTCTTTAGGGAGAAAAGCCATTCTGGTTACAGGGAACCCAAATTTGAGACAAGTAGTCTGCTTAGAAATTAAGGATCTTCTTTTGAGTTGGGTTGGGGATGGGGGAGGCTGTGCTGGAAAAGTTGGCTGTTTGGGGCTGTTATTACCTCACTATCACTTCAGGGCTTCTCTCTGCCCTGCTTTCACTTCTGAGGAGGCTGACATTGGTTGATTAATAGTTGGAAGTCCAAGATAGCAGTAGCCATCCACTGAGCCCCGGGTTTAAAAGACACACATGTACTTGCACACATATGGTTTGGAAATATGAGTTGGTTGGTCAACTTGAGTATGTTACTGACAAGGGGGCATTGGGGTTATTTTCCAGTGGGACTATCATGTCACTAAAGCAGGCCTTTTGATATATTAACAACAACAAAAAAAGCAAAACAGAAGTTAGATTTTAATCACATTTGTAGGGTTTCTAAGTCTTTGTTTTTCAGAATTGCTTGTTTGCTTCAGCTGTCTCCTCCCCATCTCTGCTCTGGAGGAGATGGGACAAGTCTGGAGTCTAAACAGTTATAATTTTGTATGTTTTTTGTATAATTTTGTATCTGTTCTCTGAGTGTGAAATATTCCCTTCTTTTGTTAAGATTCCTGAGGAGTTATTATTTTTTTTCTTTTATAATAAAAATAAACCTCACCTTTGTCCTTACCAAAAAAAAAAAAAAAAAAGGAAAAATAATGAATGAATAGAAAAGTGAGTGGTCACTTAGAAAAGTATGCAAATAATATTTAAAGAACCTAAACTTATCAGCCTCTGCCCTCAATGAAAGAAGAAGAGCTCTGGAGAACTTTGGAGAGCTATGGACCTAATCAGAGGGGTGCTTTTTGGCTTTCTGCAGATGTGGATGAACTAACCTGATTCCATGATACAAAGAAAAGTCTGATTGCTGATTTCCAGAACTTTCTTGGAACATTCAGTCAAGTCCATCACTAATAATATATCCAAGTATAGATTGATACATTTGATTAACTGGATTGTATATAAACCTTCTATAATTTTGACGAGTCCATTGACTTTGTAAGAAATTAATCATCTCTGGTTGTGCTGATAAAACTTTATGTCTGGAATCCAAGTCTGAGATATACTATCCTTTAAGCATTCAAGGACCTCCTAGAAGAATAATTTGCATCCTTCCCTTGAGCACTAACTGGAGAAGGAAATGGCAACCCACTCTTATATTCTTGCCTGGAAAATTCCATGGATAGAGGTGCCTGGTGGGAGACAGTCTGTGGGGTAGTAAAGAGTCAGACACAACTTAGTGACAGACCATGCTCTTGAGCACTAATACCAGCTATACTCAAACTAGATGGAATATTTTATTTTGCATTTTGCACTTCTGGGCTTATTACCTAAGTAGATAAATAACTATACAGCACACAAAATGCATCAAAATGTATATTCATTATAAAGCTTAGGGTTATATTTATTATTTTTTAACACCCTAATCTGTTTATTTTTTACAGCTTAAATCTTCTGGAGTGCAATAGTAACTAAGAAAGAGTTTCCACACTTTTCTTTAAATATGCCTTAAAACAAAAACTGATGTCAAGTTAATAGATTAATTTATTTGAGAGATTCTAAGTTTCTAATAGAACAAGTTGAATTGACTCACATTTACATTAGCAAAGTCTTAAATTTGAAATTAGATGGTTGGCCCCATATGCACATGTATCCTTTGGAAAACTTCAGGACAAGAAAAAGTGCACTAAGGAAACCTCAGAGGAAGAGCTGTCTCATTTGCTCAACCATCAGGAACTGCTCCCATGTGCATAAGATGGCTTTCCTTTTTTAGAGGGAATCAGCACTTGGAATTACAAAAATTATTGTCCTGAATAGATTCTTTTTGCTTTCCCCACACAAGAGCATGCTTTTCTTTTTTTAATTTATTTATTTTTTATTGAAGGATAATTGCTTTACAGAATTTTGCTGTTTTCTTGGCATGCTTTTTAATTTATCCACCTTAAATGGCATTCACAACTTTTATGGACCATCAAGAGAAACTATTTAGTCCATCAAGACAAACTATTTAATAGCCCATGAGATTTAATGGAATGTTTCAAATATACTCTTAAAGAGATACTTTTAACTCCATCCAATAGAAAACCAAGATATTCTTTAGCCTGAAATGTGGTTCCCTTTCTGATGCACAGAACAACATCTCTTTTAAAAAATATTGTGTAAACTAGGAGTTTCATTTATTTCTCTCATAATTAACCCAGTTTGCTCTTAAGAATGTCTCCTGACTCACACTCTCACAAAATAAGTGTGTTTGCCCCCGAAGAAACTAAGCTGCTCATAAATGGTTAATTTTTCAAAAGATGTTTGAGAATTCAAGATGTGGCTTAACATCAATATCTGGATGAAGACTGTGGCTATTTTTATTTGAGATTGAGTAATTTTATTATTATTTCTAACAAGTTAAAAAAAAAAAAGACGTGTGATTTATTTAAAAAGTCACATAAGCCACCCAAGCTTTATCTGATTCATGGCCAAGTAGACAGGAAATTGCTGGTGTTGACATAATGCCAAAGAAAGGTGGTGGAGGACTGGGATAAAAACAGCATTTTCATTTCCAAATGTCATTCAGAAGTTGATCATTCTGGATATTATGCAAAATTTCCACTCAATACTCTCATATGAAGTTTCCTTCCATACTATTTTAGGATCACCCAAAGAACCTAGATGATGAGTAAGCAGTGTGTATCTTTTACAAATCTCACTTTTAACATTTCCACACACATTTTCAGAACCAATCAGTGTCCCCCACTCCCTACCTCACTCCAATAAATTTGAGATGATTATTTTGATGTTCTAGCAATCATTCCACCAAGTCAAAGGACAGATACATATCACAGAGAGTATTTCCAATAAATATTACGCTGATACACTTCCTCACTTTGTAGAGATATTTCGTTCTCAAAAATCTTACAAATAGGCCATGTGTCTATGGCATGGTGATGACTAGTGTAAAAGTGTCTACGTGAGTCAGACACATCTTCTGATGTTTCCTGCAGACTTTAGACAGATCACAATCTGCTAACTCTTCAGTGACATTTTCAAAATCAGTACAAAGAGGCTACACATGTCTTTTCTCACTTGAAGGTGATTTGAGCTCATTTCTCTGTCTGTCAGGCTCTCCTTGACACTCCAGTTCCTTTGGGTTTGTTTGGTTAGTTGGTTGTTTGGGTTTTGTTTCCCTGCCCTCTCTGTCTCCACCACCCATTCTTAAGAAAAAAAAAAAAAAAAAAGATGAACATACAGAGCTGGAGGTTGGAAGATTTCATTTTCCACGAAGTTAACGAGTCCTGAGACAACAGCTATATTGAGGGAGTAAGAGGATTACAAATTCTGACATTCCATCTCAAGATCCGTTTAAAGGAATGCAACAGCGTTTATAATATTTTCACCCAATATCCTTCAGCTTGCTCAATCTCCTTAAAAAGCTTTGAAATAAGTTCCTGACATCTTTCAAGCAGTTTCACTTAGAACAGATCTTGCTCGATTTCACAGCAAAATAAAGCCTAAATGTAATAAGTTGAATATTATATTTTTCTAGCCCATGTAAGTTTCAAATATTTTTTAATGAAGAAGAAAAAAAAATATAAGCAAAAGAGACAACAAGCAAAAGTAATCCAAATACATCCCTGAGAATGGCTACGGAAGCAGTAGATTGTACGAGGCAGTGGAATGTTGTCCTAATTCACGCTATATTGTCAGTAACACATATGTCACAGCTTTTGCTTCCCTATCACTCTGTTAAGAAAGTTATTTTCAAACATTCTAGCTTAATGGACAGTGAGCAAAATTAGCAGCCATCAACAGCTGCTGTTGATGTCTGAAAATGGATGACAGCAGTGTCAGAGCCACCTGAGGGTAAAGTGACTCCATTGGATGCCAGGACAGAGGTAGAAGTGTGTCTCTTTCAAGCAGCAAGTGTCCTCATGGATTTGGTTCCTCCATTCAGGAAGCAGAGGTTACACTTCCTGTGTTCCTAGTAGTCACCAGCCCTTCTCTTCCAGGGGACCATCACACACTGGGAGGGGTTGCCCAGCTGCTCTGGAGCCCCAGCCACTCCAGGGCACACAGAGCAGTGCTGGCTGCAGTCGGCTTGGCTGTTCTAGTTTATCAAATCAAACCTCCTCTTACCTCGACTTCCTTGCTCTTCTCTTTGTTTCTGCACATGGAACTTCTCCCATTGCCGGCCATCTCCCGGGCGGGGATTACGGAAATCTGGTGGAGGGGCATATTGGCAGGGCTGCAGGCGGCCAGTCCCTGACTGGATCCCTTATCTCTTCACTCACCCTGAGGAGCCCACCTGCACAGTTCATATCCTGGCTTTGCCAAGCTCAGTTCTAAACAAAAAGGGGAAAAATAGTGTTTGAGAAACTGTGCAGCAGAAGCCAGGATCTCTGGCCAAAAGATCAAACATACTGAAAGAGAATCAAAAAGAAATGCAAGAGCAAATAGTACAGAGACTGTTGCATCTCAAAAGGACAATTTACTGCAAATCATAACTGTACTGTACCGTTTTGTCACTGGAGCACCCCCTCTCCCCTAGAAAAATTATGGGAGACAATTCAATTTCTATGGTACCTAATAAATGTCACAGAAACCAAGGAAACCTAGGTCTTGCAGGCCCTTATTAGCAACCACATTTGCAGCCGCTGCCGCCTCTGCTTTTGTTTTTTCCTGATTCCCCAGGAGTCCACTAAGCACCCAGAGATACTGCATCCTGCTGACTAGGTAAATAAGCAGAAGGCTGAAGAGCTTAGTGTCCTATTTGGAGCTAAATCTCTTCCTTGAGAAGAATGGCTAGTTGGCTGTGTCCTTAATGCATGTGCAATAATCTGCTTAGGTCAAAGGATCTACCTTAAAGTGAAGAGCATCTAATGAGGCATTAAAAAATAAGAGACAGAGACTGGGAACAGTGCAAATGTCTTTCTTCAGCTGGTTATTAAAGAGAGCTGACTGCTGCCTGTACCTTTCTCAGTAAGATATCCGCAACACGAGTCAGAGGTATTGTTACTCCAAGACTTGGAGCCTCACAGCACTCATTTCTGCTTTACTGCAACTCCCGTGCTTCTGACTCTGCTAAGGACTTTATTGTCCCCTTTATAGTTATGCAATTTGGAGAAAATAAATGGCTAATCTAAATTTCTGCTCTTCCAAAAATAAATAAATAAATAAATATCCCCATGGAGTGAGTCATTAAAATATATTCACTTTTAAAAAATCCCTTTTCTCCTGTTATCATGTCTTCTTTGCTAGGATATTTGGTATTCTGTTTTAAAATGACAGACTCTTTTCTTATTGTAATACACGTACTTTCAATGCAGTGTCTAATTTTGTTTTCAATCTATTTAGTAAAACTTCATTTCAGATATTATATTACTTAAAGTTATAGGTTTCACTTGCTTTTAAAAAATATTTTTCATCTCCTTCCTGCATTTGTTTCCCTCTGAGCCAATTTATATAGCTATTATAATGACTGTTTGCTAACTCCATCACTTCTATATTTTTTTAGATTCCTTATCAATGACATTAATCTTGACTATTAATAATATTTTGCTGCATCTTTTTATGTCTAATTAGTTTTTATTCAGTGCAGATATTCCATTGTTGAGAAACTAAATGTTGCTATCTTCCTTTACCTGTGGCAGATTCATTTTGATATTTGGCAAAACTAATACAATTATGTAAAGTTTAAAAATAAAATTAAAATTAAAAATAAAATAATAAATAAATAAAAAGTGAACTACTTTTGTTTTAACCTGCAGATCATTTGCTTGAGGTTTAGTTTGTTTTATAAAGGCTGGCTTTTACACTTTGTTTGTGAATGTCTATAGTTGAATTTACTCTCATATATACTTGTCTGCTGATCTCTGCTGAGTATCCCATTATTCGACAAAGTCTCTCCTCTCTCACTTGCTGGATCTTGAACTCCGTATCTCCTCTGGGATTTGCTTGGCTTCTGTTACTCAGGTACTCCTCTTTAATTCCTTCTTTGCAGAGTGTAATCTCATGAACATGCGTGCTAGTGTATCACTCAAGGGGAACCTTATACAGATTTCTGGAGCTCTTTCCCTGAGGTCCTTTCCAGTTCTTCACAAATTTTAGCCATCTTCATTTCCCTGCATCTCAATCTGTATCTCCTCAATTAAGATAGGCAACCAGGTTCTGGTTTTGTTCTTTGAACCAGAATCCAGAATTTGCCTCAAAGCAGAAAACCAGAAAATCATAGGAACCTTCTCATTGTTTTCTTTTTTTAAAAATCACTGGTCTGTGCTACTTGGTTGACCACTGCCTGGAAACATGTGTGTAATATGTTTCCCCAGTTTTATATTTCTTTACAATTGTATATAGTTATATACAGTGGGTAAAGGGATCCCAGAGCAAATGAGGAAGAAATCTTCCCACCATTACTTTCACCTCATTTCGCTTCTTCCTCCTATCTATCTTGCCTTCTATATGCCTGAACTCTGTGATTTCCATTCTGTTCCTAGGTGTTTGTAACTTAACTTTTTGAGTGCCTAGAATGCATCATGATCTGTCTTATGCTTCACACATATTGTATAATCTAACCACATGCTTTGTAACTCTTTATGTAGTACCCTCAAGTGAAGTTATTAAATGTTTTTCTAGCATTCAACATATATAGATTCCATGTAACAGCAAATGGTTGTCTTTATTTGTAAGTGATTTTAGTAATAAAATATATGGTAGTTTCTTCTTTAAAACAAAAAGTAGATTATTGAACAATATGATTCCAGATGCACTGAACTCTGTTTTAAATGGAAACTTTATGTGGTAATTTAATATGAACTAAATGGTCATTACTTTCTGTCATATCTTATTCATATGCTGATTGTAGCTACTTTTAGAAAAAATGACCCTTGGGCAATTGCAGACTTTGTGTGTAACAGATGAAAAGCCACCAGTTAATATTAAAGTTCTAAATAGTAATCTATATTTTTACTGCTTAATTATATTGATGCAGTTTTATTTAATAAAATAAAGCATCAATCAATGCTCTCTATTAACAAGCTGTTTTAAAGGTGTTCATGTCAGCCAGTAAACATTTTCTTAGATAGCTATTCTCTATGAATGAAATTATATCAAATTTAAAATTATGTATAATTCATAATAGAAATTATAGTTCGGATTGCATTTGATTTTCAAACAAATTATAAATTATTTCTCCATTGTGTGTCTGGGAATAAGTACTTCTTATATTCTACTCAGTGTTCTTCTTCCTCAGTTTTCTCCAGAGGACTGAAGATACATTATAAATTCTATCCAATTCAGTAATCATTCAGTAAATATAGTTTAGATAAAGTTGTTCAGTATTGCTGTGGTTTGCAGAGCCCTTGTGGGAGTAAATGAAATTCATTTCCTAAAATTCAGGTACTAGTTTGATTATCTGACATCCAGAGTGACTTACCATCTGTGAAAATTTTCAGGAAATAATGTCTTGCCAACCACTTATATTTTCAGTTCAATGATTTATAATCTGGCATAAAAGTAGGTATCTGCCAGCATATGCAGGGGACCCTGTTCGATCCTGGTTGGGAAGAATTCCTTGGAGAAGGGAATGGCTATCCACTCCAGTATTCTGGCCCTGGGAATTCCATGGACCCATATAGGCCTGAGTTCGCAAAGAGTTGGAGACAACTGAGCGACTTTCGCATAAAAATAGGTTAGATCCTCTATGTTTCAAATCATTTATTCTACCCTTTAAAAATTTATTTTCTAGATTTTTATCTTTAGAACGCTTTTGGGTTTGCATTCTTGAGGAAATGATGTAGCAGAATCAGAGCTTGTGCTGTAATATATTTGTTTTTGCCCACTACAATGAAAGCAAAGACGTTATGACAGAATGCATTGAGCTGGGTGGTGTTGTTACTAAAGTTCTAAGAATACCCATTAACAGGCTTTGTGATGTGCACTGTGAGGAAGGCCATAATCAGGGCACCTTAATGAACCTGCACCACCAATACTAGTTGCTCTGCAGTTCATCAGTCAGTCTCTCTAATAACAAGCTGTTTTAAAGGTGTTTCGAGTCAGGCAGTGTTATAGTTAATCTTTAGTCTGTCATTGAATGTATGTGGGAATCTGGCAAATCATACACCTCTTAGAACCTTAGTTCCCTTCTCTGTTGGTGGCGGTTTAGTTGCTAAGTCGTGTCTGAACTCTTGAAACCCATGGACTGTAGCCTGCCAGGCTCCTCTGTCCATGGGATTTTCCAGGCAAGAATACTGGAGTGGGTTGCCATTTCCTCCTCCAGGGATCTTCCTGACCAGGAATAGAAACCTGGTCTCCTGCATTGCAGGCAGATTCTTTACTGACTGAGCTTATGAGAGAAGCCCCCTTCTCTGATCATTGGAGACAATTATTCTGCCCAGAAAACTTATGGTGAGAGCCAAGTTAGGTAACTTACATATGTAAGAGAGCCTGATACATTAATCGCCAGATAATAGATGGCTTAACAAATAGTAATTACTGTTGTCATGTTTGCTATTTTCTGCAGTATAGTAATCCAAATTTATAAAGAAGCAAACCGAGCTGCTGCAACTCTCTGATCATAGAGTTACATTGTGTCAGCCACCATTTGGTACAAGACATATACCATTTTCTTACAATTCTTAGTTTTTGAAAAAACTAAGTGCTATTCAATTTAGCATGCATAGTTTATATTTAATCAACAAATGGAGAAATAATCCTCTTTGCATGTAAAATACTAGCTTTTCGTGTGTTTGAAATACTCCTTTTTAACTAGTTGAAGAGGAACATACAAAATATTTTTTTAATATATTTGTCTCATTATTCTTTTAGTATACTTTTTGTATGCTCTCTA